>NC_030385.2:17468475-18732879 GCF_001625215.2 Daucus carota subsp. sativus | reverse complement strand
CTGTAATTTGGCACGCCAGAATTTGATTAATTTTGATTTATCAAAATTGAATTAATTATAATTCTGGTAAAGTCTATAATATTTCAACTGATGAACTAGTGAAATTGTTTCAACTGATGTTTGATACAATATCCTCTTGCGTTGTTTTTCATTCAACTGATGACACCAGTTGAGATGCCTTCAACTGATCTTCATCAGTTGAATAGGAAGTTAAGGCGCTTATTTCATCCGTTGAAAGTATTATCAGATCTGAGCCGTTGAATTTCTTTGTCTCTCACCTACTTTATACACACGATTGTGTGTGTAATTTTTGTAGAGTTCAATAAGAGTAATTTCTTCTCAACGGTAATTTCTCAGCCATCACAGCAATTTTCTGAGAAAGTATTTAAGTGTTTTAATTTATTTCACTCCCTTTTCATCTCACTCTTTCGAATTCTCAAAGCTCTCTTCTCTCTCTTGCAAAAGCAAACTCTAATTTTTCCTCAAGCTTTCCCTGCAACTACAATGGCACCCATGAAGAAGTATACTGCACCAAGTGGGTTTATCTATGAGAAGAACAACTTTGCGTCATTTGTGGATACTAAGCGGCGGAGGAAAAAGGTATCACAGGATGAGGAGTTCATCAAGTCAAGCCAGCTCTCTTATGCTTGACTGAAGCTCCTATCATCTACCATGAAATAGTGGAGGAAATGTGGACCTCTGCAGAGTTTAATAGTAAGCATGAAACTCTAACTTTCTCCATTAAAAATGAAACTCATTCTGTCAATGCTGATGTTTGAAAGCATGCTTTAAGATTCCTGAAGATACTGTTTTATCTTTGCCTAGTGATAATCAGTTGGTTAATTTACTTTATGCCATGAATTATGTTTTGCCAACTGATGCCTTAGGTAAAATAGAAAGAAGGGGTCTTAGGAGAGAATGGAGTTATTTATGTGATGCTTTTATTAAGGCATTTTCTGGTAAGATTAGTAATTTCAATGCTCTCACTTCCCAGATTTTACAATGCTTTACATGTACCTGACTAATGAATATTACAATTTTGGTGGTTTGATGATCCAAGAATTGGGGAGGAAACTAGGTGATAAAACTGGTAGACCTAGGAATGTTTATTATGTCAGATTTCTTATGATGCTAGCTAAGCATCTCAACAAAAAGCTGGTTATTACTAACAAGGAAGCCAAGCTTCCAAGTTTTGTGCAGGGAAAGAGAGTCTTTAAGACCTCTTCAGGATGAATTTGTACCCCTCCTTGGAGGTGGTGTACCTGCCAATAATGGGGCTGGAAAGCACAAAGAGGTACATGGCTTTCCTACTACTCTTTCTCAACCCTCACCTTTCTTGCTTTCTGCCCTCAGGGCTGTTGAAGAGGCCCATCAACAGTCACACAAGTGGCAAAACCTTCTAAAAACAAGTCCTCTAAGCCAACCTCAGATGCCTCCCAAAGGCACCTGTTGTAAAAACCAGAAAAATAAACCTGGGGGAGTGTGATTGGAGGAAGTGGGGGAGGGAAAGGGTGATCATCAAAGAAACCCTAAATAAGGATGGGAGGTGAGTGCTAACCAGCCTAGCCACTCTGCAGTCTCCCAAAAGACTGTAGATGTTAATATGGATTTAAGCACATCCCTAGCAGCATCCTCAAAAGGATGTTGTTATTGAAAACAGTCCTCAGCCAAGACACAGTCAAAAGGGGGAGGGACCACTTCTTCACCTGTTAAAGCCTATGGGAGAAAGAAGAAAAGAGTGATGAATCAAAGCACTCTGCACACACACAGGAATGTATGCCTGTCATTCTCAAATTCAGATTGATGTGACTCCAATAAATGTGGGTCACAGCCCCTTCTCAGTAAATCCAATTACCCATATTCATGATCTTACTATTTCTACAACTCAAACACATCCCCAACAAAAATTCACTCTAAATTAGGAGAAATTTAACATACCTAATTTACTTACCAACCTTGTGAATGTGGATTCATCAAGAGGCTTTGTAAAAATATCTGCAATCTGTTCTTCACTTGGAACAAAATGCATTTCAACAGTACCAGCCATCACATGTTCCCTTATAAAGTGGTATTTGATGTCAATGTGCTTGGTTCTTGAGTGTTGTACTGGATTTTCAGTTATAGCAATAGCACTGGTGTTGTCACAAAATATTGGGATTTTTGAGAGATTTAATCCATAATCAAGTAATTGATTTCTCATCCACAATAATTGTGCACAACAGCTTCCAGCTGCAATGTACTCAGCCTCAGCTGTAGAGGTTGATACAGAATTTTGCTTTTTGCTAAACCAAGAAATCAGTCTGTCACCAAGAAATTGACAGGTGCCTGTTGTACTTTTTCTATCAATTTTGCATCCTGCAAAATCAGCATCTGAATATCCAATTAGATCAAATCCAGAGTCTTTAGGGTACCAAATACCAAGATTTGGTGTTCCCTTAAGATATCTGAATATTCTTTTTATAGCAATAAGATGTGATTCTTTAGGATCAGATTGAAATCTAGCACAGAGGCATGTAGAAAACATAATATCTGGTCTACTAGCTGTCAAATACAAAAGAGAACCAACCATGCCTCTATAATTAGAGATGTCCACAGATTTTTCATTAGGACTTAACTCTAATTTGGTGGCTGTTGGCATGGGAGTCTTAGCTTCTTTGCAATCCAATAAATCAAACTTTTTAAGTAGATCATAGATGTACTTAGTTTGATTTATGAATATACCTTCCTTAACTTGTTTAACTTGTAAACCAAGAAAGTAGGTGAGCTCTCCCATCATGCTCATTTCATACTGACTTTTCATTAGATTAGCAAACTTCTTGCAAAGTTTCTCATCTGTAGAACCAAAAATTATATCATCTACATAAATTTGAACCAGAATAAAGGCACCATTTACATTTCTGTAAAATAGTGTTTTATCCACAGTTCCTCTGGAAAAATGATTATCTAACAAGAATTGAGACAGAGTGTCATACCATGCCCTTGGTGCTTGCTTTAGTCCATAGAGTGCTTTTAATAAAAAGTAAACATACTCTGGAAATTCTGGATCTTCAAAACCAGGAGGCTGACTGACATATACCTCCTCTTCCAGTTCACCATTTAGAAAAGCACTCTTGACATCCATTTGATAAACTTTAAAGTTTGCATGAGCAGCATAGGCCAGGAAGATTCTTATTGCTTCTAGTCTTGCAACTGGTGCAAAGGTCTCATCAAAATCAATTCCTTCAGATTGAGAATATCCTTTAGCAACAAGCCTTGCCTTGTTTCTGGTGACAACTCCATTCTCATCCACCTTGTTTCTGAATACCCACCTTGTTCCTACAATAGTTCTGTTTTTAGGTTTGGGTACCAGCTTCCAAACATTGTTTCTCTCAAATTGATTTAATTCTTCTTGCATAGCAAGAACCCAATCAGCATCTTTGAGAGCATCTTCTATGACTTTAGGTTCATCCTGTGAAAGGAATGCACTGTACAAACACTCATCTTGAGTTGCTCTTCTTGTTTGTACAGATGCATTTGCATCTCCAATAATTAGCTCAAAAGGGTGATCCCTTGTCCACTTTCTTTGTGGTGGAAGTGATTGTCTTGATGATGTGGCTTCATTATTGAAGTTCAGGTTTCCATGTTGGAAAGCTCCCCCTAAATTTGACATCTCATTATTTCTAGACTGATTGAAACTTTGAGACATTCTTTCAACTGATGATCCTTGAGGTGTTTCAACTGATCCCTCCAATGTAGTTTCAACTGATGCTTCAGTTGAATTTCCAATTGCAGTTGTTTCTTGCACCAGAGAGTCATCAGTTGGAATATTAATTCCAGGATTAATTCCAACATTTTGAATAATGTCATCATCATCATCACTGTCATACAGATCACCTTCACCTTCATTTTCAAATCTGAGATTATCATGAAATCCTTCATCTGAGAATCCTTGAATCTTCTTATCATCAAAAACCACATGGATTGATTCCATAACAATGTTGGTTCTCAGATTATATACTCTAAATGATTTTCCATCAGAGTATCCAACAAAAATAGCTTCATCTGCCTTGGCCTCAAATTTTCCAAGATTCTCACCTTGATTTCTTAGAACATAACACTTGCATCCAAATACATGAAGAAAGCTAATTGTTGGCTTCTTTCCTTTGAAGAGTTGAAAGGGAGTTAGATTATGAGGTTTGGTAATTAGTGAAATGTTTTGAGTGAAGCAAGCAGTGTTCACAGCTTCAGCCCAAAAATAGGTTGGAAGTTTAGCTTCATTAATCATGGTTCTTGCAGCCTCAATAAGAGTTCTATTCTTCCTTTCAACAACACCATTTTGTTGTGGAGTTCTTGGTGCAGAGAACTCATGAATAATTCCCTTTTCTTCACAAAATTCTTTCATCACAGAGTTCTTGAATTCTGTCCCATTGTCACTTCTTATCCTTCCAACTTTGACATCTGGATTGTTGTTTAATGCCTTGATATGATTGATGATGATTTTCCCAGCTTCATCCTTAGAATGCAGGAAGAAAGTCCAAGTGAATTTTGAAAAATCATCAACAATCACTAGGCAATATTTCTTCTTTGAAATAGACATGATGTTGACTGGTCCAAACAAATCCATATGCAAGAGCTGAAGGGGCTTCACAATTGATGAAAGAGTCTTGCTTTTGAAAGAGCTTCTCTTTTGCTTTCCTAGCTGACAGGCTCCACAAAGTCCATCTTTTGAGAATTCCAGCTTTGGTAGACCTCTTACCAAGTCCTTCTTTACTAACTCATTCAAGGTTTTGAAATTTAGATGAGACAATCTCTTATGCCATAGCCAACTGTCATCTGAGCTTGCTTTGCTGAGAAGGCAAGTGATAGATTCAGATTTGACAGAATTGAAGTCAGCTACATACACATTTCCTTTTCTTTGTCCAATCAGAACCACATTGTTGTCATCTCCTTTGGTGACAACACAGGCTGCAGGAGTGAAATTAACTTTGTAACCTTTGTCACAGAGCTGACTGATGCTAAGCAAGTTGTGCTTAAGACCAGACACCAATGCAACTTCATCAATGATGACATTCTCTTTAGCAATCAAGCCATATCCCATAGTATATCCTTTGCTGTCATCTCCAAAGGTAATGCTAGGGCCAGCTTTCTCCACAAACTTTGTGAGCAGGGAGGAATCACCAGTCATGTGCCTGGAGCATCCACTATCCAAGTACCACAAATTCTTCTTGTGGTTTCCCTGCACACATTTTACAAACAGATCAAGTTGATTTTGGTACCCAAATTGCTTTGGGTCCAGATTTGTTAGTCTTAGCAGCCTTTTCCACTTTCTCAACCTTTTCCTTGGATTGAATTGGTTCAATCTTTGGTTTTGGTTGAGAAATTGGAACATCAACTCTGTTTTCAAACACAGGCCTTTGAGACATGCATAAATTGTTCATTCCATGCAAGTTTGAATGAAATTGAGGCATGTTAAAGGCATTGAAATAAGGATTGAACATATATGGCATGTTAGGCTGAGAATAAGGATTGTGAGGCAATAAACCAGGCATCATATTCATAGCAGATAAATTCATGTGAGGAACAGATGTCATAGGAATAGGCAAGGATAAATTAGGAGCAACCACAGTTTTACAATTAGCAGATAAATGATTTACACTACCACACTTACTACAGGTTTTCCTAAGAGCACTAGCATTGGGAGTGTAATTGGTGTGCTTGTTAACTCCTATTTTGCCATTTCTATTTCCTTTCTTCTTTTTAGTCTCCTCAGATTTATGCTCACTGGTATCCAACTTCTTCTTGTTCTTGTTACTGGAATTTAGAGTATTGTTAACACTATCACTGGTCTCAGAAGAACTATTCTCACCTTTAACAAAACTCTTTTTAACAGGACCATATTTCTTGTTAAGCTTCTTGAGAACACTCTTGTCAACTGATAAGCTTTTGTTCAACTGATGACTCTCATCAGTTGAGACTTTGCTCTTCAACTGATGATCATCATCAGTATTCTCATCACTTGAACTGTTCTCAGATATCTCAAGCACTTTCTTATTCCTCTTCCACTCATTCTCTACAAAGGTCTCTCTACCTTGCATGTTGATGATATTGGTGGAAACATCCCTACCAGATTTCCATTTGGCAATAATCTCTTGTTCCTTATCAAGCTGCTTTCTTATGATCTCTTCTCTTTTCAGAACAACCAAGAGATCATCCTTGGCTGTCTGACACTCAATTTTCAGCTTCTCAAACTCAATAAATTGAGCTTCTAAGACACTGTTTCTATCACTAAGAAAGGTGTTAGCTTCCTTAATCCTACTATTTTCCTTAGTGAGAGATTTTAGAGAAACATGCAAATGATACAATTCTGTAGACATTTCATTAATAGTAGCATTGCATTCATCTTTAGTTAACTCAACTAAGTTTGTAGTGAATACCTGACTACTGCTTCCAGTGTTTTCTTCTTGATCTGTGGAGTTGGCCATTAGAGCTAGATTGACAAACTCCTCCTCTTCATCAGAATCATCTCCAGCTGCCCAATCATCCTTTGTGATGAATGCTCTTTCCTTTTGTTTGAGAAGTTCATAATATTTCTTTTTGTAGTCAATATTTTCACTTGACTTTTTCTCAACTTTAGGCTTTCTGCACTCATTTGCAAAGTGACCTGCATTCCCACAGTTGAAGCATTTGAATTTTGATCTGTCTACCATGCTTCTATCAGACTTGGGATTGCCTTTAAAAGATTTTGCAGAATTAAAATTCTTTTTGAATTTCAGTTTGGAGAATCTTCTTGACAGGAAGGCTAGATGTTCATCAATTCCATCACTTTCTTCACCAGAATCAGCTACTTCTTTCTCCTTTCTTCTTCCTTTGCTTGACTCTGAGCTCTCCTCTTTGACCAACTTCTCAGTTTCTTCAACTTGAGACTTTCCCTTGTCCTTGACAGTATCCTCCAGAGATGCAACTAGAGCCACAGATGAATGCCCTTTCTTTTGGCTTTTCTCAATCTCTTCATCTTGCTCCATTTCAAGCTCATAAGTCTTTAAGGTTCCATACAGTCTCTCTAGAGTATAGTCTTTAAATTCTTGTGTATTTCTGAGAGAGACTGTCATGGGTTTCCAATCTTTAGGAAGAGCTCTTAAGAATTTCAAGTTTGAATCCTTAACTTGATATACTCTTCCAAAGAGCTTTAGACCATTTAACAGTTTTTGAAATCTGTTAAATGTATCACTCAAACTTTCACCAGCCTTGAAATGGAATGACTCATATTGTTGAATCAGAAGCTGCATCTTGTTCTCTCTCACTTGCTCATTCCCTTCACAGATGGTCCTGATGGTGTCCCAAACTTCTTTGGCACTTGTGCAGCTAATAACACTATCAATCATTTCTTGATCCAAACCATTGAACAGAAGATTCATGGTTTTCTTGTCCTTGTGCACTTCTTCAGTATCTTCTTGAGAATATTCATGGATAGGTTTTGGAATCATCTTACCTACCATGTCTTCACCATCAGCTCCCATACTTGTACAGACCTTCATGGGGACATGAGGTCCTTTTTCAATACAGTTCACATAGCTTTCATCAATGGACAACAGATGCAGATGCATTCTCACTTTCCAGTGAAAATAGTTGTCTTTGTCAAGAACAGGAATCTTCACTCCAGCATCCTTCTTTCCCATCTTTCTCTAGCAGTGTTGATCTTTTTCCCTGTTTGTTGGGAACCTGGCTCTGATACCAATTGTTATTTTACACCAACTATGAGAAAGATTGTAGAAGGGGGGGGTTGAATACAATCTTTTACAAATTTAAAAGATTCAAGAATGATACACTAAGAACACAGTAAACAGAAAAACACCAAGTATTAAAAATACGGGTGGATTGAATGATCCACCCGTGAGATTTTATATAGAAGAATCTGTGGATTGTTTACAATTCGCACAGCTGCTGGTTCATCACTCAAACAAGTTCTAACTCTCAGATTTTTCTTTTAAGTAATTTGAACAAGTTCAACTGATGCTACTAACTTGGTTATATACTCCAAGTTTTACAAAGCTTTTAGCTAGATTACAAAATGCACTCTAATCTAAAAACAATGCTGCACAACTTTGTCTTATGCATGCTTTCTGAGATGTCTTCATCTTTGACCATCACCTTGATTTGATCCAGATTGCACTGCATGAGATAAGTATGTTTCTGCTTCTTCTTTCTTTTCCTAATTAGGCTTCCATGTCTATTTTAGTGTAATTCGATCCATGTGATTTGTCAGACTTAAGCTCTAGTCACTTTCAACTGCTCTTTGCTTCATCAGTTGAAAGTTCTGGTTGCTTTCAACTGCTCTTGACTTTATCAGTTGAATGCCTGGCTCATCAGTTGAATGAATTACAAACTCCATCAGTTGAATGCTGTTCCAGTCTCATCAGTTGAATTCCTCAGCATCATCCGTTGAACACTTTGTCTTCAGTTGAATGCTTGATTCTCATCAGTTGAAACATCATCCAGTCTTCATCAGTTGAACAGTTACATCTCATCAGTTGAATATCCTTCACTTAGATAAAATTACATGGCATTGGATATTTACAATTAGCCATCCTATTCTACCCATCCGTTGATAATTCCCAAAGACAAGAAATGTAACAATTACAACTGAAATTTGATAAAGATTCTAAGTAAGACATGTTACAAAATGTTTATGTTATCATCAAAAATTATTGATTCCTAACATCCCATGAACATGAGACTCGGTTCAGCTGAACCACCACCATGAATCTGCTCCTCAGCCACGCCTTCCAACTCCAACAAATCCTCATCATAATCCAGGTCCATTTCTGCAGCTTGAGGACCCGCCACCTAGCCAATGGCTAAGAGGTCCAGTTGGTCAGAAAGAGCTAAGGCACCGGCATACTCCGGCGGGTCAGGCGCCCCTACTGGAAGAACCAGGTCCACGAAAGCAGCATGATCTACCCCCATGCCCATGTCCCAATCAAGAAGATCCTCCACACCAGGGAGTGGATGAGAAAGAGTGAAAAGCATCTCGCCAACTTCAAGAGCGAGCCTAGCAATGAAACGAGCCACCGTTCCTTGCCGGGAAGATGAAAGCAACCGAGCAAAACCACCTATGATCATTGATGCGAATATCTATCTGTGACGCAATGTCTAGCACTGAAGCAGGAACGACCCCAGAACGGAAGTTTTTGATGATGCGGAATGCATCAAGATTGTCGGTTTCCAGGACAACATCACGGAAGCCTTCCTTGAAGGCTCTTCTGAGGGCAATGAAGATGGCCCAGAGTTGGTTGCCCAGTGGGGTGAGTTCATGGATAGTGCCCACAGTCATGAGGCGCAACATCCCCGCAGAATCACGATAAACAGCGCCCATACCCGTATCATTGGTGTGAGGGTGCGGGATGCGATAAGAAGCCCCATGCACGTTGATTTTGAGTTGTCCCGGGATCGGTGGAATCCAGTGCAAAGCCATAGAAGGGTAAGAAAGAGAGGAGTGAGGGTGAAGTGTAAATTGACAAAGCCAGGACTGGGCTATTTATAGACGAGTTCCACTAGTCGAAGGAGTGTTTAATGGAGTTAAAGCAACCACCTTCCAAATCTGGCAGCAGAGATATCTGAAGATGTAGTTAATAAGCTGATATGATTCCATTTGCCGGGCCTTAAATAGGCCGTCACAAGAAGATATAAGCGACGTCATTCACTCCTTGGCACATCAAACCCATCCCGCCAAAACTTTATTTCTACAACTACCCTCCTTTGCTAACCTATCTGCAGAAAGATTAAATCTCCTTGCTATGTGGGCTATCGTAGCATTCGTAAATGAAGCTATGGAGAGTAGATCGGCATCGACAGAAGCATAGGTCTGAGGGCTAGCTTTGCACTTAAGTATTTCCTCAACTAGTATTTTAGAGTCAGAAAGTAGTATATAATCTTTGGATATCGATGCTGAGCTCCTAATAGCGTTGCAGATGAATAATAACGCGGACTTCTCGGCCTCCAAAGCTGATTTGGCAGAAGTAGGGCCCGAGAAAATGAATATCAGTGAAGCAGGGCCATCCAAAATGAACCCGCCCATACCAGCCGAGTAAGACCCAGGATCCGAACAAGTGAATGATCCATCAACAAAGCCAACGGCAAGGCCCAAGTTGAACCAATTCTTAATCTTAAAATCAAGAGATTTTTTTGAGTGCAATTTGTATGCCGTAGATGGATCTATATGCCAGTGGTTTCTTGAAACAGAGTCAATGAGCCCAAATGCAGTACTCCACTCCCAAGAGAAGTATTTGACCGCTTGCATGATTTTAGTCTTACTTGCTCTCACTTTTCGGAATATCAACTCATTTCTATGAATCCAAAGTGACCAAAATAAAGCTGCCAAACAAAGACCGCCGCCAATCGGTGAGATCCTCTTAGAGAAGTAGGATAGTATGGCACCAATGTTTGCATAATAATGACTATTCATATTGATGTTGAACCATGCCAGCAGCTCCTTCCAACATGACACGGCTAATGGACAGGACCAGAATATGTGATTTAGGTCCTCGTTGCCACTATTGCACCATCTGCAAAGTGTGTCACTTACTATTCCACGAAAGTTCAAGAACATTAGGGTTGGCAGGACATTGTGGATGGATTTCCATAAGAAAATTTTGATTTTGTTTGGAACATTAAGTTTCCACAGGGACGACCAAGGTCCAGGCACCACAAGACTTTTATCGATAAGCATGTACCCAAGAGACGAAGAATACTGGCCATGATTAAACTTCCAGAGTGGGATGTCGTTGCGCTGTTGAAGGGAAATCTTACCCAGAATAACAGAAAGAGGGACTATTTCTCTAGATTCTGGAGCGGAAAGAGCATGAGGCCACAATTGCGTTGAAAAATTTCCAGAGGTCCAGAGCTGTACCATTGCGGCAATGGTGATGTGTTTCGCAATGCAACCACTAAAGAGCCTGTTAAACCTGATGCTTAAAGGTTCATCTTTGTACCATAAGTCCAGCCAGAATTTAATTCGCTTACCATTTCCTAAAGACCACGTAAAGTCGCTGTCAGAAAATAGCTTAAGATCCTTATATGTTGCTACCTGAGAAATGCTCTGGATGATTGGCGAGTGGTAGTTAGAGGGACCTGAAGGATTTGCCAAGAAATTGTCACCATATTTGCTGCAAAAAAGGTTGTGCCAGAGTCTTCCAGATTCAGTTTTTGCTCTCCACCGCCATTTACCGAGAAGAGCAATATTAGAATTATCTAAGTTGCGAATGCCTAAACCGCCGTTTTCTTTAGTGGCACAGATAAGATTCCAATTATAGTAGTGCATCTTTCTAGAGCATACAGGCTGATCACTAACTTCACACCAGAAGAATTTTCTCTTAGAAGATTCTAGCTCCGCTGAAATTCCTTTCGGCAAACGAAAAAGTCCAAGCCAGTAAGTTGGCAAAGAGTTGAGTACTGCTTTCATCAAAACCACTCTTTCCGGTTTTGTCAAGAAACCACATTTCCACCCACTAAACTTGGTTTTGACTCTTTTAGTAAGCGGAGCCCAGAAAGCTTTTCTTTTCGGAGAAGCTCCTATAGTAACCCCAAGATAGTTGAAGGGCAACTTGTCTACTCGACACCTGAGCCATTCAGCCCATAAATCAAGCTGAGCTTCGTGAACATGAGGTGCGAACAAGCAGCTTTTAAAAAAATTAATTTTTAGCCCTGTGAGTAGCTGAAATATGTATAGAACGATTTTAATGCCTCTGATGGATTCCCAGCTGTCTTCTAGGAAAATGATCGTATCATCCGCAAATTGCAGGTGAGACATTGACTGGAAGGAGCCAATTTTTACTCCCCGTATCAAGCCTCTATCTTTAGCTCGCTCAAGAAGGAGGTGCAGCACTTGGGTGACTATGACAAATAGCTGTGGAGAGATGGGGTCTCCCTGGCGTAAACCTCGCTTCATACTAAATTCCCTAGAAGGGCTACCATTAACCAGAACCGAGGATCGTGAAGAGGAGAGTATTGATTTAATCCATGAAATCCAACGAGCACCAAATCCGAATGAACTTAATGCATCGAGCAAGAAACACCATTCCACCGTATCAAAAGCTTTTTCGAAATCAAGTTTCAATACAATACCTCTAGAAAAACCTTTCTGAATGTTGTGCACCACTTCATTGGTCATGAGGATACTATCTGCTATTTGTCTACCTTTTATAAAGGCAGATTGAGTGTCTGATATAATGGATGGAAGGATAGGTTTAAACCTGTTGGCCAGCAGTTTGAGGATAATTTTCATGGTACAATTGATGAGACTAATAGGGCGGAAGTCAGAAGGGATCGTGGGGTGATCAATTTTGAGAATGAGGGCCAGGAAAGAAGCATTGATGCCTCGCGGAATGAAAGCATGGGAGAAGAAGCCCTGACAAAAGGATGAAATGGAAGCCTTGATTGAATCCCATGGGAAGAGCAAGTACCGAGCATTGAAACCGTCAGGCCCTGGTGCTTTTCCCGGGTTTATTTCTTTTAGAGCCAGCAAAATTTCCTCCTCAGTAAATGGGCGCTCCAACTCGATTGAAGCCTCCACAGAAATGTTCTGCATGATCAGTGGTCCAAGCTTGAAGCAAATTTGATGTTGATGGCTTGCAAATCTTTGTTCAAAATGAGATGCCAAGCATTCTTTAATGTCACCAGGATCCGAAAGCCATTTACCAGAAGACCACAGACCATTGATTGAATTACGTTTGTTCCTTCTCTTGACGTGTGCATGGAAGAACTTCGTGTTTGCATCACCTTCTTTGAACCAGGAAAGACGCGATTTTTGTTTAAGCATAGAGTTGTAAACAGAGTATTCAAGACGAAGTGCTTCCAGTAAAGGTTTGCTAGAAGAAGCGGAGGGGTTTTGATCTATTTTATGAAGTTTTTCCTCAAGCATTCGAATCTTGGCCTCGCTATTTCCATTAACTGAAGTGTTCCATTTCTGAACTGCTTTGCGTATCATTTTGATGGTACCATAAAGAGATTCATTTATGAGACTGGACTTGGCTGCTACTTCCCTGATTAATCCGGCGAAATCCGGATTGTTTAGCCATGCATCGAAAGCTTTGCATGGTTTTGGACCCCAATTGGGTAGATCAATTCAAGTAAGGAGGAGAGAACAATGATCTGAAGAAAATCTTCCCAGGCCTTGGACTGACCGACTTCGTGAAGAGTCCCAACTTTGATTATGAAGCATGCGGTCTAGTTGGCTACATTTAGTAAAGGGGCCAAACCATGTGAAGGTGCATTTGGATAACGGAATGTCCCATAGATTATTGTTAGCAATGAATGAGTTTAAAAGATCGGAGTCTTTGCTTTTGTATAAGCTGTTGAGACATTCCGAGCTGTTGCGAATACAGTTGAAGTCTCCAAAGAAGCATAAGGGTTCAGTTCCGCATTTATCAACGATCTTTTGAAGATTAGCCCAGAAAACTCGCTTCTTGCTACCACTTTGTGGAGCGTAAATGTTAATGAAATTGTTAAACGCCTCTGGATGACCTATACATTTGCCTCTAACCCAAATCCAATTTCTGTCGGACCAATGCTCTGACATATTGAATTTGTCTAGAGCCCAGGATGTAAGAAGGCCACCAGAGCGCCCTAGCGCCGGGGAGAAAAGCCAACCATGCGACGTATGATCCTAAATCGAATCCATGTGAAAGGAGTCCAAAGATGAGCATTTAGTCTCTTGAATAAGTAGCATTGAGGGGTTGAATTTTGAGACTTGCCTAGATAAATTTCTTCTCGAAGTGGCGTTGTTAATTCCTCTAATACTCCAACTAATTATCGAGAACTCATTTGTCGATGGTGTATTGATCATGGAAGATTTTGTTCATTCTGCTCCAAACTCTGAGTGATACGAGCCAAGACTAGAGCTCTATCTTCTGTAGAGGTGAGGCCCATAAGTTCACTCGTTGCAAGAATGTCCTTTGCTATTTCCTGAATTTCTGGTAGTTTAGACGGGATAAGAACGAGATGATCTTGGGGATGGAGGTTTACTAGAATTTGCACACTCTTCTTTTTCCGTTTTGCTGCCTTTTCTTTAGGAGGGGCACCTCTTAACCTGGGACGCTTTGATTTGGTTGTGAAATTGAAAAAATTGTTCAAATGTTTGCATTTTCTCGGGCGCCCTAACCGTTTACCAAGGGATAGGGTAGCCATGTCTACCTTGGCTTCAAAATTATTAGAACCGAGATGTTCCGTTTGAGAGTCCTGGATGATATTAGATGAATCATCAGCCAGAGCTTCAATCGGAAAAGATTGTGATGAGAGATCATTAGAGCTGCTTGGGGGGGAGAGTCGAGCTTTCCAAGAGTCCAGGCTAGCAATCACGAACAGTGGGGAGGCGGTTTCACGAGCTTCTGACGAGTAGGGCAACTGGGTTGATGGATTTGATGAGTCAATGACCATAACAGGGGGGGTCCTCTATAGAATCAGAGGGAGTGATGTCGATGATTGAGTTTTCCAAGTCTTCTTGCAAGTTGACAATGTCATTGTCTAATTCTTTATCTTCATCACTACTGTAGTGTTTCAATGATGGAGAATGGTGGGTAGCACCTGGGGATGGTGGCTCGTCGTCAAAATGTCTCAGAGGGGTGATAATATCCTGAGCATCGAATTCAACTTTTGATTCTTTAATGACCACCCAGTAAGACAGGCCGTCGATCACTACTTTAAGCGTTTCTGATATATTCAGAGTCTTATGAGTTTGAATGCAAATTTTCAGTTTCTGAAGCATCCCGCATCTGGTTTTATTGCTAGGCTCTGAGATAATGTATCCCCAGTCGCCTATTATTTTAACCCAGTTGTCTTTAGTCCAAGCAGAGGAAGGAAGTCCGTCACAATGCAACCAAACAATTCTGGGAAGGATAAGATCTGCTAAAGTGCATTTTCTGATAACCGAGAACCATTCCTCTAAGAAATCGAAATTCATATCTTGAGCATCCAATTCCGATACTGAGATCATGAATTTGCGATGGGAAATGCCTTTGATTTGGACCGAGGAGAAGCCTTTCAACCATATTTTCTCTTGAAGGATGTCAGCCCATTCATCGGACAAAGTGATGCCAATGAAACTGGATTGAATTTCTCTGGTCACTTCAGGACCAATAGAGAGGTGAAGGGTTCTATAGCTTGGTTGTTCACAATGATTGGGGATTGCCTAGTGGATTTTCTAGAAGGGCCTGCGGGGGAAGGATGAACAAAATTGTTGTTTGTGTTCCCTGGAGGCTTGGAGTGAGCTGAGGGGTCTACACTCCCATGTTGGGTAGAAGCATAATTGGTACTTTTTTTCTTATCCAAGCACCAGGTTAGAGACAGCTTGTTACCAAGAAAGAGTTTGTTATGAAACTCTTTTGCCAACACTTCCGCTGCTCTTAAGTTGCCAGTTTTGATGAAACCATAACGGTAGCCATTGATGTCCCGTTTTTTTGGTAATATAATATCTAATATGCTGCCATTATAGTTTAAGCTATACATCAATGATATAGGAATATTAGCTCTGGTACAAGATGAGACCCGTAAAGAAAAGAACAATTTATGATTAATATATTCTACTTGCAGAAACTAAACAAGTGATTGTACTGTACTAATATTGGTTGTTTTTTTTGAATAAACTAATATTGGTTGTTACTGAAATAACTAACATTAGCCAAATCTATATTATATATATATTTTTTAATAATTATATTGGCATAAAATATGTACTTTTCCTGTTTGATTACATGACTAAAAGTATACAAGTTTCTTCCATTTCGGTTCTATTTTTAGAATGGATTTTACCGTTATGATTTAAAAATTATAAAGAAACATACATGTTTAAAATATTTAATCACAAGTCGATGGCATTTAAGAAACAGTTCTGATCCACATTAGTGCAAATTCAGGTATGAGTAAGCCGAATTAGCAAAACCGAACCGAAATCGTAAAACCGAACCATATAATTTCGGTTCGGTTTCATTTTTTTCAAAATTTCGGTTAGTTTGGTTTTTCGGTTTAAACCGTAAAGAATTTCGGTTTGGTTCGGTTTTTGATATAATATTTCGGTTTAAACCGAAATAACCGAACTTTTTATCACATATAAAATAAATATATTTATATACATTATTACACAAATTTGTTCATTTGCAACTCAAATCCTAGTCTCCAGGTTTGTATTCTAGGTTTAAGCACACTGTTTTTGCAGCATTTTGACCTCTTAGCTTTGCAATTTAGGAAATGATAGTATAGCCTTCTGTAGATTCAGGAATGTGGCAACGCAGAGTCTGGTGCATTGTGGTTTAGTATATACATTTGGGGATCGAAATCGTTATATATGTTCCATTGTCTTTATATAAATTTAATTTTAGTAAAACTGCATGGAGGTAGATCGTAAATGTTGTTCTCAGCATATGCTTTCTTTGAAAATGATATAAATTTTGGGTTTTTTGAATCGAAACCGAACTGAAATAATTCGGTTAGTTCGGTTCGGTTTAATATAATAATTTGATTCGGTTCGGTTTCGGAAAAAAACACATTTCGGTTTTCGGTTATTTCGGTTTGGTTCGCTTTTGAACCGAACCGACCGAATGCTCACGCCTAGGTATGAGGATGAAACTGAACCCAAATTATTCAGATTTTTAGTTCTAAAATTGGGAGTAGTGATTTTATTATGTGATTTTCGAACTGATAGTCAACCTTATGTATATTTAACTGAAAAGAGCATATAATTTATCATATATCATTTAATATAATAAAGTAGACATTTATAATTGTCGAATCTAGAAGATTTAAGAGTGGATATTACTTTTTAAAGAAAATTTATGCCTATATTTATTTAATAAAATTGTTTAAATAATATCAAAATAATATATATTTGAATTAAAATATTAACAAAATTATTTTTCTTTAAAAAAGTTTGATACATAGCACGGGTAACACACTAGTAAAATAAAATAAATAAATAGATTGTCATGATCTTTAATATTAAATATATTGGGTTAGCCCAACCTCACTTCATTTCCCAGTACTCGACCCTCACCTCACCCTTTAAAACGGGTTAAATATCACCTTGGTCACTGAAGTGAGCTCCGTGTATCAATTGTTTCTATCAGTTTGTACGAGGTCTCATCTGTATCTCTTTAGTAATGAGTAATGATACTCCCGTTAAGCTGACTTGTTGACCTGGGGAAACCGTGACGGTGTTGACTTGGCACTAAGCTGGCCAATTATTGTTATGTAATTCAGGTGTTCACATACGTATTTTAATATAAAAATAAACTAATTAAATATTAAAAAACGGTATAATTGTATGTCCACTGAATATCTCCTAAAATCTCTCTTGCCCCTACGGATCTCATTCTAAGATATGACGATGGGTTCTCTTTCTCCGGTGTTCGAAACAACAAAAGAACCAAATCTACGTTGATCCATACAATCTCCTAACTCTCTTCAAATCTCAACAAAATCATCTTAATTATTTCTTCCAAAATCTTGATCTTTCTCAAACCCTAATTTTCACACAATCCCTTTTGGACTCCAACGACACAATTTTCTTCATTGGCATTGAAAATCAGGTTTTGTGGCCCAGAAAATCTCCCAAACTCTTGTTTATCTCGGTATTCGAGTCGGGTTTTTTCCCCGTTGATGCTCTCCACGGTGACATTGGAATTTTGTGTGATAAAGATATATTGGTTTTATTTAGTACCAGTGGGAATACTGAGGAATTGTTGAAATTTGTGCCTTGTGCTAAGGCTAAAGGGGTGTATTGGATTTCAGTCACTTATCTTCAAGGGAATGCTTTGATGGGTTTTTGTGATCTTAATGTGTTTTGCCTCAATGTGTTTTGCCTTTGGAGGAGGGACGACAATCAGGTCGGATCGGTTCGGGTTTCGTGAAATTCATATCCAATCTGTTATATTTCGAGTCGGATCGGGTTCAAGTTTCAACCGGATATCTTAAAAAAATAATTAAAAACAAAAAAATTATGAACTTGTCTGAACTATGATAATTAAGTATTTTTTTTCAAAATTAGGATTATTGAATGGGATTCTATTTGTTTAATTTAAAACAATATAGAATTTTTTTTTGATAAACTGCAATTTCATTAATATTAATATCTCAGAAATTTTTACAAGTAGTCAAAACCACCAAAAGGTTATGCATGCATAACGAATAACCTAGCCTGGAACCTAGCCCGGACCAAACCAAAAGAGAAGTAAGATGTAAGATGATCAAAGACCTAACACTGAGCTAAATAGAAGCAGCTTGACAAAAGACCCATCAACAGAAAGATTAATCAAATACTCGCGCCCCTGCGCAATTTCTTAAACAATATAGACTTAAACCATATTAATTTTCATTATTGACAATCATTCAGTTTATTGATTATAATAAATTTATATAAATTATGCAATGAGATAAAAGACGGTGGTTCAAAACTTTTTAAATTAATTTTATTTAATAATTTTTAAATATATTAAAATTTATAGCATGCCAAATTAACAATCGATAAATTAAGACATCAACAATTTTATATATAACATTAAATAGATTATCTTTCTAATTTTAAAATGTAAATTTATTTTATATTTTAAATTACATCAATTTATGTTTCTACGGTTCCGTTTTTTTTATGGAAATAAAACTTCTATTAAGAAACTTACTCGTTACATGAAGTCTCTAAAAATAAACGCGGAGGAGACAAGAAAATATTGTAGTTATTCGACAAACACGTTACTCTAGCCAAAAGGTGAGCGACAGAATTTTCCTGCTTCTTAACATGATTTAACAACAGATCGTTCCTCTGTTGTAACTTCTGATGACAAAACTCGAAAATATGGCAGCCTCGTTATAGAACTGCATCTCATTGGACAGTGTTGCTTTCACAGTGGTCTATGAATCGCTTTCAATCTCCATATTGTGCATACCCAGCTCCTCAATCCACCTTATGCCCTCCTCCACTCCACGAACTTCAGCTTCCAGAACTGTTACTTGACCCTGAACTCTCATATTTTTGCCTTGTACAAACTGCCTAACCTCGTTTCAAATTACCATCCCCACGTTGTATGACAACTCGCCTGCAAACAGAGAAGCGTCTATATTGAGCTTGTCCCACTCCTCCCTCGGAGGTTTCCATGGAATGTTTTTGGCCTTCTCTGCTCGATTCATGGACACTGCTGCTTCCTTAACTAGTTTCGATTTCATAGCTTCATGCCAGTCATGCTTCTGCTTCATGCTAATCTCCATAGCTATTGGTGGGTTGATAACTTTGTTTTCCCATACTTTTTGGTTTCTTGCGAACCAAATACCCCATAATGTCATAGCGACATTCTTTTTCTCTTCGCTAGAACTTGTAGCCATCTTCTCTAGTAACCAGTTTGGAGCAAATTCCACCTCTTCCATTGCATATACTAATCCAACCTTCTGCCAACAAGCCATCGCAAAAGGACAGTCAAAGAAAATATGTGAGAGGTGTTCTATAGGGATATCTACCCCTCTACTTCGAAGCTTGTTCCGAACAGGTACACTATTGTTACAAAACCTCCAAACAAAAGTTCGAACTTTGTGTGGCACCTGTAGTTTCCATATTGAATTCCAGCTTCGAGTATTCAAAATGGACGATGCAAAATTATTCTGTGAAAGCCAAAACTGATAGGCAGTTTTTACAGTATACATACCAGTATTTAAGTAATGCCAAGCAATTCTATATTTAACACCTGCCGGATGAATTCTTGTCTGTAGAACATGTTGCACATCCTCATCGTGAAAGTCCCACACTACCTTATGCACGTCCCACTCTTTTGTATTAGGACGGAAGTAGTTACACAAACTCTCATGTCTGATTCCGTTCAAAGGGCCATCTTCTACACAGAAATCCGGTTTACCTTTTAGCCATAGATCTCGAAATGCTATTATGTCTTTACCATCCCCACGGATCCATCTAAAACCCTTCTTCAGTTTCTCCTTCGCCTCCTAAATGTCATGCCAAATGAAACTTGCAGAGTGCCCTTCGATGCCTGCAGAATATGGTTGTCTTGAAAATACCTTGCTCGAAACAAGCGAGACACCATAGAATTCGGGCGTTGACAGAATTTCAAGATGTGTTCTCCCAACAGAGCTACATTGAATCCATGTAAATCTCGAAATCCAAGTCCCTCACTACAGTTAGCAGTCATCATTTTACTCCATGCTCATTTTATTCCATGCATGCCATTTCAGACCTTTGTTATTGTCACCATTGGAACCCCACCAGTAACAGTTCATCATCTTCTCCATTTCTTAGCACAGAGATTTTGGTAACATAAAGCCTGACATACTAAAAGCTAGGATTGATTGAGCAATATTTTTTACCATAATCGTTTTGCCCGCCTTTGACATGTTTTTGTGTTGTCAGTCTTGAACTTTACGCCATACTCGTTCTTTAACAATATTAAACGCAGCTTTCTTAAATTTTCCAATAAGATATGGTAGTCCCAGATATTTTCTTCCTTCAATAGAATTAGTGACCTCTAGAATAGACATGAGTTCTACCTGCTTATCCCTCCTTACATTTGCTGGAAAAAAATCCCAGATTTCTGAAAATTGACTGCCTAGCCAGATTCCGGCTCATACTTTTTCAAGATTTCCTTCACTATTTCTGCTTCTTGAACTGAGGCTTTAAAGAATAAGATGTTGTCGTCTGTGAAAAGTAAATGAGTGACACTTGGAGCTGCTGGGTTTACTTGACATCCTGTGATCTTTCCGTCGCTCTCTTCTGTAGTCAACTTGGTAGATAATTTCTCCGCACAAAAGAGAAAAAGGTAAGTAGAAAGGGGATCTCCTTGCCTTAACCCTCGTTTAGGGATGATCAGACCAACTTCTTTCCCATTGAAATTAATCATATAGCTCACTGTTGTAACACACATCATGATCCATTGTACCCACTTCTCATTAAACCCCATGACTACCATGCGTCTCTTGAGGAAGTTCCAATCAACTCTATTGTACGCTTTCGAGATGTCTAGCTTTAGAACAACCTCACCTTCTGGGCCTCGATTCTTCCTCTTCATGAAATGTAGTAGTTCAAGAGCCACTAAGACATTGTCCGATATGTTTCCTCCAGGAACAAAAGCAGATTGATGCTCTGATATTACGCCTGGAAGAATGTCCTTGAGCTTGTTGGCCAGCACTTTGGCTAAAATTTTATAAAGAACATTGCAGAGGGCTATTTGGACGTAAGTTTGTCATACGATCCACACTTTCTTTCTTTGGTATGAGGACTAAAGTTGTGATATTCAGTGAAGGGGGAAACTTCCCATCCGATAATCATTGAGTACAGCTGCAAAAAATTTCTTTGCCTAACAAGTTCCAAAAGTGCTGAAAAGAAGCTGGGTTAAAACCATCCGGACCAGCCGATTTGTCTGGGTGCATTTGCTCAACTACTTTCGTGAACTCTTCAAAAGTTAGGGAGGACGTAAGTCTCTCGTTTTGCACCTAAGAAATTACTCTCCTCTCTTACTCATATTACCACGCCTCTACGTTGGAGTTACCAGCAAAAATATTCTGGAAATACTTAACTGCTAACTTGCTCATCACGTCTTGGTACACATGATTTATTTTCTTTCTTTTTGAAGCTTCTACATGGAAAAATTTAGAGATTGTGTCACCCTCAGTCAACCAGTGAGCCTTGGCTCGTTATTTCTAGTATACTTCTTCCTGATACCTTCCAGTTTATTCTTTTCCGCAAAATATTGTTGAATCCCAAGATCGTCACTCCTATTCTTTAAAGTATCGAGAACCTCCTTCTGCCTTTTGAGTTTGTCTCTGAATTTGTGGAAGAAATTCCTTCCCCACTTCGCCATGAATGAAGACATAGACAACAATTTAGGTAAGACATGAATTGCAGGAATAGTGCACCAAAACTCTGAAACTTCCTTCTTAAAATTAGGTTCATTAAGCCATGTATTCTCGAACCGGAATCTGAAGTTCTTCCTTGAATAATCAGAGCTAACTGTATCAAGAAGAATTAGATCATGGTCCGATTTGATGGTGTGTTTGACTGCGCGTTTACACAATGGAAACTTCCTCCACCAATGGTTGTTTGTAAAAGCCCTATCCAGTCTCTCTCTAACCCAGTTTAAACTGCCTTTGCCTTTCTCCCAAGTAAACTCCCCACCAGTTAGCTAAATTTCATCAAGACCATAATCCTTAATAGCCTTTCTGAAGCCTTCTAGAAGATTTTGAGGGTGGGGGTGCATGCCAACTTTGTCTGCTGTGTATAACATATCATTGAAGTCCCCACAAATACACCACGGGGTACTAATATTTTTTGCTAGCTTCCTGCCTACGAGACCTTTATGGTAAACCGTAATAACATGTTAATCTCCATGCTACGTTTGAGTTTTCCATCACCTGTAGATGAATGTAGTTATTTGTCGATTCAATAACTTGACAATCTACAGTACGCTTCCACATAACTGTTAAGCCTCCTCCTATACCAACTCGACTAACTGCATACGAGTTCTCGAACTCAAGCTTATTTGCAATATCCAACATCTCCTTTGCTTCCACTAGTGAATCTAATAGAAATACAAAGTTTGGGTTTTGGGACTTTAACAAGTCTTTCAAAATACGAATTGTACAGGGTGACCCCATTCCCCGGCAATTCCAACTTAAGAGATTCATAATGGTCGGCTAGCTTGCGGCGCAAGCTTAGCCAAAATTGTGCTAGCAGTAACTACATAATCCGTTTCATAAAATGTAGTGACCATTTTAGGTTTGTTTCTCTCCGTGGACTCTTTGTTTTGGAGCACTCCTTCCACTTCCATTATACTCCTAGATGTTGATCCACTTCTTCTTCGCATTCTATCCTCTATTTCCAGCCCAACATCCTTTTCCTCCCCCAGCCCATCACATAAGTCTAAATAATTGGTTGGCCCATTCCTTGTCCCATCAAATTAGCTGTTATTGATCATGATAAGTTTGTTGTGATTTCCCCCCTATCATCCTATAATCACTCCCCACAGTTGGCACCAAATCTTTCCTTCACTGTTTTTCGCCCGAAACATGTGGGATATTGTTTGATCTCTCAAATTTCACCGCCCAATCTGCATCTCCTTCCTCTCGCAGCCACTTGCTGCCACTCTGCCCTGGCCCCTGTCGTGCCAGAGCCCTTAACCAAACACCCCAATCTTTGACTCCCCCATCACCTCTTTTATCTATGTATAGCTTGCAGAATCTTTCTGTGTGGGTAACCAGTCCACATGCAAAACAAAAATCCCCTAGCCTTTCATATTTGCATGTCACTACGAATTCAGGGCCATTCTTTCTTTTTATCTTCTTCTTTCTCTTCAGAGGTCTCCCCACGTCCAGTCGAATTTTAATCCTCATGCATTCCCTCCAAATGCTACTATTGTTTTTAAGATCGTACTCAATGAACGTACCAAAGAAATTGCTTAACTGTTGCCCTACAACTTCCGACATGAAGCCACTTGGAAGATCGTGAATTTGAATCCATATATTCAAGTACCATAGCGACACTTTCAGAGGTTCTTCTGCTGGCGGTATTTCTTCCAACAATAGCATTGCGTTGTCAAAGTTCCAAGGGCCACCATTCATCACCCAGTTTTTATCCTCCCTATGAAAAAACTGAAATAGGTAGATCCATGTTTCCAGTTCTTTTATGTTAATACCCATGGTTGGATTCCACACAACAGCGATCTTTGACTTTATGGCTTTAGTGTTGATGCTTTTCTCCATTCAGAATATGCCAACCAGACAGAGTTCATATATATCGATCTCCTCTTCCACATCCCCGTCGAAGATCAAGTCCTCAATTTCTTCCTCCTCCACGTTTATATTCGCCATCTGTTCTTCAATATTTTGATATCGAGTCATCGAAACACTCACACGTTCTGGTATGAAAGAACGGAGAGAAAGTCAACCTCTCACATAGGAGAGAAAATCAGTTGATAGTTGATGTACTCGAGATTTGGACAAAAACTTAAAAAACATAAAGCCTACATAAGCATTTGTAAGTTAATTAAGTGTTTGAATAAAATAAAGTCAGTTAGAGAAAAAAAGTATGGGTCTCTGTTTCTACGGTTCTTAATTACTATTTCCATAATAAATATGAACAAAAACTCAAGTAACATGAATTATATTAATATGAAACCAAAATTCTGATAAATTGATGTAAGAATTGATACATGGGGCTCACTTCAGTGACCAAAGTGAGATTTAACCCCCTTTAAAACTCATTCATTTTGCCCTTAAATAGATATGTGCTCTCTCGTGTACGTTCAGTTTTACTTGTGCGGTATGCATGACCGACCTTAGATACTTGGTTGTTGTATACGAAGTTTAAAAATGATACTTCTATTTCTCGGGGTGGTAGGGGAAAATTTTTGTATATATTTGAATTAATATATAATGCAATAATCATAAGTATTATTTTTAAAATTAATAAATCAATCAATTCTAATGTATGTAAATATGTAAATGCATAATTTTATCATTTACATGTAAATAGAATTTTTAATGTCCCTGTGATGTCCTAGACGTTGATTTTGGTCGCTTTATCCAAGAACCGGCTGAAGTGTATAAAAATGTTCCGCCATGAATTGGGTGGTTTTTGTTACACTTACGGGGTGTATTCGATTGGAATTTTATTGGATTGTCTTTAGTCCATGGATTTTAATGGATTGTATGTGATTTTAGATTTTGTGCGAATTCTTGATCAAATGTCACAGAGGTGATAGGATTTAAGAACAATTCTTCAAAATCCAATTGATTTTGGTGGGATTTCAGAAAACTTAAAATACACTGAAGAATGCCACAAAATCCATCATTTTGTGAAATCAAAAAAATCTATCAGCATTTGAATACTATTAGATTTTAATGGATTTTAAACAATCTCAATTGAATACCATCAGATTTTAAAGCATAATTTGAAATCCCAATTAAATACCACCAGATTTTGTAGTATAAGTTAAAATCCCAATTGAATACCTCGAGATTTTAATTGATTTCAAACAATCTCGATCAAATACCCTCGGATCTCATGAATAAATAAAAAAAATTTAAAATCTCAATCCAATACACCCCCCTCTTAAACTTCCTAACTATTTTCATGTTATTTATTTTGTTTGATTTTAAACTTGAAACCAAATAAATGAAAACTGATCCGAGATTTTAAAATTGAAATCAAATATCATCGATTCAATTATGATTTTAAATTTCTATTTCTATTATTAAAATAAAAAGAATTCGTAAGATAAAGCCGTCATGAAATGAAATCAATATACTTATATAAAGGAGAAGCGAGGGGCGTGTAGGTGGCGTCTCTCCCATCGCTCCATTCTAATTTTCTAATTTTCTGAAATTTTTGGATGGAAAATATCAAAAATTAGAACTACTTTTTTTAATTTC
Organism: Daucus carota subsp. sativus; assembly: GCF_001625215.2. NCBI lineage: Eukaryota > Viridiplantae > Streptophyta > Magnoliopsida > Apiales > Apiaceae > Daucus > Daucus carota. Next base: position 18,707,493 of record NC_030385.2, on the reverse strand, counting down.
GGGTATATTAGAAGCAAATTTCAGAATCTGATTTTGTTTCAGATTATTTATGGAATACAGTAGTTTGAAAGTTTTAATCTGATTTTATTTCAGATAATTTAATTATGGGAAAGAGTAGCACACAAGTCTCTCTGCATCTATAAATAACCCTATAGATGGTAGGGTTGTGGATCATCTAAACACAACCTTCTCTCTCTCAATACCACAACTCTACCTCTCTCTGGTGATAGTTCTCTTGCTTGATTTCTAACTTGGTGGTGCCGTTTTTATGTAACGATAAGTGAAGGCTGTTTATATAGTATTAAAAAAATAAAGATTGTTCCAAGCGAAGGTAGTTATAGATCGCTACGTGGGAGTCGACAAATTGAAACAGTGGAAAAGAATATAGTCTTGACATGATATTGATGGATGATATCAATAAATTAACTATTAGTGATGTATGTTTGTTGGTTATTCTTTTATAATATTTGTTTTGTTTATCGGACATGTTTTTTGTTGTTAATTTTTATATGATTTATTTTGTATACAGGAAAATATGGTGGAGAAGCGAGGGGCATGTAGGTGGCGCCTCTCGCATCGCTCCGTTCTATTTTTCTAATTTTCTGAGATTTTTGGATGAAAAATATCAAAAATTAGAACTACCTTTTTTAGTTTCGGGTATATTAGAAGCAAGTTTTAGAATTTAATTTTGTTTCAGATTATTTATGGAATATAATAGCTTAAAAATTTTAATATGATTTTGTTTCAGATTATTTAATTATGGGAAAGAGTAGCACACAAGTCTCTATGCGCCTATAAATACCCATATGGATCGTAAGGTTTTGGATCAACACAACCCCCTCTCTCTGTCAATACTACAATCTCACGGATTAAAATTAGATGTTTTTTGCACAATCAATCCAAAAAAATTGGCGGAAGGTGACAACGTTAGAACATGATTACTTTTTAAAAAAAACACAAATAAAATTAAGATTCGTCATGCTTTAAATTGTTAATTACTTGTATAAATTTATTTTCATTTTTCACCATGAATTATAGTCCAATTTTGCAATTTTATATATTAGTATTGGTATTTACATCAAGATTTTTATAATTTTATCCTGCAAATATTAATTTTGAAACGTTAATATAGTTTTTATAGACACCATAAAATTATTTGATTCTACAAATATTAATATTGAATCATTAATATAATTTTTATGATCCGCCGTAACGCGCGGTTTCTCAACTAGTAGAATGAAAGCGAAAATAGAGCCCAGGCGTCAAAATCGTAAAAGGAAATATTAAAAAAGAAGAAAAAACACATCCTTAAACACTACAAACTCACTACCAAGATTATAGGATTAGTATATTGCACTATAAATAACTGTTTTTCCTTTTATTTTCTTAAAATGGGCCCCGCCAGGGGCATTCTTTTAATACCAGTAGTGTATTTGTAGTGTATAAGGATGTGTGCCAAGATTTACTCAAAACTAAAAGAGAAAAGTGAAAGAGGCAAATAGAAAGGCAAAAAGGGAGGGGTCGTCGGCGGCCTCTTGTCCTCGCCGACCAACTTATACTATCACTTTCACCACCACCCCCTCCCATCTTCATCCCCACTTTTCTAATATATACGCACAACACATATACTCTACTTAGGAATTAGAGTATATGTGTTGATTTCCTATATCATACCTTTCATTTCAACTAATTGTTTTTTTTTATGATCACTTGAAAAGATCAGAGCCATGAATCACGATGAAGCTGCTGTTGTTGATAATACAAATACTAACAGTAACAGTAAGAATAAGAAGAAGAAGCGTCGATCTAACCGGAAATCCAAACACAGTTCAGGTAGTCTATTCTTTTCCTATTTTCTTATTTTATTTATCTGCAGAATTGCAACTTATGAACGAAATTCAGCCTGTTATTTGCGTTTTGCTTCTCTCTCAATGTAGTATTCCTCTTGCAAAAACGTTTATCTGCTACACATGCTTACAATTCCGTATAAATACCCTCAATTTCTCAATGTAGTTATGTACAAGTGGCACAGATACCCCCGGGCCGTGTTTGTGTGGAGGGATTATAATGCCTTATATTTTATGAAAATAATCTAGTTATCTCGGGATTATACTCGTTTTAAACAAAGATGGCGCTAGGGTATTTCTATTACCCGATACTATTATAGACTACTACGAAGCTGGTTCCTAACAGTGTTTCCTCTTAAGTGAAGAACAAGTGTTCTCAACTTGGGTTATGGATATTTTTAGTGTTTTATTTTTAAATGATACATGTGGTGGATTGTCTACTTAATGATCTAGGTACATTTCTACCCTTGTACATATTTTTTTGTGTGTGAAAGTTATGTTGTGCTTATGTTCATGTTCTTGAACTATTCTCTTCTCCAGCCTCTGCTCCAGTAAATGGGATATGTCTCGAGTCGCCGTGTCCTTTAAGCCCTGGTACATTGGATGAGCACAACCTGCTAAAAGCATCTGACGTTGCTTTCACTTCTTTGCCAACAATGCATTTAGATGAACAACAAGAGGGTGGGATTCTTCAGAACAATCAAATGTTGCCATCTGATTATGATGGGAGAATGCTTCCGAGGTCATGTCCTGAACCAATAGCTTGCAAGAAATCGACGCTTTATACAAATGTAAGATATGATTCGCGTTCATCTCCACTTAGTCAGTGTAAGGCTCAGAGAAGAATTTATTGCACCTACTGGTCCAATGAAGCTGTTACTCGGGGCTTGGAGGTTTGTTTGTCTATCTTATATATATGAAGCTTCAGAAGCATTAGTTAATTGCTTTGGAGTCTTTCTAAAGTTTCGGAGCTGTATTTAAAAAACAAAATCCACTAACAATTACCTTTCTTTATCAGAGTGGTGATATTTTCAAGGCATTAATTCGTGTGAATGCTCACAATCGCCTCGAGGTATGTCTTCAATACCTATCTTCTTTTCTTCTCACTCAGATCTACATGCATTTGTTAGTTTTTTTCACTAGAATGCATTAAACTATTAATAGGCATACTGCAAAATTGGTGGAGTGCCTACAGATATCCTTATTAATGGAATCATTGCCCAGAATCGAGCTGTAAGTCTTCCTTTTGTCAAAGATGAATATATACTTCACATTTTTTTTATTTCCTCTAATATTATAATAGTATTAGACTTAGATTACCTAAAATTAGTTGTCTAAGTATTCTGTCAATAGCTGTAAACCCCTAGCATGATCTTGTCCACAAAACTGTAACTCATGAGTCATTGCATCTATGGGAAATTGCAAGCACGCACTCTCTCCCTCACATTCACACACTCTCTCTCTCTCTCACACACATGTATATAAAATTAGTTTATATATAAATTGAAGTTGGTCTATATACCGCAAACCAGTGAATCATGTTTATATTTATTGAATTTGAATATTATGGCCGTGTTTGGAAGTTAAAGGTTTGGGGTGTTTTAGAGGTTTAATCATTTCCATCCGCTAATATTAGTGTTTGATAGTTGGCGGATTGGAATAGTGGTTTGAGCTCAAAAAGCTAATTTTCAAAAAGCTACTTTGAGGATTGTTTTGGGTTAGAGGTTTTGGTATGTGTAAACAGCTAATCAAATAGCTATTTACCAAACAATTTTACAAGAAACCGCTAATTCAATCCGCTAGTCAAAACATCTATTTCAATTAGCTAGTCAAAACATCTAATTCAACCCGCTAACCGCTAACCGCTAATTCTTAAACAGGGCTTATATGTATTCCTAATGAAAAACATATTTATGTATTATAAATAAAAAATTTCGTTGAAATCTAACTAAATTTGTTTTTCGCTCTTGGTAAATGTAAGTTTATATAATGAATCTTGTAGGTTTGAGTATGTATTTTAATTTGGTTCGATTAGTACCAGAGTTGGACAAGCATAGCAATAAATCAGTTTATAGTATCATTTTAATGTTGATTTTTTTGGGAAATAGTGTGCATTTACTGCTAAATTATTTTTAAATGTGGGCAACCCGAAGCATTTTATTAGAAAGAGAAACTAATACATATGAACCAAGTTGCTTTTATACCGCTCCCTGGATGATTATCCTCTATTTTCATTTTTACTTGGAACTTCCTATTTCATGTATGTAAAGAACCATTATTAGATACGCAGTCTGCTTATCATTTCATTTAGTCCTATTGAAGCCATAACTAGTCTGTGTAAGACATGTTAGTCGAGAGATTCTTACCTATCAATATGGTTTTAACTTATTAAACAGCTAATCTTTGACTTCCCGAGTTTTTTTTAGAGCATAATATGATGGCAGACATGTAATCTTTGTATTTAGCTAATAGATATGTTGCCTGCTTAAACTGCATTTTTGCTTTATGCAGATAGAAGGCGACATTGTTTTGATTAAAATAGATCCATTGTCTTCATGGACCAAGATGAAGGGGTCTTCTGGACCATCCAACAGTGCTGCTGTCAGTCATGTTTGTGATTTGGTTCCAGAACCCACTGTTTTAGTTGGCAATATCTCCGAAGGGGAAGGTATAGTAGATATTGATTTTGAGTTCGGTAATCGTATGAATCTTCTGGAAAAGAAATTACATGATGAGGGAAATACTTACTTTGGGGAAAATGGTAGTCCCGGACCAGTTGGCACTTTGTGCAAATCTTGCGTCAACAAAAATTTATATATTGGAAGTTCACGTGAACCTAAAAACAATGCAAGTGCAGTGAGAAAGTTGTGTGCCATGACAAGTGCATATCCATTGAAACGTCCAACAGGAAAAGTTGTTGCAATCATTGAAAGCTCAAGTTATCGGGATGGTGTTGTTGGTATTCTTGATGTGAAGCAGTGGATTTTCAGTAGGGAAGATTGTACAGAGAATTGTAAGCCTGTTAATCTTCCATTGTCACTTTATTCAGTTGAGTACATACCTTTTGTACCAACTGATTCAAAGTTTCCAAAAATGATGGTTCCTGTTAGTGGACTACCTGACTGCATCCAGAAAAGATTGGAAGTTGGTGATGCCACAATTGAGGCAGAACTTGTAGCTGCACGAGTCGTTGACTGGGGGGAAGAAGATGACGTTCCTGAAGCTCATGTAATTCGAGTCTTTGGATTTGGTGCAGATGTGGAGGCACATATTGCCGCAATTTTATTTGAAAATGCAATCCACTCCTGTGAATTTCCTCCCGAGATACTCTCTTGCCTTCCAAGTGTAAATTGGGTGGTACCACAAAAAGAATATCAAAACAGGCGAGATATAAGAGATTTATGTGTCTTTACAATAGATCCCGCTTCTGCAACTGATCTTGATGATGCTCTATCTGTTGAATGGCTATCCAGTGGCATCTTCAGGGTTGGTGTCCACATTGCTGATGCTTCTTACTTTGTTCTTCCTGGCTCAGCATTAGATGTAGAAGCTCAATTTCGCTCAACAAGTGTATATTTGTTGCGGCGCAAGTTCCCCATGCTGCCATCATTGCTTTCAGAAAATCTAGGTTCACTTAATCCTGGAGTAGAAAGACTAGCATTTTCTATATTTTGGGATATTAATTTTTCTGGGGAAGTTCTTGATCGTTGGATAGGCCGCACAATAATACAATCTTGTTGCAAGCTTTCATACGAGCAAGCTCAGGACATTATTGATGGGAAGTTTGATGTGGAAAATTTTACTGCCTCAGAAAATGGTTTGCCACGTGTACATGGTAAATTTCAGTGGTCCCATGTAGTTAAATCTGTTAAGAGTCTGCATGCCGTATCCAAAACTTTGCAGGGAAAGAGGTATACTGATGGCGCTCTCTCATTGAATAATCCCAAATTAATTTTCTTGTTTGATGAGGATGGGAGCCCATATGATTGTGTGATTAGTAAAATGAAGGACTCGCAACTCTTTGTCGAAGAGTTTCTGCTTTTGGCCAACAGGACAGCTGCAGAAGTAATAACTAGGGCCTATCCCTCTACTGCTTTATTGCGAAGGCATCCTGAACCTAATTTGCATAAGCTTAAGGAGTTTGAATCCTTTTGTAGCAAACATGGTCTAAATGTGGACACTTCTTCATCTGGAAAACTTCATCTTTCATTGACACATATTAAGCAAGAACTTAAAGACGATTTCATGCTTTTTGATATTCTTTTGTCATATGCGACAAGATCAATGCAGATAGCTACGTACTTCTGCAGTGGAAATTTAGAAGATTGCGAAGCTGATTGGGGTCACTATTCTTTGGCTGTGCCCCTCTATACTCATTTCACGTCTCCATTGCGTCGCTACCCTGACATTGTAGTTCATAGGACGCTAGCCGCAGCAGCCGAAGCAGAAGCAATTTATACGAAGAACAAGCTGCTTAAGCATGAAGACAGGACCGGAAGATTCTTAACTGGTATATATTTTAACAAAGATGCTATAGAATCTCATGAAGGTCAGGAAGCACTGTCAATTGCTGCGGCAGGACATAGTGTCCCATGCACAGAATTGCTGATGGTTGTTGCTGCACATAGCAATGAAAGAAAACTGGCTAGCAGACATGTCAAGGATGCTACAGATAAACTTTTCATGTGGCTTTTACTGAGGAAGGAGGTAATCGTTTATCCTTTTGACATGATATATATAGTCTTCATGCTTTTCACAGTTGTTACCAATATAGCCAATGAATATATTGCCGACTTCACTTAATATTGTTTTTCCCATCGTATATTTATGGAACATAGTTTCTAAAGTTCAAATAAAAAAACTAGGTTTGCTACTGAAATAAAATGTTAAATGAGGATTAATACAATCATCAGTTAGGTATCTAGATAATAGTAGCTCATCGCCACTATCTAGTTGGAAGGAATGGGATGAAGTTAACTCTCCTTTGCACATCTGTGCATAACATTCATTTATCTGTTTATTTCATTCCACAAAGTTTGAACCAAGATCAATTCTACCAATGCTAGTGAATGCTCATTCCTTTATCTCCCTCATATTTTACTTGTATCTTATTGTGAAGATTACAGTATAACATATTTACAATGTTAAACTGTTTTCATTATGGTTTTCCTCGACAATTATTTATTTTCACATCTTTCATTGTGTGACAACTGGCCAAACATATTACTTGGTTGTGTACTTCTGGATGGACTAAAACAAGGTGTAGATGAATGAGAGCTAATCTACTTTTCAGATATGTATGAAAACATGTTCCTTATTCCATAATCTAGACATAATCTGGATTCTAAATGCTGTTCATATTGGTTATTACTTGCTTTCACCATTTTCTGCACCATTGATGTCACTAAATATGTCGTTATTTTTATGTTTTTTCTTACCTGCATATCCTTCTCTTGCATCTCTTATTTTCTCCATGAAATTGTTCTCGCTTTCAGTCTTATTATAGTCTTATTTTAAATGAATGAAAAGATGGGAGATGATCTTATGTTCAATGTGGTTTCATAAAGCATGGAAGAACAGTCACTTTTGGTTAGAATGAATAAATTGGAGATTAAATGCTTTGAATAACTATGAAAACGGTTAAAGGTGGAAGATGTATGATGAATAAACAAAATGTGAGGGTAAAGTTTTTGTTATAAGTTGTGAACACTCATGTCTTGATTGTTGGAATTAAGTTCTAATGTAATTTTGTATGGGATGACGTGTAATAGTAGGACTTAAATATGTGTGTGTAACTAAGCAGTTCATATTAAAATGTGATACTCACCATACATCAGTCTTTCAAAACAAATGGTGCATTAGTATATAGGTCGCCCTAGACCTACAGAGTGCGACCTACAGTGTGTATTTGATTAAATGGCACTTCCAATCTTGTTCTGAACTAAAAATCATTCCTCCAATATAAGACAAGAGGATTAGCTCAAAGGCATATAATGGTGAATATGTCAGATTGTATAGATCACCCTGTCATTCTGAGTTAATTTCTACTCTGCACTTTAGAGATTATAGATGGAGATCGACTCCAAGCAGTTCGTTAATATATATGACAAGTTGGCGTCGTTCTATCTACTTGAAGAAAAGAGTTCTCACTTGCCTTTGCTATGATAATACAATGGTAAGGTAGCATAACATGTATCTAACATGCAACTCAGAAATTGAAAAGTCATCAGAAATATCAATAAGAATATAAGTTGAAGAAATTTAAGTTTAAGCTTGGAAAAAAGCAAGGAAAATACCCACCCAGGTGTATGTACAGGAAAATGCATATTGGTTATATACTGTATACCTAAAAAACTGATTGTGATAAGGTTATAATATAGAGGGTTCAGGGGTGGAACACAGGACACAATAAGGGGTGCAAACCCCGTCTAACTTTGTCATGTGCTTGGACTCCAAAGAATAAATCTTGGAGTGTCTGACATCATTGTCAATTATCCGATAGCTTGGGCCTTGGCTTATATTGATGGGTTAATACTATTGCTCCTTGCTGCTACATTTATAAGGTCAAATTTGATCATAATATTCAAGAGGTTTCGTGAGGCCCCCTTTTACCCAGTCCCAACTTAACTTACCTTATTGATCTTGTGTTTATTATATTGGCTGTTTATAAGTGTTATATGTTCAGCATGTGTATATGGTAATTCTTTATAATGTTTACGGTTTTACGCTGGAAACCACCTGTTCTGCTAACTACTTTTGTGGTTTTATGCATTTTTCATTATGATTTCGGAATATTAATCTTTTCCTTATTGCCTCTTGCTCTAGGTATTTTTTTCGAAAGCCCGAGTCGTTGGTCTTGGTCCTAGATTTATGTCAATCTACATTCAGAAGCTAGCTGTGAGTACCTTTCGCACTCCTTGTTCCGGGTTTTTTAGTATCTCTCGTTTTCCTTATGAGAAGCTAATAATGGTAGACTTGTTAGTTTGTAAACTGACAAATTACTGATACATTTAATATGCCTCGTAACAACTGTGGAACCAGATTGAGCGACGTATATATTATGATGAAGTTGAAGGTTTGACAGCAGAATGGCTTGATGCTACATGTACATTGATACTTAATCCGAGCACAAATAAAGGTATACAAAGAAAAGGAACTCCAGCCAAGTGCAGGCCACTTGAAGAGGCTGTGTTAATTGTCAGTCCACATAACTTGATGGCAGCAAGTGATCCTTCCAGTAAGCATTGTAATGGGGCAGGTAGTTCAAAAATGGAAGAGCGAGATGCGCTAGCCAGCATCATGCATCCCGAAGATATAGAACCATCTGTTTTTCCTCTCATAGTTCGCAACTTATCAACAATCTCTGTTGTGCTTCATGCTGTTGGCGGTAATGGACCCCTCGACATAGGAGCCAGGTTGTATGCTAGCTCCTATCTTGTATAGGGAATTTTTTTGTGGGTCTAGTACTTCCCCAAAGCAAAAGGTTCCCCAAGATGACAAGAATCCACAATAATTTTTGGTTGTGTTGGTTATGGGGTAGTAGTGTATAGCTAGGGGATAGAAAAGAGACTATGAAGTGATCGGGAGTGCATTAGGGAAATGCCTATTCCTGAATGTGTGACTGTCAAAGAGGCTTCGACAGTAGTACTGTTATAGTGGGTTTTTGTTTGTTTTTTTTTACACAAACCCGCAACCTCTTTGAACCCTTGCAGAAGGTGTGGGAACAAGCCCTAGTTTTTATGTAGGTTAGTTCCGGGAACACACTGACTCGTGAAAGTCGACATCATATGTTTCGCTTTTTTCTTTGTTGGTATCTTCTTTCTAATGGATTGTTACCCAATAATTTTAACTTTGGGTTTCCCTTATCCAACAGTTGACTTGTGTTACTGATATGAACTACCTTTTCTGCTTGTAAAGTTGGATTTCTTAACAAATTGTCTGTAAAATGTTGAATCGTTCAATAAGAATCTCTTGTTACTTTGTGTTCTGCATCTTGTGTTTTTGCAATTTCCTGTGTCATATCAAGCTTTGGTGGTCAATTCTGCATGCAATTGTAGTTTTCCCTTTTTTTTCTAACGACCTACATTCTTGTAGGTCACTTGTATCAAAATATAATTATAGAATAATTTTATCAAAACACAAAAATTGCAATTAAAAAAGTACATCATCTAATTTAAAGATAGGAAAAGATGTCTCCTGGTATATAGATAATAAAACTGTAATACTCCTTCCATCCCAGCCAAGTAGTGGAGAGAAAAGTCGGGAAGTGATGAGAGAAAAGTCGGGATTGACTATTTTTGATAAGTTTTAAAATAGAAATAATTGAATGGAATTTTTTTTTTTGGTCACAAGATACTTTCTCGTATAATGAATTGTATCTGAATACAATAGCAGCTGCAAGGAATTCTTTTCGCTCAAGAAAATTTACCATCTAACCCTCGGACAGGCAGAGATGACCGGGGACACTTAGACAATAAAGCTTTAATGTTCGATAAGAAAACACCCATAATAGGTCCCGCTATCAATACTTTTTCCACTCGCGTACCCTGAAAAATACAATGCAAAAAAAGAAAATAATAAGTTCATAAAGAAAATAAAAGTATCTAAAAAGAAAGAGGAAAAGAGTCAACAAACTCCTAATTAAACTATAATATAAATATAAAAGAATAAAGAAAGTAAAATAAAACTAATTTAAAATAAATCTTTAAAAATCTACACCAAAGAGATAGTGAGATCTCTTTGGTTAGATACCTAATAAAATAATACATAATAAAATTTAAATCTCAACAAATAATATCGAAAAATATCAAAAATATAAATAAGAAAGTATAATTGAAAACATATCTAGCCATATCTATTTGAATATATAACAAAATCATGGCAAACAAATGTATCCTGATTTTAGCTAATTACCATTATCAACATTATAAATTTGGTATACACCAATTAAACATTAAACCATTAATGGCGCAATATTACGTCATTAAGGCACAATAAAGCCATCATAAATGGTCCCCATGAATTATGAAATTCATGTACAATAATCAGCAACAAATTTCTTCCGATTAATCTTCTAATTAAAACACAAAATTCAAATTATAACATGTAACATGTAACTAAAAGACAAATTCTAAAGATAGACAAATTCTAAAGATAAACAAATTCAAAGATAGTTAACTTACCATTCAAAGAATAACTAAATTAAGATCAATTATCACTATTAAAACCAAACAATATTTAAAATTACAAAATTAAAACTGAAATCATGCAATAAAATTAGACGACCGGTATAATTTAATTGAATGGAACTTGATAAAAAGGAAACCGACTATTTTTGATAAGTTTTGAAATGTAAATAATTGAATGGAAATTCGTGAAAAAGAAACAGTAAGCGAACATTTATACATTAAATCTCATCAACACTTATATATAAAATCTCATCAAAGAATTTTGAAAAATAAATAACAAGCAAATAATACAAGTATGTGGATTTGATAAAAATATGGATAGATGTAATCACTAAAACATTGTTGGCGCTAAATTTAGGTTAAATAATAATAATAATAATAATAATAATAATAATAATAATAATAATAATAATAATAATAATAATAATAATAGTAAACTATCAAATAAAAACATCAGGTTCCATATAGAACCTCTTAATTTTAGAAACTTAGAACATTCATTAAATGATAATATTTAATTTCATGATTAATGTAAACTTTCTAAAATTATATAAATCAACCATATAACTTGTAGTAGGGCTTGTACTACAGAATATTTGTATAATGATTTTATATACAAATTACTGCGTCATACTACAAATTATCACGCCATACTACTGCAGAACATATATTAATATAATAGAAAATGATTTCATACATTGTAGAAAAATAAATTACTATATATGCTGCTGCGGAATATATATTAATATAATAAAAATGATTAATGCAATATTTTTGTAAAAAATAGTAAAATACAAATATTGTTATAGTACGTTAAATATTATACAATAATATTATTTATTAATTATACCGATACTGTTGTGAAACATTGGAAGTATGTTATCAGAACTAATATAACAAGCAATTTGATTAAGAGTTAATAATTAAATTTTAATGCATATAATTATAACATTTAATGCATTCATTAATTTCTATAATCAAGTACTCCCTCCATTCCAAAATAATAGTCGCTTTGACTTTGTGCACGTATTTTGAGGTGTAAAAAAAAACATACTTCTACACATTATTTTTGAAATTTTCTTTTTCTGAATAAAAGTTTACCATCTCTATTTTTATTCAGAAAAAAAAATTTCAAAAATAACATGTAGAAATATGTTTTTTTTGCACCTCAAAATACGTGTAATTAAATATAGTATTTGATCATGACCATTGATTTAACAATAATTTAATGATTTTACATAAATTCTTAGTTATTATAATTTAAAATGGGTTCTAATTTGAAACTCATCCTAAAAACACAGAGGTAGACAAAACAAGATTAATCTCGACATAAATATACAACAATTAAATTTTAACCAAACTAGAAAATATTAAAAATCAAAATTTTCAATTCAAAACAAAAAACTTAATTAAAACAAAGAGGTAATATTTATTATTCTAAAATTTAAAATTTTGTAATAGCTAGTCTACAAGGGCCAGTGTAGCAATCGAAGAAACGCAGCTAAAGTAAGAAAGATAGCAGTGTTAGTTCAATGCACCTGGTCATCTTGTAAAATGCTTATACCCATGGGCTTCCGAACTACATCTAGTGTTTTACATCACAAATTACCCCGTCTTTCTCACTTTAACAAAAACTTATTAACCGGCGGCCGCGGCGGCGGCTACCCTTCTTTTGTCGCTACAATTTCAACCCAGAAGGAGGCGGCTATGGCCACTCATCAGCCTTCCCAGAACACCCTTCAGCCCGTACAGGTACATTTTTATTCTTCTCGAAATTATTGTTTTTGTCTTAATTTTGTGTCAAATTTGATTTAAGTGTTTTCTGATCTATGCACTAGTTTCAACTCTTTGGGTACTACTGTGATTTCTTTTGCTACTTGGCCTTGCCATATGTGATAGTGTACGTGTATATGTATGTGTACTCACAGAGAGATTGAAAAAGATATCAAAGATAACAATGGAAATATATGCAGAAAATAAGAAGGGTGAGTGACGGAGAACGGAAAGTTTCTATGTAGTCGAAGCATATTGAGTTTTATGTTGTGTTTGGTTGGAGAGAATGAAATGGAATTGACTTAAAATAAATGAAAATAGTAGAGGTAGGAGGAGAGTTTTGAAACAAATTTAGTCAGAGCAAAATTGTTATGATGCGATTTGAGAAGAAGATGAGTATAGGAAGGAATAGAGCATTCCTTCCCAAATTGGGGGTTTGATTTCTAGTTATGGGTGTAAGGAATGGAATGAAATTTATAAACATTTGACCATAACATAGTACAAATTTCATTCCATTACTTCCATATTCATTCACCCCAACCAAACACAATATAAGTCTTCATATTCGTTAATTGGAAGTGATGAGATCTAATTTATACTTTTAAAATCAAAAAGGTAATGCATAGAATAATGAAAATCTGTAAAGTTGTTCACATAATAATTTTAGGCCCTCATGTATCATTTTTTTCCGTTTTCATTTAATGGATTCTGAAGAATCGGAGTATGCTATACTCCCTCTGGTTCACAATGTAAGTCGCTATTTTGCGCACACATCTCAATATGCTCTGATTACATAGTTATAGGTCATGTTTGGAAGTTGGAGGTTTGGGGCAAAATTAGAGGTTTGGGGTGGTTTAAAGGTTTGACCACTAGAATCCGCTAATATTAGTGTTTGGTAGTTAGCGTATTGAAATAGAGATTTTGACCTAAAAAGCTAATTTTGAAAAAGCTACTTTGAGGAGTTTTTTGGGTTAGAGATTTTGGTTTGTATCAGAAAAAGCAAATCAATCAGCTATTTAAAAAACAGTTTTACGAGAAACAGCTAATTCAATCCGCTAGTCAAAAAATCTACTTCAATCAGCTAGTCAAAACATCTAATTCAATCCGCTAACCGCTAATTCCCAAACAGGGCCATACTAAAATTTCATGACTTTTCTTTTTGTAAATTAATATTTAGTGTCTTTAATTTTATCTAAGAAAGAAATATTAAGTTTAGCTATGTAATTATAGCACAGAGAGATGGGTGGAAAAAGTGAAAAGACTTACATTGTGGACTGGTGGGAATAAAATGGAAATGGAGGAAACTAAACAATAAATGAGTTTGTGTGCCCTGTTGAAGTTTCTGAAGTATTTTCGATTTTATGGTGCTTTACAATTTGATTAAAACTGAGTCTTCCCATAAACCAAAAGTTGGGAACTCGAAGAGAAGATTGTGTTGCGTGCTCCACCTATGAGTAAATGTTTTTCTTCTTAAACTTGTAATGAGGAAGGAGAAATAAATTGCAGAAATACAACGTTAAGGCCTCGTTTGGTATTGATGTTGCTGACAACAAGAACAACTTATTTCGGAAAAAACAAGCAAAAAATTGTTTGGCAAATTTAAAACAGCTCTTCTGAACATCAACTTTTGGCTCAAATCCTCCATCCATGCTTTTGGAAAAAGCTGTTTTTCAGCTTTTGCAGGAAGCTTTCACATATTTCACTATCAAACCTCATCAAAATTACTCCTTTTTTATATTATACCTGAAATTATGCAAATTTTATTAATATCACCAAACAGTTATCTGAGACAACATTTTTTTTACCAACACTTTTTCTAACAACAAAGCAGTTAGTTTTGAACAGCACTCCCAAACAGACACTAAGTCTGTTTGAGATTCTAATAAATTGGTAGCAAAATGTAAACAACTAATCTCAAGGCATTTTCTCCATTATGATCTGTAATTTATGGACCTGTGGAGGTTACATTATCGTGTCTCAAAATATTTTATAAGATCCTGTGAAAATAGTTAAAAAGGTGTACGGATAATGCATGATAATGCGTTACTTTTTGCTTGAGCTAACTAAAAAAATGTGAACTGTTTTATCCAGAGTGTGCTGTAATCTTTTTTCAAGGACCTTACAGTTTATTTGAGTAGCCGGGTACTTATTAAGGACCACGTCCACAAGTAGAATTATTTGGACAGGCATCATTCCAAATTGGAATTTCCAATATGTATAGTGCAGCTATGACAAGCAAAACTTCACAACTGTTGCTTAATCAGAAACACCAGTTAAAATGTCAAATTTCACTTATCAGAAGTTGCATGATGCAAGAAAGCATGGATATCATTTAATTTCATATATTCTTTTAGGATATAAGTGGACTAGAATATGACTTTCTCAAGTTCCATATGATGATATCATTTGATTGCTGGACATTATATTCTATCATCAATTCGGTTTATCTCTCTGCATGTGATTTTCTTTTTCTCGTTTTTTGTAAACTTGGTCCCCTTGCTGACCCTGTTGACTATTGATAGTTTAGCTTTCAGAGTGTAATTTATTTGTATTAGTCTTCATTCCCGTACTTTAGAAATCAACTCTGTGCATTGTCAGATTACGGTAGATGCAGTTTTGCTAATTGCCTAGGATGATGCTAAACTTCGTCTATTTGAGATCGGTGACCTAAAATTATACATTCTTCTTCCCCTTTTATGTGTCCCTTTTAAGTAAAGAAATTGTCTTACAATACTTGTTCTTTTCTTTTTTAAGACAACTTTTTGACTGTGTGTATGTAATTAGTCAAATCTTGGAAACAGTAATATAAGGGTATTCTTCGGAAATTGCTAATTGCTTAGAATGACTCTAAACTTCGTCTATTTGAGATCGGTCATCTAAAATTATACATTCTTCGCCCTCTTTTACATGTCCCTTTTAGAAAAAGAAATTGTCCCAAAATACTTATCATTTTCTCTTTTCAAGACAACTTTTGGATGTTTTTCCAGAGAATACCCTTATATTACTATTTCTAATATTTGACTAATATATACATACACGCAGTCAAAAGTTAGTTCACTGCAATTATTAGGGGTAGATAAGAAAACAGAAAATTCAACTAACATTTTCTTAAAATGCATTATTTTTTCAAAAGGGACATGTAAACGGGGACAGAGGGAGTATTTGTTAAATGAGCATCTTTTTTTTTTTGTTGTTGTTGGGTTTTGTCAGAATTTGCTTGCTTCTATAATTGATTACCAAATATATAAAGAGAGTAAAGTTCGATGGAGACCCCATATTAGTTGGAATCTCGGATTCCATTCTGCATCGTTAGATAAAATCTGAAACAATGATTTAAATTTCAAATCTGTTTTGTTCTTCAACTAATTTTTAACACTTTAATCATTATTAATAACATATTCAATTCTAATAATCATGAAGAACATTGTTCAGCTTCTTGTACTTGACAATCTTGACAACATTGCAGAAAAATAATGTTCTGCTATCTACAATATAATTATTTAATTTGTTGATTGCATTGCTGAACATAATCTTTACCATATGCAGGATGTTAAAAATAATTGAAGAACAAAATAGGTTTGAAATGTGAATCTTTGTTTTAGAATTTATCCAACGATGCAGAATGCACTCCGAGATTCCCACTAAAATGGTGTTTCCATTAAGCTTTACTCTATTTCTCTCTGTATGTAGATTATAATTATAATTTTATATATATATATATATATATATATATATATATATATATATATATATTAATTGTCATATTAGAGATTAGGGTTTCTTTCATTTCTTTTGTTGTGACCAACTTTTGAGCTTATTTACGAGTTGTTTTCTCACCTCCCTCTGTGTAACCTTGTGGGGATTATTTATTCAGGTTGCCAAGCGTTTGGAGAAATTTAAAACAACGATATTCACCCAAATGAGTATGCTAGCTGTCAAACATGGAGCAATTAATCTTGGACAAGGCTTTCCCAATTTTGATGGCCCGGAATTTGTTAAAGAAGCAGCAATTCAGGCCATCAAGGATGGAAATAACCAATATGCCCGTGGGTATGGAGTCCCTGATCTCAACTCAGCTGTGGCTGAACGGTTCAAGAATGATACTGGACTGGTGGTGGACCCAGAAAAGGAAGTTACCGTGACTTCTGGATGCACTGAAGCAATTGCTGCAACTATCCTAGGCTTGATAAATCCAGACGACGAGGTGATACTCTTTGCTCCTTTCTATGATTCTTACGAGGCCACACTATCTATGGCCGGTGCCAAAATAAAGTGCATTACCTTAAGACCTCCCGATTTTTCAATCCCAATTGATGAGCTCAAGTCTGCAATCTCAAAGAATACGCGGGCGATCCTTATGAATACGCCTCATAACCCTACAGGAAAGATGTTCACTAGGGATGAGCTCAATACGATTGCATCCCTCTGTATTGAAAACGATGTTTTAGTTTTCAGTGATGAAGTTTATGACAAGTTAGCATTTGAAATGGATCACATTTCAATAGCTTCTCTCCCAGGAATGTATGAGAGGACTGTGACACTCAACTCCTTGGGGAAGACCTTCTCTCTTACTGGCTGGAAGATTGGATGGGCTATAGCTCCACCTCACCTGACATGGGGAGTGAGACAAGCACATTCGTATCTCACATTTGCTACTTCTACGCCAATGCAACATGCAGCTGCAGTAGCTCTTCAAACCTCAGATGCCTACTATGCAGAGCTGAAGAGAGATTACCTTGCAAAGAAGAAAATTTTGGAGGATGGATTGAAAGCTGTTGGATTTACTGTATACCCATCAAGTGGGACATACTTTATAATCGTAGATCACACCCCTTTTGGTCTGGAAGATGATATATCGTTTTGCGAATATCTGATTAAAGAGGTCGGCGTGGTGGCTATTCCAACAAGCGTGTTTTACTTGAACAAGGAAGATGGTAAAAATCTTGTAAGATTTACGTTCTGCAAGGATGAGGGAACTCTCAGAAGTGCAGTTGAGAGAATGAAACAGAAGTTGTCGAGAAAGTAATCTTCAGGACCCTTTTTCCATGGAAATTAGTTGTGATAGCTTTTAAATTTTAAGCTTAAAAATATTAAATCACTAGCATAAAAGGGAGAATATGATTCCAAATAAAATTACCTGGAATCTGCATTGCTGCAGACTAATGTCGGTGTTCTGTCATATTTTACTTTCCTTGATTTAGGTCTAAAATCCGTTTGAATGTTTGAAATTATTGTTTTTTAGACCTCAACTAGCTTAGCCGGTCAAAGTTTTATCATTCTATAACTTTTTATTTGAGAAAAGCTACAATTTGCACATTTTGACTTCTGACTTCTGACTTCTGAATACCTGAACTTGTATTGATGAAACGTTTTTGAGTTTTTTTTTTCTTTCCAAGTGCTAGTGTGCTAACTGCTACCCCTGATCCTTTTGAAACCATAATCTGGAAGTTGAGATTATATAGACTGAGCTCCTAATATGGTTTTGGACAACACTAAGCAGGCTTTAGCATAAAAATATCTTAGCAGCTGAGGGGGCCTGCTTGAAGATGTGATTATAGATATGTCTTTGTTTCTTTTTGGTACTGGTTTTTCTATAATACCATTCATTCCAACTTTTCATCACAAAACACGTTTAAACTCATTTTCTTGCTGCTAGCCCATAAAATAGGGGGCTAACTTTTTCTCTCGGCCATCCAATTCCAATATCTTGTGTATCTTTCTTGAAAGTCTATCTTACATTTATGAATCTGAGTTTTAATACACATTCAAAAGCGTGTTTTTGCCGTTTGGAATGAGTACAGTTTCGACTTTCAATGTATTTTCAAAACTATCCGTGCTTCATTCAAAAATTCAAACTGATTTTATTGTAATGAACACAAACCGCACATTCCATCTGTATTTGTAATATCAATATCAATGTGAGATGTTAACTCTAAATTGCATTGTTAATGTCTACAAGACTACTAATTGGGATGCTCAAGACTTTGCCACATTAATTCAAGATCAGGAGTTATTACTCATCGCAGGCTCATGATCACTTGTATTTGGAACAAAGAAAAAACCGCATTCTTTGATCTCCTTCACCCATAAATATATCATATGGGTGGAGAATCCTGACAAGTATTTGTTAGACAACAAACTTGTTGGATTTGAGCTTTGATTTCTATCAAAGTAATTAAAAATTTAATTGGACTATTCTTGTTTTGGTCCAGAAAAAGATAAAAAATGAGAAAATTTTATATATAAATATAAGAGAAATATATGTTAAAATAAGTAAGAGAAAATAGACACGACAAAGATATTGAGTGAAAATTCATAAGAAATTTTATGGTTGCACTAACTGTTTTGTTTTTGCAATTCTCGGAGTTCCAATGATCGGATCGTCCTGGATTTCGGACAGCATCCTCCAAAACTGATGTCTTATTTGGTTGCATACTTCCTGATGAGCTATGCTATGCGGGTGAAAGTGATTGTATTCCTCCGGTTCTATCCAAAGAACAATTTGGTGTATTATCCATATAATTTATCATAATGAAAAACTTGTTCAATATGTCATTGTAATAATTTTTAGAGCAAAAAATTTGAATATTCTTTGTGTTACGTGATCTGTAAACAAAACAGTTATTCGTTTAACTCTTTCTTTGTTTCACAATTACTGGAAATTGTAGTTGACAATTCGAAATTTTGTCTGACTGAGTTTCGATCAATAATCTCTGTTTATAAAATTATTTGTTTGTAAAAAGAAATAAAAGTCGTTCATGTTTAATGTGCTACTCCCTCCGTCCATATACATTTGGATCGGACACGAAGACCAAGAAAAACTGTAAGAAATGAGTAAAGTTAGATGGAAAGTGGGTAAAATGGTGGGACCCACATATTTTTTTAATAATAGATTTGAGATAGTGGAGTAAAATAGTGGGTGTAATAGTGTTTTTATTATTATATAATGGAGCTGGTGGGAGAATATAGTGGGTGTAATAGTGTTTTATATTATAAAAAGTTATTATTTTGAGAATGTATATAAATGATGGGACATCCAAAAAGGAACTGATTGGGACCGAGGGAATAACTATTTGGCGGAGTAATTATACTCTCTGTCCTAGTTTTGTAGTCCCCAACTTTTGCTAACACGACATTTTATGTCTACTAGAAGTTGATTAATTATAGGTCATTATTAAACCAAAGAAACAGAGGAAGTACAACTCCTATTAGACATGCTTAACTATTACTCTTTGTATTTAAAGTGCTGTGCTATGATTTATGCTGCTGCTGCCCCACTTGATCACATCGACACCGCCCTCACTCGGCCTTTTCTTGCTCTCTGGACCCATTTCTCATCTTCGTATATAGACTACACGGAATACTCCTATATTTTTACTTTTCCACGAGTTTTGAGAATTGGTCAGTTATCAGGCTCACTCACAAAACTAACCAGTTTGAACATAAAGTTTTCAAAAATAATCAGCCTACGTTCAACTTTTCAAAACTAACCAGCCTAATTCATTTAAACTCGGGCGACCCGCTCTCCCAGTATAGGTCGCCATCTACAGGGGCGACCCCCATTGTTTTTTTCCTCTGTACAGGTCGCCCTACACACGGGCGACCCATAGTGCGATATTTTTTTTTTAAAATTGTAATATAATTGTATTACAATACGCCATGCAATATTATTGTATTATATATTTAATATTTTATTTATAATCAAATTTTAATTGTTTTGTGAAATTAATATAATTAATAAAATGAAATAATATATATATCTTAGCACTAAACATTACAAATTATCTACTCATTATTTTTAAAATCTGAAAATTGCATATTAAAATAAAGTTGATAAATTTTTTATTATTTTTCTCAATTATTTGATACATGTAAAGTTCAGTCAAAATAAAGTCAATTTGATTGGTTTCGAGAAAGATCAAGACTCTGTGTCTGTGTTTTAGTGTTATGTCATTTATTATGTTATGTTAGGTTTCCTTTATCGTCCCTATGAATTTCAATGCTTGAATCATTATACAACATTATGAGATAAGAATGAAGTTTAGCACAAGTACTGCATAATAACGTAACAACCGATCTACTAGACTAAGAGTACATGGTCAGGTACATAAGCATAAACAAACTACATACGAGGAAAAGCCTACTTCTTCTTATGCCCGAAGATGTGGCTTCCAGTGTGACATCTTCGACCCTTTCCCTTCGCAGCTCTAGGTGGTTGCTGTCGATGCTCATCCTCAGGTTGCTCTTCGGCTTCAGACTGCCCTGCTACTCCTGTGGTGGGGGGCGCCCACGGACTACTCTCACCAGTGTACGAAGCAAAAGTGGACATATGTATAGGAGTAGGAGTGGACCTCACTGGTGGCGGTGCGAATGGAAATGCGGGTGCCCCGAAGATGTAGGACTGACTAGCAAATGACGGCACCAGGGCCTGTGGCGGAGGTGTGGTGTACTGATCCCTCAGGAAAGACATGTCAGGACAATAAGCATCTGCATCTTGGAACTGGTATGACTCCTGCGGCTGACTCTTAGCAGACATGTCCTCGTCATCCTCTAACCTGACCGTAAAACCACCTGGACCACCCTCGTAGTCATCCCCTGCATATGTAGATGGCGGGACCGTCGACTTGGGCCATGAGTCCCATCCAGCCGCCCTAAAAGTACGCTCTACATCCCTAACCGGCGAAGAAGAAGTGCCAACTAGGTGTGACCATCCTCCCCTATCTGAGCTACTACTGCCCACATGAGTGTAGTACGTGCCTGGCAACGGCTCAACTGGTGTAATTAGTGGCCGTCCTCTGCGTCTGGGAGGGTTTCTTGAACCCCTAAAATGTCCTAACAACCCCTGTAGAATCCTCTGTGCCCGACCAACATCCAGGGTAGCAAGGTCAATGGCACTCCCCATATCTAGAAGCTGATCCTCCTGTTAACAACCATGTCAAGACATAATTAGATGAAGAATAGTTATAACAGAACATATAGAAATAAGCTAGCATAATAATGGAAGGAAGTTAGAAGAACAGTTACAAGGGAGTTTACCAGTGCCTGTGTGGCGCCTTGTGTGCCCTGGAAACCCTCAGCAGTGATCCAAAAGGCGGGGTTTACCATGTATCTACGTGTCATTGCAAGAAACCAAGGCATGTATGCGGTAGTGCAACCCTCGCCAAACATGAGTGGGGGAGATGTAAGAGCTCGGTCAAGGGACCTATCCCATAGACGAGTGTGAGACTCCCTGGCGCCCTCCCAGTTAATGGACTCGTTGACAATATCGTGCAGGTCACTATGATTCGCACGTGGAGAGGATGTGGGTATGTCCTGCACGAACCCGAACTGCCTCGTCACCCTAACAGTATAACACCACTCGACATAGGCCATGTACATCAAAGGCGTAGGAGCAGTCCAACGCAGGTACAATCCATAATCAGGATGATGCTCGTCATCTAAATGTGCATACGGCCTCCACCAAAAATTTGCCTCAGTCCTGTTATCCAGCTCGTACCGGGTGATACGACACTGAGCGCGCGGCACCTCAGTACAGGTAACCGGCCCTATCCACCTACAACAAAATGTTTATATTATACGTGTGAACTAGTACATGTGCACAAACTTATTGCGTTTACGAGAAGAGTAGCATATTACAAACCTTAGCGCAAGTGGGTAGGTAATCAGGGGTGTGGCCGTGTGTCGTGGAGCTAATGTAGGGAACCGCTCACATTTTCACACCTAGTATGAAGGTACATACATATATGTGCACATCAAAATATATATGAAGAAAAACTTGATAAATAAAATGATAGTAAATGCGTACCTGTACTAACGTGGCGTAGCCAATGTAGCCGGTTGCAACTTTATAGGTGGAATCGCACATCTTCTTATAAAGGTATGCAAGAACAGCACTCACCCAGCTATAACCATCCAGGCTCTGCAAGTCACGTAGTATCCAAAGGAGGTTGAGATTCACATAGTTCCCGCTGCGATCAGGAAACAACGATCCAATAACACACAGTAGGTGTGCCCTGATGTGAAAGATAGTCTGCGCATCAAAATCCTCCGCCGATGAGTCCAACCGGGCACAGTTGCCAAAGTTATTGATCAACCAACCGATCCTCAAGCAGTTCTTCCTCACATCACCAGGCTCATCGGGAGTCAGTCCAAGAAGATCGCGTACCATGTCCTTCCTCTGGCGAGGTGTGGTGGTGAAGCCATGTAGAATAAGTGGCCGGCCAGTGGTCGGTAACCCAAGAATGTGATGGACATCCTCCAGTGTGATGGTGGCCTCCCGAAAGGTAGGTGGAAAGTGTGCGTCTCTGGACGCCACCTCTCGATAAAGGCTGTGATCAAGCCCCTGTCATGCTTCACCTGCCCCAACTTGAACACCCATTGAAAACCCGCGTCCTTGATAGCATCCATTATCGACTGAGGCGGCCTGGTTTCAGCAACTGCATTCCAATATTCACTGAAGTTGATCCTGACTCTAAGATCAGGAAGTGCCTGCCACAATTTAAAATGCGAGGTACTTGTCAGTAGTTTATAGTGAAGCAAACGTTAACTTTTAATAAATAGCAGTCCATCAGGTCATTACCTCACTACTGTTCCACACAAAAGTGGATCTATGCGACTCCTGCAATGTCAACAAATTGCCATTTACCGGGCCGGGACGATAAGCTGCAGGATCAATCTGCGCCAACAAATTTCAAAATATCATTTACAATTTAAATTTAAAAATATTAACAAATATTAGTAACTTACATTTCTAATATAGCTCTCATTTTAGATGTGTTGTTTATATTATTATGATTTTATTCATTTTATTTGTAAATATTATTCAAATAATACTTACTTTTTAATTTCAAATTATTTAATATCAATTATTAAATATTTATTAATTTCCTAATTTATTTTTTAAAATAATATAATTCGAATACATTTATAATCTTAATTCGAATATCCAATTTTTTTAATTCTCTTGATTTCAAAAATATTTCAATTCTCTTAATTTCAATTACATTTTAATTCCCTTAATTTCAACTATTTTTATAATTTGAATTAATTTCTCAATTATCACTGATATTATTTTCTTTCACTAATACAATATAATAATTAATTATATTTTTTAATATAATATCATTATATATTATTTTATTAATATTTTATATTATGTTATTAATATTTTAATTTAATTTTGAATTTTAAATTTTATGGCTACTAATTAAATCTCAAATCATAGTCTAAATCAACATATCTAACTTAAAAAATCCTAAAAAACAATATTAATTTCTATCATAAATCTTACAAATGCTTAACTATTTCAAAAATCAAAATGTAATGTCAAATCTCTAGCCATAATCATGAACATAACCGGTAATTATAACATGCAAGACAAACTAATCAAGTAATAAATTAAAAATCAAGGCTTTATACACTAATGTTTAGGGAGAATAAGGTAGTACCTTCAAATTTGTTGCTAGGGCGGGCGACCTTGATGCTAGCTCGGGCGACCTTCTCCCACTTTTCGTCCTTCCTTTTCTCCCTTTCCCTTCACTCCTTCGCTGCAGTGATTTTTTTAGAAATTGTTGTGTGTAATTATGTGTGTAAATGTGTGTGTTTATGTGTTTATGCGGTTGAGAGGTGTTAAAAAGGGCAGGAGGGCTCGCACACGTGGTCGCCCGTGATAGGGTCGACCACGTCACACTATCTATGCAGGGGTCGCCCGTGTATAGGGCGGCCTGCACACGCTAGAAAACAATAAGGGTCGCCCGTGTATAGGGCGACCTCCACAGGGAAAAAAACAATAAGGGTCGCCCGTGTGTAGGGCGAGCTGCACTGGGGAGAAGATTAAGCCCGGGTCGCCCGAGTTTAAATGAATTAGGCTGGTTAGTTTTGTTATTTAGACAATGCAAACAATAAGTTATATTGTAGAAGGGGGGGTTGAATACAATATACAAAAATTTCAACAACTTTTGCACAACAGATTATATTAAAACTACAAAAGAACATAAAAGCTAAAACAGAAATTTAAAGAACAAGGATCTTAAAAATTTCAGGTGGATTGTTTGATCCACATGAGAGATTTTTATATTAAGAACCTTCCAAGTAAAAATACTTGGCTGCTTACAAAAGAATGAAGAGCAGAAGCTTACAATTTCTTGCTAACTTTCTCTAGTGCTTTGCTCTTCAGTTCTTGGTGTTTGGATACTTTGAAATGTAAAATTACAAAGTGAATATATACTATTACAAACAAAACTAGTCTGTAAAAACATTGTCCTACTCAATCTCTAGCTAAAACAAATATAGAATTTCTTAGACTTGATACAACATTTGGCAGCTTGAAATCCTTGTTGTTTTGCCAGAACTGGTAGGCTTCGAGGTTCTCAATATTTGACTAAACTGCTTTTGTTTAACTTCCAAAACTGGTGCAGCATCTGTCACATCAACCCATGTGTTCTTTGTCTTTATCTTGACTTGTAACTGTCAACTGCTAATCATCAACTGCTAATATTACCAGTTGATACTATTCTGAAATAGCAGTTGATAGTCTTCCTTGAATTATGGGATAATGGAGGTTATGTAGCGGTTGATAATTTCCTCCAAATTAGCCATTGATACTTCATAATTAGCGATCGATCTTCACTTCACTTGGATAGATTACATGACTTCTCATATTTACAATTATGTCACCCTATCTAAATTCCATTGATATATCAACTGCTAATCTAAAAGTACACATTATTATTACATCAACTGCTAAGATACTCCAGCTTTGTGACAGTACCTCATCATCCTTTGATGGGTTAATCTAATCAATTGATACTGTCTTGGCATGCCATCAATTGATCAGCTACATGCAATTTTATTCTAAGTAAGAATAAAATACTTTGTATCATCAAGCATCACATATTCCTAACAATCTCCCCCGATTTATATCTGTAAGAATTTCAGATATAAATTTGAGGTGCTTGATGATTACAAAACACACAATAAGAAAAACATATATCTTTGCATTAAGAAAAGAATTTTAATTGCTGAAAGATAAGAGTTTTACAATGATTGGATTTTTGCTCCTCTAGTCTGAGCAGATGTTCATGGTTTCCTTTTCTTCTGTCTGGCCAGTTTCTTGCTTATCTCCCTCTCTAGATCTTCAATGAACTTGGCATCTTCTGTGATCTTAGAATTGAGCTTGTTCTGCATTGACCCTCAAGATGTCTACATCAGCATTTCTAGCATGATCCTTTAATCTGAAAAATCTCTTAATGCCTTGATCATCTCTGAAAGTCATCAGTCTTGAGGGATGATTGTGAATGCAACTACTAGTGTCAGGAAGAGACAACCTTAAAGGGAGATCAGAGGGTTCATTCCATTTCTTCCTTATATCTTCAATTCTTTTGAGAATCTCACTCCTGATTCCTTGTGAATATGAGGTCATGTTGTCCAGCTTCAAGTACACTGTCTTCGAATCATTGTAGTCTTGATCCAAGATCCTTTCTAGTGGCCATGTAATTCTTGCTTGAGATGAGTAGTAGAATTCCAACCTTTCTGGAAGTTTCTTAGTCCTTGTCAAGGCCTTTACACTTAGCAATTCATTCAGATACAGCTCAATTGGAGGCTGTTCACTGATATGAAATGCATAAGCATAAGTAGATTTAGGGACCTTGACAATCTCTGGCACAGGAGGAATCACTACTTCTTTTGAGGGAGACTTGACCTGAACAGGTCCAACTGGATCATGCCTTTTTGGATTTCCTCCTTTCTTCTTGATGTTACCAGGCATATGTTTGGCCTTGCTTCCAATTTTGCTTTTCTTTGGCCTCAAAGAATCTGCCAGCTCATCCTCTTTAGTCACAAAGATTTTTAGAAAGTTGATGGATGAGATGTCAAACTCTACTGGCTCTTCTTTTAGCTCTTCTGGATTTATGATTGGTTCTGGTTGAACAGTAGAAGTAGGGGGTGGATCCCGTCTTGGAGACTTGACTTTTTCTTCTTCATGCTCCACAGTCAGATTTGGTACATTTTTCTTCACACCAGCCCTAGACTTCTTTCTAGCTTTCTTCTCCAGATTCTTCTTGGCTTCATCCAGAATTTGTTGCTGAATAGCAATGTTGGACTCATCATTAGCCAAATCACCCAAATCCTCATCAAGTTCTTCTAGGAGCTGTGCAGCAAACTTCTCAATTTCTGCATCTTCATTTGCAGAAGGCCCTTGGGATCTTTCTTGTTCTTCTTTGGCCTTAGCATACAAGGGGTGTCCAGGAGGCACATAGATAATTTCATTGTTCCCTGTAATGTAAGCAAATTTAGATCTCCACACAGAGTCTTGATCTAATTTGCCAACCACTAGCTTTGGCTTGACAGGCTTCCCTTCTGCAATGTCTTTGGCTTCTTGTTCAGCTCTTTCCTTCTCAGCCTTCTCTCTTTCTCTCTTTTCCTCCTCAGTTTCATCCCACTTCTTGCCAAATTTACCCATATGAATGGCAAACCAAGTAGCTTAGATTTGTCTGATTTTGGCATAAGAAAATCTTCAGCTAACTTGTTCTTACCATGTGGCTTTCTTGGAGATGGAGGATCAATCAGACAAGGTCTAAACTCATTGACTTCAGATGACTCACCTTGACATCTTATACTTTTGACTATGACAGTCTTGGCTTTCTTAGGTGAAATCTTCTTCTTTGGAGCTGGAGGAGCCTTAGATTTTGGGACTAGAGCAAGTTGCTCCCCCTTAGTTGCTGACTCCCCCTCAGTTGTAGGCACTTGAACTGTGGAGAGTAGAGGAAGAGTTGTAGGATTTTCAGGAATGGTTGATGGTAGAACTGTAGATGTGGCAATGACAAGTGTAGATGGGGTTGTAGATGATGGTGGTGTAGTAGAAACTTGTGGCAGAATAGAGGTTGAGGCAGTAATAGTGGTAGTAGCTCTTGTAGACTTCTCCCTCTTTTTGGAATCAGCAAGCAAATCATTAGGAATGGGAATGTTCTGAGCTTGGAGGAGAGTGAGAAGTAACTTCTGTTGAGTGTTTTGATTGATGAGCACTTGATTAAGCTGACACTCAACATCTGAGACTCTCTTGTCTAGAGCATCAATAGAAGAAGCCATTGGAGACTCTTGATGCAGCTTGGGTCTGATGTTGGCCATGGTGTCATAAGAAATTCTAGCTTCCAGATTTTTCTTGTTATCTTCTTTGACATCAGACACAGCATTGTGAAGATCCCCAATCTCTTGCCTGAGCTGAGTAAGATGAGATTTATGAAGTCTCAAGTTGTCCTTCACAAACATAGACAGAGTTTTCTTGATGGGATCTTCATCTTCCGCCCACTCCATGGCTCTCTTGTACTGCCTTAGAATCTCCATCTTGGTGTCACCAAAATTAAAGCTTTGGCTGAACACCCAATCTGGCATTTCAGAAGGCCCAGCTACTTCTTCTTCTTCATCATCATCTTCATCAGCAAGAGAGTCATCATATTTGGAATCACCCTGTGTAAAGAGCATGCCCTTAGGAACAACAGCATGTGCAAGTTGTGTTCTCTCCAGTGTTTCAGATGTGTGAAGCAACCCCAAGGTCTCCTCTGCTTGGACATTGGATTGGCCAGCCATAACTTGATAGGCTAACACAAGATGAACAAATTGAGAAGCATCCAATTGGTCCACAACAGGTTCCATCCTTGTATCTCCAGTACCTGCATTTCTCTCTTGATCTCTCTGTTTTTGCATCAAGGTCTCACCCTGGCTCACCACACACTCACCTTCACCATCTAAGGTGGAACCCACAAGCTCTTCTTTTGCCTAGGAGGAAGAAATTTCCAGCCCCTCACTCACAGCCTTTCTTTTGCCTGTCAGCAAGACAGCCTCTCCTCTATCTCACTTTCTCTCAATCCTAAAAGTGCAGTAACAATGATAAGTTCTTCACTAGCAGCTCTTGTGACAGCAAGATGATCTAATTGAGTGGCATCTGCTAGTGGAACTTCTTCTATCAATGGCTGAGGAATAGCCATTGATGCTACATTGTCATTCATCAACGGCTGATTGCTGTTAAGCACACCCGTTGACAGAACTGCACTTACCGATTGGTGAGAAATACAGATCGATGATGTGAAAAGATTAGCAGTTGATGCATTAGCAGTGACAACTAGAGAATCTGTGAAGAGTGAGGGATTTGGTAATTCCACAACTTCACTAGTTGTCAGAGAAGGAACAGATTGATGACCCAACAAATCCTGTAAAGGATGATCATCAATTTCAGAGCTTGGCTTCTCCAAGTGCAGAGTTGGAGAATTTGGGTGGGGGAAGTTGTACAGTAAATCAACTTCCTCCATTTGGAAGTCTGAGCTTGGAAAAATTGTTTCAAATTGAGGGGGCTGTGACTCCACATTTGCTGGAGTCACATCGAACTGAATTTGAGAGGAAGTTTGTACTGTCATAAAATCTGTAATTTTGGACTGTACAGTAGTGTGTGCATCAAGTGCCCTTTTCTTGGTTCTCCTAGAAAAGATTTTGGGGGGTGTTTGGTCAGTGTCCCTTCCCCTTTTGTTCTATGCTCTTGGAGGAGAGCTCTTTTCAATAGTGAAATCTTTTTGGGAAGATGTCACCAGAGATGTGTTTATTTCCATATTAATCACCACATCTTTTTGAGAAGATGTGAAATGGCTTGGCTGGATCTCACTTACCTCTCCTTCCTTATCCTAGGGGCTTCTTTGATGTTCACCCCTCCCCTCACCACTTACCTCCTTCACACTCCCCTCAGGTTGTGTAGTAGTTGTTACAACTGGTGTCTTTTGGGAGACACCAGAGGTGGGTTTCTTAGACTTGGATTTTGAGATTTTCTTGGGTTTGACAGCTTGGGTAGGAAGTTGGGGGTTTTCAACTTCCATTGCTGCACTAAAAGTAGAAGAAAATTTGAAGATTGGAATAAGTAGTAGGAACAGAAGGTACCTGCATTAGTGATGGTAATGACAAGGGTACTTGATCATTAGCAAGTATCCTCATCAAATCACTGCACACCCTCTTGCTTTGCACCCAGCAATCCAAAGTGTTGTCTGGCTGTGCTATTGCTAAGTTCTTGACAAAATGGTTAGCAATAATCATCAAGAATCTAGCAAAATAAATATTCCTAGGTCTGTCCTCATGAGGACCTAACTTAGCTACAATCTCAAATAAAACTAAGTCACCAATGTTGAAATATTCATCAGTTAAGAGCATATGGAACATAGTTTGGATAGATATAGTAAAGGCATCATAATTAGATACTTTACCAGAAAATACCTTAATAAAGGAATCACAAAGAAAACTCCATTCTTTGCGCATATGGCGCCTAAGAATTTGTCCTAAGTTAGACAAATCACCATTATAATGCATATCTCTAAGCATCCTAACAGTCTCACCATTTATGTTATAATTAACATCATTAATCATAACAGTAAGTATTTTAGTTCCAGAATCATACCTGGCAGAGGTCCACATCTGCTCCACAATTTCACAGAAGATAGTTGGAGCATGAAGCATGGCATACGAGAACTTGCATTCTTTAATGAAGTCCATTACAGTATGAAAGGCTGCAGTCTTGTTGCCCGTCTTGTCGACATACGCCACATGATTATTTTGCTCGTAGATGAACCCAGTAGCACTTGGAACTTTCACTACAGGTGCCATTTGATGAGAGAACTTGAAGAGAGAATTAGGGCTCGAGAGAGTTTAGAGAGAGAAGAGAGTTAAGAGTTTGCAAATGCAGATGAAAAGTGAAATAAAATTAAAGGCAAACTATTTATACTCTCAGTAAAAAGTAAATGAAGTAACTGTTCAAAAGTAGCCAAGCGTCATCAACCGATATATATACACAAGTGTATGTATATATCGATCGATAATTAATTGGGAACTGGCGGTTGATATTTTAATATATCAATGGCTAAATAAAAGAGCCATTGATATGTCAAAATTTCATTCACTTATCCAGTGATATGTGACACACTATCAATTGCTAAAATAGCGATCGATAGTGGTCATTCAGATTAAGATAACACAATATCCCATTTGTCACATATCACAGGCTGCATAAAATAAAGTACAAATTAACTAGAGAAATTTAACATACCAAGTTCACTTACTAATCTTGAGAATGTAGATTCATCAAGTGGTTTGGTAAAAATATCTGCTAGTTGCTTTTCACTGGGAACAAAATGGAGCTCAATTGTTCCATTCATCACACGTTCCCTAATGAAATGATACCTGATGTCAATGTGCTTTGTTCTTGAGTGCTGCACTGGATTCTCAGTTATGGCAATAGCACTTGTGTTGTCACAGAAAATAGGGATTTTGGAGATTTTCAATCCATAATCCACTAATTGATTTTTCATCCATAAAATCTGTACACAACAACTTCCAGTTGCAATATATTCAGCTTCTGCAGTTGATGTAGAAACTGAGTTCTGCTTTTTGCTGAACCAAGAAACCATCTTATTTCCTAGAAATTGACAAGTGCCAGTGGTGCTTTTCTTGTCAATTCTACACCCTGCATAATCAGCATCTGAAAAACCAATTAAGTCAAAACCAGAATCTCTAGGATACCAAATGCCAAGATTTGGAGTACCCTTGAGATATCTGAAAATCCTTTTAATTGCTATCAAATGAGATTCCCTAGGATCAGCTTGGAATCTAGCATAAAGACAAGTGGCAAACATTATATCAGGTCTACTAGCTGTTAAATATAAAAGTGAGCCGACCATGCCTCTATAACTTGAAATGTCCACTTTCTTTTCCTTAGTATTCAATTCAAGTTTAGTGGTAGTGGCCATGGGAGTTTTAGCGCGCAGTTGAGCAATTTATAAGATCAAACTTTTTCAATAAGTCATAGACATATTTAGTTTGACTGATAAATATGCCATCACTAACTTGTTTGACTTGCAAACCAAGAAAGTAAGTCAATTCTCCCATCATGCTCATTTCATATTTACTTTGCATTAGCTTGGCAAACTTTTTGCAAAGTTTCTCATCTGTAGACCCATATATTATGTCATCCACATAAATCTGAACAAGTATACTAGAACCATTAACATTTCTATAAAATAAAGTTTTATCTACAGTACCTCTTGTGAAGTGATTCTCAAGAAGAAACTGTGATAAAGTGTCATACCAGGCTCTAGGTGCTTGCTTCAGTCCATAAAGAGCTTTCAAGAGAAGATATACAAATTCTGGAAAATTTGGATCTTCAAAACCAGGTGCACTACACCATAGATTGCTTATAGCAACGCCGAGAAAATATTGCTTTAAGTGTTATATTTGTTGCAAAAGAGTCTATGGCAACAAATGTGCAAAATTTTGGCGTTGCATCTGACCGCGTTGCAATTGGTCGATTTAGCAACGAATATAGTACCACATAGCAACGGAATTAATTCATTGCAATAAATCGATTTAGCAACAATTTTTTGCCTATAGCAACGTCTAAATTTTATTGCATTAGCTTAAATTCGTATCTTTTTAATGACTTTAAAGAAACAATATTAGATCAATTGCAATGATTTTGACCAAGATATTGCAATGATTTCGACACTATTGCAATACTTTTGTAAATTTTTTAGCAACATAGTTCGATGAAATAGCAACATTTTTAGCCAAAAAAAAAACAAAAACCCTTCCTATAAGTATAAATATAATAAGCCATGCATATATGCCACGAATCCAAATATCATTTCATAAATCCAAGATGTCCAAAAATCCAAAAGCGGTTCAATAATCGTCGTACAAACCAATCCAAATCTAAGTTTAAAAAAAATGAAAAAGTCACATATACAAATTAGCTAAACAAAGTTACAAGAGAAGTTTTCATCCTATCTTCGAGTTTCTTCCTAGATTTCTTCCTATCTTCCGGTGTCCACATGGAATGAATGCTGGCCACACAGCTCCCCGTCTGGAATATCCCCAGTTTCCTCATCTGCTACAACCTGAGCATCCGGCTCATTGCTAGCCGAAGAATTATCTTACTGGAAGCGCCTAACTTGCCTCCATTCTTTCCATCTATTCCAGTTCTTAAAACAATTTAATGGTTTGAAATGATCAGATATTTTGCTATTGTTCACACAAATTATAATTTAAACTGATCTGTGAACTAAGCTCACAAGGAGCACACATTAATATAACTACATACAGATGTGGTCAATTCTTTCCCTCACATTCTGTTTTATTTTGTAACCTACCATCCTTCTTCTTGTCTAAACAAAGCCTGAAGTACAAGTGACATTACCTTACAGCGACATAACTCAGCACACCTACTGCTAGAGAACTAGGAACCACTCCACTCCAAAACAACACTTTCGTTCTAAAAGTGAGATCTACCAACCTCTGTTCCTTGGTCATGTCAGACCTGCAAAAGCACATAAAAAAGAGAGAATTACAAGATCATCACACTACTGACATACTCCAATACCTTGTTATTCATATCATAGTGCTAATAAATCCACTGCCCGAGCAAACATATTTTGATCAAAACTGTTGGTTTCTTAAATAATTTCTAGTGAAGCTTTTAATTCTAGTGAATCTTTTAATTCAGCTTTGGCCAGACCTTGCCAGCTTGCAGCTCATATGGTGGGCTCTATGCAGATGCTTAGTTGAGAAGCTTACTTATAACATATGCTCCATGTACTAATAATATATCAGTATCTTACCTGTAAAGATGACAACCAAATCTTGTTATTTCCGGCAAATTTGGGATGAGATAACCCACCTTTGTCTATAACATCTGTCTTTCCTAGCAAACCACTGATCCTGAGTACAACTAATTTCAAGACAAGGCTCAAAAGTGAAATAACCACAATGCCAGCAATAGCTTGCATTAATAGTCCTCCGATTTCGAAATCAAATTCTATTGGGATAAGGAATTTCAGTTACAGATTAGGTACCAAGAACATAAGTGAAAATTCTAAAAATTCAGGATATATAACTCACTTGGCGTTACTGAAATTGCTGAGATAAGAGGCCCATATACACCTCTGTCAGAAACTGCAGTAGTCCCCGTCCCAGACTAGTACAAGTGAATCTCTAAAGTTCTATCAGAAACAGTGAATAATCTGCAATATGAACAAATATTTTCATGACTTCTGTAGTTGACTAGGTGTTAATAGGTACTCTGGCACTGGCACCATATAGGTGGAGAAATTATACATGTTAAATTACTGATATTTTGTATTCCCGGGGCATTGCTGGTTGAAGATGAATGGCTAGCAACTAAATTCCTGCAAAACATACAATTTGTTTGAAACTAATATGATCATGAACAAATAAAAGCATCCTAACATCTATAGGCTTACAATCGAGATTTCTGGCATCTATCTTCACTTGTTGGTTGAGTAAAATTGTTGTAAGATACATGACTGCAATGAATAAGATATTAACAATCAATAAAATAGTCCACACCCTTTAGTAAAACGAAAGTGCAATCTCTATAACAAAACAATGGCAGCAACAACATTAACAGAAACTCCGAAAGCATACAGACAAATTTGTAGTGCTGTCAGAAATCTAGTGTGGTATCACCCCATTTAGTAAGTTGCTATTCAGATACCTATATCAAGATATCAGGTAATCTCATAGAAATTATGTTAATAAGAATACTAAAAAGAACACACAAATAAACTATATAAGAATGATTTAAATTTTATAAACCTTAAGTATAAAGAGAAAATCACGAGAAAGAAGCTCAGTTCACTAATTCAAATGCCCAAATTACTGAAGTCGTAATTGTCTTTCAAAAGCGCATAGAATTGAGAACACATGAATCCATTACATGGATCTATTAGTGAGAAACGTAAGGGTAATGCAAAGAGAACATACATCCTAGTTTCTGCTCAGCTTCAGCATACCCAAGAAGAGTCCCGGTTTCTAGCCAATGCAGAAACGCAAGCAACAAAACAACTGCTTGTGTCTCACTCTTCCAATTACCATGATACCTAACAAACAAAACACACAAACAATAAGCAACATTAACAAATAACGAGCAATACTCATAGCATAAACAAACGATCCACAAACAATAAACAACATTATCCTATAGACACTAACTTACATAATATACTTTAATTACCCGCTGAGGTCTATCACCATGTATAGCTGTTGTGGGAAATCCATTACCGGACATACGATGTAGCAATTCTCTGGCAAAGCAAACCACATACTGCTAAATAAATGCAACCTACTTGCTGAAATCTGTAACGGTGTAACGGATTAACTGTCCTACCCTCAATAACAAACAATAAGGAATCCAAATTGAAATTACATATTTAAAATGCCCAATGTAAAAGCTTCGACAACATCACAAATCGAAGACCTAATTTCAAATGCGACTCGAACAAAATCTCAATTGAAATCCCTAATCAACAACAAAACCTAATTAAAACAAACACTTTGATTTGATAACAAATAAAATCGATTAGGTGATTAGTCCATATTTTTGCATATTTAAGTGCCTATCTTTTGTTTATTTTCGTAGTATTAATTGCTTATTTATTTTATTTCAGGAAATTGTAGATAAATAAAGAAAGAAGAGAAAATGCAAGAAAAAGGGAGAAAAAGAAAAGAAAAGAAGAAAATCAAAAAGAGTTGGCAAGCAAGGGGGCACATGGATGGCTATGATTTACCCAACACACATCACACATGGATGGATTAGATTTAGCCACCCTACCCCTAAACCCTACAATTCTAGCTATAAATACCCCCACCCCCTTTACTTGTAATCATCTTTTTAACCTAGGATTTTCTTCTTTTAGTAGCCTCCTTTCTCTAGTCTAGATCTAGTTTTAATTTGTATGCTCTCTCCTCCTTTTGTAAACACATTTTAATATTTTAATGCAAGATTTGATCTTTTGTTCTTACATTATTGTTCTTAATGTTTCTTTTGGCTATGAAATCTTCCTCTAACTACAAAGTTCAAAATTGTTTGTAGATTGGAAGGAGCCATTAATTAGTTGTAGCTATCTTTATGTTTAGATTTAATTTGTAGAAGATTAAAACTCTAGCACAAAAATAATTTGTGTGGGGGTTTTATAATTTTAGATTTAAAAGGTATAGTATATTTAAATTAGTTCGGCATTTACACTTTTAATGGTAAATCAGTAGCAGCCACCAAATTCACTCTGTTTTGCTTTTCTTTGTTAAAACACAAAAACCCCTCCTCTGTTTATTCTCGTAAAAAAGGGGCTTTAAACAAAACTGTTTCTTCTTTCTTTTATTTAGTTAGCTGCCGAGTTTCTTCCTTTTTGCTGCGTTTTCGTTCTTCTCCCTGGGTTGCTGAGTTGTTCTTGTGGTTCCTTTGCTGGCTTTGAAACCGAGTCATTACTGAGTTTGGGTCTTGTTAGTCGCGAGTTGCCATTTCTGTAGTTATTTCTCTTTTTAGTTTTCGTAAAGTTGATGTCCTTGCTTTCTTTTTGCGAGTTGTTTTTGCTAATAGTTTGAGTGTCCGAGTCTTGGCCTGAGTCGTTTAGTTGCTGGTTTGTATTTGATATGTTATATCAGTCTTCTGGGTTTGTATCGAGTCGAAATTTGTCGTACTGAGTCGTTGTTCTTGTCCAGATTTTGCTGCTTTGCTCTCTGATTACTGGGTTTCGATTTGTGCTTCTTCGAGTCTGCTGCGTCTTGCTTCGAGTTCAGGGTTTGTAGCGAGTTGTAGCTGGGTTCTCGTCGAGTCGCCATTGTTCTGTCCTTGTTTCTGCTTGCACCGAGTTGTTTTCTTGCTTTGTTTGCTTCTCGAGTTCACCGAGTCAGCTGAGTTTCTTGCGTTTTGGTTAAGTCGAGTCTGGCTGGTTTTATTTGTTTCCGAGTTCTGTGTTTCGCTGAGTCCACAGCCGAGTATAGAGTCTGAGTTCTTGTCCCGAGTTCAGTGCTGAGTTTTGTAAACAGAGTAGTGAGTTTTGCTTCCTGAGTTCTGTTTTATTGTTTCTTCCTGGGTTCTGTTTTAGATTGAATTCACTCTGCTGAGTTGTGAATCGACGAGCTGAGTTTGTTGTTTGCGTTTTTGGTGTTTGATTATATGAATGAATTTCGTCGAGTCACGGCTGGGTGTTTTAGATTGGTTCATTTGTTTTGCGTTGGTTTGAGTCACCGAGCTACTGAGTCATTGTATTGTTTGTACGTGGCCTGAGGTTGGCAGTTAGCAGATTATGGTGGTTACGTTTGTTTTTTTGTTTGATTTGTTTTTCTTTATTCTATTTGTTTGTCTCCGCTAAGTCTAATAGGTGAGTCAAGTAGTGTGTATATTATTTCAAGTGTAAGACAATTGTTATTTTGTCATTTCGAGGTAGTTAAAATTCTATAATTAACTTTGATTATCTAATTTTGGTTTATTAGATCAGACTCTCAATTTAATGTTAGAAAACGTAGTTTTCTTTTAAAAATAAATCCCTCTCCACCAATTAATTGTTCTAATTCGCCTAGATTTTAAATTAAGGATTTGCGAGAAATAATTTTAATCTCTGTGGACGAATCTTAAATATTAAAACGGTGATCGTGCGCTTGCGATTTAAATGTATTATTTCTAGCACATCATTAGGGGAAGAAAATCTATATTAAGTTCAGTTTTTTTACATTCGATCTTGAAAGTTGTCCGAGTTTGAGTGGTCCTCGAGCTTGAATCTTCTACCTTGAGTGTTTCTCGACCTCAAATCTTCAAGCTTCAATCTTCGATCTTGACTACTGCCTCAGCTTGAATATTCGAGCTTGACTCTGTTGTGTCACCGTTGAATTTATTCTTTCGCCTCTGTGTTTTTTACCTGGTCTGTGCGTAAGAAATGTTTTGGATATATTCGATGGTCTGTGTGTAATTTGAAAAGCAGGGGAAATAAAATTGTAAAGCCCGCTTACTTTTAGTACCCGGGAAACTGCTGGGCCCAAAATTTTAAACTCTATTGTAACAATTAGAGAAACTCGTTGCAGTTGTTATAGAATTTTCAAATAATTACACTCATTTGTAACATTTGCAACAGCTATAGTTCCGTCAAAATTTTTTAAGAAACAGCAACGATTTATGAGCAAAATTCCGATTTGGCGTTGCATAGCCCTTTTATGGTGTAGTGGTGGCTGACTTACATAGACTTCTTCTTCAAGCTCACCATTCAAAAAGGCACTCTTGACATCCATCTGATAGACTTTGAAATTGGCATGAGCAGCATAAGCAAGAAAAATTCTGATTGCTTCAAGTCTGGCTACAGGGGCAAATGTTTCATCATAATCTATTCCTTCTTCTTGACAATATCCCTTAGCAACCAGTCTTGCTTTGTTCCTTGTCACCACACCATTTTCATCCATCTTATTTCTGAATACCCATCTTGTACCAACAATTGCTCTATCTTTTGGCTTGGGTACCAGCTTCCACACTTTGTTCCTTTCAAACTGATTTAGCTCCTCTTGCATAGCTAGAATCCAGTCAGGATCAAGAAGGGCTTCTTCAACCTTTTTAGGTTCTTCCTGTGATAGAAAGCTGCTGTATAGACATTCATCCATAGTTGCTCTCCTTGTTTTGACACCAGCAGCTGCATCTCCAATAATAAGCTCAAAGGGATGATCCCTTGTCCATTTTCTTTGTGGGGGAAGATTTGATCTGGATGAACTGGCTTCATTTGTAAAGTCAGTTTCATTTTGAGAAGCTCCCCCTAAGTGTATGGACCTTGAACTACTAGCCATTGATGGACTAGTATTGGATAAATCATTAGCCATTGATGTAGACTGAGTTACATCAACTGCTGTTCTGGTATTGAGTAAATTATTACCAGTTGATGAAGGAACTGCACCAGAATTTATGTTTTCAACACAATCATCATCATCACTCTCCAGTTCTATTACTCCTTCAGTTTCATTTTCAAATTGAAGAACATCATGAAATCCTTCATCATCTAAGCCTTGAATTTTCTTGTCATCAAACATTACATGGACAGATTCCATAACAATGTTTAATCTTAGGTTATAAACTCTATAGGCTTTTCCAACAGCATATCCAACAAATATTCCTTCATCTGTCTTTGCTTCAAATTTACCAAGATTCTCACCTTGATTTCTTAACACAAAACACTTGCATCCAAAGACATGCAGGAAGTTCAATGTTGGCTTCTTTCCTTTAAACAATTGATAGGGGGTCATTCCTTGTGCTTGATTATTAGAGAGATATTTTGAGTGTAACATGCTGTGTTATCAGCTTCAGCCCAAAAGTAAGTTGGCAACTTTGATTCTTCAAGCATTGTTCTAGGAGCTTCAATAAGAGTTCTGTTCTTCCTTTCAACTACACCATTTTGTTGAGGAGTTCTTGCAGCAGAGAACTCATGGTGAATGCCTTTATCTTCACAGAAACTCTTCATAATAGAGTTTTTGAACTCAGTTCCATTATCACTTCTGATCCTTGAGACTTTTCTTCCTGGATCAATGTTGTCAACTATCTTAATATGATTTATGATGAATCTTAAGGGCAAAACCACTCATAAGATAAGGGAAGGGATTTCATCACTCTTTCCTTGGCCCACAACGACTTAATTACTTCATTTTGCATTTACCTAGCCTTTAATAAAATTGAATTAGACGTTAGCCCCTAGGATTTCGCGCTCAACTAGGAAGGTACCTAAAAGACGAGGTAATCTTTTATTATTCCGACTCTTCGGTGTCTAGGCAAGCGAAAGCTTACCTGGCCGATTAAGGTTTGGTGTCTAAGCGCGGAGATTGGCCTCTTGGCAATGCCTGCTCCAAACTGGCCAGACCGGTCCGAATAATTTTGGATTTATCGAGTTTTTGGTGGTCCTTAACGTTAGGAGCAAGGTCTAGTTCATTTTTTTTAGGGAACCCTAGAATTAAGTTTTTCTTTCACTTTTACACCCTTTCTTTTGTTTGTTTTATTTCTTCGCACTTATTTGCTACGTGTTTACTATCTAGTTTATGCGAACTACTTGGGTTAGGAGCGAATCGTCTAGATTAGTTAGACCGATCATCGAAATTCCTTCTTCGTCCTCTTCGGACTCCGAACCCATAGAAGCTAGCGAACCGATAGTAAACATGGCGTTGTCTCTTAAAGACCGTTGTTACCCATCCCGTTCCGCTCAACCATCGTGCATCACCCTTCCTCCCGTTAATGGGAACGATTTCGAGATTAAGGCACATCACATTAGCATGTTGCCTAAATTTTTAGGGAGTGAAGGTGAGGATCCCTATCTCTTTATTCAAGAATTTGAGGAGGTTTGCGGTTTGCAAAAACTCCAACAATTAAGCGAAGATTCCATTCGGCTTAGACTAATCAACTTTGCTTTAAAAGAAAATGCTAAAAAATGGTTGTATAGTCTACCCGTCAATTCTATTTCCACTTGGGAGGGGTTTGTGGTAATGTTTCTTAAAAAGTATTTTCCAAACCACAAAACGACTCGAATTACAAATGAGATAAATCAATTCCATCAAAGGGAAAATGAGTCATTTTGGAAATTCTTTGATCGTTTCAAAAATCTTTTATCACAATGCCCCCACCATGGAATAGAGAAATGGAGACTTTGCAAAATTGTTTATGAGGCCTTAGATAGTCAAACCACCGCTTTATTAGAGTCTATGTGCCAAGGAAAATTCATGGAGAAAGATGAGGACCAAGGGTGGGAATTTTTCGAGGACTTAGCGGAAAAAACAATGTTGTGGGAGTCAACTAGGGAACCCAAAAAGTCGATCGAGTCGTCTAGTGCTAGAGGTTTGCATTCGATAGGAAACAATGTGGCAACCGATGCCAAACTAGCCACCCTAACTAGGAGACTTGAAGCTTTAGAAACTAGTAAACCTCCCACACAAATGTCGATGCTCCCTAATTACAATTTTCAAAATCCCGGCACCCAACCTTCGCACGAACTTGAACAAGTAAATGCGATGTTTCAAAATTCTAGGAATGATGCATTTTCTCCCACGTACAATCCGGGTTGGAGAAATCACCCAAATTTCTCATGGACCCAAGGTCAAAATTGTCAAGTTCCTCAACCCAATTTTCAAATGAATCAAGGGCCAAATTCTTTTTCAACTCATCAACAAAATTTTCAACAAAGGCCCAACCCAAACTCTTACCCAAATCAAGGTCCAAATTCATGTCATAACCCAATTCAAACTCCTTTGAATCCTCCCGGTTTCAATGATTCGGATAAACGCCTCAATTCTTTAGAAAAGAGTTTGGAAGCCTTAGTCAAATCGCAAACTAATTTGACCCAATCACAACAAACTTTCATGACAACCCTAACCCAAGATAGGCAAATTTTGCATTCTAATGTGCAAGCCGTGTCTAAGTTAGAGGCGCAATTGAGTCAATTAGCTAGCGCATTGTGTGAGCGAGAGAAGAACAAATTCCCAAGTCAACCCGAGGTCAATCCGAAATTTTCTCTCACTCAAAGACCCCACGAGAATGTCAATGCGATCATCTCTCTAAGGTCGGGAAATCAAGTAGATAACAAAGTAGGTGAACACGTGAATGAAAATGAGGAGTCGATTCCTAAACAAAATCCTTCTTTGTCTAGCACTAATCATGACCAACCCGAATGTTCTAGAATCCGTGAGTCTATGAGTGAACCTAGTCCCGGGCCCATTTCTCAAAAGCCCAACGAAGAAGTTTACAAGCCAAGGGTTCCTTACCCACAAAGACTCATTCCTCCTAAACAATCGGCCCAAATGGAACAAATCTTAGAGGTTTTCAAACAAGTCAAGATAAACATTCCTCTTTTAGATGCCATTCAACAAGTTCCTTCTTATGCCAAGTGTCTAAAAGATTTGTGTACCCATAAGAGAACCACCCATGTTCCTAAGAAAGCATTTTTGACCTCGCAAGTAAGCTCGATTCTCTCGAATCAAATTTCCGTGAAATATAAGGACCCCGGTTGTCCTACAATTTCTTGTGTCATAGGCAATACTTTCGTGGATAAGGCTTTACTTGATTTAGGAGCGAGTGTGAATCTTCTTCCTTTCTCGGTGTACCAAGCCCTAGGTTTAGGAGATCTGAAGACCACCAATATGACCCTTCAACTTGCTGATCGTTCCATTAAAATGCCTAAGGGGATTATTGAGGATGTGTTGATAAAAATCGGTGATTTTATCTTTCCCGTTGACTTTGTTGTTCTCGAGACTCAACCCGTCTCGAATCCTAAGAACCAAATTCCTATCATTTTAGGACGACCTTTTCTCGCTACATCCAATGCCTTAATCAATTGTAGGAATGGTTCAATGAAGCTCACTTTTGGAAACATGACCATAGACTTAAACATTTTCAATGTAGGAAAAGAACCCAACGAGCTTTATGAGCAACCAATAGGGGTTAATGTAGTCAACAAGTTTGTCACATGGTCTAGCTTTGAGGATAGTGAGATTGAGTCTCTTCTCAACGAGGATTTCAAAGCCAACAACGAGAACAATAGGGAATATCATGAGTCGTTGAAAGAGTTGACCTCGGAGGAGTTGTTAGGAGAATTGAACGACAGTTGTTCAAAATGGGAAACTCCGCCCGAGATTGTTCGTGTTGACCCTAGGCCCGATTTAGAGAGTCATGTAGGTGAATCACCGACATTTGACTCGTTGTTCCATCATTCGCATAGCGCCTTAGGGAAGGATGACGTCGTTTCTTACATCGTTCCTAGTGATTTATCCTATGACCAAAATTGCATAGTCTCTAATTTGCTTGATAATAAAGAAGCATTAAGTTGGTTTAGGAAGAACATTAGTGATACTTGTCCTATAGGGATGAACGATTGTCACATGCTAGAGAAAGTCTTTGTGCATAAAAATTTTCGAAAACATTTTGATTCTTTCTCGAAGCTTCCTCCCATATTTCCTTCTGGAATCGGCTGAAGTGGTTCCTTCTTAGAACCTTCCCTCGTGAAGTTCAGGTATGGGGAAGGCTTTGTGTGCGTGCGTGGGTCGTGTAAGTGTTTTAGTAGTTAATAAAAATCCCTTTCATATCCATTTCAGGTATTTTTCTCTTTAATCTCTCATTTTAATTCTCTCTTTTGCATACATTGAGGACAATGCATGATTTAGGTATGGGGAGGGCTTTAGTGTAATTCTTAAAAAATGAAAAATCCTAAAAAATTGAAAAATTAGAAAAATCCAAAAATAGAGATGTTTTAGCTAAGTTGTCTTTCCCTCACTTGAACTTTAGGAGTAGTTGGTGTTCAGCATGTTTTCGAAAAGTATATATGTAGTGTCTTTTAGATAATTTGAACGTAGTCGAGTAAGGTTGTCTTTTTGAAGCTTGTATCGACCGATTTGTACTTTAAATTCCAAGATGGCACACACTTTTGCACGAGACCTTTGATGGAGAGATTGTCTAGTGATATTATTCGATACCTGAGAGAGAACCCACATGTTGAAACAATGTCGAATCGAACCTTTGCGAATAGAAAAAAAAAAAAAAAAGGAATAACTACTTCAATACCCATTGTTCTTTATAGCTAAAATCTTTAGATAAATGGGCAAAAGTAGATTGGCTAGTCTCGTTTTGTGGCCTTTGTTACTAGCAATTAAGTCCGTCGGGGGATTTCAAAACCTAGTGCCCTAAGACCGTTTGGTTTGGGAGTCACTGACCCAATGCTCGCTACATGGGTAACATTGTTTGCCTAAGAAAACGGACAAAATAAAGTCAATGCAAAAAAAAAAAGAGAGAAAAAAAAATGCAAAGAAAAAAAAAAGAGAAAAAAAAAAGAAGAAGAATAAGAGTTTGTGAAGTTTGGCTAGATATTTGTTTCGATAGAGATTGGGTCAGTTCAAAATTGGTTGAAAAAGAGAAAGTGTTCTTAGACAATTAGGATCCATCAAAGGCCTTAAATTACTTACACTCCTTGGATTTCTAGTAAATTTTTGTGTCGATTCAAGTAGATTAGAGACAACTGTATCTTGATTATTAGTAGATGAGTCTTTAAGTCGTATTTTCCTTAAAAACGCTTTTTGTTAACACCAACGAAATTAGAGTAAGAGTCGAGTAGACACTTGCTAGAGGGTCTCGAAGATTTTATGGGTATATCTTCTGTAAACCCTTAGGAGACAAAACTCCTCTTGTAGAGATCGTCTACGAGTTTAACGGGTTGGTGAACCTAAAATCACCCGTCACGCCTAC
Organism: Daucus carota subsp. sativus; assembly: GCF_001625215.2. Lineage (NCBI taxonomy): Eukaryota > Viridiplantae > Streptophyta > Magnoliopsida > Apiales > Apiaceae > Daucus > Daucus carota. The sequence continues at coordinate 18,663,622 of NC_030385.2, read as the reverse complement.
GAAAAGGAGCCTAGGAAGCGCATCTAGTTTTCTTAGTTTATTTTCTTTTGTTTTGATTTTTACTCGAGGACGAGCAAAAGATAGGTATGGGGAAGTTTGATTAGTCCATATTTTTGCATATTTAAGTGCCTATCTTTTGTTTATTTTCGTAGTATTAATTGCTTATTTATTTTATTTCAGGAAATTGTAGATAAATAAAGAAAGAAGAGAAAATGCAAGAAAAAGGGAGAAAAAGAAAAGAAAAGAAGAAAATCAAAAAGAGTTGGCAAGCAAGGGGGCACATGGATGGCTATGATTTACCCAACACACATCACACATGGATGGATTAGATTTAGCCACCCTACCCCTAAACCCTACAATTCTAGCTATAAATACCCCCACCCCCTTTACTTGTAATCATCTTTTTAACCTAGGATTTTCTTCTTTTAGTAGCCTCCTTTCTCTAGTCTAGATCTAGTTTTAATTTGTATGCTCTCTCCTCCTTTTGTAAACACATTTTAATATTTTAATGCAAGATTTGATCTTTTGTTCTTACATTATTGTTCTTAATGTTTCTTTTGGCTATGAAATCTTCCTCTAACTACAAAGTTCAAAATTGTTTGTAGATTGGAAGGAGCCATTAATTAGTTGTAGCTATCTTTATGTTTAGATTTAATTTGTAGAAGATTAAAACTCTAGCACAAAAATAATTTGTGTGGGGGTTTTATAATTTTAGATTTAAAAGGTATAGTATATTTAAATTAGTTCGGCATTTACACTTTTAATGGTAAATCAGTAGCAGCCACCAAATTCACTCTGTTTTGCTTTTCTTTGTTAAAACACAAAAACCCCTCCTCTGTTTATTCTCGTAAAAAAGGGGCTTTAAACAAAACTGTTTCTTCTTTCTTTTATTTAGTTAGCTGCCGAGTTTCTTCCTTTTTGCTGCGTTTTCGTTCTTCTCCCTGGGTTGCTGAGTTGTTCTTGTGGTTCCTTTGCTGGCTTTGAAACCGAGTCATTACTGAGTTTGGGTCTTGTTAGTCGCGAGTTGCCATTTCTGTAGTTATTTCTCTTTTTAGTTTTCGTAAAGTTGATGTCCTTGCTTTCTTTTTGCGAGTTGTTTTTGCTAATAGTTTGAGTGTCCGAGTCTTGGCCTGAGTCGTTTAGTTGCTGGTTTGTATTTGATATGTTATATCAGTCTTCTGGGTTTGTATCGAGTCGAAATTTGTCGTACTGAGTCGTTGTTCTTGTCCAGATTTTGCTGCTTTGCTCTCTGATTACTGGGTTTCGATTTGTGCTTCTTCGAGTCTGCTGCGTCTTGCTTCGAGTTCAGGGTTTGTAGCGAGTTGTAGCTGGGTTCTCGTCGAGTCGCCATTGTTCTGTCCTTGTTTCTGCTTGCACCGAGTTGTTTTCTTGCTTTGTTTGCTTCTCGAGTTCACCGAGTCAGCTGAGTTTCTTGCGTTTTGGTTAAGTCGAGTCTGGCTGGTTTTATTTGTTTCCGAGTTCTGTGTTTCGCTGAGTCCACAGCCGAGTATAGAGTCTGAGTTCTTGTCCCGAGTTCAGTGCTGAGTTTTGTAAACAGAGTAGTGAGTTTTGCTTCCTGAGTTCTGTTTTATTGTTTCTTCCTGGGTTCTGTTTTAGATTGAATTCACTCTGCTGAGTTGTGAATCGACGAGCTGAGTTTGTTGTTTGCGTTTTTGGTGTTTGATTATATGAATGAATTTCGTCGAGTCACGGCTGGGTGTTTTAGATTGGTTCATTTGTTTTGCGTTGGTTTGAGTCACCGAGCTACTGAGTCATTGTATTGTTTGTACGTGGCCTGAGGTTGGCAGTTAGCAGATTATGGTGGTTACGTTTGTTTTTTTGTTTGATTTGTTTTTCTTTATTCTATTTGTTTGTCTCCGCTAAGTCTAATAGGTGAGTCAAGTAGTGTGTATATTATTTCAAGTGTAAGACAATTGTTATTTTGTCATTTCGAGGTAGTTAAAATTCTATAATTAACTTTGATTATCTAATTTTGGTTTATTAGATCAGACTCTCAATTTAATGTTAGAAAACGTAGTTTTCTTTTAAAAATAAATCCCTCTCCACCAATTAATTGTTCTAATTCGCCTAGATTTTAAATTAAGGATTTGCGAGAAATAATTTTAATCTCTGTGGACGAATCTTAAATATTAAAACGGTGATCGTGCGCTTGCGATTTAAATGTATTATTTCTAGCACATCATTAGGGGAAGAAAATCTATATTAAGTTCAGTTTTTTTACATTCGATCTTGAAAGTTGTCCGAGTTTGAGTGGTCCTCGAGCTTGAATCTTCTAACTTGAGTGTTTCTCGACCTCAAATCTTCAAGCTTCAATCTTCGATCTTGACTACTGCCTCAGCTTGAATATTCGAGCTTGACTCTGTTGTGTCACCGTTGAATTTATTCTTTCGCCTCTGTGTTTTTTACCTGGTCTGTGCGTAAGAAATGTTTTGGATATATTCGATGGTCTGTGTGTAATTTGAAAAGCAGGGGAAATAAAATTGTAAAGCCCGCTTACTTTTAGTACCCGGGAAACTGCTGGGCCCAAAATTTTAAACTCTATTGTAACAATTAGAGAAACTCGTTGCAGTTGTTATAGAATTTTCAAATAATTACACTCATTTGTAACATTTGCAACAGCTATAGTTCCGTCAAAATTTTTTAAGAAACAGCAACGATTTATGAGCAAAATTCAGATTTGGCGTTGCATAGCCCTTTTATGGTGTAGTGGTGGCTGACTTACATAGACTTCTTCTTTAAGCTCACCATTCAAAAAGGCACTCTTGACATCCATCTGATAGACTTTGAAATTTGCATGAGCAGCATAAGCAAGAAAAATTCTGATTGCTTCAAGTCTGGCTACAGGGGCAAATGTTTCATCATAATCTATTCCTTCTTCTTGACAATATCCCTTAGCAACCAGTCTTGCTTTGTTCCTTGTCACCACACCATTTTCATCCATCTTATTTCTGAATACCCATCTTGTACCAACAATTGCTCTATCTTTTGGCTTGGGTACCAGCTTCCACACTTTGTTCCTTTCAAACTGATTTAGCTCCTCTTGCATAGCTAGAATCCAGTCAGGATCAAGAAGGGCTTCTTCAACCTTTTTAGGTTCTTCCTGTGATAGAAAGCTGCTGTATAGACATTCATCCATAGTTGCTCTCCTTGTTTTGACACCAGCAGCTGCATCTCCAATAATAAGCTCAAAGGGATGATCCCTTGTCCATTTTCTTTGTGGGGGAAGATTTGATCTGGATGAACTGGCTTCATTTGTAAAGTCAGTTTCATTTTGAGAAGCTCCCCCTAAGTGTATGGACCTTGAACTACTAGCCATTGATGGACTAGTATTGGATAAATCATTAGCCATTGATGTAGACTGAGTTACATCAACTGCTGTTCTGGTATTGAGTAAATTATTACCAGTTGATGAAGGAACTGCACCAGAATTTATGTTTTCAACACAATCATCATCATCACTCTCCAGTTCTATTACTCCTTCAGTTTCATTTTCAAATTGAAGAACATCATGAAATCCTTCATCATCTAAGCCTTGAATTTTCTTGTCATCAAACATTACATGGACAGATTCCATAACAATGTTTAATCTTAGGTTATAAACTCTATAGGCTTTTCCAACAGCATATCCAACAAATATTCCTTCATCTGCCTTTGCTTCAAATTTACCAAGATTCTCACCTTGATTTCTTAACACAAAACACTTGCATCCAAAGACATGCAGGAAGTTCAATGTTGGCTTCTTTCCTTTAAACAATTGATAGGGGGTCATTCCTTGTGCTTGATTATTAGAGAGATATTTTGAGTGTAACATGCTGTGTTATCAGCTTCAGCCCAAAAGTAAGTTGGCAACTTTGATTCTTCAAGCATTGTTCTAGGAGCTTCAATAAGAGTTCTGTTCTTCCTTTCAACTACACCATTTTGTTGAGGAGTTCTTGCAGCAGAGAACTCATGGTGAATGCCTTTATCTTCACAGAAACTCTTCATAATAGAGTTTTTGAACTCAGTTCCATTATCACTTCTGATCCTTGAGACTTTTCTTCCTGGATCAATGTTGTCAACTATCTTAATATGATTTATGATGATTTCACTTGCTTCAGTCTTGGTATGAAGAAAATAAGTCCAAGTAAATCTTGTAAAATCATCCACAATCACAAGACAGTATTTCTTCTTTGAAATGGACATGATGTTGACTGGTCCAAACAAATCCATATGAAGAAGCTGTAGAGGTCTATCAATTGAGGATTTCAGTTTGCTTTGGAAAGATGACTTTCTTTGCTTTCCAATTTGACAAGCATCACAGAGACCATCCTTGGAAAATTCCAACTTTGGCAGTCCTCTAACAAGATCTTTTCTTACAAGATCATTCATGGCCTTGAAATTCAAATGGGACAATTTCTTATGCCATAGCCAGTTGTCATCCAAAGTTGCTTTGCTGAACAAGCAAGTGAGAGAATCTGCACTGGTAGAGTTGAAATCAGCTATGTAGACATTTCCCTTCCTATTTCCAGTTAAAACCACTTTGTTATCTTTCTTATCAGAGATAACACAGGCTTCTGTTGAGAACCAAACTTGATGTCCTCTGTCACATAGTTGACTGATGCTAAGCAAATTGTGCTTAAGCCCTTTTACTAATGCAACATTGTCAATGATGACATTCCCTTTTCAAATTATGCCATATCCCATAGTAAACCCTTTGCTGTCATCTCCAAAGGTTATACTTGGGCCAGCTCTTTCCTCAAACTTGCTGAGCAGGGTAGAATCTCCAGTCATGTGTCTTGAGCAACCACTATCAAGATACCAAAGATTCTTTCTTCCTCCCTGCACAGATTCAAAACAATTTAATTTGATTTTGGTACCCAAGCAGTCTTGGGTCCAGTTTTGTTAGACACAACTTTTGGTTTAGAAGAATTAATTTCCTTGGATTTAGAGGGTTTGGAAACAACTTCATCCTCAGAATTAATCTTCTTAACTTTAGGCATCACAGCAAATTTAGAGGAACCAACATTTGTAGAGTTCACTAGAAAATTGATTTACATAAGCATGATTCATGTTATCGTGAGGATTGGGCATAGCAGACATGTTAAATGCACTAAAATATGGATTTGGCATGAAAGGCATATTAGCATATTGAATGGGAGCATTTGGAAACATGGGCATATAAGACAAGTGAGCATTCATCAGAGGATTAAGCATGCAATGATCAGATAGAGCATTTTTGCAGTTAACATCAAGATGATTAACACTACCACATTTAGAACAAGTTTTTCTAACAGCATTTTTGTCAGGTGTGTAACCATTCTTTTTGTTGATCCCAACTTTGCCATTCCTAGAGCTCTTCTTCTTTCCTTTTCCAGCTTCCATTCTTTCTTCATTGTGACCAATTCCTTCCCTTTCAACTTTCTTGGAACTACCAGATTCCTTCACAAAATTCTTATTGATGGGCCCATACTTTTTATCCAACTTCTTGAGTTTGTTGTCATCAACTGCTGTTTGATTCTTCAATGGATAGCTTTCATCCGTTGATTGAGTATCTATTAATGGATGATCACTATCCACTAAGAGATCAGATTCATCTAACAACTTTGTGTCCTTTTTCCAGGAATTTTTACATGATTCCTCAAGAACTTGTGTGGAGCACATGTTCTCAAGAACATTCCTAGAATCTTTCCATTTAGCAATTATCTCTTGTTCCCTTTCCAATTGCTTCTTGAGAATTTCTTCTCTTTTCAGAACAGCCAGCAACTCATCTTTGGCAAGCTCAGAAGACTTTTTGACTTTATCCATTTGGATTAATTCAGTCTCAAGCTTTCCATTTCTTTCAACAAGTAAATCATCAGTCCCTTTAATTCTAACATTTTCCTTTGTTAGAGATTTAAGAGAGACTCTAAGATTATAGATTTCATTAGACATGTCATCAATGATTTGTTTGCATTCAGACTTAGTGAGATCAGATGTGCTGGTGGTTTTTACCTGTCCATTGCTGGTGGTGGAAGAATCAGCTTCATCTCCAATTGCCATCAAGGCAAGATTGACATGTTCCCCATTGTCAGAATCTCCTTCATCAGCAGCCCAGTCACCATCCTCAGTTATGAGTGCCTTCTCCTTGCTTTGCTTGAGGAGATCAAAATACTTTCTTCTGTAATCCATATTTTCTGAGGAAGATCCTTTCTTTTCAGCAGAAGGTCTTCTGCATTCATTAGAAAAGTGTCCAGGTAGACCACAGTTGAAACACTTAAATTTTGATCTATCAACCATACCAGATGGTTTGGATTGATTTCCTCTGTTGAATGGTCTAGAGCCGACAACATTTCTTTTGAACTTGAGCTTGGAGAATTTTCTGGTAAGAAAGGCTAGATGCTCATCAAGGTCATCTTGAGCTGAAGATTCTTCATCTTCTTCAATGATTTTTGCTTTCTTCTTTCCATCATCCTTCTTTCCTTCACAAGCAGAGCTGCTTGAGGCCTTTCCAGCAATTACAGACTTTAATGCCTTCTCCTCTTCCTCCTCCTTTTCTGCTACAAGAGCCACAGTTTTCTCCCTCTTGGAGTTCTTTTCCAGTTCTTCATCTTGCTGTATTTCAAGCTCATAAGTCTTAAGAATACCATAGAGTTTCTCAAGAGAGTATTCATTAAAATTCTAAGCTTGTCTTAAAGCAACAGTCATAGGTTTCCAATCTCTAGGCAAGGCTATCAAGAATTTGAGATTTGAGTCCTTGACCATATAGATTCTACCATACAACTTTAATCCATTTAACAGTTTTTGAAATCTGTTAAATAAATCATTTAGAGATTCTCCAGATTTAGAATGAAAGCTCTCATACTGTTGAACAAACAGCTGCATCTTGTTTTCCCTAACTTGATCAGTGCCTTCACATAAAGTTTGAATAGTGTTCCACACTTCTTTTGCAGTAGGGCAGTTGATAACACTATCAAACATATCATCATCAATACCATTGAAAAGAATGTTCATGGCCTTGTTATCCTTGTGCACTTCTTTCTCATCTTCTTCAGTAAACTCAGAAGGATTTTTAGGCACTTCAACATCTTCTGCTTCACTTCCATCAAGTCTCAGGGCAGTATTGATTTTGACTGGAACATGTGGTCCTTTCTCAATACAGTTGATGTAGCTAGGATCTAAGGAGAGAAGATGCATCCTCATTTTTACTTTCCAATGAAAGTAGTGTTCTTTGACCAGCATTGGAATCTTGACTCCTTCATCTCTTCTTCCCATTGTTGATTGTCTTTAGGATCTGAAACTTCTTGTATGTTAGAAACCTCGCTCTGATACCAATTGTTATTTAGACAATGCAAACAATAAGTTAGATTGTAGAAGAGGGGGGGTTGAATACAATCTACAAAAATTTCAACAACTTTTGCACAACAGATTATATTCAAACTACAAAAGAACATAAAAGCTAAAACAGAAATTTAATGAACAAGGATCTTAAAAATTTCAGGTGGATTGTTTGATCCACCTGAGAGATTTTTATATTAAGAACCTTCCAAGTAAAAATACTTGGCTGCTTACAAAAGAATGAAGAGCAGAAGCTTACAATTTCTTGCTAACTTTCTCTAGTGCTTTGCTCTTCAGTTCTTGGTGTTTGGATACTTTGAAATGTAAAATTACAAAGTGAATATATACTATTACAAACAAAACTAGTCTGTAAAAGAATTGTCCTACTCAATCTTTAGCTAAAACAAATATAGAATTTCTTGGACTTGATACAGCATTTGGCAGCTTGAAATCCTTGTTGTTTTGCCAGAAATGGTAGGCTTCGAGGTTCTTAATATTTGACTAAACTGCTTTTGTTTAGCTTCCAAAACTGGTGCAGCATCTGTCACATCAACCCATGTGCTCTTTGTCTTTATCTTGACTTGTAGCTGTCAACTGCTAATCATCAACTGCTAATATTACCAGTTGATACTATTCTGAAATAGCAGTTGATAGTCTTCCTTGAATTATGGGATAATGGAGTTGATGTAGCGGTTGATAGTTTCCTCCAAATTAGCCATTGATACTTCATAATTAGCGATCGATCTTCATTTCACTTGGATAGATTACATGACTTCTCATATTTACAATTATGTCACCCTATCTAAACATCCATTAATAGATCCTGCTAATCTAAAAGTACACATTATTATTACATCAACTGCTAAGATACTCCAGCTTTGTTACAGTACTTCATCATCCGTTGATGGGTTAATTTGATCAATTGATACTGTCTTGGCATGCCATCAATTGATCAGCTACATGCAATTTTATTCTAAGTAAGAATATAATACTTTGTATCATCAAGCATCACATATTCCTAACAAGTTTTGAAAAGTTGAACGTAGGCTGGTTAGTTTTGAAAACTTTACGTTCAAACTGGTTAGTTTTGTGAGGGAGCCTCGGTTACGAACCGGTAACCTGACAAGTATCCCCTCCATCCCATTCACTTGTATATATGTTAACTAGTTGAGAAGCCACGCGTTGCGGCGGCCTATAAAAATTATATTTATTAATGATTCAATATTAATATTTGTAGAATAAAATAATTTTGTAGTTGTCTATAAAATGTATATTAATGTTTCAAAATTAATATTTGTAGGATAAAATAAATTTTATATTTAAAAATCTTGATGTAATATTAATAATAATATATAAAATTGCAAAATTGGACTATAATTAATGGTGAAAAATGAAAATAAATTTATACACGTAATTAACAATTTAAAGCACGGCGAATCTTAATTTTATTTGTGTTTTTTTAAAAGTAATCATATTCTTACATTGTCACCTTCCTCCAATTTTTTTGTATTGATTGTGCATAAAAACATCTAACTTAAATCCGTGAGATAGCGGTTTATAACTACCCTTACTTGTAACAACCTTAATTTTTTAATAGCGTATAAACAACCTTTACTTAATAGTTGCTTCAACGGAGCAAACAGATTATGCATGAATAATTTTTTCTTGTATACAAAGTAAATCATATAAAAATTAACAACAACAAACATGTCCGATGAATAAAACAAATATTATAAAAAAATAACCAACAAACATATAACACTAATAATTAATTTATTAATATCATCCATCAATATCACGTCAACACTATATTCTTTTACCGTGTTTAAATTTGTCGACCCACATAGCGGTCTATAACTACCTTTGCTTGCGACAAACTTTATTTTTTTAATACTGTATAAACAGCATTCACTTATCGTTGCAGAAGAACGACAACACCAAGTTAGAATTCAAGCAAGAGAACTATCAGCAGAGAGAGGTAGGGTTGTGATATTGAAAAAGAGGAGGTTGTGTTTATATGATCCAAAACCCTACAATCAGTAGGGGTATTTATAGGTGCATAGAGACTTGTGTGCTACTCTTTCCCATAATTAAATAATCTGAGACAAAATCAGATTAAAACTTTCAAGCTACTATATTCCATAAATAATCTGAAACAAAATCAGATTCTGAAACTTGCTTCTAATATACTCGAAACTAAAAAAGGTAGTTCTAATTTTTGATATTTTTTATCCAAAAATTCCAGAAAATTAGAAAAATAGAACGGAGTGATGTGAGAGACGCCACCTACACGCCCCTCGCTTCTCCTTTATATAAGTATAGGGTTAATTATCTAATTGGTCACTGAAGTGGGCCTAATGTATCAAGTTGGTCACTGAACTGAAAACGATATCAACATGATCACTAAATTGATCATAGATATCAAACAAGTAGCTTGAAATATGAATATGAATTCAAACAGTAAAAATATTATTTATAGAGTTTCACACATCATTTTTAAATGTTACCACAACCAACTAAAAGATTATGACTTCTAGTATTTATAATAATATATTTAGATTTTATCAAATGTATTTATTATTTAATTTTTATTTTATTGTTATCTTCTTTGTTTTAATTAAAATATAAAGAATAAATATTGATAAAATCTAAATATATTATCATAAATACTAAAAGTGACAACCTTTTACTTGGTTATGGTAACATTCAAAAATAATGTGTAAAACTCTATAAATAATAATTTCACTATTTGAACTCATATTTCGAGGTACTTGTTTGATATTTATGGTGACTTTAGTGACCATTTTGATATCGTTTTCAGTTCAGTGACCAACTTGATATATTAAGCCCACTTCAATGACCAACTAGATAATTAACCCTATAAGTATATTGATTCTTGACATGTTTTTTAAGATTCTTTTAAAGTATAGCTGCATAATATATTTTAAAATTATACCTTTTAAATAAAGGTTGATATTTAAATTTTTATTTATAAAAAATAAATTTTAAGATAATATTATAAAATTACATTTTATAGGAGTATCGAAATGAGTGCAAAGAGTTAACGTATGTAGCAGAGTATACGAAGTGTTGACATATTAGAGTTTAGACTGGGCTAATGCAGATAACATGACGTCCGTTAGCCGAACAAAGTGTTAGTAGAGATATGTTATATATTTTATTCATAATTTCAAGTTTAAAAGCGTATATAGGTAGGGACAGGAAATGAAGAACAAGTAATAATCATTCAGATATGGGGACACCAAAATTCTGAAATTCTTTGAAATTTTCTTTCCATTTTGATTGACTCTGTCCGAACAAAATCACTAGAATGTTTCAAATTAGGATGCGGATATTGACTATAATTTGACCACGAGATCGGTAACCTGTTTAAACAATTTCATTTGCTCTAGTTTTAATATTCCACCAGTTGTGAAAATTTCATAAATTAAATGAAAAGAGCTTGCCGATCTTCATGGATACCCTTTTTAATTAGCTGAAGTATATTTAATCACAAAATATTATTGTATATTTTATGTAATTAATGTTGAAATCAGATATATATAGCAGGCTCCACTTAACTGCTTTGCTGCTAATTAGCTGTATTTTGAGGATTATGGACTGGGATAGATACAGAATCTAGAACATTATATGCATCATGGAACCGCAAAGTACAGAAAGTTGTTATTTTCCGTAATGGAAAATAAAAAATTTCTGCTAGCATCGTCTTATATGATAAGAAAATTTTACAAATTATGTTTTTGATGTTTGGTATCTATACTATACTATTAAAGCCGAAACATTAAAAGTTTGGTCGGTCGGTACTTGGGTCAAAATACGGGCCTATGAACCAATTTTTTTTTTAATTTGGGCCAAAGTACGGGCTTATCTATATAACCAATTATTTTTTTAATTGAAATATATTATCTTTTTTATATTTTTGACTAAAAAATTCAATTTTCTAAAATAACATTGAGAAACATGATAATTACTTTTTTAACTAAAATATATTATCTTTTTATAAATTTTCTAACTAAAAATCAATCTTTTACAATTAATACGGACATTGGCGACATATTTATACCTAAAGATATGTGCCAAAACTCAAAACGTCAAATAATAAAAAATAGAGGGATCATTATTATATTGGTCGGGCGGTCGGTACTTGGGCCGAAGTACGGGCCTATCTATATAACTAATTTGATGGACTTAATTATGAAGAATTTATCCAACTGTTAAATAAAACATTTTTTTAACCACATTATTTTATCATAATTTTATTTTTACAATACAATTATGTAAATTTAAAATTAATTTGGGCCAAAGTACGGGCTTACCTATATAACCAATTATTCTTTTTAATTGAAATATATTATCTTTTTTATATTTCTGACTAAAAAATTCAATCTTCTAAAATAACATTGAGAAACATGGTAATTACTTTTTTAACTAAAATATATTATCTTTTTATAAATTTTCTAACTAAAAAATCAATCCTTTACAATTAATACGGACATGGGTGACATATTTATACCTAGAGATGTGTGCCAAGACTCTAAACGTCAAATAATAAAAAATAGAGGGATCATTATTATATTGGTCGGACGGTCGGTACTTAGGCCGAAGTACGGGCCTATCTATATAACCAATTTGACGGACTTCATTATGAAGAATTTATCCAACTGTTAAATAAAATATTTATTTAACCATATTATTCTAACATAATTTTATTTTTACAATACAATTATGTAAATTTAAAATATATACGATAAAATAACAAATATATTAACCGTCCGTGCGTTGCACGGGTTATAAGCTAGTTAATTATAAACCTACAAAGTAGACATCTTATTATTTCTTTTTTTTTTTATTTGAAATAAGCTGTAATATATCATTTTCACTATAATTTATTAAGATTATATGAAAATTTTGGAATACGTCTAAAAATATTCACAAAACAAACGTAATATGAATGTAATTTAAAATCTAGCGGGAAAAGATTAAGGCTTTTCTAAAAATATACTCATTTTTTCAATTTTAATAAAAATGCTTTTGCTTTTTAATTAATTTGTAGAAACACTATTTTTGAACTTTTTTTATGAATATATGGTGAAACCTTGTACAATGCAAAATCGCAAATAAAATCAATATATAATCCAATTACAAATTTCTTTTAAAAAAATTATTTTAGGAATAGAAACAAAAAATTGTACTGCCTCCGTCCCTAAATATTTTTCTCATTTGTCTTTATCACGTTTGTCAATACACACTTTTGATCATTAATATTTTTGATTTTATATTAGTATTAAATATAAAACTTTCACCGTATTAAAGTAATCATAAATACGAATCCAACAAGATTACTCATGACTATATTTTATCTTATAGATTATATGTAAATTAGTAATTTGTCTCGTGTTATGAACAGTGCCGATATTTGAAACGGGAAAAGTAACGAGAACCGGTGGGAGTAACAACGTAATGACGTGGCAGGAAGCAAACAAAAAGAATAAACAAGGCCCAACCCGAAACCAAAGAAATTTAACCCCACGACGACGACCCCCTCCGTCAAAACCGGTAAGTCTCCCCATCCAACGGCTACTATTTCTCCATGAAATCTCTTACCGCCTGATTCTAATCCAACGTCTCTCATTCAATTCAACTCCCTCGATAATCGTTCTCAAAACTCGCTCCCACTATATAAATAACTCACACACACTTCTCTCTCATCTCTCTCATCTCTCTCCCTCTCTCTCTCTCTCTCTCTGCTACGGCCCTACACTAAAACTAAACTAACTCCTCTCTTGTTTCTGTTAACGTGCGCGCCCCCACACTAAACACACTCCGCTTATCCTGCGCACATCTCCGATGGAGGGGATTTCAAACTGAAAAAGATCGAATCTTTCATCGGATTCCGTGAAATGGAGACCCAGAAGAGCACGGCCAAGCTTACCAGAACGCAATCGTCGCTTCTCCGCTCATCTCCCACGATCCGATCCTCGATTCAAAGCTTATCCGATATAAACGAGATCACCAATGAAGATGATTACGACCTTGAAGACCAGAAGTTTCATAAACCGGGTTTTAGCCCGACCCGACCCGGTTTCACCCGGTTCGGACCGGTGACTGCTTTGGTGTTTCTTTCTGTTTACACGCTTTATGTTTATCACCAAGGAGATGATATAAACACGTCTGAGAATTTACTGTTGGTGTTGGTTTTTATTGCTGTGGTTGTTTTTATTGCTGGTAAAAACAAGGGGTTAATTCAATTAGGGTTTCTGATTTTCAGAAAGTTGAATCATGAGTGTTTGAGAAAATTAGGGTTTTTTAGGGATGATAATAAGCCGGTTCAGTGGTTTATTGGTGATTCTGAGAAGGGGTTTAAATCTGGGGTGGAATTTGAGGATGAGGGGGATGTTGTGAGGGAAGGGGTTGAGTTTTATAGTAATGGGGATTTTTATGAAGGGGAATTTTACAAGGGCAAGTGTAATGGGAGTGGTGTGTATAACTATTTTGTCAATGGGAGGTATGAGGGTGATTGGATTGATGGCAAATATGATGGTTATGGTATCGAGAGTTGGGCTCGTGGGAGTCGATACAAAGGACAGTATCGACATGGATCCAGACATGGGTATGGTGTTTATAGGTTCTATACAGGTGATAGTTATGCAGGGGAGTGGTTTAATGGACAGAGTCATGGAACTGGAGTGCAGACTTGTTCCGATGGGAGTTGTTATGTTGGTGAATTTAAGTATGGTTTGAAACATGGGCTTGGTTGTTACCATTTCAGGTGAGAATTTGTTGGTTCGGTTTTTTAAAAAAAATATAATAATTTGAATCTTGAGTTCTTTTTACTTAATTATTATGAATCTTGAGTTGTTTTGGTTAACTGTTTGTATTTAGATTGTGAGTTTAGTGGATGATATGGTAATTTGATTCTTAGGTATAAGAGTAAAGATGATTAGTGTAAGTTAAACTGATCGATATTAATAAAGGTGGAATCTTTCTTGTTTTCATAGTTGAATTAATGTCGATTCATTTGTTTGTTACTCGTCCCTCATCGAAGTTGTTGTATTTGATCAATTGTAAATTGTGGCTAGTTTTGGCTTCTTGTTTAGCGCCCGGCATTCAGTCAACAACATGACTTGCAATATAGCTTTTGTTTTGTGGATTATGGTTCTAATACTCCCTCCGTTTCAAATTACATGTCCACTTTCAAAAAATCACATAGTTTAAGAAAAGTGGATTTTGAGAAAAAAGAGGTACATCAAATCATTAATTGAACCTAATATGTGGTATATGGTTGATCTTGGAAATATAAATTTGAAATATGTGAAGGAGAGTTGATTTTGGAAATATAAATTTACATTGAAAGTTGAAGTGGACAAGTATTTTGAAACAAATATTTTTTTCTAAAGTGGACATGTATTTTGAAACGGAGGGAGTAGTAATTAATATGCATACCTCAGATCTTGTGTTCATTAAATGTCTTTTTTAGCTTCAGATCCGTACAGTTAACAGATATATCATTTTATACAACTTTTGCTGTACTTCTGTTTTTGTTATATTAATTATGTTTTGGATGGTTTTGAAGTTTAATTTCTAAAAAAGATGCATTGTTTTAATGGAAGTATTAATTTATTCATTTAATTTTGAAGAAATGGAGATAGATATGCTGGGGAGTATTTTGGAGATAAAATACATGGATTTGGTGTCTATCACTTTGCTAATTGCCACTGCTATGAAGGATCATGGCATGAAGGACGTAAGCAAGGTTTTGGAATGTATACTTTCCCAAATGGTGATTCAAGATGTGGCGAGTGGGACTCCGGCTCCCTGAAGACTTCGTTACCTCCATTAACTGATGCAACCCTCAGAGCAGTTCAGGTAAATTCTTCAACATACATTCAATTGGAACAAGTTTGGGTAATTAGTGTGTCGTGTTGGCCTCTTTTTTTTTTTTTTTTTCCATTTAAAGTTTGCTATAAGGAAACTGGGTTATAATACAGTGATGGTCCTTTTCGACATATTATTATAAATTGACAAGAAAGCTTCGTCATTAAGGTATTGACCTCTTCCATCTCTCTGTTTACTTTGCAGGCTGCTAGAAAAACAGCAGAGAGCGCAATCCGCTTGCGCCAAGTTGATGATCACATAAATCAGGCAGTTACAGCCGCAAACAAAGCTGCAACTGCTGCAAGAATCACTGCTGTTAAAGCAGTTCAAAAAAGAATCGATGGCAAATTTTGTGACACTGACCTGTAGGCCTGTAGGGTTTTATATGATGTGTAAATTTTACATAATTTACAAGTACTAAAAGAAGTTTAACGTCGCCCCGGTGAAGCATAAGCTGACCAGAGGTTGAGAAGAGTATGATTGAGGTCTGGTTGACCTTACTGTAATCTGTATATAAACTAATTTGTACATGAATGGAAGAGTTTTCTGAGTCTTTGGCACCACTTTTGTCGATCAACTTGTGTTAATGGTCAAATTTGAAAATCAAATAATACAGGAGTACTACCTGTCTTGCAATAACTCCTCCAAAATGTACGTTTTGCCAGCTTGGCTGTTGCAAATATGGGACTTGTCGTAGTACAAATCATTTTGGCATCAAAACTCAAATCAGGCATTGTATTGCTATGAACACAATGATACAAATCATTTAGTCTGACAAGTGAAGATTCGTTTACAAGTTATCAGAGCATTCGAAATGGGTGTCCATTTGCTCCCTTGGTCAACACAAAATGACTTGACCATCTACTCCCTCCGGCCTCCGTCGAGATTGAACACAGGGACCAAGAAAAAACGTAAAAAATAGTAAAGTTAGATGAAGTCCCTCCGTCGAGTCGAGATTGAACACAGAGACCAAGAAAAAACGTAAAAAATAGTAAAGTTAGATGAAAAGGGGGTAAAGTGGTGGAACTCATTTATTTTTAATAGTAATAGATTTGAGATAGTTGAGGAAAGTGGTGGGTGTAATAGTATATTTATTATTATATAATGAAGATAGTGAAAGAATGTACTGGGTGTAATAGTGTTTTATATTGTAAAAAGTTGCTATTTTGAGAATGTATAGAAATGATGAGACATCCTTAAAAGAAAACTGTATAGAATTGACTGGAAAGGAGGTAGTACATTCTAAATCATTTTGTATTGGATGAGTTCTGACATAAGTGGT
Organism: Daucus carota subsp. sativus; assembly: GCF_001625215.2. Taxonomy (NCBI): domain Eukaryota; kingdom Viridiplantae; phylum Streptophyta; class Magnoliopsida; order Apiales; family Apiaceae; genus Daucus; species Daucus carota. Next base: position 18,647,130 of record NC_030385.2, on the reverse strand, counting down.
CGAGGGTGCATATTTTATAGTTGGATCGTGCTCTATGAAGAACATATTTTAGCATGTGAACAGTGATAAGACTATTGTTCTGCTACATAATAATATAACATTAAAAATAATAAAATAACTGCAAAATAATTATTCAGCACTTTTTGTAAAGGGCAGAAAAACTGTTCTCACTTGAATCACTGCCTTTTGCAATGTAGTTTTATTATTTTACCATCAGTTGGCCCATTGAATTGGAAGGTTTTGGCCATTTTTTTCCGAAACCCATTTTTGTATGATGTGGCATAAAATAGAGGTCATTGAAGATAGAAAGAGGTCCTTAGCATTAGAGATGCTCTTAGTATCATTCCAAGTGAGAGCCATGCTTGATGGAGTAAAACAATTTTTAGTTTTCATATTTGTTTTGAGCTTATTGGTTACCATATATGTAGATGAGAATCCTTGTCCTCATGCTGTGATTGGAACTCTACTAACAGATCCATGCCCATACTCATGTCACAAACATCTTGACTTGGAGGATCTTTGCATGCCACACCCACACTGCTTAGCTACTTCTGCTTCTGCTTCTTATTAATAACGTATCGTCCGCCTAGTGCAGATCTCATATAAACATTTAGAGACATTGTGACAAAAGTTCACCTTGTTATATGAATCTAGTAAAGCTCCTTTGATATAACATTGATGCCAGAAGTTTCAGTAAACTAGTAAAAGAGTAATGTGCTTCTCTGATCACGTATTAAGATAATGTTTGAGTCTCATTATTCTTATTCAACCACATGCTGCACTAGTGGAGGTCTGGTGGGGTTTAAATGGTTAAAGATCTCTGTCTCTTTTAACTTTTTCTTGATCCACAATCTTTCTGTTTTCTCTAGTCTCATCTAACTGACTTTTGCTCTGTTTTTAAATCTGAAATCTGCCAAGGATTCTCTCATCCAAACCCTTTCTTGCAAAAATGTAACCACTCCCAGTCTCCCACATGGATTGTACAAAAGTACATCTAGACATCAGTCATTGTTTGGTTTTTATGCTCACAATTATTGCATGGTGTTAATCTAACTTTCTTGTTCACTAATCCTAGAGGAAGCATGAATTGCATCTCTAAGAAATTGCATCTCTAAGAGTAACTCAAATAGTTTAGGTACTGTTTGGGGTTGCTGTTGCAGACGGTAACAACAGTTTTTTTGCTGAAAAGCAGGTGAAAAATTGTTTGGTAACAGCAGTTTTTTTGCTGAAAAGCAGGTGAAAAATTGTTTGGTAAATCTAAAAGCAGCTTTTCAAAACAGCAGCTTTTAGCTAAAAAACTGCTTTTGCAAAAAGCAGATCCTTCCATACTTTTGGAAAAAGTTGTTTTCAGCTTTTGCAACTTTTGCAGGAAACTGTTAGAATTTCACTATCAAAACTCAACAAAAAAATTATTATTTTTATATTATAATTCAAAATAAGTAAATATTAAAAAAATTACCAAACAATTATCTGATTTTCACAACAGCACTTTTTTGCCAGTACTTTTTCTCACCGCACAGCAATTTTTAACAGCAGTCCCAAAAAACCTTTAGTTTTTTGGAGTCATAAACCAAAATGTAAAGAATGCGTGGAGAAAACCATCCCAACAATATTCCAGTGGATTTCTAAACGAGTAAGATCTTCTTCTTATTATAGTTAGCTAACATTTTTTCTCTCTTAATTCTTATTTCATAATATATATTACAAACAAATACTCTCTCTGTATTTTTTGTGATAATGATACTTTTATTGATAAAATATTATATAAGAAATAAATATGAAAATATTTTTAAAGATGAGAATGACTACTAATGTAGTATTAAATTACTAAAATTTAATAGTCTATATTAAATTTGAGACTACCGGAGTCAACCTCAACCGCTGTTCTCAAATCTCAATACTACCACTTTGTTACTCTCGCCGTCCCATGCATTTTATGGATACAAATTTAATGCTCTCTCCGTTTACTTAATTCTTACTAACATGAAGGACTTAGACTCGGCGAGCATTTTAATATTGTCATAAAATATAATTTGATAAATTATTTTAAATTTTTTTTTGAATAAAAATGTAATGTTTAAATTTTAATACAGAACAAGTAATGTTTTAAAAAAGAGTGACAAATCTGTATTTTATATAAATTTTAAAATACATATTAAGCAGTTGAAAAAAGAGTTAAGAAATAAGAGCGAAAGACTGACCAGGAATTTAACGTGCGTATACTTTAATTTTAACCAAGCAGGAGTAGTTTTTAATTGAGCCTATAAAATTTGTCACCCAAGTTATATAATTTATCAAACCAGTTGAAAGAGACATCTAGACATCGTTGTTTTCTCCACTCTCACCGTAGGTTACGGCCTCATTTCATTTAATCTTACTCTTTTTAGAAAAAAAATCATTTATTTTCGAAAAGGTACATTCATATGTTTTTTTCATTTTATTAAAATAAGTGACTCACTTATGAAAATAAGAAAGATCTATATTATATTTTGGTTTCAAAAAAAAAGAAAGATCTATATTATATTTTGTTCCAAAAGAAGTATTTATTTCCATCACATAAAGTCGATCGAACATGCCTATATATCATCTCTCATTTCTTTTAAACTTTGTTTTCGATAAATAAATAGATTTGGGTCAAAAACGTTCAAGAACTTTGTTGTTGATAATAACCACACTACTATTACAAGACTGATTAAAAACATTAACAAAATGTAGAAGAGTAACTGCTACCAGTATTAAAGGTTGTGGTACGAAGAGAACATCGAGAAAATCAAGGGTAAAAGATGCTTCGGAAGCATGTTCACTCAAGTTGAATAATTTTTGTGCCGTTACCAAATTTTTTCTCGAGATTCATTCATTAGAATAGTACAATATCCGTTATCCAAGTACAAGTAGTATAATATATACTGTGCGAATCAATATTTCGACAAGGCACCGATGATCACTCGTCAGTTGATCATTACCACCTCCACCTTGATTGTGTCTTATCAACTCATAATGCATCTCATGTACTCCCTCCGTCTAATTTATAAGTCTTTTTTGATTTTTCAAAAAACAAATTGATTAATTTTTATCAACTTTTAAAAAAATTTTATTTATTGTTTTAGAAAATAAAAAATTACATATTAAAATAGACTTGATTCATAGTTTGATGATAATTTTTTTTAATTATAAAATATCTATAAATTTTAATCAAATTGACTAGTCAAAAGTCAAATGAATAGCCGGAGGGAATATCTCATAATATAAAAGCTTTTTATTAATGTATCCGAAATTCATGAAGTTTATATATTCAATCATAAATTAGTATTTAATACTGAGCCTTCTTTTCCCACAAGGATCTGTGTGATTGCTGCAATAAAAATTGGTTTTCTTTTGAAAAAAAAGAGTTCTAGAAAAGAATAATACCCTTTTTCATCGTATTTGGATAGATTTAATATAAAATTTTATCAAAATTTAAAGAATATATATGTATCAAATAGTAGAAGATTTTTTCTTCAATGCACTAAATTTTGTTTGATTCATATAAATACAATAATAAAATTCGAATATATCTTCCTTTGAAAATAGTTTCTGCTTTCTGGGAGAGAAATTACAAAAATAAAATAAAATTCAATCATGTCTCTGTTATTGATGATAGTACCAAGCATCGAGACAAAGGAGTAAGTTACCTAACCAACAGTCTTTTTGACCAGTATAGAGTGGTACCACGAAAAATGATGCCAATTGGAACACTACTCATATTTCCAGTTTTAAAAATGCGGTAGAAGTCATCTTCATTAACTACTAAACCATCACCGAAATATGGTCTCGCTCGCAGCCAATTGAGAGTTTCTGGGTATTAGTATTTGAGCAACTAAATTTAAACGATTAACATAACTTTGTTAGTCGATTCTAAACATCACTTTATCCTGACCACTTGGTGAGTTCTTATCAACTAGCTTCTTAACCCGTTGCAGAGCACGGTTGCTTTAAATTATTTTTCTAATATATTTTGGATTTTTTTTTGACAATATCTTGGATCTCTTTGTTCATCTTTATCAAATTGAGATAATTTATATTATAAAAATAATTTAAATTTAATATTCATTTATATTTTAAGTCATATTATGTTGATGTATATGTGTACATATCTATCCTCACTATTATCATATTTATTAAAAAATATAAATACAAAATATATACATTATTTAAAATTTTATTATATAATTAAATTATCAGCCTTCTAAAATTATTGAAAAATTGATATAAAAAATGAGATTCTCGCCGAATCAGAGTCTTTGTCATATAATTATTTATTATATTTATAATCATTCATATATATATATATATATATATATGATTTTATTAAATCATAATAATGAAATATTTTAAAAATTGGCCGATTAGTCGATAATCAGACGGTTTTTTAACCGAATTTGGCAAAATTCAGTTAAATCGATGATTGATTGGTTTTTTTTTTTTTTTGTGTGTGTGCGTGTGTATGCACACACATGTCCTCACTATCATGATATTTATTAAAATATAAATATGAAAAACATACACCATTTAAAATTTTATTATATGATTAAATTACCACTCACCTAAAATTATTAAAAAATTGATGTAAGAAATGAGATTTCTACCGAATCAGAGTCTTTGTAATATATTTATATATTATATTTATAGAGTTAAATTCTATGGAGTACACAAAACATTAGAGTATTCGAGTACAAGTCTTAATTTTTTAGTTTTAACATAAATAATATATTTGATTATGCAAATTTATATAAAATCTATCATTTATAAGTTGTCTTGCACATAACTGTCTATCAATTGTTAATATTTTTCGACTTTAACAAGTATTAACATTATTGTTCTGCTTATTAGTTATATTGCAGAACAAACATAGAGTCCTGTAATTTATAAAAGCCATTATTCTACCTTTTGATTACAATGTTTATGTTGTAGAACATAATGTGCAGGTTATTAAATGTTTACGAATATTATTGAACAAAAAAAATTGAAATTTAGATGAATAGATTACATTTTATCCAACTTTGTACTCCAATACTCCAATATTTTGTGTACTCCATAGAACTTTACTATATATTTATAATTATTCTAACATATATATATATATATATATATATATATGTGTGTGTGTGTGTGTGTGTGTGTATGTGTGTATGTATGTGTGTGTATGTATATATATATATATATATATATATATATATATATAATTTTATTAAATCGTAATAATTAAATATCATTTATAGATGCATACAATTTTCTAGAAAATGGCGATTAACCGATTAATGTATAGTTGGACGGATTTTGATCCGATTTGGCAAAAAGTTGCTCTATTATATTAATTATTATAAAAAATGGCGATTAACTGATTAATGTATAGTTGGACGGATTTTGATCTGATTTGGTAAAAAGTTGCTCTATTAGATTAATCATTTGGATTAATCGCAGATTTTATGATTTATGCTTATTACAAAACTGGATATTTATTTAGTATTAAATCATAATTATAAATATAATATACGTATATGTATTGCAGTTTTAATTTAAAAGCAATTAATGTATATTAATTATTACACATTAATAGTTAATAAATACGTTAGTATTAAAAGTCATTAAGTTAATAATAACCTTTATATATATATATATATATATATATATATATATATATATATATATATATATATATATATATATATATGTCTAATGAGCAAAGGGCATATTTGTCATTTCGAATTAAATTACTCAAAGTTGTTGCATTAGATAGATAATAGATGTCATAGAAATTGTTTTTTTCCTTTTTTTCTTTTGCTAATTATATCATAAAAATTGTTATATACATCTAAATGACATTGACGTTATTGTGGATATATACAACTTAAAAAGTCAAAGAACTTCATTCTTATGCACAAGCTATGGAAGTTTCAAGGTGGACAGAGATTATGTCAAAAGAGATGAAAGTTTTAGAATCAAAACTTACCTGGACACTTATGTCTTTACCTCCCATGTAAGAAAGTTGTTGGCTATACATGATGTGTACAAGGTCAAATATAATTCTGATGGCTATTGGATAATTCAAAGCTAGGCTTGTGACAAAGGAGAACACTCAAAGAATAGGCGAAGACTATCATGATACCATTGCACCTGTGGCAAAAATGTCTACAGTAATATACCCCACGGGGTGTCCCAGATGGTTGGACAGTGGTGCTTAAGACTTGCTCCCTTGAGGTCACGAGTTCGATTCACTAGGCACTCTGGAAGTAAGTGGGCTACCATGCTCGGGGGTATGAGTGTGCTAGTAGCCTAACCGGATTAATCGAGGTGCGCGCAAGCTGACCCGGACACCGGTTTAACAAAAAAAAGTCTACTGTATGAGTTGTTTTAGCCCTTACTGCCTCTAAATCTTGTGATGTGCATCAGCTAGATATAAATAATGTCTTTTTGCATGTAGACTTACATGAAGAAGTATATATGAAATTACCACCAATGGCATTGTTGTTTGCAAACTTAATAAGAGCATTTATGGTCTACCACAGGCAGAGAGTGGTTTGACAAACTTGGTGCCACATTGCTTGATATTGGTTTTACTCAAGCCAATTATTCTATGCTTGTTCTTCACACTTCCAATTCTTTTGTCATTGTGTTGGTATATGTTGATGACATCTTGATGACCGTCACGAATTCTAATTTTATCTCCCATGTTAAAGCTATTTTTGACAAAACTTTTACTATTAAAGATTTGGGACTTGTCCAATACTATCTTGGTCTGGAAATTTCTAGGACATCTGAAGGCATTTATTTGCATCAACATAAGTTCATTCATGATATGTTGGTTGAAGCTGGTCTGGATTATAATTAACTTCTTTCCGTAGATACAACTATTAAGTTGTCTTTGAATGAAGGTTCTCCCTTGGATGATCCCTCTTTATACAGAAGGTTCATTGGCAAGCTTTTGTATTTGACTGTTTCTCGACCTGACAGTGGTTACATTGTCAATCACCTCATTTAGTTTATTCAAGATCCAAACGCTCCTCATCTTATTGTAGTAAAGAGAGTTTTAAGATACTTAAAAGAAACTCCTTATTGGGACTTATTTTTCCCAATTTTATCCTCATTACACTTACATGCTTATTGTGATAGTGTTTGGGTTCCTTGTTTTGACATTGGTAGGAGTATTAGTGATTTTTGTTTTGCTTCTTGGCTCTTCCTTGGTTAGTTGGCAGTCTAAGAAGCAACAGATTGTTTCAATTGTCAGGGTTATACTGAAATATTCGTTTGAAGTATATTACAATTATTTGAGAATCTTGAATGCATATTTTCAAATGGTCTGTATATTATATATTGTAGACAATCCAGTATCAAATGGGATAGCAGAAGATTAGATTGTCAAATTTTTTGTATAATATAATAAAGGTTCACAGTCTAAATGGTGTTAGACAAACCATTGGAACGACTGAAGTATTATTTGGAAATAGTTTATCTTGACTATTGAATAATACTTATATACTTTGTGTATATTCTTTTTTTTTTTTTTTTTTTGACTGAAATTCACTTGCTCGTATTGAGAATACACCATACTCCGAGGAGTTTCTTTCATTCAAAAAGCTTATTATCTAACCGAAAGACATGAAAATGTCTCCGGAAGTTTAGACAATAACACTTAATGTCCGAAAAGTGAAACGTCCCATCTTGTAAGATCATGCTACCTGAAACAAGAACAATCCATTAATAACAAGAAAAATAATTATAAATTAATTATTAAAAAAGTATGATTCGTCAAAAGAAGGTAGTTGGATGAAATAATAAATATAAAATAAACTGGCAAAATAGATGATAAATATAAAAAGCAAAAATATATCTAACCAAAGGGAGACCCTTTGGCTAGATATATAACAAGCTAAATAATTGCTAAGAATATAATTAATAAGTACTAAAAAATAAATATTAAAATAAAACTTTGATATTCAAAATAATATTTAAAATTTTAGATAACAAGTTAATTATAATAAATATAATAAATAAGCCAACAAAATGGCACCAAATTACCCCTGCTAGGCCAAGAATATATGCCATCAATCATGGCCACCCATAAATGGTACATAGATTTAAATGCAATCATTTACAAGATTCAAAATTCAAATAGTACGAATAAATTTAAATGCATTCATTTACAAAATTCAAAATTCGAATCTTTTAATAAATCTTCTAATGACTACATAAAAGTTCAAATTAAAGTATGAAGAGAAAATTCAAATTTCAAAACCAAATAAATTAAAGAGTCAACTTGCCATTCACAAAACTAAAATTAAGATCTACATTTATTAATATTAAAATCAAATAAATTCCAAATTTTCATGTCTAAACTAAAATCATGCAACAAACTAAGTCAATCAGAATAATCTAATATCAAATATCAAAACACGCGCTAATTAAGTCGCCATTACACCACCTCCACCCTCACCGTGCAAGAACCAGAATAACGCAAACAATCATCATGGACACTAGCGAAAACTAATAATCGAAAATGAGAATCCAGAACTCAAATATGCAACTAATCATATAATATAAAAATGATTACATACCCAATCTCCTCCAAGTCAGGCAAAATAGATTAAGGAATGACAAAATAGGATACAAAACACATACACTAATAGATTCAAGCACATCACCCCATTATACTTAATCATGAAATTATGAGCCACGCTATAACAATATATACTGTGAATCCATAAATAATCACATAACCATAATCATAAAATTTTATGTACCGGAAAGATCGCACCTTGTCGAAAAGACTAAAAGTTTCATGAAACTCGACAATCTGTTCTTGATTCGTTATTTGTGCACCATACGGAGATTAATCAGACACAAGCACAAGGATTATCAACAACCACCTGATCATCCTCATCACCACTCCGAAGCATAAAATATCCGGCCGCGATTCCGACGACACTCGCGATGAAAACGCCGCCATTAGACGACATGATCGCAAGCATCAGCATGTAGCCTATAGCTGAGTTAAGTCCGAAAACTACGGCACCAGCTATATACTTTGTGTATATTGAATGAGATCAAAATAGTAGAATAATTGTTTCTTTTATTCTGACAATAAAGAACTAAGATTCTATGATGTTATTAATGCTTAAGTTCTTAATCCGGATGTAGTGATTGACACTTGTTTTAATGCACATGCCTTGACTCATAAGTTAAGTAATTTATTTTAAATTACGAATTTATGTATTGGGCAATGACATTATATACAGAGTGGGATATTGACTATAAAAGAAAACCATGTCCGAAAAATATATTCGGGTGATGATGTTCTCTTGAAAGCTCATAAAGATAATTATGCTTTAGTCCTGCAAGCAGATTTGTTGTTGCATAATTATAAGGTTGAGTGGATGATCAAAGATAAAAGATATTGATTAAATTAATTGTCAGAAATTAATTCAATTAATGGACATGCGATATCTTAAACATGGGGAATTTATAAGCAATTAATATGGGAGCCGAATTAAATAATTAATTTACGGAATTAGGAAAGGTAGTGCAAATATTAATTCTTTAGTGGATTGAATTAATATTTAATGACATTGGGCCTGGCCTGGAATGTCATTAGAAGGCCTGACCTAATGGTCCATGATCCCTACTGTAGCCTATATATATTCTCGTTCTCCTAAAGCTGAAAGACACACCAAAACGAATTCTTCCTAGGATTTGAGAGAGGCAGTCGTTTTTCTCAAGGAGCCAGCTAGGGTTTTGGGTTTTCGGAGCTTTAAAGAGAGGCACACCTTGGGAGATCGAATGCCACACTTCGTCCAAGGAGGATCAGGGAATACAGTAGAAGACGTGGACTTGAATCGCTTGCGCCGTAGCAATTAAGGTTAATATCCTGTTCGAACTTTTAATTAGTATCATAAAACGCAGGGTCAAGGTCCGATTGTTCCTACATCAAAGTCTACTGTAGAGGCTGAATTGCATGTTATCGCTGATACTTCTTGTGATTCGTCTTGGATGCATCTTCTTATATCCGAACTACATGTGCCTCAATCTTTGCCTACTATTGTTTACAGTGATAGTCAAGCTACTTTAGACATTGCAGCTAATCCTGTCTTTCATCCCAAGACTAAACACTTTGCTCTTGATTGTCATTTTGTTAGGGAGCACGTTCAGCTATAGTTAATTCATCCAACTTATGTTCCAAGTTCTCAGCAATTAACATATATTTTGACCAAAAGCTTGTGCAGAAGCAGTCAGTGAAATAATTTGTCCGAATTGAATGTGATTCTCCCATGTCAATATGAGGGAGGGCTATTGTGGATACATACAACTTAAAAAGTCAATTTAGTTCAAGTCAAAATTTTAGTTTCTGAGTATATAAAATCAAGTCCTATAACAAACATTTCATTCCTGTTATATTCTAAACATTTTCTTTCCCTCTCTAAAGTTCACTTTCTTTCACTACTTCATCATGTAGCTACACAGTTTCATTAATGGAGTTACTGATTTGTGCTTAGTTTTGCTGTATTCACTGCTGTTTTTAACAACTGTCTGTTTCGATTTATTACATAAACTTTATAGACGTCATGTCTGGCAGCAAGTAATTCGATAATCAAGCGTAACCACAACATTAACTGAAGAAATTTATTTTCTTTTATACTCTCTAACAGTAACTAGGTTTATATATTAGTTTAATCGAGAAAAAAAAACTATGTTCGTGATAAGAAAGGCTAGGTATTATGTCTAATATGAAAAGTTCTATTTTCTTATTAATAAACTCATCACTAGTTTGGTGCGAAGGATTTATACACTTTGTTGCAACTTGAAATTACTTATTAGTAAGACAGTAAGTGATTGTCGTCCTAATTATCTTTAATTAACAGAGATTTCTTAACATGAATATAAAGAGATCACATCACTTCTATGTACTTGATTAGTGTTTTTTGAAATTTTCACTATTAGTTTTAGTTGCAGATAGATTATTATAACCATCGGCGGATATGTTTGTCATATTACATAGTAGGAGCTTGACTATTGGTTTTAGTTGCAGATAGATTATTATAACCATCGGCGGATATGTTTGTCATATTACATAGTAGGAGCTTGCCGGAAAAACATTCAAAGTAAAAAGGTAATATATACTCACTCAGTCTCAACAGATTGTTTCCGTTCATGATTTGAACACATTTTGAGAATTTTATAATGTGTAGTTTCATAACATTTTCTTAATTTATTTATTTTTGAATAAAAATTTAAACGTCAAACTTTAAAAATAAATATTTTGAGACTATATTTTATAAGAACCTCAAAATGCCTACGAAAAAGTAAAATAATGAATTTGTTGGGACGGAGAGTGTATATGTTAGCTTATTAAGTCGAGAAATGGTACCAATAACATAGTGGGATTTTCTCATAAATATCCAAGTCTAATTTTTCTTTTTCTTTTTCATTTTTGCAAAAAACCTACATCTTTTCAAATATTATGCAAAAATTATAAAATTTTTGAAGATATTTGCAAATATACTGTATGCAAATAGTTGCAACCATATTTTCAACCAAATGCCACCATAGTTGTGACCCCTGCAAAGCCAATTAACTGAATGGCATATGATTGCATCTAGTTGCGGATCGTTTTTTTATTGATATTTTCTAAAAAATTAGTACTTTTACAAATATTTTCAAAAAGTAAAATCGCAAAAAAAAAAACTTGAAAAAAGTGGTATTTTTGACAAATTTCCTAATATAATTTAAATTCATAAGTTAGCGATTTTTTTTTTGAATAGGTTTTATACTTTTTATGTTTTCCAATAATAAAAACTCATATCATGAATGAATAATCTATTATTATTATTATTATTATTAAAATTTGAATTACTTATAATAAAAATTATTTAAACAATACTAACTAAAAATTTACGTTTCTAATTAGACAATTTACAATTCTAATGAATGCATCTCATACCCACCTCCTCACTTATTATCAAAAATCTATATTTTGGAGGTTTAATTTATGGGTTTGAAATTTTGTATTTTGTTCTTTCTAACCAAACACCTGATTTTGGAATGGACAAACACATATTTAATTTCAGATATTCATGATCCAAATAATCTCTTAAAGTGTTTATTTTAACAATAACAAGGAAAAAGTAAGAATAAAGAGGGTTAATAACTAAATGGATCATTTAATTTGTTTGAACATATCAAGTTGTTAACAAATATTTGGTTTTATTTTCATCAGTTTTTTTTTTTTTGACAGAAAGTCAAGATTTTAATAAGCAATCAAATCCGACACAATACAATTTTGAATAGAACTAGGTATGTTAGTCCTATCAAAAGTACGACCAGACAGAAAATATGATTCCCTAGCAAGCTGGTGGGCAACCATATTAGCAGATCGTTTAACGAAAAACAAATCGATTTTGTTTAGTCTTTGAAGAATCCTCCTGCACTCCTCAATGATCCTTCCAAAATAAGATCTCATGGGCACATTGCTTCTGACTGCTTGAACCACTGTCAAACAATCTGATTCAACAGTGGAATCATGCCAGCCTCGTCCGTCCATCCAGCTCAGAGCTTCCTTGAATGCCATGGCTTCTGCCTCGACTGGGGATCGCAGACCTAGTTATTAAAATACCTGAGCGTAAATTATGAACTTCCCGTCGTTAGGATGAGAGATAGGAGTAGTCAGTGGTTCTTTGGCAAGGGAGAAGGGAGGATTTTGAAATCTGCAGTCATGTTTCTTTTCTTCTTTAAGTTAGTTCTCTGCTGTGTTTTTTTAGTTTCTGGGTTGACGTGGATTCTCCTCGAGTTGGGCTGGTTTGTTGTAAAGCCAACTCGCGTATTTTTATAAATGCTATTTCTATGGATTATCAAAAAAGAAAAAAAAAATAAATCAAATATCCTCATCTGCTAATTTGGACCGGATACAAAGTAAAATAAATAAATTATTGAAATTTCTCTGAATAAAAATATATTTATCATCCTGACCGCTTCAATTTTTCTAATGTTTAACTAAACATACTAATCTTTCTCTTTGAATTGAATTCAAACTTTATTTTTTAAGTTTCTCTAATCTAATCATCATTTTTTTTAATTAATTTATCATATCGTTGTTTTGTATGCAAATTCATTTAAATTTATTTTATATAATTTAACAAAAAATATTTATTTTGATTTAATTTCATAAAATATAGTAAAATATAATTTAATTTGAAGAATTAATTTAAACTAAATATATTAGGGACCAAAAAATTATTAATATCACCTGATAGAAGTAAGTGATCTTAATGATAATTATTTTATATAGTATAAAAAAACTGTATTTTCTAATCGAACAAAAATGTCATCATGAGTACTGCTGCTCACAGTGTTCTAATATCGGTCAAGGCGGGGTGAAAATCTAAAATAACCAAATTTTAAATCAACTTGTCCGAAATAACCACAGAAGAAATGGGTGGTTAAATTAACCAGAGGACCACGCATACGCAGAATGCGTGTCTCACTCCAGTTATGCATACGCTACTTGCGTGTTCTGTGCTGAACATATTTTACACCCATGCTAATAATATGTGGCCTGTAAATATTTGTAAAGTATTAGGGTTTAGGTTCTAGAACCGGTATACTTTTTATTTAATTCTAACAAATTTCATTATTTTTAAATTTTATGTATATCAAACTTCACTTTCTACTCGCATTCTTTGAATGCGCATCTTAAACCATTCATTATTCTCATACTTATCTTTCCAAATCCTAAAAACACCAATATTATATACTCGACGAGGACCACGCAAGTGTCGAATGCGTGTACCTTCTAATCTTCTATATATCATAGTCCATACTTGCCTTTTCTATTGGACAATGGACATGGACATATGTGTATGAGCGGGGAGCACATTAAGAGGAGGATGATGTGTCCTAAATAAAAATTGTGTATGTATAAAGAAAAAGATTATAGCATGGTTTTAGGATAGTCAAGAGGACACACATGATGAACATGCGAGTGGCAATAGGTAGAATGGACACAATAACCGACATGTGATATATTGGACAACTTGCTAGTAAATTAGTGATATTCTGGGCATTTTTTCTCAAGGCGGTCTAGGCACTAGGCGCTAGCGATACGTCCCGAGTCGAGGATAGACGAAAAGTTAGGCAGTTTTTGAGAAAATTGGTTACAATTGGCAAAAAACGGTATGAACGGTCAAAATTGAGATTAATCATTTAGAAATTAGGCGGTTAAAATCGGATTAATCAGTTAAAAACTAAAAAAAGTTCAAATTAAAGGTAAAATTATAAAACAAATAATTTTTTGATAAAAAATGAAGCTAATATATGAAATAGGGATATTTATCAATCGTATTTGATACTAAAATGAGGGTATTGTTATTTTTACTTATATAAAACATAATTTTAATATTAAAATTATATAATATTTAAAAATAATATTTAAATACATCCAAATAATGTTCTGCCTAATCTTTCGATTAATCCTGATTTGTCGATTTGTCTCTCGAAGGGACCCAGCCGTCCTGGCTGCCAGTGAGTTCTAGGACACTGACCGCTCAACGGGTGTCGTTTCAAGAGGTCAATTGGATCACGATTTTATATCAACTTTAGGCTGGTTTGACAAGAGGGTACTTGTATTAAATTGAGATTGAGAATCAGGAATATAAATGGAGGTCATGAGAAATGGGGTTAGTGAAATGGCATGAAATATATATTTTTTTTTTTGAAATGGATGGAATAGAATGAGAGAAAAATGGAATAAAAAATTATATAAAAATTTTATGGAGAATATGAGATAATAATGATAAATATGAATGAGGTTAAATTTCTTGTGATAAAGAGTATAAAAACACATGATGTAGAAATGAAATGAGTATTCTTTCCAAAACATGTGGTTGAAATTCTAATTAAAATAGTATCAATAGAATGATAAGAATGAAATAATCAACCATATATTATAGTATAAAATTCATTCCATTTTTCTTCCATTCTATCCAAGTGAACAAAAGCATAATAGTTGATAAGGGAATGATTTAATCACCAAAAAGATTGGTTTCTCATTATATACAAGACTTAATTGTAATTCACACCCTTTTGGTTTTGGCTAATTACACTTTACACCTAAAAGTTTAAGGATATACATCTTGCAACCCTTATTTACTAAACCCGTCACATTTAGTACCCTCTTCGTTATCTTTTACTTTTAACGTTAATAAAGCAAGGGAAAAATTGTCAAAAGGTGTTTCAACGGTAATGTATTAGTTTATACGTATATATCATTCTTGTATGGATCTCCTTCAACATGAAAAATAGTAGAAGCTCCAAAGCTTGTTCCTCTTCCCTTCATTTAATTAGCACAACTTCAAAGTTCAAACATTGCAGAGAAATGTTTATAAAGCAACTTAACCAGCACAGATTGAAAGCAACTGAATATATAATAGAGAATAGGAAGTAGCTTGCACGAGGTCCGGTTGAAATTTGAGGCGTCGGGTTTTGAATATGTGACAACATATCCTCTAGTTTTACTTATATCTTAACAAAGAGAAGATTAGCTATAAGAATGGAGAGTACTCAAATAGAAAATATCCTTAGACAATTGTGCTCTTACATTATTTAACGTAACAGTATAAGATAACGGAGACTCGGAGAGGTTGCTAAATGTGGCGAGTTTAAGAAATAAGAGTTGCAAAATATATATTCTTAAACTTTTAGTTGTAAAGTACAATTAGTTGAAACTAAAAGTATGGGACTGCAATTAAGTCCATATACAATAAAATAACTAATCCCAACACTTATTAATGAGATTGATGTTTTTGATTCATGTTATTTGGATTTATGAACCAAACACTTTCTAGTTTATTTGTCTTAAATCTGCAAATGGCCCCAAAAAGACCAGTGAAGTACTATTACTGTATTTAAATAGTTTTTTCATTTTTGAAGGAAAAAATGTGTTTCAAAATAATTGTTTCTTTTAGACCGACCTATTTATTCCTAATTTCAGTTTAAATCGCAAATAACTATTCAGTTGAGAGAATTATCAACACTCTCTAAACTGCAGTAGACACACTAACTGCAGGCCCAAGATCAGATTCTTCACACTAGGCAGAACACTCGCACACACTGCTGTTTAACTTAAGAGAGAACAAATTACTTATAAAATATTCTTATTGCTGAAATCTGAGTTGATATAAATCTGCATAATGCATTTTATAGCAGTAATAGAATGTTCTGGATAATAACTAGATGCATGAGCCTAGATAGATTCATAGTACTTATATTAAATGCAGATACATTAATCTTTCTAATGCATGAACCTATAGAATAGATAATTATCTTCTTAGTACTTCTAGAAACTTCAGGAAGTTTGCACAATATTTCAACACTCCCCCTTTGTGCGAACTTCAGGAACCAAGCCGAGTTGTTCTCTAATAAACTAAAATTTCGCCTTAGGTAAAGCCTTCGTAAATATATCAGCAAGTTGTTCATTTGTATCAACTTTGATAAGATCAATCTCCTCTTGCAACACCTTCTCCCGTATGAAATGATAGTGCACTTCAATGTGCTTAGTCCTCGCGTGAAATACCGGATTTGAGGCTAGTCGAATCGAACTCATATTGTCACAATATAACTCCACCGGTTGCATAGAAGCATGAGAAATATCCTTAATTAATCTTGTTAACCACACACACTCTTGTGCAGCAAGTGTGGCAGCATTATATTCTGCCTCCGTACTTGATAGTGCTATGGTAGCTTGCTTCTTGCTGCACCACGATATCACAGCTGACCCAAGGTCAAAAAAATAGCCTGAAGTGGATCGTCGTGATGAGGGATCTCCTGCCCAATCTGCGTCTGTGAATCCTGTAAGTAAAACTTCTGCACTTTGTTTATACATCAACCCGTAGTTCATTGTATTCTTAAGATAGCGAAGTATCCTTTTCGCTACATCCAAATGTGGCTTCCTTGGCTTTTGCATAAACTGACTAACAACTCCAACCGGAAATGATATATCTGGCCTTGTGATTGTCAAATAAATCAAACTTCCAACCAAAGTGCGATATGTTTTTTCATCTTTGAGCTCCTTTCCAGAATTAGTTCTTAACTTCAGGTTCTGTTCCATTGGTGTAGCTGCTGATCTGCAATTAATCATCTTAAATTTCTTAAGAATCTTTTTAGTATATTGACTTTGAGAGACAAAAATACCTTCCTTGCACATTGATACCTCCAAACCAAGAAAGTTTTTCAGCTCCCCTAGATTTTTCATCTCCAAAACGGATAGCAAGTTCATCCTTTAATCTATTGATTTCTTGCTCATCATTCCCGGTTATTATCATGTCATCGACATATAATAACACAAGTACGTGCACCTTCGAATCCTTCTTTATAAATAGACTCGCATCAACACTTAAGGAAGAATAACCACAAAATGATAGATATTGAGCAATTTTTCCGAACCAGGCCCGTGGTGCTTGTTTAAGCCCGTAAATAGCTTTCTTGAGACGACATACATAGTCTGGAAATTTCTTTGATTTAAACCCCAAAGGTTGCTCCATATAGATTTCCCTATCAATGTCTCCGTAAAGGAATGCGTTCTTCACATCTAGTTGCCAAAGTTTCCATCCCTTTGAGGCGGCCGTGGATAGAATAGCTCGAACAGACGTCATCTTTGCAACTGGATTGAAAGTTTCTTCATAGTCCAGCCCATAACTTTGGGAGAAACCACGAGCCACAAGCCTCACTTTATAACGATCAACACTTCCATTTGATTTACGCTTGACTTTGTAAACCCACTTACAAGAAACTGGTTTAACTCTTTCAGGTTTAGGAACTAGATCCCATGTCTCGTTCTTATGTAGTGCTGATATTTCCTCTTTCATAGCAACTTCCCAATCTGGATTGCCTTTGGCATCTTCATACGATGATGGTTCAGATTCATCAATCGGGCCAGCAAAGAAGCATTCCGTAATCTTATCATATTCAGCTCCAATAGTGTAGTCAGTGTATCTTTCATTCCTCTTCCGTGTTCTTTGTGATCTTCGAGGCTGCTGATCCCTTCCATGAGTTTCATTATTTTGTTCATGAGTTGTTTCACTTTCACTTTCAGAATTATCGTGAGGAACATTTGTAGCTGAAAGAGTTTCTTTGTCATGTGCATCTTCATTCTCATCGTTTGACGGATCTGCAAGCTTTGTTAATATAGGTTGTACATAGTAAGACGATGTTTCATCAAAGACAACATCTCTTGATGTCACAACCTTAAGTGTTTCGGGATCCATGCATCGCCATCCTTTCCTATTAGGATCATAGCCCACAAATACACATTTCTTTGCGTTGGGATCCATTTTGGCACGTAGCTGGTCTGAAATATGAACATAGCATGTAGCACCAAAGATTCTGAAGTATGAAACCGAGGGTTTCTCCTTGTACAGAAGTTCATAGGGAGTTTTCATATTGATAACTTTTGAGGGCAAGCGGTTTATCACATGACAAGCACACCGCATAGCTTCTGCCCACAACTCTTGAGGAAGATTTTTTTCATGTATCCAACTTCTGCTTACCTCTTGTAAATGCCTCAACTTGCGTTTAGCAACTCCATTTTGCTGCGATGTTTGCGGACATGTAAATTGTCTTCTTATTCCATGTCTCTCACAAAAATCAGCAAGCTCGTTTGATGTAAATTCCCCTCCATTATCAGTCCGCAAACACCTGATCCGTCTTCGAAGCTCCCCCTCAATCTTCCTTTTGAATTGCTTGAAGACTGAGAACGTATCAAACTTCTCTTTCATGAAGAACACCCATAAAAACCTCGTATAATCATCGACAATTACAAGCATATACTGAAAGCCAGTATAACTCGCTGCATTACTTGTTAATAAATCAGCATGGATCAGCTGCAAAGTCTTTGTACTTCTTATTGAATATTTTTTGAATGGAAGACGATGAGCTTTACCATATTGGCATCCTTCACAAACAGCTTCATGAATAGAGTTTCAGTTTCCCAAGTTAGGCAACCCATTTACAATGTTGTTTGCTGAAATATTTTTCAGCTTCTCGTAGCTCACATGAGCCAAACGACAATGCCACAAAGATGCTTTATCTTGCCGGCTTGTTTTCTCCACGAAAGCTTCGTTTGCTGACAACACATAGAGAGAATTAACTCTCTTCCCACTTAATACTGTATTACCGTCAATGCTTTTGACATTCTCCAGAATTTTGAAATCATTTGGACCAAATAAAACATATCGACCGGAATTTGTTAATTGGGAAACAGAAATCAGATTTTTTGTCATACCGGGAACATGGTATACACTGGTCAGATTTACTGGTCCTTGCACTGCCTTAACCTTTATATTTCCCTCCTTCTCAACTGGATGAATGGAGTTGTCTGCCGTCACGATTGCTTTATTTCCGATGTATTCCTTTTGCTGTGAAAGTAAAGAATCATTGCCTGTTAAATGATGAGAGCAAACTGAATCAATTATCCAATCTTTTGAATAATCGATAGTTGCAAAACCTTTTTCTACATTGCCTTTATCAAGAGAAGTTAAGCCTGATTCTTGTATAAAGTTCTTCAAATTTGTCGTCTCAGTTGAAAGACAAGTTCCCCAATCATCAGAATGTTCCTCGTTTTGAGAAACACTTGCGTTTCCTTCTACAAATCTTGATCTGCAGAACTTCTTTATATGTCCAGGTTTACCACACCTGTTACATATAATCTTCTTTCTAGCCTCGTATTGCGAATTGTCAGAATTCCTCTCCTGTTGATTGAAGTTCTTCCCCGGCCAGCTTCTGTGCTCCTCACTATTGGAACTCCTTTTCCAATCAGCTGCTCTTTTGGGATTATTTGCCTTCCAACTATTGTTATTATAAGTATGGTGCCTTTGTTTTCTAGCGAACAACACTTCATCATTTTCTGAAATTGAAGTTTTCGCCATCTGCATTACCAAGGCTTCTTGATTGGTTAGCATATTCTCCAATTCGATGATGTTAGGCTGATTTGACCATCCTTGGATCGAAGTCAAGAACGGGGTGTACTCTTTCTTTATGCCATGAATAAGATATCTTCGCATTCGGGCTTCTTTGATAGGCTCATCTGGATCAAGTTCAGAAATTTCAGCATATAAATTCTTCACTTTCTGAAAATATTGAGCAATCGTCATGTTCCCTTGAGTTGTATTTGCCAACTCATTCTCCAAAAATTGAAGTCTGTCCGTGTTCTTTTTTGTAAAAAGCTTCTCCAATGTTTCTTAAACGTCCTTTGGAGACTCCTTATCTCGAATGTGATCAATTAGATCTTTGTGAATAGAGCCTCGCAATGCAAACAAGGCTTTCCCGCAATTAATCTTCCACTTTCTTCTTGCTTCAGAATTTTCAGGTGTATCCGGGGGCAAATCTGTATCACCTCCATCAACAATATCCCATAGATCTTGTCCTTAGAGATACGCCTTCATACACATCCTCCAATATTGATAGTTATTGTTTGTAAGTTTCTTCATGCCGAACTGATTTAATGCGCCACCATTAATATCCATCTGTTCATGAACCAAAACAGGAACCAGCAACTGCCTGCACAGAGGTTCTGTTTTGAACAAATTTTCTGCCAGCAAGTAGCCTCCACAGATCAGCTGAAAAAACACAGCTCTGATACCAAGTTGAGAGAATTATCAACACTCTCTAAACTGCAGTATACACACTAACTGCAGGCCCAAGATCAGATTCTTCACAGTAGGCAGAACACTCGCACACACTGCTGTTTAACTTAAGAGAGAACAGATTACTTATAAAATATTCTTATTGCTGAAATCTGAGTTGATACAAATCTGCATAATGCATTTTATAGTAGTAATAGAATGTTCTGGATAATAACTAGATGCATGAGCCTAGATAGATTCATAGTACTTATATTAAATGCAGATACATTAATCTTTCTAATGCATGAACCTATAGAATAGATAATTATCTTCTCAGTACTTCTGGAAACTTCAGGAAGTTTGCACAATATTTCAGCATATTCAATATTTGATTTATACTAATAATAAATGTACATCATAAATAAATAAATAAATATATATACATATGTAAAAGTTTGTTATCAATTTTTGAACTTTCTCATAGGGATCGTTTGGTCTAAGAAGAGGTAATTATTACTTATTGGTGAGAAGTTATTATAAATGAAAAATAATTTTTAATTTATATATTTGAATAATTTTTTATATTTATAACTTATTAGGTATAAAAATTATTAATATAGTACAGTAATAAGATATTATAAATTATCTTTTAAAAGGGTTTTTTACATTACTGTGAATTAAATTTCAAAAATAAAGATAAGTCACTAATAAAAATTGGTGTGCCTGTATATTTACGAGAAGCAGGGGCTTAAAAATAGCTTCTGTTTTTCTTGACCCGTTTGTGTAAAAAACCTAAAAGCATTTATAAACAGTTGAGAATGTTACCTAGTTTTCGCAACGTCTTTTTCTTTTCCAAACAATTTAATAACTTATAAGTGTTAACTTACATTTCACTTCTACAGTTTAAGTAAAAAATCAATATTTATAAGATAACTCAAACGGTCCCAGCATTTTCAATTTTCTCATATTCGGACTTTTAAATTGAAAGTTGACTTATAATATTTAAACAAACAATACGACCAAGCTGCTTTTGACTTATAAATTCACCATCCATCAACATAATTTTTTGAATTAAATTATATTATTTTTGGAAACGGAGAGAAATGAGCGATGTATTAAATAAAAAAGATTACAGTTGAGGAGCTGGTCAAACAACAAATACATGGACGAGTTGGTGTTGGTCAAACAACAAATACAAGGACTCCAAGTTGCATCTACTTAGGGAGTGCTGTTAAAAATTGCTGTGTTGTCAGAAAAAGTGCTGGTAAAATAAGTGCTGTGGTAGAAATCTGATAACTGTTTGGTAATTTTTTGATATTTACTTATTTTGAGTTATAATATAAAAAAAATAATGATTTTGGTGAGTTTTTATAATGAAATCTATAACAGCATTCTGCAAAAGCTGAAAAGCAGCTTTTTCTAAAAGCATGGGAGGACCTGCTTTTTCTAACAGCAGCTTTTCAGCTAAAAGCTGTTGTTCGGGAAAGCTGTTTTTAGATTTACCAAACAGTTTTTCACCTGCTTTTCAGCAAAAAGCTGCTGTTGCTCTCTGCAACAGCAACCCCAAACAATACCTTAATCCTTGAGAGTTGAATAAGTTTGCAAATTAGCATCCAAGTAAACAGAGTACAAGTTGTTACCTAAAAGATTTCTCCTTTTCTGACCTGACCTCTTATCCTATATTAATTAAACCATCATGCTTGGTAATGGCCTAATGGGCTCACACAAAATCAACGTTGGTGTGCTCCACATCTAAATTACAAATGATCTTCTTTCCGTATAGCCCGTATATAGCTGTACAAACAAAGATGATAGAAAAACCCAATTCTGAATATTTGATATATTTTGATTCAACTAAGAGGAGTGTATTGGATTGTGATATTAAAATTTTTTTTCGCATTCATGAAATCCGAGGGTATTCGATTGTGATTGTTTGAAATGCATTAAAATCTTGAGGTATCCAATTGGGATCTTAAATTATGCTACAAAATCCGGTGATATTCAATTGAGATTTTAAATTATGATTTAAAATCTGATGTTATTCAATTGAGATTGTTTAAAATTCATTAAAATCTGATGGTATTCAAATGCTGATGGATTTTTTTGGATTTCATAAAATGATGGATTTTGTGGCATTCTTCAGTGTATTTTAAGTTTTTTGAAATCCCATCAAAATTAATGGGAATTTGAAGCATTGTACTTAAATCTTATCAACTCTGCGACATTTTATCAAGAATCTGCAAAAAATCAAAATCACATACAACCCATTAAAATCCATAGACTAAAAACAACCCATTAAAATCCCAATCGAATACACCCCCGTAAAATTTAAAAAATTCAGATTTTGTATATGAATTTAGAATTTGACTTAACTTTTAAGTTCATTATTTGGAGTTTGAATCAAGGTATTAAGTATTTTGAACCAATCAAAAATTTTAAAGAAGATTTTTTTATCCAAACAGAATTTTAAAAAGGATTCCTTGTTTTTTATATTATTTTTGATATTTTTATACTGTGTTTTTATGCGATAATAACATTGTGTGTGTGTTTGTAATATTCTAAATTTTAAGTTTTTTTTTACTAGAAGACCAATTCAACCAACAAAGGTGGATTGTACATGCAATGTTCCGAACATTTGGTTCTCTGAGTTTTCATTTGAATCTGAGACCATATATATTAGACCGAAATTTGTGTTTTTTTTTTCTAATGTATCTTATGCAAACTGTGTTTTGTACTTTTCTTTAATAATCTTGTAGAAATGAGGTATGCTTTTTTGGTACACGTACTATACTTTTAATTTTGTGTGTGAGCTTGTTATATTGATATTATACTAGCACTGGAGCCCGTGCGAGGCACGGGCTGTACTTATATGCGTGATGATTTTTTTTGTTCAGACGTTGCAACTGGTATGGATACGTTTCCTGTTTAAACTAATGTATTATTGAAGAACTAATTTATGTTTTTTTCTAATTGTCATTTGAAATTAAAACTTGATAAGATCAGCACTGTGTGTGCCTTCTCAAGAAGCTTCGACATCCAGTCGTGTCCAAAATTGCTTTGTTTTATCGACATATTTGAGCGTAATAGGAATTTAAAAATAATTCTTTCCAAGAATTACATGAATATCATAAAGTCTTTTTTATTTTGTGAAACCAAGTACAAGACGGGTTCATAACTATTTCAGTGTCAAATGTTGAAGATGGCAGAGACACTGAAGAAGGTGTGTTATAAGAGTCCATCCAGTGTATGTAATTGCGTATTAGAACGGCATTGCCAACTAAGCAGGATATTTGGTCGTCATCTTTGTGTATCGAACAATTCCGTCCACTATTAGTTTACCAATGGTATTTGAATAAGAAGAGGCATAACCTCAAAAGTGCACTTACCGTCTTTGATGATCTACAAAGTTGTTTGAAAAGTTCATATATATTTTTAACATACACTGAAAATGCTTAGATGATAAGTAGACCATGCCTCTAGAAGGAGCCACCGCAGACACAATATGTGTTTTTTTGATCAGTCACATGTATTAAGAGAAGGCAAAGCTATCTTATAGAGCAGAATTAATTATTTTAATGTGATTGGGGTTGAATAGAGCGGGTTTTAATCTGAGGCCAAAAACTTCCCAAAATATACAAAAATTATACATCGAAGATGACTACAATTCAGCATATGAGCAAGAGTAGGAGAAAACATAAATAAATGTTCAAATTTACATGCTTAAATTGACATGCAACAACATATAGAGTGGCCATTTAAAACACGATCCTGACCAATGAGAATGAGTATATTTGTTTTTTGGCATTGTAGAAGTCACGATGTGTTGCACTTTTCTGAGGTAGGAATTCGTTATTAGCATTTAACATCACATTAAGATTAATTTTGTAATATGAAAATCCAAAGATTGACCATGTGAAACCATATTTATTATACAATATACAAGAATTAACCATAATTTGATGTAAAGAAGACAAAATTTACACCTGTTCCAGAAGTACTAAACGATGATGACATAGTTTTCTCATATTTCCAGCTGTTATAAGTTTTAGTATACAATGCAGGTCAGTGAAGAAGGTTGCTGCATCATTAACCGGAAAGAGGTTCTCTGCAGAACCAAAAATGATCAACATGTGTAGGAGCTCGAGCAGTAAAAATATTATTCATTTAAAATGAGAAAAAATGGCTATTTCACTCCATGTTGTCAAAATATTGACAGCTTATACTCCTTATTTGCATAAATATGAACAACCCCATCTTGTATTTGAAAATACAAATAAAAAATAAAGTCAACTTAGCAAGGTGAAAAAAATTGTATTTAGCACAAGTATGACGACAGAAGTATAAAAGTTGTGAAAATAAACAAAACCTACAAGCTCATGTCAGTTTTATCTAACAGTCCAATAGACTTTTGCCTCATCTACAAATGGCGTGTCTGTAAAATATTATATGGAAAAGTTACACATGATTTTACACTTAGAAATGATATGAAACTACCTATTTAAACAAAGTGGTTCACCAAGAGATACACTGAAAAATAACTCCAAAGAAGATTAGTTTATTTTCTTTCACATCTGACTACAAATTTTACGGCCAATAAAGCCAATTATTTCTTTCAGATAGTATTTGATCATTGAACAAATAATTTCGTTCATGAAGATTGCATAAGCCTAATTTTTCAAATACCTAGGGTGAATGTGTAAATGATCTCTATTGTGCTAGAAATAATGAGGATACAAAGTGAAGTCAACATTTATGCCTTTAAGTGCCGATAATATAAACGTCAAGTTCTCACAAGTTTATTTGTCACAAAAGCAGGACACTAACAGGCACAATAAACATACCAACAATAGAGCAACGCAAACACAACAAGTAACACGTATATACCAAGAAAAGCAGGATAGTACCTAGTCTTATCCAAGCCTGGAAATTCTGAACCATCTTGTTGCATCTGGCCGAAAGACAGATTTTGCTCTTTTTCGACTTTCTTGCCATTTGGCTCATATAGTTTAACCATTTCCTTTTTGGCTTCTTCAATTTCTTTCTAAAGCTTTGAGATATGTTTTTTTTTTATTCAAAACGCTTCCAAGGTCTGGAACAATCTCCACTAAATTATTGCTCAAAATTCAGAACCAGCTCGTTGAGTCTGGCCAAAAGATCAATTTTGCTCTCTTTCGTCTTTCTTGCCATTTGGCTCATATAGTTTACCCAGCTCCGTTTTGGCCTCTTCAATTTCTTTCTTAAGTTTAGAGACATTTTTTTATTCAAAACACTTCCAAGGTCTGGTAAATCCTCCGATGAATTATTACTCCCTTTTGCAATCATGTGATCGTTAACAAACATCTTCCCAGAGTTCTTCTTTGCCTCTTCAACTTCCTTCTCAAGTTTAGACTTGTGTTTTATAAGAATACATCTCTTCCTTTTGCTTGTAAAATCCAGCAGATTGAGAAGTTTAAACTCCCTGAATATTGTTAGAAAATGTGTCATGCGTCAATCAACTAATCCAAGGCTGGACAACAATAATAAAGATATACTTTGTGACCTTTCAATGTATCCTATAGAGAAAGGATGTCTTTCATGCACAGAAATGCTTGATTGAGTCCTTTTACAGAACTAGAATCCAAGTTCTCTAGCTGCAACAAGGAAAGCTCCTTCATCTGATGACTCTGCTTGATAATTAAAGCTGTCAGTCTCCTCAATTAGCTCAGCGATTGCTGTGTGGCAAATCACAAGTGTCCTTACGAATAACAAAAGTATCTTTGCATGGGGTTCCTTTGACCAATTACAATTCTTGATGCGGTTGTCCAAAGTTAAACCCTTCGACTATAGGTTTGTGAAGGTTTTCAACCTTAGAATAAACAATATTCTCAAGCTCAATTACTGATGGATGAAAACCAAACCCAATTTCGAAACTTCTGTCATTACTGTGCAAATAATTTTTCGCTAAATCATGCTGGTCAAGGTCCATTGCCATCTGTTTTGATGCCACAACTTCTACAACACTTGAAGAGATGCAATATGCAGTTCTAGCTATGGAACACTTAAGAAATTCCATATGATTGCAAGTCAAAGTTTCCAGTTTTATCAGAGAGAATAGTGTCTACCTGGCCTGACTCTTCATTTATGAAATTACACACCTAGAGGGGGGGTGAATAGGTGTTATGGCTAATATGACCGATTTTTAATGTTACCGAATAGTTATACTGTCACAGACAGCTTGCTGTTAATTTCAGAGTAAACAGTCAGCTAGCTAACAATGCAGAAGCAATGTAAAATAGATATAATCAGTAAGCTAGCAACACAGAGAATTTTAGCCAGGTTCGACCCCTAACCCTAATGGTCTACGTCCTGGTCCCCTACCAACTGGTAAGAGATTATATTATTAATCAATAATGTTAACAATTACAATGATTCAATAATATAACTCCCTTTATCCCTTGTTCCTGTTATCAGCTTGCTGAAACCCCTGAACCACGAACCAAAAGCTCTCCAAGACCTATACTTCCCAAGTATACTCTTCTAGCTAACTAGTCCCCTTGTTCCCTTGTTCCACAAGCTGGATACACAGCAACAAACCTTTACACTTTGAACAATACAATGTATGAGTGTAATACAACCGAAACTATGAACTCAATATAGATATATATTCAAATATAAGTACTAGAGCTCAAGTAAAGATATTGCAATGTAAGGGTGTTGTATTTCAGAAGCTTGAAGTGTGTTCTCCTTGATGAAAACGGCAACCACACTCAAGTTTATATACACAAAGATCCAACGGTCAATTTGCTAACAAATTCAAACGTTCTTGTTCCAACCGAACTCACGCATAATTTGTTCCCAATTTGAACGTTTAATCTTGTGAGGTTTACTGAGTAAAAAGTGTAGAGACGTTGTGAAAATATCTCAGTAAAACGTTTATGTATTAAAACCATAATTTGAAATCAAATAGGAGTAGTTAAAGATAAGATCGAGTAAGAGACAAAAACTCCTCTAAGTTAGGAAATCGTTTTTGTTTGAAATTCTGATTTAAAAACTGAGCTCTAATATTTATATAAGTCATATATAAATATTAAAGTCCTTACAAATCGATTCCTAATAAATCTCCTTGCTTTTCGACTTTGATCCTTATCCATTTGTTAATCTGTTCACGCTGTGAGCTTGCTGATAAGTCTGAATAATAACCTGTAAGTTTGCTGACAGTTGAACATAACACTGAACCATATCAAGCTGTTAGCACATACATATATATCATTGATAGCTTGCTAACAAGCACCAGTTTTATGCTATTAGCTTGTTGGCAGTGTGATCATCAAAACCTTGTGAGTATCAATCTCCCCCTTTTTGATGATTACACCATATTTAGGAAAAGTAATTAAACTCCCCCTAAATATAGCAATCTAATATTATTAAACTTAAACAAATATAGCATATAAAGCAAGTATAACAGATATGTCAATTATGCAACCAGATATCAAATAATGCACTTGCATAGATAATTTAAATAAAATCCTAACCAGGATCAACCACCTGGTATCCAACATTATCCAAACAAAACAAATTTAATCAGGATAAACCACCTGATATCCAACCAAATTCAAATCCAACAAACAACTTAAACAACCAACTTAGTCTGAAAACACATAGGGCCAATAATGTACTTAAGCAGCAGATAAACACTTAAGTAAAGTATTATTCTAGATAGATTAAAATTCCTAAATCTTCTCCCCCTTAATCATCTAAAAGGTAAGAAATTTAGGTTTCCTCATCGTCCTTAGCAGCCACATCCTTCGCAGCCAACTCCTTTGCAGCCACAGCAGCAAGAGCTTCTGCCACCATTATATTCCCAACAGCATCCTTGGAAACATTTTCAGCAGCCTCCTGAAGAGCATCCAGTGCAGTACGTGGCCTCGGACTATCAGTACCATCATCCTCAGATGTGAAGGTGAACTTTACGTCAGAAGAACCCCCAGAACTAAACATCCGCTTGCGGAGCTCATGAACAAAACTCCCAGAGCTACACTTCTCTGGAGTGTTTCCTGTCTTGCCTCCAAAAACTATATCTTTCCAGAACTGAAACTGGTTGGCCAAATCATCCATTTGCTCAGACAACAGCTTCTGACCCTCAACCAACTGCTTGTGATTATCACGGAGTTCATCCATGAATTCCATAATCTCCTTAGCAGACAAACCCAAATCAACACACGGAGGAGCAACAGCAGGAGGTGGAGTAGCAACTGGAACCTCCAACACAGACAAACTACCATCTTTCTCCACTTTTAAATTTGACTGACTCAAACACTTAACATCCAAAAATTCTTTTGCAGCAACAGACTCAACCCCATCAAAACTTACACCAAACCACTCGAAGATTCGAGTCAACAGCAAACCATATGGCAAACCAGCAGAAGATTTGCCCTCAAGAACCCCAAGCATATTATTCAAAATTAAATCCCCAACATCAAATGGCTTCCCAGCCATAATCATAGACACAACAATAACATCTTGAGCAGAAAGATTTGATCTAGTACCCAAGCGAGGACAGATATTTTTAATTGATACTTTGAAAACAGCATGAGCTAAAGGCAGTATTTGGGTAGTAGAGGGAAATGTTTCAGTAGAACTCTCAACCCCAAACAAGATTTTAAATTGGTCTTTTACTTGAAAATCATCAAAATTTTTAAACCCTCGTCTAGTGTGAATCGAAACAGGGGAAGGGGGAGCTTGAATAATAGCATTCAAGAACATAGGCGACAGAGTAATTTTCGTATCCGAAACAAAAGACACAGTCTGACCGGATGGATTCACATGCAAGTTTAAATAAAACTCACGCACAAGAGATGGATAGCAGTTTTTCGGTAAATCAACAATCAAAGATTCGAACCCTAAAGCAGAAAACAACTTAACAACCCCGCAATTGAAGAAAGCCTTACCAGAAAGAGGCTTCCCAAGAATAATCTTGCGAGTAGCGATGCTGTTATCGGACTTCTCTTTGTCACTGGACTCAACCTTTGCCCTCTTCAGATCCTTTTCGGAGCGTTGAACACCCGACTCCTCACCACCACTGTCGGAATCCACAGTAGCGATGACCACGTCCTTCTCATCTCTTAATTTGCGGCCTGAAGTAGGAGTTCCAATCTTGATTCCAGCTCTAGTCTTTCTCCTCATTGCAACTCGGTAGGCGATGGACGCGATTGTGATTAAGGTGTAGCGATTGAAGATGAGAGATGAAACCCTAACTGGTTGTTGTGGGCTTTTAAAGAAGTAGCTGTAAAGACTCGGAGATAGGATATATCTCAAACACTTTTGAATCATATTCGGGGGAGGATTTTTAGGAATAAATCTAGTTAGATTTATTTTATTTAAACAATTCATTATGTATATCCGAATGTGATCCAAACAAAATTAGTTATTGTGACTAATCTCACTTCCACTTAAATAGTGATTAGATAAAACTTCAAATTTTAACCTAAACTTTAATAAACACATAGATTAGCACATAATCACGTAACACAAATTTTCACATAAATTCATATAAATCAGCACACAACGGATAGTTAATTTATGAAGTAAAACTAACAAGAAACTCTTAAAATGACCCTCATGCAAAAATAACTAACAATATGTAAAGTACTAAGAGTAAGCTGATAGTACCCGAACCAAGCTTATTAGCTTGCTGACTGCACATCACACATACCCAATTCCCTTCTCAGCACGACATATCGTTCTTCAGGAAGAGGTTTTGTGAAGATGTCAGCTAGCTGATCTGCTGTAGCCACAAAAATCAGCTTGACAGCACCCTTTGTAACATTGTCTCTCAGAAAATGATGTCGAACATCAATATGCTTTGTCCTCGAATGATTAACTGGATTTTCTGAAATGTTGATTGTACTTGTGTTGTCACAAAAGATAGGAGTTTGCTTGCATTTGATTCCAAAGTCCTTCAATTGTTGTCTCATCCAGAGCATTTGAGAGCAACATCTACCAGCTGCTAAATACTCCCCCTCAGCCGTAGATAGAGCAACTGAAGTTTGCTTCTTGCTTAACCAAGAAACCAAGCTTTGACCCAAAAATGCACAAACACCACTTGTACTTTTTCTATCAGTTTGACTACCTGCATAATCTGCATCACTATACCCAACAAGATCAAAAGCATTTGTGATAGGATAGAATAAACCCAAAGTAATAGTTCCACTTAAATATTTAAATATTCTTTTCACAGCTTGTAAGTGAGAATCCTTTGGTTTTGCTTGAAATCTAGCACAAACACAAACACTATACATAATATCAGGTCTAGAGGCTGTAAGATAAAGTAAACTACCAATCATACCTCTATACATCCGAATATCAACATCTTTACCATTTTCATCTACTGTCAGCTTGCTGACAACGCTCATTGGTGTTGATTTCGCCTAGATATTCTCATATCCAAATCTTTTGAGTAAATTCTTGATATACTTGGATTGATGCACATAGATTCCTTCTGGAGTTTGCTTAATTTGGAGCCCCAAGAAATAATTGAGCTCTCCCATCATGCTCATGTCAAACTCACTATGCATGCACTTTGAAAACCACTTACACAAAGACTCATTAGTAGATCCAAATATAATATCATCTACATATATTTGAACAACTAGTATATCTTGACCTTTGAAGATAGTAAACAAAGTAGGATCAATTTTACCTCTAATAAAACCATTTTTGATCAAAAATTCACTTAACCTTTCGTACCATGACCGAGGTGCTTGCCTTAATCCATATAGTGCCTTCTTGAGCTTGTAGACACGGTTTGGATATTTTTCATCCTCGAATCCTGGTGGTTGCTTGACATAGACTTCTTCCTTTAGATATCCATTTAAGAATGCACTTTTGACGTCCATTTGATGTAGCTTGAACTTTTTGTAGCATGCAAATGATAATAGCATCCTAATAGATTCCAATCTTGCAACCGGAGCATAAGTTTGATCAAAATCAATCCCTTCTTGCTGATTGTATCCTTGTGCAACAAGTCTAGCTTTGTTCCGAGTGATTGTTCCAAATTCATCAACTTTATTCTTGAACACCCATTTGGTTCCAACAATTGAAGCATCCTTTGGTGGATCTACAAGTTCCCAAACATCACATCTTTCAAATTGGTTGAGTTCTTCTTGCATTGCCATGATCCAATTTTCATCTTGTAAAGCTTCTTGAACATTCTTTGGTTCCTCTTGAGCTATGAAGGCAGCATAAGCACAAATGTTGGCTTGAGCTTTCCTTGTCTTGATTCCAGCTGATTTATCTCCAATGATCAACTGAGGAGGATGATTCTTCACTGTTCTAGTTGACTTTGGTAGATTATGTTGAGCTATGACCTCTTCATTCCTTGTAGTCTGCCTAGGAGGAGTCTGATCAACAACATTCTGGCTTGCTGATGAAGTTTGACCTCTGGATTCATCCAATGTGAGCTTTGACATCTTATCCAAAGTTTCTTCAAGAGATGGAGTGGATTCAGTAGCTTTATTGCCTTCTGAAGTTGTGGCAGTTGACTTGTCAGCTTGCTGATTTCCAGTTTCCTTTACTGTCAGCTTGCTGTCAGTACCTGTACCTGCACATTCTTCCTCATCCCTTGCAAGATCATCAGTAGACTCTTGAAATGAAACATCAATAGACTCTTCAACAGTATGTTTAGCAAGATTATATACTCTATAAGCACGACTTGTTAAAGAATAACCCAAAAATATAGCTTCATAAGATTTAGAGTCGAATTTACCATCCCTATCAATGGTTTTGGATACGAAGCACTTAGATCCAAAAACTTTGAAGTAGCTGATGTTAGGCTTCTTTTTCCTTAGCAATTCATAAGGAGTCTTGTTGAGAATTGGCCTGATTAGCACTCTGTTAGAACATAGCTTGCTGTGTTTACAGCTTCTGCCCAAAAGCTTCTTGGCAGCTTGCTTTCCTGCAGCAATGTCCTAGCTGTTTCTTGTAAGGACCTGTTCTTACGCTCTACAACTCCATTTTGCTGAGGTGTACGAGGTGCTGAGAACTCATGTGAGATTCCTCTTTCTTCATAATAAGTTATGAAGTCTTTTTGGAATTCCCCACCATGATCACTTCGAATACCTACAAGTCTTGTATCTAGTTTGTTCTCAAGCAACTTGATTAGTTTCTCAAATTCACTGAAAGCACAATCTTTAGTACGCAAGAATAATACCCAAGTGAATCTAGAATAATCATCAACAATAACAAAGGCATATTGTTTACCACCAATACTCTTATAAGCTTCGGGACCAAAAAGATCCAAGTGAAGAAGCTCTAAAGGTTTAGAAGTAGATACCATTTTCTTTGCCTTATGTGGAGTCCTTGTTTGCTTTCCCAATTGACAAGCAGAACATGTCTCCATCTTGACATACTTAAGCTTTGGTAGTCCTCGAACAAGCTTTTTTGCTGACAGCTTGCTGAGATGATCCATATGAGCATGTCCAAGCATTCTATGCCAAATTTCTGGATTATTATCCACAGCTGCTAAACAAACACCTGCCTCCTGTTCTTCAAAGTTCAAAACATATATATATTTCCTTCTCGTTTTGCAACTAGAGGAGTTTTGTTAGCACCAACAAGTATAGTACATTTATCCTTACCAAAGTTAACAATATGACCATCATCAAATAACTGACTTATACTAAGCAAGTTATAAGTAAGACCTTTAACATATTGTACCTTGTTAATAGAAATGATACTATTACCTATAGTTCCCTTGCCATGAATAGGAAGAGTTTTGCTATCACCAATCGTGACACGTCCACCCTTCTTCATCTTCAAGCTTAGAAACTGTGATTTGTCTCCACTCATGTGCCTAGTGCATCCACTATCCAATATCCATTGATTTGGCTTTACTTTAGACACGAGACAAACCTACAAAACAAACAAAACAACTCAACGTTTTGGTACCCAAATTTTGTTGGGTCCAGCAGTGTTAGATGATAAAACATATAGAACATTAAGATCAGATTTCTTGATCCACATTTGGACCACTTTAGAACTCTTCTTCGATGTTCTGCTGGTCTTATCAGCATACTGTCCTGGAGCTGTCTTCTGTCTGTTTCCGTTGTCAGCATACTGCCTGTGAGCTGACTTCCTTCTCTAGCTTGCTGATTGAGTATTCTTCATTGGACAATTATTAGCAAGATGGCCCTTCTTTCCACACTTGTGACAAGTCACCCAAGGCATGGCATAATTGTATGGAATGCCATTTTTCCCTTCATATCTCATTGATGATGTGGATGTAGAAGCTGCACCAATGCCTCCTTTGTCATGAGAACCTTTAGCTTGTTTCATCATGGATTTGAGACTTTTTTCCCCTTGAACAAACTTTCCCATGGCTTTCTGAAGATCTTTGACTTCTTGCTCCAATGATTTGATCTTTTCAGCTTGAATAGATATTTCGGCTAAGCTTTGAGTTTTGCTCAACTCGAATGCCTCCAAGCTTGCATCCTTTGCTTTAAGATCTGCCCTCAGCGAGCTGAGTTCCTTCATTAGTGTATCATTCCTTCTTTGGATTTGTATGTTGTTCCCTTCAAGTTGTGAGATTTGCTCCTTGAGAGTAGCAATGATTCCACTACTAGCCTTGGCACTCTTTTCATTCAAGAAATCACCTATGACTTTCTTCAAATGAACATTTTCTTTCTCGAGCTCGTAATTCTCATTCTTGAGATCAATGAGTTCCATTATTGATAAACAACTCTTATCCTGCATGGTTAGTTCACAAGCAGTTGTATCAATAGTATGTAATTCAGAATTAATAGAGTTTACCTCACTATTAGTGTCCGTATCTGAATCTGTTGAATCAATAGAGCCATCGAGACCCACAAGAGCCAAGTTCACCATCTCATCACTAGAATCATCAGAAGCTGACTCATCTTCATCATCACTCCATGTTAGAAGTGCTTTTGATTTCTTTTTGTTCTTGTAATCAGCTTGCTGTCTAGGCGGCTTTGACTTGTTTTTCAGCTTGTAGCAATCCCTTTTGAAATGTCCTTTCTTGCCACATTCAAAACATGCATCATCCTTTGGATCTTTCTTTGCACCAAAAGCTTTGCCTATTTCTCGTTTCATTTTATTTTTCTTTTCAATCATTCTCTTGATTTTCCTGGACATAAGAGCTAGATCCTCATCTGATTCTGTTTCCTCATCTGTTTCCAGCTTGCTGACAGTAGAGTGTAGTGCAAGATTCTTCATTTTCTCTGTTGGCAGCTTGCTGCTTTCTGAGCTGTTAGCTTCAATTTTGGCTTCAAATTGTTCCAACTCAGCAAATATAGCTAGGTGATCCATAGTATCAATGTTGAGAGCTGACTCCAATGCTGTGACCTTGGCACCATATTCGAATGGAGCTGCATTTAGAATATTCATGTTGATTTCCGATTGAGGAATCTTTTTGCCAAGTCTTTCAAGGCTGTTAAGAGTGACTTGGAATCTAGCTTGGCTTTCACGAATGGATTCTCCCTTCTTGATAGCGAAGCTTCCAAATTCTTTCATGAGCTTTCCGAGCTTGACCTTCTTTAGACCTTGTGAGCCTTCATGATACGTCTCCAATGCGTCCCAAATTTCCTTTGCTGTTTTGAGAGAAGAGACTTTGTCATATTCAGCTTGATTCAGCCCATTGATCAATGTACTTCTTGCTTTTCCATTGGCAGCAACCTTTGATAGCTCGTCCACTGTGAGAACATCAACGTCCTTGACTTTGCCATCTTTATCAAGATATTCATAAGGACCTCTCTGCACAACTCTTTGCATAAGGGGATCTCTGGATAGATGAGCCTCCATTTGGCCTTTCCACCAATTGTAGTTGTCAGAACCTGTAAGTAGAGGAGCTCTAAAATCGGACTTTCCCTGAAAGTGATCAGCCATATCGATCGATACTATTCCTGTTACGGAAGTATTAGTACAAACCTCGCTCTGATACCAATTGAAATTAAACACCTAGAGGGGGGGTGAATAGGTGTTATGGCTAATATGACCGATTTTTAATGTTACCGAATA
Source organism: Daucus carota subsp. sativus (assembly GCF_001625215.2). Taxonomy (NCBI): domain Eukaryota; kingdom Viridiplantae; phylum Streptophyta; class Magnoliopsida; order Apiales; family Apiaceae; genus Daucus; species Daucus carota. The sequence continues at coordinate 18,611,476 of NC_030385.2, read as the reverse complement.
GTTATACTGTCACAGACAGCTTGCTGTTAATTTCAGAGTAAACAGTCAGCTAGCTAACAATGCAGAAGCAATGTAAAACAGATATAATCAGTAAGCTAGCAACACAGAGAATTTTAGCCAGGTTCGACCCCTAACCCTAATGGTCTACGTCCTGGTCCCCTACCAACTGGTAAGAGATTATATTATTAATCAATAATGTTAACAATTACAATGATTCAATAATATAACTCCCTTTATCCCCTGAACCACGAACCAAAAGCTCTCCAAGACCTATACTTCCCAAGTATACTCTTCTAGCTAACTAGTCCCCTTGTTCCCTTGTTCCACAAGCTGGATACACAGCAACAAACCTTTACACTTTGAACAATACAATGTATGAGTGTAATACAACCGAAACTATGAACTCAATATAGATATATATTCAAATATAAGTACTAGAGCTCAAGTAAAGATATTGCAATGTAAGGGTGTTGTATTTCAGAAGCTTGAAGTGTGTTCTCCTTGATGAAAATGGCAACTACACTCAAGTTTATATACACAAAGATCCAACGGTCAATTTGCTAACAAATTCAAACGTTCTTGTTCCAACCGAACTCACGCATAATTTGTTCTCAATTTGAACGTTTAATCTTGTGAGGTTTACTGAGTAAAAAGTGTAGAGACGTTGTGAAAATATCTCAGTAAAACGTTTATGTATTAAAACCATAATTTGAGATCAAATAGGAGTAGTTAAAGATAAGATCGAGTAAGAGATAAAAACTCCGATAAGTTAGGAAATCGTTTTTGTTTGAAATTCTGATTTAAAAACTGAGCTCTAATATTTATATAAGTCATATATAAATATTAAAGTCCTTACAAATCGATTCCTAATGAATCTCCTTGCTTTTCGACTTTGATCCTTATCCATTTGTTAATCTGTTCACGCTGTGAGCTTGCTGATAAGTCTGAATAATAACCTGTAAGTTTGCTGACAGTTGAACATAACACTGAACCATATCAAGCTGTTAGCACATACATATATATCATTGATAGCTTGCTAACAAGCACCAGTTTTCTGCTATTAGCTTGCTGGCAGTGTGATCATCAAAACCTTGAGAGTATCAATTTAGATTTGAAGTCTGTGCTTGAGAGGAGTTCCTCTCGATCTTCATCATACATGTGCAAATCCTGGTTAATAAATATTGCTTGCAAGATCTTGACAACCTCAAGAGAAACATAAAGCGAGATGGGTATTAGGTATCCATTAAGGATCAGAGCAGTGATCAGATGATAAAGACCAGAGCTGTCAGGATGGTTAGGATTATACTAACCTTTATCACCTGCAGGTAAATACCAGGAATTTAGCTATATTTTAATTAATTTCTTTTTTCCCCCAAAACTGAAAGTATAGGAAATAATAAAGAGAATTGCAGGAAAACCAACCTTCTGACTCTCGGAAAGAGAGCCTGCCGAATGAAATTCATTATCAACAATCAAGCCACTCAACTCATAGATGTTAAAAACAACACCAATATTTCTCACAGAGGGTTAGTATACATAAACTCTCCCAGGTCAGTATACAAGTCTTCGCATGCTCTAAGAGAACATCCCACATATTATTGGACATTCCACTTCCCAGTATCTAGAATATCCACAAAGTTTTATAATTAATTAACTACTATATGAAAAGAAAAAGTAGCCTAAAATAAATTGGTGATAAAATTCAAGATTTTTACATTACGCAACCTATGCTTCTCTTGCCACGAGTCGTTAAAAGTCCTCAACTGCAGAAATCCCATCTTTATTAACCCTTATGTGTAATGATCCATCTTTCGCAATCTTTTATAATTCCAGACCTCATCATTTAGTGCTGATCGATAATGCCTCTTATATACTGAAGCAGAATGACAACAGATAAACGGTGCATATGTAACAAGCATTTAACCCACATTCTCCTCTGTGATCCTTAACAGTGAAGGTGTCTGTTTTTTGCCTCGCGTATTCGGATACCCTCACAATATCCTGCGGCTACTTTCAGGCCTAGCATGAACTTTCTGCTCCTTATCCAGCTTGGGTTGTTTGTAAATTACACCTCACCAATAGTTATCACTCATTCCCTAAGATCACCTGCACGTCTCCAATCAGAAGTGGTCTTTCCCTTCACGCTCCTTCACCACACCTGCATTCCGAGGAAGGACTTTCAGAACAGGGTAATGTGGGCTCTTGTAGCCGCAATACCTTGTCAGGATCGCGACTACATGCTTATTTTCATATGCCCAAACAGTTAGAACTCATGACTATGCATTATGACAAGACTTGGCTTATATGGTTGAAATAGCTTTGGGATAAAATAATGAAGTTGTTTGGTTGGAACACAAGCTTGGTTTGATTGGGGAGAAGGCTGGAGGTAAAATAGCCTCATTTGGTTGGAGCCAGAGTCGATATAGGTTTTTAGGAAGAAGTTTTGTATGGTCGGAGGTGAAATAAGCTTCTTGGTTGCAATAAGTTTTATTGTGAAGGATTCAAGTTAGATATGTTTTGTTTCAATAAGGGCTGAAGCTTAGAGCCAAGAAGCTATATTTTTCTATATATAACAATAATAATAATAAATAATAAGTACTCTATTTTTTAAGAAAAAAGATGAATCAATAAACACATTTGAACTGATTTTTTTATATAGAAATTCATTAGGATATAAAAAGTCATAATCAATATATTATTTAACCAAGTCAAAATTTCATTCAAAATGAATACTGGAATTTTTAGATTTATAAGTGAAAGGTTCCCTATTTATTAAATTAAATAATCTCATACAACATGATTTTGCTGTGTTCAAGCTATATTTATTACAATATCCTAATTTGTGATTAGATGAGGATGTTTGACTCGCGTTGTTATACAGTTTGACTTAAATTTGTAAAGTGCAGGAAAAAGTTGAAAGCACAAAAAAGGGGTTCTGCCTAAATCAATTGAAAGAAAGATAACCTAGACTAGGGTTGATGAGAGATCTAACTCAAATAGCTATTCTTCAGTCCTCCCCTCTCTTTGTCTGATTGAGGAAACATATTATGCTAGGAAGGAATTGATGTGCTCTGAGACTCGGTGCACCTACCTTTGGATCTCTGGCGCTGTAACAATCTCTACCTACCTACACACACACACACACACACACACACACACACACACACACACACATTATAAGTGAACCCTTACTATTGTTTTACACTAATTAAAACAAAAAATCTCTCAAGTACAAGATGCAATCTGTTTAACACACATAATTGCAGAATAAAATATATTTTAAGTTGGTACCTCTAAAAAAACTTTCTTCTGCAAGAAATCTTTAATGTCCAGTGGTGCAGATGTGGCTAGGAGTTTTAGAGCTTTTCCTTCCTGAAGCAGACACAAGGAATAAGCATGTGCAGCAACACGTAAACTAAATCTTGCACTTTTATCTTACAAGCTACAACACAATAGAGAACTCCATTCCTAACCGGAATTTTGCAACACCATTACATTCAGAAGGCCAAGTAAATGATAAAAACAGATACAAAGCAGCATGAAAATATGTAATATTCTGACAAAATTACACAAATCATGATATACTGCAAGCTTCCTTTTTTGTGAAATTGGAATACTTTCCATATTTCATTGTAACCAGGCAATGATATACTTATAGAACAAAAGAAGAAACAAGTGATAGTTGGTGCCTCGTAACAATTCTGTCTATGACAACACAGGGAACTATTGCCCTCTTTGCTTCAGATAACAAATCCTTAAGCAGTCACATTATAATAGAATTCGGGCTTTCAAAATTATAATATAACTTGGGCTCCTTAGTGCAATAAAGTGCTAGTCATGTCATCATTTCTGGAGTACATAAACACAAAAATGATTAATAAGATTGATTCATAAAGAAACATGTGTAATAACAGTAAGTTACCTCATATAGATCATTGTGAATATCATACTTATGTTAAGTGTTTGTGAGTACCGAAATTCTAACTCTAAAATGGATCCAATTTACTCCAACACAATTCGAGAAGCCATTCATAATCTCCTAATAATTAAAATTAAACTAACACCAAAACAAAAAAAGACTACCTGCATAAATATAGATCATACAACCATCAAATTCAGCACAAAAACTATAGTATCTGATTTCGCTGGTGAATCCATGCTTCTCCGAAGCATTGTAAGCATCTGAAATCACAATTTTGATTCACTACTCATTTACCATCACCAAGCTTTAAACAACAGCTTCTCAAACTTCCAATTCTTAACAGAAGTGTCAATTACAGTAACTTCAGTTCTTGAAAATGTCAAAAATCCCATTGCTGAGACCGCTTAAGCTTGGATGGCTATATCTAATTGCTCTTTTCTGCAGGTTTCAATTAAAACATATAAGAGATCAAATACGAGAAGAAATCAATAGATTCTAGGATTACTGATTCAACATGTAACTGCGAGTGGTTAAACAATACAAATAAGAAGACAACCATCCTGTCACAATCATCATCGATCCCCGTTCGGAAAATGAATTAATGAATAATCTGAAGTCGTAGAAAGCAAGAATGTGTTATATTGCTAGATGTCAAAACCAAACAGACCAAAAAATAACCTTAAATGTGGTAGTGATGTGTCACCAAGAAAAGTAGGATGACATACCTTTGCCGCGACGCTGAGAATCAGGCAGCCTGCCGGCGTGCTTCAGCGTCGGCCTTGGGGTGACAACACACCTTAGTATGATCTGTGCGTCACAGAGAGCTAAAGTAGCTGGGAAGGAAGTGGCAAAGACACAAAGCTGAGGAACGACGAGGTCAGATAGGAGGGAAAAGCAAAGAAACACGTAATCAATATGTGAAAATTATTAAAAATGTTATGGGTAAATTGGTAAAATTACAGGATATTAAAATGTGGCATGTTGGTCTATTACATATATAGATGAGGTCAGATAGGAGGGAAAAGCAAAGAGACACGTAATCAATATGTGAAAATTATGAAAAAGGATAGGGGAAAATTGGTAAAATTACAGGAGATTAAAATGTGGCATGTTGGTCTATTATATATATAAAAGATTTGCCGTTGACCAATGCAATTGTAAGTTATTCATAACTTGTTAGCTTAAAGGATCACTTATAAATTAGAAACTTTTATGCCCAAATTTGTCATGGCCTCGGCAGGCCAATATTTGGTTATGGATCATCAAGGTGGGCTCATCCACGTCTATTTAAAAACATTAATTGCTTTCCAACTGGGAGGAGAACTTGACCGAGTATATTAGGCTCACAATTATTCTGGACTAAGTACTTTGGGCTCATCATTCTGCTAGGCCGCCTCATTGATGAGCCCCCTCACTTAGTAGATATATGAAGGCTTAAGGGCTCATCATTCTGCTAGGCCGCCTCATTGATGAGCATTCACTACTTAGAAGATATATGAAGACTTCAGGGCTTATCATTCTGCTTGGCCGCCTCATTGATGAGCCCCCACTACTTAGAAGATATATGAAGACTTCAGGGCTCATCATTCTGCTTGGCCGCCTCATTGATGAGCCCCCACTACTTAGAAAATATATGAAGACTTAAGGGCTCATCATTCTGCTAGGCTGCCTCATTGATGAGCCCCCACTACTTAGAAGATATATGAAGATTTAAGGGCTCATCATTCTGTCAGGCCGCTTCATTGATGAGCCACCACTACTTAGAAGATATATGAAGACTTCAGGGCTTATCATTCTGCTAGGCCGCCTCATTGATGAGCCCCCACTACTTAGAAGATATATGAAGACTTCAGGGCTTATCATTCTGCTAGGCCGCCTCACTGATGAGCCCCCACTACTTAGTAGATATAAGAAGGCTTAAGGGCTTATCATTCTGCTAGGTCGCCTCATTGATGATCCCTCACTACTTAGAAGATATATGAAGGCTTAAGGGCTTATCATTCTGCTAGGTCGCCTCATTGATGAGCCCCCACTACTTAGAAAATATATGAAGACTTAAGGGCTCATCATTCTGCTAGGCCGCCTCATTGATGAGCCCCCACTACTTAGAAGATATATGAAGATTTAAGGGCTCATCATTCTGTCAGGCCGCTTCATTGATGAGCCACCACTACTTAGAAGATATATGAAGACTTAAGGATTACGCCCCGAGGGGTCATCACCCTAGGGCTCATCACCCGAGGATCATCACCCTAGGGGTCATCACCCGGGGATCATCACCCTAGGGCCCATCACCCTAGGGGGCACTACAAAGATGAACAGTGAGCCTAGGTCCTCACTATCCTATGGCCTCATTATTCTTAGGGGTCATCATTGATGAAGACTACTAGCCTAGGGGTCATCACCCTTGGGTAATTCTCCAGCTAGGCCCCCAGTCCTCCTCATCTCTACTACAAGTTGGCCTCATCTGAGGGGTCACCCACCTTATTTTACAAAGTCCTATGGGCTCTAACTAGGGTTGCGCCCTCTATCTCGGGCTCCCTCGCCCCATAAGAGGATATTCAGGCTCCCTCCCCCCATAAGAGGATGATCGGGCTCCCTCGCCCCCATAGAGGATGATCGGGCTCCCTCGCCCCATAACAGGATGAACGGGCTCCCTCGCCCCATAGAGGATGATCGGGCTCCCTCGCCCCATAAGAGGATGAATGGGCTCCCTCGCCCCATAGAGGATGACCGGGTTACATCACCCCGTAAGATGATGACCGGGGTACATCACCCCTTAAGATGATGATCGGGCTCCCTCGCCCCTTAAGAGGATGAATGGGCTCCCTCGCTCCATAGAGGATGATGAAGACGTGAAGGCTCGTGCCCGGACCCGTTGGGCCCACGAGTATGGATCTTGAGGTCTTTACCTCCGCTTGTTTGATCATTATCTACATTCCGACCTGCTCTATGACAGCCTCTTGCCATATGGGCCTAGGCCATGCGAGTACGAGCCTCTTCTGACGGTGGCCCTCAAGGTCCTACGGACCTGGGCCCTGATGGCCTGGACTGACACTTTTCCCGTGCTAAGAAGTTTGGCCCGTAAGAACTACGCGGTAACTTGAACCCCTATAAATAAGGGAACATAGGCTTCTTGTGGCTCATAAGCTGATTCTTGATTAGAAACGTCTGAGAACACTTTCTCTCTTTCTCTCGAGGATCAAACCACAAGATCAGCTACACCATCCATCACTCTCCGTCGTGTTCTTCGGATATTCTTCCTACAATCACGTAAGTGCCCACATTTGTTGTTAACAAATTTCTCCCGTTAACAGAAACTACACTTGAATCCTCTCGCAACAAACTTTGGAAATGTTGACCTACCTAAACTCTTTGGCTCTGAATTTATTATAAATTGTTTTTGAAACATGACTGACCCTCTAAAAACATACTCACATAAGGTCTAATATATAATACGCCCGTGACATGTTATTACAATGTACTAACAACTACACAATAAAAAAAATGGACAGAGCACTTGCTTTTATTTAAAAGCTTCAGCAACCCTAGAATTCTAGATTCGTAGTTACCAAAACAAACCCCAAAATGAAACATGGTAGTACTGAACTAGACCTGAAATGGAACAAACACGAATCATCGAAAGAAATAAAACTTTATTAAGGAAGTATGATTTAGAACTCACATAACAGATGACTGAGCGAAGATGTGAAGGGTTTATCCGATGTAAAAACCAAAAAATTGCCGATGGGTTTTTAGAACAGCTGAAGAGTCGAGACTTGAAAGAGTTGGATGCTTTAGGGGTTGTCAAAGAGTGTCCAAGTGTAGACAGTAGTATTCTTCTTCTTCTTTTTTTGTCAGGGTATACATACTCGTAGATGAGTTGTATCTCGAGATACAATAGCCGCTACAAGGGATTTCATTCATCCAAAAAAGATTATCATCTAACCGAAAGACATGCAAGATATCTCCGGACATTTAAATACTTTAATGTCTGAGAGGAAAAAGCCCATAAAATCTCTACCAAGGATCCTGAAGAAAACAAACAAAACAAGAAGAACATAAGTTCATATATAAAGTTATATACATTATACAAATTATAAAGGATGATATATCCAAAAGGAATTATTTTTAAAAGTGTGTGTATATATTTTTTAAAGTAAAAAAAAATACGCATCACTTATGGTCACCCATGAATGGTACAAAACACCTCAATCAAGGCACAACTAAAAGTTAAACCGATTAAAAATATCAATAATGACCACCATAAATGTTATTAAATATTTATAAAGAATATTTATTATGCAATATATTTGAAATATAACAATCACCTATAACATTAGCATATGAGACAAAAACAAATTATATCGCATCCTACAATTTGAATTAATTACGGTCAAACAAATTAATGAATTTAAATGTAGAAAATTAAAAATTGATAATTAGACTACCCATAAAATTAGCACATGACATATAAAACATCAGTTTATCTTAAATTAGCAAAGTCTAATGACTAAACAAACCAAATTAGATCAAGATATATTCTTTTTTTATAGTTAACTGAAAAATTTGAATCCTTCCGATTTATAAAATATTGCACATAAACATTCATACAAATATATTATATAAAAAAATGTCATAATTAATAATAGAGTTAAGTTCCATGTAGTCCAGATATTTACTGTAGTACCGTAGACTACGTATGTTCTGCAACTATAGAATGACATAAAAATATTGCAAAATGTATGAAACTTGTTATTTTGTGAAATAAATTCTATAAATATCACTATTTCATGAAAAATATTTAAAATCATTTATTTTCGACAAGTAGAACACATATGTTCTGTAATATGTAAATATGTTCTGCAAACTTAACATGTTTTGCAGAATAATGTGTTTTTTCACTATTTAACTTGTAGAATGTTTAGGATTGTCAAAATTTTTAACAAAATAATGATGTTTATAGAACATGATTTGCAAAATAACACATTTTGCAATGTTGTTATGCCATTCTATAGTTTTAGAACATACGTGGTCTACGGTACCATAGTAAATATGTGGACTACATGGAATTTTGTTCATTAATAATAAATTGAAATTCAAATCAAACAAATTACTCAACAATAGAACATATATGCACCTAAAACATGTTAAATGTTTTTTTAATTTAAAAGATCAAATCACACAATTAACAAACTCACACAGTCAAGAACACCAAGAACACACATCAAAATCTATAAGAGACCTAATTTCAAATCAAAATTTCGAGCCGGACAAAACATGTCAGAAAAATATCGAAAAAAGGTGGATACATAACTCGACTTGATCTATAAAACTAATCCAAACAAAAAATTCAAATCAGATACAAATCATGGATTTCAATCGTCGAAAAATCTATGCAATCTTAAAATTAGAAAATGAAAAACATAAAAAGTTTTCTAATGATGTAGATATGATATCATAATATACAAAACAATAAAACAAGCAACAGAACACACAACAAACATTTATATTTGATCACAACAAAATATTCGAAAGAAAAAGAAAAATACATACCTTTTCAAAGAGGGAGATATCGTGATTATGTATACTATTGAGGAGTAAACTTACCGAATCCAAAAATAAAAAATCCATAAAATCATCAACAAAATCACCTTTTGATCGATCAAACTTTTTAAATATTATATCACCTTGAGTGAGTCCCCACCATCTTTTTTAAAGGTGCTTGACAAATTGACTACAAGAAAGAAACCTCGGTGACCGCGATGACGTTATACGAGCGATACTTTTGTATTCATTTCATTTTGTAAGTAGGAAAAATTAAAATCAATTTGATGAAATTTCATAATAAGAGCTTCCCCGTGAAATAGCTTTCAAAAGTTCTCTCAGTAAATAAATAATCTAGCCATAGGAGATAGTTGTGATTTAAACAGTGCTAATGGTGATCAAAATAGTTTTGTGCACTATGACCTGTCCAGAAGACGCCATCATTGAGATTGGTACTTAGTACTTCTTTTGGGCCCTATAGATTTGAAGACTCAGTGTGGTTATGAAAGTTTTGAGCTAGAACTAACGGCTGTCCATTTATGTTTATAGTTGGAAATAATGCAGAATTGTCTTAAAAATAGCTATTTTGGCCCACTGTACCTGGAACGCTACTAACATCTCATGTTGTAAGCATTTTGTTAGGAATCAATAATTTTGATGATAACATAAACACTCTGTAACATGTTTTATTTAGATTCTTTATCAAAATTTCAGTTGTAATTATTATATTTTTTGTCCTTGAGAATTATCAACGGAAGGATAGAATAGGATGGCTAATTGTAAATATTTAATGCCATGTAATTTTATCTAAGTGAAGGATATCCAACTGATGAGATGTAACTATTCAACTGATGAAGACTGGATCATGTTTCAACTGATGAAAACCAAGCATTCAACTGAAGACAAAGTGTTCAACTGATGAAGCTAAGGAATTCAACTTATGAGACTGGAACAACATTCAACTGATGAAGTCTGTAATTCATTCAACTGATAAAGGTACTTTCAACTTATGAAGCAAAGAGCAGTTGAAAGTGACTAGAGCTTAAGTCTGACAAATCACATGGATCGAATTACACTAAAATAGACATGGAAGCCTGATTAGGACAATAAAGAAGAACCGGAAACATTCTTATCTCATGCAATGCAATCTGGATCAAATCAAGATGATGGTCAAAGATGAAGACAACACAGAAAGCATTCATAAGACAAAGATGTGCAGCATAGTTTAGATTAGAGTGCATAATTTGTATTCTAGTTAAAAAGCTATGTAAAACTTGGAGTATATAACCAAGTTAGTAGCATCAGGTGAACATGTTCGAATACTTGAGAGAAAATCTGAGAGTTAGAAACTGTTCAAGTGATGAACCTGCAGCTGTGCAAATTGTAATCAATCCACAGATTCTTCTATATAAAATCTCACGGGTGGATCAATCAATCCACCCGTATTTTTAATACTTGGTGTTATTCCGATTTATTGTTTTTAAGTGTTCTTGTTCTAGAATCTTTCTATTTGTAAAATATTGTATTCAACCCACCCTTCTACAATCTTTCTTATAGTTAGTGTAAAATAACAATTGGTATCCGAGCTAGGTTCCCAACAAATAGGGAAAAAGATCAACACTGCTAAAGAAAGATGGGAAAGAAGGATGCTGGAGTGAAGATTCCTGTTCTTGACAAAGACAACTATTTTCACTGGAAAGTGAGAATGCATTTGCATTTGTTGTCAATTGATGAAAGCTATGTAAACTGCATTGAGAAAGGACCTCATGTTCCCATGAAGATCTGTACCAGTATTGGAGCTGATGGTGAAGACATGGTAGGCAAAATGATTCCCAAACCTATCCATGAATTTTCTCAAGAAGACACTGAAGAAGTACACAAGAATAAGAAAACCATGAACCTTTTGTTTAATGGTTTGGATCAAGAAATGATTGATAGTGTCATCAGTTGCACAAGTGCCAAAGAAGTTTGGGACACCATCAGGACCATCTGTAAAAGAAATGAGCAAGTAAGAGAAAACAAAAAGCAGTTGTTGATTCAACAATATGAGTCATTCCATTTCAAGGCTGGTGAAAGTTTGAGTGACACATTTAACAGATTTCAACAACTGTTAAATGGTCTGAAACTTTTTGGAAGAATATACCAAGTTAAGGATTCAAATTTGAAATTCTTAAGAGCTCTTCCTAAAGAATGGAAACCCATGACAGTCTCTCTTAGAAACACTCAAAAATTTAAAGATTATACTCTTGAGAGATTGTATGGAACCTTGAAAACTTATGAGCTTGAAATGGAGCAAGATGAAGAGATAGAAAAGAGTCAAAAGGAAGGACATTCATCTATGGCTCTGGTTGCATCTCTTGACAACTCTGTCAAGGATAAAGGAAAATCTCAAGTTGAAGAAACTGAGAAGTTGGTCAAAGAAGAAAGCACAGAATCAAGCAAAGGAAAAGGAAAAGCAAAAGATACAACTGATTCTGGTGAAGAAAGTGATGGAATTGATGAACACCTAGCCTTCCTGTCAAGAAGATTCTCCAAGCTAAAAGTCAAAAAGAATTTTAACCCTGGAAAATCATTTAAAGGCAATCCCAAGTCTGACAGAAGCATGGTAGATAGATCCAAGTTCAAGTGCTTCAACTGTGGGAATCCAGGTCACTTTGCAAATGAATGCAGAAAGCCTAAAGTTGAGAAGAGGTCAAGTGAAAGCATTGACTACAAAAAGAAGTATTATGAACTTCTCAAACAAAAAGAAAGAGCATTCATTACAAAGGATGATTGGGTAGCTGAGGATGATTCTGATGAAGAAGAGGAGTTTGTCAATCTTGCACTAATGGCCAACTCCACAGATCAAGAGGAAAGCACTGGAAATAGTAGTCAGGCATTTACCACTAACTTAGTTGAGTTAACTAAAGATGAATGCAATGCTACTATAAATGAAATATCTACAGAATTGTATCATTTGCATGTTTCTTTAAAGTCTCACACTAAGGAAAACAGTAGAATTAAGGAAGCTAATACCTTTCTTAGTGACGGAAACAGTGCTTTAGAAGCTCAATTTATTGAGTTGGAGAAACTAAAAATTGAGTGTCAGACAGCCAAAGATGAGAGTAATTCTTCTGAGACAAGTGAGAGTGTGAACAACACTCACAATTCTAGTAGTAAGACTAAGAAGAAATTGGATGCTATTGAGTCTAAATCAGAAGAGACTAAAAAGAAAAAGGGAAATAGGAATGGTAATATTAGAGTCAATAAGCACACTAATTACACTCCCAATGCTAGTGCTCCTAGGAAAACTTGCAGTAAATGTGGTAGTGTCAATCACTTGTCTGCTAATTGTAAAACTGTGTTTGCTCCTAGTTCATCCATGCCTATTTCAATGCCATCTGTTCCTCACATGAAATTATCTGCTATGAACATGATGCCTGGTTTATTGCCTCACAATCCATACTCTCAGACTAGCATGCCATATATGTTCAATCCATATTTCAATGCTTTTAATATGCCTCAATTCCATTCAAACTTGCATGGTATTAACAATGTATGCATGCCTCAAATGCCTGTTTTTAAAAGCAATGTTGACATTCCAATTTCTCAACCAAAACGAAAGATTGAACCACTTCTATCCAAGGGAAAGTTGAGAATGAAGGAAAAGCTGTTAAGACTAACAAATATGGACCCAAAGCAATTTCGGTACGAAAATCAACTTGATCTGTTTTTGATAATGTGTGCAGGGAAACCATAAGAAGAATTTATGGTACTTAGATAGTGGATACTCCAGGAACATGACTGGTGATTCTTCCCTGCTCACACAGTTTGGAGAGAAAGCTGGCCCTAGCATTACCTTTGGAGATGACAACAAAAGATATACTATGGGATATGGCTTGATAGCAAAAGAGAATGTCATCATAGATGAAGTTGCATTGGTGTCTGGTCTTAAGCATAATTTTCTTAGTATCAGCCAACTTTGTGACAAAGGATACAAGATCAATTTCACTCTTGCAGCCTGTGTTGTCACCAAAGGAGATGACAACAATGTGTACTAATTGGACAAAGAAAAGGGAATGTGTATGTAGCCGACTTCAATTTAGTCAAGTCTGAATCAATCACATGTTTTCTCAGCAAAGCAAGCTTAGATGATAGTTGGCTATGGGACAAAAGATTGTCTCATTTAAATTTCAAGACAATGAATGGGTTGGTATAGAAGGATTTGTTCAAAGGAATTACAAACCTGGTATTTTCCAAAGATGGTCTGTGTGGAGCATGGCAGCAAGGAAAGCATAAGAGAAGCTCTTTCAAAAGCAAAGCTCTATCATCAATTGTGAAACCTCTTCAACTTTTGCATATGGATTTGTTTGGAACAGTCAACATCATGTCAATTTCAAAGAAAAGATATTGTCTAGTGATTGTTGATGATTTTTTCAAAATTTACTTGGACTTTCTTCCTGCATTCTAAGGATGAAGTCGGGACAATCATTATCAATCACATCAAGACATTAAACAACAATCCAGATGTCAAAGTGGAAAGAATTAGAAGTGATAATGGGACTGAATTCAAAAATTCAATGATGAAAGAATTTTGTGAAGATAAGGGAATTATTCATGAATTTTCAGCACCAAGAACTCCACAACAAAATGGAGTAGTGGAGAGGAAAAACAGAACTCTCATTGAAGCTGCAAGAACCATGATTAATGAAGCTTAACTTCCAACCAATTTTTGGGCTGAAGCTGTGAACACTGCTTGCTTCACTCAAAACATTTCTTTAATAACCAAATCTCACAATCTGACTCCCTTTCAACTCTTTAAGGGAAAGAAGCCAACAATTAGCTTTCTACATGTATTTGGATGTAAATGCTATGTTCTAAGGAATCAAGGTGAAAATCTTGGAAAATTTGAAGCCAAAGCAGATGAAGCTATTTTTGTTGGATACTCTAATGAAAAATCATTTAGAGTATACAATTTGAGAACTAACATTGTTATGGAATCAATCCATGTAGTTTTTGATGATAAAAAGATTCAAGGTCTGTCAGATGAAGGATTTCATGACAATCTCAGATTTGAAAATGAAGGTGAAGGTGATTTATATAATAGTGATGATGAGTGTGATGAGTCTGTTCAAAATGCTAGAATTAATCCTGGAATTAATATTCCAACTGATGAGAACTTGGCACATGAGACAATAGCCATTAAAAGCTCAGCTGAAGCATCAGTTGAAACTACTTTGGAAGCATCAGTTGAAACTCCTCTAGATTCATCAGTTGAGATAATGTCTCAAAACTCCAATTAATTTAGGAATAATGAGATGTCAAATTTAGGGGGAGCTTTTCAACATGGAAATCTGAACTACAACAATGAAGCTACATAATCAAGACAATCCCTTCCACCTCAGAGAAAATGGACAAGGGATCATCCTTTTGAATAAATTATTGGAGATGCAAATGCATCTGTACAAACCAGAGAGCTACTCAAGATGAGTGATTGTACGGTGCATTTCTTTCACATGATGAACCTAAAGTAATTGAAGATGCTCTTAAAGATGCTGATTGAGTTCTTGCTATGCAAGAAGAATTAAATCAATTTGAGAGAAACAAAGTATGGAAGCTGGTACCCAAGCCTAAGAATAGAACACTTGTAGGCACACGGTGGGTATTCAGAAGCAAAATGGATGAAAATGGAGTTGTCACTAGAAACAAAGCAAGGCACACGGTGTGACTTTTGCACCAGTTGCAAGATTGGAAGCCATAAGAATCTTCTTGGCCTATGCTACTCATGCAAACTTTAAAGTCTATCAAATGGATGTCAAAAGTGCTTTTCTAAATGGTGAACTGGAAGAGGAGGTGTGTTAGGTCCCGAAACGATTGTAGAAGGGGGGGGGGGTTGAATACAATCGTCATTAAAAATCGCGGCGGAATAATCTGATTTGAATTAAACTTGTCAATCAGATTTTAATTAATTAATATAACAATGTTTTAAGTCGTTATATAATTAATATGGTTCGTTTTAATGTCCACTAAAGTTTATAGAATAAATTCGAAAGGATGTATTCTAACTTAGTGATTAAAACAACCGAGTGATCAAAGCACAGAAAACTGTGGATATAACAATTGCAAGTTACAAACAACTTGAAAGCTTTTACAATGCTTGAACACTTACAAATGAAGAAGTGAAGCCATATATATAGGCAAATCACTTGGATCTAGGTATGACATTGAAATGAATGACTTTCTAGCTTAGGAATGACATTACCATGGAAGATATGACATTCTAATACAAAGCCATGCCACAAAACAAAGAAGGAATGACATATATAAGGAATGTCATACTGCCAGGGGCGGTATGACATTTTTCGTTGGCCTTCAAGGTTCATTTGGCATGACTTAATCCATTAAAGTCATTCGGTAGTCATTGGTTTGACTTTGTAAGTCATATTAATGCAAGTCATACGCGCACAAGAGTAAAGCCTGAAAATAGGACACGGTATGACATTATTATGTCATACCAGAGGAAGCCTGAATCAAGCACACGGTATGACTTATAATCAGAAAGTCATACCGACTGAATTAATCAATTTAAATGCATCAGAATGACTTTTACAAGTCATTCCTGGGAAAGTCGCATAACAGGACACGGTATGACATTTTCTGATAATGTCATACCGAGTTTTTTAATGCAGAAATTCAGTTTTAAACAATTATATAAATATTAGATAATTACTCACTTAATTATATTAATTATATAAATTCATAAATTAAATTAATTCGAGGTGAATTAATTTAATAAATAAATTATACAACTAATTTAATTATTAAGATAAGTGAAATAATTAAATAAATACTTAAGGAATTATATTTCTTCAGCAGCAGAGACTTCTGACTTGATTAAACACTGTAGATCTTTGTCTTGATAGAACGACCACTTGTAGTTGATGCAGAACACTTAATCTTAGTAGCTGACACACAAATGTACAGTCTGGTTCATCTGCATCTAGCCGAATTAAATATTCTTAAATAAACATTTGAGACGTGGCTTGTTCGTCGAGTCTATGTCTTCGTAGTTCTTCTTCATAAGTAACAATAGTATGGAATCTTCTGAATAAATAAAGTGCTAAGACTTTATACCTTCTGGACTTCTGGACGTGCTACAAATGATTATTTGTACACTGAGGCTTGAACATATTAATGAACTTCTTCCAGAGGTGTGCAGCGGCATCCTGAAATTCTTCAGACATATAATTTCAATAAATCACTTGACGTTCTTCGTACGGATTCCTTCAACAGTACTTGCTATTTACCTTGCTTTATTATCAGAGTTGAGTTGGTACCTCTTTAATTACAAATAGGCTGAACATATGCCTTTCAATCTCCCCCTATTTGTTTATTAACATAACATGCAAATTATCGAGAGGATAACTCAACTAACTTATAAGACAAAGGATTAAACATGAATTGTAAATAGAAAAAAGTTTCTAGTATTTAATTAAACATTGACCAGAATTCAATAGATTACATTAGATTACAAAAGGATGTTTTTGTTGAACATATATTACAAATCCCTAATGAATCTAAAGATCAACTTCTCCTTCTTCGATATCAGAATTGTGAAGGATAGGAGTTGATGGTTCCTCCCTGGTTGGCACTTCAGATGTTGTGGTTTCACCACGCTTCTTTCGTTCCCTTGCCAGAGTTAGTTGATGCAGTACTTCCAATTCCACAGGGTCTTCACGGAAGTCTGATGGCTGAGATTTAGTGACACCCTTCATCCTCCAAAAGTATTGAGAAATATTTCTTCGGGTGCAGTATGATAAGATTACATCATCAGCATCAGACTTGGCTTTAGAAGCGAAGCCCTTGGTTCTGAGTAAAGTGGATGCTAGAGCCAGTCTCTTGGCAGGATACTTTGGCAACGCTTCTTCATTTAGATATACAGTGCAGAAGATCTCCTTGTGAACGAACTTGACACAGTAAGGATTCTTAACAACCTGAGGACTGTTGAAGTCAGCACAATCCAGCAGTTTGTCTCGAAGGAGTTCGTTCAGGTTGGAGCAACGCTTAACCTTGTTGCGAAGTACCCAGAGCTCAGATACAGAGAATGATTTCAGAAATTCAACAAATAGTCTGAATGAATTATTCCTCTGTGTATAGACAATTAGCTCCCATTCTTCTAGCAATCCCTTAACTGCAATAGTTACATATTGCAATTCTAAAGCAAAGGCATGCATAAAGACATCCTCGTCAGGGTTTACCTCTCGGAGATCATAGATCAGAGATAAGAACTTTCTGTCATCGAAAGATTTACTTTGAGGTCCATTGAATATCCTTCTTGCAATGTCACAGCTTTTTCCTTCCTTTCTCTTAATATCAAGATTCTTCTGCTTGCACGCAGCATCATAGATTCTCTGTTTCTCGATCTTGATTTGCTCTTCTGTGATCAGCTTGTCCTCTAGAAGTTTCTGATAATCACGAAGCTTACGCTTCCTAGCTTCATTTTCAGCTTTGAACTTCCGGACATTCTCCTCATGCTCTAGATCAACAGGTTCTTCCTGAAACAAGTAACTCTCATCAAATTTACCTTCTTCTTCTGCTTGACGGTAAGTAGCATCGAAGACGTCATCATCATCCATATCATTTGGATAGTCATCATAACTATCAGAGTTGAAAGCATTGTCGGATTGATGTAACGGTTCTTTACCTTTAGAATTTTCATATTCCTTGTCAGGGGTAGATCCAGAAGTGGTATTTCCCTTGTTGGATTGATTTGAGCTGTTTCCTTTGTCGTCCCTGTTTCCTTTGTCTCCTCTATTCTCCCCTTTAGTTGAGGGATCCTCTCTGGAGGGTTGACCATCAGACTTTGAATTCCTGAGGAGTTGATCTAGTTTGCTGTCGATGGAATCAAACTTAGCCATATAAAGTTCATGATTAGATCTCATTTCAACAGCCAACTCATCAATTTCCTCTTTAAGCTCATCCCTGTACGAACTAGATGGCCTTTCCTCAGCTTTTTCTGCTAGGGTCACCAACTGTGCACCCTTGAGCTTTTCATTTTCAGCTATCATCTTGGCTAATTCAGCTCGTAACTTAGCCATTTGTTCCTCAAATAGAGTAGGGTTAGTGTGTGCGCTCACCTCACATACACTCAAAGCTGTTTCACTAGCCTCACGTGCATGTGTATCGCTCGGTGTTTGCCTTTCTTCGCTCATAGTACTCACTCTTCCTGTTGTACCTGTATATACCACCAATGTCCCCTGAGATGGGTTCAAAGGTAGTGGAGGAACAAATTGTCCTCCGGAAGCCTGTGAAGGCAGATTAACTTGCACGCTGCCAAGTTCCGTCTGATCAGAAAAGAAAGAGTGATCAGAAAAGTTTTCATACATAAGACATTGATTTTGAAAATCTGTGCACTCAGTAAACATAGTAACCTGTGAATCTGTTTGGGCTGGCACTAGCGTGAGTGCTAGCGCGGTGCTTGAGTCTGTACAAGTTACCGCGGTCGGACGGTCAATTTCAATGGCCTCATTCTGTAGAGAGAATGGGTCCAGAGACTGTTTAAATGCCATTTCAAAATCTGAGCCTTGTTGGGAAGGCAAAGATGAGGCTGCAGTTGTCTCTACGGCTTCCACCCTTTGCTTCTTTGAGGGAGACAGAGCTGCGGGTTGACCCAGTAAACTACTCGTACTCCGTTTCCTTGCAACTTTACGAACAGGTTGCATAGAAGTGTTGATTGTTGTGTTTGGAGAAGCGAGAGTTGGTCGAAGAAAATAATCAGCTTGGTTATGAACCTGTGTGTTGTCAGGTTCATTGCTGGCATGCTGGTAAACAAAATCAAGGTCACAACCATAATCCGACGTATCAACATTAAAATTAGATGAGAATTTAGTAAGTACCTGAGCTACCTGTAGGTCCTGACGAAAGGACTGCAGCTCCTGGTTGATAGGAGAGTCAGAGTGAAGGGGTTGTGAGGTAGATTGTGTTTGTGGTATGATTTGGGAGTGTGTTTGGTGTGGTAGTGGTTCAGATGAAGATGCTTGATTCTCCAAGAAATCATATTCTAGTGGTTGATCTTCAAATGAAGGGATAGGTTGTTGTTGATGAATAGGGGAGTGATATGATGATTGGTTGGATGAATGGTGTGATGACTGTGCTTCCTGAGATTGTTGAGGTGATTGCTGTTGGTGGTGTTGTTGTAGTTGTTGCTGTGGTTGTTGAATCTGCAGGGGTTGAGGTTGTTGCTGTTGTTGTTGTGGAGGAGGAACCACTTCAAGCTGATACGGCTGCAGAGGAGCGTTGAACATCTGTAGCATATGAGGAGTGGTGATTAGAAGAAAAGCTGCAAACTTTTTCTTGTTGTCCAACTGAGTCATCAACTTGGAACAAGCACGAGGAACTGGTGCCACTGGAGAATTGATGTAGTGTTCCTTCTCAGCATCAGTCATTTTATCATTCAGAAACAACATGATAAATCTTGGATAAAAGCAAGCAACCTTCGCATTCTGCTCAACTGATCTGTTCCTTAGTGGTCCTAACTTTGCAAGAATAGCTTGAAGTATAAGCTTACCAAAGTTGATTCGGCGATTATAAGCAATGCAGAACCCAATCTTCTGAAGCAAAGATGTTATTACATTGAAATTCTTGCGAGTGGTAGGAGCAAACACTTTAGCCAAAGTGTCGAAGAAAAGGTCCCACTCGGGCTTCAGGTTGCCTTTTAACATCCTAGGCAAGTTGATTTTACCCTGATATAAGATCGTCTGAAAGAATTGGGTGATTTCATCTTCAGTAGGGAGTTCAGCAAAATTCTCCCTCGGAAACCCCAGTATCCTATTCACATCATCAGTGTTGATATGAATGGTACGTCCTCCGTGTATATCTCCAGAAACTCGATGATTATCCAATAAAGTAGTATTCAGGGCTGTTGAGTAGAAATCCTGAATTGGCTATATCTGAAGTTCTGCATGAGCTGTAATAGCAGTGCTGACGAGCGACTGACTATTCAGAGAACGGACCCACGGTTTAAAACGTGCCAAACTTGCCTCGGGGTCGAAGAATCCATTCAAGTTCGTCTCCTCAATTACAAAACGACCAGCCATTTTTTTTAAAATTAAAAATTGAATTAAGTGAGAATTTTTTAAATAAAATATTAATTATCAAATTTCTCACAAATTTCAATTAATAGTTAAATATCAATTAATTAATTAATTAATAATTCGATTTAAAGGATTAAAATCGAATTAAAACTTAATTAATCTTAAAATGGCACAACTAAACTCCAAACAAGGCCTTAAGCTCCAATATCTCACAAAAATCCTCAATTAGCTTCAAAAACCCTAACTTTCGAATTCAAGAACTAGGGTTTTAAATCAATCGAACTAACACCACCACAACTCGATCTAAACTGTTAAAACAAGGTCACAGGGTCACAGAATCGGTCAAAAATCGCTCGAACTCGGGGAACTCGGTCCAACTCGGTCGAACTCAGTGATATGGGTTTCGATTTTTCGAAATTTTGGCAGCAATTCGTGATGATTTCTTGATTAAACAAAGTAACCAGCAAGATTTTGGCTTGAAATAACAGTAACCAACAAGTTTTTAAGCGAAAACTTGAAAAACTCGATCAAGAACAATGTCTGTGTATATGCGTGAAGTGGAGGAGATGAAGTGGAGAGGTATGACTTTCAAAAGATAAGTCATACGGTATTTGTGAGATCGGTATGACTTTCTACGTGAATGTCATACCGAGATTTTTAAAAAGACATACTGGGAAGTTCGGTATGATATTCTAGAAAGTCATACCGCATGCTCGTGGGTTTACCCAGTGCGCACCCGAAGGGTAGCAGCTGCGGGTTCCTACGTTAAAAAAAACGGCATGTTAATTCGGTATGACATTTTCAGAATGTCACACCGTATGTGAGGTGTACTCAGTAAGCCAGCCAGTATGACATTTTCTAAAAATGATATACCGAGCTAAATAAAAGATTTTTTTAAAAAAAAATAGAATATTATGGTTTTTGATTATTAAAAAAAAATAAAACCTTTTTACACAAATAATCAAAAATCTAATACACATAATATATAATATATTACACATATATTTTGTAGAATTCAACTTTAATTAAATATAAATACTTATGAATTTAACTTTAATTAATTAAAATGAATTAACTTAAAATCAAATATTTATGCTTAATTAATTTTAGAAAATACAAAATAAATACATATAATTATCTAAATGCATAAAGAATATTACAGGGGAGTATGCAGCACTTAGAAAATTTATAGAGACATATATGAACATGCATAATTACATAGAAAATTATCAGATAATTTACAAACAATTATATAAAATCTAATAAAATAGATATAATTACACAGAAAATTCACAAAAAATATATAATAATATATAAAATACATATAAAATATATACAGAGAGAATCATGGCATATTTAACATCCCTAGCTCACAAACCAACTTAGAGAAAGTGGATTCATCAAGTGGTTTAGTGAAGATGTCTGCAATCTGATCAGCCGTGGGTACGAAATGTAACACCACAGTACCATTCATGATATGTTCTCGAATAAAATGATACCTGATATCTATGTGCTTGGTTCTGGAGTGTTGCACTAGATTGTTTGAAATGGCTATGGCACTGGTGTTGTCACAAAATATTGGAATATTGTCGACAGAAATACCATAATCATTTAATTGGTTTCTAAATCCAGAGAATCTGAGCACAGCAACTGCCAGCAGCTATGTACTCAGCTTCAGCAGTAGAAGTGGACACTGAGTGTTGCTTCTTGCTGTACCAGGAAACCAACCGACGTCCTAGAAATTGACAGCTTCCAGACGTACTCTTTCTACCAATCCTGCAACCTGCATAATCAGAATTCGTATAGCCGGTTAAGTCAAAACCAGTATTATTAGGGTACTAAATACCTAAACCAGGTGTACCCTTAAGATATCTAAAGATTCTTTTGATGGCTATAAGATGTGATTCTTTAGGATCAGCCTGAAACCTAGCACACAAACATGTTGCAAACATAATATCTGGTCTACTAGCAGTGAGATAGAGTAATGAGCCAATCATACCTCGATAGCTTGAGATATCAACTTTCTTACCAGATTTATCCTGGTCAAGCTTAGTGGCAGTGGCCATGGGTGTCTTTGCCGGCGAACAGTCTTCTAGATTGTACTTTCTTAGAAGATCACTGACATACTTTGACAGGCAAATGAAGATTCCATCTTCCTTTTGGCTTACTTGAAGATCAAGAAAGTAGGATAGCTCACCCATCATACTCATCTCATAATTACTCTGCATTAACTTAGCAAATCTTTTGCACAAGTTATCGTTAGTAGAACCAAATATAATATTATCAGCATATATTTGAACAAATATCATATCATTATCATGCAATTTGTAAAAGAGAGTTTTGTCTATGACACCTCTAGTAAAATTGTTTTCAATTAAAAACTCAGAGAGGGTGTCATACCAAGTTGTTAGGCCGAATTAACTCACTATATTAATAAATATAGTGAACACAATCAATAACAAAACACTCAAATAAGAGAATTATCAAAGTAAACTCTTATTCACAAAACTCAGTAGGTTACAAATACTCTCTTAGTGATTTATAACTTATCACTAAGAGCTGCTGGGTTACAAGAACAATATACTCGATGTTCTAACTCTTGTAGAGTAAACCCTAAGCTGTGTTTATATACACAGTTACATGATATCTACTGATTGATTTACAATTATCTGCTTCCTAAAATAATCTAATCAGTAGCTCTCCTTGTACTGTCCTGATCTGCACAATCTTCCTTGATCTTTATCTTCCTTGTTTATCCAGATCTGCTCTAGAAAATCAGCCGCCTGCAAACTCTGATCTTCGCTAAACTCTGATCCAGCTGGCAGTCGTTAAACTCTGATTTCCAGTTAAACTCTGATATTTGCTTCTGCACACTAAACAAGTTAGACACCTGTGACATCATCAAATATGTAACAATCTCCCCCAACTTGTACATTAGACAGAATGAACAAGTTATATATGTATATACTGATGATGTCAAAAATTATCAAAGACAAATGCATGAAATAATTAATTCACAGGACTAATTACAACTTACAGAACCCGCAGAACTATCTATCAAATCAACCTATATCCATAGCTTTCTCTAACAAACTGGTTGATCAGATTTTCTACCTTTAGCTTCAAGGTCTGTATCATCTGGGCTTTGACATTTCTCAGCTCTTCTGTATCTTCCCTAGTTTGATAGATAGCTGCTCTCAAGGCATTCACCTTGCTTCTTGCCATAGCATCTCCTAGCTGAATAACCCTTGGTCTGTCTGCATCATTATTATAACCCAAGATTCTGGTATTTGCAATAGTCTCCATCACAGAGCTATTCTTCTCCATAAAGATTTCAGAACCATCATCTTGAGCTATTTTTGGAGTATATTCTTCATCAGACTTTATTCCGTAGAATCTTCTCTTCTCATTAATAGTCCTTTTCATCAGATCAGACCATCTCTGAGTAGCTTCATTCTTGATTTCCAGCATATAATGAAAGTTTTCAAGTTCCCTCGGAGATTTCAGCAATTGGTCAGCTTATGAGATTCTATAAACTCTGCCAGACTCCAGAAATATAGCAATCTTCTCCTTGTCTCCAGTACCATCATGAGTGTCCATGAGAATCTGCACTGATTCTACTTTGTCTAGGTCCGTTTGAGTGACAGCTTCTCCCACCTTCTCAGTCAGAGGATATGGATCTTTGAAAGTGGTTGCTGAGCTTGTTTCTATCTTTTCCTTCCAGTGCCCTAGACCAGTAGTATCATAAGCTTCCTTTCCTCTGGTTCCATGAGTTCTGATCCTGGTAAGCATTTAGCTTTCCTTGTACAGACTTGTACCAAGGCTTCCAAAGAGACTCTTCTTCTTCTGGTCTTGAGGTTTCCCAGAGTTTGTCTTCAGCCATGAGGCCTTAGTTTCTTTAATCTCAGATTTTTCTTCTGCTGCTGGAACTTTAACTTGAGCACTGTCTGAGGTTAAAGTTATATCAGAGATTGGCTTGACTTCATTCTTTCCTCTTCTGGTCAATCCAGCTTCTTCTTCTTCTACTTGGTCAGATACATAAGTGATTATGTTTGCATCCTTGCTTAGCTTTATCATCCTCTGAGAGGGATTCTCTGATGCAATCTTGACAATAGATTTCTTCATCACAGTAGGAACTCCATCAACAGGTTTCTTTCCTTTGTCCTTGGAATCAATCTCAGATTGAGCTTGAGACCTGGTTCTTGGTCTGTTGATATCAGCATAGTTCATCTCACTGATCACTATCCCTTTTTGCTTTGGTCTTTTCTGTTTTTGTGAGGGATCAGTGACTTGCTTCTGCTCATCAGACTTTGTCTTACTGATCCTCATCTTCTCAGCAGCTAGTCTTTCTTCCTCAAGTCTGATAGCTTCTATATCCAATCCTGGATTTTTCCTTTCAAATATCTTTCTTGCTACAGCTTCATCAATTGCTTGCAGAGAAGGAGATTTGTAGAACAAAGTAGTTTCTTTACCTCTGAACTTCAGAGTTTGACAAAACTTCTGAGATTCAGGATCTCCAGCTTCAATTAATTTATCTGATCCAGAAATCAGATTTTCTTTCTTCTGTTCAACTTCAGAATTCACAACAACAAGTTCTTTTGAGATTGTCTGAGAAACTCTGACTGCTTCATTTATGCTTTGAACTTGAGACATTGCAATCATTTCCAGAGACATGTGCTTCTGTTGAGATTCTCTGAGTCTTTCAGAGTTTCTACCCTTATCACTCCTTTCTTTATCTCTGATTTGCAGCTTTAACTGCTCAAAGTTTCCTTCTGCAGTCTCTTTATTTTCATCTTCATCACCATCTGGCTTTTTCTTTGCTATTGGCTGGTCAGTTTTGCATTTGTCATTAATCACTTTCTCCCCCTTTTTGACATTATCAGAGGTCAGAGCTTGAACCAGCTGAGCTACAGAGGAGCTTAAATCAGCCAGAGTATGTTGCATTGATTTTTGAGTAGCCTCAATTGAGGCAAGTCTGTCTTCCACAGAGGGAGGTTGAGCTCTGCACATCCTTTGGAAATAGGTTAAATGACAAACTTTTCTCTGTGCAGACATGGGATGTTGAATTTGAGAGACATGAACTGGAGTAGGAGTCTTGAGAGGAGAAGATTCTCTGACTGGTGACAGCGCTTGAACTGGAGAATCAACTCTTTCTGGTGAAGTTTCTCTGACTGGTTCAGAGATTGAGACTGGAGTCACAGAAGTCTGAATGGGAACAGATGTGACCTCTATTGCATCATCATCATCATCATCATTATCATCAACAAATATGCTCAGAGTATGAGATGTCAGAGCTTCTGTTGCTGCATCAGAGTTTGCAGCTGTAGATACCTCCTGAACAGGAACTGCAACATTGGCTTCAGGTTGGAACAAAGAATCTTGAATCATTTTCAACACAGCCTCTGTTTGAGCATCTTCTGATTGAGCTTGAAAATCAGGATTTGTGTCTGACATATGAAAGTCAGCTGCAGAAGTTTCAAGAGGCATTGCAGAGAGAGGTTCAACCATTACTGGATCTGCAATTTGTGGTTGATCAGAGAATAAGATCATGGCCTGGTTAGGATATTCTGACTGAGGAGGCTCAACAGTCAGATCAGTTATGTTTGTAGGCTTGACTTTCTTTCTCTGTTTCTTAACTAGTGGAGGATGTTGAGGTTCTTCATCAGAATCAGAGTCTGAGATCTTCTGCAGAAATCTTCTTTTCCTGGGTGGAGGAGATGGTTTGATTGGAGATTTTGAAGATCTAAGAACCCTCTTAGGTGAAGTTGTTACAACTGGCCCTTTTTGGGAAGGACCAGAGGATAAGATTTGGTCATATTTTACAACTGGCCCTTGTTGAGAAGGACCAGAGGTTGGTTCAACATCTGGCTGAGCAGATGAAGATGGATGGTGTGGTATATTCTCATCAGAGAATAAGGGTCCATACTTATCTGGCATGGCTACTCTTAATTTATCCTGAACTGTGACAGGAATAGCAAATACTGGTACATTGGATTTCTTGCTATCCTTTTTGATAAGATCAGTAAATGCACGTTTGGTTATTCTAAAAGGCAGTTCATTACCAGTTTCAGGCATAGGGACATCAGGAAAACAATAAGAGAAAATGAGCTGACAGAATCTAGCATAATGTAACAACCGCAAAATTTCAAGTACGTAAATAAATTAGTTATTTAATTTTATGCGGTTAAAGTTATTATTTAAATAAGTGTGAAAATTATTATTTAATAAAAAAATATTGGTCCGTAAAGTATTTCAGGCTAGTACAAGGTATTGTTATATAGGCTAGCTAATTAAATCTATATTTGTACCTTTAAGATTTAAATATTGGCTAGATGTATAGTTTTATGTTGACCCAGAAATTATAAATATTGCGGGTTAGGTAAAATAAATATTTCTTTATAATGTTAAAATAATTATTTAAGTGATTATTTTAGTATTTTATAATCACGGATAATATTTGGAGTATTAAAATAGGAATAGTTAAATGAGTCGGGACTGAAATATTGGTAAATAAACGAAACAGGAGTAATTAAAACGAGATGTAACTGCGATGCGAGGTAATAATAATAATAAAATAAAATAAAATAAAAATAGGAAAATATAAGCAAACCTCGAAAGTTGTGCACACCTTGGTGCCCAAGAATTTTGTGTGCTGCCCAAGTAAAAAAGAATAAACAAATAATAGATTAGAAGGTCATTAAGTGTTAATGACGATTAGGAATGCCTATAAAAAGGCAAAGGATTTGCCATTTTATCACTCCCATTTCCTTATATAAAAAGAGGGGAAACTATATTGAGCAGAAGTATAAACCAGGAGGTTACCTTGGAAAGGATCAGTTTCAGCACAATCTTAATATAAAAAGGTATTACTTCACAAGCCATCATCTTTCATAAATAGAAAGTTGATTGTACATGGCTTTTAATGGTAATATTTAAACTCGTATGGACCCCTTTCCCTTATTATATTGGTACTATTGATTTACCATTGATTAAAAGTAATCTAAATAAACCAAACTAGTGTATTTCTTGTATTAGAGAGAGTTGTGCCCAGAAGCTTTATCAAACTAGGATAGAGTTCTTGAATGGAGTTTGGGGTTTTGTTGATTATTGTTGGGTAATTGAATTGAAGGAGGGTTGGGATATAGTTGGTTTAGTGGGTGGAGACTCGGAGCAGTAAAGGAGGCGGAGCGCGGCCGTGGCTTGCGCCAGCAAGGCTGACGGAGGCGGAGGGCGAGCTTCATCGGAGGGAGGAGGCGACGTCGTTGTTAACGGCGTCGAAGGACGGTGACTCGCCCAAACTCGGTGGAGTCTGGAGAGAGAGAGAGAGAGAGAGAGAGAGAGAGAGAGAGAGAGAGAGAGAGAGAGAGAGAGAGAGAGAGAGAGAGAGAGAGAGAGAAGAGGGAGGTCGCCGCCCGGACTTTTCCGGCGGAAGAGGCGGTGATGGGGGGGAGAAGAGAGAAAGTGATGGGTGGAGAAGATGGGTGTGAGGGCAATATAGTAATCTCACCAACTGGGTAGTATTTTAAATAATGATTAAAGTAGAATTAATAAGTAATAAAGAGAAAATGAAATAAAGAATTAAAGGATGGTAATTTTTTAATGTCAACAAAAACAGAAAATTTTGATTTGAGTATTAAGTTGTCATAAGCTACAGTAGTAGGTTGATTTGGAAATTTAGACGTAATTTAGGTAATAATTTCGGGAGAGAATTTAATTGAATCAGTAGGGTAGTGGGTTCTAATGGGAATTTCATGATTTACTTAATCATTTAATTAGGGAATTTGGGATTTAAAAAGGTAACTAGTTAAAAGATTATTTGAATCTAAGTGAGAGATTGTTATAAAGTTCGAGAAGGAAATTTGATTTAATTTAAATTTAAATAAAGGATTAATCTAGGAAGAGATGGATTTATAAGATAATTGAATAATTGGAATTTTAGAACAAGTAAGTTGCTACCGAACAATAAAATATTAAGAAATATAATTTAGTCAGCTTAATAATAAAGATACTATTCATTATAAGTGGATAATTGAGTAATACTTGAGAAGGATCTTTTGTTAATTAATGGACATGTGGGAATATGTTAAGAGAACTATTAAATATAGGATGTAGTAATTAGAAAGGTTAATTAATTAAATTAAAAGAACTAAAGCATTATTTTGACTTGAGGTGTAGTTGTTATGTATTTATATAATTATTTTTGAAATCTTTTTCCGTCAATGAAATTACTAAGTGTTATTATTTTATATGTGGTTAAGAATATAAAGGGGCGGAGCATAAATATAAGTATTAATTCCGAGGAAAGATATTGTCAAGCTAAGGACCCGAGGCAAGTTCACTATCCTTATCTCTATTTAAGTTGTTTAATTACCATAATTATTTGATCAAATAATATTTTAAATACCTCGACTATGTCCTTCGCTCCAATATAAGTTATAAATCATTAAAGTGAACTCCTAAAATTGATTACGTAATTCAACCTTCCTTTTGTCCGGGAACGGTTAAAGAATTATTTCTGATAGAAGGTGTATTGTTCACATCTTCTGACCAATACTGATTTATTGATTGATTAAGGATTTGTTTCTGATAGAAGATGTATTGTTCACATCTTCTGGCTAATAATGATTGATTGATAAATCAGAAGAGTTTGTTCGGAGAATGTTCTTTCTACTCGGAGAATTCTTGTTCGGCTGGTCAACACGAATTTATTAAATTCGTGGTAAAGATGAAAGTTACTATCTGGTAAGGCAGATAGTAGGGTTCCAGTGTTAAACCCTGATGCTAGCAAAGAGAGTGTTGGTGTGTCTTTAGTGGTGACGATCAGACCACTAGGACTACACAGGAGAACGATATTCACGAAATGGTATTTGATCGGACCATGTAGTGGTATCGAGAGGTTGGAAGACCAGCAATTCTTTGATTTAAAACTTGTTCTGGTATTTGATGCTTTGTTGATTTAAACTGTTTTTGTGCCCTAAATGCATAAGTTGTTAAATGTTATCTACAATTATGTGAGCTTGCTGAGCATGTAAGTGCTCATTCTTGCATCTATGTTTTATCAACTAGCAGTAAAAAGCGAGTATGGCACGAATCAAGTTAACCGCTCGGAAGCGGGTGCGAGCTCGGATAAGAGAAAGGCACATCACTCCAGCTGAAGCTGCCAGACAACGAAGAATAGTAGGAACTCGAGCTGTAGTTGTTCTCTTTTGGTTTCAACCCTTTGCATATGTAATCATATTAGTAGTTTGGATGTGAGTTAGACGATCGACCCTGGACTTGTGGGGCGAGAGTCGGATATTGTATAATATTAATATCTATGCAAGTGTTGTTTTGATGTCAAATGCTAGTGATGAGCCAGATCTGCGAGAAGCGGATTTGGGGTCGTCACACATAATACACAATATTAATATTCTCTTGTCTCCTATCACCAATAAATCTCAGTATGGAAGTAGCATAATCAAATTTGAGATTGTGGCTCAGAGAATACCCAATTTGCTGACTGAAGATAGGGATGGCATCAAAGTTGCTACATTTGTTGCCGAAAGCCCTAGTGATGCAATCATAAAAGAAGCTCCACTCCTTGCAGAGATGTGGACGCTTGAGTTCCCCCATCTTATCAGTACTTTCTGAGTACCCAAAGAAAGTCATCATGTCCGTCAGGGTTTGAGTGGGGACTGAAGAATCGAACTTGTTATGTTCAGGAAGATGGAGAGCCTTCCTGACAGTCGCCGGTGAGACGAAGTATTCTTGACCCTCACAGTCACAGGTCAAAGATGGAGAGCCATGGTCACCCCCATCATCATAACGAGCTTTCCTCCAGAATGTGAGGACTTGTGAAGGAGAGATGGACTCCGGTTGAGTCAGAGCATACATCAACTCGCTGTGAGCCTGAAAATCCTGTATCAGATGAAACTCCTTGGGGGCTTCTTCATTATCGAGTATGGCAGCATAGTTATTGGTGACAAACTTAGCCCCATCAAACTCAAATGCTGTTGTCGACATAGTTCTGAAAGAAAATGAGAGTTTAAGATAGTGTAGGTAAAGTGTTTGATGAAGTGCGTAAGAGAGAATGAAGAGAGAGAGGTGAAAATAGAGCAGTGAAAATCGTGTGTAAAAGTAAAAGATGAAAATCTTTTTAACTCGTTATATATATATATGTGCATACACGATCTGCTGAATTTTCAAAGTTAGTGGGACACGTGGCAGCCTCTCAACGGTAAAAAAAACGAGTAGTGGAGCAGTAATTATGAGCATGCGTGAAAACTTGTGTGTGCATAACAAGTTCCGAGAAAAACACAATTATTTACCGTGTTTTACTCCACTCAAGAATTCAAATGGATTTTGTACCGTTTCACAATTAAAACTGATATTTACTGGACCAATTATTTATTAAATTAAACTCGAAAGTCGATCAGAGACTGACTTGAACCAGAGTTTAATTAAATATCAGAGTATGAGACAAACCATGTACATAGAATTTTGTACTGATAAGTGATAGAAATTGAGAATCTGTACGACAATTTTTCCTCAGAGGAATTTAATCAAAAATCACCCGATGTCAGAAAATTTGTTAATCACAAATATGGAGTGTATAGTGTGTGTTTACATAATTCCTTCATTGTCACAGAGATTGACAAAATTCTTAAGAACATTAGAATAAATCAGATTATCAGAAAATGATTTAACCACTTCATAAGCCGAGTTCACTATAATATGAATCAGAGTTTAAATTTTCTTCTCTTTACTAAGTCACTAATCTTTTGAAAGGAAACTTCTCAGGGTAAGTGAGTCATAACCTTCATCAGATTATTACTTCTCAGTATATTTCTCTAGTAATCAGAGAATGCAAAAAGTCCCCAAGAAAAATAAGATTTTTCTAATGCATTTTGCTTAATACCAGCAGTGCACTTGGATCATTCCTTTCACAGATTATCTAAGATCTCAAAGGAGTACCTGAGAATTTTTTTTATTTTTTTTGTAAGAGAAGAAATAAACTTTATTGATCCATATTTACGATTTATTTAACTCTGAGCTCATAAAGGGAGTAAAACAAATTCTACACTGATTACATATGTAATATTTAAAAAGTAAGGCAGTCTGAGTGGCATATTGAGATCATGTTATGTGTCAGATAGATTTCCACATATGTAATGTCACAAATATCAGACTTTAGAGATGTTCATGACTTAATTCAAGAATTTGCAACATCTTCTTCACAGGAATGTCACTTATCAGTTAAAATTTCATGTAATCAGAGTTTGTCAGGTTAGAGTGTAAATATCAGTGTTTGTCATATCAGAGCATAATCATCAGAGTTTGAATCAGAGAATAACATATGCAGTTATAAAACATGCTCGTGGTAGCAATTAATCAACAGATACATTCTAATGTGATATAGCAGAGTTTAGAGAGGACCAGAGATCATCCCTAATTCGTTTACAAGTCTTGTAAATGTTGCTTCAGCCAAAAGCTTGGTGAAGATATCTGCTAACTGCAGATCTGTAGGGACAAAGTGAAGTTCCACTGTCCCTTCCATCACATGTTCTCTGATGAAATGATATCTGATACCGATGTGCTTGGTCATAGAATGCTGTACTGGATTTCCTGTCATGGCAATAGCACTTTGGTTATCACAATAAATAGGAATTTGAGTGAGAGATAACCCATAGTCCATCAGTTGATTTTTCATCCATAAAATCTGAGCACAGCAGCTTCCTGCAGCAATATATTTTGCCTCTGCAGTAGATGTGGAAATTGATTTATGTTTCTTACTGAACCAAGACACTAATCTTCCTCCAAGAAATTGACAGCTCCCACTTGTGCTTTTCCTGTCTATTTTGCATCCTGCAAAATCTGCATCTGAGTAACCGATCAGTGTAAAGTCTGATTCTCTGGGATACCAGAGTCCCATCTCAACTGTTCCCTTGAGATATTTGAAAATCCTTTTGACTGCTACTAGATGTGGTTCTCTTGGATCTGCTTGAAATCTTGCACAGAGACAGGCAGCAAACATGATATCAGGTCTACTGGCAGTTAGATATAGAAGTGAGCCTATCATACCTCTGTAGTTAGTAATTTCTACTGGTGTTCCAGTATCTTCATCTAACTTAGTGGTTGTTGCCATGGGAGTAGTAGCAGCTGAGCTATCCTGCATACCAAGTTTTTTTAGCAGGTTCCTAGTGTATTTAGACTGATTAATGAAAATACCCTCATCAGTCTGCTTGACTTGTAGTCCCAGAAAATAGCTCATCTCTCCCATCATGCTCATCTGATATCTAGACTGCATAAGCTTTGAAAATCTTTCACAGAGTTTAGGATTAGTAGATCCAAAGATGATATCATCCACATAAACTTGAACTAAGAGCAGGTCATTACCATGGTTGAGATAAAACAGAGTTTTGTCAATTGTACCTCTGTTGAAACCACTGTTGTTAGGTCCAGATACGATTGTGGAAGGGGGGGTTGAATACAATCGTCACAAAATAATCGCGGCGGAATAATCTGATTGGAGTTTAACTTATTAATCAGATTTAAATTAATTAATATAACAATTTTTTAAGTAGTTATATAATTAATATGGTTCGTTTTAATGTCCACTAGTTCGTAGAATAAATTTGACAGGAAGTATTCTAACTTAGCGGAATAAAACAACCGAGTGATCAAAGCACAGAAAACTGTGGATATAACAATAGCAAGTTACTAACAACTTGAAAGTTTACAAGGCTTTGAACAAGAACAAATGAAGAGGTTATGGCCATATTTATAGGCAAACCTTTGAACTAGTATGACAAAGATAGGCATGACAATCCTAGGAAGTGCTATGACAATCATACAAAGTGCTATGACAATTACATGGATCAGTATGACAAAGTAAGCTAATGTCATGCTACAAATGGGTGGGTATGACAATCAGAAACATTGTCATGCCCATAAAACCTCGGTATGACAAACTAAGAAAAGCAGTATGACAATCTAAACTTGTCTGCTAAGGAAGAGACGGTATGACAATCTTTGGGATTGTCATGCAATCAAAAACTCGGTATGACAAACAGAGTATTGTCATGCCAACTGAAACGGTATGACAATGAGAGCATTGTCATGCCAACTGTTATATGAGACCTTTCAGGTGCGGTATGACAATCATTATGATTGTCATACCGTGCCTTAAATCCATTAAAACACATATTACTTTAATATAATTAATCAAATAATTATCCACTTAATTATATTAATTATATATATTCATAAATTAAATTAATTCGATTATGAATTAATTTAATAAATAAATTACATAACTTATGATTAATTTTGAGATGTGAATAAATTAAAAGAATAATTATATTGAGCAATTCTTCAGCAACAGGTCTTCTGACTTCCTTTAAAAGATTTGATTCTTTGTCAAGATAGAACGACCACCTATTGTTGATGCAGAATATTTAATCTGAGTAGCTGACACACAAATGTACTGTCTGGTTCATCTGTATCTAGCTGAATCAAATATTCTTTATCAATTAAACATTTGAGAAGTGGCTTGATCGTCGAGTCTTTGTCTTTGTAGTTCTTCTTCATAAGTAGAAATAGTTTGGAATCTTCTGAATAAATAAAGTATTAAAACTTTATACCTTCTGGACTTCTGGACGTGCTACAAAATATTATTTGTACACTGAGGCTTGAACATATTAATGAACTTTTTTCAGTGGTGTGCAGCAGCATCCTGAAATTCTTCAGACATATGATTTTAATAAATCACTTGACGTTCTTCGTACGGATTCCTTCAATAGTGCTTACTATTTACTTTCTTTCTTATCAGAGTTGAGTTGATACTCTTAAATACAAATAGGCTAAACATGTGCCTTTAAACTGTCCAAAAGAAATTGAGCCAGAGTTTCATACCATGCTCTTGGTGCTTGCTTTAGTCCATAGAGTGCCTTGTCAAGTCTGTAGACATGATCTGAAAATTTTGAGTCTACAAAACCTGGAGGTTGTTCAACATACACTTCTTCCTCCAGTTCCCCATTGAGAAATGCACTCTTCACATCCATCTGAAAAACTTTGAATTTCTTGTGTGCAGCATAGGCCAAGAAAATTCTGATAGCTTCTAATCTGGCAACTGGAGCAAAGGTCTCATCATAGTCAATTCCTTCCTGTTGAGAATATCCCTTAGCTACCAGTCTTGCTTTATTTCTGGTGATTATGCCATCACTGTCTGTCTTGTTTCTGAACACCCATTTGGTACCAACTATTGATCTGTTCTTTGGTCTTGGTACTAATGTCTAGACTTTGTTTCTTTCAAATTTATTTAGCTCTTCTTGCATTGCTGTCACCCAGTCAGCATCCTGAAGAGCCTCTTCCACTTCTTAGGTTCTGTCTGAGATAGAAATGAATGAAATAGGCATTTATTTGTTGTTGCAGTTCTGGTTTGTACTCCAGCATCTGGATCTCCAATAATTAGATCTGGTGTGTGAGACTTTGTCCACTTCCTTTCGTGTGGCAGTTGACTTCTGGAATTTGATCCTCCCCCATGATCCATGCTATTTCCAGTGTCAGTCTGATTCTCTGATGTCTGATTCTCTGATGCTTCTCCCCCATGATTCATGCTGTCTTCATCAGCATTCTGAGTTTCTGATGCTCCCCCTGAAGATGTAGTCTCATGATTTTTCGATGTAGAATTATCAAAGTTTGATGAATCAATATCAGAGTTTGCGTTTTCTGCTGAGTCTTCATTATTTTCATCCGAATGTTCATTATGAAAATGCTCCCCCTCAACATGTGCTTGAGGTTGATGAGTACGAATGAGATACTCTGATATGATCTCAGAATCAGAGTTTAGTGAGTCAGAGAATGCATCTTCATCTTCAAATCTCAGTTGCTCATGTTCATCAAAATCTTCCATCCCAGTTATTTTCTTATCATCAAAAGAGACATGGATGGATTCCATGACTATTCTTGTTCTCAAATTGTAAACTCTGAAGGCTTTTGTTGACAAAGGATAGCCAACAAAGATTCCTTCATCAGCTTTTAAGTCAAATTTGGTCAACTGTTCAGGATGACTTTTGAGAACAAAGCATTTGCACCCAAATATATGGAAGTATTTGAGATTTGGTTTTCTGCCTTTGACCATCTCAAATGGTGTTTTCCCATGCTTATTTATCAGAGTTGCATTCTGTGTGAAGCAAGCAGTTTGTACAGCTTCAGCCCAGAAGTAGGTTGGCAGTTTTGCTTCCTCCAGCATGGTTCTAGCAGCTTCAATCAGAGTTCTGTTCTTTCTTTCTACAACACCATTTTGCTGAGGTGTTCCAGGTGCTGAAAATTCTTGCTTAATTCCATTTTCTTTACAGAACGCTTCCATTTTAAAATTCTTAACCTCGGTGCCATTATCACTCCTGATGATCTTTACTGCATCTTTAGAAATTTTGTCCAGTTGCTTGACATGTTCGATTAGAAGAGAAGATGTCTCATCCTTGCTGTGTAGAAAATATACCCATGTATATCTGGTAAATTCATCAACAATAACCAGAGTATATCTTTTCTTTGCAATGGACATAATATTTACTGGTCCAAAAAGATCAACATGAAGCAGATGATAAGGCTCAAGAATTGAGGACTCGGTTTTACTTTTGAATGAAGATTTCCTCTGTTTTGCTTTCTGACAGGAGTCACAAAGACCATCTGGTGTAAAAACTGATTTGGGCAGTCCTCTTACAAGATCTTTCTTCACCAATTCATTTATATTGTTGAAGTTCAGGTGAGGGAGTTTCTTGTGCTAGTTCCAGCTATCTTCAATACTAGCTCTGCCCAGTAAGCAGATTGCAGAGTTATCAGAGTTTAAAGAGAGCTTGGCTTCACAGATATTTCCATGTCTATATCCCTTCAGAACAACTTTCCCAGTGCTTTTGCTAATCACTTCACAGTGTTCTTCAAAGAAATCAACATGATATCCTCTGTCACAGATTTGACTTATGCTGAGTAGATTGTGCTTAAGTCCTGAGACCAGAGCTACAGATTGAATGATGACACTTCCAAGATTGATATTGCCATATCCCAAAGTTTTCCCTATGTTGCCATCTCCATAAGAAACATTTGGGCCAGCCTTCTCCACAAAGTCTGATAGCAGGGCTTTATTTCCTGTCATATGTCCTGAGCATCCACTGTCCAGAACTAGGATGTTTTTCCTGTTGCCCTGCAATCACATTCACAACTAATGATTAGTTTTAAGGACCCAGACTTGCTTGGATCCTTTGTTCTTGTTAAGTTTGTTAACACTAGAAGCGGAGGATTTTTCAGAGTTTAAATCAGAGTTTATGTTAACAGACTTTTTAACAGAGTTTAAACCAGGAGAATCAATCTTTTTCTTCAAAGAAGGTTTTAATTCATAATAATCATAGTATAAACTATGGTATTCCTTACACGTGTAGGTGGAATGCCATATACTACCACAATGAAAACAAGGATTTTCTGGTCTAAATCTAATATTCCTAGTCTTAACTTCTGATTTGGGAGACATAGAATTTATGTCCTTATTCTTCCTGCAAAAAGAAGCAAGATGATTAGGATTACCACAGTTATGACAAGTTTTCCTAGGAGCATTAGGAATAGGCATACAATTATTGCTTTTGTTTATTCCTACCTTCCCATTTCTGTTTTTCCTAGGTTCTTTAATCCTGTTTTCTTGTTTGACCTCCTTGAGCTTATGCTTAAGCTGTTTCTGAGTCATTAAACCTATGTTGACCTGTTTTGGTTTATCAGTCATTGATTTGTCATGAACTTTTGATTCTGCAACAAATCTTACTGAAGCAACCTTAGGTCTTTCAATTGTAGTAGTCTCTTGTTTATATGACTCAGCTTCATTCTTATCAGTGTATCCTAGTCCTTTCTTCCAGTTTCCACTTTCTAAGATATTCTGAGTGGTTTTACCTGAGTTAGTCCATGTTCTGATTATTTCTCTTTCTTTAGCAAGTTCTGATTCAAGAGAGACAGTTTTCTTTAATAGCTCATTTTTAATGAAAACAGAATCATCTCTTTCTTTCTGAACTTCTAGCATCTGAACTAGTTCTTTCTCAAGATGATCATTCCTTTTCTTAACATCTAATATCTCAGATTTTAATCTCTCATTTTCTAAAGTCTGATCTCTATAACTAACATGCAAATTTTTAAGAAACAATCTTAACTCAGTTATATCTTCAGTGTCAAAAGCAAGAGTGGAATGAGGTACCTTAGTTTCAACAGCCTCATTGCTGTTGTCTGTGTTTGCCATCAAGGGATAGTTGACTTCTTCCTCAGAATCTGATGAGTCTGCCCAGTTCCCTTTCTTGGTGATGAAAGCTTGTCCTTTCTCATTCTTAGTTTTCTTGCACTCAGTTGCAAAATGACCTTTCTCACCACAGTTGAAGCAGGTATACTTAGACTTATCAGCTTTTCCAGATTTTTCTTCTTTGCCTTCATTCTTTTTGAAGACCTTCTTATCAGAGTTTCTGTCTTTCCTTGAGAACTTCTTCCCTTTATTAAAATTCTTATAAGCCATCTTCTTGAAACTTTTAACCATCAATGCTGCCAGCTGCATCATTTCAGTATCACTGTCATCAGAGCTGAAGGCATATCAGAGTCTGAGTCATTATCAAAGTTTGATGATTCAGTATCAGACTTTGTGACATGTGCTTTTCCTTTGTTTTTCACAGCTGTTTCTCCTTGAACTTTTAGAGCAACTGGTTTGGGTTTCCCTCCATGTCGTTTGCTCCTTTGTTCCATTTCAAGTTCATAGGTTTTCAATCTCCCAAAGATATCATCCAGAGACATCTCTTCAAGATCATGATTATCTCTTATAGTTGTTACTTTCAAATCCCACTTTTCAGGAAGAGCTAGGAGGAATTTGAGATTTGAATCTTCCAAATCATATTCTTTATCCACTAGAGATAAGTCATTCAGCAGCTTGACAAACCTGTCATAAATATCAGTCAATGATTCACCAGATTTTGAATCAAAGTGTTCATACTCTTGAGTAAGTATGGTTCTTCTGTTCTTCTTGATGGCTTTGGTTCCTTGACATCTGATTTCCAAAGCATCCCATATTTCTTTTGCAGTTTTGCATCCAATCACCCTATTAGACATAGCATTGTCTAGAGCACTGTGCAACAAGTGTTTCACTTTTGCATCCTTACTGATTGATGAGATGTCCTCAGGAGTATAATCCTTCTTTTCTTTGGGAATCATCTTCCGGGGTTCATCTCCAACTGCAACAGAGATCTTTGTTGGCATGTGTGGACCATCATAAATTCTATCCAGGTATTCTGGGTCTGTGGACTCCAAAAACATAATCATCCTAACTTTCCAGACAGGATATTCAGATGCCCTGAGGACCGGAACCCTAAGTGACTCATATCTACTGTTTGAAGTTTGTGATTTTTCAGACATGATTGTGTGATTAAGATCTCACTGTAGGTATATCAACAGAGCTGGCTCTGATACCACTTGTTAGGCCGAATTAACTCACTATATTAATAAATATAGTGAACACAATCAATAACAAAACACTCAAATAAGAGAATTATCAAAGTAAACTCTTATTCACAAAACTCAGTAGGTTACAAATACTTTCTTAGTGATTTATAACTTATCACTAAGAGCTGCTGGGTTACAAGAACAATATATTCGATGTTCTAACTCTTGTAGAGTAAACCCTAAGCTGTGTTTATATACACAGTTACATGATATCTACTGATTGATTTACAATTATCTGCTTCCTAAAATAATCTAATCAGTAGCTATCCTTCTGCTGTCCAGATCTGCACAATCTTCCTTGATCTTTATCTTCCTTGTTTATCCAGATCTGCTCCTGAAAATCAGCCGCCTGCAAACTCTGATCTTCGCTAAACTCTGATCCAGCTAACAGTCGTTAAACTCTGATATTTGCTTCTGCACACTAAACAAGTTAGACACCTGTGACATCATCAAATATCGTAATCAATTCCTTCTTCCTGAGAATAACCTTTTGCGACCAATCTGGCTTTGTTTCTCACAACAATGCCATCACCATGTAATTTGTTACGGAAGACCCATCTAGTTCCAATTGTAGACTTTCCCTTTGGTCTTGGAACAAGGGCCCAGACTTCTTGTCTCTCAAATTGATTGAGTTCTTCTTGCATGGAAAGAACCCAATCAGGATCAGCAAGTGCTTCATCCACTTTCTTTGGTTCTAATTGTGATGGATTACCAGAGAATAGACATTCATTTGTCGTAGCACTTCTAGTCCTCACACCAACATCAGGATCACCAATTATAAGATCAAAGGGATGATCTCTACTCCAAATCCTTTCCCTTGGAAGTTGTGTCCTTGATGATTCAGCAGTATTATCATTAGGCTGATGTGTATGACTAGTTGATCCACCAGCTCCCCCTGAGTTGTTTCCAGGTTGACTTGATGATCCACCACTAGCATCAGTGGAATCTCCAGCATTATTGCCATTTCCTCCACCATTGCCTGGATCATTATCATTGTTGACATCGCCTGTTGCAACCTCAGGTGGCACATCATCATCTGAATCAGAATCTGGATAGTTGTCAAACTTCAGTGATTCAGATGGATTAGCAGATTGTAAACTTGGAAGTTTAGTGTCATCAAATGTAACATTGACACTAACTTTCACTGACAGAGTATCAATTACAAAAACTCTATAAGCATTATTTGTATAACCAACAAAAATTGCTTCAGATGCCTTTGGCTCAAACTTGCTCAAGTTCTCTTCTCCATCCTTGAGAACATAGCACTTGGCTCCAAAGACATGAAGATGTTTGACATATGGTTTCTTGTTGTTATACAGATGAAATGGAGTTTTCATATGATCCTTGTTGATCAAAGTTCTATTTTGGGTATAGCAGGCAGTAGACACAGCTTCAGCCCAAAAGTACAGTGGAAGCTTTGCTTCAGCAATCATAGTTCTTGCATCTTCAATCAATTTACGATTCTTTCTTTCGACGACTCCATTCTGCTGAAGAGTCCTTGGTGCTGAATACTGCCTTCTAATTCCCTTTTCAAAGTAAAAGTTGATTAGAGTTAGATTCTTGAATTCCGTGCCATTGTCTGACCTTACAGCTTTCACTGGCACACCCTTATCCAATTCAACTGACTTAATATGATCAATCACTGTCATCGGGGTTTCATCCTTAGAAGCCAGGAAGTAAACCCAAGTAAATTTCGAGAAGTCATCCACAATAACCAAGGCATATCTTCCTCCATCAATTGATGCAACATTCACGGGGCCAAACAAATCCATATGCAGTAAATGAAGTGGACTTGTAATGGTATTGATGGTCTTGCCTGTGTGAGATGCTCTCTTCGCTTTTCCTTTCCGACAAGCTTCACACAGATCATCAGTTGAGAATTCCAGGGAAGGCAAACCTCTCACTAGATCTCTCTTGACTAGAGAGTTCATGGTTTTGAAGTTGAGGTGTGAGAGCTTCTTATGCCATAACCAACTATCTTCAGCAGACGCTTTGGCGTAGAAACAGTGAACTTCGTTTCCTGGTCCTGAAGACAAATCAGCTACGAATATATTGCCTTTCCTTATGTCACATAGTGAAGGACGCTTATCCTTGATATGTTTAATGATACATATCTCTTTTTCAAAATGAACATAATATCCCTTGTCACAAAACTGACTGACACTCAGGAGATTATGTTGAAGTCCTTCAACTATAGCAATATCTTCTATGATGATCCTTCCAATTTTGTACTTGCCATATCCCACAGTACGACCTTTGCTATTATCAGCAAAACTGACTGTTGGGCTAGCTCCTTCTCTTATGTCTTCCAGCAGGGATCTATTGCCAGTCATGTGCATTGACGCTCCACTGTCAAGCACCCAAGAACTCGTACAATTCCACTGGCACCCTGCAAAAGACAACTTGATTAAACCTTCTTTGGGACCCACACTTAATTGGGTCCAGCAAACTTAAAGAATTGATTTCTATCAGGTAATACAACAGAGCCTCTTGGACTAATACTTGGTTCACTCTTGACTGAACTTACTTCCTTAACAACAGCCTTATAAACCTTGGTTTTAGGCTTTGGAACATAAGTCTCCTTCCTAACACGAGGAGGACTAGCAGTCTTTGATCTAGCATGCTTATAGTTTGTGTGTTGCCTAGGTGATGTGTTTTCATTTTTAGCATGCAAATTTCTAAAATAAGCAGACATCATATTGAAAGCACAAGTCATGCAATTATCAACACCACAAGATTTATGACATGAACCAAAAACAGGAACAACAGGAATATCAGTCACAGTAGTAGGAACATCAATAGATTCTACTCTAACCTTGTTAACAGATTTAAAGTTCTCAGTAGAATGACATCTATTGTTCTTGTTCCTACAATTCACAAAATTATTAGGCTTGTTGAATTTAGTTCTCTCAGAGTTGACACCTAAACCAGCTTTAGGCAACCTAACATTGCCTTTCACTTTGATTGGTTTCAGTGATGTCAGGATCTCATCTCTCTTTTCATTACTCTCTTTCATTTTAAGGTCTTCCTGTTTGAGTTCATATTTAATGACAACAGGAGTTTCTAACAGAGGTTTAGCTTCTGAGGATTTGAACAAGGGTTGAGGGGAATCTTTCAAAACAAAAGGAATTCCTCTCTCCTCAGCACTCTTCTTAAAGGGAGTAATGTTACTAGCCTTACCTACAGATTTGTTATAGTCAAAACCTATTCCAACAGTTCTCTTGATCTCTTGTTTATCATTAAGTTCTTTGACTATAGTGGTGGCATCCTTAAAGGCTTTACACTTCACTTTCTCTTCGTCTAGCTGAAGTCTTAAAGCAATCTCACCTTTTTTTAAAACTCTGACTTTAGCATATTGTAATTCTAAATCCATAGTCAGTTGTTCAATTTTAGGCTTTAATACTTTCATCTCATTCATTTTATAAGCATGAATATCTAAGACTAAAGTATTAATCTTAAGGTTAGCAGCTTTCAACTTACTT
Organism: Daucus carota subsp. sativus; assembly: GCF_001625215.2. NCBI lineage: Eukaryota > Viridiplantae > Streptophyta > Magnoliopsida > Apiales > Apiaceae > Daucus > Daucus carota. The sequence continues at coordinate 18,568,958 of NC_030385.2, read as the reverse complement.
ATAGCATCTGTTAGGGTTATACTAAAATATTCGTTTGAAGTATATAACAATTATTTGAGAATCTTGAATGCATGTTTTCACATTGTCTGTATATTATATATTGTAGACAATCTAGTATCAAATGGGATAGCAGAAGATTAGATTGTCAGACTCCTTATATAATATAATAAAGGTTCACAGTCGAGGTGGTGTTAGACAAACCACTGAAACGGCTGAAGTATTATTTGGAAATAGTTTATCTTGACTATTGAATAATACTTATATACTTTGTGTATATTGAACGGGATCAAAATAGTAGAATAATTGTTTCTTTAATTCTGACAATAAAGAACTAAGATTCTATGATGTTATTAATGCTTAAGTTCTTAATCCGGATATAGTGATTGACACTTGTATTTAATGCACATGCCTTGACTCATAAATTAAGCAATTTATTTTAAATTACGAATTTATGTATTGGGCAATGACATTATATACAGAGTGGGATATTGACTATAAAAGGAAACCGTGTCCGAAAAATATATTCGGGTGATGATGTCCTCTTGAAAGCTCATAAAGATAATTATGCTTTAGTCCTGCAGGCAGATTTGTTCTTGCATAATTATAAGGTTGAGTGGATGATCAAGGATAAATGATATTAATTAAATTAATTGTCAGAAATTAATTTAATTAGTGGACATGCGATATCTTAAACATGGGGAATTTATAAGCAATTAATATGGGAGCCGAATTAAATAATTAATTTACGGAATTAGGAAAGGTAGTGCAAATATTAGTTCTTTAGTGGATAGAATTAACATTTAATGATATTGGGCCTGGCCCGGAATGTCATTGGAAGGCCTAACCTAATGATCCATGATCCCTGCTGTAGCCTATATATATTCTCGTTCTCCTAAAGCTGAAAGACACACCAAAAGGAATTAATCCTAGAGTCAGAGAGAGGCAGACGTTTTTCTCAAGGGGACAGCTAGGGTTTTGGGTTTTCGGAGCTTTAAGGAGAGGCACATCTTGGGAGATCGAAGGCCACACTTCGTCCAAGGAGAATCAAGGAATACAGTAGAAGACGTGGATTTGAATCGCTTGCGCCATAGCGATTAAGGTTAATATTCTGTTCGAACTTTTAATTAGTATCATAAAACGCAGGACCAAGGTCCGATTGTTCCTACAATGGCATCAGAGCCAGGTTGCGGTTCTGCGATTTATGATATGTAGTCCATGTCATGATTATATATGCATGTATATAGTGATTCTGTGATGCAGGTCGTTGTCCACTATTATGGCCGTGTTTTAATTATTCTGTTATGTTTGGATTCCACGTGGTTTATCGTGGCTGTTGTAAATCACGAGGGTTGATCGTGATAGTTTAATCTTGTAATTCAATTTGTAATTGTTTTAGATTATGATCTGATGTAATAGAATAGACTGGTTCGTCTGTACAATTAGTATGTAATTGTTTGATCAACGGGGCTGCAAGAAACAAGGATCTTCCGCTGCTGCGATTAGGGTTTCGGGGGTGCTGCACTGTTTTGGGCGTAACTTTTGCATACGATGTCCGATTTGGGCGACTGAGCACTTTTCGGAGACGGCAGAACGAGAGGAAGCTAGCCACAACCGGGGAAACCCCGGTTGATGTGATTTCAAAGGTGTTTTTCGGAGTTTTTCGAGGCATTCTGAGGCCGTTTAGGCCTCCAAACGGGCTCTCGAAGTTTTCTGGACAGATCTGGATTCTGACGAAGGATGAATTCGAAGCTGTTTTTTCTGGGGCCATAATAGTGGATGTGCTTTATTATGATTATTGATTATTTTTATTATGTGTTTCTTGTTTGTGTTGTTATGCCATGTGATACTAACCCTTCGCATGCTAGAATGACATGGACATAGGGATGTTTTTAATTAATGCTTTAATCATGCTAGTATGCTGCCATGTTATGTGTTCTTTATGTGTTCTTTATGTTGCTATAACCATGATAGTATGCATGTGGACTTCGAAGAAAAAACATAGGGCGATGCATCTAGATTAAAATCCTCAAAGTAAATTCTAAGTGGGAGAGGGAGTTAATATGGTATTAAATCCCATGGTCTCCATCATTGTTTGTATGTAATTTAGCATAAAGGCGAATATAAATTATGTATACGTGACCCATCGTGGCATGTAATTTATGGTGCCTAGAATGTTATAGATATTACTGGAACAAACTTCTTAAATTAATACGAATAGATACGGATTTTCTTTATCTCTGATTTGGGGCGATTTCGAAGTCTTATGGGTATTAAGTGAGACCGATGTGACTCCTCCACTGCCTAGAAATCAAACCAGACACGAATATTGAATTGAAGTATTCTATTCCAGAAATATTGGAAGGTATACATGCCGCCCATCGTGGCGTACCAAGTTCCATAGGTTTCGGGTAATTTAAGATTTGATGATGGTATACACTTAGCTATGAAAAATAATATAGACCACCCCAACGTGGCTTATTGTTTAGTAATAGGACCGAAGTGACGTTTAAACAAATTTAGGTGGTATACATGTCACCCATCGTGACGTACCAGAAACTTATGGTGTTTAAACGTTAGTGCATTTAATTTTAATAATTGTTAGAGGAACCAATAGGACTTAATTTTTTATGCACCCTTCTTTATGTGTAATGTAATTTTTTCATGCATGATTCTCAGGATATAATGGGGTTTAATCCACTGTTTACCATACTTAAGGATAACAAACTTACCGGACCTAACTATATTGAATGGAAACGTAATTTGGACATTGTGTTGACTGCTGAGGAGTACAAGTTTTGCACTTATGAACCCAAGCCTGAGCAGCCCGCTGCTGATGCTCCTGATGAGGAGAAAGAGTATTATAAGCGGTGGATAAAGGCTGATGAGATGTCGCGATGTTACATTCTGGCAGCAATGTCGGGTGTTTTGCAGCATCAGCATCAGGCTATGGCCACTGCTTCGGATATGCACTTTAATCTCAAAGAACTTTTTGGAGATCAGAATAGGGCTGCTAGGCAAGTAGCCATGAAGGCTTTAATGAACACTCAGATGGCTGAAGGTACACCTGTAAGGGATCATGTTCTCAAGATGATGTCACATCTGAATGAGATAGAGATCCTTGGTGCAGAGCTTGACGGGGAAACCCAGATTGACATTATCCTTATGAGCTTGCCCAAGAGTTTTGAGCAGTTCCGCTTAAATTACAACATGAACAAGAGGCAGTATAGTCTTGCGGAACTGCTGACAGAACTTCAGGCAGCTGAAGGATTATTTCGCCAGAGTGTTCAAGTGAATGTGGCTGAGAAAGGCTCTTCCTCTAAGCCGAAAGGCAATAAGAAGAAGAAAAAGGCTCAGACACAGAAAGCTGTGAAGGCAGTGGGAGTTCAAGGTGGTGTGAAAAAGCCTAAGGGGAAGTGCTACCGGTGCAAGCAGTCAGGTCACTGGAAAAAGGATTGTCCTCTTCCTAAGAAGACAAACGATACTGGTATGTCTCTTTCTCTAGTTACAGAAACATTTGTAGCGGCTATATCTACGAGCACTTGGTGTGTAGATACTGGAGCCACTGATCATGTTTGTAACTCTATGCAGGGGTTCCAGCAATCCAGAATGCTTAGAGATGGTGAGATCTATGTGTTCATGGGAGATGCTACGAAAGTAGCAGTAGTTGCAGTAGGAGTTATTCATTTATCTTTTGGTTCTGATAGGATTTTGGTTTTGAACAATAGTCTTTATGTACCTTCTTTTAGAAGGAATTTCATTTCGGTTTCTAAACTTGCTATGGATGGTTATAATGTTTGTTTGGATCGTAATGTTTCTATTATGACGAATAAACGGATTATATGTTCTGGTACATTGCAAGACAATTTGTATATAATTAATCCTAGTCAACCCGCACTGCAACTACAACATAGGGTATTGAATAACACATCTTCTACCTCTAATAAAAGAAAGGAACCTTCTAGTTTGAACCAAACATTTCTTTGGCACTTGAGATTAGGTCATATTAACTTGAGGAGGATTCAAAGACTGGTAGTAGACGGGCCTTTAGGCTCATTGGCAGTGGAGCCATTTCCAGTTTGTGAATCCTGCTTGGAAGGTAAAATGACCAATAGGCCTTTTGAGGCAAAGGGGAATAGAGCCAAAAAAGTGTTAGGATTGGTTCACTCTGATTTATGTGGACCTATGAATATCCAAGCAAGAGGTGATTATGAGTATTTCGTCACTTTTATTGACGATTATTCTAGATATGGATACATTTATTTGTTGCGCCGTAAGTCTGAGTGCTTTGAGAAATTCAAAGAGTACAAAGCTAAAACGGAGAAGCGACATAATAAAAGTATCAAGTCACTACGATTTGATCGTGGTGGCGAATACTTGCTTGGGGAATTCAGGGAATATTTATCAGAGAATGGGATAGAATCCCAGTTGACTGCACCAGGAACACCCCAGCAGAACGGTGTAGCAGAGAGAAGGAACCGGACTCTTTTAGAGAGTGTTAGATCGATGATGAGTTATTCGGATTTACCCAAGTCCTTTTGGGGACATGCCTTAGAGACAGCAGCTTATCTTCTGAACTTAGTACCTTCTAAGTCAGTTCCTAAAACCCCTTTAGAATTGTGGACCGGGGACAAACCGAGTCTGAGACACATTCGGATATGGGGTTGTCCAGCACATGTGCTGAACAAGAACGCGACTAAGCTAGAACCTCGTACAGAAGTAAAGCTGTTTGTAGGCTACCCCATGGGAACAAAAGGTTATTTATTTTATAGTCCTAAGGATCGGGATGTCACTGTTAGCACCAATGCAAGATTCTTAGAGGAAGACTATATAATGAATCACAAACCCAAGAGTAGTATCGTTTTGGAGGAACTAGTGGGAGGGACGAATAATGAACCTGTAGTACAAGTAGAACAACCACAGCAGACTGTGCAACCGGTCACTAATACCGCACCAGTTCCTCGTCGTAGTGGGAGGGTTGTTAGACAGCCCGACAGATTCATGTTTTTGGGAGAGTCTTCGGACTTGGTCTCTGGTGAACATGATGATGATCCCCGGACATACGAAGAGGCAATACAGGACAAAGATGCAAGTCTTTGGCAAAAGGCAATGGATTCTGAGATGGAATCAATGTATTCTAATCAGGTCTGGGAGCTCGTGGAACCACCCAAAGGTGTAAAACCTATTGGATGTAAGTGGGTCTACAAGAAAAAGAGGGGATCAGACAAAAAGGTGAAAGCCTGGAAAGCATGACTTGTTGCGAAAGGGTATACTCAGAAAGTAGGTATCAATTATGAGGAAACCTTTTCGCCAGTAGTCATGCTTAAGTCAATCCGTATTCTTTTGTCTATAGCAGCTCATCTCGATTATGAGATTTGGCAAATGGATGTCAAGACAGCTTTCCTTAATGGAAATCTTGAGGAAACCATCTATATGCAGCAACCAGAGGGATTCATTAAAGAAGGCCAAGAGCATCTTGTTTGTAAGCTGAAGAGGTCTATTTATGGACTTAAACAAGCTTCTAGGTATTGGAACATTCGCTTTGATCAGGCAGTCCAGTCATATGGATTTGATCAATGTCCAAGCGAAGCATGCGTGTATAAGAGATGTGAGGGAAATGCAGTGGTTTTTCTAGTGCTTTATTTTGATGACATTTTACTCATTGGGAACAATGTTAAGATGTTGTCTTCAATAAAGGCATGGTTGTTCAAACAATTTGAAATGAAGGACTTAGGTGAAGCAGCATACATCCTTGGGATCAAACTTATAAGGGATCGCAAGAAAAGGATGTTGGCTTTATCTCAGGAGCCCTACATAGATGACGTATTAGCTCGTTTTAACATGCAGGACTCCAAGAAGGGTAATTTACCCTTCAGACATGGAGTTACTCTATCAAAGAGGCAGTGTCCTTCGACACCTAAGGAGATAGAGAACATGAAGGCAGTTCCTTATGCTTCGGCATGTGGGAGCCTAATGTATGCAATGTTATGTACGAGGCCTGATATCTGTTTCGCCGTGGGCATGGTTAGCAGATACCAGTCGAACCCAGGACAAGAACATTGGAGTGCTGTTAAAGCAATACTCAAGTACCTGCGAAGGACTAAGGAGTATATGCTGGTTTACAAGTCCTCTGATTTATTGCCTCTGGGATATACCGACTCGGATTTCCAGACGGATAAGGATAAGAGAAAGTCCACCTCGGGATGTGTTTTTACTTTGGGAGGTGGAGCCGTAATATGGAGGAGGGTGAAGCAGAAATGCATCGCAGACTCAACCATGGAAGCCGAATATGTGGCAGCCTCGGAGGCAGCCAAAGAGGCTATATGGTTCCGAAACTTCCTGCTGGATTTGGGTGTGGTTCCTAATCTGCCACAGCAAATCACGATTTATTGTGATAACACTGGTGCTGTGGCGAATACCAAGGAACCGCGGGCCCATAAGGCAGCGAAACACATAGAGCGTAAGTATCACCTCATACGACAGTTCGTTAAGCGAGGAGATATCATTGTGGCTGACATAGCATCGAAGGATAACCGGGCAGATCCTTTCACGAAGAGCTTACCAGCTAAGGCTTTTCAGGAGCACGTGGAAGCGATAGGAGTCAGATACTTGGTCACATAGTTATTATAGTTGGTAGTGGATTGCTTGTAATAAACACTGATATACTCAAAGAATATCTTGAGTATAAGTGGGAGATTGTTAGGGTTATACTAAAATATTCGTTTGAAGTATATAACAATTATTTGAGAATCTTGAATGCATGTTTTCACATTGTCTGTATATTATATATTGTAGACAATCTAGTATCAAATGGGATAGCAGAAGATTAGATTGTCAGACTCCTTATATAATATAATAAAGGTTCACAGTCGAGGTGGTGTTAGACAAACCACTGAAACGGCTGAAGTATTATTTGGAAATAGTTTATCTTGACTATTGAATAATACTTATATACTTTGTGTATATTGAACGGGATCAAAATAGTAGAATAATTGTTTCTTTAATTCTGACAATAAAGAACTAAGATTCTATGATGTTATTAATGCTTAAGTTCTTAATCCGGATATAGTGATTGACACTTGTATTTAATGCACATGCCTTGACTCATAAATTAAGTAATTTATTTTAAATTACGAATTTATGTATTGGGCAATGACATTATATACAGAGTGGGATATTGACTATAAAAGGAAACCGTGTCCGAAAAATATATTCGGGTGATGATGTCCTCTTGAAAGCTCATAAAGATAATTATGCTTTAGTCCTGCAGGCAGATTTGTTCTTTCATAATTATAAGGTTGAGTGGATGATCAAGGATAAAAGATATTAATTAAATTAATTGTCAGAAATTAATTTAATTAATGGACATGCGATATCTTAAACATGGGGAATTTATAAGCAATTAATATGGGAGCCGAATTAAATAATTAATTTACGAAATTAGGAAAGGTAGTGAAAATATTAGTTCTTTAGTGGATAGAATTAATATTTAATGACATTGGGCCTGGCCCGGAATGTCATTGGAAGGCCTGACCTAATGATCCATGATCCCTGCTGTAGCCTATATATATTCTCGTTCTCCTAAAGCTGAAAGACACACCAAAACGAATTAATCCTAGAGTCAGAGAGAGGCAGACGTTTTTCTCAAGGAGACAGCTAGGGTTTTGGGTTTTCGGAGCTTTAAGGAGAGGCACACCTTGGGAGATCGAAGGCCACACTTCGTCCAAGGAGAATCAAGGAATACAGTAGAAGACGTGGATTTGAATCGCTTGCGCCATAGCGATTAAGGTTAATATTCTGTTCGAACTTTTAATTAGTATCATAAATCGCAGGACCAAGGTCCGATTGTTCCTACAGCATCATCTCTTTCTAATCCTAATTGCATAAAAAGTTTAGGGCATGTAGGATCTACCTGAAAGCTTCCAGCAGGAGGAGGTGAAGATGATCCAGCATTAGCCATTAGAGCAACATTCCCAATCTGCTCTTCTTCATCACTATCTGTATCATCCCAGCTTTTCCCTTCTGCGAGATAAGACTTGCTCTTGAAACTTTGACTTCCAGAAGTACCCTGATGCTTTCTCACTAATGCATCATACTTCTGCTTCAGCTCGTCATAGCAATCTTTTCTCTTTCCTTGAACCTTGGGCTGTTTGCATTCAGTTGCAAAGTGTCCCGGTTCACCATAGTTGAAACATTTAAACTTGCTTCTGTCCACCATCCAAGTCCTGTATCCTCCTTTGCTCGTAGAAGATGAATAACCTCCTTTTTGAAACCTGTTAGCAGTAGGTTTGTACTTGTAGGAGGAGTTCTTCTCGAATCTCATATTTCCAAATTTCTTGGCAAACAGTGATAGAGATTGATCTTCTAACTGTTCTAGCTCTTCCATTGTATAGAACTCATCATCACCGCAGGAAGAAGCATTCTGACCCATCTCAGGTACAACAAATTCCTGATTGGTTTTAGAAGGAACAACAACATCCTTTTTTTCTTCCGGTGCAGGTGATTCAACAACTAGAGCTCTCGAGTTACTCAGTGTTTTACCCCAGCCATATCTCTGCTTACTCTGAACTTGTTCGAGTTCATAAGTTTTCAAAACTCCGTAGAGTGTTTCTAGAGTAATCTCATTCAGATCTCTGCTTTCCCTGATTGCAGTGATTCTGTGTTCCAGATGTTCAGGATGTGTTAAGAGAAGCTTCATGTTGACCTCCTTCTTGTCGTAGTATTTCTCATTCAGATTTAAATTATTAATCAGGTTATTAAGTCTGATAAACATTTCTGAAATCCCTTCTCCGGGATTGGAACCAAACTGTTCATACTGAGCCATCGATATCTCTTTCTTGTTCTCTCTGACTTCATCTGAGTCTTCATTTATAATCTCTAGTGTATCCCAGATTTGCTTTGCGTTCGTACAATTAACAACAGCATTGTACATAACCGGATCTAGAGATTCAACAAAAATCTGTTGAAGAGCGTCATCTAAGTTCATTTGTTCACTCTCTTCATCTGTGTACTCAGAAAGTTCTTTCGGAACAGTTTTATGAGGTATTAACACACCATCCTCTTCGTGTGCTAATATGAGCTTCATCGGAGTAGAAACACCTTTGTTCAGAATCCCGATATATTTTCTGTTGGCGGTGCGGAGGAATAATAACATATGCCTCTTCCATAGGCTAAAGTGTTCCTTGCTGAACGGTGGGATTTTGATGCCACTGATCTTTTTTGTACTCATGTTTAAGGATTTGAAGTGAATAGTGTTTGGATGAGATTTGGATTTTTGAAAGAAAAATATTTTAAATCAAAATTAATTTTTGGGAAAAATTAATTCGAATAAAAAATATTTGGACGTTACAGAGTGTGTATAGGATCTAATATGGAAAAATGGTATCAACCGCTCTGATACCAAATGTTAGGTCCTGAAACGATTGTAGAAGGGGGGGTTGAATACAATCGTCACTAAAAATCGCGGCGGAATAATCTGATTTGAATTAAACTTGTTAATCAGATTTTAATTAATTAATATAACAATGTTTTAAGTCGTTATATAATTAATATGGTTCGTTTTAATGTCCACTAAAGTTCATTGAATAAATTCGACAGGATGTATTCTAACTTAGTGATTAAAACAACCGAGTGATCAAAGCACAGAAAACTGTGGATATAACAATTGCAAGTTACAAACAACTTGAAAGCTTTTACAATGCTTGAACACTTACAAATGAAGAAGTGAAGCCATATATATAGGCAAATCACTTGGATCTAGGTATGACATTGAAAGGAATGACTTTCTAGCTTAGGAATGACATTACAATGGAAGATATGACATTCTAATACAAAGCCATGCCACAAAACAAAGAAGGAATGACATATATAAGGAATGTCATACTGCCAGGGGCGGTATGACATTTTTCCTTGGCCTTCAAGGTTCATTTGGCATGACTTAATCCATTAAAGTCATTCGGTAGCCACTGGTATGACTTTTTAAGTCATATTAATGCAAGTCATACGCGCACAAGAGTAAAGCCTGAAAATAGGACACGGTATGACATTATTTTGTCATACCAGAGGAAGCCTGAATCAAGCACACGGTATGACTTATAATCAGAAAGTCATACCGACTGAATTAATCAATTTGAATGCTTCAGAATGACTTTTACAAGTCATTCCTGGGAAAGACGCATAACAGGACACGGTATGACATTTTCTGATAATGTCATACCGAGTCTTTTAATGCAGAAATTCAGTTTTAAACAATTATATAAATATTAGATAATTACTCACTTAATTATATTAATTATATAAATTCATAAATTAAATTAATTGGAAGGTGAATTAATTTAATAAATAAATTATACAAGTAATTTAATTATTAAGATAAGTGAAATAATTAAATAAATACTTATAGAATTATATTTCTTCAGCAGCAGAGACTTCTGACTTGATTAAACGCTGTAGATCTTTGTCTTGATAGAACGGCCACTTGTAGTTGATGCAGAACACTTAATTTGAGTAGCTGACACACAAATGTACTGTCTGATTCATCTGTATCTAGCTGAATTAGATATTCTTTATCAAATAAACATTTGAGACGTGGCTTGTTCGTCGAGTATATGTCTTCGTAGTTCTTCTTCATAAGTAACAATAGTATGGAATCTTCTGAATAAATAAAGTATTAAAACTTTATACCTTCTGGACTTCTGGACGTGCTACAAAAGATTATTTGTACACTGAGGCTTGAACATATTAATGAACTTCTTCCAGTGGTGTGCAGCAGCATCCTGAAATTCTTCAGACATATAATTTCAATAAATCACTTGACGTTCTTCGTACGGATTCCTTCAACAGTACTTGCTATTTACCTTGCTCTATTATCAGAGTTGAGTTGGTACCTCTTTAATTACAAATAGGCTGAACATATGCCTTTCTAGGGTTAAAACTGGGGCGGGGACTTCATTTCCCATCCCCGCCCCATATATATTTTTCCTGCCCCATCCCCGCCCCATTCCCCGCGGGGATTTATTTTTAATCCCCATCCCTGCCCCACCGGGGATTTAATATAATTTCGCCCCGCCCCGCCCCGCTGTTATAATATTACACTAAGTTTAGTAATTTTTTCTTCAGAATTTAATAAAAATATACGAGACATGTATATTAAAAGCAAAAAACTAAATATAATAGAAATCAAAGAGACATGTTATATATTGTAAAATTATAGTTTTGTGTATTATAAAATAATAATATTAAATATAATAAATATATTATATAATATATAATAAATATATTATATTAAATATAATTATATATTTATATTAAATATATGCGGGGCGGGGCGGGGAATCCCCGCGAGGATTCAACAAATACCATACTTGCCCCATATTTTGGCGGGGCGGGAAATCATTCTCCGTCACTACTTCATTCCCCATATTAGCGGGGCGGGTTGGGGCGGGTTCCCTATTTCCCCCACCCCATTTTTAACCCTATGCCTTTCAAGGTGTATGTGAGTCAGCCTCCTAGTTTTGAAGATCCAGAGTTTCCAGAGTATGTTTACTTTTTATTAAAAGCACTTTATGGTTTAAAGCAAGCACCAAAGGCCTGGTATGACACTCAATCTCAATTCTTGTTAGATAATCATTTTTCTAGAGGAACTGTGGATAAAACATTATTTTACAGAAATGTAAATGGTGCATTTATCTCAGTTCAAATTTATGTAGATGATATAATCTTTGGATCTACAGATCAGAAACTTTGCAAAAAGTTTGCTAATGTTATGAAAAGTCAGTATGAAATGAGCATGATGGGAGAGCTCACCTAGTTTCTTGGTTTACAAGTTAAACAAGTAAAGGAATGTATATTCATAAATCAAACTAAGTATATCTATGATTTACTTAAAAAGTTTGATTTAATGGATTGCAAAGAAGCTAAGACTCCCATGCCAACTGCCACTAAATTGGAGTTAAGTCCTAATGAGAAATCTGTGGACATCTCTAATTATATAGGCATGGTTGGTTCACTTTTATACTTGACAGCTAGTAGACCTGATATTATGTTTTCTACATGCCTCCGTGCTAGATTTCAAGCTGATCCTAAAGAATCACATCTTATTGCTATTAAAAGAATATTCAGATATCTTAAGGGAACACCAAATCTTGGTATTTGGTACCCTAAAGACTCTGGATTTGATCTAATTGGATATTCAGATGCTGATTTTGCAGGATGCAAAATTGATAGAAAAAGTACAACAGGTACATGTCAATTTCTTGGAGACAGACTGATCTCTTAGTTTAGCAAAAAACAACACTCTGTTTCAACCTCTATAGCTGAGGCTGAATACATTGCAGCTGGAAGTTGTTGTGCACAAATATTGTGGATGAGAAATCAATTACTTGATTATGGTTTAAATCTCCCAAAAATCCCAATATTCTGTGACAATACCAGTGCTATTGCTATAACTGAAAATCCAGTACAGCATTCAAGAACCAATCATATTGACATCAAGTATCACTTCATAAGAGAACATGTGATGGCTGGTACTATTGAAATGCACTTTGTTCCAAGTGAAGAACAAATTGCAGACATTTTTACAAAGCCTCTTGATGAATCTACATTCACAAGGTTGGTAAGTAAATTAGGTATGTTAAATCTCTCCTAATTTATGGTGAATTTGTTTGTATTATGGCAGCCAGAGTTTGACTAAATTTAATTTCTCAAAATTAATTTAGTTATGACTCTGGATAAAATGTGTAATATTTCAACTGATGAGATAGTGGAATTTTCTAATACTGAAGTATTGTTTCAACGGATGATCTTCAAGCTCAGCCATTGAAACAATACTCTATTGCCTTGTTTTTAGTTCAACTGATGACTTCAGTTGAACATACTTTCAACTGATCATCATCAGTTGAATAAGAAGTTGAACGAGGCGCCTATCTCATCCATCGAAACAATTACATGATCTGAGCCGTTGAAATTACTTTTATCTCTCCTCTGCTTTATACATACAATCGTGTGTGTAATTTTTGCGGAGTTAAATGAAAGTTATTTCTTCTCAACGGTAATTTCCCAGCCAATCACAGCAATTTTCTGAGAAAGTATATAAGTATTTTAGGTTTATTTTCATTTCTTTTCATCACACTCTTTCGAATTCACAAAGCCCTCTTCTCTCTCTGTGCAAAAGAAATTCTCACTTTGTTCAAGCTTTTCTCTGTAACAACAATGGCACCAATGAAGAAGTACACATCTCCAACTGGTTTCATCTACGAGAAGAACAACTTTGCTTCTTTTGTGGACAAGGGGGCTGTAGAAGAGAAAGAGTTCCACAAGATGATGGACTTTATAAAGGCAAGCCAGTTGTCTCATGCTATGCTCTCCACTCCAATAATCTACCATGAAATGGTAGAGGAAATCTGGACAACGGCTGAGTTCAATAGTGAGGATGATACTATCTCTTTCACTCTTAAAAATAATGTTCATTCTATTAACTGTGATGTCATGAATGCATGTTTTAAAATTCCTGAAAATACTGTTAAGACATTGCCTTCTGATTCAATTAGTTAACATGTTATATGCCATGAACTATGTTTTGCCTACTGATGCTCTAGGTAAAATAGTTAGGAAAGGGCTTAGGAGAGAATGGAGTTACTTATGTGATGCTTTTGTGAAATATTTTTCTGGAAAGATTAGTAACTTTGATGCTATTACTTCTCAGATTTTGCAAATGCTTTATATGTTTTTGACTAATGAATACTATAACTTTGGCACTTTGATGATCCATGAAATTAGGGGGAAGTTAGGTGATAGAACCGATAGGCCCAAAGATATGTATTATGTTAGGTTTCTTATGATGCTGGCTAATCATGTTTATAATAAGCTAGTCATCACTAACAAAGAAGCCAAGATTGCTAGCTTTGTGCAGGAGAAGAGAGTCTTCAAGGACCTTGCCAGAATGAAGCTATACAATAACTTGGATGTTATCTATCTACCAATCATGGAGATAGGTAATGAGAAAAAGGTATTTGGTTTCCCTACTACTCCTTCTCAACCCTCTCCTGCTTTGCTTTCTGCCATAAGGGCTGTTGAGGAGGCCCAACAACAGTCTACCCAAGTAGCAAAACCATCCAAATCCAAATCTACAAAGCCAACCTCAGGTGCCTCCCAAAAGGCGCATGTTGTAAGAACAAAGAAGCACAAACCTGAGGGGAGTGTGATTGGTGGTAGTGAGGGGGAGGGACAGGGTGAACATCAAAGAAGCCCTAAGAATAAGGTTGGAGAGGAGAGTACTAACCAGCCTAGCCATGCTGCAGTCTCCCAAAAGACTGTAGAGATCAATAAGGAATCAAACACATCCCTAGCAGCATCCTCCCAAAAGGATGTTGCTATTGAAAATAGTCCCCATCCAGGGACACAGCAAAAGAGGGGGAGGGACACTCAGTCACCAGTTAAAGCTTATGGGAGAAAGAAGTTAAGAGGTGGCAAATCTGAGCACTCTGCACACACTTCTCAGGCTAAAATCATTGATTTTATGCCTACAATTTCTCAAAGTCAGCTTGATGTGACTCCAGTAAATGTGGAGTCATAGCCCCCTTCTACTTCTCAACCTATTTCTTACATTTATATTCTTACTATTTCTACACCCCAAACACTTTCCCCCACCTCTTCTGTGGATGTGGAGTTAATTCACACCACCATTGTAAATTCTCCATCTTTGGACTTCAAGGAGAAGCCCCTCTCTGAGATTGATCATCATCAAATTGATGATTTGTTGGATCTTTCTCATCAGATTTCTTCCTCTGTGACAATGAGTTCTGTGGATTTCTCCTTAAAATCAATCACCACAGACTCAATTATCACAGCTTCTTTGCCTATTTCTTCTTCATCTTCAACGGATCTCCTTCATCCGTTGAACAGTGTTTGTCATTCAACCGATGCACTTAACAGCCTTCATCAGTTGAAAGCCTCTTCTATGAATGTTTCAACTGATGACTCTCATCAGTTGACAACTACTGGTACCTCAACTAATCTACCATCTTCTACAGTAGTTGATCACATCATAGCACAAACACTTCTAGGATTGAGGGAAGGGATTGAAAGTGTAGAGAGGCAGCCTTGGGAGCTGGCAAAAGGAGAAGGTGTGGAGAGTCTGGCTATTTCTTCAAGCCAGGAAAAAGGAGAGGAAAAGAGTGGCCCTTTAGACAAGGTAAGTGAGGGTGAGGTGAGCTGTGAGGTGAGCAAAGGGGAGCCCTTGATGCAAGAATAGAGAGATTATGAGAGAAATGCAGGTGTCAATGAAGGATCAAGTGAGCAAGATTTTCAAGCAGAATATAGAGCCATTTTGAACAGTGTGCCACTTGATCTTGAGACTTTCACTCATGAAATGCCTTTCATTGAAGCTTTTGCAAGATTGGATAATCAAGCAGCTGAGAGGAGTCTAAATCTCATTCACACCATCTCATCTATGCTCAGAGCAAAGGAGGCACTTGCAGCTCTGCCTGCCAATGCTGGTGATGACTTTCAATATGAAAATGAGAGTGATGAGGACCTCAATGAAGCTCTTGATGATTCACTCAATGAAGAGCATGCAAAGCCATCTACTTCTCCTCCTTCTTGGCTCTCCATTCAATCAGCCAATGCTACTGTGGTTAGCATGGAATTAAAAAGACAAGCTTCCAACTTGGTCCACTCTCATACTGGCAGTTCTTCTTCTTCTCAAGTTTCAGCAACCTTTGCCAGCCAAGCCTTGGAAAATCTCAAGCTTCACAAATTTCAATCTCTGCATTTCCAAGGTGAAATTGAGCACTTAAACTCCACCATTCTTGCAATCAAGAAAGATCTTACTACCAAAATAGATGAAAGACTTCCCAGTAAAGCTATCTCTGCCATATCTTATTTTGAGAAGAGACATGCTAAGCTGGAAAGTAAGTTAGATACTCTGGAGGATAGAGTCAATGTTCTAGATGCCTGGATGCATGAAATGCTGCAACAACAGAGAATTCAAACTGATCTTCTACAGCATCTTCTCATGGCATCAAGAGTCAAGTTACCTAGGCCACCTGCACTTGATGAGAACAAAATGGGGGAGAAAGCACCCTTACCATCACCTGTAGAGTTGGTAGCAAGAATTCCACCTCCCTATTTCATTGCAAATAAGCTCAAAGCAAGGAGCAAAAGGAATTCAATAAGGGAAAGGTTAGATCAGTTGTTGTCAAAACAATCTTCTTCAACATCAACAGCAGCAACTGTTCCAACATCTTTTCCAACCACAACAACAATTCTCAGGGTAATCACACCTGAGATTGTTATTCCTTCAAAAAAAAAAAAGGATGAGCCATATAGCCTGAATGAATTCAAGGCCATCCTATCTCCTAACAGCTGTGGTTATTCAAGGCTTGGCAAAGATTCAAGCTCAATCTATTTTCCTCCAGCCAGGCCTGACAAAAATGAATACAAGCTTTTGGGCCAAGAAATCAAAAGCTACAAAGATTCTACAGATGAGGCTTTAAAAGCTCAT
This sequence comes from Daucus carota subsp. sativus, assembly GCF_001625215.2. Classification (NCBI taxonomy): domain Eukaryota; kingdom Viridiplantae; phylum Streptophyta; class Magnoliopsida; order Apiales; family Apiaceae; genus Daucus; species Daucus carota. The sequence continues at coordinate 18,552,460 of NC_030385.2, read as the reverse complement.
TTTGCCATCATCTACAGAGAAGGCCAAAAAATGTTTATTGGAACTGGCCATCCTCATTATTCATTTGCAAAAGCTGAAGAGGTGGCCAAAGAATGTGAAAGAAAAGAATTTGAATCACAACTCTTTATGAATCAAGAAATAGAGGTTAATGAAAGGTATGCAATTGAGCTGGAAGAGGAATTGGAAGCTGAACTTTTTCAAAGTGAAAACAGAATTATTCCTGAATATCCTCCAAATAAGAAGAAGAGGGTAAAAGCTAGATCAAAGATGCTTGAGGCTTATAAGAGAAGAGAAGATGAGCCAGAAAAGTTTGTACCATTATCAAAGCCTTTTTCTCCAATCAAGGTCACCCCAGTTATACATTCAGACACCAATTATCATAAAGAGCCAATCATACCTAAGGAGGAGGCAATTGAACTTGAAAATATACCAATCTCAGCCTTTCTTGTCCAAGAAACCTCAAGGCCAAAGAACAAAGGGAAAACAGTGGCAAAGAAATTGGCTAATCCTCCAAAACCTCCTAAGGAACTTGAGAATGCAGATCACTATCTTGTGATAGCAAATATTGAAGAGATTTCTGAGCTGGAACTGGATTTGAATGATCTTCATGAAGTGAGAGGAATAGAGCCAACTTCTAAGCTTCCTCAAAGATTGATTTTCTCATATAAAAGTAAAGGTGATGTCACCTGGCCTCTTCACAGGGTTCTGAGTTCTGAAGGATTCAGCTCTCTCACAAAGATTTATGCTGCCATGAAGAGAACAGGAGGATTTACACCACCAGTCAAACAAATGGTGCTAAAGAGAATTCTTGAAATCAGGAAAGAATGGAACTCAGATGCTAGTCTGCAAAGAAGGCTGAAAATCCCCTACACTGGAAAGAAAATTCACCATGAGCCAACCCCAATTATGGAGTTCAGGGAGAGCCAAGGTGTTAGGAGATTTTTCAGACCCAAAGATCAACTCAAAATTGCTAGATTGAACACTCTAAAGACTCTTCAATCCAAGCTCAACAGACAAGATAGTGATGAAGAATTGTTCTACAAGATATTCCAGAAACAGATTGATATTCTTGAAGAAAAGCTTAAGTCCAGAAGAAGAAGATCTTCTAGGAATAAGTAAACTGCTCAGTCTAGAGGAGCAAAATCATATGTAAACTTTTTATCTCTTGCATTTAAATTTTGTATTTTGTTTTATTTGTGTTTTGTTATCATCAAGTGTAGAATTTATGTCTGCATCTTCTCCAGTCATAAATTGGGGGAGATTGTTAGAAATCAATAATTTTGATGATAATATAAGCACTCTGTAACATATTTTATTTAGAATCTTTATCAAATTTCAGTTGTAATTGTTATATTTCTTGTCCTTGAGAATTATCAACGGATGGATTGAATAGGATGGCTAATTGTAAATATTCAATGCCTTGTAATTTTATCTAAGTGAAGGATATTCAACTAATGAGATGTAACTATTCAACTGATGAAGACTGGATCATGTTTCAACTAATGAAAACCAAGCATTCAACTGAAGACAAAGTGTTCAACTGATGAAGCAAAGGAATTCAAACGATGAGACTGGAACAACATTCAACTGATGAAGTCTGTAATTCGTTCAACTGATAAAGGTACTTTCAACTGATGAAGCAAAGAGCAGTTGAAAGTGACTAGAGCTTAAGTCTGACAAATCACATGGATCGAATTACACTAAAATAGACATGGAAGCCTAATTAGGACAATAAAGAAGAACCAGAAACATTCTTATCTCATGCAATGCAATCTGGATCAAATCAAGATGATGGTCAAAGATGAAGACAACACAGAAAGCATGCATAAGACAAAGATGTGCAGCATAGTTTAGATTAGAGTGCATAATTTGTATTCTAGTTAAAAAGCTATGTAAAACTTGGAGTATATAACTAAGTTAGTAGCATCAATTGAACGTGTTCGAATACTTGAGAGAAAATCTGAGAGTTAGAAACTGTTCAAGTGATGAACCTACAGCTGTGCGAATTGTAATCAATCCACAAATTCTTCTATATAAAATCTCACAGGTGGATCAATCAATCCACCCGTATTTCTAATACTTGGTGTTTTTCTGATTTATTGTTTTTAAGTGTTCTTGTTCTTGAATCTTTTAATTTGTAAAAGATTGTATTCAACCCCCCTTCTACAATCTTTCTTATAGGTAGTGTAAAATAACACATTTCATATCTAAGGTTGTGTTTACTTGGATGGAATGGAATGAGGGGAGAATGGAATGAAAAATTATATAGAAATTTTATGGAGAAAGAAGAAAGTATGAGCTAATAGTGACTAAATATGAATGAGTTAAATTTTTTTGTGATTAAGATTGTAAAGAAATATGATGTAGAGATGGAATGAGCATTCCTTCCAAAACATGTGGGATGGAATTCTAGTTAAAATAGTAGGAATGGAATGATTCAAGGAATGAAAACTGTATACATTTTCTTTGAACAACATCATTTTTGAGTACAAAATTCATTCGATTCTCCCTCCATTCCATTCACTCCAAGTGAACACAACCTAAGTTTCTCCGTAAATTTTTTAAAATTGTTCTGAAAGTTGTGATTAAGAGAAAAACAAGGAATTTACTCAAAAAAGAGAAAAACAAGGAATAAAAAATATAGAGAGAACACCAAATAAAAATTTAGCATTATGAACTGTGGCTTCATAATGAGCTATTTTTGAAAGTTTTTGCCTGTAGTAAAAGACAAATCTGGTGTATGCTTCTTGAAAACCTGAGAACATAAGAAGTAATAGCACATATTGTTATTGTCATGCTAATTTATCAATTAAATAATATTTTAATAGAATAACATTTTAGACCTTTAATAAGTTGGGTAAACAACTATTTTTACTTACTTAAAAATGCAAATATTTTGTCGAATTTGTTTTTTGTTCCCGAGGATGATTGAACCGTTATTTAATTTTTTGCCAAAATTTTAACAAATAATACAAGTATTAAAAATTTTGTAGTAATACAAATTTATCCTATCAATTGCAATAATACAATTTATTCTAATAATTACTTTGCATTTTCCACTTGACATTTAATATTTATACGAAAGTGAGAAGTGATCGTCGACAAGAAAAAGAATATTGCAATAACAAATCTTCGTATATATAAACACGGGCAAAAAAAAGTTTCCGAGTAAAAATAAGCACACACTTTACATTCGTCTCATCTCTCTCAGCAGAGTCTATTCAAGAATTAACAAACGCCTATCAAGAATCTTAGTTAGATTTTTAATATTGGGTCCAGATCTTCAATTCAACAAGATGTCACATTCTAGCGCTGTTTCCAACGAAACACCCTCGCCACCCGATTATCCTGCTCATATCTCTAAGATTGATCCTCCAATGCCTGCACCTTTTGTTGGCACGAACATGTTGAATGTGTATGAACCCCAAGAAATAGTTGGTTTTGTGGAGGATGCTACATCGCCAGAGAAAGCTCTGGTGTACAAAGGGTGGTTTCATCCACATGGATGGGTGCAGAGGCGGATCTTTATAGAGGCAAGAGGGGTCAGTCACCCCTCTAAATTTTTGTCCCTAATAACCATAACTAATTACGCGACTATTACACACGTAACACTTAATCATGTAATACATATATTCACATATCGACCATCTAACTTTTGCATAACAAATCTCTGTATTTTCAGAAATAATATTTGAAATGAGTTTTGAAAGGATATTCATATATCCGTATATAAATCATTTAGAAAATATCTAAATAACATATGACTCATTCTGATAATATCAATAATTAAACTCACAGATCTGGCACATATAAATAACAATTACAGAAAACCAATTTACACTAAAATTCATCCAATATTCACATTTAGTTATCATAACTAATTAAACTCACAATTTCACATGCAACACTTAGCCATTTAACAATTATAATCACATACCAATCTTTTAAATCTTTAAAATCAATTATATGAAATATAGTTTTGAAAAGACAACCCTGTGTTGATAACAAAATAACCCGGAATTTAAATATAAAGTTTTGAAAACACATTAAACTGGAATAAAATATTGAACTTTATTCCTTTCTCTCTAAGAAAATTACTTTCATAACGATAAACAATTTTTGAAAAAAATCCGGGTCGTAAAAATATACGAAATCACAGAAGAAGAATGCATAATCAGTTTAACCCTTATAATTCACATCACAATTATACTCATACTACACAGGCCATTCATCTTATCAGATAAAAGTCAATTAAAGCCAATAATAATATTCAAAAACTTATTTCGATTTTAATAAACTAATTCTGAAAATCTGGGATGTTACATTCTACCCCCTTATAAGGATTCTGTCCTCAGAATCCTCGAAGAGAACTACAATGTACATGCTCGTAATATCATCCCCCACCTTCGATCGACCTTGGCATACCTTCGGCTTTAAAATAAGAGTATCAAAACTTTCACAATTATAGAGTTCAGTTCTTAGGATCAATCTTTAAGGATTTAGAATGGAACAAAATGTTTTCAAAATAGGTCATGTTCGAATAAGAGAGTGACTGAGATATCACTATGATCAAACGAACTTAGTGTTGCGTGCCCATATTAGACACTACTAAAGGTCGTTAACCTTCTTGTAATCACAACACACACAAGTGATGGCGTCCCATCCAACTCCTATCACACAGACAGGTATACCTTGTGTCCCCTATAAATAGGGTTGTTCATCCCAATCAGATGGAAGGAATACCAAGGAATCTCAAAGAATACTCAAGAATATCAAGAGATATCAAGGTACATCAAAGAATATCAAGGAATGTCAAAGAATATCAGGAAATATCATTGTCTTTTCACAACAACTTTTATCACACACCAAAAATCAATACCACTCATATCAATAATCGATACTAATGTTTTCTCGTCATTCGAGAAATGGAAAATCTCATTTATCAAAACTTTTGTAGAAAAGGTATTCTAGTAAGGACTTAATGATGATGAGAAGAATTAAAATAAGCTTTTGTTGAAGAAAGATATTGCCAAGGTCTTCTCAAATTCCTGCTCTGCTTCCATAGATCGTTGTTCAATGTATGTCTTCTTCTCGACGTTCTCGATAATCGATCATCATTAACTCATGATAGCCTCGTAAGATTTCCTTGTAGACATTATCATTCGCAATGAAGCTGGCTCATCTTGATAGCAGATGAAATCCCGGTTAGCTTGAAGCGTCGTCGTTGAAGACTAACGTTCTATCTTACTCACAATATCACTTCTGATAACTAGACTCAATTCCACATACTCTCTATCATTCACATCTCATCTATCTACAAAACTCTCTTTCTAATCCAATATATCTCATATTCAACACTCATTCTCTCACATCTCAATCAAATGATAAACCACTTTTAAATATGTAACATGGTTAGAATACTCCAAACCATGCACCTTTATCATTCTTAGCTTAATCACTCACTATTAATACTCTTTTGACTAGGTCTAATTCTGACCCTTATCACAAATTACTATCTCAATCAGTCCCCATACTAAAAACCAAGTATCTAGACTTAGGAACCATGATCTATCTAAACATATACCTTCAACTTAACTTAACTATCTAAATTCTATTCCAATTACTCTTTAGACTATCCCAAGACAGTCTCACAATACCTCTATGTGAGGTCACAGAACACTTCTCTTCTATAAAACTTATAACTACAATCTATATTCTAATTTCAATAACCTATAACCTGTTGCTCTGATACCAACTGTGACAGCCCGAGAATCCGGGGGTCTGGATTCTGACGTCACCACACAAAATCATTCTAAAACACTTTTGAAAACCTGTATTTTTGAAAAAGGTAATAAAATCAAAGGATTTAAAACCTGAAAACTTTAGTAAAAGATTTAAAAGAAAACACTTTAACCCCCTAAAAACAGGATCGCATCCAGGTTACAGTATTGAAATTAGAATCAACCACTATTAATAAACATTATCTTACAAACTCAGATCATCTTCGATAAGAAGAATCACTGCCAGTCTACCTCAATTATGACTTACAACTGAATCTCATCAATATAATTCTATCTAGAACCAACCTTGACAATCTCCATGGACATTCCACTTGTCTTCTGGATATTCTATAACTCTGACTCCTCGCTTAGCCTTAGCCATACTCGCAACCTCAATCAAGCAATTCATCTCTAAGCTTTTCTGAAATGGTTAAAAAAAGGAATAGCAAGGGTGAGCAACAATGCTCAGCAAGTGTATATAAGCAACAATAGTCCTGAAATATCTTATCAGGGTTCAAAAGTTCAGGATATGTAATTGAAAACTTCACAATTCTTATCAGCAATTGAAATCAGAATTCAAACTTACAGAAGAATTGTCGAATTGGATTCATCACATTTTTACTTAAAAACCAAAGGTTAGGCTGCTGATCAGTCACGCACTAACCCCGAACATGGCACACAGCCCTGCTCTCTATACTGGATCCAAGGCACACATTGGCCTATAATTGACCATGAATCTGGTCTGACCACGAATCTGGTCCACATATTTTATAAAAACTAATCCAATTCTAACAATTTAAATCAATAGACAATTCAATCAGCAGAACAGAATCATAATCATTATCAACAACAGAAATATTCCAAATCAACTTTTGAGGATCAACATTTCATAAACCACAGTCTGTCTTTTGATAAATCATAGTTCAGGAAATTCCTAACTATTCAGTATCCTCCATTATCGGCTAAGCAACTGAATTTAGCCTGCTAAACCAGCATGACAATGGCGGGTTGAATAATCAAGAAGATCCCATTTCATTCTAGGCTCTAACTATCACTAAGCAACACATGCTTCAGTGACGGTCGGAACTTCGAATTAATTTGTAAAGCTGGTATATTTAAAATCTTGAGGATTAGAAAGAATGGATCAGAATAGAAATTGAGAGTAATTAGGTGTTTGGCTTTTCAAAACTTGGAAGAAGAAAACAAGCATGGGTTTCATTCTCAGAAGTAAGAGTTTATTTAAGAAGGGTTTCAGTATAAACAGTATCATAATCTTGACAGAATAATCAGAACATGCAATATATATATGAGCAAGGATTTAGGAAAACTTGCCTTAAATCCGATTCCACACACAGCTTAATCTTATCTTTCCAACTCACAATCTATGCATATCATAACCTCCAGACCATCTCTGGATATATCCTATTCGTAGTATAGCTTCGCTTTCTCGACTCGTTCCTTATTCGCTTTGCAACATCGTTTGACCTTCTGAACGTCTTCGATCGTATCCGTCTCGTCCAAACCCTTTACGAGAATAAGATACTACCATTATCACTAAATAATCTATTGATTCTTATCTCTACTTATCAACTTGGTAGCATAACCTATCGCATACACATATCACGTATATCGATACCCACTTATATAACTCTTTAAACTCATCAAATATCACTTAACACATAATCATGCTTTGACTCTACCATATAGTCTAATCATATTTCACATAACATATTATCAATTAAATATTATATAAATCTTATCGAAAATCCGACATCGTCTCGTCTATTTATTAGACTATCCACCTGTTATCCTATCTCAATCAATAATCAACCAACCAAATCCAATCACTATAATCCATATGCTTTTATCCGACATCTATCAAGACACGACACTATGTCATTTAATCATTTATCACATGTATGTAATACTAGAACAACCAGATAGTCCATGCAATCATCAATTAATAGCAATTAGATCACATATAATCATATTCTATACATTTAACAACAGTTATTTACATTCTATACTCCACCATATTATTATGTCACATTAAAATAGGCTTTATAAGCTTTAATCTCTTTTTCGTTTCACTCGATCCTGAATTACGGATCAAAAGTTATTAACAAAACAGTTTTCTAACTCCCTATCGACATATAACATATCACACAGACAGCAGACAACACATTGCACATATAAGGTCTCCCATCCCGATTGATGTCAAATCAAGTCTTGGGTTAAAAATGATTTTTCGGGAATTTTCTGGAATTTCTAGACATTTTTCGGAATTAAAACAGGTAAAAGAATCCATTTTTGAATAAATAATCAATTCCGATTGCTCAAGATCGGATCCAAAATCATTTGAAATCAATTAACGAGCCTCGAACATATTTTAAAAAAAATAATTCAAAGCTCGAAACTATTTCCCAGAATTTTTAAATCAAAAGGAACAATTAAATCCAATTAATTAATCAATTAAAATCAATTAATAATTAACTAAATTAATTAATCAATTAATATTCAAATTATTTGACCAATTAAAATAATTAATTACTAATTAAAATTAATTTAGAAACTAATTTAGATTTATTTTTGAATAAAGAAATAATTAAAAACTATTTTTGGAATTTAAAATAATTAAATAAAACAATTTTAGGAAATTAAATCAAAAGGTTTATTTTGTAAACTTTTGAAAGTTTTCGTCCAGGGTTTAAAGTGTAATTTTCAAAAGTTACAGGGGTTGTTTTGTAAGAATCAAAACCTCAGTACTCAAACTTCACCATCGTCACAAGTCTAGGGACCAAACGGCAATTTTATCGCCGCCGGCCCCAGACACCGCCGGAAACGGCGTTCCCGCCTCCGTTCCTCCCCAAACTGATACCTAATCACCCAGACATCACAACAAAGCAAGCCACATACTCGATATCCTTGGAAACCGTCCGGATTCGCCGGAAAATCCGGCCGAACCCGTGGCCTCCCGCCGCCGATGGCGGCTATTCTCTCACCCTTCGTCCTTCTAAAGCCTAGAAATCGATTCCCCATCACCTCCTCTAGCTACCAGTAGTTTTAGTTTCCTCCCAGATTCAGCGAATCAAAAAGCCGGCCAAAACTCATAACTTTCCGGCGAAAAACTCAAGAACTCTCAAGAACATTCAATTTCAAAAATCAAACCACGGTTTCTATATGTTACGGAGCTCAAAATTCAACATATAATATATGAAAACGAATGGCACGAGATGCTCTACAACATGGAATCATCAAAACAATCAAACAAGATCATTTACGAAAATTCATCATTTAAAATTACATAATTCGAATTTTGTAAAAATCGCAATAATTCACCTGTTGAATCTGCACACGAAAGGATAATTAAACTTGATTCTACGCGTCGATAGCTTCGTTTTGACTATTCATACGCCTCCATCGGATTCCAATAACGCCTTCAAATCCTCGTTTGATAATGAAGAACACGAAGAACACCCGTTCGTCTTCTCTCGGTATTCGTGCAGAGAAACTGACGAAATGATTGTACGTGCGAAATAAACTGGTAAAGGATATTTATAGAAGAAGATAAGAGAATATTCCTTGAATATGCTTTGGAATATTCCTTGAATATGCTTTGGAATATTCCTGGAATATGCTTCACGCGTTACGAGACAACCAGATAATTATTAACTTTAAAAATATTAATAAAACCGTACCGGATCATTTACGGGGCAAACCGTACTCCGGATTGAGAAAGTTAAAACACGAGAAATGCTCAGAATGTCCCAAATAGCCTAATGGCGAAATTCTCCCGAACGCCCACGGGGTTTAAATTGTTAAATAACTATTTAAATATAATTAATAATTAAACAAAATTAAATTCACAAATCGATTATAAAATCACGTAGCAATCCAAAAATCGATATGAACATATCTAAATAAACTATATTTTATCCTGATCATATAGAAATTGAAATATCTCAAATCCGAACACATATGAGCAGTCAATTTAATAAACCAGATAACACAAACCTCACAAATATTCATATAATATCACATACTATTCATAAATTACTAGGAAAATACCCAAATGTTCCATATTTTATTCTCAGAATATGAAAAGTGAAAACTCGCTATTGCAACATATATAAGCAATCAAAATGGAAAACTAGTTATCATATGATTTACCAAATATTCTTATAATATTCAGAAATAACCATAACTAATTACGCGACTATTACACACGTAACACTTAATCATGTAATACATATATTCACATATCGACCATCTAACTTTTGCATAACAAATCTCTGTATTTTCAGAAATAATATTTGAAATGAGTTTTGAAAGGATATTCATATATCCGTATATAAATCATTTAGAAAATATCTAAATAACATATGACTCATTCTGATAATATCAATAATTAAACTCACAGATCTGGCACATATAAATAACAATTACAGAAAACCAATTTACACTAAAATTCATCCAATATTCACATTTAGTTATCATAACTAATTAAACTCACAATTTCACATGCAACACTTAGCCATGTAACAATTATAATCACATACCAATCTTTTAAATATTTAAAATCAATTATATGAAATATAGTTTTGAAAAGACAACCCTGTGTTGATAACAAAATAACCCGGAATTTAAATATAAAGTTTTGAAAACACATTAAACTGGAATAAAATATTGAACTTTATTCCTTTCTCTCTAAGAAAATTACTTTCATAACGATAAACAATTTTTGAAAAAAATCCGGGTCGTAAAAATATACGAAATCACAGAAGAAGAATGCATAATCAGTTTAACCCTTATAATTCACATCACAATTATACTCATACTACACAGGCCATTCATCTTATCAGATAAAAGTCAATTAAAGCCAATAATAATATTCAAAAACTTATTTCGATTTTAATAAACTAATTCTGAAAATCTGGGATGTTACAATATATGTCTCCTAGGTAGTTTACTTTGGAGGCGAGAGTTTGACACGCATTTTAAAACTTCTAAAAAATTTAGTTTTATAACATTTTAAAACTTCTAAAAAAATTTAGTTTTATAATTTTTTCTCTGAATAAAAATTATGATTGTGTATTTTCTATATTATATATTGTTTTATAAAAATCAAGGTTAGATGTCATCTGCAATTATTTATACTATTGTACAAAAATAAGGACGAGCACTAAAACAAAAATAGACAATAGACAATTATAGATATTCTTAACCTTGATTTGAGGTTTATATGATATCTAAATTGGTGGTTGAACTCCAAAAAAATATAGTATCACTTGACTCAATTTTACTTGAGAATTGATTGTAGATGATAAATTGTTTAAAGTCATTGATTCCAGATTAATGACTTAATGAATTTTTAGAATTATAATTATAATTTTTTCCAATTGTACTGCTCATTTATGTTATTATTACTCCCTCTGTCCATCTCATTTATTTATAGTTCTTTTCCACTACTTCGCATGTATTTTGAGGTTCCCCCTTCTTATATAACATAGTTTTATAACTTAATTTTGAGATCTTCTTTGTGTGTATAAAAATCCAAACGTTAAATTTTTATTTGGGAAGCTTTATTTAAAATAATTTATGAAATTAAATATTTTAAGAGTCTTAAAATGCGTGTTAAACTCTCGTCCTCCAAGATAAACTACCTAGCGCACATATGGAGAGTACTACATATAAAGATATAGACATATATTAGATCATCATAATATTGCAGAATACCACTATATTATAATAATGCATAAAAGAATAACATAGTGTTAATAACTAAATCTGAACCTAACGTTAGTGAACAAAAAAAAATCCAAACATAACATTAGTGATAAAAAGGAAAAAAACTTTTATTTAGTGGTAAATTTCTAAATACACAATAACTTGGGTGGTGAAAAATCTATTTTCCCTATATAATAACTAGTCTTGCAATAGTTTTCTGAGTCAAGAAAGGGATTAGATTTGAGGAAAAACATCACACTACTACTATTGTAAATAGTATTGTGAACGGTAAATAAAATATTATGATACGGTAAAGAAATACATAGGCTGAATATTAACATTTTATTTTATTTGTTATCATTTTGATATTGAACATTCTAATCAAAATGGACATGACTTTTGTTTATTAGTGGAAATGAGGTTTTTTTCCATATGAACGATAATGCATTTCACAATAGTGTATCAGGCATTTGGGAAGTAGGCATGACGGCACTCGAGTTAGCAGTGGGAGACCTATAGGTCCGAAATCGAGATGAATTGAACACGCTAATTGCATTTGCCAAATCAGGAAAGGGGCAAGGTATCTTTAGAAACATTCACTTCAATTCCTTCTTGCTAGTGTGCCTAGAAGAAAATCCATTATTGAGGCCAAGTTCTTGGGCATTGATCCATCATGAATTCTTGAGTGTGAAAAACAACGGGGTTGGCCCTGGACATGGTCAGTAGATGTTTGTGTCTCAGTGTTATGCTTTGTGTCTTTGAGTTGAAGTATCTGAGTGATGTTTCAATAGTTGTGCTAATTTGTGAGATAGGTGAACGTCGAGACTGTTGCATATTCTGAGGATTATATGTTAACAAGGTTGATACTATCATGAGTCGAGTAGGTCTAGTTGCATTTAGTTGCATACATGCATTGCATTAGTAGTGTTGATGTGTGTTTGTGCTTGAGGACAAGCATTGGTTTAAGTTTAGGGGTGTGATAAGTGGATTTTATATCCACTTGGAAGCCTTCATTTCAACTTAAATTGTGATAAGTTGATTTTGTATTGTTTTAGACATATTCCTATCGTGTTTACATTCGAACCCATGATGATGAGTCATTCGATTATGAACTAATCGTTGTCATGGGATTCTAACGGATTTATCTATGGATTTCAGTAGTTGATTTGCCTTAACTATTTATGTGTTGAATGTTTGATTTCCTCGTACGGTTGTGCTTATTCTTCTTGGATGCGTAGCTAACATCTAAGTTGTTTGTTAATCTCTACTGAAGCGAAATATATATGGTTTTAGAACTTGCCATGCGTGCATAGGTTTATGTATTCGACATACATGATTCTTGGTGTAATTTTAACCATCTTGCATAGCCCTATGTAATCTTGATAGATAACTTGTTCGTAAACCGTTATGTTTTCAAATCTTATAGACATATAGGGTCTAAGAATAATTGGTGTCTGTTTGACTTCTATCTGAATTGTGGATGTGGAATAGTAGGGTATACGTTTATCGAAAGATAGCGTGTATCAGTTTCGTGTTATCTGATTAGTTTCCAACCATCGCATATAATGAACAAAGGCATAACTCTGAATGAAGTAGTTAATGAAGTTGGAAACCCATTTGTATTACTTGTGATCACGTACAAGAAACCATAAATTACTTATTTTGTCATGATGCTTTGAATGAAGATGAATAAAATGAATAACGAGCCAGAAAAACTCGATGACACGAAGATGAAAATGGATCAAATATCTCGCTGGCCGAGGCCGAGCTTCTTGGAGAAGGTATCACCCTTTCACTTCGTCTGTTAGAACCAGAGGTTGAGCATAAAGATGGGGATGCACGGTTATTGTAAACCAGATCACCGTCATCATCAAGTTTCTCAATCCTATCTGTTATATTAGATACATAACATTTTTCTCGGGAGAAATAGATAATTAGACCAATTCCCTTATAAACCATAAATTACTAATTTCATTAGCTGAGCTTTTCCGGCTTGACTTATGTACTTACTTCCCCAAGTCTCCATTTTACTATTGATTTTTGTCAACAATGGTTGGCAGTCTCGCAAGTTAAGCTTGCCAGAAATTAAGAGAAGCCCCAAATAAGTCACAAGGAGAGTACCTCTATTAAAATCAAATGTAGCAATAGTAAAATCATGAGTGGCCGAAGGAACATTACCAAACAAACTAACACTCTTGCAATTGTTGGGAAGCAGGCCTGACATAGAAGAAAACATCCGAATAGCATCTAACATTGTGGCCACAGACTCCTAATCACCTTAACAGAATAGGGGAACATCATCAGCAAAGATGAGATGACTAATTCCCGCTTCTTTAGAGTTGTTGTGATGATTAAAAACCCTTGAAGAAATAAGATGATTGATGCTAGCTTTTAAGACCTCAATTGCTATAACAAACAGGTAGGGAGAGAGGGGATCCCCATGTTTAAGCCTAAATTTACACTTAAAACAACCTTCCAATGCACCACTGACTTTAACAGAAACCATAGAGCCAATGATATAGTTCTGATCCAACTAATGAATTTTGGACTAAATCCCTGTCGTGCCAAAGATTAAACAAGAAACTCTAATTCAAGGTATTAAGCGCCTTGGCAATATCAATTTTAAAGGCAATCTTTGGAGCACCAGAATTCGGATGATAGTCCTTACACAGGGCTTGAGCAAGCAGAATGTGTTCACCCAACTTCCTACCTTTTACAAAAGCAACTTGGTTGGGGGAAATCAGATCAGGCATACAATCCTTCATTCGTTGAGCAAGAAGTTTCGTTAGAACCTTATAGAGCACGTTACAACAGAAGATTGGCCGGAATTGATCCATGGTGGAGACATTATGAGCTTTAGGAATGAGAGCAAGGACTGTGGAGTTTACTATTCTTGGAGGAGATGAGCTGTTGATAAAACTCAAGACTGCAGTACACACATCAGGACCAATAACCTTCCATGTAGCAAGAAAAAACTCAGCAGAGAAGCCATCTGGGCCCGGGCTTTTGTGTTTAGGCAGATGTTTAATGATATTCAAACTTTCTTCCCTTGTTACATATGAAGGATGATATGATTGATAGTTTGAAACCATTACCAAGTTCTTATATTGCATGAATGTTTGCTTAGTCCTAACAAGAACATTATCAAGATAAAACAGATCGTCATGCGATCTAGAGGTAGTAGGGGAGCTGTTGCGCTAACATAAAGAAAACAACAGAAAATGGAATGAAAATAACTAGCAATACTGCTATCAGAGGCCAAATATCAAAGTAAATATGAAAAAGAACAATGGAACATAATATAAGTACAAGTGAGGCAAGCATGATAAGGAGCACAAGTTTAAATTCTACACTATGTTAAATCTTACACTAGTAAAATATATAGCAAACATTTTTACCACTAAAGCAAGTGCCAAGACGGAATACTCCAGCTCCTATTGATAACTTTAAGAACTGTTACAAAACTCTCTTAAGAAAAACCAGAAGTTCTCAAGAGCTTCTAGGTTACACAAAATATTATTCGTGTTGTGCTCCTTACTCGTATATTCGTAAGGCCTAATGTTCTGTGTTTATATACTACACAGCTACCTTAATTACCAACTAGATATATTCTACCATAAGTATATTTCTATAAATAAGTTGTTTCGTATCAATTTTCTTTCTTTTCTTGTCAAACTCAATCTTCAGATACTGATTGTATTTAATACTGATCAAGTATCCGCATACTGATGAGATTTTATCAGTTTCTGATGCGGCCATTAGTTTATGTCCATTGTATTGTTCCTTGTCGCTTTATTGTGATGATCTCCTGATGCATAAATAAATCTTCATATGTAATAATATGTATATAATTCCAACAAATATTGACACGTCATTTTTAGTGAGGAAAAAACGATCACATTGTTAAAGGAATTAACTAAAGGTCAGTGCCTTGTATTACATATATGTTTTTTTTTGTCATAAAACGGTTGTATTATATCAAGATTGAAAGTTACAAAATCCGGATGGACAAAGTTTCCTTCATTCAAGAAGGTATATCATCTAACCGAAAGTATGTAAATACTCCGGATGTTTAGACAACATAGCCTTTCAAGTCATAAGAGATAACCCACAAAAAAAGGCCTCGTTAAAACCCCTCAAGAGTAAAACCCTATGGGAAAAAAACTCAAGGGGAAAAAGAGTGCCCTAAAAAAATTACATCGAATACAAAACAGACTAAACACTGATGTCTTCTTTATTCCTTTCTATCAATAGTTGTAGCTCAATTGTCTGGGACATCAAGGTTCGTGTCATGTCGTAAGCAACTTTACTAAGTAAATTCTTACAATCTCTTTCACGCATCCTGAAAATAAGACAAAAATGAATAAAATGAATATGAGCAAATTTGAAAAAAATTAAAATAAAGACATAAATGAGCTAACATTATAGCACTTAAATGCCTCTATAGGCCAAAAAAAGCCCCAATCATGGTCGCCATAAATGGTACAAAAACCATTAATTAAGAATAATTAATATTCTTAATTAAGGCACAATTAGCGTCAAATTAGTGCTCTTAATCTCCGCCCTTCTGGATATCTTGGAACGACCGAAATCAGAGCAGGACTCGGAAAAAACGCATCAGACTCAGCCTAGTCTGAATTAGAATTGGGCAAAGGACACGACTATGCAGGAACTAAACAAACAGACTCAGAAATGGTGACTAGACCAATACCAAACAGATACAATTTAAGCAGCTTAAACTGATAAGGTCAAATCCTATTCCGACTGGGCAAAGCACTACAAATCAAACCCAAAGAAACTCACACACTCGGCTAAACGACTAACTCACAAACGAAACTACAAACTATAGAGAAACTCAGCTAACGAAACAGATCAAACAAAACAGCTAGACAACACCCAACCTAGACCAATCGTGACTCAAGCCAAAGCGACACAAAACAGCACAGAGACAAGGCGACAAAACATAAATCAAACAGAGGGAAGAACAAAACTAAAAAGCACAGCAAAATAGGAACTCGGCAAAACTAAACCCACGACTCAGCTGGACAAAACAAAACAAAACCAAACTCAACCAGCTTCTAGAAAAAATGCAGTGAAAACAGAACAACAACTCGGACTCGGTACAGAAATGAATAGCGGCACCTGGACAACTGTGTAGCGGTTATGAATTCGGGTTATTATTAATATGGGGATTTTTTGCTATAAGGTTGAATTGGGGTAAAATAGCTAATTCATCACTGTAATGTATTAAAGTTTTCAATTGAATCACCAACCCAAAAAAAATTTCAGTCTCATAAGTTTTTAATTAAAAATTATCAAACAATACTATAAAACCAAAACTTCTCACGACCGTTAATCTGTGTTTGACTTTAACAGAGCTCTGTTAATTCACTCCAGCTTAGCGCCACATGGTGTCCACGTTTGCTGTGTCCCACCTCTTACCCGACCCGCTACAACAGATTAACCCAGACCCGTAAATCAATTACACCCAAATCAAAAGATCGGGAGTTCGAGTGTGGAGACTGGAGTGGCGATTCTAGGGTTCTTGCCAGCTTGGAGTTTGAGTGAAAAGGGAAGCTTGCGAGTTCGTCATCATCATGTTAATCTCTTGTTTATGCTTTGTATTCCATTTCTCAGTCTTTTATGTGATATATATATATATATATATATATATATATATATATATATATATATATATATATATATATATATACGAATTTTCTATGGTGTGCCCAAGGGCACACAATACTCACTAACTCCCATGAGAATTTTAGCTTTTGATTGGTGGATGGATAATAAATGTAAATGACCCCCCTGCATTCACATCAATTCCACCAATCAAAACAAGCTATTTTCATGAAAGTTGGTGCTTATTGTGTGCCCTTGGGCACACATTAGAAAGACCGATATATATATATTTGATTGTCTATGCGAATTAAGTAGTATTGTAAATGTCGATTTTTGTTCTTGTGTTCGTGATGTTTGTAAATTGAATTAATTTTTCAGGTCGTCTACATATTCACTAGTTGTATATTATGGAGGTGCTTTTATGACTTGCTTGAACTATCAGTATAGTGGTCCGAAGTCGAAGACCTTTAACAAAATTGATGTGCATAAGTTGAGTGTTAGAGAAATTAGGGAAATGGTCAGTGATGTGGTTAGTGATGAAGATAAATTGTACTTTGCTGTTGATGGTGTTACTCCGGATAGTGGGTTTAAATTGTTGCTGCATGATAGTGATGTTCTTGATTTAGTTAAGGGTGCTGAGTATACAGGAGTTTGCAAGCTCCATGTGTTCCATTCATGGAGAAAGGCTGATCCACCACCAGCACCTGTGTCAGTAGTTGGTGATGTAGAGGGTGGGGCTGAAAATGTAGAAGAAGTTGGTGATGTAGAGGGTGGGGCTGAAAATGTAGAAGAAGTTGGTGAAGGCTGTGTACTTGGGAATGAGCAGGGGAATAATAAGAGAAGGAAAAAATTGACCCCTATAAGAAAATGTGATAAAGGAAAACAAGTTGTTCAATAAGAGGAGAGTGATAATAGTGATGATGAGAGCTGGGATGCAGCTGTAGATGAGTTTGAAGAAAGCACTGGAGAAGACATAGAGTATGAAAAGGAGGATTTTGCTGATTGTTTTAGTGATGAGGAATTTGCTGATATAAGAAAAAAGAAAAGGGAGATTAGGAGGGAAAATGAGAGGCTAGAAAGGGAACAGAACAAGTTTATTAAAGATAGTATGGTGGGGTGCAGGGAAACAGTTGAAAGTGAAATGGATGGGAATAATTCAATATCTAGTGGGTCAATACATGGGATTGGGAGTCAGGAAGAGACTGATGAGGATGAGCCGTATGCCTATGCTGAGCCTAGTGTCATGTCCAAAAATAAAAGGGTAAACGAGCCATTTAACCCTTGTACAACTGGGAAAGACATAAAGTGGAAGTGGGGGCTGATTTTTGGTAGTAAACAACAATTTAAAAATGCTGTAGGGAGTTTTCTGTTGCTACAAGGAGACCACTTAAATACCGTGTGGATGATGCACAGAGGATACATGTGGTGTGTGCAGATGGATGTCCTTTTAGGATGTGGCTGTCATTTGTTAAAGAGTTTGATGGATGGCAAATAAAAACCCTTCTTGATGACCATAATTGCATCTATCACTTCTCCAATAAGCTGGTGACAGTGAGCTACCTTACAAAGCTATATGGTGACAGAACAAGGAGAAATCCAAATTGGAAAATATCAGAGATGAAGGAAGAGATTAAGAGGGTGCTGAATGTTTAAGTATGTAATGCAAAGTGTTGCAGGGTTAGGAAGGCTGCTTTGAGTGGAATTGTGGAAGAGATAAAGAAACATTATGAAGGGCTGAGGAAATTTGGAGGTGAGATATTAAGGAGCAATAAGGAGAACACTGTCAAGATACAGACTACAAGGGTAAATGATGGAGATGCTCCTCACTTTCAGAGAATGTATGTATGTTATGCAGAGTTAAAGAAAGCATGGAAGGAGGGATGTAGACCAATACTTGGTCTAGATGGCTGTTTTCTGAAGATTGTCTGTGGTGGACAGCTATTATCAGCTGTTGGAAGGGATGGAAATAACTCTATCTTTCCAATTGCAATGGCAGTTGTTGAAACTGAAAGTTATGATAGCTGGAAATGGTTCATGGCACTGCTCAATGAGGACCTTGAACTAGGAAGTGGGCATGCATACACCTTCATTTCATAATGCTTATGTGTTACTTATTCTGTATGTCATTTCATAATGCTTATGTGTTACTTATTTAGTATGTCTTTTGATTTTTACAGGGGTTGCTGAAAGCAGTTAAGGAATTGCTACCTTATGCAGAACATAGGAACTGCACAAGGCATATATATGCCAATCTCAGGGTGAAGCATGGCAGTGAGGCTGTTAGGAATGCATTTTATTATGCTAGCATGCCTACATACCCTGAAGCTTTCAGGGCAGCAATGAAGGATCTTGAAAAGGCTTCAAAGAGAGCTTATGAAAAGATGCAGGAGTTTGATCCAAAGGTTTGGAGCAAGGCATACTTTGAGACTCATGCTAAAACAGATAGCACAGAGAATAACATTTCAGAATGCTTCAATTCATGGATTCTCAAAACCAGGTACATGCCTCTCATTGACATGCTTGCTGAAATACATGATATGATAATGGAGAGGTTGCATCAAAAAAGAGATGAAATGAGTGGAGTTGATTGCATCATACTACCTAGAGCTAAGAATATTTTAGAGGGGAATGTGAACGCAAGTGTTGAATGTACTGTAAAATGGGATGGTAATAAGAATTTTCAAGTTAAATGGAGAGGTATAGGATTTTGTGTGAATTTGCAAGAACAAACATGTAGTTGTAGAGTTTGGGAGTTGACTGGTCTTCCATGTGCTCATGCTATATGTGCTATACAAAGAATGAGACTCAATCCATATGATTATGTATCTCATTACTTTAAGAAAGAGACATATATGAGGTGCTACTCTCACTGTCTTGAAGTACTAAGAGGAAGTCCTTTTTGGGAGGAGGTGGAAGGAGATGATGTTTTGCCTCCTCCAATTGTCAAACAAGTAAGAGGTCGGCCTAAAAAACAAAGGAGAAGGGAGGGATGGGAGGGAAGAGATGGCACTGCATCTAGAGGCAACATGGCTAGGCTGACTAGACAAGGTAAGGTCATGCATTGTTCTAATTGTAAGAAGAGAGGCCATAATAGAACAAGGTGCCCAGATCCTGTACAGGCTGCACCACCAAAATCTGCTAGGGGAAGAAAGAGGAAGGTCACTGATGAAGAACAAGAGATTGCTGCAAAAATGGAGATGCAAGGCAATGAAGTTGAGACAGGGGAGGCAGAGCTAATGGAAGAGGCTCTAATGAATTCCACACCACCAGCTAGCACACCAATGAGGAGTCACAGACTTGCACAAGGGAGTCAGAACACAATGGACTCAGAAATTGGAAATGCTAGCAGTGCTGTCTTTGTGAGCTTCTAATATTTGTTGTTGTTTTTTCAAACATTTAGATTGAATTTGTTGATAACAACTAACATCTATCTATGTGTATTACAGATGCCTACACCTGGATCAGGGGCTCATTTTAGGACTGGTGGAACCCCATCTGCAGACCACCCATCTACATCGAAAAATAAGGAAAAGGGGCCAGTCAAAGCTTTCATTGCACCAAGGAAAAATTAGTTTAAGTTGCATTATTATTCAACTGCTTTTGTGGTGTTCAATGTGGTGCTAAGATTAAGTATTCAAACTTTATTATTTTGGTACTGATTTTGTAAGCTTCAATGAAGCACTAACATTAAGTATTCTCAACTTTGGATCCTATTCAGACTTTGTACGTATGGAATCCTAAGCACCTACTCAGATTTGATTCTTATCTTGCTAGAACCTATGCAATATATTAAATGGATTTATCAACTACTACATGAGATTTCTGTGTTGCAGTATATATGTACATAAATTTATAAATTATATAGACACTGACATTGCTACAAAAATCCAACTGCTTCTCATTCATTTCCACATGACAATAACATTACAACAGTACTTCATCCCACACTCTAATCAAACTTGACTAGACCCAACAAGATACAAACCAC
Organism: Daucus carota subsp. sativus; assembly: GCF_001625215.2. Taxonomy (NCBI): domain Eukaryota; kingdom Viridiplantae; phylum Streptophyta; class Magnoliopsida; order Apiales; family Apiaceae; genus Daucus; species Daucus carota. The sequence goes on along the minus strand of NC_030385.2, from coordinate 18,531,337 downwards.
AACAAAACTAAAAAACAATGCAGAGCTCCAATTACAACCTTCTTTCTCTCTATTCTTGAGCACTTCACTTGTTTCTTCAAGCTTCTTTCGAAGTGCAGTTACTTCTTCATTAGGAACTAGCATCTTTCTCTCCACAAAATTCATTTCAAGCTTAGCATTACAAAGTTCATCATCCTTCCTCTTTAATTTCATCTTCAACTCCTTTATAACATCTCTTGCTCTATCTGGAAAAGAAGGATCCGCCCATAAAAAGAAATCACATTTCTTGTTTGGATCCTAAATCCCACAAATAAATATATGTTTTACACCCACCAAAAAAATATATGTAATTTACAAATAAATTCTTACCTTGTAGCGACTACACCCGAAAAATCTTCTACCTGGATTGAGAGTACCTTCTTTCCAAGCAACTTGACAAGGTGCGGGTAAATCGCACTTGCACTTCACCCCAATGAATGGGTGTTCTGAGTTACCTGATTTAACATCTGATACATATGAATTTCGAATTGAAGATGATGTCTTTCGTGATGAAGAAGATGATTCGTATAGAGACATGGAGCAGAGGTTGAATCAGGAGGGAAAAAATGGAGGGAATGGATATAAGAGGCTGATGAAATGGATACAGTATATATCCTATATTGTTGAGTAGGTTTAATTCATGGGTATATGTTAGGTCCTATGAACTCACTATATAAGTTAATATAGTGAACACAATCAATAAAGCAGAATGACAATATAAGAGATTGAAAGCAGTAAACTCTTATTCACAAAGCTTAAATGGTTACAAAAACTCTCTCAGTGATTTATATATTATCACTAAGAGCTGCTAGGGTTCTTAACAATGTACTCGATAACTCAACTCCTATAGAGTAACCCTAATCTGTGTTTATATAGACACAGTTACAAAATCAATCTCTGATTTGATATCCTATAAATCAGCTATGTATTCTATCAATCAAAGATTGCTCCAGTTTTCTGTTTAGTTTCCATAGTCAGCAAATAACTCCTCCGCTTCTATCCTTCCTTGAAGTATATCCGCTTCTGAGCTCTTTCCACGTGTAAACTCTGACGAGTCTTGACTATGTAAACTCTGATCAGACTTTATCAAACTCTGGTCAGACTTTATTAAACTCTGATCAGCTTCCAGCTTAAACTCTGATCACTCCTGTTCTAAAACAAACTTTAAGAACATTAGTAATCATCAATTATATCTAACAATCTCCCCCAACTTGTGCATAAATATGTTATGTGCAAGTTAACAGATAATTGATGATGTCAAAACAGATAAGTCAAATGCAACAGAGTTTAGCTATATAACAGAAAACTTTTAAAACTTACAGATACTTTACTCCTTAGCTTCGTAGACACCATTTGCTGTCTTTAGATATTCTCTGAGGAGTTCTCTTTCAGCTTCTGTAAGTGCTGTGATCATCTGTCTCTTGATCTCTCTTAGCTCTGGATCTGAAACTTCAGTTTGGTAAATTGCAGCTCTGAGATCATAGATCTTGTTTCTTCTCATGTCTCTATCCAGCCTGATATTGTAAGCTTTATTAGACTCTTCATTGAATGCAAGAGTACTGATTCCAGCTATTGTTACTATTTTTGCTGAATTCTTCTTCATCTCAACCAGCTGTCCTTGATGATTGAAGTATTTAGGAATAAAAGGTCCAGCATTCTTGTTTCCTGTAATACCCATCTTTCTTCTGATTTGATCTTTGAGCAGATTAGAGATGTGTTGACATGACTTGTTCTTCACTTGAAATATGTGTGAGACATATCTCAATTCCTCCCAGTGTTTAGCATAGAGATCAGCTTCAATTACTCTAAACACAGTTCCATCAGACATGAAGTAGATAAGGATGTTATCACCTCTGTCATTCTTTACCAGTTGGACTGAATCAAGTTTGTCCATTCTTTCTTGCAATGCTCCAGTCTTGGGAGCACAGAGATATGAGGGGTCTGTTGACATTGATCCTATACTCTGATCAAATTTCTCATATTTAGATCCTAGTCCTCCTTTATCTCTTCCTGCTTTTCGATGAGAGATTGGTTGAATTGAGCCCTTTTCAAAGTTTATCTCAGTCATCAGACTTGGCTTTGCAAATCCTGGTAATGGAGTTGTTGTTGGTTTGAACACAGCTTGAGCCTTGTCAGAGGTTGTGTCCTTCTTTGCTTCCTTATTAACTTGAGCTGTGTCAGAGGTTAATTTTTCTTGTTGTGATTTTGCAACATGAGCTTTGTCAGAGATTGCAGCTTCTGTTTTCTTTCCTTTTACAACTTGATCTTTGTCAGAGGTTGTAGGCTTCTTCTTAATCCAGCCTTTCTCAAGGTTATCATCTACTATGCTTTTGCCTTTGCTTGTATATTCATCTTCAGAGTATACCTTTTTGATTGGTAAACTCTGATCAGCAATAGTAGTTTCCTTGATCAATATCCCTTTTTCTTTTGGTCTGGCAGTTGATTTTGCAGGCTTTTGAATTTTTCCAAAGTTTATAGCTTCAACATGTTCTTTCTTCAGTTCAGCTTCCTCTGCAGCAATCAACTCCAAATCCAATTTGGCTTCTGGATTCTCTTGTTCAAATATCAGTCTAGCAAGTTCTTCATCAGTCATAGGTTTGTCTGATCCAGCCACTGGTCTTTGCTTTGATCCAGATGTGACATTATGAGTTGGAACTGGAGCAGACTTTGAGCTTTGCTTAGACTTTGAACTGTCAGAGTTTGAAACTCTTCCACCAGTTGCAGCTTGAAATCTTTTGTTCTTTGTAAAGTCATCCACATCATCATCATCATCATTTTTCTTTCTCTTCAGAGTTTGAGAAGTAGACTTGCATTTGACTTGTGCTACTCTCTCCCCCTTTTTGACATCATCCTCATCAGGAATCAGTATTGAAGTTATCAGAGAAAGTGAAGATTGGATGGCTTCAAGCTGTTTGGACATTTGGGATTGAGTAGATTCAATGGTTGACATTCTCTGTTCCAGAGATTGATTGGCAGACACCAGCTTCTTCATGTCTTCCTTCAGAGGTAACAAGTGCCTTTTCTTATCCATATTTTGAGTTTCCTTGAAACTGGCTACCTCTGTTCTGAGACCATCTATAGACTTAGATGTCTGAGCATGAGCAGGATGAAATGTCTTCAGATAAAGAACTGTAGCTTTGAGGCTTGACATGACATCAGAGTTTGTGATTTTATTCTCTGCCATGGATAGGAAATCTTCAGCTTTTGCTGGCTCCAGAGAATGCTGGTGACTCAGCCAGAGTTTATCCCATACTTCAGTAGGTGGATCAACTTGAAGATCCCTGGGAAGTGGCTCAGAGTTTGTGTTCAGAGTTTGCAGCCTGGCATTATATTGGCTGGTAGACTCCCACTTTTGTTGTTGATGAGACAAAGGGACTTCATCATCATTGTCATCATCTGAACTTTCATCATCCTCATCATCATCAGATGCAGGATCAACAGCATCTTTAACAGGATCTTGAACAGATTTTTCTTGAGCTTCAGACTTTGATTTGCTAGGCTCTTCACCAGCCTTAGCAAGGGACTGCAGTGCTTCCAACGCTACCTTGTCAGATTCTTCAACTACAGCATCTGACTTGTAGTTTTCTGGAGCTGTATCATGAATAATGGCACCCTCAGGAAACTTCAATGGAGAGTGAGGAATTGGAGTGGAGGGTCCATGATCAGATATTGGAATGTGAGAATCAGACACTGTTGTCTCAGCTTCAGCTGTAGCTTGTTCCTTGCATATAATTTCCTCATCTACTTCAGATGAAGTAGAAGATGCTATAGCAGTTGAGAGTGGAACAGCTTGAAGAGGATGCACCATCAGAGCTTGAGAAGATTCTGGAAGTGTAGTAGATGGTGCTTGCTCTTCCTCAAGAGTAAAATCTGTGATCTCAGTTATGGGCACCTTTGCCCTCTTAGGCTTGTTTGCCCTTCTCTTAAATCTTGTTGTCTTTGATTTAGGACTGGCCTGTGAAGGTTCAGAGTTTGTTGCAGGAGGGGCTTCCAGATCTTCATAATCATAGGCTACAACCAGTCTCCTTCTTTTCTGCTTTGGTGGAGAAGCAGCTTCAGAGTTTAAAGTCTTAGAGACTGTATCAGAGTTTATTGTAGGAACTGGATCAGAGTTTACTGGCACGTCAGAGTTTGTCTCCAGAACTTGTGTAGCAACAGAGGTTCTGGTCTTCTTAGAGGAAGGGGCTGCATCAGACTTTGTAGCCCTTTTTGGTTTTGGTGTAGATGGTCTCGGTTGTCTGGTGGCTGTAGGAGAGACTGAAGGTTGAGGCTGTTGTTGTTGTGGTTGTGGTTGTTGGACTGGGGGCAAATCCATCATGGCTCTAACTGGAGCTGGAATAAGGAGAGGCCTCTGTACTGGATACTTCTCATCTTTTGAGATGAGGTCCTTGAACACCCTTTTATGAAGCCTAAAGGGCTTAATCTCATCATCAGCATCAAAATTCACCTCACCGAAAGTTGCATTAAACAGTAATTGACAGAATCTTGAGAAATAAATGACTTGTCTATTTTCATGCATTCTTTCACCAATATTTCTAAGAACTAATCTACCAAAATCAAAATTAGTAGAGTAGATCAGAGAATACCCAATTTGCAGCATATCCATGGGTATAGCATCCCAGTTGGTGCTTTTCTTCTGGAAAGCCCTTGTGATACAATCAAAGAAGAAGCTCCATTCTCTTCTGAGTCCTGGACGCTTCAATTGTCCCAGTTTATCCAGTGATTCACTGTAGCCTAGAGCATTCATCATGCCCCTAAGATTGGTGTCTCCATTAGTGATATAAGTTGCATTCTCTGGCAAGTTGAATGCTTGACGAACTGTGGCAGGAGGAACAGCATACTCCTCCCCTTCATATGAGAACACAATAGATGGTGATCCATCTGCACCACCATTATCATATTGACCCGTCCTCCAAAAATTGATGATTTGGCTTCCAGAGAGTCTGGCAGGAGCGGTAAGAGCAGTAGCAAGAGCACTCTGTGCCAGAAAGTGCTGGATTGGATGATAATCCCTTGGTGCTTCTGCTGTGTTAAGAATGGCAGCATGGTTGTTGGGAACAAATTCCACACCTGCATGAATAAACGCTGTAGTGGCCATTAGATCAGAGTTTGTAAAGGAGGAAGGTGTTTGAGAAGGTGTGTACGAGAAGATTTGAATTGCAGAGAGAAAAGATTAAGAGTTTGTGGAGAGAGTGTGTGTAAAATGAGGTGTATAAGTGAATAATAAGCAGTAAAATCTGATGTGATAAACTCTTCAGATTTTGTTTAGCTGTTCACGCTTGGGCTTTTGTTCAGCTGTACACCTGTCAGATTTTAACTGGTAGATGAGGGTTAGTGGCATGGAGAAAAGAGAGTAGTAATCATGAGCGCAGTAAAACATGTGCAGTTATAAATGCTGATTACACGTTCTCCTATTAAAATGTTTTTCATGTAAACCCACTAACAATACATCTGTTTGGAACACTCTCTTCACATTCTCTGAATATTTGAACTCCTGAAATATATAAGATTTTAAAAATCAAGATCAAATCCCTCGAATTTTAAACTCTGAGATTTAAAACAAAGAAAATAAATTTCTAAATACCTCAGAATAAGACATAATGTTTAGAAAATTCATCAAAAAATCAGAGTTTGTCATAAAATCCATAGCTCAATAATGTGCTTGTGAAATAATGTGTGTGATTTAACATATTAAATCAGAGACTAAAGAATTTCAGAATTTCGTAATTATAAGGTAGACAAAAATAATTTATTTAAACTCTCAAGACATAGACAACAGACATACTCTGATGAAGATATATAAAATAAACTAACCCCCCCCCCCTTTTTTTTCTTTTTCCTTTTTTTTTTTCAGGACGCTTTTCAGTGTAAATGAATCACGACCTTTAACTATAATTTTGCAACAGTATTTCTCCAGTAATCAGAGATTGTGACTGGTCACCATAGACTATAAAATCTTGGCAATTACTTAATACCAGCAAATGTTTGGGTCTTCCCAGTCACTGTCATATAGACATCTAAGATCTCAAAGGAGTACCATGCTTATTTTCAGGGGTGTGTATAGCATCAGAGTTTATAATCACTGTCTAATTTTCTGAGAGAAAATGCAAATTAATCAGTCTCACTTATAATTAGGATATGTGAAGTAATAGAGTCTCAATGATATCAACATGCATATGGTGTAAAATAGTAGCACAAAATTGAGATCAAGATTAAAGAACTTAACTGAGATTCATGATTACTAATTCAGATCATGCTTCATAGTATCTTCACAGGTTATTTGTCTCAGAGAAATAAAAATGAGATCATTTATCAAGATTCAGAGTTTACAAACATCAGAGAATATCGTCAGAGAATGATGTCAGAGTTTAACAATCAGAGTATATCATGGCAAATTTGTGAGCAATACATATGGTAATTTGACAATTTAAACTTGAAAGATCTGACCATTATGTTTACTCAGTTCCTGATATCATTCCTAGCTCATTCACTAGCCTAGTAAAGGTTTCTTCACTTAGTGGTTTGGTGAATATGTCTGCTAGCTGCTGTTCTGTGGGAACAAAGTGAAGTTCAATGGTTCCTTCCAGCACATGCTCCCTTATAAAATGATATCTGATACTGATGTGCTTTGTCAGAGAATGTTGAACTGGGTTTCCTGTCATAGCAATAGCACTTTGGTTATCACAATAAATAGGAATTTTAGAAAAGGATAACCCATAGTCTAACAATTGATTCTTCATCCAAAGAATTTGAGCACAGCAGCTGCCTGCAGCTATATACTCTGACTCTGCTGTTGATGTTGAAATTGACTTTTGCTTCTTGCTGTACCAAGAAACAAGTCTTCCACCCAGAAATTGACAACTCCCACTTGTGCTTTTCCTGTCAATTTTGCAACCTGCAAAATCTGCATCAGAGTATCCAATTAGACTAAAATCTGATTCTCTAGGATACCATAATCCCAATGATGTGGTTCCCTTGAGATATCTAAATATCCTCTTTACTGCAATCAGATGAGGCTCTCTTGGATCTGCCTGAAATCTTGCACATAGACATGTGGCATACATTATGTCTGGTCTACTTGCAGTCAGATAGAGCAAAGATCCAATCATTCCTCTATAGTTTGTGATATCCACTGATGCACCAGTATCTTTGTCTAGCTTGGTTGCTGTTGCCATAGGAGTAGTTGCAGCTGAACTGTCTTGCATACCAAATTTCTTCAAAAGATTTCTGGTATACTTGGCTTGATTTATAAAAATCCCATCTTCAGTCTGTTTAACTTGTAAACCCAGAAAGTAACTGAGTTCCCCCATCATGCTCATTTGGTACCTAGACTGCATGAGCTTGGCAAATCTTTGACAGAGTTTAGCATTAGTGGAACCAAAAATGATATCATCAACATAGATTTGAACTAAAAGCAGATCATTACCATGATTCAAGTAAAACAGGGTTTTATCTATGGTACCTCTAGTAAATCCACTGTCAAGAAGAAATTGAGCCAGAGTTTCATACCATGCCCTTGGAGCCTGCTTTAGTCCATAAAGTGCTTTGTCCAATCTGTAGACATAGTCTGGATGCTTTGGATCCACAAATCCTGGAGGTTGTTCAATATATACCTCTTCATCCAGTTTCCCATTAAGAAAAGCACTTTTGACATCCATCTGAAATACCTTGAATTTCTTGTATGCAGCATAGGCTAGGAAGATTCTAATTGCCTCCAATCTTGCAACTGGAGCAAATGTTTCATCATAATCAATACCTTCCTGTTGTGAGTACCCTTTTGCCACAAGTCTTGCTTTATTCCTTGTAATTACACCTTCACTGTCTGTTTTGTTTCTGAAAGCCCATTTTGTACCAACTATAGATCTATCTTTAGGTCTTGGTACTAGGGTCCAGACTTTGTTTCTCTCAAACTCATTTAGCTCTTCTTGCATTGCTTGAATCCAGTCAGCATCTTGAAGAGCTTCCTCCACCTTTTTAGGTTCTGTTTGTGACAGAAAGCAATGATGTAAACACTCATTTGCTGTAGCTGTCCTTGTTTGCACACCTGCTTCTGGATTTCCAATTATTAAATCAGGTGTATGAGATTTTGTCCACTTCCTAGCATGTGGAAGTTGGGCATTTTCATCATTGGATCCTCCCCCTTGATCCATGCTCTCTTGATTCTGTTGATTATTCTCTGTAGCTCCCCCTGTATTTGTGCTATCAGAGTTTGAATCAGTATTCTCTGATGAGTTTGAGTCAGCATTCTCTGATGAGCTTGAGTCTTGGGTGGAGTCTGAAACATTCTGATGCTCCCCCTCAACATCTGCTTCATCATCATGAACCTGTAAATTTTCACCAGAGTTTGCTGTATTTTGTTCACAGTCAGAGTTTGACTGTTCATCAGAGTTTGCTGAATCAGAGAATATTTCTTCATTTTCAAAATGCAGTTCTTCATGATCATCCATATCTGCTAAACCCATAATTTTTTTGTCATCAAATGACACATGTATGGATTCCATGATCACCTTGGTTCTTAGATTGTAGACTCTGAAGGCCTTTGTTGTCAGAGGATAACCTACAAAAATGCCTTCATCAGCTTTTAAATCAAACTTGGTAAGCTGTTCTGGATGAGTCTTCAATACAAAGCATTTGCACCCAAATATATGAAAGTACTTCAGATTTGGCTTCTTTTTCTTCACCATCTCATATGGGGTCTTGCCATGCTTATTAATCAGTGTTGCATTTTGAGTGAAACAAGCTGTTTGAACAGCTTCTGCCCAGAAATAAGTAGGTAATTTAGCCTCATCAAGCATAGTTCTGGCAGCTTCTATCAGAGTCCTGTTTTTCCTTTCAACTACACCATTTTGTTGTGGTGTACCAGGTGCAGAAAATTGTTGCACTACACCTCTTTCTTTGCAGAACTCTTCCATTGTTGAATTTCTGAACTCAGTTCCATTATCACTTCTAATGATCTTTACTTTGTCTTCAGATCCATGGTCCAGTTGCTTCACATGATCCATCAGATGCAAAGCTGTTTCATCTTTAGAGTGAAGAAAATATACCCAAGTGTATCTGGTATACTCATCAACAATGACAAGAGCATATTTCTTCCTTGCAATGGATGGTACATTAACTGGTCCAAATAGATCAACATGTAGAAGATGATATGGTTTCTTTATTGAGAATTCAGTCTTACTATTGAAGGATGTCTTTCTCTGCTTGGCTTTTTGACATGAATCACATAATCCATCAGATGTGAGTAGTGATTCAGGGAGTCCTCTCACAAGCTTTTTCTTTATAAGCTCATTTATTGAGTTGAAATTGAGATGTGAGAGCTTCTTGTGCCACTTACAACTTTCTTCTGCAGAGATTCTTGTAGATAAGCAAATTGCTTTTCCTTCAGAGTTTGTAGGCAGGTGGATTTCATAAATATTTCCATGTCTGTGAGCAATCACTGCCACCTTGCCTGTTGACTTGCTTACTATCTCACTGTGTTCTTCATAGAAATCAACATGATATCCTCTGTCACAGATCTGACTGACAGAGAGTAAATTGTGTTTTAGCCCTTGAACAAGAGCTACATTTGATATGATGACATTTCCAAGATTGATGTTGCCATATCCCAGAGTCCTTCCTATGTTGCCATCTCCATAAGAAACACTTGGGCCAGCTTTCTCCACAAACTCTGAGAGTAGGGCCTTATTTCCAGTCATGTGTCCTGAACATCCACTGTCCAAGACTAGAATATTCTTCCTGTTGCCCTGCAATCACAAAGACCACTAATTGTTAGTTTTAAGGACCAAGACTTGCTTGGATCCCTTGGCCTTATTAAGTTTGTTAGCTTTTGCAGCGGAATTATCATTATCAGAGTTTGAGCTAACAGACTTTGGAACAGAGTTTGTACTAGAAACAGATTTTGTACTTGCAGAATTTTTATTAACCTTTTTCAAGGAAGGTTTCAATTGATAATAATCATAATACAAACTATGATATTCTTTGCAAGTATAAATAGAATGCCATAAACTACCACAATGAAAACATGGATCTTGTGGTTTATATCTAATACTACTTTTTCTAACTCCAGACTTTGTAGGTAAGGAGTTAATGTCCTTGTTCTTCCTGCAAAAATTAGCAAGATGATTAGTATTTCCACAGTTATGGCATGTCTTCCTAGGTGCATTTGGAATAGGCATGTAGTTATTACTCTTGTCTATTCCAACCTTGCCATTTCTATTTTTCCTAGGCTCCTTGTTTTTGTCATCAGACTTTACCTCTTTAAGCTTATGTTTAAGCTGTTTCTGAGTCATCAGTCCTATGTTAACCTGTTTGGGCTTATCAGATTTTAAATTGTTGTTAATCTCTGATTCTGGTCTAATCTGTTTAGACTTAGAGGATTCAGCAACAAATTTAACAGGTTTAACCTTAGGTTTTTGAGTTTTAACAAACTCTGCTTTTGATGACTCAGGTTCTGAGTTATCAGTATAACCTAATCCCTTCTTCCAGTTTCCACTACCTAAGATATCCTGAGTAGTTTTGCCTGAATTAGTCCATGTCTTAATAATATCCCTTTCCTTAGCAAGTTCTGATTGAAGAGATGCATACCTCTTTAATAGTTCATCTTTGATAATGACAGCATCATCTCTTTCTTTCTGAACTTCTAACATCTGAACTAATTCTTTTTCTAGATAATCATTCCTTTTCTTTACACTTAGAGTTTCAGATTTTAATCTTTCATTCTCTAAAGTCTGATCTCTAAAGCTGATATGTAAAGTTTTAAGAAACAATCTTAACTCAGTTATATCTTCAGTATCAAAGGCAAGAGTAGAATGAGGTACCTTAGCAGTAGATTCAGAGTTGTTGTCAGTGTTTGCCATCAGAGCATAATTGACTTCTTCTTCTGAATCAGATGTATCTGTCCAGTTTCCTTTCTTGGTGATAAAGGCCTTTTCCTTTTCTTTCTTGGCTTTCTTGCATTCAGATGCAAAGTGACCCTTTTCACCACAGTTGAAACAGGTATACTTGTCAGCTTTTCCAGCTTTCCCTTCCTTGCCCTCATTCTTTCTAAAGTTCTTCTTATCATAAACTCTGTCAGAGTTTCTGTCTTTCCTTGAAAAACTTTTGCCTTTGTTGAACTTTTTGTAGGCCAACTTCTTGAAGCTTTTCACTATCAATGCTGCTAACTGCATCATCTCATCATCACTTTCTTCAGAGTCTAAGGGAACATCAGAGTTTGAGTCATCAGAGTTTGATGACTCAATGTCAGACTTTGTGACATGAGCTTTTCCTTTGCTCTTAGCAGCTTCCTCTTGAACTTTCAGAGCAACAGTCTTTGATTTTCCTCCATGACGTTTGCTCCTCTACTCCATCTCAAGTTCATGAGTCTTCAGTCTTCCATAAACATCATCAAGAGACATTTCTCCAAGATCAAGATTGTCTCTTATTGTTGTGACTTTCAAATCCCATTTTTCAGGAAGAGCCAGAAGGAATTTGAGGTTTGAGTCTTCAAGATCATATTCCTTGTTCACCAGAGATAAGTCATTCAACAGTTTGACAAATCTGTCATACAGATCTGTCAAGGACTCACCAGATTTTGAGTCAAAGTGCTCATACTCCTGTGTAAGGATTGTTTTTCTGTTTTTCTTTATGGCCTGAGTTCCCTGACATCTGGTTTCCAGAGCATCCCAGATTTGTTTAGCAGTTTTGCACCCAATCACCCTATTTGACATTGCATTATCAAGGGCACTGTGCAGAAGGTGTTTTACCTTAGAGTCTTTACCAATTGACAAGATGTCCTCAGGGGTATAATCTTTCTTTTCTTTTGGAACCATCTTCTGAGGTTCATCTGCAAGCCCAACAGAGAGCTTGGTGGGCATATGTGGTCCATCATATATCCTGTCAAGGTATTCTGGATCAACAGAGTCTAGGAATATGATCATTCTCTCTTTCCAGACTGGATATTCAGATGCCTTAAGGATTGGAACTCTAAAAGATGAAGCTTGTGATTTTTCAGACATGATTGTGATTAAGATCTCACTGTAGTTATCTTAACAGAGCTGGCTCTGATACCACTTGTTAGGTCCTATGAACTCACTATATAAGTTAATATAGTGAACACAATCAATAAAGCAGAATGACAATATAAGAGATTGAAAGCAGTAAACTCTTATTCACAAAGCTTAAATGGTTACTAAAACTCTCTCAGTGATTTATATATCATCACTAAGAGCTGCTAGGGTTCTTAACAATGTACTCGATAACTCAACTCCTATAGAGTAACCCTAATCTGTGTTTATATAGACACAGTTACAAAATCAATCTCTGATTTGATATCCTATAAATCAGCTATGTATTCTATCAATCAAAGATTGCTCCAGTTTTCTGTTTAGTTTCCATAGTCAGCAAATAACTCCTCCGCTTCTATCCTTCCTTGAAGTATATCCGCTTCTGAGCTCTTTCCACGTGTAAACTCTGACGAGTCTTGACTATGTAAACTCTGATCAGACTTTATCAAACTCTGGTCAGACTTTATTAAACTCTGATCAGCTTCCAGCTTAAACTCTGATCACTCATGTTCTAAAACAAACTTTAAGAACATTAGTAATCATCAATTATATCTAACAGTATAATTTATGGGTCGACCCGCCAGGTCAGCAACCCCATCCAAGTTCTGTTAAATTTTTAAACGGAACTGACGGTAGAAACCCATTTGAAAATTTCTACTTGTTCAAGTGTTTGACTGAAAACTTTCTTGGGTTGGTGATCCAAGTGAAAATTTTAGTACATTACAGTGATGAATTAGCTATTTTACCCGATTGAATTGTGGTTTGAAAGAGTAAAAGGGGGGTGGGGGTTTTGAATCGAAGCAAGGGTTGAGGGGGAGTATTGGTGTCTGACCGGACTCGTGCCGGCGAAGGCCGAGGGAGCCGCGACGGAAGGTGGACAGGAGATTTGGAAGAGTGGTAAAGGAGGGAGGAAGGCAGTATATTCGTGTATTACATATATGTTGATTGTGTTATAGCCTAAGTTATTATGTTCAATGTAACATCATATCTTTTTCTTTTTTGGTAAATCAATGTAACATCATATTTAAATTTAAATAATAAAATTTCGCAAAATTTGCATACGAAGAAAGGAAGAAAAAGAACCAAATGAAAAATACATGCAACAAGGACAATAAAATAATCTGTAATAATTCAACCGAAGCAAATTTAGTTTCAGATTAAAATTGTAAAACCAAACAAAAATCTAATCAGTATTTTGACAAAAAAAATAATTTCAAAAATCTAATCAGTGTTTTTGGTAAATTTTCCGTGACGGCACAGCACACATGTTACTCCTGCTGGCTGCTGTTGTGTTCCTGGAGTGCCCCGTGCCCTCTTTGAGTCCGTGTAGGGCTGATACAAAGGTCCTGCGTGGTGGGTGCATTGTGATGATAATTAAGGTGGAGGTGGTGCACAGAACATATGGCAGGACTGACCTTGAGGGGAGACATATTTAGGAGAATTGAACAACTAAGTGACTATAAGATCCCCCATTCGTATCGGGAAAAAAGGCAATTCTGGGTCTTGATCGTTATCTAAACCATAATTTGCCTGTGAATGTAATTTTATTGGTGGAATTTTGCTTGCATCTTTAAACAACTTCATTGCTACAAGAAATCAAAATTCAAACCGATCAAAAATTATCTAACAAGTCCAAAGAGTATTTATTAACCAAAAAGAACGAAAAATATGTATGATGAATTCCTCTGCAACTACTGAAATTAAGATTATACATCTGCAGTTAGGGGTGAGCAAAACCGAACTGGAACCGAAAAACCAAATTGAACCGTGTCAATTTGGTTCGGTTCGGTCCTAATTTTCTAAAAATTCGGTCCATTTGGTCCGGACCGAATAGACCGAAATAAAGTTCGGTCTGGTCCGGTCCGTAAAAAAATATTTCGGTCCTGACCGAATAGTCCAAAATATATATTTTTTTTTTAATTTATATTTATATTATATATATATATATCTTATATGTTATAATTACGATATGTAATTTGTAAATTTAATTATATCTATCTTTAATGAATTGGAGGTGATTAATTAATATGAAAATTTTAAAATAACTCACGAATTTTAATTTTATTTATAATATAATTTTTTATTTTTAAAATAATTTCAAATCTTTTGGTCCGGACCGGACCAAACCAAACCGAATTATTTCGGTTTGGTCCTGTTCGGTCCGATATAAAACTTCAGTCCGGTTCGCTCTGAAAAAAGTTGAAACTTCGGTTCTCGGTCTATTCGGTTCGGTCCGGTTTTAGACCGAACCGACCGAATGCTCACCCGTAGTACAAGTTAACATATTATAAATTAAAATTCAGACGAAAATATAGCCACATACCCTAGTGCAAGCCTTCTTCGGCACAATCATGGATAGGGGTGTACACGGTTCGGGTTGGTCGGTTTACCGGAATTTAACAACCCAACCCAATTAAATCGGGTTTTCAAAATATCAAATTAACCTGAACCAAGTAAACTCTAAAATCAAACCAATTTGTAGTGTTTCGGTTTGGATCGGTTAGTCAGTTTATTAAATATATAATAAAAAAATAATCACATGCTCAACTCTTTACTCTCCTATGCATACCAGTATAATCACATCAGACTATTCGGTAAAATTGAAACATGTACTTCTAGTAACATAAATATTTTATAATAAATTTTCTGAGGTAGGTTATAAATTTTATAATATATTTGTAACACTAATCACTAATTTTTTTTACCCAAATATATATTTTATTTTTTATTTGGGTTGGTTTGGTTCGGCCCGAAAAAATATAAACCCGTAACCAACCCAATTAAATCGGATTAATATATTTTTACCCCAAATACATATCGGGTTAAAAAAATTCGGATTGGTTCGGTCGATAAGTGATCGGATCGGGTTGGTTTGGTCGGTTTTATCGGACCGTGTACACCCCTGATCATGCATAAGAAACCAGTTATAGTTATAAACTACTAATGTACAAGTTCAAATTAATACAAATGATTGTTATCATCGTTGAGTTTATTGATTATCCGTTATTTAGATATTTATAGACATAGATTAGAGTACTTGTATTCAACGGCTCCCTTACGAAACTAACCGGTCTGAACGTAAAGTTTTCAAAACTAACCAGCCTACGTTCAACTTTTCAAAACTAACCAGCCTAATTCAACAAAACTCGGGCGACCCCAACTGAAAAATTTCCCCTGTACCGGACGCCCTCGTCAGGGGCGACCTCAGTAGTTTTTTTTCACCGTGCAGGACGCCCTTGTCAGGGGCGACCCCTGCTGAACAGCCGTGACGTGGTCGACCCTATCACGGGCGACCACGTGTGCTCCTTTTTCGCTTAAAACCCCAGCCATCAGCCCCAAAACACCACAAAACACACACATTTCATACACAAGCACTGCACTGCCGAAGTGAAAGAAAAGGAGGAGAAGAGAAAAGAGGGAAAAGAGGGAGAATAGGGAGAAAATAGAGGTCGCCCGAGGCTCACAATCGAGATTTAGCGCGGCTTAATACCAAATCAAATTCGAAATCTTATTTAAGGTACTATCTCGATTCTCTCTAAATTAGTGTGTGTATATATATATATATATATAATGACTTGATTTGGACTAATTTGTTGTTTGATTAGCTTGATTTGCATGTTATAAGATCGGTTAGTTTAATGATTGTGCCTTGAGATTTGTTATTACATTTAGATTTTTAAATTTGTTAAATATTTTTAAGATTTATAATTGAAATTAAGGCTAATTTATAGATTTGATATGTTGGAATTTTAGATTTTGTGCATGTTAGATTTTGTAGGTAGTAATTTAATTTAGTTAGAAACAAAAATTATAATATAATATTCGAAATAAAATCAAAATATTAAGAGCATAAAATAATGATTGGAATTATTTGAAATATGTTGGAATTTTAGATTTTGTAGGTAGAAAATTAATTTGAAATGAAGAGAATTAAATTTGAAATAAAATATAATATTCGAATTAAAAAAATATAAATATATATATATATATATATATATATATATATGCTAGAATAAAATATAATATATTGAGAATTAAAAAAAATTAGAAATAAAATAAAATATTCGGATAAAAAAGATATTAATAGCTTATATTAAAAAAAATCGATTAAATGTGAAATTATGTAATATAAGTATTCCTCACTTTTTGATCAACATTTATTCTGCCTCATTTTATAATTTTAAAATCAAGGTATAAATGTCTTAAACTGTACGATGCATATTGTACTCATTAAAGATGCCCCCTAATTAGGGTTTAAGTTTTAGTTTTCGGATTTAGTGCACTTTGGCAAATCGAGAATCTCTTGTAGAAGTGGAATCAGTATCGGCTGATGAGTTCACAAATCTTAAATTCGATTGTTTATCATTGTTAAAAAGTTCATTGAAAATTAAATAAATATGCACAAGACATGGACAAGATGAATTTAAATTAGTAAGATTCTGTGGCTCGTATGACAGTCATCCGGTGATGATTGTTAATTTGTTATTAATATATAAATACTTTCTTGGAAAAGGTTGAGGTCATAATACACTTGCGCAATTCATAAAATCATGGAAACTAATCGATTTTATAGGTAGAAATTTATTTTGAAATGAAGAGAATGAAATTTGAAATTTAATAATATTATGTTGGAATGAGATTTTTTGTATATATACAAAAGCTTTGAATTCGAATTATAAATATATTTGAAATTTGTTGGCACAGATGGATCCTGCAGCTTATCATCCCGGGCCGGTCAACGGCACTTTGTTGACATTGCAGGACACGCATAGGTCCACTTTTGTGTGGAACAGTAGTAAGGTAATGACTTGATGGACTGCTGTTTATTAAAGTTAATGTTTGCTTCACTATAAACTGCTGACAAGTTCCTGTATTTTTAATTGCAGGACATTCCTGATCTTAGAGTCAGGACGAACTTCGGTGAGTACTGGAATGTAGTTGATCAAACCAGGCCGCCTCAGGCGATAATAGATGCTATTAATGATGCGGGCTTTGAGTGGGTGTTCAAGTTGGGTCAGGTCAAGCATGACAGGGGCTTGATCACTGCTTTTATCGAGAGGTGGCGTCCAGAGACGCACACTTTTCATCTACCTTTCGGGGAGGCCACCATTACACTGGAGGATGTCCATCACATTCTCGGGTTACGAACCACTGGCCGACCATTTATTCTACATGGCTTCACCACCACAGCTCGCGAGAGGAAGGACATGATACGCGATCTTCTTGGACTGACTCTCAAGCCGGCTGATGTGAGGAAGAACTGCTTGAGGATCGGTTGGTTGATTGATAACTTTGGCGACTGTGCCCGGTTGGACGAGGCAGTGGAGGATTTTGATGCGCAGACTATCTTTCACATCAGGGCACACCTACTGTGTGTTATTGGATCGTTGTTTCCTGATAGCAGCGGGAACTATGTGAAACTCAACCTCCTTTGGATGCTACGTGACTTGCAGAGCGTGGATGGTTATAGCTGGGGGAGTGCTGTTCTTGCATACCTTTATCGGAAGATGTGCGATTCCACCCATAAAGTCACAACTAACTTCGTTGGATACGCCACGTTAGTACAGGTACGCATTTACTGTCATTTTATTTTTCAAGTTTTTCTTCATATATATTTTGATGTGCACATATATGTATGTACCTTCACACTAGGTGTGGATATACGAGCGGTTCCCTACATTAGCTCCCCGACACACGGCCACACCCCTGATTACCTACCCACTTGCGCTAAGGTTTGTAATATGCTACTCTTCTCGTAATCGCAATAAGTTTGTATATCCTCCAGTTTGTGCACATGTACTAGTTCACACGTATAATATAAACATTTTGTTGTAGGTGGACAGGGCCGTTTACCCGTACTGAGGTGCCGCACGGTCAGCGTCGTATCACCCGGTACGAGCTGGATAACATGATTGAGGCAAATTTTCGGTGGAGGTCGTATGCAGATTTAGATGACGAGCATCAGCCTGAGTATGATTTGTACCTGCGTTGGACTGCTCCTACGCCTTTGATGTATATGGCCTATGTCGAGTGGTGTTATACTGATAGGGTGACGAGGCAGTTCGGGTTCGTGCAGGACATACCCACATCCTTTCCACGTGCGAATCATAGTAACCTGCACACCATTGTCAACGAGGCCATTAACTGGGAGGGCGCCAGGGAGTCTCACACTCGTCTATGGGATAGGTCCCTTGAGCGAGCTCTTACATCTCCCCCACTCATGTTTGGCGAGGGTTGCACTGCGGCATACATGCCTTGGTTTCTTGCAGTGACACGTAGATACATTGTAAACCCCGTCTATTGGAGGACTGCAGAGGCTTTCCAGGGCACACAGGGCGCCACACAGGCACTGGTAAACTCCCTTGTAACTGTTCTTCTAACTTCCTTCCATTACTATGCTAGCTTATTTTCTATATGTTCTGTTATAACTATTCTTCATCTGATTATGTCTTCACATGGCTGTTAACAGGAGGATCAGCTTCTAGATATGGAGAGTGCCATTGACCCTGCTACCCTGGATCTTGGTCGGGCACAGAGGATTGTACAGGGGTTGTTAGGACGTTTTAGGGGTTCAAGAAACCCTAGCAGACACAGAGGACGGCCACCAGTTACACCAGTTGAGCCGGAGCCAGGCACGTACTACACTCACGTGGCCAGTGGTAGCTCAGACACGGGAGGTTGGTCACACCTGGTTGGCACTTCTTCTTCGCCGGTTGGGGATGTAGCGGGTACTTCTAGGGCGGATGGATGGGACTCCTGGCCCGCGTCGAAGGTCGGGCCATCTACATATGCAGGGGATGACTACGAGGGTGGTCCACGTGGCTTTACGGTTAGATTAGAGGATGACTAGGACATGTCTGCTGAGGGTCAGTCGCAGGATTCATACCAGTTCCATGCAGATGCTTATCGTCCTGACATGTCTTTCCTGAGGGATCAGTACACCACACCTCCGCCACAGGTCCCGGTGCCGTTATTTGCTAGCCAGTCCTACATCTTCGGGGCACCCGCGTTTCCATTCGCACCGCCACCAGAGAGGTCCACTCCTACTCCTATACAGATGTCCACTTTTGCTTCGTACACTGGTGAGAGTAGTCCATGGGCGCCCCCCAGCACAGCAGTACCAGGGCACTCCGAGGCCGAGGAGCAACCTCAGGATGAGCATCGACAGCAGCCACCTAGAGCTGCGAAGGGAAAGGGTCGAAGATATCACACTGGAAGCCACATCTTCGGCCATAAGAAGAAGTAGGATTTCCCTCGTATGTAGTTTGTTTATGGTTATGTACCTGACCATGTATTCGTACGTTTTTATTTCTTGATCTGATTATGTACTCTTAGTCTAGTAGATCGGTTGTTACGTTATTATGCAGTTCTTGTGCTTTTCTTCATTCTTATGTCATAATGTTTTATAATGATTCAAGCATTGAAATTCATAAGGACAATAAAGGAAACCTAACATAACATAATAAACGACAGAACACTAAAACACATACACATGTTGATCTTTCTCGAAACCAGTAAAACTGACTTTATTTTGACTAAACTTTACATATATCAAATAACTGAAAAAAATAATATAAAATTTGAATTATAAGATACAATACATATAGTAATGGGGGTGATCTTGTGGAGAAAATACCTAACTCAAAGGGATTTCTTCAAAGAATTTGAGATGGGTCAGAGTTTCAAGAATCTGTGTACTCTGCTTTTACAAGTACAAAGTGGGAAAAAGTGAGACATAAATAAAATTTTGGTTTAAGAATCGTGTGACTTTTGAGATGTACCCACTATAGGTAAACGGCATTCTATTTAGATATTGTTTATTCGAATTTTCGTTTTTTATGATAATCTGTTTTCTATTCGAGATAATTGTTGGACGATTTTTAAATCTTCGTTTGATTAAAATTTTGTTGCTACTAGGTTCTAAGTGAATCGTAAAATAAAAATTTTAAGAAATTAAATTTCCAATTGAGCGAGGTTTTATTATATTGTCAAAAGTGTAGTTTTATTATTTGTTTTCGATCTATTTGTACTTAACTCTAATAGACCAATATGACTATTAACGTATCTACTCCAATTCATCATGTAAAGGATACAAGATTAATAAATTCAACTTTTTATATATAAAAAAATAAAATATATGATTCAAAATTAGTAAAAGGAGAAAGTAAAACTAACTTAATTTCATATTAATATTTTGAAGATATTAGTATAGAATGATAAATATACATTTCTACTACCCATTTATAAAAGAAATATTATAAAATATAAATCTCTACGAAAAAAGATAATTAATCAGTTAATAAGATTTAATCAAATCAATATACTGTAAGAAAACATTCTTATGCAAAATTTTAAATTACTTTTAATTTTAAATTTTAAAAATTTTCCCGATTAATCAGCGACCGAACAACGATTAATCGGCGATTAATCCCGATTAATCGCCGACTTTTAGAACGCTGGTGCTAAGATATATATTATTTCATGTTATTAATTATATTTATTTCACAAAACAAATAAAATTTGATTTTAAATAAAAGATTTAATACAGTAAAAAACTAATTGCGGGAGTTTACGTACACTGTTTGTATGCATTTTGAGACTCTCGTAAAATATAGTTCTATATAACGTATTTTTGATTTTTTCTCTTTCTGAATAAAAGTTTAAATTTCAAAACTTTTTTTAGAACTTTTTTAAAAAAGATATATGTAATATAAGTATACTTTATAAAAGTCTTAAAATACGTGTTAAAAAGTAGCATAAAGAATCTGGTGGGACGGAAAGAGTACATGTTTATCTCTACTCTGTGCACCAGGCTGCTGCTATATATAATCAATTATTACATTTATGGAAATGCGTAGATAACTTCACTTGCTCTTGTTTTCTTGTTTAGTCGAACACAACACCAGGGACGCTCCTGTGGAGGGCGACCTGCCCATGGAGAAAATCAATGGGAGTTGCCCTCACCAGAGCCGGTCGCCCCTGGGGAATTTTCAGGCAGGGGTCGCCCGAGTTTTGTTGAATTAGGCTGGTTAGTCTTGAAAAGTTGAACGTAGGCTGGTTAGTTTTGAAAACGTTACGTTCAGGGAGCCTGTATTCAACCTCCCTCTATACATCGGAAATAACAGATACCATATGTTGACATATTTTAGTTCTCCATCTATATGTTGACATCATGCACAATGCCCAAGAATTGATTCGTTGTTAGTTCATATGGTCTCCTCCCCGTGAAAGCCAACTCTTTTTCTTCCCTCCAATTTTAAAATTTCACTACAAATAACCTGTATCCACTCATTCTTGTCTTTTCCTGCAAGTTAACCAGATTCATGACCAAACTTATAGACAATCCAAGGTTCTCAGAATCTCAGTCTACAATTCACCAAAACTTCCTTTCTCCATTTTACCATTTCTCAGTCTATATGTCTCGACTAGATGCATTAAAGTTCTTCATTCTTTAACAAATTCCTCCTTTCATCCATTATTCAACAGCCTGATAAAAGTATGTCCTTAAACACACCTCCTGAAATACCTATCGGTGACAACAGGATCTTCCAGCTCTACTGGTGTTACCAGTGCCAAAGAACCGTCAGAATCGCCTCTGAAAACCCATCTCAAATCATCTGCCCACGCTGCTTCGGCCAATTTCTTGATGAAATTACGGTCACAAGACCAGCATTAATAGACTTGTTCACAGAATTCGACCCCTCCCCTGAATCCCGAATACTAGAAGCACTCACTCTCATGCTAAATCCCTCACTGGGAATACCTGCAAGAAACAATCAAAATCTTGGGCGTCAACCTAGAAACCGCAGGCTTTCAAGGCGGAACCGCATCAACATTGAAGAAAATATAGATGATTTTGTTCCTGAAGCTGGAATTCTAGCACGGCCACGAGATTGGATAATACTGAGACCAGACATTCCATTGCCCGATAATCAAACACGAAACCCCAGGATTGATCCCGGAAACTACTTTCTAGGGCCAGGACTAGAAGCATTAATACAAGAAATAACGCAAAATGACAGGGAAGGGCCTCCACCGGCTTCGGATTTAGCCATTAATGCTTTGCCAGCAGTCAAAATTACAGACAGACATTTGGTTGACGACTCTAGTTGTCCAGTTTGTATGGAGGAGTTTGAGGTCGGCGGTGAAGCAACAGAATTACCCTGTAATCACATCTACCATTCTGATTGTATAGTTCCGTGGTTGAGGCTTCATAATTCTTGCCCAGTCTGTCGCCAGGGATTGCTGGTGCCCACCGATAATGAGGTCGAGGAGTCGAGAGATAGTAACAATAATGTGGACGCAAGTAGAAATCAGAGTCGTTGCTTTAGACTAGGACGCTTCCTGCGTTCATTCTGGCATTCTCGCTCCAGTATTCATCCACTTCATCATTCTCCACAGGCCCAGGAACCTAGTACTGCAACTTCTCGCCGCGGTGAGAATTGATTGCATACAATACTAACAAACTCTGTTACATAGCATATCACAGTGCTCCAATGAAATAATAATAATTTCTCTTTCAACACAACCTATATGCATTTCAGAGTCTTAATCTATGTGTTCTCTTTCATTTTCTGGCAGTCGAACAGAGTTGCATTATACTATAAGACTCTGGAAAGGGCAATGTGTTGAAAGAAAAGCTAAAATGGGTTCAATGTATGGGTAGTAGAACATGGTAAGCTCTTTATATTCCTATGTTGCTACTTCAGAATAAGATTCATCGGTTGGGCGTTCTGGATTGACATATTAGAGTGAAATTCTGGCATGTCTTCTGAGGTTGACAACGAACTTAAATCATGTATTCATTATTTTCCAAGTTTGACACTAAAATGTTTTTTCTTCAGAATTTAATAGGCCAATAGGGGCAACCACCCCAAACCTCCTAGTATTACACTGCCTCTATATTTGCTGGACAAATTAGAAAATGGGGGCACCATATATTGTTGATTTTCCCGTGATTATTATACTATTTTTTGTGCTCGCTTTAAATTTAAATTTAACAAGAAGGCAATACAAAAAATTTAGCTGCACAGGTGATTCGCCAACACTGAAGTAAATTCCATATCAACATAGTTTACTGTTTTGAGGAAAGAAATATAATGTTGATACTCAACATGCAAATAAATCTGATTACTGATTAACAGCACTCAGATCCTCCTGAATATATTTCAAAAAGATTTACACGTCATTCTCATTGTATTGTATATTGCTGAATATCTGAAGATGAAATAACTGTCCAATACCTATTTTCTTCATTCTCCGTTTTTCTCCAATGCAAATCTTTTCAGCATCTGGTCATTAGTTGGAGAATATTAAGCTCACAATCGTTTTGGTTGGTAGTTCTTACCAGCAACAAACCCATCTGTATATGCTGAATTCTTGAATGTTGTCTGCAATTTGTGTAAGACATATTAAATTGCAGATCAGAAGTTAAGAAATAAGTGCAGAAATAAATGTCAAGGAATGAAACTGGAACAAGTAAGTCCAACTAGCTATGATTCTTTGACTAAATTATGTTTACACATAGAGGAAGCTGTAACTCACAGCTAAACTCTGCAACTCCAGTCTGAGATGATGTTTCATAGAGTTTGAAACCACAGTGCCAATTTGTTCTCCATGTTGCTTAATCTTCTCGTCCTTTGTCTGTAGAAATTTATCTCAAGCCTGACTAGAAAAACTTAGAAGATATGCCAAATTTAAATTGAATGGTGTGCTTACCTCAGAAATAATTAGAGCTGATGCTTTCTCTAGAATTTCATTAACAAATTTCTCAGGATCGGCAAATGATAAAAAATTAACTGCATTGACTGGTTTCTCCTTCACAGATAGTTTGGACGGCTTAACAGGTTTTGCTGCTTCTGAGAGTAAATTATAGATTCAGCTATTCATTAACAGAATATTAAAAGCACTATTTTATAAGGAAAAGAAATAGTTGTACAAAAGCTAGTGTTGGCAATTGAGTCAGATCAGGTCGGATATCTAAAACCCAAAAATTTGAATTTACTTAAATTAAACCATTGATAGTAAAATAAACCATTGATAGTAAATCAATACCATTGTCGCAAATGACGAGATGAGGTGTGTGATGGTGGTAGGTAGTCGCTAGTTGTGGTAATTTATGGTGGCAAGGCCGGTGGCTATTAGTGATAGTAGGCGATGATGGCAAGTCATAAAAAGTGTTGATAATGGTGGAAGGAGGTCCATTATTGTAGTACGGATGATCATATATATATATATATATATATATATATATATATATATATATATATATATATATGTATATATATATATATACCCTCAGTAGCTCCTAATAAGATCTATGAAATAGGATTTCTAGATCTAAAAGCAAGATTTGCTATTAAGACTTTAGAACAAACTATCAGAATATCTGATAGTTCTCAGACAATTAGGTTATTAACTAAAAAGGATTTAGCTCCTTTTAAACAACACAGATTTATCCATATTGGATTAATCCAAGTAGCTTTTAAGCCCCTAACACTGTTAGGAGTAAACTCTAGTATCATGGCATACATAAGAGATGGTAGATGTAGAGACTTTAAACCCTCTCTAGCTGCTTTAATAGAAACCAGCCTATGCCACGGACCCGTCTATTTTGACGTATCTCCAAACTTAACCCTATCTTTAACAGATAGTAATTTGTTAGATGCTATGCAACTATCAATTCATACTAGTGGTTATAATTTTAAACCAGGTAGTGAAATAATAGCTATATGCTATAGAGTATACTATAAGGTTCTACAAACTTTGAACCCTAATATCAACAAAAAGATATTAGCCCCTCCCGGAACTACAACTGTGGTTCAAACTAATTTGTTAACTTCAAACATAGCCACTAATAGATTGATTAAGTGGAATGAAATCAATTTCCCTGAGACTTGGAATCTTCCTCAAGAATTAGAACCCAAGCCGATAATAAATCAAGAAATAGATCAAATTGTTGAGACATCAGAAGGAGATGTCGAAGTAAGATTTAGTTCTCAAAGAACATTAAGACTTCCTAGGACCATATCCTCTAGGTACTCCACTCACTCTACTCCTAGTGAGTACTATTCGGTCCCTAACGAATCAGCTAGGGCTTCCACTTCTCAAATAAGAGAAGAAACAGGATCTGTAGAAACAATACGAATAAGTCAAAATAAAATTCCAGAAGGAATTTATAATCAGAGTAGACAGTCGCCTACTCAATCTGAAATGAGCTTCCATTTAAATGATTAATTTAAACCCAGGAAGTGAGTTTAGAAAAATTCTCAATAGAGAATTCCTAGGAGAAGATAATAAACAATTTAGGGATTGGTATTTTAATAAATACAATCCTGAAGAATTAAAAAATTTTAAAAATCAATATTATGATTATATGACAAAAACTAATGATATTATATTTTTTGTCAGATGGTTTATTCATAATTATATTAATAACCTTAAAGGTGAAATATTAGTCTTACAAAAAACTTGGAAGACTAATCAAGGAGAAACCATATCCAGGTTTCCTCCAGAAAAACAATTTTTTTAAATACTAATACTGAGGCTACAGCCTATTTAAATTTGCAAAAGGTTGAGAATGCTCAAGTGACCCTAAAAGAATTAAATTCGATTATTAGGTCACAAAACTATACTAATACGTATTTGAATTGCTTAGGAGATCAGTTAATCTCTATTGAGCAAGAAGTTTGTAATCTTCAAAAACTCATTAAGACTCAAATTGAGCAACAAAAATTAATCTTAGAAAAGATTAGTAAAACTGAGGAGAAGAAAGAAGAGTCATGTTCTTCGAAAGAAGAAACTCCCATGATTCAACCTCCTGTTTCCATACAAGGATTTAAGATGGAAACAAATCAAGATAATTTTGTTCAAATTCTTGAACAAAAACTCAAAGAAATGAGTCTTAGAACTGTTTCTGAAGAGGAACAGTCAGAAGTAGAATCTTCTAATGGAACAGAAGCCTCCGAGAATGACAGCCAAATAGGCGATGCCAATCAATTAATTGAAATGTTTGGAAATCAGAATTTAAATTATGAAAGTATAAATCCTATTTATACTCCAAAACCTCTTGAAAAATATTATTACAAGAGACCTTCCCCGCAGGATCTTCTATTTGAAGAACCTGAATCTTTTCAAAATTCTTATTCAGGAAAAGCTATCTATGAATGGAACATTGATGGCTTGAATGATAAACAGATAGTTGATGTAATACATAGAATTATTATGTATTCTACTGTTTGTAAACAACATGGAAATAGTGATAGCACTATAGCATCCTTCATAGCCACTGGCTTCATAGGCCAGTTAAGAGGATGGTGGGATCATTACTTAAATGATACCCAAAAAGAAGAAATTCTTAATCATAAGAAATGTGCAACAATTGCCTGCACCTGCTAAAAAGGAAGATATACCTTCCTCATCATCAAAGACAATGACTTTTAAAGAGGCAGCAATTACGGAAACTCCTCCAGATCAAGAATACTTTGAAAATCCGATTACAGAAAATATTCTGTATCTTGAAGAAGAAGATATTCTTATGACTCCAAATGATGGATGGTCATTGAAATTGTTTTATTACAGTGTAAAAATATCACAGTGTAAAAATTATTGCCAGCTAGATGAAGACCTCAATCCAAAATCATCAAAGATTTCAGCCAGCAATAATACTTGCTTTATTAAAGTTACTTTATTAAAGTCGTTTGTTTCTTTGTACAAAGTGAACATTATGAGATGTGACGATGGGGCCCAAAGTAGCACCCGGCATCAAATATTGTCTACTTTTTTAAAGTTATTTGTTTTCTTTTTACTTTTGTAAAAGTTGTTTGTTTGTATTTGTTTGTAACGAATCCAATGAAGGGTTCTTTTCTCCCTATATAAAGGGATTTATGTAACTCTGCAAGGCAGAATTTCGGAACAGAATAAAAGTTTTCCTTTCTCTTCTCTCTTACTCATGTGCTGAGATTCTTTCAAACATTCTTAAACTCATAATCTATATTGCTATTTTATTGTTGCTGCGTAGTTGGTATCAGAGCCAGGTCCCAGGTTGGAAGAAAGGTACATAATCTTTCAAACTATTTACATTATATTAATGAATAGCTAAATTGCAGTTGTGGTTAGTAAGATAATGTTCTAGAATTAAAAAAAAAAAAAAAAAAAAGTAAAATTTGAAAATTTTGAAATGCTTTTAGTGTCTTCCTGAAAGTATCATCTTTTTAAAGCCGTTAAGAAGAAAAGGCGATTTGTTTGATGAGAAATATTGGAATGTTTTTGCTAAAAGTATTTTATTCATCTTTGTTTAAGTTAGGGCAAATCAGTTTACATTCGACGATGATCGGTTCACAAACACATGAAGAAAAAGGATGAGGATGAAATACCAACTACGCAGCAACAATAAAATAGCAATATAGATTATGAGTTTAAGAATGTTTGAAAGAATCTCAGCACATACCAACTACGCAGCAACAATAAAATAGCAATATAGATTATGAGTTTAAGAATGTTTGAAAGAATCTCAGCACATACCAACTACGCAGCAACAATAAAATAGCAATATAGATTATGAGTTTAAGAATGTTTGAAAGAATCTCAGCACATGAGTAAGAGAGAAGAGAAAGGAAAACTTTTATTCCGTTCCCATCAATGTCATATCCAAGCTCCAAAAGTTTGGATCTAAAAGCATGGCGTCCACTAAGTTTCCCAAGGACAATACCAGATTCATCAGAACGATGAAGCCCAATATCTTCAGGAGATATAATCTCATACGTGTTTTTACGATGAGATCGACTGCCTTATATGCTGCATCAACTGGTCCTGTTCCAACCGAACAAGCAGTATGTTCCACGCCATCAGCAGCAATCAGTCTAACAGTTGCTGTAGATAGACCGAGACTCCCACATGTAACTTGTACATCACCTAGCTTCCAAACAACTTGAGGCTGAAAAACTTCATCCGAGACTAGGGCTATTAAGTCATCATCCGTAATATTCTTTTTCTTTTCAGCTACAGACTTGAAATTCCAAAAAAGATCATCGAATTCCTTCCCCTAAATGATAAGGTTCAGTGGACTTCTTTCGACGTCGCAAGCAGCAAACCGCCCACGTCGCCGCAATCCGAACACTTCACCGGACCATTCAATCGGTAGGAGCGACGGGCGGTGTGTACAAAGGGCAGGGACGTAGTCAACGCGAGCTGATGACTCGCGCTTACTAGGAATTCCTCGTTTAAGACCAACAATTGCAATGATCTATCCCCATCACGTACGACTTCTCCTTCCTCTGGACACCTGACAACACAGGATACATATCCCCGGACTGGAATAGAAAGTTTCTGCGCAGCAAGAGCAACCTCGCGGAAACGAGCAAGACTATCTTCAATGCTACAATTTATGTTTGATCGCGAGAAGGACTCGGACGCTGAAGCAAATACAGCCACCTCTTTAGCTCCAGCAGCAACAGCTGCCTCAAAACCTTTGAGATTAGATTTATCTCCTTTTTACACAGCTCTAAATATTCATTATTCATTTGAGCTGGTCTAGCTTTAGTAGGAATTATTCCCTCTTTTATGCAGTTTAAATCCGCACCACTATCAATTAAAGCAATTTCATCTTTTAAAATGAAATTTTTATCAATTACTAAAGTAATTTTTACAAACCATTTTTGTGAAGTTACTTGATTTAAAAGATGTAAGTATTCTTCATTTGAAGTACTTTCTTCTATTAGGTTTTTATCTTTGATTAAATTTTTATCTTTATCAGAGGATTTTGTATCTAATAAAGTTAATCTTCTTGATAGATTAGAATTATTTTGTTTTATATCAGAAATTTCTGATTTTAAGAAATTAACTTCTCTTTTGAGATCACTAATAGAAACTGGAGTTTCTTTAGTGTTAGATTGTTGAAATCTATTTAAAACCTCACTTAATTGGTAAGGTGCCTCAATTATTTTAGGCGTTTCTGAGTTATCTCTTATTAAGGCTTCGATTAATTTTCTTTTTAATTCGGAGTCCTTAATTAACTCTAAAGCCTTTAAGACTTTATCTTGATCTTCTGAAAGGACATTTAATCCATTCATTTCAACTATTGATTTCCAATAGTTTATTTCGTTACATTGACAATCATTATTGTCAGAATCAGAGGAAGATTGAAAACTTTTATTCCGTTCCGAAGTTCTGCCTTGCAGAGTTACATAAATCCCTTTATATAGGGAGAAAAGAACCCTTCATTGGATTCGTTACAAACAAATACAAACAAACAACTTTTACAAAAGTAAAAAGAAAACAAATAACTTTAAAAAAGTAGACAATATTTGATGCCGGGTGCTACTTTGGGCCCCATCGTCACATCTCATAATGTTCACTTTGTACAAAGAAACAAACGACTTTAATAAAGTAACTTTAATAAAGCAAGTATTATTGCTGGCTGAAATCTTTGATGATTTTGGATTGAGGTCTTCATCTAGCTGGCAATAATTTTTACCCTGTGATATTTTTTCCTTCAAGAATTCGATCGTCTAAGAAATCTCTCAAGATTTTAATATTCCTTGGATTGAGGTAATGACTCTTATAATTTTCGAAATCTTCTTGGATTTCTCTGACTGTTCTTTTAGCCTTTTCCTCTGGGGTGGCTTGACTGTATTTTTTATAGATATTATTCTTTTCAGCATTAATTCTGAGAATTTCCCAGTCTAATCTCTTTATCTCTTTAAATTCTCTGGCAAAAGGTATCATTATAATTCTGGATCCTTTCCTTTCCCCTTAAAATTTGAAGTTGTAAGGGATGCAATTAGACCATCCCAGAAATCTTCAGGAGTAGAAGTATATTCTTCTTCCTGAGATTCACCTGCTAAAACATTAAAAGAATTATTAGAATCCATTGATCCTGGTGATGACGCCGTTTTCATTGACTGATCTTCATTAGGAAATGAAAATGTACTGAAGAATTGATTCTTCATATGGTCTAAAACCCTCTTCATGATCTTTTGATCTGATTCATTAGGGAACTTTTCTGAAAATAAGTTTTCAGGTCCTCCATTGGAGTCTGTTGTGAACTTTGTCCATCAGGGATTTGTTTTTCATCATGGTTTATTACCATCTTGATGTTGGACTCTATCTTCTGAATATCTTCAGAACTCATCTTCGTCCACCATTTATAGAAGAAATTCCTTTGTAGCAGAGGAATTCCTAGCTTGTCTTTATCGATAGAAATTGTCCATCTCCAAATCCAAGGAATTTGAAATTTTGAGAAAAATATGAAAGGACATTGTCCAAAAATTAATCTTTTAGATTTAATGCGTGTTACCAGAGGGCTGTTATCACACCATGAGTTATATAAATTCATAATTTTTTCTGGTAGAATTTCAAGAGAAGGGCCAAATTTTGACCACCATTCATAAAACCAATTTGGTATGTGCTTATTAAGCACTTCAGGGTTTACTGAGAAAAACCAAGAATGTTTATTCTTGGGATTTTGATAATAAAATGCTTTAGAAAAAGCTTGGATATAATCCCAGTAATTGAAATAAATATATTTACCTTCAGCAATTTTTATTGCTTTACCCTCATTAGGATTCAATCCCCATTCTCTGGGAGTTAATACCTTGTTGATGTGGCATTTGCTGAAGTTTATAAAACTTTCAGGGTTATTGTTCTGATAATGATGAACAATTGTTACCGATTCGGTAATTGTCAACAGAATTTCCAGATATAATCTGGGCTGATTTTGCAAAGCAGCATACCCTCTATTTTCAAGGTACCTGGTTTTCAATGACCATCCATCATTTGGAGTCATAAGAATATCTTCTTCTTCAAGATACAGAATATTTTCTGTAATCGGATTTTCAAAGTATTCTTGATCTGGAGGAGTTTCCGTAATTGCTGCCTCTTTAAAAGTCATTGTCTTTGATGATGAGGAAGGTATATCTTCCTTTTTAGGAGGTGCAGGCAATTGTTGCACATTTCTTACCCGATTATTTCGGTATACTGTCCAGTCTCCAATTAGAGGAACAGTTGATTCTGTATGGGGTAGCAAATTGTTACTCCCACGTCCTCGCCCTCGGCCATAGCCGCAGCCTCTGCCCCTATTAGGGGTACTCATTCACCCTGTAAAAATTCGCGGGTTAGATAATCAGCAAGAGAATTATTTTCTCCTTTGATGTATTGAATATCAAATTCAAAGACTGAAAGCTGAGCTTGCCAGCCTGCAAATATTTGCTTGGATACAAGATTCTTGACATCCTTTTCTATTATAGATTTTGCAGAACTACAATCAATTCTAAGCAAGAATTTTTTATTTAATAAGTCATCCTGAAATTTAGAGATGCACTTGATAATAGAAAGCATTTCTTTCTTAATAGTCGAGTATTTTGACTGAGTGAAATTCCATTTTCCCGAAGTAAATCTAACAAGCTCTTCTTTTGAAGTGTTTGGATTTATTTGTTTTAAAATTCCACCATAGCCTATATTAGAAGCATCTGTTTCAACAATTTTAAAATACTTTGGATTTGCCAAAGATAAACAAGGTAGACATTTTACCTTTGCTTTTATTCTCCTTACTGCTAGAGAATGTTCTTCAGTCCATGGCTGAGGATTTTTCTTTAGTCTAGAATACAGTATTGTTGTATCTTTAGCTAGGTCTTTATAATAGTCTGAAACATAGTTCAAACTTCCTAGAAACCTTTGCAACTGTTTTGTATCTAGAATATTATCAGGAAACTTAGAAGCAAATTCTATACTTCTTTCAATTGGAATAATCTTTCCTTGACTAATCATATGTCCTAAGAATCTGACTTGGACTTGAAAAAGTTTCACTTTTGGGGCAGATATTACTAACCCATTTTTTCTAATTAAATCCTTAAAAATTTTTAAGTGTTTTATATGTTGATCTAATGTTTTAGAAAATACTAAAACATCATCAATATACACAATTATAAATTCGGTGTAAGGGTTAAATATATCATTCATAATATTCTGAAAATCAGAAGGTGCATTTTTTAAGCCAAAAGGTAGGACATTCCATTCATACTGACCAAATGGAACTGTAAATGCAGTTTTATATTTATCAGATTCATTTATTTGAATCTGCCAATATCCAGACTTCATATCGAATTTAGAGAAAATTAAAGCATTATTTAATCTATCTAATAAATCTTTTTTATTAGGAATTGGGTATCTAACCCATTTCAATACCTTATTAAGGGGTTTATAGTTTATAACTAACCTGGGAACACCTCGTTCCTTTTCTGCAGCATTATTAACATAGAATGCTGTACAACTCCAAAGGGATTTAGATTTTCTAATTAATCCCTTTTCTAAAAGAGAATTTATCTCCTTTTTACACAGCTCTAAATATTCATTATTCATTTGAGCTGGTCTAGCTTTAGTAGGAATTTGGTTTTCATTAAAACCATCTATGTAAGGAAGAGAAACGACATGTTGTTTTCTATTCCAAAAAGCATTTGGTAAGTCATTGCATACTTCACTAAGGAATTGCTTTTCAATAGTTTTTATTTTTTCTTTAACTTCGCTTTTATTAAGCTGTTCTTTAATACTTAAAATATTAATTTCTTCTTTAAGAAAATTTAATTGTTTTTCTTTATTAAGAAGAACATCTTTTACCTCATTAAGCATTTGCGTCTGAGGATCTGTTATGAAGTTAAATTTAACTTCTTTACCATTTATGGTAGCTAGAATTCCTTTAGTGTCGATTTTATTAATCGGCATTAGCATATGCAAAAAAGGAGTTCCTAATATTATCCTATGAGTAATATTTTGTAAATTTTTTACAAGGATAAAAAATGCGGGTAAACAAACATCTTTGTTACACACATACGCATTAGATAATTTATAATTTATATCTAACTTACTTCCTCCTGCTACTGTTAGCGATCGGGTAGTTTTTTCAAAATACTTAGTAGGAATTATTCCCTCTTTTATGCAGTTTCAATCCGCACCACTATCAATTAAAGCAATTTCATCTTTTAAAATGAAATTTTTATCAATTACTAAAGTAATTTTTACAAACCATTTTTGTGAAGTTACTTGATTTAAAAGATGTAAGTATTCTTCATTTGAAATACTTTCTTCTATTAGGTTTTTATCTTTGATTAAATTTTTATCTTTATCAGAGGATTTTGTATCTAATAAAGTTAATCTTCTTGATAGATTAGAATTATTTTGTTTTATATCAGAAATTTCTGATTTTAAGAAATTAACTTCTCTTTTGAGATCACTAATAGAAACTGGAGTTTCTTTAGTGTTAGATTGTTGAAATCTATTTAAAACCTCACTTAATTGGTAAGGTGCCTCAATTATTTTAGGCGTTTCTGAGTTATCTCTTATTAAGGCTTCGATTAATTTTCTTTTTAATTCGGAGTCCTTAATTAACTCTAAAGCCTTTAAGACTTTATCTTGATCTTCTGAAAGGACATTTAATCCATTCATTTCAACTATTGATTTCCAATAGTTTATTTCGTTACATTGACAATCATTATTGTCAGAATCAGAGGAAGATTGCTCAGCTAACTCTAAATTATCTTCTTCGGAAGATTTTTCTGAATCAGAATTGAGAAGAACTTTCTCTAATTGCAACCTTAGTTGCTCATCCTTAATCTCATTAAGGCTTTCTTAGTCCAACATTGGTTGGCATAGTGACCAACTTTGCCACATTTATGGCAAGTTATGTCAAGCTTTTTAGCTTTTCTTTTTCCTGGCTTAGGCATAAAAGATTTTTCTTTTGGCCTAGACTTATTATAAAATTTTCTTTTATAATTCTTTTTATTAGAATTGTCATTTAAAATATTTTTAAACTTATTTTTATATGGTTTATATTTTTTAGAAACCATTTTCCTTTTATTATCTAACCTAGGAGGTTTTCCTAAGTCGAAAGCGAATTGTTCGCCTCGTCCCTTCTGCCGGCGATGCGCTCCTGTCCTTAATTGGCCGGGTCGTGCCTCCGGCGCTGTTACTTTGAAGAAATTAGAGTGCTCAAAGCAAGCCTACGCTCTGTATACATTAGCATGGGATAACATCATAGGATTTCGGTCCTATTACGTTGGCCTTCGGGATCGGAGTAATGATTAACAGGGACAGTCGGGGGCATTCGTATTTCATAGTCAGAGGTGAAATTCTTGGATTTATGAAAGACGAACAACTGCGAAAGCATTTGCCAAGGATGTTTTCATTAATCAAGAACGAAAGTTGGGGGCTCGAAGACCTATCTATTCTCAATCTCGTATCTGATTCTCCTTGGGATTGGCGCCTCATAATTGAAACTCGATGAGTATCGAACCATTTAATCGATTGGTGAATATATATATATATATATATGCCAACATTCCAGAGAGGGACTCCTTATATGGAGTTACATAGTGCGCCACTATAAATCATCAATTTTATTATAAATTCTGTTATAGAATACATATAAAACGTGATTCTAATATAAAATACTATAAAATAAATCTATTTTAAGTAATTTAACACTTAAAATTTGATTAAAAAAGTATATTTTCGAAACTGATTCTAAAACAGAATAATTCTGGATAATTATTATTCTGTTATAGAATCATGTTGAGATATTGCATAATTTTAGATGATCTTTGGAATAAAAAAATTATATAACTTAGTTTTCGGTTTAATAATCAAAATTTGAAATTATATTTCATAAAAAATATAATAGAATATATATTATGTATATATTTATAATGGTGTGCTACGTAACTCCATATAAGAGGGTATGCTATGGAGTGCTACCCTATATATATATATATATATATATATATATATATATATAATCATCTATAATCGATTATCAATAATTTGGATAAGTAGATTTTCTCGATTTTGATAATAAAAATCGCTGTTTACATACTGTATAAAAACAGTGATTAGTGCAGTATAAATTAGTGATACCCGTAGTTATAAATAGTGGTAGGGAAACTGGTTTCTAGTTTTTATTTTAAGAGTGGTTTACATACTGTATATATATATATATATATAGGCAAGTGCTCAAATACAAACTCCCTAATGTACAAACGTACAAACAATCACTAAATGACTTGAACGGAATCACTAAATGATTGAACAGAATCATTAAATCTACCAGGGGGTCTGATGGAGAGATAAGGGGAGGAGAGCACTTACGGGGCGGCATAGCCGAGTGGTGGTGTAGCGCGGGCGGTGGCAGCCGCGACGCCGGCGCGAGGGCAGTGCTATAAACACGATTGGAGGAGAGACACGATTGAGGGAGATGAGAAAAGCAGTGGTGAATGTTGTGTGTGTGTGTGTGTAGCACTGGTCAGTGAACGAACCAGAGAGAGAGAGAGAGCCGCTGGCAGTGGTGGTGGTGGTGGTGGTGGTGAGAGAGAGAGGCGATGGGCAGTGGTGGTGGATGGTGGTGAGAGAGAGTGGCGCTGGATGGTGGTGAGAGAGAGTGGTGGTTGATGGTGGATGGGGTTGTGATGGTGGTGATTAGAGGTGATTGTGGTGGCGGTGGTGATGAATGTATGTATGTATTTGTTAAATAGGATCTGCTAATCACTAAATATTATTGTCATAATCACTGGTTTGTACGTTTGTACAGTAAGGAGTTTGTACTGGAGTAAGACCCTATATATATATAGAGAGAGTTTTACTCCAATAGAAACCTTGCTTATCCTAGAAACTAAAAACCAAGCTGAAATATCACTAAATCCTAAGGCAAATACCACTAAATTTTTAAACAACCCCATCTCCGCCTCCATCTTCACCAAACCCACCTCCATCTTCAAATTCTTCACCAACCCCACCTCTACAGCCACCACCTCCGTCGTCGCCTCCTTCATAACCACTACCACCTCTATGCCGCCTGCCTCCTCCATAACCACCACCTCCATCTCCACCTCCACCTCCATTATTTCTCTAACAACACAACCTCCACCTCCATCTTCACCAGCCTCATCTTAATTGCTGTTTCAACCTCCTTCAGCCACGTTCATACTTCTTTCTCTCCACCTCGACTCAACTTCAAACGCGGAGCCGCCACTATTCCGGCAACGCTCCAACCCCCTACTTCAAGCTACCCAAACCTTCGGTACAATCGTCTTTCCTCCATCTACACCTTCACCTCCACCATCTCCACCACTATCACCACCATCTGAATCGAAAAGGTGAACAGATCTGGAGATTATAAGCTGGAACATATCTGGAGATTAAGTTTTCACTAATTCCTGCAACACAGATCACTAAATCCTAAAGAGAATATCACTAAATTGTACTGAGAATATCACTAACTTGTATTGGTTTCTAGTTTTTATTTTAAGATTGGTTTCTATTTGATCATGAGCCTATATATATATATATATATATATATATATATATATATATATATATATATATATATATATATATATATATATATATATATATATATGTATGTATATATCGTATTTGAGATTTGTGATGTACAAACTGGTGATTTCAGTAGTTAAAAATAGTGATTAAAAATTGGTCGGATACTGGTTTTTAGTTTGTAAGCTAGTCTTTTTTAGATTTCAAAATCAAATCGGGTTCGTATCGGTATTACCTAAAATCGAAATACAAATCCGAAAAATCAGATTTGGTAAATCCCAAATTTCGTGTTTCAATCGAATCATTTTGTCATCTCTAACTCAAAAGCCATAATTTCAAGATGCTGAAATTTGTTACTCCCTCCATCTCCATATAATAGTCTTGTTTGACTTTTCGATAATCAAATCGACCAATTTTTGACTGTAAATAAAAAATTATTCTTTTATTAACATTTAAAAACTATAAAACACATTTGAAGTAGATCAAATATACTTTTTAACGATATGATTTTCAAAACTTACTTAATTATATAATGTGTAATAGATGGTAAAAAATTGGTCAATCTAGCCAAGTCAAATCAAAAACAAGACTATTATTTTGAGATGGAAGGAGTATTATTTTGTGTTCAGTCAGAACATAAAATGTTGTAGACATACTATAACAATTGTACGACTCTAAATTTGAGAAAATCATTAAGAGGTGAAAAGATTTAACTCATTGACTTTAAATTGTAGTTACTAATCATTTTTCTTAAATGTACTTTTGATCTATGTTACTCAGACTCTTCAGTTTGCCTCGAAGTACCCGTGTCGGATACTCGACACTTGGACATGGAGACATGGACACGTATCCATGTCGGACACTTCTAGCCGAGTCCGATTAACATAGCTTTTGATAAATATATTTATTTGAATATTTAACGGGCTATTTTCTCGACAATTTAAGTGGCGAGTTGGGTGGAACCACTGCAGTTTAAGACTATCAGAGCTAAATGACCCCCAGTAGTGACTACAGTTGAACTGAATGTATAATCTGGCCCTTTTAGACTAGGTAGCTTCTTGTATCAGTAAACAACAGATATTTAAAATTTATCAGGGAATTCTATGGAAAAAGATTGCACAGTACCATGTACTGTTGTACACCATGCAAGTATCAAATCTTCGCAATTAACTGAAGTTACTAGAATGAGAATTTTGCCAAAACAAACTAATTCAACGAAAGGAACTGCTCATGAATACCTATACACACAGACACAGGTATATATTTCTTTTTGGTAAACTCTACTTGATATCAAACTTCTCTAATGTATATATATTTTTGAGTTATGCACATCCATAATATATATGGTACTTCTAGTGTCTTCTTTATTCTTAAGAACTATCACTAATTTAACAACCAAGTACACACCCTAGTCCCATAACGGTAGAACCTGTGACTACTAAATTTTAACCAGCAAAAGAATTACTGGAGAAATGCAAGGAATGTATATGAAAACGGCATAAAATAGGAAGAATAGTTGGCCTGAAAGCATACCTGTTACAACCGTCGGCTTGTTATTCACAGCAACATCACTTTTATCCGCAACTACCTTGGCTTCAAAATCTTGTAGAAGAGCATCGGATGGAACTAAGGCAGCAAGATCAGGAGGTTGATCCTTTCCTACCGGAGGGTTAGCCTGCAAGAATCATTACATAGGAATGAGACACCAAAAACTTAGATGACTTGCTCTTTAATAAACTTCACATACCTCCAAATCAACATATGCTGGATCTCTGCCAATTGACTCAAGGAACTTGTCCAGACCTGAGACATTTAGAGCTGCAAATGAAAACAATATGCCACAAATTAGATATTAGTAGTCATCTCGAAGCCAGTATAATCGAATTTCTCAAAGCATGGCCTAATATGGTGCAAAATTTTAATGACAAAAAAGGTAAGCTCGAAAAAATGACAGGGACAAAGTACCAATACAACCATCAAATTCCACAAAAGTAAGACTTGCTATGCTTCTGTTTGTAACTTACATTGATGGTATTAAAGTCTTTACATCGCCTACAACATTTAAAATTTTGTACCTTAATTTTTCTTCTCATAACACTATTTTTTGTCCTTAAGCACTGGCTTAATTAGACAGTCATAAAAGTTAATAAAATTATAATTTCAAGATTTTTGTAGTATATACAAAGGTGATCTCCAACGCACTTTATTCACCCCACTTGAAGCTATTACCTTTACTGTCTCCCAAAACAAGATATAACAGATCAAAATTTTCCATAGAAGGTAATCGGTAATCGAGGAATTATCATAAGTTTATGAACAGACCCGGAAAAGATACACACAGAAACAGAAGCCTCTTGTGGTCTCTATTTGTATCATGTAATAAATACATTTATTTAATATTAAGGCTCCAGAAAGTATCAGCCAAAAAAATGATTTACAGATTTTCTGATGTTTGTTTGACCTTGAAATAAATCTATTTTTCTGAATATCCAGTGCTTGTTCGATTTATCATTTAAGAAATTTATTTTCCTCGTTGTCTTCTTTTTATTTAGTTTAGGGAAAGTAAAAGAATTTCCAGGGAGGAAAATTCCCGTAGAAAAATATTATGATTTTCCAAAAGATGACTTCCCCTGTCAAGGAAAACGTTTTAAAGAAAAACGATTTCTCACTATTTCTCCGTGTTTCCCATGATACTAAAAGGGAGAAAATTTGAGGGTTAATTATCAAATAGGTCGCTCGTTTCGTTCAAATATATCAAGTGGGTCATCGACAAATTTTTGGTCTCATTTACATCACTTATATAAAGAAAGTTGTATTCTACTAATTTTAGAATTTTAAAATATTAATAAATAAAAAAAGTTGACTATTGTACTTTTTCTATATAAGCATATGCCCATCTTTCCGACTACATCAGTTTTTTTAGCTAAATATATACTAATCTTCCTTTTTAAAATTGAATTCGACCTATATTATTGTAAATTTTTCTTTGGGATGGAAGGAACAGTCAGCAGAAACAGAAAAACAAAGTTGAGAATAAGCAGTAAATGCCCAAAACGAAGTTTAAGAAAGACAATTTGAAAATCAAATATTCCATATACAAAAGAGATAACTAGAATAATATGGACATGTACAGAGACTTGCCATGTTATCATTAAGGAAAGTATACAAAAAGTCATTTTGGCAAGTTGCTTATTTTTATTTTCTGCTCTTCAAAAACCTAAAGCACTTACATATCGACATGTCATTCGAAAGTGGGTGGAAAAAGCAGCACTCCTGGCTCTTTAATCTTTGATCTAGCAACAACGAAACACACCTTCACCAAAACAATCACACAACATAATCAGAAAAGAAAATATAATTCATTATTGGCAAAGAATAAACCTATGGGCTAAAAACTATTCACCAAGAGAGCCAAGAGGGCCATGTACGGAAAACCTCATTAAAACGATTTTAAGTCACATTCATGGCTAATACTTATCTGCTTGAAAAGGATACAAGAAAATCCTAGACAAAGGTAACATACCGTGCTGATTCATGCACAACTGCAAAAGGAGTAACACAACCTACTGGTACCTTAAAATATCACCAAGAAAATAACACGGTTAGAAGATATCACCAATATTCATCTACAGAAAATGGAAGTGTCAAGATAACTTAAATGACATCAGAAAGCACAAAATAAAGGACACAGCTACATGAACTATATAATAGTTTAATAACAAATACAACGTATAGCAGTAAGCAAATTCAAGTTCTATTTTATTGTTTCAAACAAATACAACATATGGCACTTACAAATTCAAGTACGATACAATGTATGGCATTTAACATATCCATCTCCAGCCAAATCACATAATTTATCATAACATATAGAACTAAAAATTATCTACCAACAGAATTACTAGCAATTAAAGTACTAGGTCAATTACGTCATACCGAAACACAAACATGCCATTAATGAATATATTAATACATTTCTTTGATTAATGGCAAGCTTTACTATCAGAAAGGAGGGAAATCTAGACATGAGAACAACACAAAAAATTTTAGATAATAAGACAAGGAACTGCTTCCTTTTCCAGATTTCAATTTTAGCCATAAGATACTTATGCTAATACATTTAATACATTGGTATAACTGCTACTAAGAAATT
Organism: Daucus carota subsp. sativus; assembly: GCF_001625215.2. NCBI lineage: Eukaryota > Viridiplantae > Streptophyta > Magnoliopsida > Apiales > Apiaceae > Daucus > Daucus carota. The sequence continues at coordinate 18,490,804 of NC_030385.2, read as the reverse complement.
GTGCTGACTCGCATCATCAGGTTGCATGACAATCTTTGCAAAGACATGTATGTCTGTTCACATAGTTGTATATGAAAGTTTAAAAGGCAATTGAGGATGTGGATCTCTTTTCCAAAAGCATCTCTAAAGCTAAGTCGGCCTTCTCGCAGATAATCAAAGGAAATATTTTTTTGATTTTTAATTTTTAATCAATCTAATATCAATTTTCTATAAACCCACTGAAAGGACTTCATGAACAAAAATGACTTGGCTACCAGTTTTGTACTCATTCTTCCTACAAGATGACAGGCTTATTTGTATGTTGTCAAGACTGAATGCAGTTTTGCATTTAGTGCACTTAATTTAATTTCCACAACAAAATAGTATAAAATAGTTTTTTTCCTTTTTCTTCCTCAGATGTTTATACACTGGTAGCTCTTTACCCTAGCGTTCCATCTGCCTTCTCCCACAGAATCCTTAACCCTTGCCCATACAAAACCCTTTACCTGCTAGTAAATATTTTGAGGAGCCACAACAACAGGAAGAAAACATAAAATTTTAACTTTGACCTTTGGTCTATTGCAAAGGAGTTATTACTTCGGTATAATAGCATTGAATAAAAGAATAAGGCAGGCATGGGACAAAGATACGCACCTTAAGGATTTCACCAAGTGCTTCCTCAGGAGCCATTCTTAACCCCCCTTTTCCCAAACCAAGTCTTTGCGACAGAACTGCTCATTTATACATCAGATAAGTTTACAAATTTTTGAAAAAGAGAATTGGTTTAGTGAGCAAGATGCCTGGTCAAAAGGTCAAGTCCTTTTAGCACCAAAATTTATACATGCGGCTACTTTAACTCTAAAATCAATGTGACTAGAAAACATCGGTGAACTTACCTTTTAGATCTACTTTCGTATCAGATAAAGCAGAAACAATATAGTATCTATGCTTCTTATCCTGTAGAGAGAAGAGGTGGTATGTTTGCCACAGTGAGCATTTAGAAAACACTATAAGAAATCTTGCTGAAAACTAAAGATGCACTCCCATTTCCTAATGCATCATACCTTTAAAAATAAATTTTTGCTTAGCGCCCCCTTCAAGTGTCCAACATACTTTGCCTAAGTAGTAACAAAAAAACAAGTTGCAGTAAAAACACAATTAAGCGAATCAGATCATGTTTTTCTCTTCCCTTTTTCTTTGCATACCTGAGCCTCAACGGTCAACACTACAGGATGATCATACTGAGAAAAATCGATTTGAAGCTCCTGCAGAAGCAAAGTATACAAATATCATCACAATTTACAAAATAAAAGAGAACATGACATTGACCAAGTAAAATATAGATTGTTGAAAGCACTGACAGATACAAAAGTAAAGCAAATACGAAACAATATTTGACATGCAATTCTCTGTCTTAGCAAATAACAAAGATAATTATCATTCATTTAGTTTTCAGAAAGATAATTAAAATTGTCAGGTATTGTAGTAGTATTAGCTTTAAGCAGTAGTATAGGCAGTCCAGTCATTTCAGCAGCCTATGTCAGTTGTAGTCTATCAATACCAGACTTGTTTGTACCTTTCAGTTTATGATATGAAAATGGATGTACTTCCACAAATCCTCTCTTTCTCTTTCTATAACTGGCATCGTCTCATTCTAGGGGTTGTAACTCAATTCTATATCTTTATCTGTTATATCTCCCTCATTTCGGTCTATCGCTCTCTATATTCTACCTGAAATCTCTCTGATCTCTCTTAATCCACCTCCAGTTCTATGTTTTATCACTTAAATTGTCTACATAAACTAGAAATATATAAAAAGTCACCAAACAGTTTAGAAATTCACCTATTCCTGACAATAAAACGGTACCAGGACACTTCATATTGAAGTAAATGGTACACGGCTACACGCTCAACTCTTAAATAAATTCCTCCTCTTACAATCAATATTGTGTCTATTAGACAGGACACTTCATATTCAAGTAAATGGTACTCGGCTACACTCTCAACTCATAGATAAATTCCTCCTCTTACATCAGTGTTGTGTTTATTACATAAGCTGTAAAAAAATAAGGTTTTCTAATCCAAAGTTTCAAAATAATTTGGCACAAAAAATACTCCTTGTGAAATCAACAAGCCATCTGCTTCTAAGGTGCTCATTATATGGATCAACAGAGACACTAATAAGTCTCCTTGTGAAATCAACAAGCTATTTTCTCCCAAGTCCCGATGAACATCTTAGAGAACTGTTCAACAGGCCACCTGCTTCGACCACTTACTCCCAACGAACATCTTCAACATACTTATGCTCCATTCCGTTACAGATTGTTAAAGGAAAGGAACCGAATTTTTTTATTTTTTTTAGGTAAAGGTGAAAGAAAGAATTCAAAAAAGAAAAGTAGAAAAAGTGAGAGTGAAAATTTCATACGACAGAGATTTTAAAAGTGGGAACACAACATTCATCTACAATTTCGTGGGATGTAGTTCTACTTGTATTTATCACTTATAATTGAATGGAACTGAGTTTCAAGTGTAAAGGAATAAGTTTGTGATAACCAGTAATTCTGGGTCACTTTCTTGTTCTATATCAATAAATTGGGTTGCAGATCTCTGATTCGGGCCAGGTTTCGGATGGGGTCGGGTCATGTGCCCCCTCTATACAAAAAAAAGTACAAAACTCACCTAAATTTATTCCATCCAACACATTAGATGTAGCTATTTCCTAATTCCAACATGATATTCACTTGTATATGAAACTGGATCCCGCCTACTAGAGTAATTTCTCGGTTGTTAATACTCAAGGTTGCAATTACAGTGAAGTAGTCCATTTGAAATGTAGTAGTACATGTAAGAGATGCATTACTGAATTTCAAGTACCAAAATTCAGCAAACATTGTTGATTGTACAAACAAGTTCCGGCTATGGAATACTCCTCATGCCAAAAAATTGGTACTGTTAGCTCTTCTCTTATTTTCTCTGGTTTTAACAGGTTTAGTTCTCTTCTCTTCCGTACAATCAAAATGAGTTATAGGTAGGATTTGTACAATCGGATACTCCTCTCCCTCTCCCTCATATGTACATATCTTCTTGGAATGTAGGCGTTTCACATATCCCTCTCCCTCGTATGTACATATCTTCTTTAAAATATAGATGTGAAATGCCACCATCTATAAAGAGTCTGGACTAGTTTAAGTGCATCCTTTTCTTTTATCTCCTGCCGTTGCTTCTGTTCTGTTATGTTCTTCTATTTCATCCTCCTTTCTTGTCAAATATTTTGATATATTTTGTAAGTACATAAATTACTTTGACTATAATAATGTGAGATTGGAGATTATGTATGTGTGTATGTGTTGTAAATTAGAGTGAGGGTTTTGATTCGTTGCTTAGATATATTTTATACGTTTTGATCTATGTGTTTTGTATATGTTGTTTTAGAGCCACAATCTAATTTCTGATAAATTAGAACCGGCAAGAAATGTGACTTTTCACCAGCGGCGGTGGTGGTGCAGTGGTGGTTAACGGTGGTGTATGATGGCTTAATTAGTTACCTTAAATGTTTGAATTGGTGTACGATTTAATCAGTTTAATTGTGATCGACCCTTTAGATTTTAAATGTTTTTAAATTTTAAATTTTTATGCAAATACTTATAAACTATATTTGTTTTAATTTTTTCTTTATTTGAACTATCTTTCTTTATTATATTAATTTTGTCATTTGTTTTAACTAGTTGGTATGATTTATATTTATACCTATTTTAATGAAATTAGTATCATATTCGATGGAGGTTTGTGCCTATACGAGAGTTCCATCTTTTCATGGGTTTTGGCCATACTTGAAGGCATTATCAACCATATAAGAGGGTGATTAAATATCAATTAAGATGATTTTTTGTCATTTTAGATGACTTTATTTGATTATGTGTCTAACCAAAGCATTTCCTTAATGAAATTTCCTTGGATTAGACTTATTCAAATGTTTTCACCCTTTCGGATATATTATGTTGATGATGTCTAATATTGTTTACTTTCTTGGTTTAAGGTATTCAGACCCTTTCGAATATAAGTACATCTAAAATTCCGGGCATGTCCTTTGGCTAGATGATAAACTCTCTTTGATGGAAAATCTTTTCCATAGAGAATTTTATCTTGTATGAGATTTAAAAAAAAAAAAAAGGTTGTTATTACAGATAAATCAATATGGCCATACATTCCCCAAGGTTGTGCAGTAAGATTAAATTCCACCTTTAAAAATGTAATCCAATGAGAATATAAGTTATTCCAATATTCTGCAATTGGGGAGGAGGTACACACCAAGACTAATCAGAATGAGCAAAAACTAATAGCAACAATCAGCAGAAAAGTTGAACAGTTCATAGTGGAATTAAATAAAACTAATAGCGAGAGGGAGAGGGAGAGGGCGGGAGGGAGGGAGAGAGAGAGAGAGAGAGAGTGAGGGAGAGAGAGAGAGAGAGAGAGAGAGAGAGAGGGTGAGGGAGGGAGAGGGAGAGAGAGAGAGAGAGAGGGAGGGAGACCTTCAAGCGTGCAAGCAGCTGTTCCTTGGAAGAAAGCATATTGAGAAAGCTCTGAGAATCGATGGAGGCGCGACGGAGTTTCTGTAACTATTAGGTTTTGGTGAAGGAGTCCCGCTGAGCATCTTGGATGACATAAAATTTCACAAGAAATATCCCTTTACCAAAATTAAAAAACTAAAAAATATATAAAAAAAGGTTACAACTTACAATATTCTAATGAGAGATATATTTTTTTTAAAAAAAGTTATAATATTCTAATGAGAGATATATTTTTTTTTTCCTTAAACAGTCAAACTATGATCTAAGATCTATACTATACTATTACTATATTATTATTTTTTTTGTCACAAGATATTTTCTCGTATACGGAAGAGTACAATAGCCGCAGTTAGGAGTTTTTTTCGTTCAAGAAAGTTTATTATCTAATCATCGGGCATGCAGAGATGACCAGGAACACTAGACAATAAAACTTTAATGTTCGACAAGAAAACACCGTAAGAGGTCTCGCTGTCATTAATCCATCCATTCTCCTACCCTGAAAAATACAATACAAAAAACATTATAAGGTCATGCCGACAATAATAAAATAAGAAAACTATTTAAAATGACAGATGAAAAGGGTCAAAAACCATAATTAATTAAAGAAATAAGATAAGTATATAATATAATTTTTTAAAAAGAACAGTGAGTCAAAACTAATGTTAAACAAATCATAAAATCTACACCAAAGAGATTAGAGATCTCTTTGGTTAGATACATAATAAAATAAATCACATCTGAAAATAACTGACATATATAATAACAAATATTTAAAATAAGAAAATATAGTTTGGATATGGAAAACATAATTAAGATATATCTAGTCAAATATAAGACAAAGTCTTGGCAAAACAAATGTATCACGATTATAGCTAATTATCATTATCAACGCAATACAAGTTTGGTATACCACCAATCAATCAACCAACCATTAATGACGCAATAATACCTTATTAAGGCACAATAAATTTTGTATACACCAATTAATCCATCAACCATTAATGACGCAATAATACCTCATTAAGGCACAATTAAACCATCTTATATGACCCCATAAATTATGAAATTCAAGTACAATAATCAGCAATAAAATATTCAAATTAAGGCATGTAGAGAAAGTCAAATTCCAAATTTGAGCAAATTTAAAAGAATCAACTTGCCATTCAAAAAAAAAATTAATATCTACAATTACTATTACTAAAATCAACCTATCCAAAATTTCAATACTTAAAACTAAATCATGCAAAAAAAATAGTCAATCAGAATAATCAATGGGCACTAATTTAGTCACCCCTACGCCACCTTCATTACCACCGTCCATGAACCTTCATTACCACCGTCCAAGAAATAGCAAACATTCATCAAGAACACTAGCGAAAAACTAATACTCAAAAAGAGGATACTGAACAAAGTATAACTAATCGAATAAATTTAAGTAGATTACAAAAATCCAATTTTCTCAAAAACGGTCAAAATAGATAGAAGTGACAATAGACCACCGAAAAATCAAAACTACCGGAAAAACATTTAATAGACCACTTCAAAACGCCCAAGAAACATAACATCTCCTAAGATTATAATTATTTAAATCTTGACATACTGAAAGATAAGAATCCGAAGCATCAAGCAATCAAAGATTTCAAAATATACATAGGCATACAAATCTGTAGAGATGAGGAACAAAGATGTACCCGTGATGAAAGATTCTCCGGAACCGATCGTCATCTGGGTGAATAAATACCTGATTACCGAGAAAATCGAGAATGTGAACGGTACCAATCCAAGTGCCGAGAGCGATCATGCAGTCGGCAACGGCGAGACACGTGGCGGCATCTACTAGTGGTTGCGACTTGTGTATATGTATTGCGCTAATCTTTGGAGATTGGACTTCTTCACAGTGATGGCGTGGGGAAAGTATTTCGACGACTAATCAGAGTTAATCGTCGATTGAATACCTTCGATGTTCAGGACCTCTCTCTGCCACTGGATAGCAGCCATGTAAAGTTAAGCACGATATTCTTGTTTGCATGATAACACCCTGAAGTGGTGATTAAGGATTAATCCAGGATTAATAGACAAGAGTAATTAAAAATTTTAAATTGAATTAAACACTAAAAAGTTTAAAAACAAATATTACCAATCTCGTGCACCTAAAAACTAGTTATAGTAATTCTACCAGTACTATTACTATATTATAATAAGCCAACATGGGTATAATTTGTAGTCTTAAATTTTGTTCATGTTTTATGGTTTGGTCATGTTTTTCTAGTCATTCTTATATTATTATCTTGCTAAAAACAAAAAAATCACACTAGAAATCTATCTCTTAATAGGTAAAAGTCTTAAATAATTATTATAAGATTAAAAATCTATCACAAGTTTAATATAAATTACAAACACTAAAAATTTATCTCATAATAAATACAAGTTTTAAACCGATCCAAAACACCACAGCCCACGTTAAGTTTAACTCAAAATTTCCGCTTCTTGGGTCAGCATTAGGAGTGATCTTTCATTCCACCGCCAAAGAATTTAGCATTTCCGATACACAAAGATATAACTGGAGAATATACTTCCCACTCACCCTCATTGACCTGAAGAAGCCGATGTCAGTTCAATCTGAATTAATATACACATACTATCTGTAACTAGCGTTTTACCCGTGCTACGCACCGAACGATTATTTTTATAAAATAAAGATAAATTTGTATATTTGTAAAATCAAGTATATATTATTTTGATATTATTTATAAAATCAAGTATATATTATCTTGATATTATTTATTAAATTTTATTACATAATATAGGTATAATATTTTTTTATAATAATATTATTTCTTAAATACTCTAATTTGATTAACCGTAAATCTCCTCGTATTATATTAAATGAAATATGTTATGTAATTATTTTATTTAGGTGACCTTTGGCTTGTGGATAACTTTGTCCTTTAACTTGCTCCCATTAATAGGAGACTCTTGACCCTCCATTATACTTGTAACCTATATCTCATGGCCTATATAAAGGCATTTTGTATTGCTTGAAATGATATGAAAATCCTCACCATTCTCTTAGTCATTTTGTTCTTCTATTTGCTCTCTTTATAATATATATTATATAACACGTTATCAGCACGATAGTGTAAATAGGTATTGAAAATCCAAGAAGTAGAAGGATTCCACGAAAATCTTGTTATTTCGCTTTGTCCATCAAGTAAGTACACTTCTTGTAGCTTACTTTGCTTTACTTGCAATAGTATGATCTTTATGTGCTTATTATGTGTTTGAGTCTTATAAATTTCGTATTTGGTTCATTGTTCATCGGAATACATTGATCTTATATTCGTTGCAAAGGTCTTTTGATCTTCTTCGCATATTTCTAAAATATGCTCATAAGTATAGGGCTGGCAATTTCGGGTTTCGGGTCGGGTTCGGGTCGGGTTGACAGTCGCGGGTCAAAAAATTTACCCAACCCGAACCCGACCCGAAAATTAATATTTATTAATAAAAATATTTTTTAAATAATAAATAAATATTATTTTAATCCAAATAAATTAATTTTTATTAAATTAAATAATTTTATATTAAATTTAACTAATAAATTTTATAAAAATAATATAAATATATATAATATTTATATTATATATTAATTTTCGGGTAATTTCGGGTCAATTTCGGGTAACCCGAATTCAACCCGAAAATGACCCGATTTTTCTGGGTTGATTTTGGGTCAACCCGAATTCGACCCGAACCCGAAAACCCCCAACCCGAATTCGTATTTTGCGGGTCGAATTCGTGTCGGGTTGTCGGGTCGGGTCCAATATTGCCAGCCCTACATAAGTATGTCAAAATCTGCATTTTGTGTAATCTAATTGTATGATTCAAGCTGATATGCTGTCACTTCTAAAATTCATAGTAAATTGAATATTTTTCCAAATATTATGAGCAATACCATTCTGGAAACCTCTTTTCGATATCTACTTTTTGTCTTTACACTCCATTTCGATATTCTGTGATTTTGATGTTTTAAATATTAAAATACTATCATAATCAGAAGCTGATTTTGCATCTGCAATCCACAAATATTTGTTTTCTGAATTCATTACTTGTTCGTTTTTAACGAGCCTTACCATTCTGAAAAGATCTTGGAATATTCTACGTTTTTCGTGTTTTATACTTTTCCAGATAAAATCATCTTCATAGTGTAAATTGACATTCTTTGAAACTGATCAGATTTGATTTTATCATAGAATTATGACTTATCATAGAGTAAATTGCTATTCTTTGATTCATGATATTGGATTAATATGTTTTGAGGTTATTTTTGATACTATTCTTAATTTGGGATATTTAAGATATTTGAGCATGTGATTTTTGAGTATGTGTTTTTGGTATTTAACACAACTAGGATGTTTGGTTAGTATAGACCTATTTGTGATACACATAATAAATTTATTAAAATCTTACTTTGATGTTTGCTCTCTAGATAATTTGTTTTAGTATTTGAAATATCAAATCTTACAAAACTTGAGTTCAATGTACTTGATGTCACCCGAAAAAAAAAATATTACTTGACATGGATTTTGGATGCGGAAATCCATCTAAGTGCCATGAGCCTTGGTGACACAATAAATGAGGAAAATAAGGCCTCTGAGTAAGATAAAGCAAAGGTTATGATTTTTTTTTTTGAAAAGATCCACACTCTTTGGAAGGATCTGAAAGAAAAATATGACAACACAAAAAAAACGGAACTGATACTTCCCGAGGCTCGCTATGATTGGCATCACTTGCGCTTGCAAGACTATAAAAGTGAGAGCAAGTATAACTTTGCAATGTTTAAAATTACATCTCCACTAAAGTTGTGTGGCGAGAATATCACTGATAAAGATATGTTGGAGAAAACAAACTCCACATTCCCCGTCAATAACATGCTCTTTCATCAACAATATCGTGAACGTGGATTCACAAAATATTCTAAGCTTATTTTAAGTATTGCTCCTTGATGAACAAAAGCATGAACCCGATTGGTTCAACACCATTCCCTGAAGTGAATGTTGTGTCTATTCATGAGTGTAAAAAAATAATAAGACCTTTTGACGTGGTCATGGACATGCCCGTGATTGTGGTTTTGGGCATGGTCGAGGTCATGATTACCACAGTTTCTCTATTTTTAATAAAATAAAAATGCTCACCTCTAGAATTGGAGGGAAAATGAGGAGAAACCAAAGAAAAACGTGATGCCTTAAAGGATCACATCAGAATTATTGATTTCTTTGAAGATGGGAATGTGGAGATGATCGAATTTGATGGTGGTGATAATTAAATCATATATTTAAAAGCCTTGCTTTGCTTACTGAATATAAAAATATTTATGTTCGAACTCTGAAATGATTGCTTGAGTATATATTATGAAATCTCCTTCTGTTTAAATTATTTCAAATATTATATTTTCTAAAATATTTATACATTTTTCTTTTGAAGAAATATGGCCGGTAGCCTTTCATTATGTGAAATGAAAGATGAAGAATCATTTTGTTTGGTGGATAGTGCAACAACACATACAATTTTGAAAAATAAAGCATATTTTTCGCATCTAACATTAGCCAAAGCTAATGTTAATACAATATCAGGTGCATCAGATATAATTGAAGGCTCCGGAAGAGCAAGTATAATGCTACCTAATGGTGCATGTTTATTGATTGAAAATGCAATGTTTTCCCCCCGATCAAAAAGAAGTCTTTTGAGCTTTAAAGATATACGCCACAATGGCTATCATATTGAGACGACAAATGAACGTGATAATGAATATTTATGTATCACAACTTTAGTCTCAGGGAGAAAACATGTGATAGAAAAACTCCCATCATATAATTCTGGATTATATTATACTTTCATAAATCCAGTTGAGTCACATATGACTATTAATAAAAGTTCTGTTGACCCGAAAAATTTTATTATATGGCATGATCGTTTAGGCCATCCGGGTTCAACAATGATGCGAAAAATTATTGAAAATTCAAATGGACATCCGCTCAAAAATAAAATTGTTCCATTGTCCAAAGATTTTTCATGTGTTGCTTGTATTCAAGGAAAATTGATAACAAAACCATCTCCTGTAAAAGTTGCCAATGAATGCCCAAAATTTTTGGAGCGAATTCAAGGAGATATATGTGGACCAATTACCCCGTCTAGTGGGCCATTTCAGTACTTTATGGTACTCATTGATGCATCAACAAGATGGTCACACGTTAGTTTATTGTCCACTCGTAATGTTGCTTTTGCACGACTCCTTGCTCAAATAATTCGATTACGAGCACAATTTCCTAATTATAATATAAAGAAAATACGATTGGACAATGCAGGAGAATTTACATCCCAATCTTTTAAAGATTATTGTATGTCTATTGGGATTGAAGTGGAGCATTCTGTTGCCCACACACACACTCAAAATGGTCTTGCCGAGTCTTTCATTAAAAGGCTACAACTAATTGCGAGACCATTACTTATGAGAACAAATTTACCAACTACTGCCTGGGGACATGCAATATTACATGCGGCTTCTTTAGTTCGGTTAAGACCGACTTCTTATCATAAATATTCCCCACTGCAACTAGTAAATGGTCAAGAACCAAATATCTCTCACTTGAAAATTTTTGGGTGTGCTGTTTATGTTCCAATATCCCCTCCCCAACGAACAAAAATGGGACCCCAAAGAAGATTAGGGGTATATATTGGATTTGATTCTCCCTCAATTATTAAATATTTGGAGCCCAAGACTGGTGATTTATTCACGGCAAGATTTGCCGATTGTCAATTTGATGAGACAATTTTTCCTGCATCAGGGGGAGATAAGACAAAATTTGAAAAAGAAAAGCAAGAAAATTTGTGGAATGCAGTATCCCTGTCTCATTATGATCCTCGTACAAATCAATGTGAACTTGAAGTTCAAAAGATTATCCACCTACAAGAAGTCGCAAAATTGCCTGATGTCAAAAATGTGACAAAGTCACATATACCAGCTGTTAATGTTCCTTGTAAGATTAAACTTCCTGAAGAAGATAATAAAATCATGCTAGCAAATGAGTCTAAAGCACGCCTGAAGCGTGGTAGACCTATTGGATCCAAGGATAAAACTCCAAGAAAAACAAGGAGACTTGATAATAAAGCTGGAACATCAAATGACATCGTAGAATTGATCACTGAAGAGACGTCTTCCAAAGATGATCAAACACCTGAAATTGTTGACAATAAAGAGATCTCGATAAATTATGTCATTTCAGGAAAGAGGTGGAACAGAAAAGAAATTGTCATGGATGATATATTTGCATATGCAGCTGCACTTGACATTTCTGAGGAAATCGAGGATCATGAACCTAAATCGATCTATGAATGTAAAAGAAGAAATGATTGGCCAAAATGGAAAGAAGCTATTAAAGCTGAACTGAAATCACTTGAAAAATGCCAAGTTTTTGGACCTATTGTCCAAACACCTGCAGGTATAAAACCCGTCGGATATAGATGGGTATTTGTGCGTAAAAGAAATGAGAAAAATGAAATTGTGAGATACAAGGCACGCCTTGTTGCTCAAGGCTTCTCACAAAGACCGGGAATCGATTACGAAGAAACTTATTCCTCGGTAATGGATGCAACAACATTCAGATTTTTAATAAGTTTATCAATTCTAGAAGGGCTCCGAATGAATTTAATGGATGTTGTAACTGCCTACTTGTATGGATCACTTGATAGTGACATTTACATGAAAATCCATGATGGGTTAAAAATGCCTAAAACATATAGTTCAAGACCCCGAGAGATTTACTCAATTAAATTATAGAGATCATTATACGGATTGAAACAGTCGGGTCGTATGTGGTACAATCGTCTCAGTGAATATCTTTGAAAGATGGATATACCAATAATGTAATATGTCCATGTGTTTTTATTAAAAGGACAAAATTGTGGTTTACTATCATTGCAGTATATGTTGATGATTTAAACATCATTGGAACCCCAAATGAACTTCATGAGACGATGGGATATTTGAAAAGAGAGTTTGAAATGAAAGACTTGGGTAAAACAAAACTCTGTTTTGGTTTTCAAGTTGAACATTTACCCAAAGGAATCTTTGTCCACCAGTCTTCATATATTGAAAAGATTCTTAAACGGTTTATTATGGATAAGGCATATCCTGTTAGTACACCTATGGTTGTACGATCTTTAGAAAAGAATAAGGATCCATTTCGCCCAAGAGAAAAGGGAGAAGAACTTCTTGGTCCTGAAGTACCATATCTTAGTGCCATTGGTGCACTAATGTATCTTGCCAATTGTACACGTCCCGATATTGCATTTTCTGTTAACCTTTTGGCAAGACATAGTTCTGCTCCAACTCGAAGACATTGGACTGGCGTGAAACAAATATTTAGATATCTTCGAGGAACAATGGATATGGGTTTGTTTTATTCTAAAGACTCAAAAATTGAATTAGTTGGTTATGCAGATGCTGGATATCGGTCTGATCCCCACAAAGTTAGATCTCAAACAGGTTATGTATTCACATATGGTGATACCGCAATATCTTGGCGGTCTACAAAGCAGACTCTTGCAGCCACCTCTTCAAATCATGCTGAATTATTGGCACTACATGAAGCTAGTCGGAAATGCGTGTGGTTAAGATCTTTGGTCCATCATATTCGGGAATCATGTGGTCTTTTAGTCAAAGGAAGCCCTACTATTTTATTTGAAGATAATGAAGCATGCATCACTCAGACTCGAGAAGGCTACATTAAAGGAGATCGAACAAAGCACATTGATCCGGAATTCTTCTTCACTTACGAACTTCAGCAGAGGGGAGATATTAATGTTTGTCAAATTCGCTCATGTGAAAATCCAGCAGATTTGTTTACAAAAGCACTTCCAACATCTTCTTTCGAGAAGTTAGTACACAAGATTGGAATGCGCAAACTTCGGGACATCTTGTAGTTATGTAAAATTGAGGGAGAGACATTATTTTAAACTACGTACAACACATGTACTCTTTTTTCTTCACTAGGGTTTTTCCCACCGGGTTTTTCCTAGTAAGGTTTAATGAGGCATGATGTTAGTACAAGTCATCCAAGGGGGAGTGTTATGTAATTATTTTATTTAGGTGACCTTTGGCTTGTGGATGACTTTGTCCTTTAACTTGCTCCCATTAATAGGAGACTCTTGACCCTCCATTATACTTGTAACCTATATCTCATGGCCTATAAAAAGGCTTTGTATTGCTTGAAATGATATGAAAATCCTCACCATTCTCTTAGTCATTTTGTTCTTCTATTTGCTCTCTTTATAGTATATATTATATAACAAAATAACCTTATTTTCTTTTCAATCAAATATCATACTTTCTTCGTCCCATTCGATTGTCTACGTTTCATTTTTACTATTCGGCACACGTTTCAAGACTCTTATGAAATATAGTTCTATAATTCATTTTTAAAATTTTCTTTTTTTTGTATAAAAATATGAATGTTATACTTTTATACAAAAAAAGAAAATCTTAAAAATAAGTTACAGAACTATACTTTATTGAAGCATTAAAATTCATGTCGCGTCCCCGTCCCCCGATGTATACTATTGGCCGTAACGGAGGGAGTATAATGATCAACTATCGTTTAGAGATTGTGAAATACAATCCAAGCTCCCGATTTCGAACCCAAAATTTAAATTATCTTAGTTTAGTTTCAATTTGCACCGATGCTGATCTAAACTAATTCGCTTTTATAATATGAAATATTGAAAACTGATAAGAGTACAAAAGATGTAAATATAACATTATATTATTTTCAACAATTACGTAATATTTACATATAAACTTTTTTATAGTATATATAATTTTTTTAATTTCCCGTATTAAATAAAGTAATGTCAGGTTAAGGTTAATCGGATCGGGTGGATTTATCCCCTAATATCAGTCATTATTATTATTATTATTATTATTATTATTATTATTATTATTATTATTATTATTATTATTATTATTATTATTATTATTATTATTATTATTATTATTATTATTATATATAATTTGAAAGCATAAATTCATTTATATCTGCATAATTAATCTTTATAAACATATTTTAGAAAATTTGTATACACTTAACTTATTTATGAATCAAAAATTATAAAACTGCAGTAAAATTATAGATTGGTAAAAATTTACTTATGTAAATTAAATATTATGAATTTGAAAAGAAAAAATATATTTGATTTTTTGTATCTATTTTCAACCACTAATATAATGAAAATTTTGTCATGTTAAACTACAAAGTCACTGTGAGATTTTTAAAAACTGGTCATTCGGGATGCTAACTTATTTTGATTTTATATTATTTCTCTCATTATAATTATATATTTATACTTATAAAAATGATTGATGTTTATTTAAAAAGCTCGTTCTAATTTGCAGGGTGTGAAGACTCGCCTAATTTAAAAAAAGATCTATCAAATTGATCTAAAATTATAAATATTGATTAGTCATATAAAAATTTAGGGGTGGACTCATATAAAATTATAATATTTTCACCAATTAGGTAATATTTATATATAATTTTTTATAGTATATATGAGGATTTGGAAGCCGGTTAGAGAAGGGACGGGAGCGGGCGAGCAATTTCAGGGTCATCACCTTTTTCAGTTTTCGTAATGAATTAAGTAATTTCGGATTATGATCGATCGGATCGGATGGATGCATCCCCTAATATCAGTCATTATCATTATATTATAATTATATAATTAATTTAATTTGAATTCATGAACTCATTTATATGTGTATAATTAGTCTTTGTAGCCATATTTTAGAAAATTGGAGGCATTTAACTTGTTTATGAAATAAAATAAATTATTAAATTCAATTGAGCATGCCGTAAAAATATAAATTTATAAAAATTCACTTATATAATTAAAAAATTAAAAAAATGAATATATTTGAATTTTATATCTATTTTCAACCACCAATATAATGAAAATTTTGTCTTAAAATTGATGCTTTCGGAATTTTAGCCATTCGGATATATTCTACCTTTTTAGTTGTTCTCTGTCTTGTCCAAAGCCACCTGAATTTGAAACTGTGAAGGAATTGGTTAAGTTGGGTTATTATAAGGAGTTCCATGACTCAGGGTTAGTGTAGAACGGTCTTTGGTGTGCATCGTAGTTAATTACTATTGTTTTATTAATATCGTCTCACTGGTATGATTTAAATATTAATTATGATTGAAATTTTAGATAATTAATAGAAAAAATATTATAATTTGATTATCTAAATTTTAAGTGGTCTAAATTTTAGATTGGTCTTTTATTATTAAAAATTAAGATTTAACCACTAATCATGGTTGAAGCTCAAGTTAATTAACTAAAGGATTGTTATAATTTGATTGGTCTAAATTTTAGGATCAATTTCTTAACTTTAAAATAATTCCTCTTTTTTTATTGGTTACCACTAACCATGGTTGAAGCTCAAGTTAATTAACTGAAACAGTGTTATAATTTGATTGGTCTAAATTTTAGGATCAATTTCATATTGGTTCTAAAATAATTCCTCTTTTCTTATTGGTTAACCCACTAACCATGGTTGAAGCTCAAGTTAATTAACTGAAGGAGTGTTATAATTTGATTGGTTTAAATTTTAGTTACAATTTCTTATTGGTTCTAAAATAATTCCTTTTTTCTTATTGGTTAACTGAAGTGTGGTAGACTCAGGTATTATAATATAGGATATAGGATACTAAGTTACATATATATTGCATTACGAAACAAGCTTTTGGCTTGCTTATTATAATGACAATAATATAAAATTATAAATATATAATTTTGAATTTTTTTTCAGTATAAACACGAATAATTACATATTTTTTCTAACTCTAATCTGTTACACGACAAACATCTTTTTTTTTTCATACATATGAAGATATTAAAATTCAATCCATTAATATTAAAATATTAATAAAATGAGCACGGGTTAAAGGCTAGTATTATTAAATTAGCACGGGCATCTTTTCGCACGTGTGAATGGATGTTGCTAGTCTTGTCGGTGTACGACAATACCTAAGTTGATAAATAAAAAAACACTTAAATTGATAACTTCATTCATATGATCGATAACTTCAAACACCTAAGTAGAACAACCAATAATATCTTAAGTATCTTGTAATACCTTTCCGCTAACAGCATTAGCCGTCTCAGAGAAGAATCCTTTAAGTATGTCAGAGGTTACTTCCTTGGCAAGATTACCAACGTAAACTTTGTAGGGGTTGTCAACAAACTGAGTTTCTTCGGTTTGAAGAAGTGAAAAAATCTGGAATTGTCAAGGGTTTCTCTGTTACATTTACTTCGATCACGCGTCCTCCAATTTCGTACGAGTAAACATAACGAATTATTTCTGTCTCTTAACTAGTCAAAGGAACACTTGCACACAAACACTCTGAAAGACATTTTTCCTACATTCATATATAGAGTTAATTACACTTTGTAACCCCTAGGTTTGATACAAACGCAGTTTAGTACCTGAACTTTAAAACGTGGCAATATGCACCCTACACTTAACATTCTTGTGCAAGTTGTGACCCCTAGTCATTATTCCGTCCAAATCTGCCATTAACTTTAACTATTTGAGTGATAACAGCGTGTCTATTAGTTTCTAACAACTACTTTACCCCGTGCGACTCCTCACAATTTATGTATTATATTTTGAAATTATTTCTGAACACACACAACGATGTAAAAAAAATTAAAACAGCAGTGGGTCCCCCAGAAATTATAAAAAATAGAAAAAAATAAGTGGAGTGCAGTTAGCAATTATGGAGTGCTATTAACAAAATTGGGAGTGTATTTAGTGGTTTTTAGGTTTTTAGGCTGACTTGGTTTGTATGTATGTATATATATGTGTGTGTGTGTGTTGTTGCATTCCCAGTGGAATATCGGAATATCACACTGATACTCACTCTGATACATAACTGTCTGTGATGTATCACCATGAAAATCCTCTTATAGTAAAATATGTTATGGATATTTGGGAACCTTTATACAGAATATTCGTATTTTGAATTTTTGATTAAATGTTGTTGAGACACGAGCATGTAGGGTATTTAGGTTCCCTTTTTACTGAATATTCATATTTTGGTTAAATCGTTGCTGAGGATGGGTTATTTTGGCCGCGTTCACCCAAAAATTTAATTAAACTTTTATAAATATATGTTACTCCACTCCTAATGAAATATCGCATGATACTCAATTGATTGTGACGTATCCTCGTAATAATTCTTTTACAGTAAATTATTTTAGAGAAATTTCATTTGCAACTTATTAAACTTCATTTGCAACAGTTGCAAACTGATATTGCAAATGAGGTTGCAGAAGTTGGAAGTCGTATTTTTGTAAATAATTCGGAAAAAAAATCAACTTAACAGTATTTTTGTAAATAATTTGTAAAAAGTTAGTATATTTATAAATATTCATAAAATATATTTATCGTGTGATTGATTGAAATATATTTAAAAAAATACAAAAGATGGTAAAATATAAAATAAAATTGTTTGACAAGTTTTAACTAATATTAGCCTAAAATTAGAATAAGAGAGTGAAAATTATAATCTGAAAATAAATCAACTGAAAATAATTAAGAAGGGAAATGATTATAATGATATATATAGTATTTATTAAAATTGTATTAATGAAGATGAGCAAGGCAAAACGAGAAAACACTTTCAAATTAGTGGTCGTTTATTGTAGCATATATATATCTGTGTGTCTATGTCTATGTATATATATTGTAAAATAAGTTAAATGAATGATACAAATTTTTTTTTTTTTGTCATAAAAACGGTTGTATTAAACCAAATTGAAAGTTACAAATCCGGATGGACAGAGTTTCCTTCGTTCAAGAAGGTATATCATCTAACCAAAAGTATGTAAATACTCCGGACGCTTAGATAACATAGCCTTTCAAGTCAGAAGAGATAACCCACAAAAAAAGGGACTCGTTAAAACCCCTCAAGAGTAAAACCCTATGGGAAAAAACTCAAGGAGGAAAAAGAGTGCCCTACAAAAATTACATCGATTATAAAACAGACTAAAAATAGATGTCTTCTTTAATAAAACACCCATGAGAGGTCCCGCTATCAATATTTTTCCACTTGCGTACCCTGAAAAAATACAATACAAAAAAGAAAATACAGAAAATAAAACTATCTAAAGCAACAGAGAAAAAGAATCAACAAACTCGT
Organism: Daucus carota subsp. sativus; assembly: GCF_001625215.2. Classification (NCBI taxonomy): domain Eukaryota; kingdom Viridiplantae; phylum Streptophyta; class Magnoliopsida; order Apiales; family Apiaceae; genus Daucus; species Daucus carota. Next base: position 18,472,002 of record NC_030385.2, on the reverse strand, counting down.
AATTAAAATATAATATAAATATTAAAGAATAAGGAAAGTAAAATAAAACTAATTTTAAATAAATCTTTAAAAATCTACACCAAAGAGATAGTGAGATCTCTTTGGTTAGATACCTAATAAAATAATACATAATAGAATTTAAATCTCGACAGATAAAATCAAAAAATATTAAAATTTTAATAAGAAAGTATAATTATAAACTGAAAACATATATAACCATATCTATTTGAATATAAGACAAAATTTTGGCAAACAAATGTATCCTGATAAATCATATAAAATACTAACTAAAAATGGATAACAAAAAAGAAAGGAGGAATAAATTGAGATAAATCAGCATTAAAACCACGATTTGTTACTCAATACATCAAATAACAATCAATTTTTATAAAACTGAAGCATAAATCATGCACAATATAAGTCAAAAATATTTTTCGGTCAATCTTGAATACAACATGCATTAAAGAGTAATTAAAATTAATAAAGCTAAAACGTAAATCAAGCCTAAATATTATACAAAGATATCATGAGTTACCACCATCGAGTTACCACCACCGCTGACCGCCATGAACCATCGTGGACTAGGTTTTGGAGAAGAAAAATATAATTTGGTATTCACCAACATATAATTTGGTATTCACCAATAGCCATAGAGGTACAAAACCACAAAGGGTACATCAAACCATATCAAGGGCCCCATGAATATAATTCAGGTACATAGCATCGAAATTGATCAAGAAACTAACATAACAAATTGCATATAACTGTAATACTTGTTTAAGGACGGGATAGCCAAAAGAAGTCTGAACAATGAAACGTAATTGAGATTTCCATCAACCCCTGTAATACCTGTTTAATCGGGTCAGAACAAAAATTAGTTGACAGAGAAAAAAGAAGATCACCTGGTATAACTCCAAGGGATTGAAGGGTTTGTTGACGAGATTCACCGGGTACATAACAGAGAAAAGTGTTTGTTATATTCACTCTTTCTAATACGGATGGATGGATGACTGTGGTTTGTCATTTACTCTAATCTAAATAACATAAACCTATATAATGAATGATACAATTTGTTTAGTTACTTATCATTATTTTACATGATAAATAATGAGAGTGTTATTTATTCGGACAAAATGTATTTATATAATATACAATGTTATTTTGAATTCTATAAAACATAATAATATACTTATATATGATCATATTTGTAATATATATCTTTGACTAATCTATATGAAATACGGTATTTATTTATTTGTTTATATTTTTAGGAAACTATTGTGATGACACCACTTATAAACTAGTTATTTTTCAAAGGGAGAAATAATATTTTGAGATAAATTCTTTTTTCAAAAAGTCGATAGAAAAAGGTGAGGAGTAATGTATAATTATCTCGAAGAAAACAACCATTTTTGTCCCACACTCTTTTGAAAAATTTTGGGCAAAGAACGTCTTGGCTTCTAATTTACCACAAGATGTCCTCGATCTTACCAAAAACAACAACAACAAAGTACAAATTTCACCGGGTTTTAAAGATACAGAGTCTCCGAAGCCATGCCGATAATGGGACAGCTTGGTGTTTGATTGCATTTTCTTTCATATCCCATATACCGTATAAAATTTAATGTAAAAATTTATGCGGAGGAAGGCTACGTATCAAAATTCTGTTATCAAATTTTTTGTTTTCCAAATAACATGACATATATATAACTAATTTTAATTGAGTGATTGATGTGTATACGGATCTCATTATTATTATTGACAGTAAAACCCATATGCTAATTAGCTCGACAGAGATGTAGCTTCTAGTTTTTAGATGCATTTATTCAAATATGCAAGACTGGTCAATATTGAGATCTCTACCTCAGATCACAGTACTATTTTGCTTGAGCCTATAGTTACAACAAATTTGCCAAGAGTTCGGAAACTAAAGTTTAAAAAACGCTTGGCTAAGGGAGCCGGTCCTCAAGCTAATTGTGGAAGACTCGTGGAATAAAAATCAAAGTGAATGTTTGCCAATAAAATTGCAGAGATGCATCGAAGAAGTGTCAGCACGGGGTCAATATTTTATTGGAAATTTTAGAAAGAGGGTCAAAAAGTGCAAGAAGGTCATAAAAACCACAAGAGGTCGCAGGGATAGGGATGAAATCCAAAGAAATCAACATGCAACCAAGGAACTGGCAGAAATCCTCACTCAACAAGAAATTTTTCGGAAACAAAGATCGAAACAATTGTGGTTAAGGGTGGAGAATAAAAATAGTAAATTTTTTCATGCCATGGCTCGAGCTAGATGAAGGAACAATCAGATAAAGTTTCTCCTTAATGAGAGAGGCGAATAGGTGGACTGGGAGGGAGGACTAGAGATGTCCAAAAAATCCAAAATCCGATCCGGAAAAAAATATGATAAATCCGATCTAAAAACCCGATCCGGTCTGGAGATTTTAAACATACCTACTATTTTTTAACTAAATCTGGCCCGGCCCGAAATCTGAAAAATCCGGATTTAAACCCGGATTTTAAAAAACCCGAATAAAACCCGATTTTAGAAAAACCCGGATAAACCCAGATATAAAACTATTATTCGTATAATTTATAAACATAAAAATTATGTATAACCCAAGTATCCAACCCAATCAAAGATAGCAAGCCCAACCTAAGTCGTGTGAAAGTCCAGATCCAGATACACACAAACACGTCTGCTTACATTCATATCAACTAGCTAGTCCATTATTGAGGTCATGAGGAATCGATTCGAGCCGCCAGTGTAATCCCTAAATTAAAGCGCTCTCTCTCTCAAGTTTCACCGATATTCTCCCTCACCTCTGTTTTTCACAAGCTCAAATCCCTGATTTTTTGCAAGCTCGAAGGCTGAAGCTCCCACAATCTGGTGAATCATGAGTTCATGATCCCTAATTTTTGGTAATTTGATTCGATATTTTGAACTATATGTTTTTATGATTGATTTTATATATTTGTATATTTGTATATGATTTTAGCCGTTTATACTTTATATCTTAATATTCTATGGCTCTGTGCTCTGTACATTGTGTAGACGTTGTATTATATTGTTTACTTATGTGTTTGTAACCGTTGTAAACTTTTTGTTTATTGGGAATTGTAATATAGCCGTTTTCTTTTTAGCTTATAAATATATAATTGATCTTGGTTTATTTAATCCATTGCATTTTTACAAATATACACAAGTTGCTCTCTGTGTTCAGCTCTACAATTTCTCCCCTCACTGTTACATATAGCTGTTATTCCTTGTTGTGTTATATATGGCCTCCTCAAGTCAACAAACACCTTCTATTACCGGTCCTCGTGTGGCTTCGCTAATCCCAACAGCTTCATCTTCATCTTATACAGTGATTCCGCAAAAGCACAGAATCGATGATTGGGCTCATTATGATTTAGTACAGCTGTCAGATCTAGTAGAGAAGGCGAGACATAGACTTTGCGGAGCTTGTTCACCACTAAAGGAAATTCAACACTCAATAAACATCATAAGAGGTGCGAGGCTAAACAGAATCCTGAATTTTCTCAAGCAAGGATAGATGAAACTGGACGTATATGGACTTATGATCAAAACTTACAAAGGGAGATGCAAATGAAGTGTTTCATATCTTGAGGATTGCCATTCAACCACTTTGATAATAAAGATACAACGAGATATATACATCAAGGGTTGCAACCATGTTATCAAAAGGTCAGCAGAACAACTACTCGTCGTGATGCAATTAAAGGGTATTTAAAGGAAAAAAAAAAGCTCTGATCAAATATTTCAGCCGATATGAAGGTAAAGTCAGCCTTACTTCTGATGTTTGGACTGCTGGTCAGCATTTAAATTTATCTTATATATGCATTACATGCCACTGGATTGATCACGAAAAATGGGAAATGTCAAAACGTATTTCACGCAAAAAATCAAAAACTATAAGTTCAAGTAGTAGATAAATTGCACTTCAATTAGCTATTTCACGTAAAAAAATCAAAAACTATAAGTTCAAGTAGTGAATTGGCAAAATATAAAATGACTAATTTCATAGGTGAGCAATTAGATATACTGGAATTTTGGAAAAGTCGTTCATGTCATTATCCTATCATGGCCGCGATGGCCCGTGATATTCTAACAGTCCAAGCTAGTACAGTAGCTTCGGAATCTACATTCTCTTTTAATGGCAGGGTATTAAACGAAAGGAGGAGTCATCTAAATCCATAATCCCTGGAAGTGTGTATCTATTATAAGGACCATCTTGTTGCAGAAAAAAGAAGGCAAAATGATGTTTCCAGTGAAGAATCTTCAGCAGAAGAAGATCTTCTCACTGAAACCGATGGCGACTTATCCTATATAGTTCATAATTAGGGACTTTGGTTGTCAAAGTAAGTTACTTTTATTTAATGAAGATTCTGCACTCATCCATTAAGTACACTCATCCTAAACAGATTATGCACTCAAAATTTGCTGTGATATTAGTCTTTAATACTTTCCCTGCATCATAACCCCTGGCTGCAGCTTCTGCAGTTGAGTAGGAGCCTAGCCAGATTCTTGTTTTCTGATTGGGTGCTTCTTGCCTGCAATGGTTCCATCTGATTCACCTCTAGTCATCTATGTTTCCATTACCATTGTTAATAAATAAATCTATGCATTTTTATGACGTTTGGTTATGTGAAAAGGAATGGAATAGGAATGAAACACTTTAGTCGAGAGTAGTAAGGTTCTTGCTTGTAGCATATTATGCTTTCCAGATTGGTTGCAGTTTTTTATCAGATTTAATAATACACACTGAACGTGACTATGTTATCTTTTCTTTATCCACCAAAAACAATTATTTGCACTTAAATCAAAGGTAAAAACAAATCCCATAGATTGTGTGTTAGATATAATTGATGATTACTAATGTTCTTAAAGTTTGTTTTAGAACAGGAGTGATCAGAGTTTAAGCTGGAAGCTGATCAGAGTTTAATAAAGTCTGACCAGAGTTTGATAAAGTCTGATCAGAGTTTACATAGTCAAGGCTCGTCAGAGTTTACACGTGGAAAGAGCTCAGAAGCGGATATACTTCAAGGAAGGATAGAAGCGGAGGAGTTATTTGCTGACTATGGAAACTAAACAGAAAACAGTAGCAATCTTTGATTGATAGAATACATAGCTGATTTATAGGATATCAAATCAGAGATTGATTTTGTAACTGTGTATATATAAACACAGATTAGGGTTACTCTATACGAGTTAAGTTATCGAGTATATTCTTAGAAGAACCCTAGCAGCTCTTAGTGATAATATATAAATCACTGAGAGAGTTTTTGTAACCTACTGAGCATTGTGAATAAGAGTTTACTGCTTTCAATCTCTTATATTGTCATTCTGTGTTATTGATTGTGTTCACTATATTAACTTATATAGTGAGTTTATAGGACCTAACAAGTGGTATCAGAGCCAGCTCTGTTAAGATAACTACAGTGAGATCTTAATCACAATCATGTCTGAAAAATCACAAGCTTCGTCTTTTAGAGTTCCAATCCTTAAGGCATCTGAATATCCAGTCTGGAAAGAGAGAATGATTATATTTCTAGACTCTGTCGATCCAGAATACCTTGACAGGATCTATGATGGACCACATATGCCCACCAAGCTCTCTGTTGGGCTTGGAGATGAACCTCAGAAGATGGTTCCAAAAGACAAGAAAGATTATACCCCTGAGGACATCTTGTCAATTGGTAAAGACTCAAAGGTGAAACACCTTCTGCACAGTGCCCTTGATAATGCAATGTCTAATAGGGTGATTGGGTGCAAAACTGCTAAACAAATCTGGGATGCTCTGGAAACCAGATGTCAGGGAACTCAAGCCATCAAGAAAAACAGAAAAACCATCCTTACACAGGAGTATGAGCACTTTGACTCAAAATCTGGTGAGTCCTTGATAGATCTGTATGACAGATTTGTCAAACTGTTGAATGACTTATCACTGGTGAACAAGGAATATGATCTTGAAGACTCAAACCTCAAATTCCTTCTGGCTCTTCCTGAAAAATGGGATTTGAAAGTCACTACAATAAGAGACAATCTTGATCTTGGAGAAATGTCTCTTGATGATGTTTTTGGAAGACTGAAGACTCATGAACTTGAGATGGAGCAGAGGAGCAAACGTCATGGAGGCAAATCAAAGTCTGTTGCTCTAAAAGTTCAAGAGGAAGCTGCTAAGAGCAAAGGAAAAGCTCATGTCACAAAGTCTGACAATGAGTCATCAAACTCTGATGACTCAAACTCTGATGTTCCCTCAGACTCTGAAGAAAGTGATGATGAGATGATGCAGTTAGCAGCATTGATGGTGAAAAGCTTCAAGAAGTTGGCTTACAAAAAGTTCAACAAAGGCAAAAGTTTCTCAAGGAAAGACAGAAACTCTGACAGAGTTTATGATAAGAAGGACTTCAGGAAGAATGACGGCAAGGAAGGAAAAGCTGGAAAAGCTGACAAGTATACCTGTTTCAACTGTGGTGAAAAGGGTCACTTTGCATCTGAATGCAAGAAAGCCAAGAAAGAAAAGGAAAAAGCCTTTATTACCAAGAAAGGAAACTGGACAGATACATCTGATTCAGAGGAAGAAGTCAATTATGCTCTGATGGCAAACACTGACAACAACTCTGAATCTACTGCTAAGGTACCTCATTCTACTCTTGCCTTTGATACTGAAGATATAACTGAGTTGAGATTGTTCCTTAAAACTTTGCATATCAGCTTTAGAGATCAGACTTTAGAGAATGAAAGATTAAAATCTGAAACTCTAAGTGTAAAGAAAAGGAATGATTATCTAGAAAAAGAATTAGTTCAGATGTTAGAAGTTCAGAAAGAGAGAGATGATGCTGTCATTGTCAAAGATGAACTATTAAAGAGGTATGCATCTCTTCAATCAGAACTTGCTAAGGAAAAGGATATTATTAAGACATGGACTAAGTCAGGCAAAACTACTCAGGATATCTTAGGTAGTGGAAACTGGAAGAAGGGACTAGGTTACACTGATAACTCAGAAGCTGAGTCATCAAAAACAGAGTTTGTTAAAACTGTAAAACCTAAGGTTAAACCTGTTAAATTTGTTGCTGAATCCTCTAAGTCTAAACAGAGTAGACCAGAATCAGAGATTAACAACAATTTAAAATCTGATAAGTCCAAACAGGTTAACATAGGATTGATGACTCAGAAACAGCTTAAGCATAAGCTTAAAGAGGTAAAGTCTGATAACAAAGACAAGGAGCCTAGGAAAAATAGAAATGGCAAGGATGGAATAGATAAGAGTAATAACTACATGCCTATTCCAAATGCACCTAGGAAGACATGCCATAACTGTGGAAATACTAATCATCTTGCTAATTTTTGCAGGAAGAACAAGGACATTAACTCCTTACCTACAAAGTCTGGAGTTAGAAAAAGTAGTATTAGATATAAACCACAAGATCCATGTTTTCATTGTGGTAGTTTATGGCATTCTATTTATACTTGCAAAGAATATCATAGTTTGTATTATGTATTATCAATTGAAACCTTCCTTGAAAAAGGTTAATAAAAACTCTGCAAGTACAAAATCTGTTTCTAGTACAAACTCTGTTCCAAAGTCTGTTAGCTCAAACTCTGATAATAATAATTCCGCTGCAAAAGCTAACAAACTTAATAAGGCCAAGGGATCCAAGCAAGTCTGGGTCCTTAAAACTAACAATTAGTGGTCTTTGTGATTGCAGGGCAACAGGAAGAATATCCTAGTCTTGGACAGTGGATGTTCAGGACACATGACTGGAAATAAGGCCCTGCTGTCAGAGTTTGTGGAGAAAGCTGGCCCAAGTGTTTCTTATGGAGATGGCAACATAGGAAGGACTCTGGGATGTGGCAACATCAATCTTGGAAATGTCATCATCTCAAATGTAGCTCTTGTTCAAGGGCTAAAACACAATTTACTCTCTGTCAGTCAGATCTGTGACAGAGGATATCATGTTGATTTCTATGAAGAACACAGTGAGATAGTAAGCAAGTCAACAGGCAAGGTGGCAGTGATTGCTCACAGACATGGAAACATTTATGAAATCAACTTGCCTACAAACTCTGAAGGAAAAGCAATTTGCTTATCTACAAGAATCTCTGCAGAAGAAAGTTGGAAGTGGCATAAGAAGCTCTCACATCTCAATTTCAACTCAATAAATGAGCTTATAAAGAAAAAGCTTGTGAGAGGACTCCCTGAATCACTACTCACTTCAGATGGTCTATGTGATTCATGTCAAAAGGCCAAGCAGAGAAAGACATCCTTCAAAAGTAAGACTGAATTCTCAATAAAGAAGCTATATCATCTTCTACATGTTGATCTATTTGGACCAGTTAATGTACCATCCATTGCAAGGAAGAAATATGCTCTTGTCATTGTTGATGAGTATACTAGATACACTTGGGTATATTTTCTTCACTCTAAAGATGAAACAGCTTTGCATCTGATGGATCATGTGAAGCAACTGGACCATGGATCTGAAGACAAAGTAAAGATCATTAGAAGTGATAATGGAACTGAGTTCAGAAATTCAACAATGGAAGAGTTCTGCAAAGAAAGAGGTGTAGTGCAACAATTTTCTGCACCTGGAACACCACAGCAAAATGGTGTAGTTGAAAGGAAAAACAGGACTCTAATAGAAGCTGCCAGAACTATGCTTGATGAGGCTAAATTACCTACTTATTTCTGGGCAGAAGCTGTTCAAACAGCTTGTTTCACTCAAAATGCAACACTGATTAATAAGCATGGCAAGACCCCATATGAGATGGTGAAGAAAAAGAAGCCAAATCTGAAATACTTTCATGTATTTGGGTGCAAATGCTTTGTATTGAAGACTCATCCAGAACAGCTTACAAAGTTTGATTTAAAAGCTGATGAAGGCATTTTTGTAGGTTATCCTCTGACAACAAAGGCCTTCAGAGTCTATAATCTAAGAACCAAGGTGATCATGGAATCCATACATGTGTCATTTGATGACAAGAGAATTATGGGTTTAGCAGATATGAATGATCATGAAGAACTGCATTTTGAAAATGAAGAAATATTCTCTGATTCGACAAACTCTGATGAACAGTCAAACTCTGACTGTGAGCAAAATACAGCAAACTCTGGTGAAAATTTACAAGTTCATGATGATGAAGCATATGTTGAGGGGGAGCATCAGAATGGTTCAGACTCTACCCAAGACTCAAACTCATCAGAGAATGCTGACTCAAACTCATCAGAGAATACTGATTCAAACTCTGATAGCACAAATTCAGGGGGAGCTACAGAGAAAGATCAACAAAATCAAGAGAGCATGGATCAAGGGGGAGGATCCAATGATGAAAGTAGCCAACTTCCACATGTTAGGAAGTGGACAAAATCTCATACACCTGATTTGATAATTGGAAATCCAGAAGCAGGTGTGCAAACAAGGACAGCTACAGCAAATGAGTGTTTACATCATTGCTTTCTGTCACAAACAGAACCTAAAAAGGTGGAGGAAGCTCTTCAAGATGCTGACTGGATTCAAGTAATGCAAGAAGAGCTAAATGAGTTTGAGAGAAATAAAGTCTGGACCCTAGTACCAAGACCTAAAGATAGATCCATAGTTGGTACAAAATGGGTTTTCAGAAACAAAACTGATAGTGAAGGTGTCATTACAAGGAATAAAGCAAGACTTGTGGCAAAAGGGTATTCACAACAGGAAGGTATTGATTATGATGAGACATTTGCTCCAGTTGCAAGATTGGAGGCAATTAGAATCTTTCTGGCCTATGCTGCTCACAAGAAATTCAAGGTATTCCAGATGGATGTCAAGAGTGCTTTTCTTAATGGGAAACTGGATGAAGAGGTATATGTTGAACAACCTCCAGGATTTGTGGATCCAAAGCATCCAGACTATGTCTACAAATTGGACAAAGCTCTCTATGGACTAAAGCAGGCTCCAAGGGCATGGTATGAAACTCTAGCTCAATTTCTTATTGAAAGTGGATTCACTAGAGGTACCATAGACAAAACCTTGTTTTATTTGAATCATGGTAATGATCTGCTTTTGGTTCCACTAATGCTAAACTCTGTCAAAGGTTTGCCAAGCTCATGCAGTCTAGGTACCAAATGAGCATGATGGGGGAACTCAGTTATAATCTGGGTTTACAAGTTAAACAGACTGAAGATGGGATTTTTATCAATCAAGCCAAGTATACCAGAAATCTCTTGAAGAAATTTGGTATGCAAGACAGTTCAGCTGCAACTACTCCTATGGCAACAGCAACCAAGCTAGACAAAGATACTGGTGCATCAGTGGATATCACAAACTATAGAGGAATGATTGGATCTTTGCTTTATCTAACTGCAAGTAGACCAGACATAATGTATGCCACATGTCTATGTGCAAGATTTCAGGCAGATCCAAGAGAGCTTCATCTGATTGCAGTAAAGAGGATATTCAGATATCTCAAGGGAACCACATCATTGGGATTATGGTATCCTAGAGAATCAGATTTTAGTCTAATTGGATATTCTGATGCAGATTTTGCAGGTTGCAAAATTGACAGGAAAAGCACAATTGGGAGTTGTCAATTTCTGGGTGGAAGACTTGTTTCTTGGTACAGCAAGAAGCAAAAGTCAATATCAACATCAACAGCAGAGTCAGAGTATATAGCTGCAGGCAGCTGCTGTGCTCAAATTCTTTGGATGAAGAATCAATTGTTGGACTATGGGTTATCCTTTTCTAAAATTCCTATTTATTGTGATAACCAAAGTGCTATTGCTATGACAGGAAACCCAGTTCAACATTCTCTGACAAAGCACATCAGTATAAGATATCATTTTATAAGGGAGCATGTGCTGGAAGGAACCATTGAACTTCACTTTGTTCCCACTGAACAGCAGCTAGCAGACATATTCACCAAACCACTAAGTGAAGCAACCTTTACTAGGCTGGTGAATGAGCTAGGAATGATATCAGGAACTGAGTAAACATAATGGTCAGATCTTTCAAGCTTAAATTGTCAAATTACCATATGTATTGCTCACAAATTTGCCATGATATACTCTGATTGTTAAACTCTGATGACATTCTCTGATGATATACTCTGTTTGTTATACTCTGATTGTCATTCTCTGACGATATTCTCTGATGTTTGTAAACTCTGAATCTTGATAAATGATCTCATTTTATTTCTTTGAGACAAATAACCTGTGAAGATACTATGAAGCATGATCTGAATTAGTAATCATGAATCTCAGTTAAGTTCTTTAATCTTGATCTCAATTTTGTGCTACTATTTTACACTATATGCATGTTGATATCATTGAGACTCTATTACTTCACATATCTTAATTATAAGTGAGACTGATTAATTTGCATTTTCTCTCAATAAATTAGACAATGATTATAAACTCTGATGCTATACACACCCCTGAAAATAAGCATGGTACTCCTTTGAGATCTTAGATGTCTATATGACAGTGACTGGGAAGACCCAAACATTTGCTGGTATTAGGTAATTGCTAAGATTTTATAATCTATGGTGACCAGTCACAATCTCTGATTACTGGAGAAATACTGTTGCAAAATTATATTTAAAGGTCGTGATTCACTTACACTAAAAAGCGTCCTGAAAAAAAAAGAAAAAAAAGGGGGGGTTAGTTTACTTTATATATTTCTTCATCAGAGTATGTCCCTTGTCTATGTCTTGAGAGTTTAAATAAATTATTTTTGTCTACCATATAATTACGAAATTGTGAAATTCTATAATCTCTGATTTAACATGTTAGATCACACACATTATTTCACAAGCACATTATTGAGCTATGGATTTTATGACTAACTCTGATTTTTGATGAACTTTCTAAACATTATGTCTTATTCTGAGGTACTTAGAAATTTTTTTTCTTTGTTTTCAATCTCAGAGTTTAAAATTCGAGGGATTTTATCTTGCTTTTTTAATCTTGTATATCTCAGTAGTTTAAATATTCAGAGAATGTGAAGAGAGTGTACCAAACGGCTGTATTGTTAGTGGACTTACATGTAAAACATTTTAATAGGAGAACGTGTAATCAGCATTTATAACTGCACAAGTTTTACTGCGCTCATGATTACTATTTTCTTTTCTCCATGCCACTAACACTCATCTACCAGTTAAAATCTGACAAGTGTACAGCTGAACAAAAGCCCAAGCGTGTACAGCTAAACAAAATCTGAAGAGTTTATCACATCAGATTTTATTGCTTGTTATTCACTTATACACTTCATCTTTTCACACACTCTCTCAACAAACTCTTACGCTTTTCTCTCTGCAACTCAAAATCTTCTCTTACACACTTTCTAAAACACCTTCCTTCACAAACTCTGTTCTAATGGCAACTTCAGCGTTTACTCATGCAGGTGTGGAATTTATTCCCAACAACCACGCTGCCATTCTTAACACAGCAGATGCTCCAAGGGATTATCATCCAATCCAGCAATTCTTGGCACAGAGTGCCCTGGCTACTGCTCTTACCGCTCCTGCCAGACTCTCTGAAAGCCAAATCATCACTTTCTGGAGGACAGGGCAATATGATAATGGTGGTGCAGATGGATCACCATCTATTGTGTTCGCATATGAAGGAGAGGAGTATGCTGTTACTCCAGCCACAGTTCGTCAAGCATTCAACATTCCAGAGAATGCAGCTTACATCACAAATGGAGATACTAATCTCAGGGGCATGATGAATGCTCTGGGCTACAGTGAATCACTTGACAAATTAGGACAATTAAAGCGTCCAGGACTAAGAAGGGAATGGAGCTTCTTCTTTGACTGTATCACAAGGGCGTTTCAGAAGAAGAGCACCAACTGGGATGCTATACCCATGGATATGCTACAAATTGGGTATTCTCTGATCTACTCTACTAATTTTGATTTTGGTAGATTAGTTCTTAGAAATATTGGTGAAAGAATGCATGAAAATAGACAAGTCATATATTTCTCAAGATTCTGTCAATTATTGTTTAATGCCACTGTTGGTGAGGTGGATTTTGCTGTTGATGATGAGATCAAGCCCTTTAGGCTTCATAAAAGGGTGTTCAAGGACCTCATCTCAAAAGATGAGAAGTATCCAATCCAGAGGCCCCTCCTAATTCCAGCTCCAGTTAGAGCTAGGATGGATTTTCCCCCAGTGCAACAACAACAACCTCAACCTTCCAGAACTCCCACAGCAAGCAGATCTTCTGCATCCAAGTCAACAAGGGCTACAAAGTCTGATGCAGCCCCTTCCACTGTGAAGACCAGAACCTCTGCTGCTACACAAGTTCTGAAGACAAAGTCTGATGTGCCAACAAACTCTGCTACAGTTCCTACTGTAAACTCTGACACAGTCTCTAAGACTTTAAACTCTGAAGCTGCTTCTCCACCAAAGCAGAAAAGAAGGAGACTTGTTGCAGCTTATGATTATGATGATCTGGAAGCCTCTCCTGCAACAAACTCTGAACCTTCTCAGGCTAGCCCTCAGTCCAGAAAAGTTAGATTTAAAGCAAGGGCAAACAAGCCTAAGAAGGCAAAGGTACCAATTACTGAAATCACAGATTTCACTCTTGAGGAAGAGCAAGCACCATCCACTTCACTTCCTGATTTATCTCAAGCTCTGATGGTGCATCCTCTTCAAGCTGTTCCACTCTCTACTGCTACAGCATCTTCAACTTCATCTGAAGTAGATGAGGAAATAATTTGCAAGGAACCAGTTACAACTGAAGCTGGGACAACATTATCTGATCCTCACACTCCAATCTCTGATCATGGACCCTCCACTCCAATTACTCAATCTCCATTGAAATTTCCTGAGGGTGCCATAATTCATGATACAGCTCCAGAAAATTACAAGTCAGATGATGTAATTGCAGACTCTGACAAGGTAGCATTGGAAGCATTGCAGTCACTTGCTAAGGCTGGTGAAGAGCCCAGCAAATCAAAATCTGCAGATCAAGAAAAATCTGTTCCAGATCCTGTTGAAGATCATGTTGATCCTGCATCTGATGATGATGAGGATGATGAAACTGAAGATGATGAAAATGAGGATGAAGTCCCCATGTCTCTTCAACAACAGAAGTGGGAGTCTACCAGTCAATACAATGCCAGACTGCAGACTCTGAAGCCAAACTCTGAGCCTCTTCCCAGGGATCTTCAGGTTGATCCACCTAATGAAGTATGGGATAAACTCTGGCTGAGTCACCAGCATTCTCTGGAGCCAGCAAAGGCTGAAGAATTCTTATCTATGGCAGAGAATAAAATTACAAACTCTGATGTAATGTCAAGCCTCAAAGCCACAGTTCTATATCTGAAGACATTTCATACTGCTCATGCTCAGACATCTAAGTCAGTAGATGGTCTTAGGACAGAGGTAGCTAACTTTAAGGAAACTCAGAATATGGACAAGAAAAGGCATTTACTACCTCTGAAGGAAGACATGAAGAAGCTGGTGTCTGCAAATCAATCTCTGGAACAGAGGATGTCAAACATTGAGTCCACTCAAGAGACAATGTCTAAACAGCTTGAAGCCATCCAATCTTCACTTTCTCTGATAACCTCAGTACTGATTCCTGATGAGGATGATGTCAAAAAGGGGGAGAGAGTAGCTAATGTCAAATGCAAGTCTACTTCTCAAACTCTGAAGACAAAGAAGGATGATGATGATGATGTGGATGACTTCACAAAGAACAAGAGATTTCAAGCTGCAACTGGTGGAAGAGTTTCAAACTCTGACAGTGCAAAACAGTCTAAGCAAAGCTCAAAGTCTGCTCCAGCTCCAACACACAATGTCACATCTGGATCAAAGCAAAGACCAGTGGCTGGATCAGATAAACCAATGACTGATGAAGAATATGCTAGACTGCTATTTGAACAAGAAAATCCAGAAGCTAAATTAGATTTGGAGTTGATTGCTGCAGAGGAAGCAGAGCTAAAGAAAGAATATGAGCAAGCTATAACCTCAGGCAAAATCCAGAAACCTGCAAAATCAACTGCCAGACCAAAGGAAAAAGGGATACTGATAAAGGAAACTACTATTGCTGATCAGAGTTTACCAATCAAAAAGGTATACTCTGAAGATGAATATACAAGCAAAGGCAAAAGCATAGTAGATGATAGCCTTGAGAAAGGCTGGGTTCAGAAGAAGTCTACAACCTCTGACAAAGATCAAGTTGTAAAAGGAAAGAAATCAGAAGCTGCAATCTCTGACAAAGCTCATATTGCAGAATCACAAGAAGAAAAATTAACTTCTGACACAGCTCAAGTTAATGAGGAAGCAAAGAAAGACACAACCTCTGACAAGGCTCAAGCTGTGTTTAAACCAACAACAACCCCATTGCCAGGATTTGCAAAGCCAAGTCTGATGACTGAGATAAATTTCGACAAGGGCTCAATTCAACCAATCTCTCATCGAAAAGCAGGAAGAGATAAAGGAGGATTAGGATCTAAATATGAAAAATTTGATCAGAGTATAGGATCAATGTCAACAGACCCCTCATCTCTCTGTGCACCCAAGACTGGAGCATTGCAAGAAAGAATGGACAAACTTGATTCAGTCCAACTGGTAAAGAATGACAGAAGTGATAACATTCTTATCTACTTTATGTCTGATGGGACAGTGTTTAGAGTTATTGAAGCTGATCTCTATGCTAAACACTGGGAGGAATTGAGATATGTTCAGTACATATTTCAAGTGAAGAACAAATCATGTCAGCACATCTCAAATCTGATCAAGGATCAAATCAAGAGAAAGATGGGTATAACTGGAAACAAGAATGCTGGACCTTTTGTTCCAAAGTACTTCAATTATCAAGGTCAGCTAGTTGAGATGAAGAAGAATTCAGCAAAAATAGAAACAGTAGCTGGAATCAGAACTCTTAGTTTCAATGAAGAGTCTGACAAAGGTTACTACATTAGGCTGGACAAGGACATGAAGAAAAACAAGATTTATGATCTTAGAGCTGCCATCTATCAAACTGGAGTTTCAGATCCAGAATTAAGAGAAGTCAAAAGACAGATGACTGTAGCACTTGCAGAAGTTGAAAGGGAACTCCTCAGAGAATACATGAAGACAGCCAATGGTGTCTATGAAGCTAAGGAGTAAAACTATCTGTAAGGTTTAAAAGTTTTCTGTTATGGTTATATAGCTAAACTCTGTTGCATTTGACTTATTTGTTTTGACATCATCAATTATCTGTTAACTTGCACATAACATATTTATGCACAAGTTGGGGGATATTGTTAGATATAATTGATGATTACTAATGTTCTTAAAGTTTGTTTTAGAACAGGAGTGATCAGAGTTTAAGCTGGAAGCTGATCAGAGTTTAATAAAGTCTGACCAGAGTTTGATAAAGTCTGATCAGAGTTTACATAGTCAAGGCTCGTCAGAGTTTACACGTGGAAAGAGCTCAGAAGCGGATATACTTCAAGGAAGGATAGAAGCGGAGGAGTGATTTGCTGACTATGGAAACTAAACAGAAAACAGTAGCAATCTTTGATTGATAGAATACATAGCTGATTTATAGGATATCAAATCAGAGATTGATTTTGTAACTGTGTATATATAAACACAGATTAGGGTTACTCTATACGAGTTAAGTTATCGAGTATATTCTTAGAAGAACCCTAGCAGCTCTTAGTGATAATATATAAATCACTGAGAGAGTTTTTGTAACTTGTGAATAAGAGTTTACTGCTTTCAATCTCTTATATTGTCATTCTGTGTTATTGATTGTGTTCGATATATTAACTTATATAGTGAGTTTATAGGACCTAACATTGTGCAATTTCATGAAATCTATGCGCTACATGTAATCACTTTTTTATATTGTTTTTTTCTTCTGGGATTAGTCTATTATGTTTCTTTTCTTGATGATCAATTCGGCACTGCATGTTGATGGCAGTGGCCAGTGGATGTGTATCAATATGTGGGAGAAAATTTGATAACGAGAATTTCATTGCCAAGCACACTAGACCTAGTCTGTTGTTAATGGTATCAAGTTCAACAGAGTCTATAACCACTGGAGGGCCACTTTCTTAATTTTTTTAAAGAGTATTTGACACTTTGCACCCCTTATATTTAGGCGCTTTTTCGATTGTATTTCAAGATTGTATTTCAAGACCTGCCACTATCATCCGCAGAGAAAACTAGCTGCATGAAGTTTCTGAAACAAGTACAATGTAAGACCTTGATTCTTGAGCACATTTACACAAAAGGGTGCAACCATATTGCAGCAAGATCAGCAAAAACAAGAACGGAATAATAAATTCTATTCATCAAGCGCTTCTAAGAGGGTAAAATAGGTCACTTGCTGAACCTTCAACTATGAGATGAAAATCAAATGGACACCCTTTAGAACTTTGCTTAGCAAGTTACATAATTTCGTTTTAATTAAAATTTTAAAAAATTTGCTTCTGTACATCAAAAACTTCCCAATGAGAAACATCAGCTACAAAAAATTCTCTTACAATAATAGTTTGCAATGCTTCATCCTTTTTTACAACATAGCATAAGTATTAAATTCCTTTTGCAGGTAAATTTTGTTTCACATAAGTTACTTCAATTTCCCAATCTGTTTCCAGTACCAGAGTACATATTGGTATGTGGGGCATTAGGTGGGAAACAACAATTGGCCAAGTGGGCTTTACAAGAAATATCAACATAGAGTATCCTTTAAATCTAATTTTTTTTCATAAGTTTTACGTTATTATAAATTAATTTCTATCTTTTGTGATATAGTACTTTTTTAGAATTTAATTAATTTAAATATTATATTAATATACAAAATTAAAAAAAATAAAAAGAACAATATATGAAATGATGTATAAATTTTGTGTTAAATGTATATATAATTATTATGTTCTCATATATATTTTTTATGTATAATTATTTTATAAGATCTAAAATATAAACTATTTCAAATATGAAAATAAGTATTACATAAAAATTTATTATAAATAATATAAAAACTTATAAAATAGAATATTTTAATATATAAAAAAGGCCACCATTGAAATTTCGCTTAGGGCCTCATATTTAGTTGAGCCGGGCCTGTCAATGTCCAGGGCATTTGTGAACCTCAGAGGAACACCTTCGGTTTCAGTTACTAGGGATGTTGCCAATCCACCTTCCGGACCAACCTTCATTAAACCAAGATATGCATCTGCTATATACAAATCACCTGTTTTCTTGTCAAATCGAAGCCCCAAAGCTCCTTTTTCAAGTAGTTTATTGGTGATGGTTTTGGGTCACATAGATATCTGACCTGAAATCCAGGAAATGAACCATGTCTAATACAAAAACATAACAGCAATCGACCAGCAATCTACCAGGTGCGGCTCCTGAATTTGGTGCTGCAGAATTGGATATTTCATGAAAAAAATATTTCAAAATACTCATGAAAAAAAATTAAAATTGTGGGGTGCAAAGTGAAAACCTGAAATCTGTTAAATTTAACGGTCAATCAAACGGAGAGTGGTCAAAGAGGTGTAAAACGAAACGCTTTTCAAACTTTAGGGTGCATACTGCCAAAAAAAATTGTTTGAGACCAAATCGAAAAAGCGCCTAAACATAAGGGGTGCAAAGTGTCAATCACTCTTTTTTAAAATGCATTTTATATTTGGACGGTAATATGCATGTTTTAATTATAATCAATTGTAATGGAAATTATTTTTTCAAGATATTCTTAGTTTTATTTTTTAGTTCCAGACTTCCAGTAGAGTTGTAGAATTGATGTGTTGCTTGAAAAAATTATATATGTTTGATTAGGCCCAGGTAAAACCCGGTCCGGCCTGATCTGGCATGTAGGCCTTAAACAGTTCTTATTATTTGCTGACAGGCATGGCCTGGCCCGGTTGTCAGTAAAGCGCGGCCTGGATTTTCGATAAAAGGCCCAGATATTTTCAGATACGGATAAAGCCTGGCCTGCCAGGCTATTTGTGCACCTCTGTGAGGACTGCAAGATCTAATGATGTTACGTAGGAAGATTCATTTATGCATCAGGAGATCATCACAATGAAGCGACAAGGAACAATACAGTTGACAGAAACTGATTATCGAATCAGCAACTGATGGAACCGCATCAGTAAGCGGATACTTGATCAGTATCGGGTATAATCGGTAATTGGAGATTGAGTTTGAGAAGGAAAGAAAGAAGATTGATACGATATAGCTTATTTATGAATATATACTTCCGTTTTGAGTAAATCAAGTTAGTAATTATAGAAGCTGTGTACCATATAAACACAGATTATTAGGTCTTACGAAGATACGAGTATGAAGCAAAACATGAGTAATATTTGTGTAACCTAGCAGCTCTTGAGAACGTTGTTGTTCTTAAGAGAGTATTGTAACAGTTATTATAGTGATCAATAAGAGCTGAGTTAATTTGAATCTTGTTTGTTGTCAATTCTAGTTTATTCGACATTCGATTGATCAATAGATAAATTCGCTTAAGTCTATTGATTGAAATCAAGGCCTAACAAGTGGCATTAGAGCCAGGTTGGTTAAATACTACCAGTAAAGATCGAATCATGTCTACAACCAAACAAGAATCACTCAAAATTCCAGTCCTCAACAAAGCTAATCATCCGACCTGGAATGTTAAGATGATACTCTATCACGAAGCCGCAGATCCTAACTTCATGGACAGGATTACTGATGGTCCTCATGTGCTAAAGAAACTGGTCCCTAAAGAAGGAACGACACCGGAACACTATGTGGATAAAACTAGAGCAGAGATGACACGTGAAGAAAGACTTGAAGTACTCAAAGATTTAAAGGTAAAATCAATTCTCCATGACAGTCTGGATTCCGTCATGTCCAATAGAGTAATTACATATAAAACTTCTAAAGACATATGGGATACATTAGAAGTTCAATGTCAAGGAACAGAAGCGATTAAAAAGAATCGAAGAGCATTGCTTCTTCAAGATAATGAAAGATATGAGACAAATCCTGATGAAGATCTTACTGACTCATATGATCGTTTTCTTACTCTATTGAACAATTTATCTCTTACTGGAAAAGAATATGAAGTTGAGGATTCCAACACATAGTTTCTCAGATCATTACCCGAAGAATGAGATACTCAGAGTTCTATCATAAGGCATCACTATGACCTAAGTACTGTTTTTCTGGATGAAGTGTATGGATTACTAAGAACTCATGATTTGGAGATTCAACAGAGAAAAGCCAGGAAGGTTAATAGACACAAGTCATTAGAACTGAGAGCTAAGACCAAAAAGGAAGTGAGCAGCTATGCTGAAAAGCCTAGAAATAAGATCTGGAATCAAATCTCAGTTACTAATTCTATATCAGTTAGTGATGACTCTTCTGGAGATGATAAGGATGATAGTTCTAATGAAGCAAAAATACAGGAGATCATGGCATGTATAGCTAAAGGACTAAGGAAGGTGAAATTTGGAAGAGATAAGGGAAAAGCAAGCTACAAGAAAGACTCTTCTGAATCAATGAATGACAAAGATGGAAGCAAATTTGATTGGTTAAAAATAAAGTGTTTCAATTGTGAGAAGATAGGACACTTTGCAAAAGACTGCACAAAGCCTAAGTCAGACGGAGGCAAAGGTAAGGCACTTTTTACTTCAGCCAAAGATTGGATGGAATCATCTTTTGAATCTGAAGAAGAATAAGTGAATTATGCGTTGGTGGCAAGTTTCGAGGAAACTCAAACCACAGATGACCCCTCTACTGATAAGGTACAAGAACCAATTTACAACTTTGATATTAATGATACATATAGACCAAAATCTTTCCTGATATCATTGCATCTTAGTTTTAAAACACAAACACTAGACTAAGAAGTGAGATTGAAGAATGCAAAAAGTGGAATGACTTCTTAGCAGGAGAACTAGTGATTATGAATAAAGTTAAAAAAGAATGCAAGATTTTTAAAGACTCAGAATCCATTTTTAGACTCAAATATGATTAAATGGAAAAAGAATTAGCCATTGAGAAACAAAGGATTAAAAATTGGGTTAGCACAGGAAAGAGACTATATGAAACTGTGTCTACTAGATCAGGGTTAGAAGGTCTAGGATACAGATTTGAGGATGACAAAAATGAGAATAAAAAGAAAGGTCTAAAAGACATTTTAGTTAAAGCTAGTACTGATAAACTTGTTGAGATATCAAAAACTGTTTCTACTAACATTGCTTGTGATGAAAAAGTTATGTCTCATGAAGAAAAGAAAACTGAGAAGGTTTTCATAAAGAAACAGGATAAAAGCAACAATGATGTCAAAAGGACAATTGCTGATACTCACAAGAAGGAAACAAGTTAAAATATTGGATTGATGACAAAAGATCAATTCAGGAAGAAGCTAGGTGAAGTAATAGGTAAACCTGAACGTAGAACAACTCCTAAGAGAAATAGAAATGGGCAGCAAGGAATTTGCAGAGCAAATAACTATGAATATATTCCTTTTGCACCTAGGAAGAGATGTTATAACTATGACAGTTGTAATCATCTTGCTATTGATTGCAGGAAAAACAAGAAGAATCCAAAAGCCATACATAAATCTGATGTAGATGGTAAAACAATGAAAGTTAAACAGGAAAATCCATGTATTCTTCGTGGAAGTTATTGGCATTCTCTTAATACTTGTTTTGATTATCATGATAATTATGAAAATTATTATGATCCAGTCCCTAAGTTTTACAAATGTGCAGGAGCTGATAAAACTTTCGATAAGAAACATGCCCCATGTTCTTCTAACAAATCAGTTAGTGATGAAACTGATACTCATAAAATGTGTGGTACAAGGAAAGTTTATGTGATTAAGAACAGTAAACATGTTAAGAGGATCCAACAAGTGTGGATTCTTAAATCTTCTAATTAATCACTATTATTGACTGCAGGGAAATAGAAGCAGGATTTTCATTCTGAATAATGGAAGCCCATGTGTAAATGAGTTCGTTAAAACCTTATTGTCAAAGCTAGAGAAAATTCAAGCCAAGGACGCTCTGAAATTTGAAGAAAAGCTAAATATTTGGGCTGATCCTCAGCTTGATAGAGATGAAGAAGAGAAGGCTATGAAAGAGAAAAGTGAAGTGATAATTTAGTTACTGATCATTCACTATCTATTATTGAAGTATCAGGATACTGATGAGACTATTGACGAAGCTGCTATAGAAGCCATCAATACAAAAGCTGAGGGGGAGGAAATTACTTTAAAATTTTCTTAAATTTTAAGAGTATATTGTATCAGATATTTCGGCTACTGATGGAGAAGATTTGATTTTCAAAAGGATGGTAACAATATTTCTTTCAGTATTTATTTATATAAACAAATTTGATTTGTTTTATAAAACTGATAGTTATATGTGTGTTATCTTTTATTATTGGAAATAGCAGATTTTATTTAAGAGTCAATATTTGTCTTCTAAAGAGTCGTGGTTATTTATGTCTACTGCAATTATTAGAACACGATCCACAATAGAAACTCTTAAGCTACCCAAGCCTCTTTGCGCTATAAAAAGGGTCTTAAGTCACGTAGTTTAGACATTTACTTCTACAAATCTCTAAATCCTAAACACAATGCCCTATAGACAACTCTTTCGACTTCACAATGGAGCTTATATTCCAGTCAGAATCGTTCTGAACGGTAGGATATACTATGATCCATTTGATCTAAGGATTCATATGAACAATCGGGAGTACGGACCTGATGAGTTTCCTGATGAACTCTCTGATACTTTGTCATGGGATGAGTATCTAGAGCTTCAGTTTTTCAAGCTGACCGCTCGAGTTGAGAGAAGTCGAAGAGACAAGGGGATTGAGAAGAAACTCTTAGAGTCTTTCGAGTTAAAGGTTACAATCCAGATGAGGAACCCTACCTATCAATGATGCTAAAATCACATTATTGTGATTGAAGTTCTCATTGAGACTTGGGCCTTATCAACCTTTCTCCAGGAGACTACTACTACGTACAAGCATCTAGTATCCTGGAAACTGGAATGTTTGCTTATCTTCCTGTAGGAGAAATCCCCTTTGAAGCCATCACTCTTAGATGGAATATCTAGAAGCTAAGTACTAGAATAGGACTTAGATTATTATGTAATCAGGAATAGATTATCTAGTGAGTCAGTGGAGTTATGCTTGTAATCATCTCAATTTATTAATGGAATAAATATTATATTTTTGATGATTATTGTGTGAATTGCTTAGATTGTTTGCTTGATTATGTTATTGAAACTGTTCGTATTCTTACTAATGAAAATCTTTTGAACAGATATGTGTATTTATTGAATTCAATTTAATTTGAAACTGCTATGATGAGCTTTAAGTTATGATGAATAGCAAAGTACAGCTCAAGAATCACACTTTTCAAGACAAATCTATGTAATTTCCGAGAAACAAAAATTGTGAATACAGAGACAAGACTGATTATCAGTAAACGAAAGGTCAAAATTTCAACAAATCTCATATTATGACTCTTTACTGAAGCTTAATTATATATATATATTGTTGTGATCAGTTTTTGCATTTATTTGTTTTTAATCGAACTTAATAGTTCGTTTGTGATTCAAACACAGTTCAAATTTATTTGACAAAAAGAGCTACAACAATATTTATTCATCAAAAACTGATGATTAAATTATTCAAAATCCACTTGCGATACTATGAATATATTTCTAACCTCAGTATCATCTAAAAAAATTTCTAATCGCATAACCATCTCTGTATTATCTCAAAATAATTCAGTTTAAAATTTTTACTATTAGAGATGAGAGTTATGAGGGTTTTGAAAGACAAAATCTAGAAGCAGCGAGTTCTGAAGATGAAATACTGCTGAGAGTATCAGATACTGATGGAATACCGATGATATACTAACAAGAAGATCAGTTACTGAAGAGATACTGATGAAAAGATATCAGATACTGATGAATATTATCAGATCCTGATGAAATCCTGATGAATTACCTGATACTGATAATTTTTAAAGTCTGAGTTATTCAATAGAAGTATATCAAGTGTGAAATATAATTTAAGCATGGCAACCAAGGAAAAATGCTATGAACATTGTTGAAGAATATTAATACATACTGCAGCTGAGGAAATCCCACAAGAACCTTCATTTCAAAGTAGTGAAGCAGATCGAATAAAACCTCATATCCCACAAGTACCTGCATCTCAATGTGATGTAGCTAATCAAGCTGAGGCTGGAGAAGCACACAAGGACCTGTTTCTCAAAGTGAAACAGAAGCTAATTATCAAACTCCAGAGGCACACAAAAACCTGATTCTCCAAATGAATTAGCAGCCTGAACATGTATGAACAAGACAAAGACAGTTGGTGAACAAAGTTCGAAGACTGATACCATCTAAACTTCTGGAATTATTACGTCAAAGGTACATTACTAAACTCTCAGTATGATTATAAATAGATCTTTCTTTTCAAAGAAACCCCTATTTATATGACTGAACACATCCATTCTTATCCACCACTTATTTCTTTGATTTTACTGAGAGACTGAGCCTTTTCATGTGAGTTGTGCGAAAAACATTTAGTGAAAAGATTTAAGAGAGAAGCAGTAGCCTGAACTGGAAAAATGAAAGGCATATGTTAAGCCTATTTGTATTTAAGAGGAATCAACTCAACTCTGATAAGAAAGAAATTAAATAGCAAGTACTGTTATCCCGAATCCGTACAAAGAACGTCAAATGATTTATTGAAGATTTTATGTCAGAAGAATTTCAGGATGCTGCTGCAAACCACTGGAAGAAGTTCATTAATATGATCAAGCCTCAGTGCACAAATAATCTTTTATAGCACGTCCAGAAGATCAGAAGGTATAAAGTTTCAATACTTTATTTATTCAGAAGATTCCATTATTGTGTCTACAAATGAAGAAGAACTCAGAAGACGAAGAATCGACGAACAAGTCACAGCTTAATTGTTTAAATGACAAGGAATATTTAATTGAGATAGTTACAGATGAACCAGACAGTACATTTGTGTATCAGCTCATCAGATTAAATATTCTACGTCAAAAGAAAGTGGCCGTTCAATCAAGTCGAAGATCTTAATTGTTTACAGAAGACTGAAGACTCTGAAGAAGAAGAAAAGGGATAATTGATTATCTAATTATTTAATCCACTTCTCAAAATAATTATATATGATGTGTAATTTATTTATTAAATTAATTTTATCTCGAATTAATTTAATTTATGAACTTATGCATTTAATATAATTAAGTGGATATTAATTGGTTAATTAATTAAAAGAAATAAGGGTTTGGCTTGTTGGATCAAAAGGAAAGACAATTTCAATGATTGTCTTAAGAAACAACAAGGTAAGACAATCAAACAGATTGTCTTACCGTGTCATTTCACTCTTCCAACACACGGTGAGACAATCTCAGTAATTGTCTTACCGTGCCCCTCATTGTCTTGCCGCTTGTAGCTTCCAAGACAATCATACTGATTGTCTTACCGTGTGGCTTATAAGACAATCATACTGATTGTCTTACCGTGTCCAGATTGTCTTACAGTGCCTTATAGATTGTCTTACCGCTTCTGATTGTCTTACTAAGCTATAGACAATGCTTATGATTGTCTTGCCTTGTGTTTTTCAGCAAGACAAAGTGCTTAATTGTCTTAGAAACCACTAGATTGTCTTTGCCACCATTGTCTTGCCTAGTTCTTGAGATTTGCCAATAAATATGGTTCATTCTCATTCATTTGTAAGTGTTCATTGCATTTGTAAGCTTTCAAGTTGTGCTAAACTTGCTATTCGTTAAATCCACAGTTTAATGTGCTTTGATCATTCGGTTGTTTTGTTCCGCTGAGTTAGAATACTTTCTGTCAAATTTATTCTACGAACTAGTGGACATTAAAATGAACCATATTAATTATATAACGACTTACACATTGTTATATTAATTAATTAAAATCTGATTAATAAATTTATATTCAATTTATTTTTAGTGACGATTATATTCAACCCCCCCTTCTACAATCGTTCCAGGACCTAACAATTGGTATCAGAGCGGTTGATACCATTTTACCGTATCAGATCCTATACACACTCTGTAACGTCCAAATATTTTTTATTCGAATTAATTTTATTCCAAAAATTAGTTTTGATTAAAAATATTTTTCTTTCAAAAATCCAAATCTCATCCAAACACTATTCACTTCAAATTCAAATATTTTTAATTCGAATTAATTTTTTTTAAAATTAATTTTGATTTAAAATATTTTTCATTCAAAAATCCATTTCTCATCCAAACACTATTCACTTCAAATCCTTAAAAATGAGTACACAAAAGATTAGTAGCATTAAAATCTCACCGTTCAGCAAAGAACACTTTGGCCTATGGAAGAGGCATATGTTGTTGTTCCTTCGCACCGCCAACAGAAAATATATCGGGATTTTAAACAATGGTGTTTCTACTCTAATGAATGTCATATTAGCACACGAAGAAGATGGTGTGTTAATACCTCATCAGACTATTCCGAAAGAACTTTCTGAGTACACAGATGAAGAGAGTGAACAGATGAACTTAGATGACGCTCTTCAACTGATTTTGGTTGAATCTCTGGATCCAGTCATGTACAATGTTGTTGTTGATTGTACGAACGCCAAGCAAATCTGGGATACACTAGAGATTATAAAAGAAGGCTCAGAAGAAGTTAGGAAAAATAAAAAAGAGATACTGATGGCTCAGTATGAACAGTTTGGTTCCAATCCCGAAGAAAGGATTTCAGAAGTATTTATCAGACTTAATAATCTGATTAATAACTTAAATCTGAATGGGAAATACTACGACAAGAAAGAGGTCAACATGAAGTTTCTCTTAACCCTTCCGGAACATCTGGAACACAGAATCATTGCTATCAGGGAAAGTAGAGATTTGAATGAGATTTCTCTGGAGAGACTCTACGGAGTTTTGAAAACTTATGAACTCGAGTAGGTTCAAAGTAAGCAGAGATATGGCTGGGGTAAAACACTGAACCATTCGAGAGCTCTAGTTGTTGAGTCACCTGTACCGGAAGAAAAGAAGGATGTTGTTGTTCCTTCTAAGACCACTCAGGAATTTGTTGTACCTGAGATGGGTCAGACTGCTTCCTCCAGTGGGGACGAAGAGTTCTATACGATGGAAGAGCTAGAATAGTTAGAAGATCAATCTCTATCACTGTTTGCCAAGAAATTTGGAAACATGAGATTCAAGAAGAACCCCTCCTACAAGTACAAACCTACTGCTAATAGGTTTCAAAAAGGAGGTTACTCATCTTCTACAAGCAAAGGAGGATACAAGACTGGGATGGTGGATCGAAGCAAGTTTAAATGTTTCAATTGTGGTGAATCGGGACACTTTGCAACTGAATGAAAACAGCCCAAGGTTCAAGGAAAGAGAAAGGATTCGTACGACGAGCTGAAGCAGAAGTATGATGCACTAGTGAGAAAGCATCAGGGTACTTCTGGAAGTCAAAGTTTCAAAAGCAAGTCTTATCTGGCAGAAGGGAAAAGCTGGGATGATACAGACAGTGATGAAGAAGAACAGATAGGGAATGTTGCTCTCATGGCTAATGCTGGATCATCTTCACCTCCTCCTGCTGGAAGCTTTCAGGTAGATCCTACATGCCCTAAACTTTTTATGCAATTAGGACTTGAAAGAGATGATGCTATTAAAAAGATGAAAGCTGCCAATCTTAAAATTGATACGTTAGTCTTAGAAATTCATGCTTATAAGATGAATGAGATGAAAGTATTAAAACCTAAAATAGAACAACTGACTATGGATTTAGGATTACAATGTGCTAAAGTCAAAGTTCTGGAGAAAGGTGAGATTGCTTTAAGACTTCAGCTAGACGAAGAGAAAGTGAAATATAAAGCCTTTAAGGATGCCTCCACTATAGTCAAAGAACTTAATGATAAACAAGAGATCAAGAGAACTGTTGGAATAGGTTTTGACTATAAAAAATCTGTAGGTAAGGCTAGTAACATTACTCCCTTTAAGAAAAGTTCTGAGGAGAGAGGAATTCCTTTTGTTTTGAAAAATTCCCCTCAACCTTTGTTTAAATCCTCAGAAGCTGAACCTCTGTTAGAAACTCCTGTTGTCATTAGATATGAACTCAAACAGGAAGACCTTAAAATGAAATAGAGTAATGTGAAGAGAGATGAGATCCCGACATCACTGAAACCAATCAAAGTGAAAGGCAATGTTAGGTTGCCTAAAGCTGGTTTAGGTGTCAACTCTGAGAGAACTAAATTCAACAAGCCTAATAACTTTGTGAATAGTAAGAACAGAGACAATAGATGTCATTTTACTGAGAACTTTGAATCTTTTAACAAGGTTAGAGTAGAATCTATTGATGTTCCTACTACTATGACCGATATGCCTGTTGCTCTTGTTTTTGATGCATGTCATAAATGTTGTGGTGTTGATAACTGTATGCTTTGTGCTTTCAATACTATGTCTGCATATTTTAGAGATTTGCATGCTAAAAATGAAAACACATCACCTAGACAACACACAAACAATAAACATGCGAGATCAAAGACTGCTAGTCCTTCTCATGTTAGAAAGGAGACTTATGTTCCAAAGCCTAAAACCAAGGTTTACAAGGCTATTGTTAAGGAAGTAAGTTCAGTCAAGAGTGAGCCAAATATCAGTCCAAGAGGCTCTGTTGTATTACCTGATAGAAATCAATTCTTTAAGTCTGCTGGACCCAATCAAGTGTGGGTCCCAAAGAATGTTTAATCAAGTTGTCTTGTGCAGGGTGCCAGTGGAGTTGTTCGAGTTACTTGGGTGCTTGACAGTGGAGCGTCAATGCACATGACTGGCACAAGATCCCTGCTGGAAGACATAAGAGAAGGAGCTGGCCCAACAGTCATTTTTGTTGATAATAGCAAAGATCGTACTGTGGGATATGGCAAGTACAAAATTGGAAGAATCATCATAGAGGATGTTGCTTTAGTTGAAGGACTTCAACATAATCTCCTTAGTGTCAGCCAGTTCTGTGACAAAGGATATTATGTTCACTTTGAAAAGGAGATATGTATCATCAAACATATCAAGGATAAGCGTCCTTCACTATGTGGCGTAAGGAAAGGCAACATATACGTAGCTGATTTGTCTTCAGGACCAGGAAACGAAGTTCACTGTTTCTATGCTAAAGCGTCTGCTGAAGATAGTTGGTTATGGCATAAGAAACTCTCACACCTCAACTTCAAAACCATGAACTCTCTAGTCAAGAGAGATCTAGTGAGAGGTTTGCCTTCCCTGGAATTCTCAACTGATGATCTCTGTGAAGCTTGTCAGAAAGGAAAAGCGAAGAGAGCATCTCACAAAGGCAAGACCATCAATACCATTACAGATCCACTCCGTTTACTGCATATGGATTTGTTTGGCCCCGTGAATGTTGCATCAATTGATGGAGGAAGATATGCCTTGGTTATTGTGGATGACTTCTCAAAATTTACTTGGGTTTACTTCCTTACTTCTAAGGATGAAACTCCGTTGACAGTGATTGATCATATAAATTTAGTTGAATTGGATAAGGGTGTGCCAGTGAAAGCTGTAAGGTCAGATAATGGCACGGAATTCAAGAATCAAACTCTAATCAACTTTTACTCTGAAAAGAGAATTAGAAGGCAGTATTCAACACCAAGGACTCCTCAGCAGAATGGAGTCGTCGAAAGAAAGAATCGTACATTGATTGAAGCTGCAAGGACAATGATTGCTGAAGCAAAGCTTCCTCTGTACTTTTGGGCTGAAGCTGTGTCTACTGCCTTCTATACCCAGAATAGAACTTTGATCAATAAGGATCATATGAAAACTCCATTTCAGCTGTATAACAACAAGAAACCATATGTCAAACATCTTCATGTCTTTGGAGCCAAGTGTTATGTTCTCAAAGATGGAGAAGAGAACTTAAAAAAGTTTGAACCAAAGGCATCTGAAGCAATTTTTGTTGGTTATACTATTAATGCTTATAGAGTGTTTGTAATTGATACTCTGTCAGTGAAAGTTAGTGTCAATGTAACATTTGATGACACTAAACTTCCAAGTTTACAATCTGCTGATCCATCTGAATCTCTGAAGTTTGACAACTATCCAGATTCTGATTCAGATGATGATGTGCCACCTGAGGTTGCAACAGGTGATGACAACAATGATGATAATGATCCAGGCAATGGTGGAGGAAATGGCAATAATGCTGGAGATTCCACTGATGCTAGTGGTGGATCATCAAGTCAACCTGGCAACAACTCAGGGGGAGCTGGTGGATCAACTAGTCATACACATCGGCTTACTGACAATACAGCTGAATCATCAAGGACACAACTTCCAAGGGAAAGGATCTGGAGCAGAGATCATCCCTTTGATCTTATTATTGGTGATCCTGATGTTGGTGTAAGGACTAGAAGTGCTACGACAAATGAATGTCTATTCTCTGGTTTTCTTTCACAGTTAGAACCAAAGAAAGTAGATGAAGCACTTGTTGATCCTGATTGGGTTCTTGCCATGCAAGAAGAACTCAATCAATTTGAGAGACAAGAAGTCTGGGCCCTAGTTCCAAGGCCAAAAGGAAAGTCTGCAATTGGAACTAGATGGGTCTTCCGTAACAAGTTAGATGGTGATGGCATTGTTGTAAGAAACAAAGCCAGACTGGTCGCAAAAGGTTATTCTCAAGAAGAAGGAATTGATTATGATGAAACCTATGCTCCAGTTGCTCGTCTTGAAGCCATCAGAATATTCCTTGCATTTGCTGCACATTTCAACTTCAAAGTTTATCAGATGGATGTGAAGAGTGCATTTCTGAATGGAAAGCTAGAAGAAGAAGTATATCTGGAACAACCCCCTGGTTTTGAAAATCCAGAATTTGCTGATTTTGTTTACTTCTTATTCAAAGCTGTCTATGGGCTCAAGCAGTCACCAAGGACATGGTATGACACTCTCTCTGAGTTTTTAATTGAAAATAATTTCACTAGAGGTGTCATAGACAAAACTCTCTTTTACAAATTGCATGATAATAATATGATATTTGTTCAAATATATGTTGATGATATTATATTTGGGTCAACTAACGATAACTTGTGCAAGTGATTTGCTAAGTTAATGCAAAGCAATTATGAAATGAGTATGATGGGTGAGCTATCTTACTTTCTTGGTCTTCAAGTAAGCCAAAAGGAAGATGGCATCTTCATTTTCCAGTCAAAGTATGTCAGAGGTCTTCTATGAAAGTACAATCTGGAAGACTCTTCTCCGGCAAAGACACCCATGGCCACTGCCACAAAGCTTGACTAGGATAAATCTGGTAAGAAAGTTGATATCTCAAGCTATCGAGGTATGATTGGCTCTTTACTCTATCTCACTGCTAGTAGACCAAATATTATGTTTGCAACATGTTTGTGTGCTAGGTTCCAAGCTGATCCTAAAGAATCACATCTTATAGCCATCAAAAGAATCTTTAGATATCTTAAGGGTACACCTGGTTTAGGTATTTGGTACCCTAAGAATACTGGTTTTGACTTAATCGGCTATACAGATTCTGATTATGCAGGATGCAGGATTGATAGGAAAAGTACGTCTGGAAGCTGTCAATTTCTAAGACGTCGATTGGTTTCCTGGTATAGCAAGAAGCAGCACTCAGTGTCTACTTCTACTGCTGAAGCTGAGTATATAGCTGCCGGAAGCTGCTGTGCTCAGATACTGTGGATCAGAAACCAATTGAATGATTATGGTATTTTTGTCGACAAAATTCGAATATTTTGTGACAACACAAGTGCCACAACCATTTCCAAAAATCCGGTTCAACATTCCAGAACCAAGCACATAGATATCAGGTATCATTTTATTCGAGAACATGTCATGAATGGTACGGTGGTGTTACATTTTGTACCCACGGCTGATTTAATCGCTGACATATTCACCAAACCACTTGATGAATCTACTTTCTCTAAGTTGGTTTGTGAGCTAGGGATGTTAAATATGACATGATTCTCATTGTATATATTTTTAATATGCTTTATATATTTTTATATAATTTTGTGAATTTTCTGTGTATTTATAGGTATTTTATTAGATTTTATATGATTGTCTGTATATTATTTGATAATTATCAGGGTAATTATGCACGTTTATATGTTTACCTGTAATTTTCTAAGTGCCTGATAACTCCCATGTATCATTCTCTAAGCATTTAGATAATTATTGGTATTTATTTTGTATTTTTCAAAATTAATTAAGCATAAATATTTGAATTTAAGTTAATTCATTTTTATGAATTAAAGTTGAGTTCATAAGTATTTATATTTAATTAAAGTTGAATTTCACAAAATATATGTGTATTATATACTATTGTTCTTATATTAGATTTTTGATTTAATGTGCAAAATGTTTTATTTCAAAATAAATCAAAAATTATATTTTTATACTATTTTTCCTTATTTTTCTGTTTGAAAAACTCGGCAAGACAATTTAAATCATTGTCTTACCGAGATTTTTAAACAATTTTCCTTTATTTCGCTCATTTTGAATGCGGCAAGACAATCCTAGTTATTGTCTTACCGTTTTTCTTTTATTTATATTATATTATTTACACAGCAAGACAATTACACACATTGTCTTACCGTGTTTACTTAAGCTTCTCGAGCACGCTATCCTGAGGCGGCAAGACAATTAGCCTAATTGTCTTACCGAGTTTTGAAACGGCAAGACAATCGGCCTGATTGTCTTACCGCGTCCCAAAACCCCGTAAGACAATATAAGACTTTGTCTTGTCTTATTTCTTCACTTCATCTTCTACATCTCTACACACAGACATATACACACACCCGCATACCTCGTTTTTCAAGTTTTTCGCTCAAAACTTGCGGTTTTCGGCTAGTTTTTCAAGTTTTAATCTCTAAAAACTTGTTGGTTTGGTTTATTTGCCTAAAAACAAACGAAACTCTGCCGATTTTTCGACTTAAAATTCGCGATTTTCAACCAAGTGTGCTGCGATTTGGGGCTTATACGAACTGGTTCTTGACTGATTGTGGGTAGTTAAACTGATTTGAAGCGATTTCTGCCCTTTGATCTTGTTTTTGGTGTTGAAATTCGAAACCCTCTTTTGTGATATTGGGGTGTTTTTCGAATTAATTCGGTTTATTTCGAATTTTTGGAGATTATTGGGGACTTGTGCTGTTTGAGGAACCCTTGCATTGGACTAATCTTGGATTTTACCACCGTTAAAATTAATTAAATTTTAATTCAGAATTAATTAATATTTCGAATTATTAATTAATTAATTAATCGTTAAATTAATTATTACGTGAAATTTGCGAGACATTTGAGAATTATCATTTTATTTGAAAAATTCTCGCTTAATTCACCTTTTAATTAACAAAATGGTTGGAAAATTCAAAATTATGGAGACGAACTACAATGGATTTCAAGACCCTGAAGCTGTTGCTGCCCGGTTCAGACCCTGGGTCAAATTTCTGAATGAACAATGCCTGGCGAGTATTGCTCTAACTGCCTCAGCTGACTTACAAATTCAACCATTGTTAATGGACGCCGGACGATCACAATTTCTACTGATATTGTGAATCGTGTTTTGGGTTTCCCCCGTGCTAACTTTGTTAATGCTCCTGAAGAACCAGAATTGATGCAGTTCTTCGAAACTATTCAATATCAAGGGGAAATTCACTTGTCTGACGAAAGGAAAACTGAAGCCAGAATGGGAGATTTTCTTCGTCAAGCTTGCAAAGGTGTTCTCTCCCACTGACAGGAGGAATTTTCACAACATATCCAATATACTGCAAGTGTTCGGAGTATGTATTGCTTTCAATCGTCAAATCGACTTTGGTACAACTATTCTGAAGGAGATTCTGAGAAAGATGGGACCACTTGGAAGTCGGAATGTGGAAACTAATGATAAAGTTGAATGCTTTTATCCACGATTCCTAATGCTGCTTTTAAATGATAAGATGACGGAAGCTGACAAGAACTTCTGCTTCAATGCTGAAAGACTCAATGTCAAACAGACAAGTCTCAAGCTGATCAACAAACTGGCTAAAGGCAACAAGTACAATGAGGTTCCACTCATTGTTACTTCTTTCATGTCGGAACGGTTCAATGCTCAACGTGTTCCTTATCAAGTTCAAGTAGCTCAACCACAACAACATCAACAACAACAGCAACAAGACCGGCAACTTCAACTTCAACTCCAAAAACCACCTCAACCTCAAGTTCAACAACAACAATCACCACATCACACCCCTGAGCCATCACCAGTTCAATCACCTATCCCCCAACGACAATTTCCATCATATGAAGATGAGCCTCTACCATTTGACTTCTTCGAAGCTCAACCATCTTCATCTGCACCCACACAACCTACCACTCAACCTCAATACTCTCCACCAATTCAATCAACCTCACAACCACTGCCATCAGATTCAGCTATCGATCCTGATCTTCAGGCATTCAGAGATGACTTACAGGTAGCTCAGGTACTTACTGACTTCTCATCTAACTTTAATATTAATATATCTGATTATGATTGTAACTTTGACTTGTTTTGCCAGCCTGCCAGCAATGAACCTGACAACACACAGGTTCATAACCCTGCTGATGATTCATTTCAACAAACTGTCTCTTCTCCAAACACTTCAACCAACACTACTTCAAAACCTGTTAAGAAGGTTGCCAGAAAGAGGATTTTGTGTAGTTTGATGGGTCAACCCGCAGCTCTATCTTCTCAAAAGAAACAAAGAGTAGAAGCCTCGGAGACAACTGCAGCCACATCCTCGCCTTCCCAAAAGGGCTTGGATTCTGATATGGCAATACAGTCTCTGGATTCATTCTCTCAACAGAATGAAGCCATTGAAGTTGACCGTCCAGCCACGGTATCCTGTACAGAGTCTAGCACTGCTCTAGCACTTACGCTAGTGCAAAATCAACCCAATACACAGGTTACTACACTTTCTGAGGGCACAATTTTTCAAAATAAAGTTACTATGTATAAAAACTTTGCTGATCACTCTTTCTTTCATGATCAGAAACTGCTTGGCAATGTGCAAATAGATTTGCCGTCACTGGCTTTCGGAGGACAATTTGTTCATCCACTACCTTTGAACCCATTTCAGGGAACATTGGTAGTATACACAGGTACAGCTGGAGCTATGAGTGAATCGAGTGATGAAAGGCAAACACCGAGCGATACACATGCACGTGAGGCTAGTGAAACAGCTTTGAGTGTACGTGAGGTGAGTGCAACCACTAACCCAGCTCTATTTGAAGAAAAAATTGCAAGGTTACAAGCTGAACTTGCCCGGATGATTGCGGAGATTGAAAGATTGAAAGGTGCACAACTGGTCACCTTAGAAAAGAAAGTAGAGGAGGAGCCATCCAGTTCGTACAGGGATGAGCTCAAAGCTGACATCCATTGTTTGACTGTCGAGATGAGATCCAACCATGAGCTCTACATGTCTAAATTTGATGAAATCGACAGCAAACTGGATAAACTTCTCAGGAACTCCAAGTCTGATGCTCCAACCTCCGGAGAGGATCCCTCAACTAAGGGGGAGAATAAAGACAAGGGAGGAGAAGACAAAGGAAACAGCTCCAACCAGAGTAACAAGGGAACACAAACACCAATACTTCTGATTCTGCACCTGGCAGAGAAACTGAAAAGTCTAAAAGCAAGCAACCCATGCATCAATTGGAAGACAATTATGATGCCTTTCCTAAGGAAATGGATGATGATGATGTGTTTGATGCCACTTACTGCCAAAATCATGAAGATGGTGCATTTGATGAAGCTTATGTGTTCCGAACTGAAGAGGAAGCTGTGGATCAAGAACATGAGGAGCTTGTGAGGAAGTTTAAGCTGGAGAATGAAGCTAGAAAAAGAAAGCTCAGGGACTTTCAAAAGCTTCTGGAAGACAAGCTGATAACTGAGGAGGAAATCAAGAAGGAAAAGCAGAAGATCTATGATGCTGCCTGTATGCAGAAGAATCTTGATGTTAAGAATAAAGTAGGTAAGAGTTGGGACATTGCTCGCAGAATTTTCAATGGACCTCAGAGGGAACCCTTCGATGACAGGAAGTTCATGTCTCTTATCTATGATCTAAGGGAGGTAAACCCTGATGAGGATTTGTTTATGCATTCCCTTTCTCTTGAGTTGTGGTACATTACTGTTGCAGTCAGGAATCTGCTAGATGAATGGGAGCTCATCATATACACAAGGCAAAACGGAACATTCAGACTCTCAGTTGAATTTCTAAAGTCATTCACTGTAACTGAGCTCTGGGTGCTTCGTAACAAAGTCAAGCGAAGCTCTAATTTGAACGAACTCCTTCGAGACAAGCTGATGGAACATGCTGAATTCAATAGTCCTCAGATTGTCAAGAATCCTTATTGTCTGAAGTTCATCTGTGACAGTCCGAGAATCCGGGGGTCTGGATTCTGACGTCACCACATAAAACCCATTTTTAAACACCTTTGAAAACCTGTATTTTTTTTCTAAAGATAATGAAATCAAAGAATTTAAAACCTGAAAACATTTAATATAAGATTTGAATGAGAACATAAATCGAATGATTTCAAAACCTGAATTTCAAACTTGAAAACCATAATAAAAGAATTTCAAGAGAACATTTAAACTTTAATAAATGATTCGAAGGAGAACATTTAAACCCCCTAAAAGCAACAGGATCGCATCCAGGTTACAGTATTGAAATTAGAATCTACCGCTATTATTACACAACATCTCTTACCAAATCAGATCATCTTCGATAAGAAGAATCACTGTCAACTATTTCAGCTTGCACCAACCTTATCAACTTTCCTGAACACTTCTCGACCACTGGATCCTCAACTCTGTCTCCTCGCCTAGCATTAGCCTTACTCACAATCTCAATCAATCATCTCATCTTTAAGCCTTTCTGAAATGGTTAAAAGAGAATAGCAAGAGTGAGCAACAATGCTCAGCAAGTAATAATAAACAATGATAATTCTGAAATGATATAACAGAAATTCACGAGTTCAAGATATAAAAGGATTCAACCTGAGTTCATGAGTTCATGGTATTGTATAGAATGATTTACAATACCTTGCAGCATTTAAACTGAGAAATTCAATCTTTCCAAAGAATTATTGAATTGGACTATCACATTTTAATCAAAACCAAGGTTAGGCAGCTGATCAGTTCCGCACTAACCCCGAGCAGGCCCCGCCATGCTCTATCACTGGATCCAAGGCACTCATTGGCCTAACATGACCACGAATCTGGTCCACAGGTTTATATAAAAACAATAATCCAATTCTCTAATTCAATTCAAGAAGCCAATGTAAATTAACAGAACATCATTCTAAATGTCATCAACAACAGAATAATTCCAATTCAAACTTTGATAATAATCATGATCCATCATTTCATAAATCACAGTTCAGGAAATCCTCAACTATTCAGTATCCTCCATTATCGGCTAAGCAACTGAATTTAGCCTGCTAAACCAGCATGACAATGGCGGGTTGAATAATCAAGAAGATCCCAATTCATTCAAAGCTCTAACTATCACTGAGCAACACATGCTTCAATGACAATCTGAACTTCGAATTAATTTGTAAAACGGAAATTCTTTAGAAACTTGAAGATTAGAAAGAATGGGTCAGAATACTCGCACTTTCGAACATTGAAAAGAAAGGTATGAATACTTGAAACATATACCAAAGGAATGGATCAGAATATTTGCAATATATCCAAGAGAAAGGTTTAGGATACTTGCAACACATATAAAAAGAATGGATCAGAATATGCAATATATCCAAAAGCAGGGTGCAGGATACTTGCCTTAAATCTGACTCCAGTCTCACATTTCAATCTCATCTTTCCACTTTCACAATCTATGCATCTCATAGTCTCTAGACCATCTCTGGCTATACTCTATCTACCGTACATCTTCGCTTCGCTTACTCGATTCATCCCTTATTCGCTTTGTAACACCACGTGACTTTCTGAACGTCTTCGGGCATACACGTCTCGTCCAAATCTTTTACGAGAATAAGATAACACTATAATCACTAAACAATCGATCGCATATACATCTCACGTATATCAATACCCACTTATATATCCCTTTAAACTTATCAGATACCACGTAACACATAAGCATGCTTTAACTCTAACATATAGTCAATCATATTCCACATAACATATCACCAATCAATTATCATATAAATCCTTATCGAAAATCCGACATCGTCTCGTCTATGTATAAGACTATCCACCTATTATCTTATCCCAATCATTAATCAACCAACAAAATCCAATAGCTATAATCCATATATTCTTATCCAATATCAATCATACGAATCATTTATCACTTCACAATATCAAAACTAACACGTACTTCACATAATCATCACCTGATAGCACTTAGATCACATATTATCACATTATGCATACTTATCAACAATTATTCACCTTATAGACTCAGCCATATAGTCACATCATATTAAAATAGATGTTATAAGCTTCTGTCTCTCTTTCGTTTCACTTGATTCCGACTTACGGATCAAAAGTTATGCTCAAAACAGTTTTCTCACTCTCCTATCGCCACATAACACATCAAACAGATAGCATACAACATATTTCATATAAGGTCTCCCATCCCAATTGATATTAAATCAAGTCTTGGGTTTAAAATGATTTTTCGGAAATTTTCTGGAATTTTTAAACATTTTTCGGAATTAAAATCGATAAAAGAATCACTTTTCGGATAAATAATCAAGTCCCAAATACTTGAAATTGGACTTGAAATCATTCATAAACAATTATCGAGCCTTGAAAATAATTTGGAAAAATATTTTAAAGCTCGAAACTATTTTTCGGAATTTTTAAATCAAAAAGGATTAATTAAATCCAATTAATTAACCAATTAAAATCAATTAATAATTAATTAAAATAATTAATCAATTAATATTTAAATTAATTGACCAATTAAAATAATTAATTACTAATTAAAATTAATTAATAAACTAATTTAGATTTATTTTTGAATAAACAAATAATTAAAAACTATTTTTGGAATTTAAAATAATTAAATAAAACAATTTTAGAAAATTAAATCAAAAGGTTTATTTTGTAAACTTTTGAAAGTTTTGTCCAGGGTTTAAAGTGCAACTTTTCAAAGTTACAGGGGGTAATTCATAAGTTTCAAAACCTGAGTACAAAAACTTCATCATCTTCAAAACTTCGGTGACCAAACAGCAATAAGCCGCCGGCCATCACACTAACTTGCCGGATTTTCGTTTCCAGGCGTCCTCCACTCACCATCTACTCCAGATCAGTAGTACACACACCCATAAATCAATCCCCCATCTTTAATTAGGCAGAAGTCGCGCGAATTCGCCGGAAAATCCGGCCGAAGTCGGCGACTTCCCGCCGCCGATGGCGGCGATTCGAGCCACCTCCGCTCAAACCAAACACACCAGCATACTCCCCTTTCTCTCCTCCTTCTATTCATATATTCCACTACTGCCCAGACTTAACGGATCAAAATTCCGGCGAAGAGCTTGAGTTTTCCGACGAGGAACCTCAAGAACACCAAGAACACTCAACTCAAGAATTAAACCACTGTTTCTATATGATTCCGAACCCCAAATTCAACATATAATATACCAAAACGACGAGAAAAGCACGTACTACAACATGGTATCATCAAAATCATCAAACAATCACGTTTGCAAAAATTCATATCTCAAATCAATATAACTCGAATTTTCAACAATTAATAATAATTTACCTGTTGAATCTGCACACAAACGAAGGATTAAACTATAATCTACACGTCGATAGCTTCGTTTTGACTATTCATACACCTCCATCGGATTCCAATAACACCTTCAAATCTTCGTTTGATTATGAAGAACACGAAGAACACTGCTCGGTTTCTCTCGGTATTCGTGCAGAGAAACTGGTGAAATGATTTTACGGGTGAAAATAAACTCTAGAAAGGTCTATTTATATTTACAAATAATTGGTACCCCTTTGGATCGTATATGACATGAAAATACGTATTTAATAGCTTTATATTAATAAAGCGGGGTCCAATCGGTACTGGTTTTCAAGATAATCATCAAAACGGGGCTTTTTAATCAGTCATTAGTATGCGGGTCCCACTGCAATTATTACAAGATAAGGATGAATCAAAATATCTAGTTTCACGTTTATCGAGACAACAAGATAATTATCAACAATTAAAATACCCGAAAAACTCCGCCGGACCGACTCCGGGGAAAACCGTACTCCGGATCGAAAAAGTCAAAACACGAAAAATGTCCGGAATATTCAAATTAGGCTAAAGGTTAGTTTTGTTGAAACTTCCGGAAAGAAAATTTGCTACCTCGTTACGAGTGGACGGTTTTACGGAAGTCAAATAATTAATAAATAAATATAAATATACACAATTAAATCCGTAAATCGATTATAAAATCATATAACATTCCATAAATCGATATGAAAATATCCAAATAAACTATATTTTCTCATGAGCATATAGAAATTGAAATCTCGCGAATACGAACACATATGAGCATTCAGGTCAATAAACTAGATAACACAAAATTCACAAAAATTCATATATTAATCATATCATATTAATAATTAATCATAACTAATTAACAAACAAATTCACCAATACCACTTAATCACATAACACATATATTCACATAATATTCATACAGAATTTTCAAAACAATATATGAAAATCAGTTTTGAAAATACAATTATTTATCAATAACACAATAACCCGGGGTTTAAATATAAAACTTTGAAAACTCATTAAACTGGAATAAAATATTAAATCTTATTCCTTTCTTTTTAAGAAAATCATTTATAATATTAACAAAAATATTTTTAAAATCCGGGTTATTACAATCTACCCTCCTTATAGGGATTCCGTCCTCGGAATCAGAGAAAGAAGGAGAACGCATAATTAGTATAATCCATATTAATCCACAGAACAAGTATCATCATATAAAACTATTCACATAATCAATTCACTTTTCAACTAAAGCCAACAATAATATTTAGACAAATAGATTTATAATAATCAAATCTAAATTTAATAGTATGGGATATTACATTCTACCCCCCTTATAAGGATTCCGCCCTCGGAATCCGCGAAGAAAACTAAAACGTATCATTTGTAAAATCATTGTACACGCTTCATAATATCACATGCTCATCCGCCCTTAATCAACCTTGGCATACCTTCAAAGTTAAAGAAATAGGAGAATCAAAGCCTTCGCAATTGCAAACTTCATTTCCCAAGAATCACTGTTTGGGAAAATTTGGGGGAACAAGATGTTTTCAAAATAGGTCACATTGGAATACAAGAGTGACTGGGAGATCAATACGATCAATTGAACTTCATGTTGCGTGTCCATATTAGACACTACTAAAGGTTTTTAACCTTCTTGTAATCACAACACACACAAGTGATGGCGTCCCATCCAACTCCTATCACACAGACAGGTATACCTTGTGTCCCCTATACATAGGGTTGTTCATCCCAATCAGATAGAAAGAATCCAAGAAATCTCAAGGAGCATCAAGGAACGTTAAGGTTTATTGAGAAATATATTAAGGAATATCGAAAAGATATCAAGGAATATCAAAAAGTGTCAAAGAATATCAACGAATATCAACGTATATCAAAAATATCAAAGAACGTCAAGGAATATCAAAGAATATCAAATAATATCAAGGAATTCCACTGTTTCTTCATAAACACGCCTTTATCATACACCGATTCAATACCAACTCACACCAATAATCAATATCATTATCATCTTAGAATGTGAAAAATTGAAAATCTCATTTATTGAAATGATATCATAATAACTCACTGATGAAGAACATAATCAAAAGAATCTTTAGTTGAAGAGAGGTATTGCCAAGGTCTTCTCAAATTCCCACTCTACTTTACGAAATCGCTATTCGATTTATGTCATCCTTTCAACGTTCTCGATAGTCGATTGACGTTCGTTCGTAGCAACCTCGTAAAATTCATAGTAGACGTTATCGCTCGTAATAAGTCATGACCTCCACTTCATCCCCATTATCTGTGAAGTCACTAGCAAAACACGTAGCATATCATCGATTGTATGGATCGCTAACCTGTGGGTTATGGGCCCACCTTGATATCGTTTGAAGTCCCGATTAGCTTGAAGCGTCGTCGTCGAGGACTAACGTTCTAACTTACTCGTAGACATCATCTCTAATAACTGGACTCAATTCCACGTACTCTCTATCATTCACTTCTCACCTATCAACCTCTATCTACCAATCTCTCCTTCTAATCCCATACAACTCATACTCTACACTTACTCTTCATATCTTCACTCAAAACAATATACATCTTCCAAATATCTGACATGGTCAACATACTATGAACCATGCATTTATATCATCCTCAAATCAATACAATAATCCAATTTCAAATATGCAGTATAGTCAGAATACTCTGAACTCTGCATTTTCACCATTCTTAACTCAATCATTCACTATCAAACTCTTCTATCCAGGTCTAATCTGGACACTTCTCACTATAATACCATCTCGATTAGTCAATATACTAGGAATCATATGTCTAAACTTAAGAATCCCAATCTCTTTAAATATCCACACTTAACTTGATCATCTAACTAGACTCTATGCTTCACTCACATCTCTAGACTATGTCCAAATAGTCTCACAATACCTCGATATGAGGTCACACAACGTCTATCCTATATAAAACTTAAAACTATAATCTATATTCAAATTCCAATAACTTGTAACCTGTTGCTCTGATACCAACTGTGACAGTCCGAGAATCCGGGGGTCTGGATTCTGACGTCACCACATAAAACCCATTTTTAAACACCTTTGAAAACCTGTATTTTTTTTCTAAAGATAATGAAATCAAAGAATTTAAAACCTGAAAACATTTAATATAAGATTTGAATGAGAACATAAATCGAATGATTTCAAAACCTGAATTTCAAACTTGAAAACCATAATAAAAGAATTTCAAGAGAACATTTAAACTTTAATAAATGATTCGAAGGAGAACATTTAAACCCCCTAAAAGCAACAGGATCGCATCCAGGTTACAGTATTGAAATTAGAATCTACCGCTATTATTACACAACATCTCTTACCAAATCAGATCATCTTCGATAAGAAGAATCACTGTCAACTATTTCAGCTTGCACCAACCTTATCAACTTTCCTGAACACTTCTCGACCACTGGATCCTCAACTCTGTCTCCTCGCCTAGCATTAGCCTTACTCACAATCTCAATCAATCATCTCATCTTTAAGCCTTTCTGAAATGGTTAAAAGAGAATAGCAAGAGTGAGCAACAATGCTCAGCAAGTAATAATAAACAATGATAATTCTGAAATGATATAACAGAAATTCACGAGTTCAAGATATAAAAGGATTCAACCTGAGTTCATGAGTTCATGGTATTGTATAGAATGATTTACAATACCTTGCAGCATTTAAACTGAGAAATTCAATCTTTCCAAAGAATTATTGAATTGGACTATCACATTTTAATCAAAACCAAGGTTAGGCAGCTGATCAGTTCCGCACTAACCCCGAGCAGGCCCCGCCATGCTCTATCACTGGATCCAAGGCACTCATTGGCCTAACATGACCACGAATCTGGTCCACAGGTTTATATAAAAACAATAATCCAATTCTCTAATTCAATTCAAGAAGCCAATGTAAATTAACAGAACATCATTCTAAATGTCATCAACAACAGAATAATTCCAATTCAAACTTTGATAATAATCATGATCCATCATTTCATAAATCACAGTTCAGGAAATCCTCAACTATTCAGTATCCTCCATTATCGGCTAAGCAACTGAATTTAGCCTGCTAAACCAGCATGACAATGGCGGGTTGAATAATCAAGAAGATCCCAATTCATTCAAAGCTCTAACTATCACTGAGCAACACATGCTTCAATGACAATCTGAACTTCGAATTAATTTGTAAAACGGAAATTCTTTAGAAACTTGAAGATTAGAAAGAATGGGTCAGAATACTCGCACTTTCGAACATTGAAAAGAAAGGTATGAATACTTGAAACATATACCAAAGGAATGGATCAGAATATTTGCAATATATCCAAGAGAAAGGTTTAGGATACTTGCAACACATATAAAAAGAATGGATCAGAATATGCAATATATCCAAAAGCAGGGTGCAGGATACTTGCCTTAAATCTGACTCCAGTCTCACATTTCAATCTCATCTTTCCACTTTCACAATCTATGCATCTCATAGTCTCTAGACCATCTCTGGCTATACTCTATCTACCGTACATCTTCGCTTCGCTTACTCGATTCATCCCTTATTCGCTTTGTAACACCACGTGACTTTCTGAACGTCTTCGGGCATACACGTCTCGTCCAAATCTTTTACGAGAATAAGATAACACTATAATCACTAAACAATCGATCGCATATACATCTCACGTATATCAATACCCACTTATATATCCCTTTAAACTTATCAGATACCACGTAACACATAAGCATGCTTTAACT
Organism: Daucus carota subsp. sativus; assembly: GCF_001625215.2. Taxonomy (NCBI): domain Eukaryota; kingdom Viridiplantae; phylum Streptophyta; class Magnoliopsida; order Apiales; family Apiaceae; genus Daucus; species Daucus carota. Next base: position 18,427,407 of record NC_030385.2, on the reverse strand, counting down.
CTAACATATAGTCAATCATATTCCACATAACATATCACCAATCAATTATCATATAAATCCTTATCGAAAATCCGACATCGTCTCGTCTATGTATAAGACTATCCACCTATTATCTTATCCCAATCATTAATCAACCAACAAAATCCAATAGCTATAATCCATATATTCTTATCCAATATCAATCATACGAATCATCTATCACTTCACAATATCAAAACTAACACGTACTTCACATAATCATCACCTGATAGCACTTAGATCACATATTATCACATTATGCATACTTATCAACAATTATTCACCTTATAGACTCAGCCATATAGTCACATCATATTAAAATAGACGTTATAAGCTTCTGTCTCTCTTTCGTTTCACTTGATTCCGACTTACGGATCAAAAGTTATGCTCAAAACAGTTTTCTCACTCTCCTATCGCCACATAACACATCAAACAGATAGCATACAACATATTTCATATAAGGTCTCCCATCCCAATTGATATTAAATCAAGTCTTGGGTTTAAAATGATTTTTCGGAAATTTTCTGGAATTTTTAAACATTTTTCGGAATTAAAATCGATAAAAGAATCACTTTTCGGATGAATAATCAAGTCCCAAATACTTGAAATTGGACTTGAAATCATTCATAAACAATTATCGAGCCTTGAAAATAATTTGGAAAAATATTTTAAAGCTCGAAACTATTTTTCGGAATTTTTAAATCAAAAAGGATTAATTAAATCCAATTAATTAACCAATTAAAATCAATTAATAATTAATTAAAATAATTAATCAATTAATATTTAAATTAATTGACCAATTAAAATAATTAATTACTAATTAAAATTAATTAATAAACTAATTTAGATTTATTTTTGAATAAACAAATAATTAAAAACTATTTTTGGAATTTAAAATAATTAAATAAAACAATTTTAGAAAATTAAATCAAAAGGTTTATTTTGTAAACTTTTGAAAGTTTTGTCCAGGGTTTAAAGTGCAACTTTTCAAAGTTACAGGGGGTAATTCATAAGTTTCAAAACCTGAGTACAAAAACTTCATCATCTTTAAAACTTCGGTGACCAAACAGCAATAAGCCGCCGGCCACCACACTAACTTGCCGGATTTTCGTTTCCAGGCGTCCTCCACTCACCATCTACTCCAGATCAGTAGTACACACACCCATAAATCAATCCCCCATCTTTAATTAGGCAGAAGTCGCGCGAATTCGCCGGAAAATCCGGCCGAAGTCGGCGACTTCCCGCCGCCGATGGCGGCGATTCGAGCCACCTCCGCTCAAACCAAACACACCAGCATACTCCCCTTTCTCTCCTCCTTCTATTCATATATTCCACTACTGCCCAGACTTAACGGATCAAAATTCCGGCGAAGAGCTTGAGTTTTCCGACGAGGAACCTCAAGAACACCAAGAACACTCAACTCAAGAATTAAACCACTGTTTCTATATGATTCCGAACCCCAAATTCAACATATAATATACCAAAACGACGAGAAAAGCACGTACTACAACATGGTATCATCAAAATCATCAAACAATCACGTTTGCAAAAATTCATATCTCAAATCAATATAACTCGAATTTTCAACAATTAATAGTAATTTACCTGTTGAATCTGCACACAAACGAATGATTAAACTATAATCTACACGTCGATAGCTTCGTTTTGACTATTCATACACCTCCATCGGATTCCAATAACACCTTCAAATCTTCGTTTGATTATGAAGAACACGAAGAACACTGCTCGGTTTCTCTCGGTATTCGTGCAGAGAAACTGGTGAAATGATTTTACGGGTGAAAATAAGCTCTAGAAAGGTCTATTTATATTTACAAATAATTGGTACCCCTTTGGATCGTATATGACATGAAAATACGTATTTAATAGCTTTATATTAATAAAGCGGGGTCCAATCGGTACTGGTTTTCAAGATAATCATCAAAACGGGGCTTTTTAATCAGTCATTAGTATGCGGGTCCCACTGCAATTATTACAAGATAAGGATGAATCAAAATATCTAGTTTCACGTTTATCGAGACAACAAGATAATTATCAACAATTAAAATACCCGAAAAACTCCGCCGGACCGACTCCGGGGAAAACCGTACTCCGGATCGAAAAAGTCAAAACACGAAAAATGTCCGGAATATTCAAATTAGGCTAAAGGTTAGTTTTGTTGAAACTTCCGGAAAGAAAATTTGCTACCTCGTTACGAGTGGACGGTTTTACGGAAGTCAAATAATTAATAAATAAATATAAATATACACAATTAAATCCGTAAATCGATTATAAAATCATATAACATTCCATAAATCGATATGAAAATATCCAAATAAACTATTTTTTCTCATGAGCATATAGAAATTGAAATCTCGCGAATACGAACACATATGAGCATTCAGGTCAATAAACTAGATAACACAAAATTCACAAAAATTCATATATTAATCATATAATATTAATAATTAATCATAACTAATTAACAAACAAATTCACCAATACCACTTAATCACATAACACATATATTCACATAATATTCATACAGAATTTTCAAAACAATATATGAAAATCAGTTTTGAAAATACAATTATTTATCAATAACACAATAACCCGGGGTTTAAATATAAAACTTTGAAAACTCATTAAACTGGAATAAAATATTAAATCTTATTCCTTTCTTTTTAAGAAAATCATTTATAATATTAACAAAAATATTTTTAAAATCCGGGTTATTACAATATCAATGACGATGTCATAAATACCTTGTATTTGAATGATGAGTCCTTCCCCAAGTACCCTGTGAACCAACTGATCCTTGCATCTACTCTCCTGAGAACCAAGGGATTCGCTTCGAAAGAGAAGGCTGATGCTGATAAAGTTATAGCTGACTACTGTCTTCGGAATGGTATTTCTAAAAACACAAGGAAGATGAAGCAAGTCACGAAGACTCAGCCTGCTAACTTTCAGGAGGACCCTGTGGATTTGGAAGTTATGCATCAACTGGCTCTGGCTAACGAAAGGAAGAAACGTGGTGAAGCCACTACTGCAGAAAAGCCATCCAGGGAAGAACCTTCAACTCCTATTCTTCACAGTTCTGATACCGAAGAAGGAGAAGTTGATCTGTAGATTTATATAGGGTATTGTAATATATGTTCTAAATGAACACCCCTTTTGTAATCTACTTATTATGTTTGAATCTGGTGAATGTCTAATGAATACCAAAAACTTTTGCTATTTATCTTTCAATGTTTAATCCTTTGTCTTATCAGTTAGTTGAGTTATCCTCTCAATAATTTGCATGTTATGTTAACAGACAAATAGGCGGAGATTGAAAGGCATATGTTAAGCCTATTTGTATTTAAGAGGAATCAACTCAACTCTGATAAGAAAGCAATTAAATAGCAAGTACTGTTATCCGGAATCCGTACGAAGAACGTCAAATGATTTATTGAAGATTTTATGTCAGAAGAATTTCAGGATGCTGCTGCAAACCACTGGAAGAAGTTCATTAATATGATCAAGCCTCGGTGTATAAATAATATTTTGTAGCACGTCCAGAAGATCAGAAGGTATAAAGTTTCAATACTTTATTTATTTAGAAGATTCCATTATTATGTCTACAAATGAAGAAGAACTCAGAAGACGAAGAATCGACGAACAAGTCACAGCTTAATTGTTTAAATGACAAGGAATATTTAATTGAGCTAGTTACAGATGAACCAGACAGTACATTTGTGTATCAGCTCATCAGATTAAATATTCTACGTCAAAAGAAAGTGGTCGTTCAATCAAGTCGAAGATCTTAATTGTTTACAGAAGACTGAAGACTCTGAAGAAGAAGAAAAGGGATAATTGATATCTAATTATTTAATCCACTTCTCAAAATAATTATATGTGATGTGTAATTTATTTATTAAATTAATTATATCTCAAATTAATTTAATTTATAAATTTATGCATTTAATATAATTAAGTGGATATTAATTGGTTAATTAATTAAAAGAAATAAGGGTTTGTCTTGTTGGATCAAAAGGAAAGACAATTTCAATGATTGTCTTAAGAAACAACAAGGTAAGACAATCAAACAGATTGTCTTACCGTGTCATTTCACTCTTCCAACACACGGTGAGACAATCTCAGTAATTGTCTTACTGTGCCCCTCATTGTCTTGCCGCTTGTAGCTTCCAAGACAATCATACTGATTGTCTTACCGTGTGGCTTATAAGACAATCATACTGATTGTCTTACCGTGTCCAGATTGCCTTACCGTGCCTTATAGATTGTCTTACCATTTCTGATTGTCTTACTAAGCTATAGACAATGCTTATGATTGTCTTGCCTTGTGTTTTTCAGCAAGACAAAGTGCTTAATTGGCTTAGCAACCACTAGATTGTCTTTGCCACCATTGTCTTGCCTAGTTCTTGAGATTTGCCTATAAATATGGTTCATTCTCATTCATTTGTAAGTGTTCATTGCATTTGTAAGCTTTCAAGTTGTGCTAAACTTGCTATTCGTTAAATCCACAGTTTACTGTGCTTTGATCATTCGGTTGTTTTGTTCCGCTGAGTTAGAATACTTTCTGTCAAATTTATTCTACGAACTAGTGGACATTAAAACGAACCATATTAATTATATAATGACTTACACGTTGTTATATTAATTAATTAAAATCTGATTAACAAATTTATATTCAATCAGATTATTCCGCCGCGATTATTTTTATTGACGATTGTATTCAACCCCCCCTTTACAATCGTTCCAGGACCTAACACAAAAGGTGAGGTAGTTGTGTAAATAAGAACATTGCTTATGCATATGAGAGCATAAATATTACTCTTTACAATAATAGTAAGTATGACTGTGAGAATTGATGAGATCACTTGAAAAGAATAGAAAAATTTAGGATTATAACAAATTTTTGCATCTATAGATGGTTATTCTTACTAATAGATTGAACACTCACTCTGGTCAATGATTGCCAAAAAGGGGGAGAAGTAGCTCAAAATTTATCCGAAGCTGACAAATGATCAAAAGAATCTTAAAGGAACAAAGCTGGAAATCAAATCTTGTTATTATCTGAACTCAGAGCAATTCAAGCCAAATTCAAGTGATGTTGCTATCTCAAAAGAAAAGTCAAAATGAAGCTGAAAACACAATTCAACTCAAAAGGTAAAATCTGATACATTCAAGAAGCTACTGGTAAATACAGGTGGTTATTCAAATCGGAACAGAATAAAGTTTTCAGAAGGATTTTCAGAGAAGTACAGAAGAAGAAATTACTAACAGAATAGAAGAATTCGGAAGCTATAAACAAGCTATCGGAGAACAAATGTAGATATCAATCTTGGAACATAAAGGTACAAAAAATTCAAACTTATGATGATGATATGACTTACTTCATAAAATTCTGAAGAAGTTTTGGCATCAATGAATCAGTGAATTTATGCTTTATTCCATAAAGTATAAATTGGGGAGATTGTTACGTAGCAAGATTCATTTATGCATCAGGAGATCATCACAATGAAGCGACAAGGAACAATACAGTTGACAGAAACTGATTACCGAATCAGCAACTGATGGAACCACATCAGTAAGCGGATACTTGATCAGTATCGGGTATAATCGGTAACTGGAGATTGAGTTTGAGAAGGAAAGAAAGAAGATTGATACGATATAGCTTATTTATGAATATATACTTCCGTTTTGAGTAAATCAAGTTAGTAATTATAGAAGCTGTGTACCATATAAACACAGATTATTAGGTCTTCCGAAGATACGAGTAAGAAGCAAAACATGATTAATATTTGTGTAACCTAGCAGCTCTTGAGAACGTTGTTTTTCTTAAGAGAGTATTGTAACAGTTCTTATAGTGATCAATAAGAGTTGAGTTAAATTGAAACTTGTTTGTTGTCAATTCTAGTTTACTTGACATTCGATTGATCAATAGATAAATTCCGCTTAAGTCTATTGATTCAAATCAAGTCCTAACAAATGATAGATTATTCTAACAGTTTGTTTGCCTCATTAGCCTCGAACTGACAGCCAGTGATCAGTTGCATTGGTGATAAAATCACGAACGAGTAGAATGAAGCTATGTTAAAAACAAATCGAAGAACAAGAGGTCAGACAAGCGATTTTTCACATGCACTTTGATATATATCTGGGATTTGACAAAATGAGCCCAGGCTTTTACTATAAATATTTAAAAACGGTTGGAGAAGGCGTGGTTCAAATGGTTAAATCGTTCTTTGTAACATGCCTGCTAGGAGAGCAGTACCAATAGACCCCTATGATTTCACCGATTTTAGTAACACCACTAAATTTGGTCAAAGTGTTACCGTAGCCACTTTTGTACACTTTCAGTAACACTTTTGGTGCTTTGCCAACAGTTTTTTAGGTGTTACAACAGGCCATATATGGTGTAGTGTATACAGATACTAATATTGTACTTGTCCCGAAAAGCCATCAACACATGATCTATCTTAGAGTCTTAGACCAATATCTTTATGTAATGTCAGGTACAAGATAGCCTCTAAAGTTCTAGCTAATCGTTTGATAGCAATAATTAATTCAGTCATTTCTAAATAACAGAGCGCCTTCATCCCAGGCAGATTAATCTCAGACAACATTTTGACTTCATTTGAAATTATTCACTACATGAAGCGTAAAACGAGAGGCAAAAAAGGGTGGATGCCTCTGAAACTTGACATGAGTAAAGCCTATGATAGGGTGGAGTGAAGCTACATTAGAGCTATGTTAAGTAAATTGGGTTTTGCTAACTCGATTAATGATCTTTTCTTGTAGTGTGTGACTACAGCTCGATACAAGATTACTCATTCGGGTAAACAAATTTGGAAACATAATTCCTAATAGGGGCTTACATTAGGTGACCCTCTCTCTTCTTACCTTCTCTTGCCGTGTATGGGGGGTTTATCAGCTCTTATTAAATCTTATGAACGAAGTGGCTTAATAAAAGGAATCTGTATTGCAAGGGGTGCTCCATCAGTGTCTCATATGTTTTTTGAGGACAATAGCTATATATACTGTCATGCCACCAAAGAAGAAGCTATGAATGTAATGGAGTTTCTAGCTATCTTTGAACAAGCGTCTAGACAAAAAATATATAAACGCAAGTAAATCTAGTATTTTTTTTCCAATCGTAATGTAGAGCAAGAAACAAAAGAAGCAGTGCTGGATATCTTGGGCTTTCATTAAGCTGACTTTAACAGTCAATATTTTGGGCTTCCAAATTGTATGCATAAAAATAAAACAGCAATCCTGGGGTACTTGAAAGATAGAGTTCGCAGCAGAATTCAGAGTTGGGATGGCAGCCTATTAAAGAAGAATGGTAAATAAACTCTCCTTAAGATAGTAACACTATCAATTCGTACATATGCAATGTCTATCTTCTTGTTACCTCTCGAAATGTGCAGGGAAATGGGAAAGATAATGTAAAAATATTGGTGGAAATCGGGGAAGTAAGTAAAAAGTATACATTGGATGAGTTGGAATCGTATGTGTACTTCAAAACTATATATTGGGCCTAAATTTTGAAATCTTCATGAGTTTAATGTTTCTTTATTGGGAAAGCAAGGCTGGCGGCTAGTCACAAACCCAAACTCTTTAGTAGCTTGGAGTTTTAAAGCAAAATATTTCCTGAACGAGAGTTTTCTTGGCGCTAAATTGGGTGCCTATCAAAGTTTTGTATGGCATGGCCTTTTAGCAGCTCAACATATTCCGCGTCAAGGCATGGGGCTTAGAGTAGGCGATGGCAATTCAGTGCAAATAAAGAATGAGTCGTGGTTACCTAGCATCGAAAATCCATATGTTACGACCGAGAGTGACACTGTAAAAGGCCATATAGTGTCATCTTTGATGATTCCGAACGAGAAGAGTGGGAAGGAGATTTGATTAAGGACGTTTTTACAGAACGAGATGTTACCCCATTCTCAGACCATAATGTAGATAGGTGGTACTGGAGAAAGGAAAATTATGGTCACTACTCAGTTAAAACGGCATATACTCTGATTCAAGAAGCAAAATCTCTAGACAGTCAAGGTGTTAATTAGTTTCTGGAAACGGCTCTGGAACTTAACAGTCCCACAAAAATCAAAAGTTTTATGTGGCGAGCTATTACGGGGTGTCTTCCAACAAAGGACATGCTACGTATAAATCGAGTTAATGCCAACATGGAGTGTCCACTATGCAACAGCGAGGTGGAGAGTACCTCCCATTTGCTTCTAGACTGTTCCTTTGCGAGGTCTTGCTAGGGAAAGTTTGGAATTATAAGGAATAGTACTACACAGTTGTCTTTTGTTGATTGGGTTGTTAAAGTTTTCAATGAATGGAGTAGTAATGAACGACAGATGGGTGCCATGTTATGTTGGATGATTTGGAAATTTTGAAATGATTTAGTGTGGAACTAGATGTATGGAAGTGACCGAAGTCGTGAATTTAGTTAGAGTGGTTCTTAGTCAATGGAAAGAAACTGATGATAAAATCTTTGATCGATCATTGGGCATTATTGAACCCAAACGATGGTGCTAAGTTATGGACTCCTCCAACAGAAAACAGGACTAAGATAAATACTGATGCTACGGTTTATGATTCTTCTAATTGGTACACCTATGTGTTTATTGCAAGAAATCAGAAGGGTGAATTAATAGAAGCTCGATCTAGTTGCAAAGAAGGGCACACCACCCTAGAGGGTGCTGAAGGTGTGGGAAACAGGGAGGCATTAAGCTGGATCAAAACAAGGCAGCTGAATGATGTCACTGTCGAAACAGATTGTCTGGTGGCTGTTCAAGCTATCAGAGTTAACGCGACTATGTCTTCTCATTTTGGTGTTGTAATCTAGGAGTGCAAATACCTCTAAAAGGAGGTGAAAGACAAAGCAGTGATCCTTAGGTTCGTCAAGCGATCCGTAAATAGTTTAGCCTATGCTTTTGTAAGCCGTAGTTATTCGTTAGCTGACCACGTCTAGAAAGTAAACGATGTCCATCCAGAAATTATTGATGTTCTTAAGTATGATTTGAATCAATGTAAGTATCTTTATCTAGAATAAAAAAAATTGAGAAAAAAATTATAATTTTTTTTATATATCTAACATTTTTTTATGAAAACACCTAAAAACAAAAAAGCCAAATAAAATTGTAAATAAGAGCAAAGTACATAATCCTGGAAATATTCAAGGTTTCTGATCACATGATGTGTATAAGCAATGCGATGTCGAAAAGGGGACATGTGCTTAATTTTCTTCCAAGTCTGTGCTCGTTGGTGGGACCAAAATCGTTGATGACACCCCTGTTAATACAGGACATATTTGTTAATTTTAAGCTGAAAATTTTCTATTAGTATAAATGTTTAATAAATTAGAAGTCGGCTTAAAGTCACAAATAAAATGGAAACTAACTCAAAGCCTGATGTTAGTTTGAACTATTTTTTTTCAATGGCTTAACTTTTTTTAAAAAAGTCATTAATTACCTATAAATCATTTTTATTTTTATTATTATATTTTTAAATATCAATAAGTCATTAATAAATCAAAATTATCCAAATAGACATATTGAACTCTGAGTTTATCACATAAATCACGCTAAATCACAAGTCACGTTAAGTCATAAATCATAAAATCAACGAAACATGGTCATACCAAAATTACTTTAGATTTAATCATTTAAATAACTTGTTCTCAATACCAAAATTATGGCTTGAAAGTTTAAAAAAAAAAGGATAAATTTCAAAATTTAGATTCAATGAGATATTGGTTACATAAAAAATCTAATACTCTCATTTACAATTAATGAACATTACAAATTCAATAGGCTAACTTTGGTAATATAAAGAGATATTTTTGTATGGTACACTCCTGAAATTGGCTTTTCTAGATAATACTATCACATTTTTTCTTTTATCTTTGCTACCCCTGCATTTGTAGTTTTTCCCATATAATACTCTCATGTTATGTAAATTTAAAGAATGATTACAAATTGTAAAATTAATTGAATATTTGATATTTTTTTGAAGAATGCGTGAAATAGACTTTTAAATCATATAAATCAGAGTCAAACTAAGTGAGATTTAAATGATCACAGTTCAGTTATGTACTTCAGATATATCTCACTCAATTTATCTTCGATTTATATGATCCAAAGATTTATTTCATGTATTTATTTTAATAACGATTTCAAATATATAATTTATTTTACAATCTGGAATTAATTCTGTCACATGAGGGTATTATACATAAAAAAACATTATAAATACAGGGTTACCAGATATAAAAGTCAACAATGTGATGGTAGTAATGGAAAAAGTCAATTTCACGAGTGTATCATAGAAAATATCTCAAATATAAATAATTTTAATTAATAAATTGTTGTAAATTTACTAAGAATACAAAAAATTAATTCAACAAATTTTTACCAGACAATTTAATTCATGATAATTAACTCAATCTCCTAACGAGATAGCTAAATAAAACATCTGACTAAAGTATATGATCCATTCCGATCCGTAAATAATTAACCGCAATTATATACATGGCCTATATACTTATAAATTAGTATAAATTTTAGTGGTTCAGAATCTGGATAATATTAATAGCATTGTGACAAAAAGAAAAAGAATCCAGACTGATATACTAGCCCTTCTAAAAAAGCACTCTAACTCTCTCTTCTTTTTCTAGTCGTCGTCGGAGATTTTATCGATTTTCATCAATGAAAAGTTCTGAATCAATTATTTTCGATTAATTGGTTCACATTTTCTCCATAATACTCCTCACCGGATCTGTTCCCAGATATCAGATTTACTCGATTTTCAAAATCTTGATTTGGTGATAAATCAATTGGGATGAGTCAATGACAAGTTAAGCGACTGTGATTCAGTTTTAGTCACATCTGATATCTACATATATTTATATTGGTAAGATAATAATCGTGTGAATTGACCCCACGACATAGATATGAGTTGAGTACAGAGTCATTGTTCTTATTGCTTTTAAATGTATTTGTCGTATATGTCCTTTGTTATTGGTTATATATTTTGTAATTGAATTTTGTGATTCGCTTATTACTAGATTTACAAGATTTTATATTGTAAATTGTGTTTTAGAGAGGTTGTATCTTTAGTTTTAACTATTGTGTTCCTTTCGAAAAGTGCTATAGTTGATGGCTTTTTGATCGTATATTGCAATTTTGTTTGTCATTTATTAATGATTGTGTCATTTTAGATGACTTTGTTTTGGTGTCTGGCATAATTTTTGATGCTTGATTTATTCTTTTTTTTTGGGAAAATAGATTTTTTTGCCACTCAACTTATTGTGTTTTTGGAAACTTACCATTCAACTAAATTTTTTTTTTCCTTTTACTCACTAACGTTAGGTTTGGATCTTTTTTTAGCCACCAATTTGGGTTCGGATTTGATAATTAGCATTATAATAATTTTTTGTAGTATCATTTATACATAGTGATAGTATGTAATATTTTGATGATGTGTCGTATATTTATATTTTTATATATAACAATAATAATATAAAATGAGCATATGAAAAATTCAAATAAGGAAAATCATAACTAGAATTCTAAAAATTCAATAAATCATGAATATCAATCAATGACTTCAAATAATTCACCCTCCAAGATAAGATAAAGTGTAATAGAGGGATATGATGCATCATCTTTCGCTATTAAAGTTTCAATCGACTAGTTCAGTCTAAGATCTCTCTTAAATTTATCTTCATCAATTTTAATAACTTTATCTTATTACAATTTTCAAGATAAATAAATAGAGAGGAAAACTTAATTTTCGATGATTGTCCTCTATAATCCATTATTTCATGTTATTATTTTTCCCTCCGTCCCTCTCATTAGTTTTACAGTTTTTTCTATTACTTAGCACGTATTTTAAACTTCTTATAAAATATAGTTTCATAATTTATTTTTGTGATTTTTTTTTGTGTAAAAATTCAAACGCTGAATTTTTATTTGGAAGAAAAAATAAAATTATTAATGAAACTACATCTTTTAAAAGTCATAAAATGCGTGTAAAATTCTTATAACCCAAGGTAAACGACCTTGAGGACATAAAAAGTACTACTCCCTCCGTTCCGTTTTACATGTCCATTTTGCTTTTCGAGAAGTCAAATTGACCAATTTTTGACTAAACATTACGAGTTATCTATCTAATATTTCTAAAATCTAGAAGTTGCATATTAATATAGACTCAATATACTTTCTAATGATATAATTTTTATTATTTTTCTCAATTATCTAATATATGTAAAGTTCAGTCAAAATGTAGTCAATTTGACTGGTCAAAAGTCAAAATGGACATGTAAAAGGGGTTAAGTATCAATGTGGTCACTGAAGCCAGGGCCATGTATCAATAGTTCGATTCTAGTTTTGGTGGTCTCATATGTACCACTCTAGTAACGGATAATGTCACGCCGTTACCCTGAGAGCTTTGACCTGACGGAATTCCAGTTGACCCTAACGGCTGCTGCTGACCTGGCGAGTGAACCAACAACTGTTGTACACGTTGCTTCCACATCAGTTCTCTTTAATATCTACCAAACGGCTATATAATAAATGTTGTATATATACATACACACCTTCATCTGCTTCTCTTTCAAACAAACCCAAATCAAATTATCAACAAAAATCTCAGCCCCATGTCTGAAATCTCCAAGTGTTCTTCGGATGGTGAATGTGGTAGTAGGTTATGCTACTGTAACAACGTGGTTCGAAATCGCACCTCATGGACATCAAAAAATCCCGGAAGGAGATTCGAGACGTGTGCTAAATATAAGGTGCGTGAGTGTTTTTCGGCAAAGATTTTTGTTGATACAAAAGTAAATGATTTTGTGTTGTGTTACAGGATGAAGGTGGATGTCACTATTTTATGTGGCTAGATGGTGGATTAACCGGTCCAGCGAAGGATGCGTTCTGTGAACTAAAACAGAAGAAAGAAATTGCTGAAGAAAAAGTAAAGATCTTGGAAGACAAGTTGGAGATTGCAGCTGATAAGTTGAAGATTGCAGATGAGAAGGTGAAAATTTTGGAAGAAAAATTGAAAATGTTGGAAGACAATGTTGAGAAGAAGAGATTGAAGATTTTTAAAAACGTGTTTGTGGTCATAGTAGTAGCAATGTTATTGTTTGTCTGGGATAAGAAAATGGCAAAAGGAGGAGAGAACTTGTATCTACTCTAGTACATTTACAGTTGGTGTAATGAATGCAGTAGCAATTGTAGCATTTGTAATGAATTGCTCTGATTTGGTTGTTGAAATGGTAATGAATTTGCAGTTGACATGATTTAATTTGATAGATGCTAGACTGAGCAAGAAGTGAAGGCACAAATAGACAAATAATAAACCTGAACAAGAAGTGAAAGCTTGTAATAAACACTGAACAAGATATATCATTACCATAATTAGCCAAAAGTATTCTAGGTGCCATAAATAATGTTTAATGTAGCACCTAACCAGCAAAATACAACCAATTCCCAGCAAAAGACTACCCAAATTATCTTGTTACAAACAAAAGAGAGTAATGATATTGTTCTTGGTCAACGAAATAGATATACTAATAGTAATGCTAGTGATCAAGAGGCAAGGTCAATATCAATTGGATCCTCTTCAGTGTTGCTAAACTTGAATGAGTTCTGTGACATGAGCCTTGTGGACCTCCTACTTGGTGCTGAACTGGAACTTTGTTGAGTGGAAACTTGTGCATCCTTCCCAGCTTTTTTAGCTTTCCCTTCACCTTGCTTGGATGATGACTGACTGCCTCCCTTAGATGATGATTGAGTGCCTCCCTTCACCTCCTGATTTGCTTGCTTGGATGACTGAGTAGTAGGAACTGGTGGTGTTGAAACAGGTGGTGTCCCTCCTGTAGCTCTGAAAGGAAGCTGTCCAGGAGTAGGCATGAATACAGCTTTGAAACCTATGTCTCCCCTTAGCTTTTGCTGAAAAGCAGCATAGTCCCTACCTGACTCCTGCCAGTCCTCTGTTTGTCCTTGAATTAGAGGCATCTTCTTCCTTGGAAAATTCTTGAAAAAAGCCAACTCATCAACATACTTACCCCTGTCATTTGATATTAATGGCTCATTGTTGACATCATCTTTCTCCAAATCTGGAACCTCATCATCTTGGTCTATAGTTGGCTCCACAGTATTTGCTTGTCCTTGATTTGGCAGCTCTTGACTTGGAACCTCCTTTCCCTTCCTTCGAATAGGTATTTTAAGCCTCCTCAATTCCTTTGCTGTTTTTGGCTTTTGCACTTTTTGAACTGAATTTTGAGGTTCATTCTCTTGCTGCTCCCTGGTTTGAGCTTCCCCTTCTTCAACCCTCCTAATTTCAGACTCTTCATCATTGTGTGGATTTTCAGCTGCATTTTTTGTTGGGCACTTGCTCCTGTTATGGCCAATTTCCCGATAAATGGCACAATGCATCACTCTTCTATTAGTAAACCTCTGAATTATTGGCCCCTCCACTGGTTGTGACTGAGCTTGACTTCTGTTTCCCCCTTCCCATTGCTCTCTCCTCCTTAATTTCTTTGGCCTTCCTCGCAGTTTTTTGGGTATATCAGGTGGCAGCAACTCATCTGTTGAGTAAATTTCCCAAAATTCTTCCCCCTTAATGGCCTCCAAAGAATTATTGTAAGTGGCAAGATATAGAGGCCTCTTGTAATACTCTGAAAGATAGTCCACAGGGTTGTGCCTTCTATCATGAATTGCTGCAATTGCATGGGCACAAGGAATGCCTGTTAAATCAAAAACCCTGCAATCGCAGGATCTAGCATCTAGATCAACAGTGCATGTCCTTGTGCCACTCTTAACCTGCAGGCAAGACAATTTAACCACAAGACCAACATAAATTGAAAAACTAGCAACTAGATTACAAGGAACTAAATTGCAGGGAAAAGAGCACTTACTGAGAACCTCTTCATTCCATCCCATGAAGCAGTCCATTGTCTGGACTCAGTCACCAATTTGTCCAGTCTTTTTTTAATTCTAGGACATACCATGTTGTCACTGTTTTTCATCCCATCCCTATTTGCCCTCATCCTTGTTAATAGCTTAAAATGGATTTCTTGCATCATTGTCAGGATTGGCTGATACCTAAATCATTGCAATATAAAACCAACTAAACTACAATACAAAAGCAACTAAAATATAATGTAAAACAAACTAAATTACAATATAAAAGCAACTAAAAATACAATGTAAAAGCAAATAAATTACAAACCTCTCATTAATGATCCATGCATTAAATGACTCTGACATGTTGTTGTCAAGATTATCTGCTAGACAGTGAGTCCCAAAGAATGCCTTAGTCCAGACTTTGGCAGGTATTTGCTTCATATGATCATGTGCTGCTTTTGAAAGCCTCTCCAATTGCTTCATAGCTTTAGCATGTGCTACTGGATGTGTAGCACCTGCAGCATTCCAAAATGCCCTCCTCAAAAGCAAAGATGAAAACCTGGGAGTAAAAGACAAAATGTAGTCATGCAAGTGCTTATGATAGAGAAGTGAAAGACAAAATTGAAATTGCAAGAAAAAGTACCTTTTCCTGAAATTGCTATATAGATGTCTTGCACAAAATCTATGCTCAACTTGTGGAAGCAGCCTCTTCACAGCATTCTCCAGACCTTTCTGCTGATCACTAATTATTGTCAGCCTTACACCATTCTCCAGCTCCAAGTCATCTTTCAAAAGCTCTATAAACCATGTCCAACTCTCTGTATTTTCACTTTCAACTGTGGAATAGGCAATTGGGAACATTTGATTGTTCCCATCTCTACCAACTGCTGAAAGCAGTTGCCCTCCACACACAGTTTTCAAAAAACAACCATCTAGACCAATGATTGGCCTACAACCTGCTTTCCAACCTGCTTTCAATGCATAATAACATATATACACCCTCTTAAACTTGTTTTGGTCATTCTCATTGAGCCTTGTAGTGCTGATTTTAAAGGTGTTCAGAGGGTTGCTCTTAAGTACTTCATGACCAAAGTCTCTTAACCTAGAGTAATGATCTTTTAGAGAGTCATGAACACCTTCTAAAGCAAGTTTCCTCAACCTAATGATTTTAATTCTTGACACTTCTATTTCCAACTCCTTTTTAATTGCCTCAGCCATTTCCTTCACCTTCCACTGTGGATTCTTCCTAATTCTTTCTCCATAAAGTTCATTCAGATGTTTAACTGTTGCAAGCTTGTTATTATATGGCTTAGTGCACTTGTGTTCATCCACCAAAGTCTTGATTGTGCAATTTTCACTGTCCTTATCTTTGCTGCACCAAATATAAAAACTACAATCTGTTGCACACACAACTTGGCACCTATTCTTGTCATTAGTCACAAACTGAACTTCTCTCCTCTCTTCTAGACCATACTGCCTCACCAAATCTCTAAATTCATCCATATTCACAAACTTCTGACCAACCTCCCACTTGATAGTTCCCTCTCTTGTACAATTCTTGTTTTTCCCTCTGCTCCTCTTTCTAGGATTAGCAGGCCCAACATAACCTATTTTAGCATTTTCATCTTCACTTGTGCTACTATCAGACCTCAAATAGTCTGAATCAAACTCAGACTCCTCACTAAAAATCTCACTGCCATCAGGAATGCAAGGAGGCCCTTTCATTGAAGATTTCATATTTGTCTTAAAATTTCTAGTCATTTCTCTTATATTATCAACTTCTTCATCAGTTTCAGGATGCTCATGATCTAAACTCACACTCTCAGAATACTCAGTACAAGTATCACTTCCCACATCATAATCAGCATCATCAGATTCCTCACTGTATTCCTCATAGTCTAATATGTTGTCATTATCATCACTCTTTTGCACAATGTCTGCCTCATTAGTTGGTGTTTTAGGCACGTCACACATAGCATCTACAGTGAAATGATCAACATATAGTTCTATCCTACCAAAGGGTTCATTCAACTTAACCACGTGCCTAACAGTTTTGTCATCATACACAACACTAAATCCATCACTGAAATCTTTACCATTAGTTTTATAACAGACAATACTACTAGCATCATAACCATACTTCTCAGCAAACTCCTCAAAATCACGAAATGACAGTAAATCAGTATCAAAATCATGAATCACTTCGATTCTACCACCAACATATCGCACATTAGGGCGAGATGTCAAATCGCCGTGGTGGTGCAGATATAGTGTAACATTAGTAGACATACTGTAAAAGCAAGGCAAGAAAACACAAACAAACACACAAACAAACACACAATCAAACACACATTCAAACACACAATACACAAGTCTAAGGTTTACACATTCAAACATTTAAATCGCAGAAAGGACACATAAGAGACAAGGAAAGAGAGTTTACACACCTGAGACAACGCCGGATTTCAAAGTCACACACTGACACAGCTTCGATCTCTTAATCAAGTTCTAGGGTTTTTTTTCCCCAAATCGCCTCTAACCCCAGCTCTTCAGTTCCCAAATCTCTTTACCGTTGTGTTTAGATATTGAATTACGTTTTAGTTTTATTACATTACAAATCTAATTAGTTTTATTACATAAATGGATTAGTTTACACGTATGATGCCAGGTGTAGCCACGTATGTTTTCGTGGGCCTGTATATTACATCCGTTAAACCACGTATTGGGTCAACTGGAATTCCGTCAGGTCAAAGCTCTCAGGGTAACGGCGTGACATTGTCCGTTACTAGAGTGGTACATATGAGACCACCAAAACTAGAATCGAACTATTGATACATGGCCCTGGCTTCAGTGACCACATTGATACTAGAGTGGTACATTTATATTGTCTGTATATATAAAGATACAGACATATCAAATCATCAAAATATTACAGACTACCACTATATTTTAATATTGCTACAGAGAATTAATATAATGCTAATAATCAAATCCGAACCTAACTTCAGGGGAAAAAAAAACTAAACGTAACATTAGTGAGTAAAATAAAAAAAAATATGGCTGAGTGGTTACTTTCTAAAGACGCAATAAGTTTAGTGACGAAAAAAAATTATCATAATACTAGTAATCGAATCCGAACCTGGTTGATGGCTTAAAAAAAGATCCAAACCTAACTTTAGTGAATAAAAAGAAAAAAAATTTAGTTGAGTGGTAAGTTTCTAAAAATACAATAAGTTGAGTGGCAAAAAAATCTATTTCCTCTTTTTTTTTTCTCTCCTCTTTATTTTTTTTCTTTTCCGTGGATTTTTGTCTTTTATCCGGGTATTCTTCGCGGCCTTTAAAGTTTTATTGGCTAAATTTCCGAGACCATCTCAGCATGACCTTTGATTAGTCGATTGATTTTTTTGAATGAAAGTTCTCCTTCCGTCTTCGTTCCGCGGATTTTGCTTTTCTTTCGAGTGTTTTTTTTTCTGACATCAAAATTTTTTATCTAATTATTTGTGAGACATTCCGACATGCCCTCTGGTTAGATGAAAGTTGTTCATGTATGAAAGAAACTGTTCCGATTCTTTCGGTATTGTATTTCAGTACAATTAACTGACATGAAAGTCTTATGACAAAAAAAAATAAGGTAGTTTCGTAAACTCTTCTTTTACTCTGTTGACCGGATCATGCTAATGAGTCTTTTTCTCTTAAAAGTAATTATAATTCCGTCTCATTTAAATTTTTTTATCAAGAAAATGTATATCTTTTGCTCGAAAAAAAGAGAAAATGTAATCTTAGATATATATTATCTAATTTTTTTGTTTCGTTCCTAATAAATATTGTGAGTTAAATTGAATTATGGTAACGTGTACATTAGTCAAATATGGGAAATAATAGTACAATAATAGTCTTTGAAAAAATATTTGAAATTATCTTGAAGAAAAAGAAAGTGATGAGTAATTTGAGATTGAAAGAAAATTCAAGGAGGAGTAACAAAGAAATTCAAAAATAAATTAGAAAATCATTCGTGATGCATCCTCGTTTATCAGATGTATCCAAGAGCATAAAGAAATATATATACGGAGGCCGCAGCTGTGCATCTATGCATGTATCTGCCTGCAAATATAAGCTCTGGGACTGGGAATATTAATCCCAAATCTTAGACAAGACCCACATGATTTAATTTGTTTTGCAGTCCAAATTCAATGAAGAGGAAATAAAATCAAACACTCGATGATGGAAAATTGAAGGGCGTATGTGCTATAATAAGACAGAAGCATGTGACTGTATGTTGGCTTCACCCAATAAGGCTCAAAATACCATTTTTAGCTTAGAACATGGGTATTTAGCGCATGTCCATCATCGTCATCATCTAAATCATGGACGGTTGTTTCATAAATCATAGGAGCCGTTTGGGTTAGCTTAAAAGAAGTGATTTCTTTCTTATAGTAAAAAAGTGGAGTAGAAGTGAGAAGTAAATAAGTTAATAAAGTGTTTGGAAAATAAGCAGAAGTTGTGAGAAAAAAGCTAGCATTCTCAGCTTCTTAAAAGTGCTTCTACTTTTTTCCTACTTCTTTACACAAATGGGTCAAGAGAAGTCGAAGCCAGAAGCAACTTCTGCTTCTCTCAACCAAACAAGCCCATAGTGTACTTCCTCACTTATTGCGCATGTTGAACGTTAGGGCCGTGAAAAAATCCGGGTACTGTCAGATATCCTTCTCTTAAATATCGGATAATAGTTTTTAGGTTGTTAAGATTTGAGTTGGGAATTATTTTATTCAGATTTAAAATGATCCTTGATATTTAGGATTCGGATCTAAATCGAATATGAGCAAATGTCGTATGAAATTTCAATTTTCAAATTGGATAGTTTATGATTTACCGAATATGAGCCAAATATGATTCACTAACATTAAATATTATTTTTGTTTCAGTTATTCAAATAATTATTATTTAGTCTAAATAAACATAATAATATAATAATTATAAATTAAAACTTAGAGTTATATGTATGTATATATAATTTATATTAAATATATATAAAGATAATACACATTATCACAGTTAATAAATCATATTTTATTAAAGCAAAAGATGTTCTATCTCAGGCAGTTCTTGGTTCGATTCAGTTTGGAACTGCGGGCCTTCCTAATATGTCAACTTCTTTTGAGGATTACAACTTAATCTCTCAGACTTGGAATAACTATTCAGTACTTTTTTTTTGTAATGGGGTAGGTGTTGATAAGAGAATTTGATAATCAACAAAGATGAGGCCGGAATCAAAATTTGTGACGGTGGTTTTGCTGCCGGAGTGTAGTGGTTGTGTTTTTGGGGTGGCTGAGATTAGAGTCTCGAGTTGCCTCCTTGTACTCTCAACCCGTGTCCCCCTAATGTGCCTACGTACCCCTATATTTATAGAGGATCAAGCCATATATAGTTCTATACCAAGACACCTGGTTTGATCAGGACTAGGCCTCTTGGAGATAAGATTACCCTAAGATGGTGACTTATCCATAAGTCTTCTAAGGTCTTCAAGAGTCTCCCGAAGCAATGTGATATGCTCAGAACGAGAGTCCTACTCCAGTCAGGATAAGCCTCGAGGCCAACTACCTGACTCCTAATCCAAGTACATTACGGATACAACATTATCCCTAACTATCGAAAGTAACATTAACTGCTACTTTTCATATCATGAAAGGAGTCGTCTGGTAGAGACAGACGAACGTTATTCACACCATCCCGGAGGGCCTTCAATAAGATTTGTGATCACCTCAAGCTCCCACACGAGGGTCACTCTGTAAAATACAGGATTGAGGATTCATATCCCTCGGAAGGATAGTCTTCTTTTATTTTACACTAACTATAAGAAAGATTGTACAAGGGGGGGTTGAATACAATCTTGTAAAACTTAAAAGATTCAAGAACAAAGAACACTTATAATAACAGAATGAAAAACACCAAGTATTAAAAATACGGGTGGATTGAATGATCCACCCGTGAGATTTTATATTGAAGAATCTGTGGATTGATTACAATTCTCACAGCTGCAGGTTCAACAGTTGAACTGTTTCTAACTCTCAGATTTTCTCTCAAGTAATTTGAACAGTTTCAACTGATGCTACTGACTTGGTTATATACTCCAAGTTTACAAAGTTTAACTAGATTACAAATTTTGCACTATAATCTAAACTATGCTGCACATCTTTGTCTTATGCATGCCTTCTATGATGTCTTCATCTTTGACCATCTTCTTGATTTGATCCAGATTGCATTGCATGAGATAAGAATGTTTCTGGTTCTTCTTCATTGTCCTAATCAGGCTTCCATGTCTATTTTAGTGCAATACGATCCATGTGACTTGTCATAATTAAGCTCTAGTCACTTTCAATGGATGTTTGCTTCATCCGTTGAAAGTGTCTTCATCCATCGTACGAATTACAGACTTTATCGATCGATCGGTGTTCTAGTCTCATCAGTTGAGTACTTCAACTTCATCAGTTGAACACTTTGTCTTCATCAGTTGAATGCTTGGTCTTCATCAGTTGAAGCACAGTGCAGTCTTCATCAGTTGAATTATTACAACTCATCAGTTGAATATCCTTCACTTAGACAAAATTACATGGCATTGGATATTTACAATTAGCCATCCTATTCTATCCATCCGTTGATAATTCCAAGGACAAGTAATACAACAGTTACAACTGAATTTTGATAAAGATTCCAAATAAAACATGTTACAAGGTGTTTATGTTATCATCAAAATTATTGATTCCTAACATCTTCGTAGCCCTCGGAAGGGTGAGTCTTAGTATCCCCCGGAGGGGTTATTTTCTAGAATAATACTTTAATATAAGCACAATTTATTTGTAAGGTTAGGCCCACTTAGGACGCGCCCTAAGATGTGATGCAATCTCGCCAAACATCTCACCTAGAATCCAAGGGCCGCGTCCTCTGGATCACATCCGAAGGAGGCGCGCCCTTTGTAATATTGCAAGACTAAATTTGGTCATAACAAATACTCCTCAAATTTTCTTGATATTGAAGATATCAAGGGAATTTTCATGAAACTAACTAGCCAACACATTACTCACTGGTATTCACTTCTTTCACATAGAGGACGCGTCCCTTCTTGAAATCACGTCTTGACATATATTACTATCTTTTCCTTTTATTATGTGCATCGCACTTTCATTGCAATTCTGTCACTGCCCAGATGACTAAGTATGAGGCTGGCGCGCCTTCATGATATGTTCAAAACTTTGAACACTATTTATACATATACACGAAGCAGGGGGCGCAGCCTATCTGTTGTTAATAGAGTGGTGCAACCTTACTTATTATTTCATAATGTTGTTTCTTGTTTCTTATCAATTCCCAAATCAGTGTAAGCAGAGGGCGCGACCTATTCGTAGTTAACAGAATTGCGCAGCCTTACCTTTTCTTGCGTAAATTACTTCCCAAGAGAAAATTCTAACATAGGCATACTCCTAGTCTATTCATCATCCCATAAGGGGCATTATGATTTTCACGCATATTATCGCACGTGATTTATATAGAGCTCTGGTGCATCGCAAGGGTCCTAGAGCTTATAGCTCCATGGGGAATTTGTGATCCAATAATCCATCCATAGCATATCATGGATATGTACATATAATGTCCAGAGTGTATCATGGATATATAAATAATCATAACATCTAAAGTAGATTGTGGATGGCATCCAGATATCGTGGATGGTTAAAATTCATAGCATCCAGAGTGTATCACGATCATGAATAAACAAAAACCCTGCAGGTATCATGATGAATCCCTAAAGAATGGGGCGTGCGTCCTAATTAAGATAGACAGCTGCTCTAGGATGTTGGACTTCCCATGCACACAATCATATATATACAACTTCCTCATAAAAATAAGTCAGTATTACCTCACGACGCGCCTTGTTAGAGGAAGGCACCCCTCCTAGAAAATATCATCCCTGGCACATGACTTTGGAACTCGAGGCGCGCCTCAGAAGGGATGTGACCTCCTTAAGTCTATTGAGTTCATTCATGTATATGTTTGTTTTCACAAAAAATCATATTAATGCATCCATCATACCTAAGGGGGGCGGCTTGTCAGAGGGAGGCGCGCAATCCGTTTCCTAACAGTGCGCCCTTTTAGCGGAAGGCGCAACTATTATTCAAGGCCAAGAGGTGTGTTTTCTATAAAGGTACTTGAACACCGGATTACCTGCAACTTTATATATGCAATAGTTGTAGAGAACCAAATACTGAGGGGTTTAGTATATACCTAAAGGCGAGCCCGGCAGGGGAAGGCACACATCCTTTGACGACTCTTTAAGCAAGCACGCTCCATTCGAATAACTCACTCTTTGCACCTTTCCCTTCCATGTTATCTCATATGGATAGGCCCTTAAGATGTGCATTTCTCAGACCTTGAAGCACTTTCTCCTGTAATTCGCTTCCATTACCAAAACTATCTAGGGATGTGCCAATGTAATCCTCAGGAAATTCTTGTAATGAATGTTTCTTATAGGGGAGGGTGCGCCACTTCATAAACTCTTTGAAGTTTCTAAGGATGCGAACTCCATCCTGCAAAGGCTTAAACCACGACAAACTTGAAAGTAATAACATGTGAAACTTATGTAAAAAATTTACTTGGAGGCACGCCCTGTCAAGGGGAGGCGCGCCTTAAGAGATTGAGATGCAATTCTTTTTCTTATAAACCTTGGCTATTCAGACCCTATTCTGTGTCTTTGCACCTAAAAATAGAATACTAAATCACTTCCAAATTGTAAAAAAATTTGTTATCTTCGCGTGAGCAGTAAAATCACTCAATTCTTACTCTTGAAACTCAAGTTATAGCCAAAACAGTGATTGTTGCACAAACTCTCCCACAAATCCGAATTTCATCTTGTTTAGGCCAAATTAGGCTCAGCTCCTTCCAACTTTAAGAGTATCATATGATGATCAACATATCTTCATCTAATTTTCTACCTTTAATCATCCTCTCCTAATCTGAATAGGGTTTGGGTTTCATCCTAAACCGATTAGCAATAGATTTTCGAAACTAAATAGGATTCCTAGGTGAGAATTCATAACTATCTTTACACCCCAGTTTAGACCTATTCCAGCCATATTCTCCTGATGGTACCACTTCTAAATCAATAGGAATTTAATAAGCTTCGTGTGGGCTGTAAAATCATCTAAATCGGACGTCTAAAAGTCAAGATATGACCAAAACAATGTTGGTGACGCCTGTAGCACAATCCCTACGAATTTTCTTATATGTCCACCATGAAAATCTTTAGAACATTATATTTGATTTTAACATCTTTCCTCCACTGATGTTATTGTTCTTAAACTGTTCAATTGAAGAATTTTTTATTGACAAATAAATGATATTTTTTACGACAAAACAAGTGTTGGAATCTAGTTAGGACAAAACCCCCAACTGTCAACAACAATCTGACTGTACGTGAAACAAAGAAAGAGCTAAATAAATAGCCGTTTTCTTTTCAGATCGCTTTAACACAGAGAATATCCAAATTCTTTAATATAAAAAGTATTACGAGTAATCTAACTTATGTTAGTTAGTGAAACTAGTAACATCATAATTGACCTTCATATAAACACCATTTTATTTCGATATTCAGACCTATGAGTTACACCAATTGATATTGGAGTAACAAATGCTCTCAAAACGAACAATTTTTTTTAAAAAGGTGAGCGCTTGCGGTATTCGCACCAACATTATAGAATAGCTGAAAGTCTTATAAATCTCCCAAAATACAATAGATATCCTTTTTAGAAAAACTACCAAAACTCATACCAAGATACACAAAAATATCAAATCAACGCACATATACAAATCTCAAGGAGATGTGCACGACTAACAATCTTGATAGCAAGATACTCAACAAGATTTAACACGAAAAATATTAAATCTAGGTTTTATTGAAAAACTTGTCAATAGAAGAGATAATGAGAGAGAAAACTGGGCTTAATTGGTGAGGGAATGAAGATCTGGAAAGTGGAGCCTATCGACTAGAACCCTTATTATGAGAGTCAACTCTCAAAACTACTTTCCGAGTGACCCGTTGGAAATGTTCTTATTCAAGTTGTTAATTGATGAAAATTTACATAATTTCATGTGATGACTACGTACAATTAAAATATTCTAAACAATTAAGTAAGATGAATTTAATGCGTTAAAATAAAAAATTTGTAGACAAATACCTATTATAAAATTTATTAATACAATTGTATCATAGAGTTAAGTTCTATGAATACTATTATTTTCTTGAAAATCGTGAAGATCATATATGTTCTGTGTGTAAAGCGTTCCAAAATGTTGTCTTATAAAATATATGCTAGAAAAACAACTATTTCAGTAAATATCTGGCATATTATGTAAGTTTTGCAAAAAAAAATATTGCGAAATATATTACTCTGTAAAATATGTTTTGTAAGTTACAAAACATGTTCAGCTCATAAAACATACATGATTTTTATGATTTTAAATAAAAAAAGTGAATTCATAATATGTTTGGTGAAAAAAATATAGTTTTTCCAATATTTTAATCGAAAAACTTTTATGATCTCGACTATCTCCAATGAAATAGCAGTCTTCGTAAAATATTTGTCTTCTATTATAACATATCTTTATATATAAACAATTATACTTTAATAAGTTACAAATTTGTACAGATACATTTATAAAGATAAGTTATTAAAAGTAATTATGAAATAGATTAGTTTAACAAGAGTATCATTATAATTAAATACAAGTTAATAAATATGAGATATTAATTAATATCTAATAATTAAATGAGGGTAAAATTATAATTATATATGAATAACTTTGCTCACCATTGTCCTCCCAAGATATAGAATAGAAGATTAGCAAGAATAAAATTATCAATGATCACGCTAAAATACGGTCAAGTTTCACATAGAATTAGTTATAATTAGAACTGTAATCTTTATTCATGTATCCTTTCTTTCCATCTTTGCTTATAGTTATGAAACATTTGTCTTGTATGTTGGAACCTGACTCTGATACCAATTATTATTTCTTAACTAATTAGCAAAAAGATTGTAATGGGGGATGAATACAGTCTTGAGTATTTTTAATAAAATCTAGAATAAATAGACAAATGTTTAAAGTTTAAGTAATCAAATGAAATGCACAAAAACATTAAAATTTCATGTGGATTGTTTTTCTACCCGAGAAAATATATATTAGAAGAATCTGTGATATTTTTACAAATACACAACTGTAGATTTTTCAGCACCATGTGTTTACAAGAAATCTCAAGATGCTAGTGTTTTCTCACCATTCTAAATAGTAACTACAACTTGGTTACATATCCCATGATTTACATAGCTTACTGCAGAGCTTATTAGAAAACAAGATATTTCTGTTTTCTAGGTCCATATGCTTTGCTTCTTCCTTCTTTGTCTTATGCAAATTTTTTGAACTGTCTTCTTCTTTGACTTAGTACTGGTTTAACGCTAGTTAGGACTTTTTTGAAAAATATAATCATTTTTTTTACTTTTTTGCAAAACTACTTATATTTATAAAAATATGTAAAATTTAATATCTTTTAATTTGAATGTTTTTGCAAATTAAATATGTTGCAACCAAATACAACATCCAATTTAATCGCCCACAAGGGTTGGTTCAGCTGGTTAAAAGAGGGGAGCTGTATCTTCTTGGTCACAGATTCGACTTCCGAAAGTAGCAGAATTTGTATTATGCTTCTTGGACCAGAGTCTGTTGCTTAATTGCAGTTTACCTGGTTCGTTTGCAGGCTATTAAGGGAACTCGTGGGATATTGGTTGCAATCATATAAAAAAAGTTACATCTAGTTATCTTTACTTGCGGATAATATTTTCATAAATAATTTTAAAATTAATAAAATTGATAGATAAACTTCTTTAATTTAATTAACGAGGAGTATACCTGAGATAGGTGTTCGTTGCATTTGAAGTGCGAGAATATTGTAAAGATGTCACAAGGTAAATTCATAAAACAAATTTGCTGCCAAGCGGTGTGTGGTCCATATTTCATACTCCATTAATCTTATTCAATTATTAATATTTTTTATTAAGAAATTTTCTTTATTTGCTAATAATTTTGGAAAATAACATATCTTCTTCATTAATTTTTGTAAATCTCCTGGTTTCATTTTGTATCTAAATTGCTTCATTTCTCACAAAATTAGGGTTTTAGGAATTGTCTGCCATTCTTTGTTCTTAGTCCATTTTCAAGTTAGTCTGGGGAGCTTCCATTAGTTTTCTCTGGTGGAAAGCCCCACCCATTTGTTTTCTTATATTTTTATTGATTATCTTCAAATAAATCCCATCTTTTTGGGTGTTTGTGTGTTTTTCGTTTTGGAGTGGTTGTTTTGTCTCTCCTTTTGAAGTGGTTGGTTATGTTTTTGTTTAGTCATGTTTGGATTTTTTCGATGTCGGATCTGTTGAGAATGATTCCGTTGATGTTAATTTTGGGATCCGAAACGCCCGCGTCAAATCTGAGCCGGTGGTAATTATTGAAAGAGTTCATCTTTCACAACTAAAGATTATTCACGAGTTAGGGGTTTACACTTTCAACAAGTATATAATTGGTATCCGGCATGCTCCTCCAATCTCAGTTTATGCGATTAGGGTTTATGAACAACGGTTTAATAATGGTTTTTTATGTGAAAATGTCAATTATGATATTGTTTCTTTCTGAGATGTTGGTGCAATTTGGATCGCTTGGAATATCCTGATTTTATTTTTAGATTTAAGAATTTTTAAATTCTATGTGATAAACCACGACGAAACAAAATAGTTAATTGTTCTTAGTATGTTATAATGTGTTTTCTAACTTGGTTGTTTGAGCAGTTGTGAGTTTGTCCCGACTGTATTTTATTGTAGGTAAAGAAAGTGCTTTCTTTTCTGGCAATTTTTTTATAAATCTCACCAACATTTTTCTTTTCTTTCTTTAGTTTCCTTAATGTATATCGGCATGTAATTCAAATATTAACAAAGTATAAATGAGTGAAGAAAATAATAAAAAATATTTAACGCTTGCGTTGTCGTAAACAAGATGTATAATTTATTACATTGCATATGATCATCATATGTCACACTTTATAAAAAAATAATACCTTATTATATAGAAGAATTCAATATCTAGCTAACAACTCACATGGGACAGTCCAAAAAATGTCTCTTCCCATGCCTTTGTTTTCTTTTGTTTCTGTCAGCAATGTCTTCAAGCAATTCACCGAAGAACATCAAATGAATAAAATAAAATGATAATATATTTTAAAAGAACCAAAATCTTTAGCAAAAATCCCACAGACGAATATCTTCCCCTTCTTCGTAGAAGTGATCTTCGATCACATTCATGGTGGACGGTTGTGGATGATCGAAGATGAGCATATCATCAATCATGTCCCGGAACTTAAACGAACCAAAGCTGTTAAACCATGGTGCAGTACGGTCCATTGTATCTAGTGCAGTTTGATCGGGTTTGCAATAGTCCTCAAACTTAGATATGAATGACAGATCATCTTCTTCGATGGTGTTTGATGGAGAAGACGACGATGAAGTGGTGGAAGGCGGTGGCGGAGATGGGAGGTCTTCTGGACTGCTGGTGGTGGCATTATCGAGAGAAGCATTTGCAGCTTGTGCGGCCAGCTTTTGAATGGTTTTGGGTGACATGGCTGTGACTTGGTGAGGGTTAAGAGGGAAGTTTTGTTGGGAAAATGTGGGGAAGTTGAGATTGGCTGTTGGGCCTTTGAGGCAGATGAGTGCAGCGTCATAGGCTCTGGCTGCAGCCTCTGCAGTGGAGTAGGAGCCTAGCCAGATTCTTGTTTTTTGATTGGGTGCTCTGATTTCAGATACCCATGAGCCCCAGCTTCTCATCCTTACTCCTTTGAACTTGTTCATCTTTTTGTTAACTGATGAAGTGTTGATTGCGATGTCTTTGGATGCAGTGGCATTTGATTCCACACTCACTTGTGGTTTCATCACCATTGTTACTTGTATGTTATAAGTGTGTGATAATGAGGAGTATATAGTGTGAGTTTGTTTATGTTGTGTTGTGTTTGAAAGGAGGGAATGGGAAGGAAGTAATCAACTGGGAATGAAATGGAGAGGAGGTTTGGTATTTATAGATGGGGGATTGGGTTGGGTAAGTAGAATATTGTTTAGTCAAAGAAGAGTAAGGTTCTACTTGGTTACTTGTACAACAAAATGGTGGCCAGATGTGTTCCAGTTTTGTATTGTTGGATTCGGGACTGACTGATATGCCCTTGATTTCCTATACATACACATCTATTTCACAAAAGAAAAATACTAGAGGCACTATAAACATTCACATAAGTATGTGTCAACTTTTGATTGAAATGGCCTCTGTATATGCATTAATAGTATCAATTATAACTTCTCACCTCAGTTGCCACATCAATTTGTGTAATATTATGTACCCAATTTTGTGCATGTAGCACTACTCTTCACAAAATACCCTTTCATTCCCTATGATGGGTTCGAATATGAAATGATATACTTTTATGTCTCATTCAATTTTATACATTATTTTTAACACGTTTTTAGCACCTCTTTAAAGTATAGATTTATAATATATTTTATTATTTTTCTTTTTCTAAATAAAAATTTGATATCTAAACTTTTATCCAAAAAAATAAAATTTAAAAAATTATAAAACTATACTTTATAAGAGTCTCTCAAAATACATGCAAACAATATATATATATATATATATATATATATATATATATATATATATATATATATATTATAATGTTAGCAGTAAACTTTTTTAAAATATTAATAATTTAGAATATTATATTATAGTGTTTGTATATATGAATTAGGTTGGGGATCGGGTCTAAACAATTTTCATGTTTAGAATTTGGTTCGGTCTGATTTGGAAAAAAGTGATATTTGACCTAAAATTTATTCGAGTCTAAAAATAGAAATTAAATTTGGATCAAAATCCGAAATAAACGCTATACGTGAAGAACATTGTATGATATATAAGATCTATTTGTATATTCATCAATATCCAAAAAACAATATGTCTTACAAGAAGTTTAAACAGTTTGGAAGGACCTTTTATTAATAAAAAAGAAGAATGTATTCATCCCGTGTTCACAACTATGAATTTCGGGTTCAATTAATTTTATTTAGATCAGAACTGAATCCATACATTTCATCTTTCTCATATTTTTTTTTTTTATTAGTTCTGTATCGGGAGTTATATGAGCACAATCTAATATTTACTTTTCATTTTTTAATTGATGAATTTTTAGTGATTTCAATCTAGTTAAATGCTACATGCACAAAATTTTTTAATAATAAAAATTATCCATCTAAATAATTAACGTGTTATATAACCACACTAGAAAGACCTTTCATTATTTTATCTCGCCACTTGCACATTAATATCAAAATCAAAATAGTAGTAATAAGTTAACAGGAAGAGAAATGGAAACAGAGTAAATTGGACGAAGTGCATAAAAAGATGTCTGGCATTAGTAGGAGACACACAGATAACAGATGGTGAAGAAAGAGATAGTCCGAGATGCAAGGAAAGCTCGCTCGCACGGGACTTGTTCCAGAGCTTTGGACTTTCCACAAGTCGGTAGCTCCTTCAGATTAACAACAAAATAACTCCCTCAAATTAATTCCGTAATTTTTTATTTCATACAGACTACGACGTATATGAGCATATTTTCGTATTCATACCAATTACTTCGATTTGTATAACTAAATTATCGCATTGTATGTACAGATGTACAATGAGTCGTAGTCCTGTACCGCTCTCATTTCTTTTCAATTTTTTGGGAGCAAAATATAATCTCATAATATAATTTTTGAAATTTTTTAATAAAAATTTAGATAGTAAATATTTATATTAAAAAAATTCAAAATATATTTTATGAGAGTATTAGGATGCCTGCTGAACTCCCATCTTTCTCATGTAAGCAATTAAGGGGATGGGGGACTAATAAATTAATAAATATTTAAATTATCAAATCGACAAATAATTATTATATAAAATCATAATAAATCATAAAAATTATTTTAAACCAATCAGTCAAACGGACTGTTAATATGGACTATGTATATTAGTAAAATAATAATATATTATTACTTGACAATCTATAGTGATTGGAGTTGACTGTGTTATAAATATTACAGTGAAATAGCATGACCTCATACTACAGTAGAATGCGAGTATAATACTCCTGCTATATTTGATACTATTGCAAAGTGAAGAATCAAAACATCATAGGATTCTGCAGCTTCCAGGATTCTGCATCTGAGGAAAGAGAAAAACGGAAAAGAAGATGCTTCCTAATTTGTTACTATTACAATATTAATATCAAATTATTAAATGAAATGATAAGATTACTCCCTCCGTCCCAATGAATTGTATACAGATTTCTTTTTGGGACGTCCCATCAATTGTATACATTCCAAAAGTAGTAAACTTTTATAATATAAAACATCATTACACCAACTACTTTCTTCCACTATCTCCATTCTATAATAATATAAACACTATTACACCCACTACTTTCCTCCACCATCTCAAATTTATTATTAAATATATATGGGTCCCACCACTGTACCCATTTTTCATCCAACTTTACTCATTTCTTAACCATTTTCTTGGTCTCCGTGTCCCAGCCATTTGTATACAAATGACTGGGACGGAGGGAGTATGTGTGTAGCCGTATCTATAGATCACTATAGGCCATAGGACTAGGATACAAGTTTCTTTCTCTAAATACTCCTAGCTAGGGTGACAGTTACTGCTAGCATAGGAGTAACTGACAATTTCTTTTACAGAAACCTAGGACGCCCCCGTTATTGTATACTCCCTCCGTCCCAATGAATTGTACACAGTAGTAAACTTTTATAATATAAAACATCATTACACCAACTACTTTCTTCCACTATCTTCATTCTATAATAATATAAACCCTATTACACCCAGGGACGGAACCAGGTTTTTCATGGTATGGGGGCAAAAAAAAATTTGCAACTCTGTAATAAAGATAGGTGAAAGAGAATTTTTGTGGTTTTGTAAAAAAGATACATGAAAGAGGGAAACAGGGGAGCTGAAAAATAAATAATGAGGAGGAAGGAATTGAACTCTAGATCAGCCAGTCATAGTCACATGCACCAACCATGAGGGTAAGATATCAACATTTATATATTTCTAGCACCAACTGATAAGTTCTATAGATCCTACTGGGGGCAAGTACCCCCAGCCTGGATACGTCCCTGATTACACCCACTACTTTCCTCCACTATCTCAAATTTATTATTAAATATAAATGAGTCCCACCATTATACCCAATTTTCATCCAACTTTACTAATTTCTTACTCAGTTTCTTGGTCTCGGACGGAGGGAGTAGTACTGTAATTAGCACAGTAGGATTAGCTGTTGCCGATATTTATTTTCCTAACAGAAACCAAAAATTAAGATCGGTATACTACCAAATCAATTCAAAATTTTATAGTGCTGATTTTTAACCCAAACAAATAAATAAATACTAAATTCCTAGGCATGCTTAAGGGGGCAATGTTGAAATAAAGAAACAGCTGGTGCTTCACTGGCTAAATGTGTATGCAAAACAAAACGCGTCATGGGGCCTCGGAAGGATAAAGTCTATTTCAAGCTGCTGTGAACACAAGACTGCGGGGTGGGTACATACAGTAGTTTGTAAATCGAGAAGAATCTCATGTGGTACGGCATGGCTTCCGTTTAGTTAACTTAATTATTTGCTAGTACTGGTTTCTGGAAATGCCAGCCAAAAGTAACAGATGCACACTGTTTTCATACCACATCCATAGAAATTTCAAGTCGACTAAATTTATATATGTTACTTCCTCTGGAATCATGTAAATTTCTAGTGTGAACCATCATGCATGTGCTTTCTTTAGTTTTTCCCAGGTTGCCGATTTATCTTATTCGATGCTTTCATTTGTTTAAGGTTAAGATTACTTTGTTTTTTTAATAAGAGGTTAGATCACTTTTGACTTTTTAACTTAACTTTCAAACCTCACGAATATCAGATAAAATTTGTTGCGAGATGTACTCGTCAAGCATATAAGAGGGGGTGTTTATATAACACCCCACATCGATTAGTTAAAGAGTATTTAGGCTCATAACCTATAAGTCTAAGGACCGAAACCTCGCTCTGATACCATTTATAACATCTTAAGCCCACAACTAGATGCATACCGGACCCAACAACTCACCACAGGTCGACCCAAAAGTGCTAGCAAATTGGTATACATTAGTTATTTGCTTGTACTTATAAAGGGCCCAAATACTCTTTAACTAATCGATGTGGGATGTTACAGCAACAGTTCTTATATTATCAATAAGAGCTGAGTTGATTTAAATCCCATTGGTTGTGTATTCTGTTATATTCGACATTCGATTTAACAATAGATAAATTCAGCTTATTCTATTGATTAAATTGCGACCTAACAAGTGGTATTAGAGCAGGCTAGTTAAATCGTACTAGTAAAGATCAAGGATGTCAAGAACCAACATGAATCACTCAAAATTCTAGTGCTAAACAAAGACGACTATCCAACTTGGAAAATTAAGATGATGCTATATCTCGAAATAAAATTCGATTTGCTTCGGTGTTTATATATATATATATATATATATATATATATATATATATATATATGCCATTGCTCAAAACAGAACACCCTTAAAAGAAGAACAAAGAAGAACACTTTGGAATCGAACATAGAATCTCATCTAAAACTTGAATTAAATTCTAACTTTAAGCTAATTAACCATTTACTATGAATAATAATAGTATCTAGCATGTTCAACAACAATTATGGATTAAAAATAACATAATTCTATGTGATATTAATCACGTAAAGAATATATACATAATTCTATTCTGTATTCTGTTTTGAATTCTGTTCTGGATTCTATAATATTTCATATTAATAATTTGGATACATTTGGATGTTAGATTTTATATATTAAGTTTAGTTAGTGCTTAACTATGTAATTATAATCATAACAAATCATTTTTTATTAA
The DNA here is from genome assembly GCF_001625215.2 of Daucus carota subsp. sativus. Lineage (NCBI taxonomy): Eukaryota > Viridiplantae > Streptophyta > Magnoliopsida > Apiales > Apiaceae > Daucus > Daucus carota. The sequence continues at coordinate 18,393,374 of NC_030385.2, read as the reverse complement.
AGAAAAAGTGTTATGATAGTGTTTTGTGTTGTTCTTTTTTTAAAGTGTTCTGTGTGGAGTGCAACCATATATATATATATATATATATATATATATATATATATATATATATATATATATATATATATATATATATATATATATATATATATATATATATTGCATTATTTTTAGTATTAGTTAGGTATCTGGAACAGAACTACAAATGAAAAAAATGTATTATTTACGTATTATATTTTGAAATTCCTTTTGAACACACACAACGATGCAAAAAAACATGTATTTAGATTTAGATCCTGAAAATTTATGAAAAATATAGGGTTCTGCAGCAGAACCTTAGTGGTTCTATGGTTCTATTTTAAGCATTGGTTCTCTCTTGAGCGTGACCTATATATATATATATATATATATATATATATATATATATATATATATAAGTGTGTGTGTGTACATATATATATATGTATGTATACACACACACACAAATATATATATCTGTGTGTGTATGTTCCTATCTTTGTTAAAAATACTTTTTTACCAGTTTACTTTCTAATTGCACAACAATGAACAACAATCCTAACAACACTCCAAATTATCAAAAAAACTATAAGTGATCATATAAAATCAGATGATTTTATGTTCTTCTCTAAATAATAAGATAAAAACAAAAACATTCACTTAATAAAAGACTTATTTTTTCTAATTCAAATTATATTTTAATATTGATATGTAAAATTTTTACTAAAAAAGAAATTTGGATAAGGCAACACCAGTCTACTCGTTCAAGGCAAGTCTTCCAATCATTAAGTTTAAGTTATGCTTCATGACAATGCTTCTTTCAATCTTAATGCCTTTAATTACTTCATATGACTAACATATCGAACTTTTAAGAAACGTCAAGCTTCATATTGAATTGGACTATCATTTATGACATAACTGTTCGGATTTATGGGTGATAAACAGCAGTCAACTTAACATTTTCAGGTACTTAGATTTATCTAAGTAGAACATACTGTCACAGCCATAGTATGTCTTTGTAGTATCGTTTAATGTTTATACACTTGGTAGAAGTTCAATTCACAATTGTTCATGCCCCAAGGCGCGAAGATAAATGACAGCAAGAATAAAAGACTGCTACTGTCAAGATGGTTGACAACAGTACTACACAAAGCAGACAGTTGCAAGGTCATGACAACAAGTTTGCATTTGACATCAACATTGGCTGAAACTCCGCAGACAGCAAGTTCCGCTCGCATGACAGCTGAACACTAACGTTCCTACCCAAAGTGTATTCAGGAAGCCACTGTCATCCCAATCATTGTTTGACAGCAAGTTCTGATGTCTCTATGTCACTGTCGCTGGAGATATTGGATTAGATTTGATTCTACATTAAGTCAATCCCGTGGCAGATAAAGATGTTCAATCTTAGGAATGCTGCAGAAAATATGTTTTGTAGCAGACCTACCAAGCCTACAGCTTGAAGCTCAGGTATACACAAAGTTAGGGGTGTAAACAAACCAAACGGTTCGTGAGCTACTCGAGCTCGGCTCGTAAAATATTCGAGTTTGATTCGGTAATAATCGAGCCGAGCTCGAGCTCGAGCTATTTGAATATTTTACCGAGCTGAGCTCAAGCTTCAGATTACTCGGCTCGTAAGGTTCGCGAGCCTTATCGAGCCTCTACTATATTTTAATTATTTTATTATAAATATATATTTACAAATATATTTAATATTTTATTTATAATTCATATATTTAATCGAATCGAACTCGAGCCAAACCAATCATATTTCAAGTTTTTGTCAATATTTAGTGACTCGATTCGAGCTTTCGAGCGAACTCGAGCCTATCGAACTGCTTACGAGCCGAGCTTCGAACTTGAAATTAAAGGCTCGGTCGAACTCGAACTCGAGCCCGAGCCCCGAACTTTTCAGTCGAGCTCGAGCCGAGCCTGGCAGTGTTCGACTCGGCTCGGCTCGATTACACCCCTACACAAAGTCATGGATAGCTACCTATAAAAGAGACAAGTCACTATTCATTCACTTCTGTTGTACTCAAAATAGTATGTTCCTAGGTTGCTTTTCATACAATGTAACAACTGTTGAATAGCATTTTAGGAATGTCGCATGGGCTAAACTCTGTAAAGTAGCAGCAAAAGCGAAAGTCTACTTTATAGATCTGCGAAACCTGTGGTGGCCAAGTTAGGTTAAACTCTGATATAAGTATAGGAACCAAAGCTTGAGCCATAATGCAAGTTTAGTGAATCTGAGAAGATCAAACAGAGAGAACACAAAAGAAGTGAAACACAAGTGTATTTCTTGAGAACGAAGCTCGAGAATTATTTTTCGAGGTTGTAGCAATACAGCAAAATAAATAAACCATTTAGTTTGTGAAGTTAAACTACAAGTGTTCATAACTTAGTTTGCACCTTACTATGCTGATATAATTAAATCTTTAATTGGTTGTTGAATTAAGATTTAAATTTATCAGTATTGCATTCAACCCCCTCCCCCCCCCCCCCACGGCGCGCGCGCAATACATTCGAGGACCAACAATAACCCGCATCATCAGTAGTGATCTTTAGCCACTCATTTGATGGTGCATTTTATTTTCAAGAGTTACTCCAACAATCTGTACCTTCATATAGATAACAAACACCTGTTTAATACATCAACCATATATCATTTGATGTTATTTAAATGAGTTTATTAAGACCAACATAGAATCATGTAAAAATACACTACACACACTACATTAAGAACATGTAATATTAATATACTATATATGTTACATTGAAGAGACACAATCAACATAGAAATTTTTTTAAAAAAATTTCTATAAGATATAGTCTTATCCAAAATCTGAATGAGCCATATTACATTCCCCTCATAGTTTACAATAATATCTTTTTATCATAAAAATCAACTTATCATCAAACATCCAAATTAAAGAATTGTGCCTATTTCTTGTAGGTAATGAAATTATTTTTAGTTAGTTCTCTATTTGAGTTATTATGAAAATCGTATAATATCTCATTTATGATTTTTTTCACCTTCATCAATCATATAAATTATGAACTGTAATATGTTTTAGCTCTTGTAACATCTTGTGACATGGTAGTAGTTAACATCGTTCTTTGTACAGATAGCCCAAGAAACTTCATACACTTGTATTTTGTCTATTGTTAATTTTTTTTTTAAAACCTCAACTTGACGATATCTTGTGTTATGATAATACTACTCTACATAAAACTCAGATTAATCCATATTTTTCACTTTGGTAATATATATAACTAAAACATCGAATTCTTATAAAAAAATTTCACATAGTGATTAGCTTTATTCATAAGCCCCTAATCTTGTTTACAAGCATTATAATACTCAAGTTACTCAATTAATTTTGTGAGCCTCACACCTCCACCCTATTTTGCATCACAAAATATTTCCCTCTCTTATTTCTTTGTTATTCACCCCATTTACCTACCAAAACTCATTCATTTTATTCAGTCAAAAAATTAGAGTTGATTGCACTTGTTGAACATGCCAATATGATAACAAGACTATGACGTATTGACTACCTAATTCTTATTGTTTGTTTCTAGTTATTTCTGTTCGAAATGAATTATGTGATAGTCTCTAAGATCGGATAAAATCAGAATAGAAGATTTCTCCCATCATAAAAAACATAATTCAATAAAGAAGATTTGAAAAAAAATTTCATAATATTGATCATGACTCCACATTAAAGAATAAAAATTTGGAACTAATAACTTTTGAAGTTAAAATTATTCTTAGTCAGATGTCGACAATTTAAAAATTTATTACATGTCAACAAGTATAAATGATTACCGCAAACTAAAATTGTCGACAAGTTTTCTATTCCACTAAAACGTCATATCGTAAATCTCTAATATGCAGAAAGTCTCCCAGTATAAACTCAAGCTTCAATCATATAGGCGAGAAATACTGTATTGAACTCACTTTTAGCAAGCTCATAGAAGCTATCGTAAAGTCACATATAGTAGTAAGAGTTATATGCAATTTGCACCCCTTAACTTTGGACAAAATGCACATTGCACCTAATAGTTTCGGATAATACACTTTGCAACCCCATACTTTCAACCGCGCTACACTAAACACCCTCTCCGTCATGTTCTTCTGTTAACGTTAAATTTTGCAGGGGTATAATTGTCCAAGGGTATTGCAACGGCTATTTTTCAGTTTTATCCTATAAATGATGCCTGTATGTATATTTTTCAGTGTATTAAACAGCAGAAGTGTTTCTATCTTCTTCCTCTTCACCTCCATTTCATTAGCACAGCTTGAAACAATGGCAGAGAAATGTTTATGCGGCAACGTTGTGATCCAACAAACATCATGGACTCAAGCAAATCCGGGGAGGCGATTTGCGGCATGTGTTGATCGGAGGTGCAACAAGTCGTTCCGATGGTTGGAGGAACCTGTTTGCAGTAGAGCTCAAGTTATCATCCCAGGTCTACTTCGAAGAATTAACAAGCTTGAAGAAGAGAAGATGGAGTTGGAAGCAAAACTGGCCAAAAATGCTCTGAAGAAACATGGAAGCTGCCATTGTTCCTGGAGCTTTTCCCTCCTCATTCTAGCTGCAATTATTTCCTATATGATATGTAACAAGGTTGATGTTGAAGGGAAGTGATAATAGACTGATATTGTAAAATGATTTGCTGCTATGTTTAATAACATGAATGAAAAGCAGTCGGTTGAATATAGTTCAATAACTGAATATTTCCATAGATATGTTGCGAAGCAAATGATTCAAATACATAATTGTCCCAAAAGCTAACCACTTAAATACATCATTGTACCAAAAGTTAACCAAGTATCATAAACAAGCACTGAGATAACTGGCAGTACATAGTTGTAATGTGCAAAATAACTGACGTAAACAAAGTCTGAGAAACTTAATACATAGTAGAGAATGATCAAGCTTTCTTGCCAACTGAATATTTCCTTATCACTGCAGCCTTCTGTAGATTCCTCAAAGAAGTGAAGGTCTTTTTCTTTCCAACATAGGATGCTTCTACACCCAGAGGTCCAACTTTGGCTGGAGGTTTAAATGGTCTAGCAGTACCTCCATGTGTGGTTCCTGTAATGCTTGAATTAACTGTAGGGTTGCTAGTATTGTCCATTTGGTGTGTGGTTTGAGATCCTTGACTTTCAACCACTTTTTCTTTCCTTTTGTTCCTCTCATCAAGTTGCTGAAAATAAATACATGTGAGAGAGGTGAATATTTACAGCAAATTACATCTAGGTGCATAATTACAGCAAATTACCTTAGCAGTGCATGTCTTGGTATTATGTCCCACCTCCTTGCAGTAATTACATCTAGGTGTTCTTTTGGAATTGTCTAGTCCACCTACTTCTTCCTCACCAACAAAACCCAGCACTTCTTCCATCTCCTTGTCCTGATTGTCAGCCTAAAAATTCAAGCAAATTTTTACTAGTTCAAGAACTCAAGAACTCAAGCATGGTTAGCAGAACACAAGCAAATTACCAGAACTCAAGCAAATTACATACCTTCTGTTTCTTTTTGCAAGTTCTTGAATTGTGACCATATTGTTGACAGATTCCACATCTTAAGCTAGTTCCCTTTCTCTTTAACATTGTGGGGTCAGAAGCTCTTGCCTCAACTGTGAAATCATTTTTTTTACTTCTATTTTTTTTAGGCCTCCCAGGAGCCCTTCTTAAAAAAAATACACGCGCAAGCATGAAAGCACGGTATACCTGTAAGTTGCCACTTTCGACAAGCACACTCTCTCATTTCACCAACCCTTCTCTCTCTCTCATCAAGTTCAAATTGAGTAAAAGAGAAGTCTTGAAACTCTTGGAAGCTTAGATTTGTAACAGTGACATACAAGTGTAAAATATGAGAATAACAAACTAACATTGCATCAAAATGTTCGACATCACCATCTGTTTCAAGCAGCATCACATTTGTATTATGGAGTCTGGTCTGAGGCAAGTGATACCAAATCGAATAAAACCCCTTCTCCAGTCCTAACTCTTGCATTATTTCATCCAACACAACAATGTTCTGCTCTTCCTTAGGAATGTAGTCAACATAGGTATACTTTCCACCATTATATTTTTCAAAGCTTTCATCAAAATCACCTCCATAATGTATCTTTAAACTATAGAATCGAGGACCCACTACAGTATGAAGCAATACAAAAAAGGAATAAAATAAATTAGGGACCACTGCCATTAATATAATACCAATTAAAGAACCCTAACATCAATATACTACCAATTACAGAACCCTAATTCACATTACTTTATTCAGATTCGAAAAACATAAAGGGACCACCATTAACATATGCATGCATATATCACCAGGAACATACTACCACTAAAAGGGTGCTCGAAATCATTACCTAACTCATTGACGACTTCATAAACTGGTAACCCATCATCATCCGGGACTCCATTCTTCAGCTCTCTGAATCTCCCTTTCATGCTTGTAATCGGGTTTTAGCTCAATTCGCTTTTCTCTGTAATTTGGTGTGTGTGATCGGGTTTTTAGGTTTAAGTTTTGATGTAATAAGGGAGGGGTAACGACAGCAGGGTTTTTGTGTGTAAAATGACTTAATACCCTCCTTTGACTAACGTTAACAGTCAAGATTTAACGGAAACAAGCTTGAGGGGTGTTTAGTGTAGCGCGCTGAATAGTATAGGGCTGCAAAGTGTATTATCCGAAACTATTAGGTGCAATGTGCATTTTGTCCAAAGTTAAGGGGTGCAAATTGCATATAACTCTAGTAGTAACTACAAAACTTGTAGTAAAATAGAATCGTCAACAAGTCTAAAACTCCTGTTGTATAACATTTCGACAAGTCACAATACTCTCTTCGTCCCAAAAAAATGTCCCTTTGACTTTTGTTGAGTCAAGTTGACTATATTTTGACTCAAATTAATATATATATATATATATATATATATATATATATATATATATATATTTATATATATTTATATATATATAATTGTAAAAGTAAAAAAAAATTATACTATTGAAATGTATATTTAGTCTATTTTAAAATGTAACTTTCTGTTTTGTGAAATAATAAACAAATATTTTGTTATTACAATCAAAGATCGATCCATTTAGCTTGTTGAAAACCGAACATGATATGTAATTTGAGACGGAGGGAGAATAGTTCATGCCAAAAAAGCAAAGTCTTGAGGTGACCAAGTGTCAAATTGCTCAGCTTTTGGTTATTGTGAAACAGTTTATAGCAAAAAGGTTCCGATATAACATGAGAACTAGTTAAATCCAGACTTAGAAGGCCCGTGACACATCTTACAGCAGTTGAAAACATTATTAGTATAAATATTGCTACTCGTAGCAGGGGTTCCTGTTGAAAAACTGAGTTAGACAAATGAAACAGAAGTATTGTATTATAAATTCCGACCAAAAAATGTGGGAGATTAAAATATATATTCTACATTAACGTGTATCTGGGAGGCACACCCAAATAAACTCCACATTACTAGTAAAAAGCAAGCATGTTGATATATCAAAAGTTTACATTTCCGATAAACACGTAGAATAACATTCAAGAATGGTGTCGTCAATCCGTACAACTACCCTCTCCATCCTCTCTTCTTCCTCTAAATCTGTACGTACATAACAATCATAAAAAACTTAGTACTAGTATTTAAATCATATGGCAGTGGATGATTTATGATATAAGACGTAAGATACTAAGATTAGAGAGACATGGATGATTTGCACAGATTTTTGTTGACCCGTCAGGTTACTTGACAATATTATATAATTATATTTCTTCATAACTAATTAAATATTGGCCTGATTAAATGCTAGTACTCCCTCCGTCCCTATTTATCTGTCCACTTTAGAAGTAAAAACTTATCCCTATTTATCTGTCCATTTATATAACTAAAGCAAAAAATTTCATTTTTACTCTTATTTATGTTTTCAACGTGATAAACATGTTAGTTTAATGCCAATAACTCATCTAAAAACGTGAAGAGTCTTTGATTTTATTCTTCTAGCTATAAATATCATGACTATTACTCACTGATTCATTAAATTTGTATTGAATAATGAAGTAAGCCCACCAATTTTTCCTACCATTAAGGCATTAAATAAGGGTATTGCTAGAAGTTTCTTATCAAACTTAAATTTTCTTAATATATGTGAAAATATTAAAAATGGACAGATAAATAGGGACGGAGAGTAGTATAATAGTAGTATATACTAACCACATGCCTATGCCACACTCCCGTTTTATTACAGACTTCGTTAGGTGAAGTTCCACGAAATTTCTTTCACTTCGAATTATAGTACTAATTAAACATCATTCTCTATCCGTACGTGCATGCCAACTTTTATATACTCCCTCTTTATTTCTGGTGTATAAATATAACTATATAAGATAGAACTTCATTTCATATATATATCATTATAAAATTACTTCTCGGCTTCCTCTCATTTCTGGTTTACTTAAAATACAGATTCATAATTTTTTTTGAAACTTATCTTATTCTGTATAAAATTTTAAACATTAAAAGTCGAAGAAAAAAGGAATTGTTCTCCTAATTTAATTATACTCCCTCCGTTTCTTTTTTCTTTTCCTGTTTGTGATGTCGGTACTGTTCATAACATGAGACAAATTATTAATTTACTTCTGATCTATAAAACTAAATATAGTCATGAGTGATCTTGTTAGATTCGTATTCACAAGTATTTTAATACGGTGAAGTTTTTATATTTAATGCTACTACGAAATGAAAGATATTAACGATCAAAAATGTGTGTTGGCAAACGTGAAAAGTATAAACATGAAAAGTATTTAGAGACGGAGGGAGTACATAAGAAGATGGACTTAGGTTTCCTATCAGTAAATGTATTTAGTAATATGAAGAATAATTAATTTTAGTATAACAAATTTATTTGAAGAAATCCTCCTTAAATTAAAGTAGTTGTCCTATTTGAGGTGGGACATTTTGTTGCAATAATTTAATAGACAAAATTGAAGTCGTACCATCCGTACGCAGCTGGCATGCATTGCATCTGATATGCATCACTGCAAGTATGAAAAACCTAGCTAGTTTGCAAATATTAATGCTGAATCCTGGGTCCGTGTGGTTTTCAGACCATAATATTGTGCCAGCTCGCATATACGTACGTAGGAGTTAGGACCGAGTTATATATTGAATATTTAAGTTGATATTGAAGATTATGGTGGTGTTTGGTTGCCCAGTATAAGTCGACTTCTGGGCTTATAAGTTATAAGTACTTATTTTGTACCGTTTGTGTAAAAAGTTAAGAAGCACTTAAAAGAAGTTAGGATTGCTAGCTTTTATTTCAGGACTTCTGCTTATTTCCCAAACAGTTTAATCACTTATAAGTTTTAACTTGCTTTTGACTTCTACTTCACTTTTTTATTTTAAGCAAAAAGCACTTATTTTAAGCTCAGCCAAACGCCCCTATATTCCCTCTGTCGCAATTTATTTGAAATACTTTCTTATTTGTGCATGGATGTTCAAAAAGAATACATTCTCTATTTAAAATATTTTTTTTAAGATTATTACAACCGTATATTGATAAACTACACTCATTTGATATTTACTAATTCTCTTTTTGTGGTTAAAAATAAGTCAAGGATCATTTCTTAAAAACCACGCCACTAAAACAAGCTCGAACAAAATGGGACCGAGGGAGGTTGCCAAAGCTCAGAGATGATTCCATGCCGTAACAGTAGCGTCAAGGGGATATGGGTTGAAGTTCTATTTGTTGTGGATACTGGAAGAGTGAATCTTATACAGTAGTACAGTACTAATTACATGATAATGTAGGAGTATGATGAGGCAATACCCATGTGGGCAAGCTCAATGAACCATCCATCAGTAGTTTCCAGGAAACTAAGAGAGAAGAATGGTTAGAGTAGCTAGTTTCCAGGAAAAAGAAACCATATCCAAAGGGTGGCACAAATAGATAATGCTTTGCAGACAACATAATCTTGGAGGAGGAGAGAGCTTGTTGACTCAATCTCTTACATGTATATTTGTTTTTTCGGTTTTTCTATGGTGTGCTCATGGACACACAATAAGCACAAAATTTGATAGTTTTTCTTTGTTTTGATTGGCTTACACCCCTTTAATAATATGGCTCCTTCTGCATTCACATCAACCTCACCAATCAAAACACACCAAATTTATGAGTTTCCATGCTTAGCATGTGGTCATGGACACACTCTAGCAGTGGCGGAACCAGGATTAATTTCGACCCCGGGCTAAACTACAACTGAACTCTACGATTTTGCATAATTTGATAGCGTTGTAAGATAATTTCGTCGTCAATGTATCTAAATATGACCTTCTCGATGTAAACCAGCATGCTATCGTTCAACCACTCATCCCCATCTTGTTACGCAAATAAGTCTTAAGTATTTTCATTACAGAAAACACTCTTTCAACAGTAGCTGTTGCGACAGTTAAAATTAAAGCTAACCCAGTGAGACGGTAAACCAAAGGATAAGCTGTATTTCTATGTGTTCCGACCATCTTAATAGCAAGCTCTGCAATATTTTGAAACTCAGAGAAACTATTATCATTTTGCACATCATAAATGAAATTATCCAGCTGATTTGTTAACAAAACTTGGTCCATTTCAGAGAAATGTAATTTCAATTTGAGCTAATTTTTTTTATATATAATCATTTTTAAATTTGTCCCCGGGCTAAAAAGTTGAAAAAATATATATTTTACTTATTATTATTTTCTCAACCGGGGCTGGCGCCGGGGCTAGCCCCCCCTGGTTCCGCCCCTGCACTCTAGACAAACCCTTGTTTTTTTATTATTTCATACACAATGCTACACTAGTTATGTACACACGTGGGAAACCAAGCTGTTCTATTTATATCATCTCGATCATGTCCCTGTGCTACGGCTGCACATTTTAACAAAGGTTAAATGGTGCGTTGGCAACTCAACTGACTGGAAATTTGTAACGGGTCATCCAATTATCGATGATGAATGTCTGTCTACCAGGAGGGCTGTAAAAGGCATTTAAAATTGTGAAGGATATGGTATTTCAATCAACTAGTAAAATTTGGTGTTTTTTTTCGTTTGGATGGCGCTCAATATTTGACAACACAAGCAAATGAGTGTTTTAGAAATGATTTATCTTGACTCAGAGTTCACTCAATCGATGGAAAACACAAAAGATAAAGTAGAGATACGTGTGGTGGCTTACTCTATTCACAAGGATGCAAGTAATATACTCTTGTATATAGTACAGATAATAATAATTGTATAAAATACATCTATTTATAAATTTTTTAATATTAATATATGTTATTGATAGTGTTTCTTTTTTTGTTTATTTTCTAACTATTATTATTGTATTTTTTATAAATTTTTATATATATAATAAAAAAATTATATTTATCTTATATCAGTGTTACACGATCACTTATGTTGTTTTATAATACATCACTGGTGGTATTTCTGGTGTTTGAAACTTTTTAATAATGCAGGAATAAGGTACCTCCACGTATTGTAGATGAGGAGAGTTTTTTAATACTACAAATATTTTTCCCCTTTTTAAACAAGGTGATTTATGAATGACCAAAAAATATAAAAAAGATTCTGAAAAAATGGCGTTGAATACCTCTAACACGCCGCATCATGTACCGTTCAGTTATAAGGATAAAACGCTACACGATATAGCGTTCTAAAAGATAGCATTATAAGAGTGATTTTACCTGGACTTGGGCTTGAAACTCTAGATAAAGTAACATCTTAACCTACAAGTTATATCATTTAGAGTTAAATTTCTAAGATTTAGATGTATTTTTCTTATGGTCTTGGGCTAAATAAGAAATAAACACTACTCCCTCTGTTTCTATTTACTTTTCCCGTTTGAAATGTTGGGACTGTTCATATCATGAGACAAATTACTAATTTACGTCTAATCTATAATACTAAATATAGTCACGAGTGATCTTGTTGGATTCGTATTCACGAGTACTTTAATACGGTGAAGTTTTTATATTTAATACTAATACGAAATTAAAGATATTAACGATCAAAAGTACGTGTTGGCAAACGTGATAAAGGCAAACAGTATTAAGAGACGGAGGGAGTAGCGTTTTAAAAAAAAACATAAGTCGCATTTGGAAGTTAAAAGGTTTGGGATAAATTAGAGATATAGGGTGTTTTAGAGTTTTGACCATTTCAATCTGCTAATGTTGGTGTTTGATAGTTAGCAGTTGAAATAGAGGTTTGAGCTCAAAAAGCTAATTTTTAAAAAATTATTTTGAAAAGCTTTTCGGGTTAGAGTTTGTGGTATGCGTTTCAAACACCTATTTACCAAAAAGTTTTCCAAAAAACCGCTAATTCAATCTGCTAGTCAAAACATCTATTTCAATCAGTTGGTCAAAACATCTATTTCAATTCAATCCGCTAACAGCTAACCGTTAATTCTGAAACAGGACCATGAACATTACACGAAGTAACATTAAAAAGTGATATTTAAGATCATATTTTCCGGAATTGATATTTAGAGCATTGTTGCTTAACGTTGTGATACTCGGAAGTCGGAACCAATGCCCAAAAAAACATAATAAAACAAATATAAAAATATTGTAATATGTTTGCTTATTATAGGACCATAATTCTGTCAGCAAAGGTTGAAAGTTTCTCCTTTTCCGGTGTTTTCTTATCCACAGCCTGTCGAGAAATACGGGTTTCACCTCTTGTCCTGCCTTGAATTTGTATCACTATATTTTACTTTGACCCTAAAATTCTACAACTGCAACTCAAGTCAGCATTCTGCCTATGACTCTATACACGTATAAAACCAGCTGTATCATTTGCATAACTATATACTCCCTCCGTCCCATTTTAACTGCTTTTGACTTTTTTACACGTATTTTAAGATGTTAAAAAAATCACATCTAAACATAATAATTTTTTATAAAATTTATATCAAATAAAGTTTAGAACCTAAACTTTTATTTGATATAAGAATTGAATTATTTTATTAAGTGTAGATATTATTTTTTTACATCTCAATATACGTGCTAGAAAGTCAAACATCAGTTAAAATGAGACAGAGGGAGTACAAGATATTAAGATGAACACATAGTATCTTATATCTCCATAATGCATAAAACCAAAGGAAAGCTTTAGGAAGCTCACCAAGCCAACTTCACTGTTTCACCAAGAACAAGGAAAAAACCCCTTCATCCCCAACATCCATTGAGCGTCGGTACCCGATACAACTGAATTCACTGTATGCTAATACAATTGACAATCAAATATTATAACACTCTATTACTTTCAATTACAAGTAGAGTTTCCATAGAAGTGATATCACTAATGAAATTACAAATGTGACATATAAGTCAAGTGTAACCAAACCTGTAATCAAGATTCTCTGGATATTGCATTTTCAGTAACCCCTTCGAACGAACTCAATGCTTTCATAATCGATTCATATACCTTAATTCCTTCCAAATACACAGAAGCCTCCAAGTACTGGAAAGTTTATATTTGGAGAGGCAAATAAGTCAGCAATATTTAAGAGCCTGAGTAGTACAAAAACATATACTGCGATGGTTTGCAAAATTTGTCTGACCTCATTATGGTCATGAAGTAAGATGGGAGTATTCTTCATAGGGGAGAAACCAAGAGTAGGGATTCCCATCTGCCTCATGAATCGAGCATCAGTAGTAGAAGATAAGATCTCCGGCTTTCCGAGTTTGCCACCAGTTGCCAAGACAGCTTCCTTGAAAACAGGCCACCAGGGATTGGAATTGTTTGTGGATGTCATCATGGGGCGGCCAGTAAAATCTTTAAGCGGCCCTTTCTGCGTAATCTGGTGTATCGCATAATTAATTTCTAGTATTACTAGAAGCAAGAAAAATAAAAACATCATTTCTGAGATACAAGTAATATCATCTCAGATTGTTTACTGAGTTTGTTAGACTCCCACTCTCCTAGAGGGGAAGAAGTGTATATATGATGGACAAAACAAAGAAAATAAAATAAATTGTATAATGGTAAATATTGTGGAATGAAAGCACATGGTAATATCTGACACTCACGAGGCATTCTAAAACCAGATCTTCTAACACCTCGTCAGAATTATTCTGGTCTCACCAACTAAACCACAGAGCATAAAACGAGATCCGTACATATAAAGCTCCTCCACATTATCCCTACTTGTCCACGACATGATCCAAGAAACACCAAAAGTGAGACATAGTGGAACTCTAGTATCTATGGAAACGGAGCAAAGAGCATGAAATCAAAAACTTCATTACAGTCTTGCCAATATCCTACATTAATCTAGAGTATGTCAACGACACTTGCTATTTCTGGAGCACTTATAGCAACATACAGAACTCAGAAAATCCTTACTATCATAATTACTCAAGTTTGCCTCTTTTCGCATTATACCTCAACCCTTTACAAAAGAAAGTAGTGAGTGCTACAGGACAGTACACAAAGTTGAGTGACAATTGAGTGTGCAAACTGTTGAAAGAAGTTACAGGATAGGGGGCTAGAGTGCACTCATTTATGTTGCATGCTAAGTTCTTACAGTCGCAGGGCACTTTGTTACTACTGAAAACCCATGACCATATTGTCCAATGCACGGAGATGTCTGAGAAATCCAGATATCCGGTTCTCCCCCATATCTGCGCATTCTTGCTTATCGCTTCTGCTTTCTTCTGGAGTGTGCAGATATATGTTAGCGAAAATTGTAAAATTCCAATATTCCACTTGATATATCTAAAGTCCTTCGCGAAATATAGGATTCACTTTACCTATTATTCTGATTTCAGTCTCTTCGAATTTTACTTGAACCAAGAGGTTTAGTACTGTAACTGAAGCCACATTCTGCTATGGCTCAGCATACATCTATACTTATAGAAGTTTGAATACAAACACGCAAACACACACATTTTGTCGTGTAATTGCGTATCAATAATGCAAAAACAGAAAATATGTACTAACCAAATGGAAAGCTTTGAAAACCAACTCGAGCCGACCTCACTATTTCACCAAGAAAAAAACTTCAATTCAAGAGTGCAGAGGAAATTTCAAAAGTACGTATATGGTATACCTAGATCGTATATGCCAGCGAAATAATAACATTGGATGAGACTACTACAGAAATGTTCATGAAGATTTGTATTAAATTAAGTTTAAATCTACTGAGACTTATATAATGTTCTTATTAGTTACAGATATTAGGTAAAAATATCTGTAATAAAAGTATCTGTAGTACCATTACCATGTAATCAAAGAATGTTCCACCATGTTTTTGATTAATGATACAACTAAATTCAGTGTACACTGATTCAAATGTCCATTTTTTTGGTCAAAATCAAATATGACTGAAAGCATAAAAGGAATCAGGCTTATTCCACATTGCTGTGATATATGTCCAGCGAAATTACTGCTGTGACGAACTAAAGTGTTATCTAGCTCAGAATCAAAATTCTTTCAAAAATTAAATTTTCAAGAAGTATCCCCCTCAAACGAACTTAATCCTTTCATAATTGATTCGTAGATCTTAATTCCCTCCAGATACACAGAAACCTCCAAGTACTGCAGTTTAAATATAGGAGACAAATATATTAGCTATGGGAGTTTGAGTTGTACATGAACATAAGAGGATGGATTGCAAAATTTGTCTGACCTCATTATGGTCATGAAGTAAGATGGGTGTGTTCTTCATTGGGGAGAAACCAAAAGTGGGGATGCCTATCTGCCTCAGGTATTTAGCATCTGTAGTAGAAGCTAAAATTTCTGGTTTTGCTAGTTTGCCACCAGCTGCTATGACAGCTTGCTCAAAAACAGACCACCAAGGATTGGAACTATTTGTGGGTGTAACTAATGGTCGACCAGTATAATCTCTCAACGGCCCTTTGTGAGTTATCTAGTATATTGAAACTAAGATTAGCAGGAACAATGCAGTGCAGAAATAAATTCCCATTATGATCAGAAGCAAGAAAAAATGATATTACCGGTTAAGTTACCAGATCGAGCTATGATGTTAAGTTACCAATCCATCTAAAACCCTTAAGGTGTTAACGAAAAGGGACTCTACAGAATCTTAAATTATATTCTAATCTTCTCAAAATAGAAGTACTATAATCTTGATTTTTATATCGTGAAAAATAAATTAGACTCTGGGAGGGAAGGATAAAGTATTAACTTGTCTAACAGTAAATCCTATTGAAACAAACCATATGGAGACATTTGATCATGAAAAGCATAATAACCTAATGAGTCAGCTTTACCACATACAGAAACTAAATCTTCCAACTCCTAAGCAGAATCGTTCTAGTCCACTAAACTAAATCAGTATGATCCAAGATACACCAAAGTAAGACATGATAGAGCTGTATAATCTACAGATAATGAACAAAGGGCATGAATAGAATATCGTGCAATACAGTCTTATTGAAATCTTGAATGAGCACCTACACACCTATTGGATTAGATACCAATATAAGGTTTGTAATGGTAGTCTACCTGTGAGTTTGAAACACATGCGAAGGGTTTCAGTGTCTTGTACTGTAGGTGGCAGTTAATGTTCGACCAACTATTTCGGTGCAATTCTAACACACCAAAATAATAACTATAAAAATAAAATAAACACTCGAGCTTGCAAAAAATTTGTGCCTTTTTCTGTGATGGAGAGATGTTCGATTATTAACTCTGTGATATGAGGATTGAGGACCTTTTGTACTTGTGTAGTATCTCATGACGTCAATGTTAGTTTTATATGCTTTGAGGTCAGAGTATAAAGGTAATGAAAGAATGGTACTACGTAGTATTTATGTTGTCGCTTCGGAACTCCAATGACTAAAAGAAAATTGCTAATTTTTTATAAGTTTCCCTTCTCAAACTTTTAATCTAGTTTCCAGAAGCATCTTCGGGTTGCTACAGAAGATTTATGTCAGTGATTCTTTTCGAATAGCTATTCAGATTTGTTGTTATGAATATATTACTTCCCAACTCTTATTATTTCAGAGAGCAGTATGCGTCAAAAAATACTTCTTTGCCTGTGACGACAATGTAGTTTGTGTTTCTCTATACCAGAACTCTACAATTTTGCGCCTCACGAGGGTCAGACTTCGAATGAAATTGAAAAAAGATAGTGGCGGGAGGGAAGAACTGAAAGAAGGAAGGGTCAAGAAAACAGAGTGTAAATTTGGTATAATTAGGTCTGTTATGAGAAAATATGAGCATTTAGATATGTGGCAATGAAACCATGAATACTTATCTACACCAAAACACATATTTCATTCCATTTAATAATCTCATCTCTTTCATTCCTCCCAACCAAATGAAGCATTAGGTTTCTTGTTATTTTGTATCAGATGTTACCTTGTAAATTAAGGTGAATCTATAGAGGCACATTGCTAAGAAAATTTGTGCACAATTATACTAGGTTTGGTTGTAAAAGGCAATGAAAGATGCTCAACTCTGAACTTATACTCGATTACTTTCAAGCAGTCATTTACAAAACCAAAGATTCATCATATTATTATGCAATCGAGCCCTAAATTTTTAAAGATTTAGTTCGGCACCTTTAGAAGTTTTTCTAAGATAATCTTATATATCGACCACAAGAGGCTCTTTCTAGAACTTGAAGGTTGAACCAAAAAACAGGTAGTCACTGATTACCTAGACTATGCAAGAAAATATGATTAACAGCTTGAATCACAACCACAATGGAAAGAAATATACAGTAGAGAAGTATTAGGTAACAGAAAGATACTAAACCAGAAGGATTGACTAAGGTTAATTAACTAATCTCCTTACCGGAGCTTTGGTTGTGTGCTCTATGCTGCAGTAAAAATTAGTTTCTCACATTATCATGTAAAAGGCTTACTTCTCTAGGAGCAAGCGTTGCGCGCCAGGAAGCTATGGACAAGGAGTTTCAGACTGACAATTTAATGACTTCAAACGCCAAAAACAAACATTAATTCATCTACCTCACTCGTTCAAGTCTCTCCTCCCTCTTTTCTACAGCAGTTCTGAAGTTGCTGACATTGTGCAATCCTTGGTATTAATTAATGAGACTTTGCATTTGTGTTTGAGAGTAAGGTGTTTGGAAGCTGCTGGGCTATTAGCGTGGCCCTGGCTCAAGGTGACATTCATGTGTTGCATTCTCAAGGTAGTGGGGTTTGCGGAGGGTTTTAACACCATTAGTATCGTTTCGTTGCTATCTTCTAAATATAAATTTTGGTTATGTTTTTTTTTTGTTATGTTTTTTTGCTCATCTCTCAATTAACCTTAGAAAAAATTCCAACATTAAAAAACTCTCCTCCTTTCCTAACTGTAAGTTTACAACATGAGTTCTCTTACTCTTACATCAAAAAAGTTTCAAAGATTAAAAACACGGGTGAAATGTACTACAAGACAAAAACTCCATCATTATCTTTTTAAGTTGTTATGTAACTCATGCAAGCTAAATAATATTTTTTTATTAATAAAGAAATAAAAAATATGATTTATAATTAGTTAAAAAAAAACTACTATCACTAACACATATTAATATTAGGATATACTTATAAATCGATGTATTCTACTTCAACTGAAATCAACTAAAAAAATTATATAAATAAGCGTGAATCTTCTTACCTCTAAGGTCTTGCGCTCCAAGATAAACATTAAGTTATCATGTAACCGATACGATACAAGATAAATAATATTCTTTTTATTATAAATGAAGAAATAAAAAATATAATTTATAATTAGTTAAAAATAAAAAAAGGTAAAACTACTATCAAACATATACTTATATTAAAAAATACCTATAAATAGAGGATAAAATATAAAAGAAAACATAATCACTTTGTCAATAATATTTAATCAAATTTCAACACATTTTAATTTTTCATATAAAAAATTATAATGATGTTAAAAATTAAATTATAAATATAAATATTTTAATTATACAATCATTTGTGCTTTGCATGGTTTATATATTAAAAAAAAACAAATATAAACTATGAGAGACAGACCCGCATGTCTCATTATAACGTGCTCTAATCAAAAAACAAACCCGAACCATCATATAACTCTTCTTTAACGTATTCTACTTCATGACAAACACAAATCATCATGTAACCCTTTGTAACTCTAACGTTGTCTGCTCTAATACAAACCGGACTCTAATATAAACAAACAAACAAATAAGAAGCCAATACATGATACTCCCTCTGTCTCGGCTAATTTCCTTATCTTGGGAGACAAGGACTTGGCACTCAATTTAAGACTCGTATAAAGTGTAGTTCCAAAAATTATTTTAACTTTTTTCTGTATAGAAATTTAATGTTTAAATATTTATATAAAAAATGAAAATTTTAAAAATAAATTACGAAACTTTATTTTATATGTACCTTAAAATGCGTGTTAAGCAACGAAAAAAAATTGTGAATGAATTAGAGGGACGGGGGGAGTAAATAATATCTTTTTCCTTACAAAATGAAATATTTGATTTGAAATTAAACGGAAAACACATTATCACATATTAATATTAGAAACACATTTACAGATAGATAATAAAAATATTTATTGTTTATACTACCGATTTACAATGTAAAAAGAATATTGTAAAAGCTAAATTTTCAAAAAATAAAATATAATCAGTCGGCTAATATATTTTAATCAAACTTCAAATCATGAATACTAAAATGCCATCAAAATAATGTTAAACATTAAATTACAAATAAAAATTTCAAACTATATACTCGACCGTGCTTCGTGTGAATTTAAAGCTAGTACTATATTAAAGCCAAACATGCAAAAGTTTGGTCGTTGGTTTGTAGTCCTATACAGTGAACTATAACCGTTGGATCATTTACATTGAAATTTTTAATATTTCACTAAGAATCCACTAAAACTATAAGATTCGAATCCCGTTAACAACATATTAAAATCAGTTATTATTTAAACATATATAAAAAAATTATTAACCAGTAATATACACCCGTGCATTACACGGGTTATAGCCTATAGGCTAGTATGTATTATGCTAGGTTTATATATAAAAATGTTGGTAAAACTTGAGTTGCTACACAGAAATTCCTCAACAGTAAAACTCTTGTTGCACCAGTAGGTAGAGGTGGCCAAACGGGCGGATCGGGCGGATCGGGCGGGCCGGGCCGGTTCAACAACGGTTCGGTTTGATTCCAGGAGAACCCGTAACCGGCCCGATTGTACAGACGTGCCGGGCCGGGCCGTGCCGGTCTATCAAAGAGGAGAACCGGAACCGTGAATGATGGGTTTGACGGTTTAGACGGGCTGCGCAGGTTCGCGGGTTGGTGAGTCGATTTAGTATGACGGTTCAAGTTGACTTGGTGTTGGTGAATGGTGGTGTGTGATTTATGCGTAGAGTGAATGTGGACAGAATGTGGCTAGTGTCACAAGACTTAGTTTTGTCTTTTTTATTTTCAATTTCAATTTTTTTTTGTTTTTCTGATAACAAGAGCAAGTGTATATAATTTAATAACTTAGTAAATTTTGATAATTTTAGAAAATTGATAATAAATTTTTATATGATATTAGCTTTTAAATTTATTTTAGTTTAATGTTATTGTTTAAATTAATTTTTAATAAATTGTGAACTAATTAGTATAATTATTACAATTATAAAACTAATGATTATTATATCTTTAATTTAATAGGATTTTTTTATCTTTGTTTTCAAATTTGAAAAACTAACAATTTATACAAAATCAAGTTAAAACTTAAAACTAAAGAATAATCGAATTGTAAAATCAAAATAAAAACTAACACAATCAAAACAAAAACAAACAAAAATAAAAGCAATAGAAATTATAAAACAGGTAAAATAGTTAACATATGTCGGATTTTAAAGACTGGATAACCCCAACTCTGCAAAAAACTGAAACTGACAGACAGGCCGTGCCGGTTAGCGGGCTGTGCCGGTTCGGCGGTTCATTTCGGGTTGGCGGTCCATGCCGGGCCGGTTTATACGGTTCACGGTTTCAGATTTTTAAACCCGTATTCGGCATGTTTATTGTAACGGTTCGTGCCGGTTTTGAACCGGGACGTTAAAACACGTGCCGTGCTGGATAAAATGGCGGTTCGGGCCGGTTCGGGTCGGGCCGAACCTCCCGTTTGGCCAGCTCTACCAGTAGGTAGTCACATTGACTAAGTCATGCATATCTTGTGTCTCCAATTGGTGTTATGTGTGTGAGCTTGGTTGGTTGTTTAAACTCACTTATTACAAGTCTTGACATGATTGAGTACTTTTTTTTTACTTTTTTTTTGCTAAATAAGAACATGATTGAGTACTTGGCAACAATAAAACACCTGATTAACTAATCTCCTCACCGGAGCTTTGGAAAGATATATACAGTAGTGAAGGATTAGGTAACAGAAAGATACTAAACCGGAAGGATTGACTAACATTAATTAACTATTCTTCTCACCGGAGCTTTGGTTGTGTGCTCTATGTTGCAGTAAAAAGTAGTTTCTTACATTATACATTATCGTGTAAAAGGTTTACTTCTGTACGGGCAAGCATTGCGCGCCAGGAAGTTGTGGACAAGGAGTTTCAAACTGACAATTTAATGACTATAAACGCCAAAAAACAAACATAATTCATCTACCTCACTCGTTCTAGTCTCTCCTCCCTCTTTTCTACAGCAGTTCTGAAGTTGCTGACATTGTGAAATCCTTCCATACTGCTTGGGTAATAATTAATGAGGTTTTGCATTTGTGGTTGATAGTAAGGTGTTTGGAAGCTGCTGGGCAATTGGGGTGGCCCTGGCTCAAGGTGACATTCATGTGTTGCATTCTTGTGTCTCCAATTGGTGTTATTTGTGTGAGCTTGGTTGGTTGTTCAAACTCACACTTATTACAAGTCTTAACATGATTAAGTACTTGGCAATTATAAAACACCTGATGCTGTACTCCACAAGAGAATTTTTTTTACCTTGTACTGTAATCTAAACAGACATACAACAACCTAATGTATAACCTTATTAAACAACTCAATCCAAAACTATGCAATGATCACACCTCCCCTCATCTTATTCCCTCCTATTCTTAAGATGTTTTAAGGGCAAAGCAAGGATTAGACTCAATAAAACCACATTAAAATAAACAAAAATAAAGTTATCACCTCGTATGTCATATTCCTAATGGCTGGTGCCCATTCCTCAGTAATCCTTCTCTTTAACATATCCGAATCAGCTGTTGGTGGTAATCGTACATCGAACCCTGCTTCTGCCTCAGATGGTTGCATATTCATCACAAATCCCTGCACACATTAAGTTTGTAGATTCTATTAATACAAACAGATCTATCCAAGATTCAAAAACAGCCAGATCAAATAAGCACAATAACTAGACTATGTAGTATAAAAGAGGTTTGATTATACATCCAGTTTTTAACCTTTAAAATTCTATTAAGCATTCACACACAAATCTTTGAATCAGATTTTTTATATACCGGCCCCTTAAGTTTGTTAAGGTATCCTAGCTTATCAAGATAGAACTTACAGTTGGGGAAGGAGTACCCGCTTTCAAATAAACAGGATTCACCGAAATAACTTCAGAAGTCATCTTCAATCCATCCTTAACCAAATCAAACTGATATTCCCTAAATTTGGTCATAAGCTCCACACTCTTCATCAAATTCTCCATAGCACTATTATCGAACAACTTAGACCCATGACCGGGATTCCCTTTGGCCTTGATCACCAAATTCCAAGGTGCTCTATCAGCATAAAACACTCTAAACTCATCATTAATCGAAGTCTGGCCCTCATCCAACATGAACCCAATATTCAGATCCTTAAACTCTTTAGACTCCACAAACTTCATCATCCCATCAAACCCACCAATCTCCTCATCAGGAACATAACTGACATGAATAGTCCTGATGGGCATCTTAAAGTTCGGATCTTTTTGAATATTCCTGAGACTTTCCAAGTATTGCATCCCAATGCACTTATCATCTTGTGCTCCCCGGGCATAAATCTTGCCCTCCGGTGTCAAAGTGGCGGCGAAAGGGTCGTGAATCCACTTGTCGGGCTCAGCAGGGACGGAATCGATGTGGGAATTGAATAGAATGGAAGGTAGAGAAGGGTTTGAGCCAGGGAGAGTCAAGAGGAGGAGGGGTTTGATGTGATGTGGAGAAGATGAGAAAGAGAGAGTTTTAATTTGGAGATTGGGGATGGATTGAGCTTGTTGAGTTAAGAAATTGATGGCAGAAGTGTAATCTGGAGTAGGGTGAGCTGTTTTGATTCTTAGGTAGCGTTGGAATCTAGTTATGGGAGTATCTTGTTCGTTTTGGTGGGCTGTTGCTGATGAGCAGAGAGTGAGTGACACAAGTACTAGGAGGAGGAGAGAAATGAAGAGATGATTCAAGTCAGTCATCGTGTGAGAGCGTCAAATGATCAGTGCCGATTGAGCAAGAGATTAGTGTTTTAACTGCTGCATCGAGGAAGAGGTTCAGCTAGCGTCAACTCAAGTCTAATAATAAAAGGGTCATGTTCCTTGACAATACAATTATTTGACACACAGCTCTCCAGTCGTTGGATTGATGA
Organism: Daucus carota subsp. sativus; assembly: GCF_001625215.2. Taxonomy (NCBI): domain Eukaryota; kingdom Viridiplantae; phylum Streptophyta; class Magnoliopsida; order Apiales; family Apiaceae; genus Daucus; species Daucus carota. Next base: position 18,369,762 of record NC_030385.2, on the reverse strand, counting down.
ACCAACGGTCGGGACAAAAGATTAGATTTTTAAGTACCAGCATAAAATAATCGCGGACACTATATCTTCCGCGCTTTTTTACGCGAAACATAGGTGTATCCGCGGTTATTTTTCGCAGACGACCCAGAAAATTTACACGCACTTTTTTTATAACCTAGGTGATCAACACAACTTGTGTTCCACAAAATTTGGAAAGTGTAGAGCTGATTTGTGGTGTTTTGTGGCAAGAATCTCATCCAACTTCCATCTTTGTTTTTGGTAAGCTTAATTTGTTGTAGTGTGTTGTGCATTATTTGTTGTGTTGTAATGGATAAAATGTTTGCAAGATTTGAAGGTAGAAAAAGTTCGAAGAAAACCAAGAATGTTGATGTACATGATGATGTTAAATGTGGTAATGATAGAGATAATATTGAGTATGTTAAAGTTGTTGATAGCGATGGTGAGGAGTTATTTGTTAGTGAACAATTAGATGAAGGTGAGAAATTGTATGATGTTATAGGTAGTATGCATGAAAGTAGTGGTAATTTGCACATAGTGATAATAATGTTGATGGAGATGAGCCTATTAGTATTCCCTACTTGAATCAAAAAATTTCTAATTTACAAGCCGGAAAGAATTTGTTTAGGGCGTATGCTTTAAAGAATGATTTTGCAATTAAGATACACAGAAGCGTGTCAAAGATAAATCCATATATGGTCGAATGTATGTTTGTAACTTAGCGGGAGAAAATCGTGGGAAAAACCTCGTTGAGGACGATGAAATATTGATTGGGAGTCTTAATAGTGTTAACGGAAAACGCCGTAGAGATGTGCTTCCTAGGAGTGGTTGCAAAGTTAGAATGTACATGGTTAATAAGAAAAAAATAAGTCACTGGGAGATAATCGCTTTGGAATTAGAACACAACCACGAAGTTGTGAATCCTTCTAAGATGAGTTTGATAAGACGGGAGAGACATGTGACCGCGGCTCAAAGAAATTTAATCAAGACCTTACATGTTTCGGGTGTCCCACCAAGACAACAAATGAATATTTTTGGTAAAATGCACGGAGGAGCGGAACAAGTAGGTTTTGATAGCCAACATTTAAGAAATGTCTTACGCGATTTTAGAAAGGATAACATGGGAGTAAACGATGCTCAAGCCGGTTTGGATTTGTTGTATCATTTGAAAGAAGAGAGTGGCGGTAAGTTTTTCATCAAGACTCTCCTTGATGACGAACAAAGATTGAAGTGTCTTGTACGGGTCGATCCTGCTCTTTGATGGCCTACAGAAACTTTGGTGATGTGGTTGCGTTTGACACTATATATCGAACTGATAGATATGATATGCCGTTTGTGCCTTTCACCGGAGTCAACCATCACTATCAATCAATACTTTTTGGTTTTGCACTTGTGCGGGATGAATTGAAGACAAATTTTGAGTGGGTTTTGAGTACTTGGCTAGAGGCAATGGAAGGCAAAGAACCCTTGGCTATCATAACCGATAAAGATCAAGCCATGGCCGCAGCTATTGAATCATAAATTCCGAATACATCACATTTGTTATGCTCATGGCACATTAGCAACAAATTCCCCGAGAAACTTGCAACATATTATTCCAAGGAAGGGTTTAAATTTGATTTCAACAATTGCATATATCACTCTTTGACCGAAGTTGTGTTTGAGGATCGGTGGAAGGCTTTGATTTTAAAGTACAATTTTGAAGGCAATACATGGCTTCAAGGGTTATATGCTTTGAAGCATAAGTGGGTCGAGGCTTACACAAGAAACATCTTTTCCGCGGGTCAAAAGACCACGTCAAGAAGTGAAAATGAAATGCCTTTTTCGATGCGTATGTTGGTTCTTGCACCGGTCTGAAAGATTTCGTAGAGGGTGCACAAAAAGCTTTGGAGAGGCAATTCATGCGTGAGAAAGACGAGGATTACAAGACGTGTCACAGAAGTCGCTGCATGCAAATGAAAACCGCTCTGGAGCACCACGCAACTTTCATTTATACCAAAGAAATGTTTCGAAGATTTTAAGAACAATTGGTTGAATCAACTAAGTACTTTCTATAGAAAGATAGAGATCGGTCCTTGGAAGATGTTGAAGACACATTCTATAAATGTTACAGACTGTTGACGCGTGCTTCTGAGAGAACCACGTATCTTGTTTCATTCAATAAGGTTTCATTATGGGGTTCATGCATTTGTAGAATGTATGACCATGTTGGCATGCCATGCCGTCACATTATTGTCGTCCTGATGAAGAAGTGTGTGGCGGAACTACCGGAACATTTTTTGAAACGGCGTTGGACAAGGGACGCCAATAGAGTTGATGGCAAGTTGCCATATCACACGTCCGAAGTTGAATCACCATCTCATGAATTGACTCCCACGGAAAGATTTAACCACATGACATTACTTACCATGGCGTTTAGTCATAGTTGCATGGCATCGAAAGAGTGGTTTGAGTATGCCGTTGGGGTTATTAATCGGGAAACGAAAATACTTGAGAGCATGCCCGTCGACGGGGTTGAAAATGAAGGAGGTGAATTCAATCCAAAAACGACTCAAGAAAGTGGTGATAAGTTGCATGAGAGTATCCCTGACCCCTTGGTGTCGAAAACGAAGGGGCGGAAAAAAGAGCACCGCTTTAAAAGCCCCGTTGAGGAACTTACAAAAACAAAAAGAAAATGCCGATATTGCACTATGTTGGGACATGATGTTAGAACGTGTCCTAAAAAAAAGATGATTTAAGAAAAGCTGAAACTGCCCAATTGTAATTGACATTTTAATTAAATTTCCCTTATGTTTTAGTTGTGGTTTATATGTTCCTCGTATGAGTTGGTGTAACTAACTTGTTCTTTGTTGGATTTGTAGGTGAAATGACCGACGGTTCGGATGATGAGACAGTGTCACAAGTCAGCAACTCACTCTCGGACTCGGAAAAAATGTTTGTTTCACCTACCTTTAGCGAGTTGGAGGAAGCATGTCGTCATCTCCACGACACAAATGTACGAACCACTTCCCCAATCGGAGGAAGAAGACACCGAATTGTACCCGCCTGAGGAAGCGGCATACTGGTCAAATTGGACCGAAGCTTTTCTGTGGTGTGCAAGCGATAACATGTTCGAAAGGGTGGCGTATAACTTGACCCCATAATTTCACCCATTTTTGGACTTGATAAGGACTATCCCGATGGGCCAAACAAAGTCTCCCCCTTGAAACATTTCGCTTAAAGTATTATTTCAAAGCCTCCCTAATGCTTAAAGCATCTGCCAAATCAGTGCTTATATTACCTCTTCTTCACTTTGACGCTGCTTCTACTAGTCTCCCATCATGATCACGAACGACAAAAGCATGGCTGTATAGGTCAGATTCTGTGAAGATGGCTGCATCAGTATTTATCTTAACACTATTAAGCGATGGTAGGTTCTAGTGTTCATCCCAGTCTTCTTAAGTCATATAACCCATAAAGCGGTCGAAGGTTTTGTCTTGAACACTTCTCCATTGGTTAAGAACTGAGATTGTTGATTCAATCACCTCGGTTGAAACTAAACTATGTTGATTCCACACCAAGTCATTCTTGTTCTTCCATAGCATCCAACAGACCATTACTATGGTGAGAACATCTTCCCTGTGTTGTTGATCAAAAACCAGCTGCAACCATTGCGGAAACGAATTAAATTTCCATGCAGCAGAGGTAGGTTGAGCTGTGACCAGGTAGACGCGGCAAAAGAGCAATGCACAAAAGAATGCAGGATATATTCATTAAGATCATTGCACACTGGACATATTGTAGAAACCTTCACATGCTTCTCCCTGAGTAAGTCCTTTGTTGGCAAACAATTCGATGATGCTCTCTAGAGGAAGTTTTTAACTTTTGGTGGAATTTTCAAATGCCACAGTTTTCTCCGGAAACCAGAGTTCACTTCTACCACTTGATAAGATTTACTTTCTTGAATTATCAAATAAGCCGACTTAACTGAGCACTTTTCTAGCTTTCTTCAACGCCAGTACCATGTATCCTCCACGTCATTGTTTAAAGGAATTCATAAGATTATGTTGGCATCTCTACTATTAAAGACATCCTTAACCAGATCTTCGTCCCAGCGGTTCAAGTTGTTATCTAATAGAGATGAAACCCCCTGATTCTAGATGGACTCGTTCCTGGTATGCACATATGGATCATTCATTCCGGGCAACCAAGGATCTTCCACTATGCTAATAGTCTGCCCATCACCAACTCGACAGCCAACGCCTTGTTTCAGGATTGTCTGAGATTTCAGCACACTTCTCCAAACGTAACTTGGATTGTATCCAATATTAGCATTCAAGAAAGAACCGTCAGGGTAGTACCCAGCTTTGAAGACTCTGCTAACAAGCTTTTCCGGGTGTTTCAGCAGCCTCCACCCTTGATTTCCCAGCAAAACCACATTAAAATCTCACACATTCCTAAAACCCATACCTCCTTGTGATTTCTTCTTACACATGTTATTCCAACTCTTCCAATGAATATCTCTTTCTTTTTGTGAGCTTGTTCACCACCATAATTTACACATGAGCTCTTCTAGATCATGACACAGATGTAAAGGAAGAAGAAAGACGCTCATAACGAAGTTTGGTAAAGATTGGGCTATTGTTTTCAGCAGTACTTCCTTACCACCTTTCGACAAAGTTTTTTTGTCCCAACCTTCAATTTTTTCGTTCATTTTATCTTTAATATACCCAAAGATTGAAGACTGTTCCTCCCCACAATGTTAGGTAATCCTAAGTACAAGCTGCGATCATTGGCTTCTCGGAAGTTTAGCTTGTGACACAAGTCCTGCTTTAGAGAATTGCAGGTATTACTGCTAAAAAATATTGAGGACTTATCCACATTAATCTGTTAACCTGAAGCTCTCTCAAATAAGTTAAGTACTGCAGGACGCAGTTAGCTCTCTCCATGCTTGCTTTACAGAAAATGTAATAATCATCGGCAAAAAACATATGGGAGATTGAAGGTGCAGAGCGCGCCACTTTGATGCAGTTAATCATATTTTTCTCCTCATAGTCATTTATAAGGGCTGTAAAGCCTTCCATACATACTAAGAAAGATAAGAGGACAAGGGATCGCCTTGTTGAAGGCCCCTTGTTAGTACAATCGATCCAAAATTATGTCTTGCATGAGAGATTTGATATTTAACTAAAGAGATGCAGCTAATGAACAGACTAACCACTTTATTGTCGAAACCCAATTTCAAAAAGATAGCCTGTAAGAAGCTCCACTCAACTAGATCATATGCTTTTGACATATCGAGTTTTAAAGTCATCCAAGCTTCCTTCCCTCTGGTCTTCCGCTTCATGTAGTGCATGACCTCAAAAGCTACCATTATATTGTTAGTAATCAACCTTCCTGGGATAAATGCGCTTTTGGTATCTAATATCACATCATCTAGAACCAGCTTCAATCTGTTAGCTAAAACCTTTGATATGACCTTGTACACTACATTGCAAAGTGAGATAGGTACGAGAGCTATATTGGTAGGCTGGAGGTGTTCATTAACGATACATGTGTCAAAAAACTACTTTACTAAATTCACAACATCTTCTTTAACAATTGGCCAACATTTTTGATAAAACTGGGGCTCATACCATCTGGACCAGGGGACTTATCAGGGTGCATGTTAAAAAGTGCAGCTTTGACCTCAATCTCATCGACTTCAGCTAACAATTTTATATTTTGCTCCATAGTCACTTTGTTACTCACACAGGAAATAACTCTATCCCACTCAGTATCAGTGGTTGTGAAAAGATGCAAAAAATAACCTGTCATTGTTTCTTCCAAGCCATTGCCCCAATCCACTTTGTCTCCATCTTTATCATGCAAAAAGGTTATTTGATTAGCCTTCCTTCTCTTTTTCTTTGCAAGGTGGAAAAATTTACTATTTTGGTCTCCTTCGCGGAGCCAAAGTTGTTTAGGCCTTTGATGCTAGAAAACTTCTTTCTGCGCATAAATTTCGGATAATTTCTTCTTTTCTTTGAAAACAACTTTTAGAGAGTCATCATCTCTTCTTCCTTTAAGAGTTTTCAGAATTGTTTTGCACTGGTTTACACGCGACTTAAAACTTCCTGTAACTTCTTAGCCCCAAGCTGACAACACTTCTGAGCACTTCGAAAGCTTCTCAAAGAAATTTTGATCTGAATCATGGTTCCGAATGTCCTCGACAAGTTGATAGCACATAGGTTCCCTCAACCAAGCGTTTTCAAACTGAAAAGTTTTAGATAATTTTGCGAAGACAACAATTTATGGTTCCAGCCATATAGGACAATGATCAGAAGTAGAGACTTCTAAATTTGTGAGTCTGGATTCTGTGAACATGCCGAGGAAAGCTTGATTCACTAGAGCTCTGTCTAAGCGAATCTCAATTTTATTCTCCATATCTGAACCTCGTTCCCATGTGTACTGATACCCATAAAGTTCCATATCCGTTAAGTTGCAATCGCTAAGAACTTCTTGAAAGCCCTGTAACAGTGACTAATGATACGGTCTACCTCCTCTCTTATCATTTTGATAAAAAAACATTATTCAAGTCACCAATCAAGCATCATGGTAAAGTATTGGTTGACGACAACCTTCTTATCAACTACCATGTTTCTTTTCTCTTCGATCTGTCCGGTTCCCCGTAAATACCAATCAATCTGTATTCGTGATCTCTTTGCGACTTAATAACCACATCGATATGATTCTTACTCAAAGATTTTAGAACTACAGCATCTTTATTTTCCCACAAAAAAGCCACTCCTCTTCTGTGAACCTGTGACTCTACAGTCACCATGCCTTCGAAAACTAGAATATTTCCAAATCTCTCAACTGTATCTTTTTTACAAATAATTTCGCACAGAAAAACAAAGTCGGGTTTCTTTTGGAGTACAATCTCCTTCAGGAATTGTAAAGCCCATGGGGTCCCAAGCCCATGGCAATTCCAGCTGATAATACTCATAATGCTAGGAGAGCACCCCTATGGGCACCCCCCTCTAACACATTTTTTTGGAACCATTTTATTTTCTGAGCCTGTCTGTTGCTTGGCTGCATTTTCCTCCTCTTCTGAATCCATCATAACTTCAGTATTAAAGCCCATTGGGTCATTCGCATTACTCTCAGTCCTATGCTTTTTGGACTCTACCACAACAACTTCTTTCCTTATGTTTGGTGGCGTCATATTCGCTTCAAAACTGTGAGTTTCCGTTATCTCTACTATCCCGCTCTTTTGAGCAGTTTGAACAGTTTTCCTTCTATCACTCAATCCCTGGATATTCGTTCCCGTATTTGCAGGATTAAAACGTTGATCATGATTATTGTCCCTTTCTCCGAACGGATTTTGGGAACCTTCTCCAGTTGATCTCCGATCATTACATGCGCTTCCATTGCGTAACTACTTGGCACCTATAGGCTTTACTTGTCGCCTGAAGGGATCGCATCCATTCACCGTACGGTCTGACGATATCACTCTCCTTTGTAACAAATAAGCCGCTATAGGATTTATCAGAGTGCCCCAGCAATCCACAGATAAAACAAAAGGTGGGAACATTCTCGTATTTGAATTTTATCCAATCTCACTCCCCTCCAGCTTTCCTCACTTTCATTCTTCTTTTAAAAGGTTTAAGAACATCTATTGTAACTCTAACTCGGAGGTAGTCTCTCCAAACACCAACAAAATTGGAAGGACGTGAATTTACATACGTGCCAATATAGTTACCAACCTCTCTGATAATTATCGCAGTCATGAACCTTACCTTGAGATCATAAACTTGAACCCATAAGTCCATTTCATTTAAGTCCACACTACGAGGGTTATCACCCTCTTTCATTATAGCCATTACTAGAGCTCTCCTTTTAAATGACCGTGGAAAATCTTCCATCACTCTTTTGACGTCAACCTCGTGATAGAATTAGAAAAGAAAGAGATTAGCCTCTAGATTTTTGATATAAACACCCATCCCTGTCTCCGAAGAGCCGCCAGCGTTTGTTGCATAGCCTGATAATCTACTTGACCTTTCGAGATGAAATGAACGACCACACAAAGTTTGGCATCAAACCTAGAGAATAAATGCTCATTGCCCACCAGTTCCTCTGTCTCCAAAGCCATCCCTCCTTCTTCTTCATCCTCCAATGAAATATTGCTCATAGAAGCAACCAGATTCTTTTTGTAATCCATAATGAAAAGAAAACTAAAGATTGAGATTTTTAAAATATGACTGATGATTGATAAAAGACCAGAGACTAAAACGATGACAGACTTTCACACCATTGTAGATGACAAGACTACCTATATTAAAATAAAACTTTTTATATTATATGAAAATTTTGTATTATCATTAATTTATTAGAAAATTCAAGATACCAATATTTTATTCAAATAAAAATATGTTTAATAATATTATACCAGCTGAAAATCTTTACCTTCCAGACAGGAAGGATTAAATTTATCCCAACCAGATAAAAATTTGTAATAATAATTTATAGTACTAACCAAGTATAGAGTGATACAAAAAGGGTTATAAAATAATCATAACGGATGATTTGGATGGTCATCAAGTAGTGATATTATCGTCTTAGCTCCAAAACTTCTTAATCGAGAAGATTAGTTTTCATAATAATGCGGGTGAATTTGCCTTCGAACTCTTTGATTAAAAAATTAAAATAATTTTTTATCTTTCTTAATCTCTGTGCTCAAATTATATATAAACGACTGACATGATTTTATCCCATCTTACTAACAAAAATTTTCTTTTATTTGGTTAGGAATCAAGCAAATGGGCACATGAGATAGTTAATTATGTTACAGCAATTCCAACCGTGTCCTAATTGGAGCCCCAAATATAATATAAAAAATGATGTCCTGGTAATTTAGGACATTTAAGTTCAACTCCAACAATGTGTCTTATTTTTAATATATGTTTAATATTTTATTATTAAAGATTCTCTTTCATCATTAAAACACAGTATAAAGTAGAGAGAGAAAGAGAGTGTGTATAAGAAGTTAATATAAAATATAGGATAAAGTAAGGAGAGATGTGTCCTATTAATAGGGCTTGAAGAGGTTTTCCTAGTGATATATGACATCACTAGGACATTGTTGGATCAACATTTTTCATCAAATGTCTTAAATTATGATATAAGCCATGTTTTAAGGTATCTGTTGGACTTGCTCTAAGACATCACTAGGACATTGTTGGATCGATATTTTTCATCAATTGTCTTAAATTATGATTTAGAACAGGTTATAAGAATCTCTTGGACTTACTCATAGGAATCAAGTTAAGAGCATATACACGGGCTCTATTGAACCATTGATTCAGCAAGTGAATTGATGGAATCAAAAAAAAAAGCATGCATCGGTCACTTTTCTTCCCCAATCAATAATTGATGTTCTAACAATGTGGCAACAAGTCCATCAATATTTGATGGAGTATATAATGGCCATTAATCTGCATGGCGAACAATTTTATTACCTCCTTTTTCTACTTATTCCATTCTACACATTGCAACGGCTATATACTGGCAACGATTCGAACTTTAACGGTCATTTTTTTTATAAATATGATCCTTTTGGGTTTACAACTTTTTAGAACACCCACATTTCTATCTTCTCAATCATATTTTTGCTTCATTTGTTATACATATAAATATATAAAGGGTTCAAATTGGCTTCTTTTCGAAGAATTGCAGTTATGTATTTAATGGGCTCGACAATCTGTTGATCCGATCACCTGTCGATATTCAAATAAAAATAATTTATGGGGGCGAATTTATGAGGATTATGCAAAATATTGGTGTGGCACTCCAGAAAATTCTCATGCTGAGCCTTGTTCAAAAATTGCTTTCGAGTCCCACTTTGCATCGTGGAAGAGAGCATTCGATACCTGCGATGGAAGTCGTCTTCACTAAATATTGGACGATCAACGAAGTAATTTTCCATGAAATTTTTTCCTCTTGATAGTCTTTGTCTATGATGATTGGAAGATTTTCCAGACCGTGAGCCGCGTCCTTGTGGTTCATCTGAAGTGTCGATGAAGTCCATCACCATTGCCGCTTCGATGACCATAGGATTCATGATTCCAGACACTTCTTGACTGTGTTTTTGTCTCTGACTCAACAATCTCTTCAATGCATTCATTTTCATAAAAATTTGTATTGATTTTGAGATGACTATAAAATCAAAAGATTATGGTTTTATTTATGGACGATTTTTCTTATCTAAAAATTTAGATCAAGACACGTATCCTTACGTGATTCAATAAAAATCTTATCCAAAATTTATATTTATCCACAATATTATCAAAAATCTAAAATTTTCTAACAATATATCATTGAATATTATTTGTGGGCCCATTAAATAATAGAGAAGAATTTAAATTTATGATAAAATTGTAATTATTTATTTGATGAATAGTAACCGATGAATTGACGGAGTTGAATGGGTGCATAAAAAATAGCAAAAAAAATTGATTCTTGATGAATAATAATTAACTCCATCAACTCAATCCATGAATTGATGAATTGATGGAGTTAATGGGTGCATATGCTCTAATGTGTAGCACATGAGATAGTTAATTGTCATAGTCATCGCTAGTTAATTGTCGTAATGATTTCATGTCTCCTCTTGTGTGTTTGGTGGACATCGTTTTGTTGGATACTTTTTTATTGAAATTTGCTTTTCTTCCTTTTTAAAAAAAATAACTAACCAACACAAATTTATTTTTGAGTGGACAATATTTCTATTTTCATTATGGTCCTGTTCCCTGACAATTGATTGTCAGGGAACAATTATTTGACACACAGCTCCCCAGCCATTGAATCGACAATCCAACGGCTGGAACAAAAGATTAGATTTTTAAGTGTCCGCGTAAAATAACCGCAGACACTATGTCTTCCGTGTTTTTTTACGCGGACACATAGGTGTATCCGCAGTTATTTTCCGCGGACAACCCAGTCAGTTTTTAAAAATGCGAAACTCCCGTATATGATCAACACAACAGCGGTTACAAAACAAATTCAAACACAGAACAAAATCATATACACCTCTATATCCTCTCTTACTACAAACTCATATCACCCTTCCAAACTCTGTGATCAAGAATCATAAACCTCGCGTTTCAACTCTTAAGGTGCGTGTATATCCTCGCGTCTATATACATTGATATTTTTTTGTAATTGTATGGATTCCAACGTATTATTTTTGTAGTTTGATTCGATTAGATGTTGGGATTGTGTGCAATTGATTGTTGGTTGGTATTGGTTTGATAAATGGATTTTTATGGATTATGTGTAATTGATAATATGCTAAGTGTTCGTGGAAATGCCTCAAAGAAAATTTTAATTATAATGGTTTGTTTTTAGTGCATAGGTTGTTGGATTGCTGTGGCTTCTGTTAGTTGATTTAGATGGTTGGTATTTGCTAGCTGTGATTGCTACTTAAAATTGTTAGTTTATTTTGGTTTGTGGTTGTTCGTTTGTTAGTTTATTTTGGTTTTGATAGTAGGTTTGTTTTGTAGTTTATTGATTGTTGGATTGGTGTTACTATTTGTGGAAAGCATATAGTTTGTATGGCACTTCCTAAGCATAAGTAGTATTTGTGTTTCAGGATAGATGATATTTTGCCGGGTCATGTTAGTCAAGTAGTTATCGTGGATAACTCTTACCCTGTTAGTTCAGAGGTTTGGAATGGAGTCGAGCGTGGTCCCATGGAATGTATTTGTGGTAACCGGTCCATGAGGAGTTGGGTTCTTTCTGACGCGCAGAAGGAGATTTTGCATCTTGTTGGCTTTGGCGTGTTTTGCAATCCTAGGGTTGTTGTTCAGAATGATGTTAGGCTAGTTAGTGCATTCGTTGGAGGTGGCGGCCCGAGACCAATACCTTTTTCATGAGGCAGGGAGAGATGACGGTGACTCTAGAGGATGTTGGCTACATACTAGGATTACCTGTTGTCGGTCGGCCAGTAATCGGAGATGGTATTGACGGTAACAAGCCATATTTCGTTAGGAACTGGTTTGAGGAGTTGACTACTGAGCAGGTGGAGCAGGCCTCCATTAGAGGAGAGGTGACGCTGACTTGATTGTTTGAGAAGTATGGGAGAGCTGATCCAGGTCCTGGTCCGAGGTGTATAGCTGTTCACACACAGGCCTATTTGTTCTTCGTGGTAGGCTCTGTCCTTTTTCCTACTACTAGTAAGAATGTTGTCCATCCGCCGTATATCAGGCATCTTCACACACTGAGCCATGTGCGTACATGGTCGTGCGGATCAGTAGTGCTTTCATATCTGTACAGAGGTTTGACTACGGCTGCACACAAGGAGTCATGGAAGATCTCTTGCTGCGTCTGGTTGTTGATGTTGTGATCTTACGAGAGGTTTGAGATTGGGAGACCGATTCCATACCCTAGCAGGGACAGTTACCAGTAGCTTAGTTTTGGGCTAGGCCTGACGAGATTGAGTATTTGGAGGAGCAGGTAGAGGAGCAGGTTGTTGAGGTCCCGGGTAAGGGGAAAAAGGGGAAGACGGGGAAGGGTAAAGGGAAGGAGGAGTTGAAGGGTAAGGGTGGTAAGAGGAAGATGGGGAAGGGTAAGGACAAGGAGGAGGGGAAGGGAAAGGAGGATGATATTTTGGATGAGATTATTGAGGACGAGGATATCGGAGAGGATTGGAATGTGGGCGGTAAGAGGAAACGGGGTAGGCGGATAGTACAGTGGCTCCTCATCATAGTTTGCCATATTACAGAGGCGAGTTTGATCAAGTTGCTTCTCATATAGTTTGGTGGACGCCCTATGCTCATTTTCACGAGATAGAGGAGGATTCAGATGGGGATCATGACATTTTTGCTGAGGATTGGGAGGCACATTTTGCTGGCCTTGCTAGGGTACCATTCTTATGTTATGACATTGTGGAGTACCAACATCCCGATCGAGTGCTGAGACAGTTTGGACTGCCACAGGGCATCCCACCACCCCCAGTTTCGATGACGGAGTACAGGCTGCCTTGGAATTCTTACGATTGGCGTGCAGTATGGTTTGCCGAGATTGGTGAGTGGTCCCGTTTCCTGGAGCAGCCTGAGGCTCTAGTGGCTCTCCGTTCTCACTCAGTGGATGACACGGGATATATGCACTGGTACGCAGACATTTCTCAATTGCGAGTCGGGAAGCCAGAGCTAGTGTCGCAGTCTAAGTACTCTATTCGGGAGTTGTTTGACAACTTCCAGGCCTTTCAGCTTGTAAATTTATCTCCCATTACATTTGTATTCAAGTTTGTACGTTTATCTTCCAACACTTCGTGCTTTCTCACCTTTTTCATTGCATTTCATAAAACTGTATGCAGATCCAGAAGGGTTTGGAATGCCTGCAGAGGATGGATTCCACCATACCAGCAGAGTATCATGAGGAGTTTAGCAGGATTGCTCCTATCTTTATTGAGTCGTACTGCCGATTCATGCAGACGGTTAGAGGCGCATATACGACCCCGGTGTTGGAGCATGTCCATCTCTCTCCTTCTGCCAAGGGGCCGGTAGTTGCAGACAACTTTTCACATGATGTCGTTGATATGACCCAGCCGTCTCAGCATATCTCTTAGGACCCTACACGGCCTTCTTCTTCGAGGCCTGAAAAGATTGTTGTTCGCCGCCCCGCGGAACATAAATGAAAGATTAGCAAAAGGCTGACACAGGAGAAGATAGATACTATCCGGAGATACTGGGGATGGGGGAAGGGTAGGACTGTGGGTCTTGAGGGTGGTATCAGACATGATCTCATGTTCACGCTTGCCCCTATTTCAATGCAGAATCTAGCCCCGGTTACTGGTTAGATGATTAGATCATCTACACTTACATGGTATAATTTCTGTTAATGTTGTACGTTCATTTATATTTGTGTTTGTATAATTCTGTTTAATGTTCTAGGTTGATATATATAATGTTCTATATATGATAATTTGATGTAGTGGCTGTTACGTGATCGGGAGGAACCAATTGCTGCAGAGGGCATCCATCCCAGGGAGCCTACATACTACTTCATGGATCCCTTCTTCATCCCTATGGCCATGGAATTGGACTACAAAAATCTGATGGAGATGGTGGAGCACTTCTATGTCAAGTGGGCAGTTGTGGGATTGGTCCACCAATCAACCAGATGGACTACATATTTGTTCCCACAAATGTTAATGAGAATCACTGGATTCTCATGGTCTTTGCTGTGAAGTCTTGGGCTATCATGGTTCTCGATCCTCTTAAAAATGAGGCTAAATATCTGGACGAAGAAGAATGCATGGTACTAAATCCTTCACTCCTCTTGTAGTAATCTAATTGATGGTTTTGTTTTGATATTTGTTTTGATGTTTTTGTTGTTTGTTAGGTTGGTGTACTTGGAGGGATGCTTCGTTATCTTGGCAAGGGTCAAAAGTTCCCGAAGGAGGGCCCTTTAGTTCAAGTTTGCGATGAAATGCCGAAGCAGCGAAATGGTTTTGATTGCGGGGTATTCGTTTTGCCCATCGAAATGGAATATAAGAACAATATTTTTAAAGCCTTCAAAATGAAACTTAGATATCTTCTCGATTTTACAATGGTACAACATGTAATATCTTCACCATCAACACTTTTCACAAAATTATTAAATAGGCACGAAAAACTTCACGTCAAGAAAGGGATAGTGAACTTGCCTTGAGTCCTTAGCTTGAAAATATTTCCATTTAATTTGAATTATCAAGCTCGCCTTTCAGATCATCAATCTTAATTGAGGAAGTTATGCTGCTTAGATCAATTCCCTGGCCAGCTTCTTTCACACACAATTCCTTGAACCTTTACTTCCTTCTCTAAATTTTCTAAAAAATGCAAGTGTCATATTGCTCCTGCTTTTTATACTAACTATCTAATCGTGCTTAGTGAATTAAACATGCTTAATTAATCCTAATGACTTAATTACTCGGTCACTACTCAACATAGCACCCAGCTTAGTGAATTAAACATGCTTAATTAATCCTAATGACTTAATTACTCGGTCACTACTCAACATAGCACCCAGTTTTGTCTAATTCGATGTGCTTTTGCAAAACCACAGGCTGGTTAAATTTCGATTATTATATATATATATATATATATATATATATATATATATATATTTCATAAATATTTCACTCCCAGCTCATTTAACAATTCCTATTCAAATATTAAGATATATTTTCTTTTCTTTTTTCGATATCATAAAAGTAATAGAATAATTAATTAAATAATTATTCCAATGCTTCTCTGAATATTTTGAATTTTAATCATTAAAAAGAAATATTTATTTTAGCTAACCCATAATATTTATTATGTGCCGAGTCATAACATAAAATTTTATGACTACCAACTATTCATGTAACAAATATTATAGTTTAATTGGTACGCAACTAAATTTATTTCGCTAGCCAGCACTGAATTATAATCTAAATTTGTACCATCCTCAAATATTTTATGTACCAATATTTATATTAAATAAAAAAAATTCACAAATTTATTTGAATAGAAATTTTAAATGCATAAAATTAAATAATTAATTTATGCACGTACTTGAAAATTTTCGGTTGTTACATTCTTCCCTCCTTTATATGGTTCCGACCTCAGAATCATATTTGGTGCTGAAACAACTCCGGATATTTCTTTTTCATAGCTTCCTCTAGTTCTTAAGTAGCTTCTTCTACTGCATGATTTCGCCAAATTACTTTAACCAATTTCACTTTTTTATTTCTTAATTCTTGATATTTTGAATCTACGATCTCCACTGGTTTCTCTTTATATGTTAAATCCAACTGAAGGTTTATTGGCTCATAATTCAGGACATGTCAATCGTCGGTATTGTAAGCTTTTAGAAGTGATATGTGGAATTCATCGTGAATGTGTTGTAAATCCATAGGTAAAGCTATTTGATAATATACAGCTCCAACTTTCCTCAAAATCTCAAATGGTTCGATGTATCTGGGATTTGTTAACGGAGGAATTTGGTAGTTAACAAAATTCGAGGTTCGTGACCGGAATCAAGATCTATGACGGTGGCTGAGTGGTGGTGAAAAATATGGGGTGGCTGAGATTAGGGTTTCGAGTTGCCTCCAGATGCTCCCAACTCGTGTCCCCCTAATTTGCCTACGTACCCCTATATTTATAGGGGATCAAGCCAGTACGTAGTTCTTTTCTCCGAAGGAAACCTAAACCTAATAGGATTAGGCCTCCCCTTCTGCTATCTTCCTCCTGAAAGGGCCCCAATACGATGAGGCCTAGTCTTGGGCCTTGTAGACTCTCGAGCACCCAAAACTTACCCCAAATGCAAGGGCACTTCTCTACTCCCCGACAGGGACAACCCGCCAGACTACAGAGATAGAGCCTTCCAAGGCGTATCTTCGAGAAGGTTCCACAAGCTCCCCGACAAGGACAACTCGCCAGACTACAGAGCAAGGCCTCCTCTAATCTTCATTCTCTATCTCCCAAGGAGGGCAACTCCTCAGACTACAAGGTAGAGTCTTCGACAAATTAACAGTAGGATCTATACACACCCAAGGGCGTCCCCCTAGGTAAAATATTTCCCCTTCTGTCCTTCAAATGACGATCTTTCTCTGTAAGCTTCAACTTGGTGCGCCCTGAAGATAAGGCACGCCTAATCTTCTTGAGGTGGTCTCTTCTGACTAACATGGCTATCTTGAGCTTGGTCCACTCTTGAGCCCATCATAGTCTTCTTTTATGGGCCGGGTCTTCATGGTGATTTTTGCGTATAACAACTACCCCCCCAGATCTTGGTGGCATTGAAGATGTCGACGAGATCTTGATGTCCTTCATCCCCTGAGATGTCCTATCTTGGTTGTTCTTTGTTGATGCAGAAGATGTTGACGTTCTTTAACTAGGCGCGCCATATGTTGAAGAAATTCCTTCTGAAGCCGATGTTGAAGAAGTTGTTTGAAGATGACGATGATTCTGCCTAACGGAGGTGAAGGCAGTGTTTGCTTGATAGAGACAATGACGATGTTGCTGAAGAAGAGGCCGCGGAAGCCGAGGCTGAGTTGATGAAGATGAGGACGCGGAAGCCAAGACTAGCTAAGTTGATAAAGATGAGGCCACGGAAGCCGAGGTTGAAGGAGAGGCTGCGGAAGCCGAGTCTGAAGATGAGGCCGCGGAAGCCAAGGCTGGAGGAGAGATGAGGCCGCGGAAGCCGAGGATGAAGTTGAAGAACGTGCCTTCTACCATGTCTGTATGATCACCCCCCAGTTTCGGAGTATGAGCTTGACTTGAAGATGCAGGTTGGAGAAGACAGTGTTGCGAAGTTGTGTTGTGATGTATATTTACTCTGAATCTTGAAGACTGGAGTGTTGGACGTGTCTCTGTATAAAACATACATACACAATTATATTTAGCAAAATAATAAGGTTAGTATTTACCTCATGGCGCGCCCTGTTAGGGGAAGGCGCGCCTCTCGATAATTTCAAGAAAACGCTGTTCGGGGGAGACACATCTTGTAAATATCCTCGATTCACATTACTTTCATCCTGAGCTCGCCTTACGAATTCTTTTCCTGTCTAAAAATAGCTACTAAATAAAATATTAGGTTAGAGATACACAATATTTATTATATAAACACCACACATAAATATATCAATATATTTGTGGTGTTATAATAATAATTCATACTCGACAAGAGAAATATATAATTCGATTACGCATAAAATATTTAAATTTAAAACATACATATCCAAGAATAAATATACGCATGACAAGAATATATATACCAAATGAAAATTACAAAAAATGAAAAACACTTATCTTTACATTGAACATGAGAATCTCCATGTACCTGCACTTATATCAGTTCAACACTAAAATAATTTTCTATGACATGAGATAAGAGTTTAATACGTAATTATTTTAATATAAAGAACTACTAATGAAAATTTCGTGCCATAATAAATTAACGAGTTAAAATGCATGCAATATTTTATTTACAGAAAATTCACAAAAATATACCGAGAAGTACTTAAAAAGAATTACTTATCTCAACAAAACATGTTGTAGTTTCTTCCGGTGTTTGCTTGCACCATCGCCGCATTTTTTTTTAAATTTATATCTCTCGCAACTAAGTATATAAATAATGGTGTACATACCTTTTTAGTGCCCTCTAGTTGCAAGCATCAACCCGAAAATAAGCTCACAGTGATCTCCTGTCTTGGTCATTTTTATTATGACACACAGATATTAAATACTTAAAGAATGGATATGCATGATCATGATCATGATCATAACAGTAGTACTGCATGTGCCATCAAGTAGCAGCACGAGGATGGTAACTTGGTAAGTATTAAGTAATAAGATGCATCCATAATAAATACATCAAACAAAACAGAAAACAAATCAGAAGCAGCAAATAAAACAAAGCCCTGCATCATCAAATGATAGTTCTCGAATGATAGTCCTCGTGCCTTGGAATCCTGAATTGCTTTCTCACATAAAAATTATAAACTTTATTCATCCAACATACAGGTCACACAATTTATATACAATAAACATATAAGTGAGAAAATGCATAAAATATTAGCTAACAATAATATATATTTGCATTTTATAGAATAAAACCGAAAATATACACTAAAAGTACTTATCATGAAATTTTTAATGCATGACAAAAGCAAGTGCTGGAAATTTAAATAAATAAAACAACAACTTATCTCGGTTTGAGCCAGGCTGATTCTTGCATGCAAATTATTTAACCTCCTTCGTCGTACGTGCTTGTTAGTGCCTTTTCCTTTCTTTGCCAACACACTTCTCCTCTTGCATATGTACTGTTCTTGCTTAAACTTTGCACTTTTCTCAAACTCAGAATACTACATTAGCTGACAAGTCTCAAATTAAACCAGATTACCACGTATTAAAGTTAGCTTTCAAGCAGGTGTCATAATAGTATGTACATGCATAATTTGATATTATTATTTTTTTCAAAACAAAGCATTCTTTTAGCAAAAAACATAAAATAAAATATATGATCGTTTTGTTTCACAAAAATATTAAAATAATGCAGATGTGTATTTAAAATAAAATATACTTATCTTTGTTTTTTAGAACTGAGCCAGTTGGCTCCTTTTGTATACCCTACTGTCTCAAGAGCACAAACTGCGTCTACGACAGTTCTGCAACTTCCTTGAATATATAAATTTATCTTTCAAATTCTTCTGACCCTGCATCAACCATTTTAAAGAGCCAACACAAATATTTCTCGATACAACTCACCTTCTTTGCGCACCCCAACTCTTTCCTCGTTAAATTTTATAATGCATATATGACGTATATATTGGCATTCATAAGAGAATTAGAAGTAAAAGCATATACAAGAAAACTGAAGTAAAATCAAAACTTATCTTATCACAAGCACAGGGCTATTTGAGCGCCGGTGCCTGGTAATTAATGTCACCTCAGGCGAAAGGGAGTTGGCTCCGGGTGTAGAACTTGGAGCAAGACCGAAGAAAGTTGTTTCGTGTTCCTGATGAAGCAGCTGTAGCTGTTCCCGTGCTTAAGCTAAAAGATGAAAAGGCAGAAGTTGCAGTCGTTGTTGTTGTGGCAGATAACCTTAAGTTCTATGGCATCTCTCTGTTTTTCTTTCTCCGCATGCGTTCTAAACGGGCCTGAGACTCAAAAATTAATCCAGTTAGTTTGCTTGACCTCATGTCTAATATCTGATCATCCATATACATGCAAAGTATGAATAACATCTGCCATAATTATACATAATTATACAATACATGCTTCGAAATACGAGGGATATCTCGCAATAACTTTTAACACAGGCCATACGCATATAGAATTTAAAATAAATATATGAATAAATAAAGGAAGAAGAAAACTTATCTCTTGTGCGAACTTTAAGGCTGGTTCTAGTCGCCTGCGTCAATCATGGTATATCAAAAAATTCTGTGTTAAGACTCTTAACCCTCGTGTAGCCTTCAACATAATGCTTTCCTACTTTAATCATCTTAATCACTACATGGTGGTTGACTCTGCTTTTGTTTATATCTTGCACCCTTTTGAAACTACATTGACAATGTCGGAGACTTTGTCGTTGGTGATTCTGACGGCAGCCTCGAGATCGAAACCTAAGGTCGAAGGATCGTCTTCTTCGGGAGCTCGCGTAGAGGCGGTGTAGGCGTTCCAATCCGCGAGTAGAGATGGCGTTTCGTTCGGGAGATCATCGCCGCTCGCGCTTGGGTGATTGAACCAGGGCTGCGTTGTTTTTGTGCATCGTTTAGTTTGTTGAGGGCCTCCACCGATTCCCCCTATCCGAGTCGTGCTATATTTTTTTTTATTGATGAATGATCAGCCCCGCAATTTGATTATGTCTGCCACGATCGTTTGTCCTCCACAAACGAAAGATCTATAGGCCCCTCCTTCTAGCGCCAATTTGTTAACGGAGGAATTTGGTAGTTAACAAAATTCGAGATTCGTGACCGGAATCAAGATCTGTGACGGTGGCTGAGTGGTGGTGAAAAATATGGGGTGGCTGAGATTGGGGTTTCGAGTTGCCTCCAGATGCTCCCAACTCGTGTCCCCCTAATTTGCCTACGTACCCCTATATTTATAGGGGATCAAGCCAGTACTTAGTTCTTTTCTCCCAAGGAAACCTAAACCTAATAGGATTAGGCCTCCCCTTCTGCTATCTTCCTCCTGAAAGGGGCTCAATACGATGAGGCCTAGTCTTGGGCCTTGTAGACTCTCGAGCACCCAAAACTTACCCCAAATGCAAGGGCCCTTCTCTACTCCCCGACAGGGACAACCCGCCAGACTACAGAGATAGAGCCTTCCAGGGCGTATCTTCGAGAAGGTTCCACAAGCTCCCTGACAAGGACAACTCGCCAGACTACAGAACAAGGCCTCCTCTAATCTTCATTCTCTATCTCCCAAGGAGGGCAACTCCTCAGACTACAAGGTAGAGTCTTCGACAAATTAACAGTAGGATCTATACACACCCAATGACGTCCCCCTAGGTAAAATATTTCCCCTTCCAACCTTCAAATGACGATCTTTCTCTGTAAGCTTCAACTTGGTGCGCCCTGAAGATAAGGCACGCCCAATCTTCTTGAGGTGGTCTCTTCTGACTGACATGGCTAGCTTGGGCTTGGTCCACTCTTGAGCCCATCATAGTCTTCTTTTATGGGCCGGGTCTTCATGGTGATTTTTGCGTATAACAGGATTCAATTTGTTTCTTTTTCCCGAATCTGATTATTCCTTTCTAGGGTAATACTTTTGAAAAGTACTTTTTCTCCGACTTCAAATGTTTTCAAAACAAAAGGAATCCCTCTCTCCTCAGCACTCTTCTTAAAGGGAGTAATGTTACTAGCCTTACCTACAGATTTGTTATAGTCAAAGCCTATTCCAACAGTTCTCTTGATCTCCTGTTTATCATTCAATTTTTGACTATAGTGGAAGCAGCCTTAAAGGCTTTACACTTAACTTTCTCTTCATCTAACTGAAGCCTTAAGGCAATCTCACTCTTCTATAGAACTCTGACCTTAGCATATTGTAATTCTAAATCCATAGTCAATTTTTCAATTTTAGGCTTCAATAATTTCATCTCATTCATTTTATAATCATGAATATCTAAGACTAAAGCATTATTCTTTAGAGTGGCAGCTTTCAATTTTCTTATAGCATCATCTCTTTCAAGTCCTAATTGCATAAACATTTTAGGGCATATAGGATCTACCTGAAAACTTCCAGCAGGAGGAGGTGAAGATGATCCAACATTAGCCATGAAAACAACATTTCCTAGCTGCTCCTCTTCATCACTATCTGTATCATCCCAGCTTTTCCCTTCTGCCAGATATGATTTGCTTTTGAAGCTTTGACCTCCAGAAGTACCCTGATGCTTTCTCACTAAGGCATCATACTTCTGCTTCAGCTCATTGTACGAATCCTTTCTCTTTCCTTGAACCTTGGGATGCTTGCACTCAGTTGCAAAGTGTCCCGAATCACCACAGTTGAAACATTTAAACTTGCTTCGATCCACCATCCAAGTCTTGTATCCTCCTTTGCTCGTAGAAGATGAATAACCTCCCTTCTGAAACTTACTAGCAGTAGGTTTGTATTTGTAAGAAATGTTCTTACGGAATCTCATGTTTCCAAATTTCTTGGCAAACAGTGACAGAGATTGATCTTCTAACTGTTCTAACTCTTCCATTGTATAGAACTCATCATCACCACTAGAAGACGCAGTCTGACCCATCTCAGGTACAACAAATTCTTGAGTGGTTTTAGAAGGAACAACAACATCCTTCTTTTCTTCCGGTGTAGGTGATTCAACTACTAGAGCTCTTGAATGGTTCAGTGTTTTACCCCAGCCATATCTCTGCTTAGTCTGAACTTGTTCCAGTTCATAAGTTTTCAGAACCCCGTAGAGTTTTTCCAGAGATATCTCATTTAGTACTCTGCTTTCCCTGATTGCATTGATTCTGTGTTCCAGCTGTTCAGGAAGTGTTAGGAGAAACTTCATGTTGACCTCTTTCTTGTCGTAGTATTTCCCATTCAGATTTAAATTATTTATCAAATTATTAAGTCTGATAAACACTTCTAAAATCCCTTCTCCGGGATTGGAACCAAACTGTTCATGTTGAGCCATCAGTTTCTCTTTCTTGTTTTCTCTAACTTCTTCTAAGCCTTCGTTTATGATTTCTAGAGTATCCCAGAGTTGCTTCGCGTTCGTGTAATTAACAACATCATTGTACATGACAGGGTCTAGGGATTCAACTTAGATCAGTTGAAGAGCATGATCTAGGTTCATCTGTTCACTCTTTTCATCATTGTACTCAGAAAGTTCTTTCAGAATAGTTTGATGAGGTATTAGCACACCATCCTCTTCGTGTGCTAGAATGAGTTTCATCGGAGTAGAAACACCCTTGTTCAGAATCCCGATGCATTTTCTGTTCACCGTGCGGAGGAATAGTAACATGTGCCTCTTCCATAGGCCAAAGTGTTCTTTGCTGAACGGTGGAATTTTAATGCTACTAATCTTTTGTGTACTCATTTTTAAGGATTTAAAGTGAATAGTGTTTGGATGAGATTTGGATTACTGAAAGAAAAATATTTTAAATCAGAATTAATTTTTGGAATAAAATAATTCGAATAAAAAATATTTGAAACGTTACAGAGTGTGTATAGGATCTAATATGGTGTATTCGTATTAACCGCTCTTGATGCCAATTGTTAGGTCCAGATACGATTGTAGAAGGGGGGGTTGAATACAATCGATACCAAATAATCGCGGAAGTGAATCTGATTGGAATATGACTTGTAAATCAGATTATAATTAATTAATTTAGCAATGTTTTAAGTCATTATACAATTAATATGGTTCAGTTTTAATGTCGACTAATGTTCGTAGAATAAATTGGATAGGGTATATTCTAGATTAGTGATTAAAACAACCGGGTTATCAAAGCACAGAAAACTGTGGATATAACGATCAAGCAAGTTACGAACAACTTGAAAGCTTTACAAATGCTTTGATTTACAAAGTGTGAGCACTTAGAAATGAAGAATGAATGCCATATTATAGGCAAATCATTGAACTTGAAAGACAATGTGAAAGGCATATGTTCAGCCTATTTATATTTAAAGAGGTACAACTCAACTCAGATAAGAAAGCTCAGTAAATAGCAAGTCATCGGAATCCGTACGAAGAACGTCAAATGATTTATGGGAATTATATGTCAGATAAATTCCAGGATGCTGCTGCACACCACTGAAAGAAGTTCATTAATATGTTCAAGACTCAGTGCAGAAATAATCTTTTGTGGCACGTCCAGGAGTTCAGAAGATATAAAGTTTCTATACTTTATTTTATCAGAAGATTCCATTCAATGAAGAAGTACTTACAAGACGAAGACTCGACGAACAAACCTAATTCTTATTGTTTATTTGACGAATAATATTTGATTTAACTAGATACAGATGAACCAGACAGTACATGTGTGTATCAGTTATTCAAATTAAATATTTGAAGTCAAGCAGAAGTGGTTGTTCGATCGATCGACAAATCAAGAAGAAGTCATTAAAGTTTAATGAAGACAGGAAACAGTTTTACTGAAGATTGGGTGATTAAACATTTATAGATTATTATTTTACTTCTCAAATAATTATATTAATTATGTAATTTATTTATTAAATTAATTCACTCTCGAATTAATTTAATTTATGAATTTATATGATTAACTTAATTAAGTGAATAATTTTCTAATTAAATATAAACTACAACTACACTTTTAATTCACTAAAACCAGCCCAGCAAGACAATTCCAAATTGTCTTACCGAACTGGTTAATTGAGTGAAAAGAATGCAGCAAGACAATGTCTTTATTTTGTTTGACCGAAATGTAGTGGACAACTGCAAGACAATCCAAAATCGATTGTCCTACCGAAGCCCATCACTACTGCCAAGACAATTTCTTTTGTCTTACCGAAGGTTAAAAGAAGTCAGCAAGACAAATTGTCCTACTGAATTGTTTTGAGGGACTGCCATATGCCAAGACAATTTCAGATTGTCTTTCTGCCATGAGAAAGGACTTTGTAAGACATTTGTTTTGTCTTACCTTGTGACAGAATTGTCTTGCCCCTCTTAAATTATCTTTCTGGCATGTTTTAAGCTTGATAGACAATCTAGGATTGTCTTCCCTTGCTTAAGATTTGTCTTGCCCAAGCTAGTTTGTCTTACCCTTCTTGTTTTGTCTTTCCAACACTTGTAATTGTCTTATCTTTCCTTTGTCTTACAAGTACAAAGCTTTGCCTATATATATGGCTTAGTTTCTTCATTTGAAAGTGTTCATCTCTTTGTAAATCAAAGCATTTGTAAAGCTTTCAAGTTGTTCGTAACTTGCTTGATCGTTATATCCACAGTTTTCTGTGCTTTGATAACCCGGTTGTTTTAATCACTAAATCTAGAATATACCCTGTCGAATTTATTCTGCGAACTTTAGTGGACATTAAAATTGAACCATATTAATTATATAACGACTTAAAACATTGTTATATTAATTAATTTTAATCTGATTAACAAGTCATATTCCAATCAGATTCACTTCCGCGATTATTTGGTATCGATTGTATTCAACCCCCCCTTCTACAATCGTATCTGGACCTAACAATTGGCATCAAGAGCGGTTAATACGAATACACCGTATTAGATCCTATACACACTCTGTAACGTTTCAAATATTTTTTATTCGAATTAATATCATTCCAAAAATTAATTCTGATTTAAAATATTTTTCTTTCAGTAATCCAAATCTCATCCAAACACTATTCACTTTAAATCCTTAAAAATAAGTACACAAAAGATTAGTAGAAATAAAATCCCACCGTTCAGCAAAGAACACTTTGGCCTATGGAAGAGGCACGTGTTGCTATTCCTCTGCACCGCAAACAGAAAATACATCGGGATTCTGAACAAGGGTGTTTCTACTCCGATGAATGTCATATTAGCACACGAAGAGGATGGTGTGTTAATACCTCATCAGACATTTCCAAAAGAACTTTCTGAGTATACAGATGGAGAGAAGGAACAGATGAACTTAGATGATACTCCTCAACTGATCTTAGTGGAATCCTTAGATCCTGTCATGTACTATGTTGTTGTTAATTGTACGAACGCGAAGCAGATCTGGGATACGTTAGAGATTATCAACGAAGGCTCAGAAGAAGTAAGAGAGAACAAGAAAGAAATACTGATGGCTCAGTATGAACAGTTTGGTTCCAGTCCCGGAGAAGGGATTTCAGAGGTGTTTATCAGACTCAATAATTTGATAAACAATTTAAATCTGAATGGGAAATACTATGACAAGAAAGAGGTCAACATGAAGTTTCTCTTAACCCTTCCTGAACATCTGGAACACAGAATCACTGCTATCAGGGAAAGTAGAGATCTGAATGATATTTCTCTGGAGAAACTCTACGGAGTTTTGAAAACTTATGAACTGGAGCAAGTTCAAAGTAAGCAGAGATATGGTTGGGGTAAAACACTGAACCATTCAAGAGCTCTAGTTGTTGAATCACCTACACCGGAAGAAAAGAAGGATGTTATTGTTCCTTCTAAGGCCATTCAGGAATTTGTTGTACCTGAGATGGGTCAGACTGCTTCTTCCAGTGGTGATGAAGAGTTCTATACAATGGAAGAGCTAGAACAGTTAGAAGATCAATCTTTATCACTGTTTGCCAAGAAATTTGGAAACATGAGATTCAAAAAGAACCCTTCCTACAAATACAAACCTACTGTTAACAGATTTCAAAAAGGAGGTTACTCATCTTCTACAAGCAAAGGAGGATACAAGACTGGGATGGTGGACAGAAGTAAATTTAAATGTTTCAACTGTGGTGAACCGGGACACTTTGCAACTGAGTGCAAGCAGCCCAAGGTTCAAGGAAAGAGAAAGGATTCGTACGACGAGCTGAAGCAGAAATATGATGCATTAGTGAGAAAGCATCAGGGTACTTCTGGAGGTCAAAGCTTCAAAAGCAAATCATATCTGGCAGAAGGCAAAAGCTGGGATGATACAGATAGTGATGAAGAGGAGCAGCTAGGGAATGTTGCTTTCATGGCTAATACTGGATCATCTTCACCTCCTCCTGTTGGAAGCTTTCAGGTAGATCCTACATGCCCTAAACTTTTTATGCAATTAGGACTTGAAAGAGATGATGCTTTTAAAAAGTTGAAAGTTGCCAATCTTAGAATTGTTACTTTAGTCTTAGATATTCATGCTTATAAAATGAATGAGATGAAAGTATTAAAACCTAAAACTGAACAACTGACTATGGATTTAGGATTACAAAGTGCTAAAGTCAGAGTTCTAGAGAAAGGTTAGATTGCTTTCAGACTTCAACTAGACGAAGAGAAAGTGAAATGTAAAGCTTTTAAGGATGCCTCCACTATAGTCAAAGAGCTTAATGATAAACAAGAAATCAAGAGAACTGTTGGAATAGGCTTTGACTATAACAAATCTGTAGGAAAGGCTAGTAACATTACTCCCTTTAAGAAGAGTGCTGAGGAGAGAGGAATTCCTTTTGTTTTGAAAGATTCCCCTCGCCCTTTGTTTAAATCCTCAGAAGCTGAACCTCTTTTAGAAACTCCTGTTGTCATTAAATATGAACTCAAACAGGAAGACCTTAAAATGAAAGAGAGTAATGAGAAGAGATATGAGATTCTAACAAACTTGAAACCAATCAAAGTGAAAGGCAATGTTAGGTTGCCTAAAGCTGGTTTAGGTGTCAATTCAGAAAGAACTAAGTTCAACAAGCCTAATAACTTTGTGAATAGTAAGAACAGAGACAATAGATGCCATTCTACTAAGAACTTTAAAACTGTTAATAATGTTAGAGTAGAATCTGTTGATGTTCCTACTATTGTGACTGATATTTCTATTGCTCCTATATTTGATGCATGCCATAAATTTTGTGGTGTTGATAATTATATGCTTTGTGCTTTCAATACTATGTCTGCTTATTTTAAGAATTTGCATGCTAAAAATGAAAACACGTCACCAAGACAACACACAAACAAAAAGTATGCTAGGACAAAGACTGCTAGTCCTCCTCGTGTTAGGAAGTAGACTTATGTTTCAAAGCCTAAAACTAAGGTTTACAAGGCTGTTGTTAAGGAAGTAAGTTCAGTCAAGTCTGAACCAAGTATCAGTCCAAGAGGCTCTGTTGTTACACCTGATAGAAATCAGTTCTTTAAGTTTGCTGGACCCAATCAAGTGTGGGTCCCAAAGAATGTTTAATCAAGTTGTCTTTTGCAGGGTGCCAGTGGAGTTGTTCGAGTTGTTTGGGTGCTTGACAGTGGAGCGTCAAGGCACATGACTGACAATAGATCCCTGCCGACAGAAGTAAGAGAGGCAACTGGACCTACAGTTACTTTTTCTGATAATAGCAAGGGTCGTACTGTTGGATATGGCAAGTACAAAGTTGGAAGGATCATCATAGAAGAAATTGCACTAGTTGAATGACTACAACATAATCTCCTTAGTGTCAGCCAGTTTTGTGACAAGGGTTATTATGTTCATTTTGAAAAGGAAATATGTATAATCAAACATACTAAGGATAAACGTCCTTCACTATGTGGCATCAGGAAAGGCAACATATTCGTAGCTGATTTGTCTACTGGACCAGGAAATGAATATCACTGTTTCTATGCAAAAGCATCTTCTGAAGAAAGTCAGTTATGGCATAAGAAACTCTCACACCTCAACTTCAAAACTATAAACTCTCTGGTCAAGAGAGATTTGGTGAGAGGTTTGCCTTCCCTGGATTTTACATCTGATGATCTCTGTGAAGCTTGTCAGAAAGGAAAAGCAAAGAGAGCATCTCACAAAAGCAAGACAATCAATAGTGTCACTAAACCATTGCACCTTTTGCACATGGATTTATTTGGCCCAGTGAATATTACGTCAATTGATGGTGGAAGATATGCTTTGGTCATTGTGGATGACTTCTCAAAATTTACTTGGGTTTACTTCCTAGCTTCCAAGGATGAAACGCCCCTGACAATAATTGATCATATCAAGAAAGTTGAATTGGAAAAGGGTGTTCCTTTAAAAGCAATAAGGTCAGATAATGGAACTGAGTTCAAGAATCAAACCTTAATCAACTTTTACTCTGAAAAGGGAATCAACAGACCGTACTCAGCACCAAGGACTCCACAATAGAATGGAGTCGTCGAAAGAAAGAATCGTACACTGATTGAAGCTGCTAGAACAATGATTGCTGAAGCAAAGCTTCCTCTGTACTTTTGGGCTGAAGCTGTGAGCACTGCTTGTTACACCCAGAATAGAACTTTGATCAATAAGGATCACATGAAAACTCCCTTTCAGCTATATAACAACAAGAAACCATATGTCAAACATCTTCATGTCTTTGGAGCCAAGTGCTTTGTTCTTAAAGATGGTGAAGAGAATTTGAGTAAGTTTGAACCAAAGGCATATGAAGCAATCTTTGTTGGTTATACCAATATAGCTTATAGAGTTTTTGTGATTGACACTCTGTCAGTGAAAGTTAGTGTCAATGTTACATTTGATGACACTAAACTTCCAAGTCTACAATCTGCTGATCCATCTGAATCTCTGAAGGTTGACAACTATCCAGATTCTGATTCAGATGATGATATGCCACCTGAGGTTGCAACAGGAGATGACAACAATGATGGTGATGATCCAGGTAATGGTGGAGGAAATGGTGGAAACACTGGAGATTCCACTAATGCTAGTGGTGGATCATCAAGTCAACCTGGCAACAACTCAGAGGGGGCTGATGGATCAACTAGTCACACAATTCAGCTTAATGATAATACTGCTAAATCATCAAGGACACATCTTCCAAGGGAAAGGATTTGGAGCAGAGATCATCCCTTTAATTTAATTATTGGTGATCCTGATGCTGGTGTCAAGACTAGGAGTGCTACGATAAATGAATGCCTATTCTCTGGTTTTCTATCTCAACTAGAACAAAAAAAATAGAAGAAGCACTTGTTGATCCTGATTGGGTTCTTGCCATGCAAGAAGAACTCAATCAATTTGAGAGACAAGAAGTCTGGGCCCTGGTTCCAAGGCCAAAGGGAAAATCTATAATTGGAGCTAGATGGGTCTTCCGTAACAAGTTAGATGGTGATGGCATTGTTGTGAGAAACAAATCCAGACTGGTTGCAAAAGGTTATTTATAAGAAGAAGGAATTGATTATGATGAAACCTATGCTCCAGTTGCTCGTCTTGAAGCCATCAGAATATTTCTTGCATTTGCTGCACACTCCAACTTCAAGGTTTATCAAATGGATGTGAAAAGTGCATTTCTGAATGGAAAGCTGGAAGAAGAAGTATATCTGGAACAGCCCCCTGGCTTTGAAAATCCAGAGTTTGCTGATTTTGTATACTTCCTATTCAAAGCTGTCTATGGACTCAAGCAGTCACCAAGAACATGGTATGACACTCTCTCTGAGTTTTTAATTGAATTTTTTTTACTAGAGGTGTCATAGACAAAACTCTCTTTTACAAATTGCATGATAAGGATATGATATTTGTTCAAATATATGTTGATGATATTATATTTGGTTCTACTAACGATAACTTGTGCAAGAGATTTGCTAAGTTAATGCAGAGTAATTATTAGATGAGTATGATGGGTGAGCTGTCCTAATTCCTTAGTCTTCAAGTAAGCCAAAAGGAAGATGGAATATTCATTTGCCAATCCAAGTATGTTAGAGATCTTCTTCGAAAGTACAATCTAGAATACTCTTCACCGGCAAAGACACCCATGGCCACTGCTAGAAAGCTTGACCAGGATAAATCTGGTAAGAAAGTTGATATCACAAGCTATCGAGGTATGATTGGCTCCTTACTTTATCTTACTGCAAGTAGACCAGATATCATGTTTGCAACATGTTTGTGTGCTAGGTTCCAAGCTGATCCTAAGGAATCACATCTTATGGCCGTCAAAAGAATCTTTAGATATCTTAAGGGTACACCTGGATTAGGTATTTGGTACCCTAAGAATACTGGTTTTGACTTAACTAGCTATACAGATTCTGATTATGCAGGATGCAGGATTGATAGGAAGAGTACGTCTGGAAGCTGTCAACTTCTAGGACGTCGGTTGGTTTCCTGGTATAGCAAGAAGCAGCACTCCGTGTCTACTTCCACTGCTAAAGCTGAGTATATAGCTGCTGGAAGCTGCTGTGCTCAGATCTTGTGGATCAAGAATCAACTAAATGATTATGGTGTTGTAGTAAACAAGATTCCTATATTTTGTGATAATACAAGTGCCATAGCCATTTCCAACAATCCGGTTCAACATTCAAGAACCAAGCACATTGATATCAGGTATCATTTCATTCGAGAACATGTCATGAATGGTACAGTGGTGTTACATTTTGTACCCACGACTGAGCAAATTGCTGACATCTTCACTAAATCACTGGATGAATCCACTTTCTCTAAGCTGGTTTGTGAGTTAGGGATGTTAAATATGACATAGTTCTCTTGTATATATTTTTCATATGTATTATATGTTTTTATATATTTTTGTGCATTTCTGTGTAACTATATCTGTGTTATTAGATTTTATATGATTTTCTGTATATTATCTAATAATATTCTAAGTAGTTATGCATGCTTGTATATTAGTCTGTAATTTTCTAAGTGCTTATATACTCCCCTGTAATATTCTCTAGGCATTTAGATAATTATTTGTAATTATTTTGTATTTTTCAAAATTAATTAAGCATAAATATTTGAGTTTAAGATAATTCATTTTATTGAATTAAAGTTAAATTCATAAGTATTTATATTTAATTAAAGTTGGAATTTACAAAATATTTGTGTAATATATAGTATTGTTTTATTATAGATTTTTTATTTTAATTGCAAAATGTTTTATCTTTAAATTTAATCAAAAATTATACTTATATAATGAATTTTTGTTTTTATTTTTTGTTTTTCGGCAAGACAATGTTTTTGTCTTGCGGTTGTGGCTCTTCAAACCTCTTCGGTAAGACAATTTGAGATTGTCTTGCCCGAGTCAAGTTTCATCCTCGGTAAGACAATCTTAAATTGTCGTCCCGAGTCCCATATAATCCACTGGTTGTCTTACTACGCTTTTAACTTCTTCAGTAAGACAATGCAAATATCTTACTGACCTGTTTGAATACCCTCGATGTCCTTTCGGTAAGACAATCACAAGATTGTCTTGCTGCTGTTATTTAAGCACACACACAAGACAATCATTTTTGTCTTAGCATTTGTCATCACCCCCATTTCAAATATACACACTACAGTACATACATATACACGCGGTTTGCTTCTGGGTTTTCAAGTTTTTACCACAAAAACTTGCTGTGATCGTATTTCAAGCCTTAGTTGTTTGCTTGGTGACTTGATTTCGATTATATCAAGTCGAAGTGCTGCCTGATTCGCCTCAAATCCAACTCGTTACTCACGTTTTCTCTGGGTTTTTCAGCTGATTCTTGAACTTTGATGTACCGATTGCTTGCTTAATCGAAGTTTCGTGTCTAATTTGCTTGATTGTGGTAACCTAGGGTTCTTGACTGATTAAGGCTGCATTTGGTTTAGTGTTATTTGAAATTTGGGGTTTTCTAACTTAAGGGGCTGTTTGGTTTGTTTGGAGCATTTGAGACTAAGGCTGCGTTTGGCTAAAACAGATTTAATTGATTAGTGCCATTTAAGTTAATTAAATTTTAATTCGATATTATTCTAATATTTCGAATTATTAATTAATTAATCAAGTTTTAATTATTAGTTGAAATTTTACGAGACATTTGAGAATTAACATTTTATTTGAAAAATTTCTCGCTTAATTCAATTTTTAATTATTAAAAATAGCCGGAGAATTTGTGATCGCTGAGACCAACTATTGTGCAAGCCTGAACCCTGATGACTGCTCAGATAGATTCAAGACATGGGTCAGATTTCTTTCAAGGCAATGTTTGACCAATACTGCACTTACAGCTGATATTCCGATTCAAGTGCAACCACTGTTTGACTTCTACTCAAATGCTGCCAGCTCTACAACTCTGGACAACTTCAAGCTCATAGGTGATCTACCCAATGGAAAGAGGATTGTTATTACCGTTGATGATGTGAATAAAATCCTGGGATTTCCAAGGGAAAATTTTGAGCAAGACCCTACAGATGATGAGATTAGACAATTCTTTCAGGATATTAACTATCAATCACAGATCTTTATCCCTAAGATGGCTAAGGGAAATCTGAAGGCTGAATGGGATGTTTTCTTCGACACCCTGGCGAAGGTGTTTGCTCCCACTAATAGAAAGAATTTTGGCAATATATCTTCGATGCTGCAAATCTTTGGATTCAGCATAGCTTATAATCGTCGGATCAACTTTGGGAAGATATTGATGAGGGAGATTATCAGAAAAATGGAGTCTGTTAAACAACGATCTATTCATCAGAATGAGAAGGTTGAATTCTTCTACCCAAGGTTTCTGATGTTATTTCTGAATGATAAGATGAATGAGGCTGATAGGAACATGTATGTAGATTCTCCTGTGGTTCCTATTCAGAGGACTTGTGCTAAGATTCAGACCAGGCTGGTCAACAAAAAGAAGCATGAGAATGTGCCACTGGTTGTGACTCCTTTCATGTTGGATCAATTTAGTGCTCCATTTCAGCCTGTTCAAGTCCCTGAACCTCTACAGCAGCAACAATATCAACAACAACAACAACAACAACAACAGCAACCGGCTCAACCAGAAATGCAAAAACAACAACAACAACCACCTCAACAAAACCTCCAACCACTACAACTCATCCAAGACTACCAATCCTCCAGCCAATCCTCACACCACTCACCATACAACCCTCCATACAACTCACCATGCCAATCACCTAACCAATCACCATACAACTCTCCTCAAAACCAATCCCCTCCACACTACAACTTCTTCCCTGAACAACAATCGTCCATCTTTCCCTCACAATCTGAACCTATACCTTCACCTACCCATACACATCAAATTCCCCAAACACAATCTACCTCTCAACCACTGCCATCTGAATCTGCTATCAATCCAGAGCTACAGGACTTCAGAACTGACTTACAGGTAGCTCAGGTACTTTCTAATCTCACTGATACTTTTAATATTGATATTGCAGATTTTGATTGTGATATTGGATTTGATTTCCAAGCCCAGCAATGAACCTGAAAACACCCAGGTTCATAACCAAGCTGATGTTTCCATTTCAACAACTGATTCTTATTCAAACACATCAACCAACACTACTACGACACCAGTTGTTAGAAAGGTAGCCCAGAAACAGAGTGGGAGTGCAATTTTGAGAGAACCAGCAGCTCTGTCTCATAAGAAGCAAAGGGTGACAGAACCGGAGACAACTACAGCTGCATCCATTTCCTCCCAAAAGGATTTGGACACTGAAATGGTAAATATACCGTCTCTAGATTCATTCTCTCCACAGAATGCGTTTATTGAAATTGGCCGCCCGACCGCGGTATCCTGTAAAGAGTCAAGCACACAACTAGCACTCACGCTAGTAAACACTGAACCTTTGTCTTATGTTTCTTCACTTAGAGAGAGCACAGATTTTCAAAACATGTCATATGAAAACTTTTCTGATCACTCTTTCTTTTTGGATCAGGATCTACTTGGCAACCTGCAAGTACATCTGCCTTCACAGGCATCGGAAGGACAATTTGTTCCTTCACATCCTACAGTTCCATCTCAGGGAACTATGGTTGTTTATACAGGTACTGGTGACGGTGTGACAAACACGAGTGAAATCAGGCAAACACCGAGCGAAACACATGCACGAGAGGATAGTGAAAAATCTTTGAGTGTTCGTGAGGTGAGTGCACACACCAACACGGATCTGTTACAAGAACAAATGGCTGCTCTGAGAGCTGAACTTGAAAGGGTAAATGCTGAGAATGCTAGATTCAGAAGTGGAGAGCTGGTGACTCTACAAGAGAAAGTTGCTGATACTTCCTTTACTTCTCTGAAAAAGGAAATGGACGATCATGTCAAGGGTATTCACTCTAGGATGGACAAGATTGATAAGAACCAGGAGCTCTGTATGACAAAGCTTAATAGCTTGGAGCAGACTTTGGCTCAAGTTGTTGATCACTTGAAGATTTTTAAGTCTACAACTCCGTCCACTCCAGAGGATCCCTCAACTAAGGGGGAGAAGGATAAGGAAGATAAGGAAGACAAAGATGATTACAACAATGCTGATACTGACAAAGATGATTACATCAATGCTGATACTGATAGGAGTGATAAGGATGGAGAAGGGGCAAGTGGAAAAGATTCTTCAGCAGCTGACAAAGGTTATGACAAGTCAAAAGGCAAAATGCCTGAATCTGAGAACTTCTTCACTAATCAGGATTATGATAACATTCCTGAAGATGTTAATGATGATGATGCATTTGATGCTGCTTATTTTGAAGCTGAGGAAGAAGGTCGTTTCAAGGAAAGCTTTCTCTTCACTGAAGATCAGTCTGTGGACCCTGAGCACTTGGAAAGGGTCAGAAAGTTTAAAGCTGAACATGAAGCTAGCAAAGCAAGGCTTCAGGAATTACAGAAACTGGTGGATGAGAAGGGGACAACTGATGAGTTGGTCAAGCTAGAGAAACAGAAGCTATGGGATGCTAAGTGCAAGGAGAAGAGAGAAGATATCTCCAGAAAAGTTGGTGAAAGCTGGGATATTGCTAGACAGATCTTCTCTGGACCTCAAAGGGAACCTTTCGAGGATGGTAAGTTCAAATCTTTCATCTATGACCTGAGAGAGGCTTACCCTAATGAGGATATGTTTATGCGTGCTCTTGCTCTTGAGTTAGATTATATAACAATAGGTGTCAAGAACCTCCTAGATCTTTGGGAGATTATTATTTCTACTCAGAGAAATGGAACATTCAGAGTGTCAATTGATCTATTCAAGTTTCTATCTCTTACTGAAATTTGGGTGATTCGTAACAAGATCAGACGCAGCTCAAATCTGAATGAACTCCTCCGTGACAGACTTATGGAAGATGCTATTCATAACAGTCCACAAGTTGTCAGAAATCCTTACTGTGTCAAGTTCATTCACGAGAGCAAGTTTGGAACCTTCTACTTGGACTATAAACATCTTCTCAAATATGATGTTAATCAGATGGTTCTTGTTTCGACTCTTCTACGTACCAAGGGCTTCGCTACAAAAGCCAAAGCTGATGCTGATGCTGAGATTGTGAGTTACTGCATAAGGAGAAACATTCAGCACTACTTCAGAAAGATGAAGTACATTAACCAATCCCAGCCAGCAGATTTTATCGAAGACCCTGTGGACATAGAAGTTCAATATCATCTTTCTTTGGCTCGTGAAAGAAAGAAGTGTGGAGAATCCACTGCAGCTGAGGTACCTGTTCAGAATGAGCCTTATACTCCAATCATTCACTGTTCAGATACTGAAGAAGGAGAAGTCACTCGTTCTGGGTGAAATAGATTGATTAGGATATTTGTTAGATGTGTTCAAGGAACATACTTTTGTAATCTATTAATGATCATGGTTTAATGTTTAATGCAAAGCCATAAACTTTTGCTATTTACATTCCAATGTTTAATTCTTTGTCTTATCTGTTAGTTGAGTTATCGTCTAGGAAATTTGCATGTTATGTTAACAAACAAATAGGGGGAGATTGAAAGGCATATGTTCAGCCTATTTGTATTTAAAGAGGTACAACTCAACTCAGATAAGAAAGCTCAGTAAATAGCAAGTCATAGGAATCCGTACGAAGAACGTCAAATGATTTATGGGAATTATATGTCAGATAAATTCCAGGATGTTGTTGCACACCACTGAAAGAAGTTCATTAATATGTTCAAGCCTCAGTGCACAAATAATCTTTTGTGGCACGTCCAGGAGTTCAGAAGATATAAAGTTTCTATACTTTATTTTATCAGAAGATTCCATTCAATGAAAAAGTACTTACAAGACGAAGACTCGACGAACGAACCTAATTCTTATTGTTTATTTGACGAAGAATATTTGATTTAACTAGATACAGATGAACCAGACAGTACATCTGTGTATCAGTTATTCAAATTAAATATTTGAAGTCAAGCAGAAGTGGTTGTTCGATCGATCGACAAATCAAGAAGAAGTAATTAAAGTTTAATGAAGACAGGAAGCAGTTTTACTGAAGAATGGGTGATTAAACATTTAATAGATTATTATTTCACTTCTCAAATAATTATATTAATTATGTAATTTATTTATTAAATTAATTCACTGTCGAATTAATTTAATTTATGAATTTATATGATTAACTTAATTAAGTGAATAATTTTCTAATTAAATATAAACTACAACTACACTTTTAATTCACTAAAACCAGCCCAGCAAGACAATTCCAAATTGTCTTACCGAACTGGTTAATTGAGTGAAAAGAATGCAGCAAGACAATGTCTTTATCTTGTCTTACCGAAATGTAGTGGACAACTGCAAGACAATCCTAAATCGAATGTCCTACCGAAGCCAATCACTACTGCCAAGACAATTTCTTTTGTCTTACCGAAGGTTAAAAGAAGTCAGCAAGACAAATTTTCCTACCGAATTGTTTTGAGGGACTACCATCTGCCAAGATAATTTCAGATTGTCATCTGCCATGAGAAAGGACTTTGTAAGACATTTGTTTTGTCTTACCTTGTGACAGAATTGTCTTGCCCCTCTTAAATTGTCTTTCTGGCATGTTTTAAGCTTGATAGACAATCTAGGATTGTCTTCCCTTGCTTAAGATTTGTCTTGCCCAAGCTAGTTTGTCTTACCCTTCTTGTTTTGTCTTTCCAACACTTGTAATTGTCTTATCTTTCCTTTGTCTTACAAGTACAAAGCTTTGCCTATATATATGGCTTAGTTTCTTCATTTGAAAGTGTTCATCTCTTTGTAAATCAAAGCATTTGTAAAGCTTTCAAGTTGTTCGTAACTTGCTTGATCGTTATATCCACAGTTTTCTGTGCTCTGATAACCCGGTTGTTTTAATCACTAAATCCAGAATATACCCTGTTGAATTTATTCTACGAACTTTAGTGGACATTAAAACTGAATCATATTAATTATATAACGACTTAAAACATTGTTATATTAATTAATTTTAATCTGATTAACAAGTCATATTCCAATCAGATTCACTTCCGCGATTATTTGGTATCGATTGTATTCAACCTTCCCCCTTCTACAATCGTATATGGACCTAACACAATGCAAAGGAAAGACAATTACAAGCTTGCAAAGACAAATACAAGCAAGGTAAGACAATCTAGGCTTGGGCAAGACAAAACAAGGCAAGGGAAGACAATTCTGGATTGTCTACCAAGCCTTAAACTCGCCAGAAAGACCATTCTTTGAAGGGCAAGAGAATTTTAAAGGGGGCAAGACAATATGACACAAGGTAAGACAATTTGATTGCCTTACTAAGTCTTTGCACACGGCAGTAAGACAATTAGATTGTCTTGTCCATCACATGGATTTTCGGTAGGACAATCGAATTGTCTTGTTGACTTCCTTTATCATTCGGTCAGACAATTCCAAGGGATTGTCTTGTTGTTTGGCACTTTACTTCAGTAAGACAAATGAGTTGTCTTGGCAGTAGGTGATCCACTCGGCAAGACAATCTTAGATTGTCTTGCTAACTTGGTTTAGGTGATTGATAATGTAATTTTGTAGTTTATATTTAATAGAAAATTATCCACTTAATTAAGTTAATCATATAAATTCATAAATTAAATTAATTCGAGAGTGAATTAATTTAATAAATAAATTATACAATTAATATAATTATTTGAGAAGTGAAATAATAGTCTATTAAATATTTAATCACCCAATCTTCAGTAGAGCTGCTTCCTGTCTTCTTTAAACTTTAATAACTTCGTCTTGATTTGTCGATCGACCGAACTACCACTTCTGCTTGACTTCGAATATTTAATTTGAGTAATTGATACACATATGTACTGTCTGGTTCATCTGTATCTAGTTAAATCAAATATTCTTCGTCAAATAAACAATATAAATTTGGTTTGTTCGTCGAGTCTTCGTCTTGTAAGTTCTTCTTCATTAAATGGAATCTTCTGAATAAATAGACTATATAAACTTTATAACTTCTGAACTCCTGGACGTGCCACAAAAGATTATTTGTGCACTAATGCTTGAACATATTAATGAACTTCTTTCAGTGGTGTGCAGCAGCATCCTGGAATTCTTCTGACATATAATTCCTATAAGTCATTTGACGTTCTTCGTACGGATTCTGATAACTTGCTATTTACTGAGCTTTCTTATCTAAGTTGAGTTGTACCTCTTAAATACAAATAGGTTGAACATATGCCTTTCAACAAGTTAGACATTTACTTACCCCCTCAGCTATTTCTCTTTTCATGTTAGGCCACCAATAATTTTTCTTTAAATCCTGGTACATCTTGGTGCTTCCCGGGTGAATAGAATATCTTTATTCGTGTGCTTCGCTTAGAATATCTCTTTTAAGATATGTCATGTTAGAAATTCAAATCCTGTTTGCAAATATCCTAATTCCTTTATCATCCTTTACACTTAAGTACTCATCTCCTGACAATTCAGAACGCTTTTTCTTAATCATATATTCTTGACTCTTTTTGATTCTTTCTAACAAATATGGTTGTATTATCATCTCAAAAATCTTCCTATCTTTAGGGCCTGAACCCTTAACTTTTAAATATAACTTTTCCATCTCCCTGATCAGCTCGCTTGGTAAAGACATCACATTGATTCTTTCTTTTTTACTTAAAGCATCAGCAACTACATTGGCTTTTCCTGAATGATAGTTGATCGTACAATTATAGTCCATTATCAATTCTAACCATCTCCTTTGTCTTATATTCAACTATTTCTAAGTAAACAAGTATTTTAAGCTCTTATGATCCGGAAATATCTCACAATTCTTACCATAAAAGTAATGTCGCCAACTCTTTAAAGCAAACACTATAGTAGCTAATATTAGGAATCAATAATTTTTTATGATAACATAAACATTTTGTAACATGTCTTACTTGGAGTCTTTATCAAATTTTAGTTGTAATTGTTATATTTCTTGTCTTTGGGAATTATCAATGGTGGGTAGAATAGGATGGCTAATTGTAAATATCCAATGCCATGTAATTTTATCTAAGTGAAGAATATTCAACTGATGAGATGTAACTATTCAACTGATGAAGACTGGATCATGTTTCAACTGATGAAAACTAAGCATTCAACTGAAGACAAAGTATTCAACTGATGATGCTAAGGAATTCAACTGATGAGACTGGAACAGCATTCAACTGATGAAGCTTGTAATTCATTCAACTGATGAGTCTAGCGCAACATTCAACTGATGAAGTCAAGAGCAGTTGAAAGTAACCAGAACTTTCAACTGATGAGGCAAAGAGCAGTTGAAAATGACTAGAGCTTAAGTCTGACAAATCACATGGATCGAATTACACTAAAATAGACATGGAAGCCTGATTAGGAAAATAAAGAGGAAGCAGAAACATTCTTATCTCATGCAATGCAATCTGGATCAAATCAAGATGATGGTCAAAGATGAAGACATCTCAGAAAGCATGCATAAGACAAAGATGTGCAGCATCGTTTTTAGATTAGAGTGCATTTTGTAATCTAGCTAAAAGCTTTGTAAAACTTGGAGTATATAACCAAGTTAGTAGCATCAGTTGAACTTGTTCGAAACACTTTAGAGAAAATCTGAGAGTTAGAATTTGTTCAAGTGATGAACCAGCAGCTGTGCGAATTGTAAGCAATCCACAGATTCTTCTATATAAAATCTCACGGGTGGATCATTCAATCCACACGTATTTTTAATACTTGGTGTTTTCTGTTTTATTGTTTTAAAGTGTTTGTTCTTGAATCTTTTAAATTTGTAAAAGATTGTATTCAACCTCCCCCTTCTACAATCTTTCTTATAGTTGGTGTAAAATAACAATTGGTATCAGAGCCAGGTTCCCAACAAACAGGGAAAAAGATCAACACTGCTAAAGAAAGATGGGAAAGAAGGATGCTGGAGTGAAGAATCCTGTTCTTGACAAGGACAACTACTTTCACTGGAAAGTGAGAATGCACTTGCATTTGTTGTCCATTGATGAAAGCTATGTGAACTGCATTGAGAAAGGACCTCATGTCCCAATGAAGGTCTGCACAAGTATGGGAGCTGATGGTGAAGATATGGTAGGTAAAATGATTCCAAAACCTATCCATGAGTATTCTCAAGAAGATACTGAAGAAGTGCACAAGGACAAGAAAACCATGAACCTTCTGTTCAATGGTTTGGATCAAGAAATGATTGATAGTGTTATCAGCTGCACAAGTGCCAAAGAAGTTTGGGACACCATCAGGACCATCTGTGAAGGGAATGAGCAAGTAAGAGAAAACAAAATGCAGCTTCTGATTCAACAATATGAGTCATTTCTTTTCAAGTCTGGTGAAGGTTTGAGTGACACATTTAACAGATTTCAAAAACTGTTAAATGGTCTAAAACTTTTTGGAAGAGTATATCAAGTTAAGGATTCAAATTTGAAATTCTTAAGAGCTCTTCCCAAAGAATGGAAACCTATGACAGTCTCTCTCTGAAACACACAAGAATTCAAAGACTATACTCTTGAGAGACTGTATGGAACCTTAAAGACTTATGAGCTTGAAATGGAACAAGATGAAGAGATTGAGAAAAGCCAAAAGAAAGGGCATTCATCTGTGGCTCTAGTTGCATCTCTTGATGATGCTGTCAAGGACAAGGGAAAGTCTCAAGTTGAAAAAACTGAGAAGTTGGTCAAAGAAGAGAGCTCAGAGTCAAGCAAAGGAAAAGGAAAAGAGAAAGATGTAGCTGATTCTGATGGAGAAAGTGATGGAATTGATGAGCACCTAGCCTTACTGTCAAGAAGATTCTCCAAACTGAAATTCAAAAAGAATTTCAATTCTGCAAAATCATTTAAAGGCAATCCCAAGTCTGATAGAAGCATGGTTGACAGATCAAAATTCAAGTGCTTCAACTGTGGGAATGCAGGTCACTTTGCAAATGAGTGCAGAAAGCCTAAAGTTAAGAAGAGGTCAAGTGAAAACATTGACTATAAAAAGAAATATTATGAACTTCTCAAACAAAAGGAAAGAGCTTTCATCACAAAGGATGATTGGGCAGCTGGGGATGATTCTGATGAAGAGGAGGAGTTTGTCAATCTAGCTCTAATGGCCAACTC
The DNA here is from genome assembly GCF_001625215.2 of Daucus carota subsp. sativus. Classification (NCBI taxonomy): domain Eukaryota; kingdom Viridiplantae; phylum Streptophyta; class Magnoliopsida; order Apiales; family Apiaceae; genus Daucus; species Daucus carota. The sequence goes on along the minus strand of NC_030385.2, from coordinate 18,327,981 downwards.
CACAGATCAAGAAGAAAACACTGGAAGCAGTAGTCAGGTATTCACTACAAACTTAGTTGAGTTAACTAAAGATGAATGCAATGCTACCATAAATGAAATGTCTACAGAATTGTATCATTTGCATGTTTCTTTAAAATCTCTCACTAAGGAAAATAGTAGGATTAAGGAGGCTAACACCATTCTTAGTGACAGAAACAGTGCTTTAGAAGCTCAATTTATTGAGTTTGAGAAACTGAAAATTGAGTGTCAGACAGCCAAAGATGATCTCTTGGTTGTTCTGAAAAGAGAAGAGATCATAAGAAAACAGCTTGATAAGGAACAAGAGATTATTGCTAAATGGAAATCTGGGAGAGATGTTTCCACTAATATCATCAACATGCAAGGTAGAGAAACCTTTGTGGAGAATGAATGGAAAAGGAATAAGAAAGTTCTTGAGATTTCTGAGATCAGCTCAAGTGATGAGAATACTGATGATGATCATCAGTTGAAAAGTAAAGCCTCAACTGATGAAAGTCATCATTTGAACAAAAACTCATCAGTTGACAAGAAAGTTCTCAAGAAAGTTAATAAGAAATATGGTCCTGTTAAAAAGAACTTTGTTAAAGGTGAGAATGATTCTTCTGAGACTAGTGAGAGTGTTAACAACACTCATAAGACCAAGAAGAAGTTGGATGCTAGTGAGCCTAAATCAGAAGAGACTAAAAAGAAGAAAGGAAATAGAAATGGTAAAATTGGAGTCAATAAGCACACTAATTACACACCCAATGCCAGTGCTCCTAGGAAAACTTGCAGTAAATGTGGTAGTGTAAATCACTTATCTGCTAATTGTAAAACTATGATTGCTCCTAAGTTATCATTGCCTATTCCTATGCCATCTGTTCCTCACATGAACTTATCTGCTGTAAACATGATGCCTGGTTTACTGCCTCATAATCCATATTCTCAGCCTAGCATGCCATATATGTTCAATCCATATTTCAATGCTTTTAACATGCCTCAATTCCATTCAAATCTGCATAGTATGAACAATGTATGCATGCCTCAAATGCCTGTGTTTAAGAACAATGTTGATGTTCCAATCTCTCAACCAAAACCAAAGATTGAACCACTTCAATCTAAGGGAAAAGTTGAGAATGAGGGAAAAGCTGTTAAGACTAACAAATCTGGACCCAAAGCAATTTGGGTACCAAAATCAACTTGATCTGTTTGTGAATTGTGTGCAGGGACACCGTAAGAAGAATTTGTGGTACTTGGATAGTGGATGCTCCAGGCACATGACTGGTGATTCTTCCCTGCTCACAAAGTTTGTAGAGAAAGCTGGCCCTAACATTACCTCTGGAGATGACAGCAAAGGATATACTATGGGATATGGCTTGATTGCAAAAGAGAATGTCATCATTGATGAAGTTGCATTGGTGTCTGGTCTTAAGCACAACTTGCTTAGCATCAGTCAACTTTGTGACAAAGGATACAAAGTAAATTTCACTCCTGCAGCCTGTGTTGTCACCAAAGGAGATGACAACAATGTGGTACTAATTGGACAAAGAAAAGGGAATGTGTATGTAGCTGACTTCAACTCTGTAAAGTCTGAATCTATCACTTGCTTTCTCAGTAAAGCAAGCTCAGATGACAGTTGGCTATGGCACAAAAGGTTGTCTCATTTAAATTTCAAGACTTTGAATGAGTTAGTCAAAAAGGATTTGGTGAGAGGAATACCAAAGCTGGAATTCTCCAAAGATGGTTTGTGTGGAGCTTGTCAGCAAGGAAAGCAAAAGAGAAGCTCTTTCAAAAGCAAATCTCTTTCATCAATTGTGAAACCTCTTCAGCTCTTGCATATGGATTTATTTGGACCAGTCAACATAATGTCCATTTCAAAGAAGAAATATTGCCTAGTGATTGTTGATGATTTTTAAAAATTTACTTGGACTTTCTTCCTGCATTCTAAGGATGAAGCTGGGAAAATCATTATCAATCATATCAAGGCATTAGACAACAATCCAGATATCAGAGTTGGAAGGATAAGAAGTGACAATGGAACAGAATTCAAGAATTCTGTGATGAAAGAATTTTGTGAAGAAAAGGGAATCATTCATGAGTTCTCTGCACCAAGAACTCCACAGCAAAATAGTGTGGTAGAAAGGAAGAATAGAACTCTCATTGAGGCTGCAAGAACCATGATTAATGAAGCTCAACTTCCAACCTACTTTTGGGCTGAAGCTGTGAACACTGCCTGTTTTACTCAAAACATTTCTCTAATTACCAAACCTCACAATCTAACTCCTTTTCAACTCTTCAAGGGAAAGAAGCCAACAATTAGCTTTCTTCATGTATTTGGATGCAAGTGCTATGTTCTAAGAAATCAAGGTGAAAATCTTGGAAAATTTGAGGCCAAAGCAGATGAAGCTATTTTTGTTGGATATTCTAATGGAAAATCATTTAGAGTATACAATCTGAGAACCAACATTGTTATGGAATCAATTCATGTAGTTTTTCATGATAAAAAGATTCAAGGATTGACAGATGAAGGATTTCATGATAATCTCAGATTTGAGAATGAGGGTGAAGGTGATCTATATGACAGTGATGATGATTGTGATGACACTGTTCAGAATGCTGGAATTAATATTGCAACTGATGAGACCTTAGTACAAGAAACAACTGCTATTGAAAACTCAACTGAAGCATCAGTTGAAACTACATTGGAGGCATCAGTTGAAACACCTCAAGAATCATCAGTTGAAAGAATGTCTCAAAATTTCAATCAATCTAGAAATAATGAGATGTCAAATTTAGGGGGAGCTTTCCAACATGGAAATCTGAATTTCAACAGTGAAGCTACATCATCAAGGCAATCACTTCCACCCCAAATAAAATGGACAAAGGATCATCCTTTTGAGTTAATTATTGGAGATGCAAATGCATCTGTACAAACAAGAAGAGCCACTCAAGATGAGTGTTTGTACAGTGCATTCCTTTCACAGGATGAACCTAAAGTCATAGAAGATGCTCTCAAGGATGCTGATTGGGTTCTTGCTATGCAAGAAGAATTAAATCAATTTGAGAGAAACAATGTATGAAAGCTGGTGCCCAAGCCTAAGAATAGAACAATTGTAGGCACAAGGTGGGTATTCAGAAACAAGATGGATGAGAATGGAGTTGTCACCAGAAACAAAGCAAGGCTTGTGGCTAAAAGATACTCTCAATCTGAAGGGATTGATTTTGATGAGACATTTGCACCAGTTGCAAGATTGGAAGCCATAAGAATCTTCTTGGCCTATGATGCTCATGCAAATTTCAAAGTTTATCAAATGGATGTCAAAAGTGCTTTTTTAAATGGTGAACTGGAAGAGGAGGTATATGTGAGTCAGCCTCCTGGTTTTGAAGCTCCAGAATTTCCAGAGTATGTTTACTTTTTATTAAAAGCTCTTTATGGACTAAAGCAAGCACCAAGGGCATGGTATGACACTCTATCTCAATTCTTGTTGGATAATCATTTTTCCAAAGGAACTGTGGATAAAACACTATTTTACAGAAATGTAAATGGTGCCTTTATTATGGTTCAAATTTATGTAGATCATATAATTTTTGGTTCTACAGATGAAAGACTTTGCAAAAAGTTTGCTAATTTAATGCAAAGTCAATATGAAATGAGCATGATGGGAGAGCTCACCTACTTTCTTGGTTTACAAGTTAAACAAGTAAAGGAAGGTATATTCATAAATCAAACTAAGTATATCTATGATTTACTTAAAAAGTTTGATTTAATGGATTGCAAAGAAGCTAAGACCCCTATGCCAACTGCCACTAAATTGGAGTTAAGTCCTAATGAGAAATCAGTGGACATCTCTAATTATAGAGGCATGGTTGGCTCTCTTTTATATCTGACAGCTAGTAGACCAGATATTATGTTTTCTACATGCCTCTGTGCTAGATTTCAATCCGATCCTAAAAAATCACATCTAATTACTATAAAAAGAATATTCAGATATCTTAAGGGAACACCAAATCTTGGTATTTGGTACCCAAAAGACTCTGGATTTGATCTAACTGGATATTCAGATGCTGACTTTGCAGGATGCAAAATTGATAGAAAAAGTACTACAGGCACTTGTCAATTTCTTAGAGATAGGCTGATTTCTTGGTTTAGCAAAAAGCAACACTCTGTGTCAACCTCTACAGCTGAGGCTGAATACATTGCAGCTGGAAGTTGTTGTGCACAAATATTGTGGATGAGAAATCAATTGCTTGATTATGGTTTAAATCTCTCTAAAATCCCAATATTTTGTGACAACACCAGTGTCATTGCTATAACTGAAAATCCAGTACAACACTCAAGAACCAAGCATATTGACATCAAATATCACTTCATAAGAGAACATGTGATGGCTGGCACAGTTGAAATGCATTTTGTTCCAAGTGAAGAACAAATTGCAGATATTTTCACAAAGCCTCTTGATGAATCCACATTCACAAGGTTGGTAAGTAAATTAGGTATGTTAAATTTCTCCTAATTTATAGTGATTTTTCTGTGATTTGGCAGCCAGAATTTGACTAATTTTAATTTATTAAAATTAAGTTAGTTATAATTCAGGATAAAATGTGTAGTATTTCAACTGATGAAATAGTGAAATTGTTTCAACTGATGTCTGAAACAAATGCGCTCCTGTTTTGTTTTTCATTCAACTGATGACACTAGTTGAAAACACTTTCAACTGATCATCGTCAGTTGAATAGGAAGTTTAAAGAGGCGCTTATTTCATCCGTTGAAAGTATTATCAGATCTGAGCCGTTGAAATTACTTTTATCTCTCACCTGCTTTATACACACGATCGTGTGTGTAATTTTTGTAGAGTTAAATAAGAGTTATTTCTTCTCAACGGTAATTTCTCAGCCAATCACAGCAATTTTCTGAGAAAGTATTTAAGTGTTTTAATTTATTTTCATTTCTTTTCATCTCACTCTTTCGAATTCACAAACTCTCTTTCTCTCTCTGTGCAAAGAAAACTCTCTTTCTTCAAGCTTTTTAACTGTAACTACAATGGCGCCAATGAAGAAATACTCTTCTCCTACTCACTTTATCTACGAGAAGAACAACTTCGCATCTTTCGTGGACACCAAAGCTGTGAAAGAAAAGGAATATCACAGGATGATGGAGTTCATCAAATCTAGTCAGCTGTCTCATGCCATGCTCTCAATTCCAACTATCTATCATGAAGTTGTGGAAGAGATTTGGACAACAGCCGAATTCAATAGTGAGGATGACACTATCTCCTTTACCCTTAAAAATAATGTTCATGTGATTAATTGTGATGTCATGAATGCATGCTTTAGAATTCCTGATAATACTGTTTCTACCTTGCCTTCTGATGTGCAATTAGTTAACTTGCTTTATGCCATAAACTATGTATTACCAACTGATGCTTTAGGTAAGATTGAGAGGAGAGGTCTTAGGAGGGAATGGAGTTACCTTTGTGATGCTTTTGTTAAGTCATTCTCTGGTAAAATTAGTAATTTCAATGATATTACTTCTCAAATTCTTCAAATGCTCTATATGTTTTTGACCAATGAGTACTATAATTTTGGCACTTTGATGATCCATGAAATTGGGGAGAAGCTAGGTGATAGGACTGATAGGCCTAAAAACATATATTATGTTAGATTTTTGATGATGTTAGCTAACCATGTTGATGACAAGCTAGTCATCACTAATCAGGAAGCCAAGCTTCCAAGTTTTGTGCAGGAGAAGAGGGTCTTCAAAGACCTCTTAAGGATGAATCTTTACCCCTCCTTGGAGGTGATTTACCTGCCAATTATGGAGCTTGGTAAAGAAAAAGAGGTACATGGCTATCCTACTACTCCTTCTCAACCCTCATCTTCTTTGCTTTCTGCCATCAGGGCTGTTGAAGAGGCCCATCAACAGTCCACACAAGTGGCACAATCCTCTAAAACCAAGTCTTCTAAACCAACCTCAGGTGCCTCCCAAAAGGCATCTGTTGTAAAATCCAAGAAGCACAAACCTGAGAGGAGTGTGATTGGTGGAAGTGAGGGGGAGGGAAAGGGTGATCATCAAAGAAACCCTAAGGATAAGGCTGTAGAGAAGAGTGATGCCCTGCCAAGCCACTCTACAGTCTCCCAAAAGACTGCAGAGCTTAAAATGGATTCAAGCTCATCCCTAGCAGCATCCTCCCAAAAGGATGTTGTTATTGAAAATAGTCCCCATCTAGGGACACAGCAAAAGAGGGGAAGGGACACTACTTCTTCACCTATAAAAGCCTATTGGAGAAAGAAGCAAAAAGGTGAGAAGGTAAAGCACACTGCACACACACAGGCATCCATCCTGGATTCTATGCCTATATCTTCTTCTCAAAGTCAGCTTGATGTGACTCTAATAAATGTGGAGTCACAACCCCCTTCTTCTTCTCAACCTATTGTACATATACATGATCTTACCATATCTACTACTCAAACACAATCCCCAACCTCTTCTGTGGATGTGGAATTAATCCACACCACACTTGTAAATTCTCCATCTTTGGATTTCATGGAGAAGCCCCCTTCTGAGATTGATCGTCATCATTTTGATGATTTGTTGGATCAATCTCATCAAAATTATTCTACTGTGATAATGTGCTCTGTGGATTTACATGCAAAATCAATCACCACAGACTCAACTGTCACAGCTTCTAAGCCTATTTCTTCATTATCTTCAACTGATCTCCTTCATCAGTTGAATAGTGTTTGTCCTTCAACTGATGTGCTTGACAGCTCTCATCAGTTGAATGCCTCCACTACCTATGTTTCAACTGATGTCCCTCATCAGTTGACAACTGCTGCTACTTTAATTAATTTACCTTTTTCTACAGCAGTTGATCACATGGTAGCACAAACACTACTAGGTTTGAGTGATGTGAGCACTGGAGTGGAGAGGCAGCCATGGGTGCTGGCAAAAGGAGAGGGTGTGGAGAGTCTAGCAATTTCTTCTGGCCAGGAAAAAGGAGAGGTAATGAGTGCCCCTTTAGCAAGGGTAAGTGAGGGAGAGGTGAGTTGTGAGGTGAGCCAAGGGGAGCCCTTGATGCAAGAACAGAGAGAAAATGAGAGAAATGCAGGTGTCAATGAAGGGTTTAGTGAACAAGAATTTCAAGCAGAATACAGATCCATATTGGATAGTGTTTCACTAGACCCTGAGACTTTTACTCATGGGATGTCTTCTGTTCAAGCTTTTGCAAGGATGGACAATCAAGCAGCTGAGAGGAGTCTAAATCTGATTCACACTTCATCATCTATGCTTAGAGCAAAGGAGGCACTTACAGCCCTGCCTGCCAATGTTGGAGATGATTTTCACTATGATGACAGTGATGAAGACCTCAATGATGCTCTTGAGGATTCTCTTGGTGAAGAGCCTACAACCTCTCTTCCATCTTGGCTCTCCATTCAATCTGCAAATGCAACTGCAGTTAGTCTTGAGTTGCAAAGGCAAGCTACATCTCTGCTTCACCCTCAAGCTGGAAGATCTTCTTCTTCTCCATCCATCACTGCTACTTTTGCCAGTCAAGCCCTTGAAAATTTAAGACTGCATAAGTATCAGTCTCTCCATTTCCAGAAGGAAGCTGAACATCTAAACTCTCTCATCACATCTGTAAAAACAGACTTATCCAACAAGATTGATGAGAAGTTTTCTACTCAAATCCAAACTGCAATTTCTGCCTCTGACAAGAAACAAGCTCAACTAGAAAAGAAAGTGGAAACTCTGGAAGAGAATGTTCAGGTTTTAAACTCCAGAATGGAAGAGATGCTCCAACACCAAAGGGTGCAAACTGGTCTTCTCCAACATCTTCTCTTGGCATCTGGCATTCCTCTTCCCAGTCCTTCACTTGATGCTAACAAAAAGGGGGAGAAAGAACCCTTACCTTCTCTGCTGAGTTGGTGAGCAGAATTCCTCCTCCTTTTCATACTGCAAAGGAACAAAAGAGGCTTGAAAGGCTTGCAGCCTTGGATTCAATTGAAAAGAGATTGGCTCTGCTAGATAAGAAGGCTGCTTCTGCAACTTCAAATTCTCAATCTACATCTGCAGTTCCAACTTCTTTTCCCACAACAACTACAGTTCTCAAGGTGATCACACCTGAAATTGTTATCTCCTCCAAGAAAGAAAAAGGTGAGCCATCAATTGTGAATGAGTTCAAGGCCATCTTATTTCCAAACAACTGTGGGTACTCCAGGCCTGGAAAAGACTCAAGCTCAATCTACTTTCCACTAGCCAGGCCTGACAAGAATGAGTACAAGCTTTTGGGCCAAGAAATTAAGAGCTACAAAGATTCTACAGATGTGGCCCTAAAATCTCATTTTGCCATCATCTACAGAGAAGGCCAAAAGCTGTTTATTGGAACTGGCCATCCTCACTACTCATTTTCTAAAGCTGAAGAGGTGGCCAGAGACTGTGAAAGAAAGGAGTATGAATCTCAACTTTCTGTGAATCAAGAAATAGAGGTTGATGAAAGATATGTTATTGAGCTAGAAGAGGAGTTGGCAGCTGAGCTACAAAGTGAAAATAGATTGGCTCTTGAAACTTCTCCAAAGAAGAAGAGAGTCAAGCCTAGATCAAAGATGCCTGAGGCTGCCAGGAGAAGAGAAGAAGTGCCTGAAGAATCTGTGCCTATCCCAAAGCCTTCTCCTCCAATCAAGGACACCACAGTGGTACATCCAGATGTCAACTTCCATGATGAGCCAATAATGCCAAAGGAGGAGCCAATTGACCTTGAAGATATTCCAATCCCAGCCTTCCTTGTTCAAGAAACTCCAAAACCTAAGAAGAAAGTGAAGACTGTGGCTAAGAGAATGGCTAACCCTCCTAAACCTTCAAAAGAACCTGAAAATCCAGATGACTATCTTGTCATTGTCAATATTGAAGAAATTTCTGAGTTAGAGCTGGAGCTGGATGATCTTCAAGAAGTGAGAGGAATAGAAGCAACTTCCAAGCTTCTTGAAAGATTGGTATTCTCTTACAAAAGCAAAGGTGATGTCACCTGGCCTCTTCACAGAGTTCTGAGTTCTGAAGGATTCAGTTCTTTAACAAAGATATATGCTTCCATGAAGAGGACAAGAGGATTTACACCACCTGCAATTCAGAACGCTTTTCCTTAATCATATATTCTTAAGTACTCATCTCCTGACAATTCAGAACGCTTTTCCTTAATCATATATTCTTGACTCTTTTTGATTCTTTCTAACAAATATGGTTGTATTATCATCTCAAAAATCTTCCGATCTTTAGGGCCTGAACCCTTAACTTCTAGATATAACTTTTACATCTCCCTGATCAGCTCGCTTGGTAAAGACATCACATTGATTCTTTCTTTTTTACTTAAAGCATCAGCAACTACATTGGCTTATCCTGAATGATAGTTGATCGTACAATTATAGTCATTTATCAATTCTAACCATCTCCTTTGTCTTATATTCAACTATTTCTAAGTAAACAAGTATTTTAAGCTCTTATGATCCGAAAATATCTCACAATTCTTACCATAAAAGTAATGTCGCCAACTCTTTAAAGCAAACACTATAGTAGCTAATGCTAGGAATCAATAATTTTTGATGATAACATAAACATTTTGTAACATGTCTTACTTGGAGTCTTTATCAAATTTCAGTTGTAATTGTTATATTTCTTGTCTTTGGGAATTATCAACGGATGGGGAGAATAGGATGGCTAATTGTAAATATCCAATGCCATGTAATTTTATCTAAGTGAAGGATATTCAACTGATGAGATGTAACTATTCAACTGATGAAGACCGCATCATGTTTCAACTGATGAAAACTAAGCATTCAACTGAAGACAAAGTATTCAATTGATGATGCTAAGGAATTCAACTGATGAGACTGGAACAGCATTCAACTGATGAAGCTTGTAATTCATTCAACTGATGAGTCTAGCGCAACATTCAACTGATGAAGTCAAGAGCAGTTGAAAGTAACCAGAACTTTCAACTGATGAGGCAAAGAGCAGTTGAAAATGACTAGAGCTTAAGTCTGACAAATCACATGGATCGAATTACACTAAAATAGACATGGAAGCCTGATTAGGAAAATAAAGAGGAAGCAGAAACATTCTTATCTCATGCAATGCAATCTGGATCAAATCAAGATGATGGTCAAAGATGAAGACATCTCAGAAAGCATGCATAAGACAAAGATGTGCAGCATCGTTTTTAGATTAGAGTGCATTTTGTAATCTAGCTAAAAGCTTTGTAAAACTTGGAGTATATAACCAAGTTAGTAGCATCAGTTGAACTTGTTCGAAACACTTGAGAGAAAATCTGAGAGTTAGAATTTGTTCAAGTGATGAACCAGCAGCTGTGCGAATTGTAATCAATCCACAGATTCTTCTATATAAAATCTCACGGGTGGATCATTCAATCCACCCGTATTTTTAATACTTGGTGTTTTCTGTTTTATTATTTTAAAGTGTTTGTTCTTGAATCTTTTAAATTTGTAAAAGATTGTATTCAACCCCCCCCTTCTACAATCTTTCTTATAGTTGGTGTAAAATAACATCTAACTGTAGGTCATGGGTAGGGTATCTCAACTCATAGTCCTTAAATTGCCTAGAGGCATATGTTATCACTTTTCCATGTTGTATAAGAACACATCCTACTCCCTTATGAGATGCATCACTATATATTACAAAGTTTCTTGTCTCCTCAGGTAAGGTTAACACACGGGTTATTATAAATCGCTTCTTTAATTCCTGAAAGCTCTCCTCGCATTTTGGTGTTCATTCAAACTTCTCTTCTTTCCTAGTCAACTTGGTCAAAAGAGTCACAATCTTAGAGAAATCTTTCACGAATCATCTACAATATCCTGCTAAATTCAAGAATACTTCTCACTTCTTTCGGGTCCTCAGTCTATCCCAATTTGATAGGGTCTCAATTTTTAAGGGTCTACCGACATTTCTTTCTTCGAAACTATATGCCCTAAAACTGTACTTGCTCTATCAAAATTCACATTTCGAAAATTTTGCATATAACTTTTCTTTCCACGAAATATCCAAGTTATCCTAAGATGCTCAACATGCTCTTCTTTCATCTTAGAATAAATCAAAATATCTTTAATAAACAATAATGAACTTATCCAAATATTTCTTAAATGTTGTAGATGCATTAGTCAATCCAAAAGGCATCACTAAGAACTCATCATGTCCATATATGATCCTAAAGACCGTCTTAGGTACATTCTCAGACCTGATTTTTTAACTGATGGTATCCCGATCTCAAGTCTATCTTAAAAAGTAAGATGCTCTCTTCAACTGATTAAACAAATCATCAACCTTAGATAAAGGGTTGTCTTATTTAACTTTTGATAATCAATGCAACAATCCTCTAATCCAAGGGTCTGGATTTGATGTCTCCATAAAAGACCTACTTGAAACACCTTTAAAAGAAAAGCTGTATTTTTGAAAAGAACAAAATCAAAGAATTTGAAACTGAATATTTTGAAGAGAACTCAAAGGAAATAATAATTGTAAAAGTTTCTTGGAAATATAGAAGTCTTTCACAGTGGTAATCACCGATCAATGATTTCAAAATAGCTTTCATTTGAAATAAAAGAATGACTGGGAGACTAATAAGATCAAATGAACTAAGTGTTGCGTGTCCAAATTAAGACACTACTAAAAGTTGTTAACCTTATTATAATCACAACACACACAAGTGATGGCGTCCCATCCAAATCCTATCACACAGACAGGTATACCTTGTGTCCCCTATAATTAGGATTGTTCATCCCAATCAGATTAAAGAAATGTCAAAAAAATGAGATTCATCACAAAGATTTGCTTTGGAATCGTTATCTCACAACTTGGACAACTTGATCTACAATAATTACTTCCCAACACACTTCTTCTAAAAAATGCGAGCAATGCATTCTTCAATCACAAATCAAGGATTTTCGGTGGATAGAATCAAAAATAGGATTAAATATGGGACAATTTTTTAGAATTATTAAATTGAGATCATCATTATATATATATATATATATATATATATATATATATATATATATTACAATTCTCGAATACTAATTCATGGATCACAAAAGATTTTGTAACATCAAAGAAATATTGATTATTGGGAGCAATCACTTCCGAACAAAGGAAGGACTCAAGATACAGAATAAACTTCTTAGTTTACAAAATGAGATTTGATGTCAGCTTGAGCCGAAATAGTGTGAAAGGTAATATTATTCATAAATAGCGTATTCCACAGATCTTATACTCAGGCAAGGGGTCTCCCTTGTAACACGTTCGCGGTCTGCGAAGTTCTAAATCTTTGATTTCCTTCTATTTTACCTATATATTCTCTGCTCGCGGCATCTCTTACTTCAAAAAAGTTTCTTCGCACTATGAGTTCAAGGTTTCTTTTCAACAGTTTGAATATTTTGCAGGGATTTCCGCTTCCTATTGACTTTCTCTTTGTTAAACAACTCACTGCTTGACTCAACTATACAAGCTTTGTGCACTCACGTCGCATAGCTAGCAATCTCGAGAATGATAACCCTATTCTGAATCCAGGGCTTTAAGCCCGACTGAACACGTCTAGCTTTCTTTTTGTCCGTATTTACTTGATGTGGAATAAATTTTGAAAGTTTGATAAACTTAGCTTCATGTTCAGTTACTAACATATTCTCCTGCTTAAGCTCTAGAAATTTGAGCTCCACTTGATTCTATACGTGTTTATGAACATACTTCTCTAGGAATAACTTTGTAAATCATGATATCACACTAGAATCTTCCAGAACTCTCTTAGCTTCCCACCAATAATTAGCCTCTCCATTAAGCATACAAGTAGCAAAGAGTTTTCTTACCCTATTCTACACCAATTATTTCAAAAGTCTTCTCTATTTCTCTTAGCCATATCTTGGCCTCAACGGGATCTACAGTCCCTTCAAACTCTGGTGGTGACAAAAATTTGAAAGATTTGAATAATAAGGTAGGTTTAGGAAGTTGAGTCGAAGAACTTCTTTCAGGATTGTTTTGAAAATTATGGGTATGTTGTTAAAGAAGATCAACAAGTAATTGAACAGGATTAGGTCTTGGTTGAAATCCAGGTGAAACATCTACTATTGATTTATCATAAGCAAGTTCTATGGAGTCCACACATTTTTTGGAGTCTTGGAGTCCAAGATCCTGGCCATCCATTACATCTTGATCCGATGGTCATTATTTTATGTCCCTTTTATTTTAAGTAAAATATAAGAAAATAGTTTTACAGTTTCTTTTATCTAATCCGTTAGTTTTAACGCTGTTAACATCACGTAAGTGCAGTGCAAAATTATGGGGAAACAGTTACGCTTGATAAGTGACACCTTACTGGGCTTGCAATATGTGTTCTAGTTTTGATACAATCATTTAACCGAAGATTCACGAGTGAATATATTTTTGATTTTTGTGTTATGTGCTTGACATGGCTTCTCAACATGAAGAACCAGGTATGTTATTGTGTTTCTTCCTAGGTTTTGATGATTTGGTTTGATGTGATTTGTGTCTTCTTCGTTTGTTTTCATCATGTCTGATGGGAATGGTTTTTTTTTCGTTTTTTCCTCTTTCTGATTTATAATCTGGCTTTTGTTAGTATTTTGCGTTATAATGCAGAACAGATTCTATATATATGTTCTTCAGTAGTGTTTGACATACAAAGCATTACATTGTACTTGTATCTGATTTTTTGTATACTGCAGAACATCTTATAATTACATTGTTTTTTGATTTTGTTTTCCCTAGTGTGTATGTTCCGAAGTACGTTTAATGATATATATACTTCTGCGATGTAGGTTCCGTGTTTGCCCCACATATTTAGAGCTCAGACTCAGAGAGATCTGATCATGAATCTGATGTTCCAGACATTGTTAGTTCAGATTCGGATGATGAAATTGAACATTTGTCAACAGAGTCAAGTAATGTTGAATTTAACAGTGTTGAGGAACCTGAAATGACATGTGTTGAAGAACATGGTATAAAATATTATACTCCTAAATGCGATGTCAGTAAGACACCCTATGCGAATCAGCAATTCGCTACTATTGAGGATGCCTATGTCTTTTATAGGGAGTATGGACGGATTTGTGGGTTCGATGTGCGTTATTCATCCAAAAAATCGAACTGACGTGGCAAATTGTATGCCAGACATATTATATGTAGTCATGGGGGTAATCCTGGAAAAAAAAACTTGACTAACTCGGAAGGCAATGTAGTTGAGGGTCCATGCAGAAGAACTACATCTAAAAGATGTGATTGCAAAGCACAAATAATTTTAAAACCAGGGGGCAAAGAAGGTTTTGTTATAATGAGTTTTGCTGCAGAACATAATCATACTCTTGCATCTGGTCCTGCTAGAATGTTCTTAAGGTGTAACAGGAAGGTGTCTCTTGCATACCAAAATTTTATTGTGGATTGTTCACGTGCCAATATAGGTGCAACTCGAGCCCATAGTCTTGTAAAGGAGATGACTGGTTCGTATGAAGATGTTGGGGCTACAGTTTCTTATTTTAAAAATTTTGCGAGAGACGTGAAGGTTCGTATTGGTGAGCATGACAGTGACAAGATCTTGGACAAGTTCAGAACCAAGAGGAAAAAAACAAGAAATTCATTTTTTTATGACTACAAGGTCGACAAAAATGGACACTTGACCGGCTTGTTCTGGACAGATACTGTTGGTCAAGCGAACTACGATGTTTTCGGTGACATTGTATCATTTGACCGTACGTTCCGCACAAAGAAGTATGTCCTCTCATTAATTTATTTAATCGCTTTTTATTGCTATGCCTTACTTTGTAAAATTTATGTGCAGATCATATTACACGTTAAGAAACAATATTTGGCCATGTTTAACAGATTACCTTACTTTTTTATAAATTAATCAATTGCTAATTAGTTTTCAAAGTTCACTTTTGAAGTTTATATGACTTGTTATGCCTGATTATTGTTACTTATGATAGGTATCACATGGTTTTTATTCCATTTACCGGTGTTGACAATCATTGGAAGAATGTCACATTTGCTGCTGCTCTTTTAGCTAAAGAAAATTATAAAAATTTCAAATGGCTAATTTTGACATTCAAGAAAGCCATGGGACGTGCCCCGCCATGTGTAATAACTGATCAATGTAAAGCCATAAAAAAGCTTTGGATAAATGGTGGGTATCCACGAAACATCGCCTTTGTATGTGGCATATTATGAACAAGCTTCCTTCTAAGGTAATTCTTTCCATATAATATAATTTTTTCATTTTCTGCTGGATTATGCCTTTTTAAATCAAAATATAATGCTTTCTCTCATGTGTGCTTACAGGTTGGCCCTAAACTTTCTTCCGATAAAACTTTTGTTTCAAAGCTTAAGTCTGCAGTGTATGCAGATCATCTTTCAACAACTGATTTTGAAGAACGATGGAGGGCTGTTATAGATGAATATAAGCTGGATACCAATGCTTGGTTGTCTGAACTGTATGATATACGTGATCAGTGGATACCCGCATATTTTAATGACATTGAAATGGCTGGTTTGCTCCGCACAACATCTCGCTCTGAGAGCTCTAACTCCTTTTTCCAACATTATCATGACAGTGGAGATACCTTAGTTGAGTTATATTCTAGTTTTGAGAGTGCAATGGACAAACAACGTCTACGGACTGCTGAAGATGATAGGAGATCCGAACAAATCCCACTTGCTGATTCATTAATGAGTATCGAATTAGATGCTTCTAAGATATACACGCTTTAGATTTTTTACCTTGTCCGAGAAGAAATAAAGTCAGGCTGCTTATACACATCCATGACTGATATGAGTAGGGATGACGATGCTCGCTACTTTAAATTTAAAGACGAACTTCTAAACAATTAGATATTTGAGGTTAAAGTTCTTCGTTTGACTTATATTTGTCAGCATTTATGTTGTCCTAAGTTAATGTTATTTTTATGCTTGTGCCTAATAATTCTTACTTCAAATCAGGTATCGGTGAGGAACAGCGACGATTATGTGGAGTGTAGCTGCAAGTTTTATTTCAGAAGGGGATATCTGTGCAGACATGCCTTTGCAGCACTCCACCATTGTAGCATAAAAAAATCCCTCAAACATTTGTGAAACCTCGTTGGACGAAGAATACACTCATTCAACACTCGTTTCTAGCTTCTTGCAAAGATGGTTCACAATGTCCCAATCATGATAGCACTAAGTTGAAGAGGGCCAGGGCTTTGTTTGACTTCCATACCTGTCTCACGCTTGCTGGTGATGACGACGAGAAACTTGATTCTCTTGTGTCCGGCCTTGACATGCTAAAATCTGAGTTATTAGAAGAAAGTTCTCAAAAGTCATTGAATACCTCTCAACATAGAGCAGATAGGTTTGTAGGACCTATACCTGACAATGAGGTACGTGTGCTGAACCCAAACATAAGTCGAAACAAGGGATGTGGGAGCCGAATAAAAAGTAGTCGTGAGCTATCTATGGAACAAAGAAAGAAGAGAAAGTGCAGCAATTGCAATCAACTAGTACGGCATAATGCACGTACTTGTCCAATGCCGAAGAAATCAGATCATGAATGAGGGATTTGTTCCGTTTTATTCGTACGCATTTTCAAAAGACATTATTTGTTATTCAGAGTCTCATTATTTGTTATTTGGTTTTATCTCTTTACACTATGCTTTGGCAGCCACTTGCCTTTTTCATTTGTATTTTTAAATATTCCTTGAAAACTTTATAGTGGTTCTGCATTTACATATTGTGTTCCGCACTCTGACTTCTTAACATGCAAAGCAGAACATTACAAGAACGATTAAATGTACACACATATTAAGATAACAGAACAGCAACACTGTAAAATGTTCTGCAGTCTAATGTTCTGCAGAACATATGTTCACAAACTGGGAACATATTGTATGACCACTGGAAAATGTAATGCAGAACATTGGAAAAAGTAATGCAGAACATTGGAAAATGTAACGCAGAACATTGGAAAATGGAATGCTGAACATTGGAACAAAGATTTTGTGAACAATGTTCTGCAGCCTAATGTTCTGCAGCCTAAAGTTCTGCAGACCATATGTTCTGCATATAGAACAGATGTTCTGCATACACAAACATCTCCTAATTTTCTCGTTTCCATGATTTATCCAAGCCAAAAAATCACTTCCGCCCTAGGTAAGATCCTTAGCACCTTCCCTTTCTAACAGTTAAACAATTCAGAAATTACAGAATCTGAAAGTACAGAACAGAAAGTACAGAACACATTTAACTTGTTCTGCACCTGAAACTAAATGTTCTGCGCATGCATAGCAGAATTTTCTACAGGACACAGGAGAAAACTTCCAACTACCCAACCAGTTTAGAATTCATAGCTAGCAAAATATATGTTCTGAACATACATAGTTCTAATAGATTAAGATCAAATATGAATCGTTTCACCAACCAACACACTCACAAATTCAATTAATTCAAACATAAAATACGCAACTTAAGTCTGCTAAATCCCTATTACAAAATCACTTTTGCATTAATTTCCCTCGCATGTAAGTTGCCACGCTCTCCACAACATTCTTCCTTTTTTCATTCTCCACCCACGACAATAGCTGATGACAATATATCACTCGAAGCTTGTTCAACAACAGCTTCTGATTCTCCTGTACACAGAACAAGCCATATTACCATACATGTATAGAAAAACTTATCAAGATCATAGGAAAGTAGTCTACCCGCTCACGACGCAATCCGGACTTCCACTTGAATATGTTACCCATATAAGTTTCTAAATGTCTCATCACGAAAACGTCGCAATCAATATTGTTGTCCATGCTCTGCCATTCCATAGACACAACTTCTGGCTGTAACCTAACCAATTGTGAATACTTTGGAATATTGTAGCACTCGAGGAAATGGCAAAAACATTCATGCTGTCAACATTAAAAAGAAAATCATTTTTTGAAGTAAGTACAGATCTATATCGAGAAAACGTGACTGACAATTTTAAAAATCACCCTACCAGACGCCATGGCAAATCACCATAAGTATCACTGAAACTCAAAGTTTGGACTCTGTTATCCAACACTTCCCAACGAGGTGTATGTATGTTGTAGCATATAATGTAATGATGTGCAGCATTATACACTGGGAACAACAACTGCAAGCATATAAAAGTTCAAACTTAGTACCATGCCTTAGTTCCACCAAATGCTTTCATTTGAATTCAAGTTGTGTTTGTCATAATAAAAATTTGAGATTTTTAATGGTTTGTAAGCTCACCAACTCAAAATCTGTGATATCGTACTGCTTGTTATGGATTTCATTAACCATCTGCCATACAACCTCCATATTATCGTCGAAAGCCATTTGACGGTTAAGTTTAGCATTCGAATCATTTTCTCCTACTTCCATTTGCATAGGACCGTACTATAGAAGACAATAAAAATGCTTTATTAGACAATGATTTGTGAATATTTATTCCTAGGAGATAGTTTAGAATACGTACTGTAGTCTCGGTGGTCAAGAAAAGTCTCAAAGGTGATGTGTCTGCTCTGAGGATCTCGTTTTCATTTAATATGCAAGTCCAGCTATCAATCACTGTTGTTTCCACCATCATGTTCTCCCCTAGCGAACGCATATGAGCTTTTGTGCAACCCCTGCCTTTCCACTGGAACAAATAGTCACTACATAATGATATAAAGCACATTAATTCCCATGTTCTGCAGAAGTAAAAAAAATCAGAACTATGTTAGTCAGTTATTTTACCCTTTGTCACGTTTGTTCGAAAAGAGCCAATCCCAAATGTTTCTTGCTTCCACTGTTATGTTGTAGCCACTGATATCCACTATTCTGCTCACATATGGAGATCTACAAATGGCACTTGGAAATTTTCCACGCTTGGGTCTTGCATTATCAAGCTCTGCCCTATCGGCTTTGGTTGTCTTCCCTTTGTCTTCACCTTTCTTGTCAACCTTTTTATTCATCCTCACATCAAGTGCAGAACCTAAATTTGAGTCAGACCTAGGGAGTAGCTGGGGATGCAGCGCTCATCTTCGTCCTCAAGACGTGTTTTGGTTTTTTTTTCCCGGAGCATTGTGCAGAATACAAACTCTTTGTAATTGGACTTGAATCTTCAAATATCTTGAAATACAACGCATATTTTCGCTTCAACTCCTCCAATTTCCCATTGTTTGGATATAGAGCAAATGCATCAATAAAATTGGTCATACACTTTTTGAATATCACATCAAATTCCTCCATGTTCTTCTCAAATCCATCCATATATGGCTGCAATAAAAATTGTCTCATATTTAATACATGAAACTTAGCTTTTCAAGGCAACACAACATTTATAAATGTACCCTATAACTAGTTTAATATGTACTAATTCATAACATTCAAAATTTAATAACACACAAATAATATTCCTCAGTGCTACTTGACACCTACTGATTTTACAAAGATTATCCACTAGTTGCTCAAGTTACCTCCTATGCAAAATGCTTGTCTATCTCATCGTCCACACGTTTCTGTGTGCTCTGCTCCTGTCCTTCCTTATTATTCTCATATGTCATAGTATACATGCTTTTGTCCATCACTGTTGCTTCTATTTCCTCTTCATTCAACACACCCATCGTGCTATCCCTATTGTTGTCATGCATTAATCCTAATTCAGCCTGCATTAGTGCAGTATACGTTCAAACACACATTTATGGAGTACAAAAACAAAATTCACAATTCTACTATTACAGTAGAGACCAGAACAAGTACTGGACAAAATACACATGCATTTGACACCCTAAACATCATACTTATCTGTTTGAAAAGCATACTTAAGGTTTGCTGAAAATTTTATCTTCATTTATTTATTTATTTGGTTCAAATCTAAGATGTTTGTTATTAATACCTTTTCATGCTCTCCCAGATCCTGACCACCTTGTGCGGTCTCTTGTATTTCTGTTGTTACCCCATACTCGTAATCAACGGAGTCCTCAATTATCTCGTCCTGCAATATTTATAATATGACAGCGCACAACCAATTAAAAAAGAATACAGAAGACAAAGTTATTAATACTTCGAATTAGATAGTGACATAAACTCACATCCAATGGGGCAAGAGTCTCCATATTACTTTCAGCGATGTTCTACGTAGACCCGTATGTACTGGCCTGTTTCGTAGTGACCTCATTTTCTTGTCGGGTCTTAGCTTGTGATGGCACGTCCTCCGCTTCCTGTTGAGACACATAGACATATCAGTGTAGTAACAGACAATTAGGCTTCATACAACTATA
This sequence comes from Daucus carota subsp. sativus, assembly GCF_001625215.2. Lineage (NCBI taxonomy): Eukaryota > Viridiplantae > Streptophyta > Magnoliopsida > Apiales > Apiaceae > Daucus > Daucus carota. The sequence goes on along the minus strand of NC_030385.2, from coordinate 18,307,683 downwards.
CAAGGCAGCTAGGAATTACCTCAATAGTTCCCGAAATATCGATGATGACACCCTTTCCAAAGCTGTTCGTTTTCGCCTCGTGAGCTTGTCTTTCACGTAGTAGCAGGTCTGACCACGCCTTGAAGATGGGAAATGTGAGATGTGCGTACGTCGTTCCCTCGTTCTTCACCGCACTCACATACAAATACTGCAGAACATGCAAGTAAAGTATTTAAGTTCAACCGCGTATTTACATGATAAATAACATATTATGGGTGACATTAAAAGATTTACTTACAATAAGATTAGGAAGTGGCCCACTGAATTTCCTCTTTTTCAGCTCTGCCCAATATGCATGTGTTGTCTTCAATTTTGCAATTAATAATTGACACCAATTATAGTCCTTGCATCGATCAATATCCCCGCTGAATCGAAGGATTTTACGTGTCAGATTACTGTTCTGGTTTGCCTCGAAGAAGAAATTGTACATCAAAATCAAAAAATTCCATTTGAAATTGTTGTCAGCCCGACGACTGCGTAGGATCTCGCGTTTCACCATGGAGGGTGTTATTTGTGTGCTTTCATATTGATCATCCCAACTATCATCAATACGTTCTGCTCCAATTAATTGGATCTCCTCAGATCCATTCGGTAGGCCTAGAACATTATGAACAACCATCTCATTAATCTTAACTCTCCCAGCTGATAGGTTAAGTGAGCAGTCCTGGCTATCAAATGCATCCACTATATTATAACTAAGTCTGTGCACATAACAGAGCATCTGAAATTCTAACATCCATCCGAAACCTGTTGCCTTAACCCATTTTTTCTGCGCTGCTGATAAGTTTAATAGCACAGCGTTCATAATCGCTGGCGTAAACTTTTTCTCTAAATATCCCTCGTATGATCTGACCTTTTTACCCTTAACTGTGCTCCTGACAACATCCCTCGCATTGTTCCTCTCACCTTCTTTTTTTGACTTGTTACCCTGATATCAAATCATTGTTATTCATTTTAAGCCAGCCAATCAAAACATTCATACGAGATAACGTATAAATAATGCACTACAATAAAAATTACCTTTGAAAAATCCCCCCCCCCCTAGGTCCTTCGTTACCTCCAACACCCTGATCTTCTTCGCATCTTTGCTGCATACCGTCTTCACTAACCTGCAATATAGTTTTTAATGTTACTGGTATGATAGATATTAACGCAGAACTAAGGTACACAACAACTTAATTTTACGATATATCACAAAACATTTAAAAAAAATGCCTCCCAAATTTTTTTTATAGTATGTTCATAATATTCCATCAGCGTTGCTAATTTTTCTACAATTCACCTGCATACGGCACAAAAACTCAAATGTGCGAAATCACAATCTCCACACAGAACTCAAGCTAATAAGATACCAATACCTTTTCTGTTTTGGCCTTCTTTCGCTGCCCCTCATTTGATTTTGTTTTTTGTTGAGGTGTTGTGTTAGCCCCGCACACTCAATTTTTTCGTGTGATGCTCCATGCCGCTCACTAATTTTCTTCATCACAGCTCTCTCATTCTCGATCAATCTCTTTAGAGGGGTGACACGATCATCAACATCTTGTGAAACCGGAACATTAGTGTTAGGTTCAGCCCCTGGAACCCTACGCATATTGTCCAGTATTGGAGAATTATCTTTCTCACCAAGGTCTATAGAAGCCTGCCTTTTCTTCAAATGATTGATACTAAGTCTTGGACTTCGACGTTGTCCTGCACCGACAATGTGCCCACCAATAAAAAAATATAAAAATAGTACAAAGCGTTAAAATCACAATTTACACATAGGTGATTCCATAATTTCTAAGCTTCAAGAATATAAAATAAAGTCTATCACATTCACATATACATACACATCGTACTGTACATACAGTGCAGAACACTAGGCACATAACTAATTCTGACTAGTTCAGGACAATAAGATTTGCTAGTGCACCACTAAATCACACCAGTGCACATCCAAATCATGATCAATTTTGTTCCTAAAGCCATTGCCGAATTTAATTTCGAGTTTTGCTTATTAGTTCAGGCCATATTGAAATCTATCACAGTACAGAACATTAGTAACAAACATTGTTAAGCAAATCAATTAACTCGACCACAAAACCATTTGCGAGCTTAATTTCGATTCTCGAAAATAATACTGAACTCAATAACAGTGCATAATTATATACATCCACACAGCTAATCACAAGGGGATTTAACAATGCAGAACATAATGCTGTGTCCGACCGGCATCTACCCCCAAAAGAAAAACACATAGAACACAATAACAACACATGAGGAACCCTAATTTGCATATACACATAGCATAACATCGATTTAGACGAAATAACAGAGCATATGTTGAAGCAAATCAGAGTCCATAAACCTGAAGACATTCCGCCCGCTCTGAAGCTCCTCTTCATTCTCGATGTCTTCATCCGGTAGCACTCGTGTTTTTATCTTAGAGATTGGTATGCTGATTTCGTGGGATATTGTTCTGCGCGACAAAAGGGGTTTTTTGAGTGGAGTGAAGTGCGGGATTTTGATTTGGGGATACTTAACACACGTTAACGGGGTTAACGAGTTGTTTTTAAAAAAATATTCTGTATATCCTCAAAATTTGCTAGCCACAGGATCTGATATCCATCCGATGGTTATAAAATTGGTCTCTAAAGACTCCGATTAAATTGGACTCCACTGAATTTGACCCTGATTTATCAACAAGGTTGTCATTCAGGTTTGAATCTATTCTGATTCTACAAGAGTAGACAAAACAGGTTAATAGGTTTCATCATTATATAAAATGCAAGATTTATCCAAAGGTACAACAAGGTGCAATTATGTAAAATACTCTGTACAAAACTTTGAAAACAGGTTGCATATTTTGGTCGAAAAGACAAGTTGTACCAAAGTTGCATATTTTTGAAAACTTTCAGAAATTTTGAGGTTGCACCTTTTCTTTTGGAAACTCTGAAACTTTACAGACTTGAACATTTCTCTTTTTGAAAACCTCTAAAAACTTTAAAAGTTGAAGACTTCACATTGGATCATTGATGTAACAAATGTAAGATAGTTAACAGAAATGAAACAGTTCAAAAGTAGTTCACAAGTACAAGAAGCATAGGGAAGGTATAGAAAAAGCAAGAGACAATAATATGACATAAAGATTGATCATCCTTCCCAAGATGGTCATAATATCCGGAGCATTTAGGGTACAAGAGAGTACATCTGATTTGGTCATCATCCTAATACATTGGGAAGTCACTATATAAAAGATCATCTATACACATCTCTATTGCCAGAATGATTTACTTATCGAGACTGTAGCATCTGCATCTAAATAAAAGAAAGTGCACGATCCTCTATTTCGGTATTATATAATGTCTACATATTCTCCAAATACATCATATAATATAACTGAGATACACACAGACTACGTGTGTAAACTCCCAAAAATCAAACTATACATATAACAACAAATCTATGAACCAAATATATCTGAGACCCTACACTGGAACTTAGAAAAGGCTCTATTTTGTAACATGTGTAACATTTACATATCCTGAGCTGGTGGAAAGTATCCCACAAATATCAATATGGTGTCACTCAACTACAGAAACAGAAATCTGATACACAATCTCCATACTAAACTCTCGGGCCAGAAAACCTGACCCCGTAGAACGAACATAGGATCATAAGATCCTGGAATCCCAAATCTAGAGTCATAAGTAGACTCTTTCGATTGCTGGTACTGGTGAACCAGACATACTCTGAAAGTGGTACAAAGTCTCGGATAAAGTGGTAACTGTAGGTGAAACTCGAACTCGAGGTTCGGATAGTGTATAAACAAAAGTGTGGTTACTCAAAGGTGGTATAAGAGCATCTTTAATCAAAGTGGGCATAGAAATCTCAAAATGATAATGATCAAAAGTATATGTGGTAACAGGGCTATATGGAAGAGGTGTAGGCTCAAAATATATCGAAGCAGGTCTAAAATGAATGTTTCTCCACTCTCATAAACAAGTGGAGGAAAAGTAGAAGTGAAAAGTAGGAACCTAAGTCAACTCATATAAGATGGAAATATATCCATCTCATCACTCTCAGTGAACTCAGAAGATACTCTATCCTCGATCCCCTCAAATACTAAAGAGATGATCTCAGGTAATGGTGATTCTAACATCTGTATAGAAGAATTCTCATACTCGCTATCTATCATATCAATCTCCATCGATGGATCAGAATCAGCCTCGTAACCTGACAACAAACATCTTTACTAATGGTTACTACTACTACGATTGCTCGTACCTATAAATGTTTATATTTGTAGGATCTACTAAACCTTTGTTAAAAGTTTATTTGGCACATATGTTTTCTCACATATGGAGATAGGTTCAACTAGAGTGCCTTATCTTATACTTTGTGTCATTATCCCTCGTTATATTCCTAGGGTTTCTCAAATCTTAAGGATATAACTATGGCTCTGATATCAAATCTAGGACGCCTCTAGATCCGCATCCCGCAGATCTGGTCCGCCACTAGACATCTGGCTCAAAACAACAGTTGCATTATATTAATATTATACAAGTACAACTCTTGCCCCACAAGTCCAGTGTCGATAGTCTTACAAACATTACTACCAAGTCTAACTTGATTACATAATAGCAATTCTGATTACAGACTATTATAAGATTACAGTTATACTACTAAGTGGCGTAGTCTAGCAGCCTCAACTTGGGTGATGCGCCTTCTCCTTGTTCTTTCTAATACCCGTTTCCGGGCGGCTCTCTTGTGTTGTGCCATACTCACTCTTTACTGCTCAAAGATATAAATTAGATGCAAGAATAAGAAATTGAATGCTCAGCAAGTCCACATAGCACCAAACAACAATTGATAGGATATGCGAATAAAGCATAGAAGACAGTTTAAGTCTAAGCAACAAAGCAGTTACCATCAAATGACAAGACAATTTCAAGTAAAGATAATGTTGGTCTTCCACCTCTCGGTAACACTACATAGCTCGATCAGCACCATTTCGTGAATAATGTTCTCCTGTGTAGTCCTAGTGGTCTGATCGTAACCACTAAAGACACCAACACTCTCTTTGCTAGCATCAAAGTCTAACACTAGAACCCTACTATCTGCCTTACCAGATAGTAAATTTCAACTCTAACACGAATTTAATAAATTCGTGTTGACCAGCTTGAACATATTCCTCCGAATACAAGGAAATTTTCCCAAGCAAACAATTCTCAATCATCACTACTCATCTCTATCAAAGAAGTGCGAAAAATGCACCCTTTCATCATAACAAAGATTACCCGTAAATAGATGTGAAAGATAATTAAAAGAACTAGATTCCAAAGGATAAGATGATCTCCAAAAGGAGTAAATTGAGATCATAGCTGCAATGTATTCACGTCAATTCGAATATTCAAAATATGATTATTATTATTAGGATCGGCTCATTCCCGAACAATGGGAGGGTTCGAATTATAAAAAGTAATATAAGAACAATATTTTTAAAGCCTTCAAAATGAAACTTAGATATCTTCTCGATTCATAATGGTACAACATGTAATGTATTCACCATCAACACTTTTCACAAAATTATTAAATAGGCACGAAAAACTTCACGTCAAGAAAGGATAGTGAACTTGCCTCGAGTCCTTAGCTTGAAAATATTTCCATTTAAGTAGAATAATCAAGCTCGCCTTTCACATCATCAATCTTAATTGAGGAAGTTATGCTGCTTAGATTAATTCCCTGACCAATTTCTTTCACACACAAATCCTTGAACCTTTACTTCCGTCTATAAATTTTCTAAAAAATGTAAGTGTCATGTTGCTCCTGCTTTTTATACTAACTAGCTAATCGTGCTTAGTGAATTAAACATGCTTAATTAATCCTAATGACTTAATTACTTGGTCACTACTCAACATAGCACCCAGTTTTGTCTAATTCGATGTGCTTTTTCAAAACCACATGTTGGTTAAATTTCGATTGTTATATATATATATATATATATATATATATATATATATATATATATATATATATATATAGGGTTGCACTCCACACAGAACACTTTAAAAAAAGAACAACACAGAACGCTATCAAAACACTATCATAACACTTTTTCTTTCATAAAAAATAAATTGTTATGATTATAATTACATGCACTAACTAAACTTAATATATGAAATCTAACATCAAAAATCTATCCAAATTATTAATATGAAATATTATAAAATCCAGAACAGAATCCAAAATAGAATCTAGAACAGAAACATGTATATATTCTTTACATGATTAATATCACATAGAATCATGTTATTTTTTAATCCATAATTGTTGTTAAACATGCTAGATACTATTATCATTCATAATAAATGGTTAATTAGCTTAAAGTTAGAATTTAATTCAAGTTTTAGATGAGATTCTATGTTCGATTCCAAAGTGTTCTTCTTTGTTCTTCTTTTAAGGGTATTCTGTTTTGAGTAATGCCCTATATATATATATATATATATATATATATATATATATATATATATATATATAGGGTATTCTGTATATATATATGTATATATATATATATGTATATATATCTATCTATGTATATATATATATATATGTATATATATGTATGTATGTATATATATATATGTATATATATGAGTCATTGCTCAAAAAAGAACACTCTTAAAAAAAGAACAACACAGAACACTTCAGAATCATATATAGAATCTCATCTAAAACTTGAATTACTTTCAAATTTTAAGTTGATTAATGTTTTATTATGAATGATAATAGTATCCTTCATGTTTAAAAATAAATTTGGGGTTAAAACTAACATGATTCTATGTAAAATTAATTGTTGAAAAAATATATATGTGATTCTATTCCGGATTCTATTCAAGATTCCGTTTAGGATTCTATAATATTTCATATTAATAATGTGGATGAATTTGGAGTCAGATTTCATATATTAAGTTTAAATGGTGCCTAACTATGTAATTACAGTCTTAACAAATCATTTTTCATGAAAAATAAAGTGTTATGATAGTGTTCTGTGTTGTTCTTTTTTTAAAGTGTTCTGTGTGGAGTGCAACCCTATATATATGTATATATATATATATATATATATATATATATATATATATATATATATATATATATATATATATATATATATGGGGCATTGCTCAAAACAGAACACCCTTAAAAGAAGAACAAAAAAGAACACTTTGGAATCGAACATAGAATCTCATCTAAAACTTGAATTAAATTCCAACTTTAAGCTAATTAACCATTTATTATGAATAATAATAGTATCTAGCATGTTTAACAATAATTATGGATTAAAAATAACATGATTCTATGTGATATTAATCATGTAAAGAATATATACATGATTCTATTCTGGATTCTGTATTGGATTCTGTTCTGGATTCTATAATATTTCATATTAATAATTTGGATAGATTTGGATGTTAGATTTCATATATTAAGTTTAGTTAGTGCTTAACTATGTAATTATAATCATAACAAATCATTTTTTATGAAAAAAAAAGTGTTATGATAGTGTTCTGTGTTGTTCTTTTTTTAAAGTGTTCTGTGTGGAGTGCAACCCTATATATATGTGTGTGTGTGTGTATATATATATATATATATATATATATATATATATATATTTCATAAATATTTCAGTCCCAGCTCATTTAACGATTCATATTCAAATATTAAAATATATTTTCTTCTTTTTTCGAGATAATAAAAATACTAGAATAATTAATTAAATAATTATTCTAATGCTTCTCTGAATATTTTGAATTTTAATAATTAAAAAGAAATATTTATTTTAGCTAACCCGTAATATTTATTATGTTCCGGGTCGTAACATATAATTTTATGACTACCAACTATTCATGTAACAAATATTCTAGTTTTAATGGTACGCAACTAAATTTAATTCGCTAGCCAGCACTGAATTATAATCTAAATTTGTACTATCCTCAAATATTTTATGTACCAATATTTATATTAAATACTAAAAATTCACAAATTTAATTAAATAGAAATTTTACATGCATAAAATTAAATAATTAATTTAATCACGTATTTGAAAATTTTCGATTGTTACGTAATTTGATAAATTATTTTAAATTTTTGTTGAATAAATGTTTAATGTTTAAATATTTTAGAAACAAAAAATTATAAAATAATGTTTAATATAACCGTTTAAATGTGTGTCTAACAATACTAAAAATTAAAAGTTAATATAGAAATGTGTGTATATCAATTGTGTGTAAGCGGGACCCCTCCTCACGATGAATGGTGCACCGGAAAAGCGTGGCAGGCTAAAGAGGTTGTGGAGGAGAGCAGGTTGATGACGCGACTGCGGAATGTGGCTTGTCGGGACCCAGGTACGGTTTCTCAGATCGTCATTTTTTACTTGCTTGTTAGTGGAGATGGATCAGCATTAGAGTTTTAGGTCGAATTCTATTGTGATGTAACACAAGTTGACACCACTTCTGCATTTGGTCTTATGGTTAGAGTTCTAATCAGTTGAACACTTGATTTTAAGCCTGCTCTGATCTAAAAGACGAGAGTTTTATTATGTTTAGCACGACTGTTTCGAAATTCCGGTTCTGCCACCGTTAATCAAAACAATCAATTTATAAACACCAACACACATATAAATCAGTGAACAAAGCAAGAAAAATAGTCACATTTGAGTAAATATACCTGAAGACTGAGACTTAACATAAGAAGAAAAGGGCTGCCTCTGAGCAGGAAGATCTGGGCCAGTAGTGAGTGGCCAAGGTTTGGATAAACGAGTTGGGTCAATGGAAGCTGCAGAGGCAGACCAACCCCTAAGCTAAGTAAGCAAATGAGATATTATCGAATGGTGTGGCCTGGTTTTTCTACAGGTAGACCCGGTCCAGCGGTTAAAATCTGATGTCATGGATCAACCTCTTGACTAACTGCCTGATAGACCTGGAAAATAAGTTGGTATATTTGTGTGGTTATGAATTATAATGTTTAGCGAAGTTGATTTACAACAGGGTTATTGTAGTGACCTGTTGGGTGAACAGTTTTTTATAATATAACTACTTAATTATTGTGACACAATTATAATTATCTTATAGAAAACTATTGTTGCTCTAATTTACAACTGACCACCACGACTTGTCAATGGCAACATGTGTTGAGAGAGCATATAGCACGATTCAAATGTGAATCATGTAATATCAAGATTACATACTTAAATCATGTTAAGTGAACTTCGGCACAATATTTTTTAATCTTTGGATAATGTGGACGTGCTAATCCAGTAACACGCAAAAATAACCTTACGTACACAAAAGATTATAAGAATAAAAGATTATAAAAAACATAATTCACTTGAGCTTAGTTTAAAGAGTGGCGGAATTTCTTGGGACACCAATGAAGATGGTTTGTAAGAGTAAGAGTACTTTCAAACATTTGGAGAATTTGTTGAAACTGTGATAATGAAGGATAGAGCAACAGGCCGATCCCGTGGGTTTGGTTTTGTTGTATTTGCCGATGCTGCAATTGTAGAAAGAGTTGTCAAGGCGCAGCACATAATTGATGGCAGAACTCTAAGTTGCACATTGAAATTTGTTTAAAATTGGCATAGGTGTCCCTGTCAATTAAGAACATGATTTTCAGCACATAGGAATTTTTTTGGGAAACTAATTATGTGCTACAATTGTGATACTATATTGGTAATTGAATGATTTGCTGGCAAATTTTTGTTTATGAATAAAATATATTTAGTCTGAGTTATTTATTTTTGCTAAATGTTCTTAGTTATTATTACTGATTTACTAATTGAGTAGAATCTCTTGTAACTGAAAACACCAGATTAGAATAATATATGTGGTGTTTCTTCTGAATGAGTTTTTAATCACTCAGCTTAAAAAATGAGTAGAGTTGCATGCTGAGTTCTCTTACACTGGACATGAAAATGAAAACTTTTTATCCAATCATGTGCCTTTATTGTTCTTATAATTCCACTTGGAACCAACATCACGTAGTTAAAATTCTTTCAGTGGACAACACTCCTTGATGTTCTGTGACCGTGATTCAACATTTTATTACTTGTTTTCCATCAGGTGGAAGCAAAAGAGGTGATTATAAACTATAACTTTAAAAAATTGAAGATTAATTAATATACACCTGGAGAATTTAAAGAGCATTTATTTAAAACACGTAAGAATCATACTTAAATACTTAACACACCGCCTTGATGCCCTCTTTTATGGAAATGTCTTGCCGAGTAGAAAAGGAGACGAAAAAAACTTATTTTGCATTTAATAGTTAACAAAATGAAAACACATCTTAAAATATACACCGGGCCATCACAAAAAGAACAAAAAAAATTATGATTACAACGTTTTATGATAGACCTAGAGTCATCGTCCTGATATCCAAAGCAAATTAATAGTATCTCACATTTAAATAAGAGTGGAGTTCAGAGCTTAGATATCATTCTCTTTCAGACATGTAGACTTCAATAAGTGCCAATTAATTTTGTGCTATTTGTGAATCACCTCTGCACTTTCAGAAAATTTGTATCATCCTGGATCATCTCATTATGCCAAGCTATCACCTTTCCCGCACAAAACTCTGACTGCTCAAGAATGAGGGTTAAACTACAAAAGACTCGGATTTTATAGGTCCTTAAAGCATCATGACGTGCCTCCATTAACTTGTGTTGGTCGACAGTAATTTTAAGAACTTAAAGCATTAATATATAAGTAACGGGTCCATAGATCCCTATTGGTGGTTGCTGGTTGCATTTATGCAACATATACATATACTTGTATTTTTCATATATTCAATTACATCTATTTTTGTTTTAGTAACAAAATGATCGCATATATGGGCAATTCTTGTGCTGGCTCATTTGTAGGATATATATTTGTCTACAAGAATAGTACAAAGCAAGCACATAAAACAGCATTAAGTTTATTTAAGGAGCAAATTCTGTAATGAGGCTTTTTAAAATTTCCTGCGAACTACAAGCGTGTAAGCATCATAAGACATGTATAAACTTAGATTAATTAATCTTCTTCATCACATTAAGAATTTCTATGCAACTTTGAGTATCCAGACAAGTTAATATTACAAGAAAGATTCTTAAAAAAGATCCAACAAATAGAATACGTACCCATGAAGAATATATGACTTAATTAATTATATAAGATAAATTGTGAGAGTACCTTGTATCTGTCGAGCTCTGTCTCAATGCTTTAGAAAATCTTGTATATCAAGAACATCCTGTTTGGTTTTAGTTTCTACCTATGAGATTAAAAGCCCAATAGGATTACCCTTGTTTTGGCCCAAAAGGAGATAAAAATAAACGGAACCCTATATATAAATATAGGAGGAGATTTGTGAAAATAAGAAAGAGAGAAAATAGGAAAAGAGAGATATTGTGTGAAAATTCGCAGGAAATTTTCTGGTTGCGCTGGCTGCCTTGTTTTTGCGTTTCCCGGAGTTCCAACGGTCGGATCATCCTGAATTTCGGACAGCATCTTCCTAACACCGATATCTAAATTATGAACGGTGGAGATCGGATTTGGAGGTGTATTTGAGGGGCTGGGCAGTAGCTAAAGAGCCGTGGAGAGGCTGAACCTAGCCGTGGGTCTTTGTTCTCTTGTTGTCTTATTTGGTTCCATACTTCTTGACGAGTTATTCCAAGAGTGTGAAGGTGATTGTATTCCTCTAGTTTTATCTAGAGAAGAAATTGGTGTATTACCCATATAATTTATCATAGTGAATTGTTTGGGTGGACTACGGTCCCGTGGTTTTTACTCCTTTCATTGAGGGGGTTTTCCACGTATAATTCTTGGTGTCTTGTTTATTATTTATTGTTTCTTTACTTATTTGTTTCATCGAAGGTTCATACAAGTAGGGATACGTATTGTCCAACGAAGGTTAATTCCGCACTTAGTTGTTGCCGTTGTGGTCACTTTTTCCCATCAGATTGGCATCAGAGCCAGGTTATTGTTTTTGAACTTGTTTGAACGATGGAAACAAATACAAGTAGAATGGTTAATCTGAATGGTTCTAATTATCATGTCTGGAAAGGGAAGATGGAGGATCTTCTTTATGTGAAGGAATATTATCTACCCGTGTTTACTACGGAGAAGCCTGCAAATAAAACCGAGCAAGAATGGACTATTTTGCATCGACAGGTTTGTGGGTATATACGGCAATGGGTGGATGATAATGTTTTGAACCATATTAGTGGAGAGACACATGCGCGTACTTTGTGGAACAAGCTCGGGCAACTCTATGCTCGAAAGACGGGAAATAATAAGTTATATCTGATTAAACAGTTGATGTCTCTACGATATCAAGATGGCACTACAATTTCTGATCACTTGAATGCATTCCAAGGAATTATGAATCAGCTTGCTGGAATGGGTATCAAGTTTGAAGATGAGATACAGGGATTGTGTCTTTTGGGTACTTTACCATATTCTTGGGAGACATTCAGGATGTCTTTGTCGAACTCAGCTCCGGATGGTATTATCAGTATGGAACTAGCTAAGAGCAGTATTCTAAATGAAGAGATGAGAAGAAAGTCACAGGGTTCCTCTTCACAGTCAGAAGTTCTAGTCACCGAAAGGAAGGGGAGAGCTCAAAGCAGAGGTCCAGCCAATAGAGGTAATCAACGGAGTAGTTCTAGAGGTAAGTATTCTAATGTTGAGTGCTATCATTGTGGTAAGAAGGGACATACGAAAAAGTTCTGTAGAAAGTTGAAGCGAGAAAATAAAAAGAGCTCAGACAACGATCAGACGAAAACTGACAGTAGTAATGATAATTCTGTGGTGATTGCTACTACTGATGAGCACCTGATCTGTTGTGATGGAGACATTGTTAACCTTGCACAAGATGATTTGAGTTGGGCTATTAATAGTGGTGCTCCGTGTCATGTTACGTCACGAAGGGACTTCTTTACATCTTATACTTCTGGTGATTTTGGAGATGTTAAAATGGGTAACAGTGGCATATCAAAAGTTGTTGGCGTCGGTGAGGTATGTCTGAAGTTTGACACAGGCATGGAGTTATTTCTTCATGATGTGAAGCACGTTCCAGATATGCGAATGAATTTAATTTTGACTGGCCTTCTTGATGATGAAGGGTATGTAAGCAGCTTTGGTAATGGTCAATGGAAGCTCACTCGGGGTTCTTTAATTGTTGCAAGAGGAAAGAGGTGTCCAAAATTATATATGACACAACCTAAAGTCTCTACTAGCATTGTTAACGCTGTGGAGAATGTTGATATGATCGATTTATGGCATAAAAGACTTGCTCATATGACTGAAAAAGGAATGAATATGCTGTCGAAGAAAAAGGTACTATCTGGTCTGACTGATATACATTTGAAAAGGTGTTCTCACTGTGTTGCTGGCAAGCAAAACAAAGTTTCTTTTAAGAGTCGTCATCCCTCTCGTAGAGAGCATATACTTGACTTGGTGCATTCCGATGTTTGTGGTCCCATGAAAACCCGAACCAATGGTGGTTCATTATATTTTGTTACATTTATCGATGATCATTCAAGGAAGTTGTGGGTTTATACCTTGAAGACTAAAGATCAAGTATTAGACGTGTTTAAGCATTTTCAGGCTTTAGTTGAGAGACAGACTGGGAAGAAACTGAAGTGTATCCGGACAGATAATGGAGGGGAGTATACAGGTCCCTTTGATGTGTATTGTAGACAGCAGGGTATTCGGCATCAAAAGACTCCACCAAAGACACCTCAGCTTAATGGTTTGGCAGAGAGGATGAACAGAACACTTGTGGAGCGGGTCAGATGTTTACTTTCACATGCTGAGTTGCCGATGTCTTTCTGGGGTGAGGCACTGAATACTGCGGTAAATGTGTTAAATCTCTCACCTTGTGTTCCTTTACAGTTTGATATTCCAGATAGAGTTTGGAGTGGTAAAGATGTTTCTTATGATCATTTGTGTGTCTTTGGATGCAAGGCTTTTGTGCATATTCCCAAAGATGAAAGGTCTAAACTAGATGTGAAGACTAAAGAGTGTATATTCCTTGGTTATAGCCAAGATGAGTTCGGTTATAGGCTCTATGATCCAGTTTCAAAGAAGATTGTGAGAAGCCGAGATGTTATCTTTATTGAAGATCAGAGTTTGAAAGATGTTGGGAAGGCAGAGTCAGTTCCTCAACATAACAATGATCTGGTTGATTTGGATCCAGTTCCTCCAAGACATGTGGACTCACAGGTTGGAGACGATGCTCATGATAATGACCAACATGACACTAATACCGATACTCCAGAAAATAGTGACATGGATGATGATGCCCATGAGGAGTCACCGGTACAAAATGTTCCACCATTCGTTCCACTCAGGCGGTCTAACAGAGATCGTCATCCTTCCAACAGGTATTCTGCTGATGAGTATGTTCTATTGACTGATAGTGGTGAACCTGAATCTTATGCAGAAGCTATGGAAGATGAGCACAAGAAGGAGTGGGTTTATGCCATGCAAGATGAGATGAAATCCTTGCATGAGAATAATACTTTTGAGTTGGTGAAGCTACCTAAGGGAAAACGAGCTTTGAAGAACAGGTGGGTTTACAGAGTGAAGCAAGATGAGCATACTTCACAACCACGGTACAAAGCTAGGTTGGTCGTCAAGGTATTCAGTCAGAAAAAGGGTATTGATTTTGATGAGATTTTTTCTCCCGTTGTTAAGATGACATCAATTCGTACGGTGCTTGGTTTAGCAGCTAGTCTTGATTTGGAGGTTGAACAAATGGATGTCAAGACAGCTTTTCTACATGGTGACTTGGACAAAGAAATCTATATGGAGCAGCCTGAAGGTTTTGAGGTTAAAGGTAAAGAGGGGTATGTTTGTAGACTTCTAAAAAGTCTATATGGTTTGAAGCAAGCACCAAGGCGACGGTATAAAAAGTTTGAGTCATTTATGAGAAGCAAGGCTACCGTAAGACTATTTCTGACCATTGTGTTTTTGTTCAAAGATTTTCAGATGATGATTTTATCATATTATTGCTTTATGTGGATGACATGCTTATTGTTGGCAAAAATACTGAAAGAATTTCCCAACTGAAGAAACAGTTGAGTAAGTCCTTTGCCATGAAGGACTTGGGGCCAGCGAAACAGATTCTTGGCATTCGTATTCATCGAGATAGAGTGGCCAAGAAGTTGCATATATCAGAAAAGCAATATATTGAGAAGGTGCTTTGCAGGTTCAACATGGATAAAGCTAAAGTTGTTAGTTCTCCTCTTACTACCAACTTTAAGTTAACTGAAAAGGATTCTCCTTCCACGAAGGAAGAAATTGCAGAGATGGATGGAGTTCCATATGCCTCAGCAGTAGGAAGTTTGATGTATGCTATGGTATCTACGAGACCTGACATAGCCTTTACAGTTGGGGTTGTCAGTCGTTATCTTACAAATCCGGGTAAGAAGCATTGGGAAGCAGTTAAGTGGATTATGCGATATCTTAGAGGTACTTCCAAATTTGGTCTTACATTTGGGAATGATAAACCAGTGCTTATTGGATATACAGATTCTGACTTGGCAGGTGATAAGGATACATTGAAATCCACTTCTGGATATTTGATGAATTTTGCAGGGGGAGCAGTCTCATGGCAATCTAGGTTGCAAAAGGGTGTTTCACTTTCTACGGGGGAGGCAGAGTATGTAGCAACAACTGAAGCTTGTAAAGAGTTGTTGTAGTTAAAGCGGTTGATGCAGGAGCTTGGCTTCCCCCAACAATGTTATGTTGTTTTTTGTGATAATCAAGCAGCTATTGATATAGCTAAGCATCCAACATTTCATGCAAGGACGAAACATATCGACATGAGGTATCAGTGGATTAGAGACGCTATTGAAGAAGGGTTGTTTGAAGTGGAAAAGGTACACACCGATGATAATGGTTCTGATATGTTGACAAAGTCTTTAGCTAAAGGGAAGCTAAAGGTATGTTGTTCGATCGCCGGAATGGCGAACTCTTTCTCATAGTTAGAAAGGGGGAGATTTGTTGGGTTTTAGTTTCTACCTATGAGATTAAAAGCCCAATAGGATTACCCTTGTTTTTGCCCACAAGGAGATAAAAATAAAGGGAACCCTATATATAAATATAGGAGGAGATTTGTGAAAATAAGAAAGAGAGAAAATAGGCAAAAGAGAGATATTGTGTGAAAATTCGCAGGAAATTTTCTGGCTGCCTTGTTTTTGCGTTTCCCGGAGTTCCAACGGTCGGATCGTCCTGAATTTTGGACAGCATCTTCCTCACACCGATATCTAAATTTTGAACGGTGGAGATCGGATTTGGAGGTGTATTTGAGGGGCTGGGCAGTAGCTAAAGAGCCGTGGAGAGGCTGAACCTAGCCGTGGGTCTTTGTTCTCTTGTTGTCTTATTTGGTTCCATACTTCTTGACGAGTTATTCCAAGAGTGTGAAGGTGATTGTTTCCTCTAGTTTTATCTAGAGAAGAACTTGGTGTATTACCCATATAATTTATCATAGTGAATTGTTTGGGTGGACTACGGTCCCGTGGTTTTTACTCCTTTCATTGAGGGGGTTTTCCACGTATAATTCTTGATGTCTTGTTTATTATTTATTGTTGCTTTACTTGTTTGTTTCATCGAAGGTTCATACAAGTAGGGATACGTATTGTCCAACGAAGGTTAATTCCGCACTTAGTTGTTGCCGTTGTGGTCACTTTTTCCCATCACATCCAGCCGATTGGTGGTCTTACACATAACTCATATCCACTGGCCTGGTTGTTGAATTTATGTTGATATAATCCAACTCAAGTTTTTAGTCTGCGCAAGTATGGACACAACATTAACATAAATTTCGAAACACCAGGGATATAAATATATCATTTCTGAACCGGCAGGGTTCATGTCGAAGGAAAATTCTCAGCGTTTCCACATTAATTAAGCTCCCAAAATATATACATCACAGCACTAAGCTTTCATACAAGAAGCTAATATAGTAGAACAGGTTCAAACCAGACTATACTAAATATTCGATCCACTTATCACATATATTAATCTGTGATCACCTTGAGTATTACTACTCCATCTAAAGTTCAATAACTTTACCAAGGTCCGGTCAGGGTCCTTCTCAGGCATAATCTCTTACTTCCCCATGGCATATTCATCTTCTCCAATATCTGGACAAGAACATACAATTCTTAGACAATGTACTGCATAAGAAAGAACATAATATCTGCACGTAGCATACTTATCAATACAATTATCAGTAACATGAGATCTGGAGTGACTATGGTATTCTAAGAGGAGTGTACCTGAATTTTCTGCATTTCCATGTATTCTTCCTGCGGTAACCACAAGAACACTGAGTTTTTCCGAGACCCGTTAGTAAAATAAGACTTAGCATCCACAATTACGGAAAATGAGTTCAAGAAGTATTTTGATCAGTTTGGGTGTATCGCTGATGTTGTTGTGATGTATGATCACAACACCCAAAGGCCTAGAGGTTTTGGATTCATTTCATTTGATTACATAAAAGGTTGGAGAAGAAACGAAGAGTCCGTTGTTTAGTGAATAGATTAAGCAAATCATATCCCTCTTATCTTATCATCCCAATCTTATTACTCTACTTTCACAGGTATGCTTCTGATTCAATTAGTTTTATATTGTTTATTATATTCTGTGTTTTTGTATATGTAGGTGTTTGAATGGCGAATAGAGCTCAAATTCCCACTAACAATTCAGCATTGATCGCAATGATTGCGGATGAGGTAATTGTTTTCTTGTTATTAATTTGTCATTATTTGTTTGTTTGGTATGTTTATGTTTGAGAAATATTGATTGAGCAATCAGCTTGAATTGTTTTGTGCCGCCTGATTATGGGTTTGGGAATTAGATTTCAATATTTAATCTTTCATCTGATGTTGGCTTATAGGGTTATGTAAAATACCATGAAAATGAGGTCAAAGAATGCAATTGATCGCTTATTTGCTTTGTGTAAGCTGGTGAAGTTTTGATCATGCAAAACTTTGGCAGCGATCGCGTCTTGCTCCTATATAGCAATTCATATGCCCTGTCCAATTTCTGCGGGATATTTGTTGTACTTTTTGATTTCAAACATATAGCAAAACTGATGTGGAGGAGAATATAATTTACCCAGGGTCAATAAATAATCAATTAGGCGGACCAAATTATGGACTAAGCAGAGTCGGTGAATTGCTTAGTGCCTACTTCATATCATAAAAATTTTATGTTTTTTATATTTTATTTAGTATCATTCAATATTAAATATATATATTATTTTTGAGTTGATATAATTTTAGAAATAAATACTTTGAAATTTTAAATTTGGACCCACGGATATTCATTGTAATAGTGATTCTTGAACTTCTCGCTCTAATGTGATAACAAGTGGCATGAATCGGTAGTTTGGTGCAAAGTACAGATCTATTGGAGTGTAATAGAGAATAATATATCTCTTTTATGCGTATATTGAATAGAAATATTTAATCGTAGCATGCTTTCTCAATGTATTGTTTATTAATGCTTTCGATGTATTATTTAAATTGTTTTTTAGGTCCCATAATGATAAACGGACCAATATGTAATCCAATTTTTAAGTACTGATGTAAATAGGTGTGATCTCCATAATATTACCCCCATTAAACTCTATGTTTATATATATTTAGGCACAAAATCAACAAAAATAATGATCATATATATATTTATTATTGGGGATATATAGTTGAATTCAACTCATTTTGCGAACAAAAGAATAACTAATATTTGAAATAACAATATCTCCTTAAAAGAGCTAATTAAATACTTGTTAATCATCCTCTGAACCTTTTAAATTCAAAGAGGAAAAAAAAGTTGTATCAGTGAATTAGTCTTCGTCATTTTATTTCGTTTGTGAAGTTATTAATCGAGTGTGTTGTATGATGCATTTAATTTTTGAGTGATACTTTTCCTATAATCTGCTTTTCACTTCCCTTTATAAAATGGTTTACTTCTTGATTGTTCCATTTATAACTATAAAATAGTTTTACGCTTCTGTGTAAGATGATAAGATTATGCTAGATTATAATTTTACAGATACAAATTTACTATTGACTGTTATATTGCCTGCTTTAACACTTTGCACTTACCGGTAATTGTTAAAATGATGTTACTATAAACTATTCTTTTAAATCATTATTCTTTTATCTATTACTATTCTAAACGCCATTCATGAAAATATATGCTCAGTCGGGTTACTAGGTTGCTGTTGATCATAAATTATAATCATGAATCGAAACTTATACTTGTCACGCTGTTTATTATGAATTCTTTTATGACAGTGAGGGCCACCATTCAACGAGCCGAGACTACTGATATATGTGAAGCTAAAGAACACCTCCAAGAGAGAATCAGCGGAGTAAGCTAAAATTATATGGAATAGTTATCTTAAAAATTGAGATGTAATGAGGAATTTACACATAAGTATGATGATGTCATTCATTCAAATGAGAGCTTGACACATAAGCTTGGATGACATCAGCGGTCTTTTGCTTTAGTGTAGAGGAAGATTACCTTTAAACATTTTTTTCATTAGTAGTTTACTCATGTTATGTCTAGACCACGAAAATGATAAGACTTAATGTGAATTCTCGATATGAATATTCTATATTTTAGAAGCTTGCTTTGGAGGACAAGTTTGAAATATTTTTGGCAAAAGATTTGCACTATTACTTTGTAGAGTCAAAAGTTTTTTTTACAGGAGCGGTTCACTTTCATTAAACCTCATATACCGAAAGCTCATTGTTGATCTATGCTTACTAAAAAACGTTTACAGTGACTATACATTTCAGCAATTTTTCGACCCCATTTTCATAGTAGATTTGTAAACTTTTTAGTATCATGAAAATCATGAGTTGAAATAGAGGCCCGTGCCTTGCACGGGCTTTTACACTAGTTAGGTAATTAGATGAGGTAATGACAAGTTAGGCGACTGTAATTTTATTTCAACCACATCAGTCACATCTGTTTCCATTTGATAAGGTAAATATCGTGTAGATTAATCTCACGATAATAGCATAAAGTTCAATTTTTTTTTTATCTTAGCGTATTTGAATATTATATTTGGTATGTACAATATTTGTCCTTTTTTCATTAAATATTCTGTAGTTTGACTTTTGTATGATTCGGTTCTACCTAGGTATATAAAGATTATATGTCTTTTTTTGCTAAGCTATAAAGATTATATGTTATAATTTGTGTTATTGTGTTTCATATATTTATATTATCATGTTTCATCCGAGTGGTGTCATAGTTGATGTTTTTTTACGTATATCGTAATTTTGTTTTGTTATGTCATTATTGATGACTATTATTCGGTTCAGTGTAGTATAAAGCTTTGTGTGGTTTCTTCTTTCCTCCTTTCTAGTTTTCCTCTTCGCGGACCTTGTTCTTTTTATCTCCTTTTTTTAAATCATTTTAACGGAAAAACAAAATATATTATTAAAAAGCTAAAATTTGACTCCCGTTAATAGTATGTTAGAACTTTTTATTAATTTGAATAAATGTATTAAAATTATTAACTATCAAAACTCACGGGTGTTGGCCCCCACTTTCACAATTTTAACAAATAATGCCAAAAAAATCCGCCCAACCCAACCCATGTTCACCCCTAGTGATTTGGGTTACAACTTGCACCGGAATGTTAAGTGCATGGTGTATGTTGCCACGTTTTAAAATTCAAGTACTAAACTGCGTTTGGAGCAAACCTAAGAGTTACAAAGTGTAATTAACTCAAAAATCAAACCATCAAACAAATGAAGTGTAATTACAAAGTGTAAGCTGTGTCAACAAATTAAAGTCAAATCAAGCATTCCAATTCCAATTCTATTGGGTTAATTATCAAACTCATCACTCAAGTCTATAAAGGATATCAACTTCATCACTTATCTGCACGGGGAACTTTTTTCTTTTGACTCTTTTCGCATTTATGTTGATATCTGTTTGGATACCATAATCAATCAAGTATAACATGAAAAACAAAAAATAATGCAAAAACGTCATAGAAGTTACATTTCATAAGGGTAATACTCACATATATGAAATCAAATTACAAACTTATAACAACTTCATTTTTCACAAATAATTATTTGTTAAAGTTATAACTATATAGCTAAACACTAATCTATTATATATCTAATAGAGCAAGGGTGAGTAATTTAATTCGTTATGACTAAACTACCCTTACCGCTATACATATATATTCATAAATAGTGAGGCTATTTCTGACATTTTATACTAACATAATTAGACCTTAATGTCTCTTCATTAATATATATTAATTACTTTATAATTAAAATTCCAATACATATAAGTATATAATATTTATAATTATGATTTAGTAAAAAAATAAATATCTACTAGTGTAAAGAGCGGCAATTAATGGGAATAATTAACATAATCATTATTTGAAATTAGTTTAGTATTATATATGTTAAAATAATATATAATCATTTTTCAAACTATAATTTTCCTCCATAAAATTTGTAAATTTTTATATTCTGGCTGATTTTCGAGCTATTAAGCAAATCTCTTACCAATTATGCATCGATTTAACTAGATTTTACCAAATCGGATCAAAATCCGTCCGATTATCAATTAATTTGTTAATTTGGCCGATTTAATAAATATAATATATAATAAAATAAAAAAGTGAACTATTAATGAGAAGTGAGTCTAGACTTATAAGTTTATTAAAATGTTTGAAAGAAAGTAAAAGTTTTGATAAAAAGATAGAATTTTCGGCTTCTTATATGTTATCTGACTTTTTATACAAACGAGCAGTGTTGTTAAAAGCGGAAATCGGTTCTAAGCGGCAGGAGGACCTTCTAGCGCTTAAGCGGTACAGCGGACGCTTAAGCGGAATTTTAAGCGGGTCAATAAGCGGATTAATTAAATATAATTAAATATTTAATTATAATATTAATATATTTAAAAATAATATTATGTTGTGGTAAGAATATGCATTTTTAATATTTGTGATAAAAACTCATCCAAATTATTGATATGAAATATTATAGAATCCAGAACAGAATCCAAAATCGAATCCAGAATAGAATCATATAAATATATTTTTTGCACGATTATTTTACATAGAATCATGTTATTTTTAATAAATATTTATTATTAAACATGGTGGATACTATTATCATTCATAATAAAACGTTATTCAGCTTAAAATTGAATTTATTCCAAATTTTAGATGAGATTCTATATTTGATTCTAAAGTGTTCTGTGTTGTTCTTTTTTTAACAGTGTTCTGTTTTGAGAAATGGCCTATATATATATAAATATATATATATACTAGCTTATAGCCCGTGCAAGGCACGGGAGCTTTTTAATTATTTATAAACTTTCTAAATATATTTTAAATGGTGTGGAAAAATTTAATTTATAAATATTAAATTAAAATTGTATGTATCATGCCAAAATATTAAATTCTTTCTATCAAATTTTAAATTATTTTAAGTAGAATATGTGACGCCAACTCCTATTAGATTATATTTATAAATGTATTTTATATTAGAATTATTATAATGTGACTTAAATATTTTTCTAAAAATTTTTATGGTTCGAAATTAAAATTGATAAACATAATTTGTTTTGAATTAAGAAGATGGATCATAAACATGCAATAAGATGGTAGAATTTGTTTTGGATTAAGAAAAAGTTTTTGTATTCGTTCCTCACATAAATCGGGCTTATTAATTTTAAAATATATGAGATAAAAATAATTTTATGATGGTGCGATTTATATGATTCTACAAATAAAACTGGTAGAAAATATTTATTTTGGATTAAAAAAAATCATAAACACGTGAAAGACAGAATTTGTTTTGGATTCAGAAAAGGATTTTAAACATGCACGTAGATATCAGTTGTCTTATGGAATAGAAGTTAATTTTATTCTAATCTAACGGTGCTTATTTGTTCAATATATATTTCGATGGAAAAAAATAATTTTGTGACGGTGTGATTTATACGATTCTACAATTAAAATTGGTAGAAAATATTTATTTTGGATTAAAAAAAAAACCAAAAACACGTGAAAGACAGAATTTGTTTTGGATTCAGAAAAGGAATTATAAACATGCAATTAGATATCAGTTTTCATATAGAACAGAATTTAATTTTGTTCTAATATAACGGTACTTATTTGTTCAATATACGATCCAACGGATGATAAGCTTTTGGACCATAGGACCATGCGACCAAATTATCTCCCTTACGCTTATTATATATAAGTATATAATATATATAGACACGTACATAGCTTGCATGCGTCGAAAATATACATTAAAAATAGTAAAAAAAATATATTGCATATATATAACTGCTTCTTAAATCATGCACATAATACTGTACTTCCTCCGTGCTTTGGGTTGTTTACGTTTACTGTTCGCACACGTCTTAAAACTCTTATAAAGTATGGTTTCATAACTTTTTCTTAAAATTTTCATTTCTTGAATAAAAGTTTAAATATCAAATTTTTATTCAGGAAAAAAAATAAAAATATATTATAGAAATATACTTTAAATGAGTCTTAAAAAACGTGCTGATAAATAATGTAAAAAAATATGAGGGGAGAGAGTGTGGGTAATATGCTCGTTGGAAGATGTTTTGTGAGACCAACCTGGTTCAGAGATACGATGTTGATCTTTTTTGCTCAATTTTAGCCGGCCCTCTGTAGCTGCACAAACCCAGACTTTCTGTTTTCACCCCACAATATTTACCCGTCACTAGTAAACACGCCTGCAGTATTAACAGAAACATGTGGCTTTGACTTGGACTTAAAAAGAGAGTGTGGGTAATATGCTCGTTGGAAGATGTTTTGTGAGACCAACCTGGTTCAGAGATACGATGTTGATCTTTTTTGCTCAACTTTAGCCGGCCCTCTGTAGCTGCACAAACCCAGACTTTCTGTTTTCACCCCCACAATATTTACCCATCACTGGTAAACATGCCTGCATATTAACAAAAACATGTGGGTTTGACTTGGACTTAAAAAGCCTACCTAAACACCTAGTTATGTGCTAGTGCTACTTCTCTGTACTTCCTGGTTCCTAGCCGGTAGAATTTTTACCTGTCTAGACCTTTCGAATCTTTGGCCAAACAAATCCGCTAGCAAATTATATTTATACATATAATATCTCTCTTGGTAATAACTACCCTTCATGCATTTCCACCTCCCTCATACACACACAGAGGCGGATCTTGATAGGGGTAAGAAGGTCAGTCGAACCCTTTAAATTTTTGTTCTTAATTTTACATAATTACATAATGTTGTGCAACGGTAAAAAATTACATAATCTGAATATTTATTTTTTGTTTTCTATGTTATCATGTTGGTATCCACCATTATAATCAAAGTGGACATGATTTATTTATTTTGTGAACGGTAAAAAATTATATAATATGAATATTATTATTTTTCCTGTGTTTATTCCGATTAATCATCATTACAAAATATTACATGCGACCCCTCATATTTTCGGAGCTGGATTCGTCACTGTACACACACCACCTCCCTCAACTGACACGCATTTGAGAAAGAGTGTGTTGAGAGCTAAGGAAAATGCAGAATCATGTAAAATGGTTGAGCAGCAAAATGTTATGTAGAAATGAGTTATGTTATGTAGAAGAAAACGTTATGTTGTTCGCGTGTGTACGTGTTTTTAATTTGATTAATCGACTTATGAATTGTATTTGTTGGGTGTACGTAGAATCTAAGCTAGATGTGGTTAAGAGGCTTTGGGGTGGCGAGGGAGGGCTTGCACCGACGATGATTTGCAACAAGTAATTATCTCTTTCTTGATATGTAGCTGATGTTTATTAATTCTTGTGTTGAAACATATGATTGTATATGTTAATAAGTTGGTGTATGATTTGCAACAAGTATAAAATGACTTTTCAGTATCTTATCTCTGTAGCTCGGTTTGTTCTTGATCTGTTTGGATATTTTTTGTCCGGGAGAAATGACTTTTCTACAGCACAATTGCTTGCTTATTAGAACTATTTGTTTTTAAACTAGTGTAATCTGCAAAAATTACCATGTGTACTTTAGATGCAAAAAAAAAGTTGGAAGAAAATTGCTAAACAAACTCACACATAAACAAACACATTTATATTATACATATTGTCGTCATTTCAGAATATTCATGCAGTTTTTGTATTTGAAGAATCTCTTGTATTCTAGCCTAGTATATAACCCTCCTCACTAGACGTGTCATTAGTCTAATTTACAAAAGTAATAAATATATATTTTTACAACAAAAAAGAAAGAAATTAATTCTACACAACAAATCAATTAATGAACTTGTTAACTAATTTGCTTATGATCTATTAAACCGAATTTTATTTTTATTAGATTCAACTTGTTTAGCACTCGTCCCTATTAATATTATTTTAATTAAAATTTATAAATAATAAAAATATATGAAACAATCAAAACTCGAATATAGTTTTTCTTAGTCATAATAAAGACTTGAAGGTATTAGACTATAGACTAGGCCTGGCAATTTGACACGTAACACGCTAACACGAAATGAAACGACACGAAAAAAATGGATACAGGTTTTGATTTTCGATACAAGAAATACGAAATTACACGATAGATTTCGTGTCGGATATGGATTTTCATTTGGGGTACACGAAATACACGAAAGTACACGAAATATTTGTAGATTATATTTATTATATATATGTAATGATATATTAAATATATAATTGAGTATAAAGTATATATTTATATGTATGTGTGGAAATATATTGTAGATACATTAACAAATTTATAAAGAATTGTATACAAGTATAATATATATCATTCACATTTAATAAACTTATAAAGGAAAATATATATTAAATCCATTTTTTAATTAACTCGATCATTGGTGTAGATGCCTTATGGCTTTCTATTATTAGATTAACACCTTTGTTTCAAAAAAAAAAAAGAAGATATTTTTCATTCACAAAATTTGAACGTACGTCTATAAAAAAAAGAAAAGATTGGGAAAATAAAAAATTTTAAAAATGATTAGATATATATTATTTATATGTATAATATTAAATTAATTCCAAAATCATGTTATAATTAATGTGTATAATAAATACATTGCTTAGACATTAATGTATAATAAATGCGTTAGTATAAAAAGTCAATAATAACTTTTATATATATTAAAATATGTGTATTAAGAGAAGGGTATATTAGTCATATCGAATTAATTTACAATTATTAGACATTAATGTCTAATAAATACATTAGTGTTAAAAGTCAATAATAACCTTTATATATATATATATTGTATAATGAGCAAAGGGTAAATTGGTCGTTTTGAATTAAATTAATGTATCTCATATTTTTTTTGTTCATCTTTTTTAAGTTGAGATTATTTGTAAATTTAATTTCAATTTAATATTCATTTGTATTTTAA
The DNA here is from genome assembly GCF_001625215.2 of Daucus carota subsp. sativus. Taxonomy (NCBI): domain Eukaryota; kingdom Viridiplantae; phylum Streptophyta; class Magnoliopsida; order Apiales; family Apiaceae; genus Daucus; species Daucus carota. Next base: position 18,281,165 of record NC_030385.2, on the reverse strand, counting down.
GTCATATTATGTGTATATCTGTCCTTGCTTCTGGCTTTTTTTTCTAAAATAGTCGCATATGTTTTTTTTGACCTGTTTGTGTAAAAAGTCACAAGCACGCATAGGAACTTGAAATTCTAACTTTTTTTAGGACTTCAATTTTTTTTCAAACACTTTAATCACTTATAAGTATTGACTCACTTCTCACAAATAGTCCACTTTTTTTATTTTAAGAAGGAAGTCACTTTTCATAAGATTTACCCAAATACACTCTATATTGATGTATATATGTACACATATCCTCACTATTATGATATTTATTAAAATATAAATACAAAAAATATATATCTTTCTGTTTGATTGCTAGTTCTTATTGTTCTTGCTTTTTCGTTGATTTTCTTAATAAATCTCCTTCTTCAAGAGGGAAAGTTTCTTAGATCTATATCACCGGAATTTTTGATTTTCGTTCTTATTCGCTTCCAGAGGGTTGTTAATCATCCTCTGAACCTTTTAAATTCAAAGAGGAAAAAAAAGTTGTATCAGTGAATTAGTCTTCGTCATTTTATTTCGTTTGTGAAGTTATTAATCGAGTGTGTTGTATGATGCATTTAATTTTTGAGTGATACTTTTCCTATATTCTGCTTTTCACTTCCCTTTATAAAATGCTTTACTTCTTGATTGTTCCATTTATAACTATAAAATAGTTTTACGCTTCTGTGTAAGATGATAAGATTATGCTAGATTATAATTTTACAGATACAAATTTACTATTGACTGTTATATTGCCTGCTTTAACACTTTGCACTTACCGGTAATTGTTAAAATGATGTTACTATAAACTATTCTTTTAAATCATTATTCTTTTATCTATTACTATTCTAGACGCCATTCATGAAAATATATGCTCAGTCGGGATACTAGGTTGCTGTTGATCATAAATTATAATCATGAATCGAAACTTATACTTGTCACGCTGTTTATTATGAATTCTTTTATGACAGTGAGGGCCACCATTCAACGAGCCGAGACTACTGATATATGTGAAGCTAAAGAACACCTCCAAGAGAGAATCAGCGGAGTAAGCTAAAATTATATGGAATAGTTATCTTAAAAATTGAGATGTAATGAGGAATTTACACATAAGTATGATGATGTCATTCATTCAAATGAGAGCTTGACACATAAGCTTGGATGACATCAGCGGTCTTTTGCTTTAGTGTAGAGAAAGATTACCTTTAAACATTTTTTTCATTAGTAGTTTACTCATGTTATGTCTAGATCACGAAAATGATAAGACTTAATGTGAATTCTCGATATGAATATTCTATATTTTAGAAGCTTGCTTTGGAGGACAAGTTTGAAATATTTTTGGCAAAAGATTTGCACTATTACTTTGTAGAGTCAAAAGTTTTTTTTACAGGAGCGGTTCACTTTCATTAAACCTCATATACCGAAAGCTCATTGTTGATCTATGCTTACTAAAAAACGTTTACAGTGACTATACATTTCAGCAATTTTTCGACCCCATTTTCATAGTAGATTTGTAAACTTTTTAGTATCATGAAAATCATGAGTTGAAATAGAGGCCCGTGCCTTGCACGGGCTTTTACACTAGTTAGGTAATTAGATGAGGTAATGACAAGTTAGGCGACTGTAATTTTATTTCAACCACATCAGTCACATCTATTTCCATTTGATAAGGTAAATATCGTGTAGATTAATCTCACGATAATAGCATAAAGTTCAATTTTTTTTTATCTTAGCGTATTTGAATATTATATTTGGTATGTACAATATTTGTCCTTTTTTCATTAAATATTCTGTAGTTTGACTTTTGTACGATTCGGTTCTACCTAGGTATATAAAGATTATATGTCTTTTTTTGCTAAGCTATAAAGATTATATGTTATAATTTGTGTTATTGTGTTTCATATATTTATATTATCATGTTTCATCTGAGTGGTGTCATAGTTGATGTTTTTTTACGTATATCGTAATTTTGTTTTGTTATGTCATTATTGATGACTATTATTCGGTTCAGTGTAGTATAAAGCTTTGTGTGGTTTCTTCTTTCCTCCTTTCTAGTTTTCCTCTTCGCGGACCTTGTTCTTTTTATCTCCTTTTTTTAAATCATTTTAACGGAAAAACAAAATATATTATTAAAAAGCTAAAATTTGATTCCCGTTAATAGTATGTTAGAACTTTTTATTAATTTGAATAAATGTATTAAAATTATTAACTATCAAAACTCACGGGTGTTGGCCCCCACTTTCACAATTTTAACAAATAATGCCAAAAAAATTCATATTTCATAAAAATGGCCCCAAACATCATTTCAAAATGCAACTTTAAGTTGTTTTATATAAAACGTATTATCGTATAGCGTTTTGGGTAAAAAAATACTTTTCATTTTTTTAAAGTTAAAAAACGCTATTTAAAGTAGTGTTTTAGATACAAAGCATAATTTTAAGTTGAGTTTTGAGTGAAAAACACTACTTATTCGGGGTTACTCATTTTTTTATAAGTTCAAAATACTACTTTAAGTCAGTGTTGTAAAAAGCGGGAATCGGACTTAATCGGCGAATTCACGGAACAAGGATTAATCAGAGATTAATTGAATTGATGGGGAATTAATCAGATTGATCGTTGATTAATCAAAGATTTAATCAGTTCGGTGAGTTACGGAACATGGATTAATAAGCTGGCCATGGGTGACAGACCTAATCCTTTAGCTTTAAGTTGTGCAAAACGCAAACTATCCTGAGTTACAAAATTATGTTTAAAAAAGAAAAAAAGAAAAAATTAACAAAACTATCATCGCAACATTATGTTGCGTTTCGGTATTGTCTCAGGTAATGCAAGACAATCCCACATTTTTCAGTGATATTCAAGCTTTTTTTTTATTATAATATTTGAGATATTTTAATTCTAAATCATGATATTATAAGCCCTTTTTTACAGCTCAGGATTAGGTCTGTCAATGGATCGGGTTCGGATCGGATCAGTCTAAATCCATATCCATATCCATTTATTTTATCGGATTCGGATCGGATCGGGACCGGATTTTTTATAGGCCGATCCATATCCGGATCCATTAGGATCACGGATCACGGATCGGATATCCTGATCCATTTAGTTTTTTTTACTTAGATTTAAAAATATTTTTAAAAAAAATCATGTCAGTGATTCTTAAAGGAAGGACAGGATGAAATGAGACGCCGTGATCGAAGTAGCTTCTTACATTTTTATTCTATTAAAAATCACAAATTAAGAGGCAAAATACACAAAATAATAGAATTTTCAAGATACCAATACTATTTGTTATAACTTTACAACTTATTCATACTAATTAATTAAACGATTAATCAAACACAATCATCACCCACGACTCACATAAATAATATCCATGGACTACTATAACTAAAAATAACTACTGCAACTAAAAAAATATAATATATTTATTTATTTATATTTATTATATATATATATATATTTATATATTTATTTATATATATTCTACCGGATTGGGTCATTAACGGATCGGATCACCTTAAATCCATATCCGCTCCATATATAATCGGATTTTTTTCCGATGAATCCATATCCGCTAAAAAGACTCCGGATCGGATCGGATCGGATCGGATCGGGTCGGCGTCTTGTTTTCGATTAAAAAGTCGGACAAAAGATTGCCAAAGAAGCAGAAAGTCAGCAATGGGACGCAGAGGCCTCGTGTGATTGGTTGAACTGTCGTGGCACTGCTACATACATGTCCGCGCATCCTCGTATATTTCTACTCTATTACAACACACAACCCAAGACAGAGATCTAAACTAAATACTGCGACTACTAGTCTATGCATCACCTCTGCAAGCAACTCTAACGAAAATGATACTACTAAAAGTTGTACTGATGATAAGTATAGTCGTCCTTGCATATAATAATAACATTAGCACATGTGAAGCAATATGGATTGAAGTAGGCAGCACAGGAGTCACAAAGTGTGTTTCTGAAGATATCAAGCAGAACGTTGTAGTCATTGCTGATTTCTCCCTTGTCAATTTAGAAGATGTTAGTTCCCAGCTCCTCCCTGTCCTCTCTATTAAGGTATTCTTGCTCTCTCTTCTCTCTTGTCAATTCTCTCTTTTTCTTATTACCAATTCAACTCTTTTCTCTATCGCCTCTAGTTTTGTCAATGTCCTTGCCTTTTTAACTTACTAGTTTCAATTTTAAAGAAAATTAGTGAGAGCAAGGAATGGATATTCGACAGAAATCAACATCGGTAGAGAGTGATGGAATGAAAATATTTTTCGCCAAAAGCCTCAAGTTTGTCCTATTTTCAGGACTTTCCCTTCCTTCCTGTGAAGAGCAAGTCCAATAACGTAAATGAGCTCCTAAACTCACATTTAGGTAATGTGTATAAAAAAAAAAGTTTTCCTAACACTATCCTAATGATTACTAAAATCACTGGCACAATCAAATTTCCTAGTCATTACCTATTTTTTAGTAACCTCTAGTAATTACTTATTTAATATTTATGAATAAAAAGATCATTTCCTTTGCCTTTTCCCGTTTTTCCGCTCAAATTTATTATTAAAATAATAATTGGGAACAAAAATAAGGATTGTTACCGGAGTTGACACTAAAAATGGATTTCCCAAATCACTAGGACAGTTGGACTCACTAGGACTCATTATTTTATATTATTAATAGGTAATAAGATAGGCAACCTATTGGAATTGCTCAGTGCTATTATTCCACTAAGCACAAAATCATACTTTTTGGATGTTCTTCATTTCCTTTTATTTTTAATTTTGTAATTTTAGATAACTTGTTCTTCATATCCTTGTTAAATTATATATTACTATGTTTAATAGCACCACCATATAGCTAGTTCAGAAGATATGCAGAAGATTTTTAATAAAAAAAAAATTGGATTAAAATCTGCAAACTTGAACTCCATGATGCATGATATAAATCTTCACAGCACATCACCAGAAACTATAGGTTAGAATATGATGATCCAGAAACTATATGTTAAGTTCTAATGATCCTGGTTTTAGAAGAACTGATCACTTAACATGGTATCAGTCAAAGATGAGCGCTAGTAAAAGCCTAACAGCTTAAGGTTGCAGAGGAACTAGTCACGTAACACTGCATAAAATTGAGTTATAACCAGAACCCCTCAAAATCAATAATCTCCGATTAATAAACCCTCTAAAATTGACGTAAAGTGATATTTTCGACCATGTGCATGTTTTTTATACGCTTTTTGAACATATTATATATATTTTTTAATATTGATTTTATGCAATTTTTGCGCTTATTGAATAACTTCCCCGCCTGTATTATCATCTAAGTTATCTTTAATTCGTCTTTCTGATATCTTATATGTTATATTTTCATCAATTTAAGGAATATTATCAAATTTATATGTTGTTTCTACCTTGAAAGTGTTAAGTGTGTATAAATATTAACATTTCACTTAAATATTTTGTATATGAAATGTATTAGTATGTAGAAATTAATTATAATTATTTTTATTAAGAAAATAAATATCTCTCTTCTATGATAACCTCCCTTAAGTGATAAATATCTATGGTCTCAAGTATATATATAACCTTAGAGAGGGTTCTACTATATGACCTACAATTGTTCTTTGCATGACATTTCAGGCAATCTAAGGTAAATAATTTTGTATGGTCATCATTTCTTTTCAGTACTAGGGTATGGAGACGAATTACAATATCGAAGCTAAAAAAAGTTGCTGCTACCTATATGCTTCTTGATATAGAATGAGTAGCTGCAGTAGCACCTTATTTACGAAGCAACAATCCTTCCAGAAGCTAATTTATATTTAACTAGTAGTGAGAAGGCAATGTTACATGAACCATCAAAATCAACTAGATAAAATATTCTTCCATTGGGCAACAAGAAAAGTAAAAAAGAAATGAAATAAGTATACAAGAAAAATATTCTACCTGGTGCAATTCCTCCTACAAAGTTAGGCCGCCTGGCCGACCTTATTTTATTGGATGATAATGCTTAAAAAATTATTTAAGCCAGAGATATAGAGTAATGGTACTAATCCTTCTGTATCCGTGAAATAAGTCATTGATGAGAAATCTACATACTGGAAAAATTGGACTGTATTTTAATCTCAAAAGGAAAACTTTGATCCTAGAATGCAAATGAAGGTTAAAAGTGGACCATGTATTAATCCTCCTGTTTCAAGGTATTGTTCAGCAAAACATTTCTCCAGTAGCTCTGCAAAATGCTTAATGTTAAAAGTGTATCCATAGGTAACATCTCCTTACGGGAATAATCTCCATCACCAAGAAAATGTGACTCATGGTCAATTTGCATTTACAACTACTGAGGCTGGAACTTACTTTGCATGTTTCTGGGTGGATGAAGGTCACAAAGCAACCACCAGCGTGACTGTTAGTCTGGACTGGAGAACTGGAATTGCTGCAAAGGATTGGGAGTCGGTAGCAAGGAAAGAAAAACTCGAGGCGGGAACTTTGATATCTTTTTACTAAAATAAAATTATGTTCAAACTTTTTACTTTCTCCTTGTCCTCCTAACATGTTACTGTGTAATCCCAGGGTATTGAATTGGAGTTGAGGAAACTTGAAGATGCAGTTGATACCATCCATCAGAATCTAATATATCTTAAGACAAGGTAAATTAATACTTTGAAAATAAGACAGTATACATCCAGCTCTTCATCATATGTAGTACACGGTAGTTTACATTATTTAAGAAGAATAAGACAGTTTCATTTTATGAGGTATATATTTTTTTATGTGTACTTGCCCAGTAGAATGTTTAGGAAAGAATCTATAGTTGTAGCTCAAAAATGTATTGATGTTTCGTTTGTTATTTTCCGATTGTACGATAGGGAAGCGGAGATGAGGGAAGTGAGTGAAACAACTAACGGGAGAGTGGCATGGTACAGTATAATGTCCATCGGTGTATGCATTACAGTTTCAGTTCTGCAAGTTTTTCACCTCAAGCTTTACTTTCGGAAAAAGAAGCTTCTCTAGATATTTCAATCTGCCCTGCACTACAGAATTCTCAATATAAAAACCTGAGGAAACAATGCTTGTCAAGAAACGGAGGGAACCTGGCTTTTAGCTTAATCTTTGTTGTACCATAAAGTTGTATTTCATTTCTTAATAGTTATGCATTTAAACGAGCAGGCCTTGTGATTGTTTTAGAAAGAAAAGGCTGAAAACAGTGTTACATTCTTAAGTGTAACACAGTTACACCCCCAAAGGTATTGTATTTTTCAGTTTACTTAATGCATACTGTTATCCTCAAGTCCCAAGAGACATTGTTTGTGATTTTTGCTTGCTCCCAAATGAAGTCCTGGAGTTGAGTTGAGATACAATTCAGACCATATTCCTGAGGTATGTGTACTCCCACATGCGTATATGTGAGTTTTTCTGATTTGTGAGACATTGTTTGTAGTTTCAAGGCTGTACTGTCCAAGGACCTTAGCAATGATCATCGGTCCATGGTTAATGTTAGGGGTGAGCAGAAAAAACCGAAACCGCAAAAAAAACCTGAAAAAATCGAAAAACCACAACGAGAAAAACCAAACCGAAAATAACCGAAATTAATGGTGCGGTTTTATTTTCGGTTTTATGCTAAAACCGCATCGAAATTAACCGAACCGAAATATATATATATATATATATATATATATATATATATATATATATATATATATAGGAGTAAGATCCTGGGAGAACTCATATTATCAAGAGAACCGAGAGAACTCCTAAATCTGCCGTTGATTAAGAATCTTAATATATTTCTATTTTGAAATAATATCTTTACAAAATCAATCAAATCTAATGATGCTAGGGGTATTTTTGTACAACAAAAAATACATAGAATCAATAGCAATTTATTACCCTTTTTAATGATTTTCTTGCTGTTTTTAAGTTTCTTAAGATTCTACAGTTCCTTTTTACCGCAAGCAAAGCAATCAACCTAGAATAAGCACTTTTTCATCTCTTTCTTATTTTAAAGAATCTTTGAGTAAAATATTTTCTTGAGTTGGTCCTTTCCAGTTTAATTGACCAAATTTAATTTTTTTTAATAGATTTGAAGGGCATACATTTAAGTTTTATTTTAAGTTACGTATATTTTATGTGCGAATGTATTCTTTTGTTAACAAATTCATTGTACTGTATTCTCAACTTCTTCCTTATAGAGTTCAAATATAAGTAATATACTGTATTCTAATTTTTAATTATGTCAATCAAATTTAGCGTATATATGGTAATTTTGAAACATAAATATAAACAAATCAATCACATTAATAGATTCACCGTATCTTAATCAATCATTTAAAGTCTATTCAATTTGAATTTAAAATTTCAAATTTTAAAGATTCGCCTTGGAAAAATTTAAAAACTACTTTTTCACATTTCACAGTTTACATTTAACATATAATATTTATAAAAAAACATTTTAGAGAATCTTGTAATATATTCTAGAGAATCTTCTATATATATCAATAAATTTTTTTAGGGAAACTCCTATATATATTAGTAATATTAAGATTCTATTAAGTGTTTCACCTATAACTTTTAACATTTGAAGGATTCTGAAAGTGTTCTTTTAAATATTCTATAATTTTTAAATTAGAATTCTTTACTATTAATTATTCAACAAAATATTAATTTAAAAATTTTTGAAGAGTCAAAAGAATATGAAGGGTGCATAATTAATTTATACACGAAAATTAAATATTCTAAAAGAATCTTGCAAAATACAAATATTTATTATTAGAAAATAATAAAATATTTTAAGAATAAATTCTATATATATTAACGATATTAAGATTTTATTAAGTGATCACTTGTAACTTTCAACATTTGAAATATTCTTGGAGTGTTCTTTTGAATATTATTATAATTTATAAATTACAATTTTTTAATATTAATTAGATTGAATTTGTTCAAAATAAGATTATTTTTGAAGAATTTCATTAAGAATTCTTTGAAATATCTTTGAATTCAAAAATATGTTTTTAAGAGATTATTTTAAAGAATCTTTGAGTAAAATATTTTATTGAGTTGGTCCTTTCCAGTTAATTGACCAAATTTAATTTTTTTAATAGATTTGAAGGGCATACATTTAAATTTTATTTTAAGTTACGTATACTTTATGTGCGAATGTATTTTTTTGTTAACAAATTCATTGTACTGTATTCTCAACTTCCTCCTTATAGAGTTCAAATATAAAGAATATACTGTATTCTAATTTTTAATTATGTCAATCAAATTTAGCATAAATATAGTAATTTTGAAACATAAATATAACCAAATCAATCACATTAATAGATTCACCATATCTTAATCAATCATTTAAAGTCTATTCAATTTGAATTTCAAATTTCAAATTTTAAAGATTCGCCTTGGAAAAATTTAAAAACTACTTTTTTCACATTTCACAGTTTACATTTAACATATAATATTTATAAAAAAACATCTTAGAGAATCTTGTAATATATTCTAGAGAATCTTCTATATATATCAATGATTTTTTTCGGAGAAACTCCTATATATATTAGTAATATTAAGATTCTATTAAGTGTTCCACCTATAACTTTTAACATTTGAAGGATTCCGAAAGTGTTCTTTTAAATATTCTATAATTTGTAAATTAGGGTTCTTTACTATTAATTATTCAACAAAATATTAATTTAAATATTTTTGAAGAGTCAAAAGAATATGTAGGGTGTATAATTTATACAGAAAAATTAAATATTCTAAAAGCATCTTGCAAAATACAAATATTTATTACTAGAAAATAATAAAATATTTTTAGAATAACTTCTATATATATTAACGATATTAAGATTCTATTAAGTGTATCACATGTAATTTTTAACGTTTGAAGTATTCTTGAAGTGTTCTTTTGAATATTATTATAATTTTTAAATTAAAATTCTTTAATATTAATTAGATTGAAATTCTTCAAAATAAGACTATTTTTAAAATATTTGAAGATTCAAAATAATATTATAGGGTGAATAATTTATACAGAAATATTAAATATTCGAAAAGAACTTTGCACGATACAAATATATATTACTAAAAATAATAAAATATTTTAGAGAATCTTCAATACATATTGATAATATTAAGATTGTATTAATTGTCTCAAATTTCCATAAGGAACTATACGTCGTGTACCCCAATACATAATACAACTGTGAATTTTATTTTTTTTGGATCTTTTATTTATGAATGACGATTCTACTATATATCACGCAAGTTTCTTCAAAAAAATGCTTTTTATCTGTACTGCAACAATCGCTAGAAGACTGGCTAATGACAAGATAAAGTAATTATGTTAGCATGGCTCTTAGGTAGGAAATTTAAAAAGATTTGCATATAATAAAGAATCACTATGGTCAAAAATGCCCTCAATCAAATGTTTATTCTTGATTTTGTGATTGAAAAGATATAAGGAAATGAATAAATAATATCCAAAATATCAACGGCTCTAAAGAGATCTCTCGGTTCTCTTGATAATAAGGTTCTCCCTCGAACCTTACTCATATATATATATATATATATATATATATATATATATATATATATATATATATATATATATATATATATATATATATATATATATATTTTAATAATAGTAATAAAGCACCTCAATCATTTTTACACTTCACATCTTATTTTATATATCGAGGCTTCTTGTCCAGAGACACTCACTTGTTGAGTCAATTAAATGACTGAAAAGCACCCAAATATTTGGAGGAGCGCTTACTCGAAGATTAGGACTACTGTAGTTTTCCACAGAGCAGAAATATTTATGTTGTTAATCTGCTAATCAAATTTTATTATGAAACCTATTCTACTTTTTTTATTATGTACTTTTTGAAGACTTTTTATTTGAATTTTATGATTAGTTAATTTTGGATAATTATATTGACTTGACATCATCTAATTTCTTGTTGAAATATGTATGTTTTAGTTTTTATTGTGTATTAAGTTTTTTTAGATGAAAGTATGTAATGTTTCCTATATCCTCATGTATTGAAACATGAGTAACCGAACTTACATGTTTATGAAAATTTTATATTTTTTTTAAAAAAAAATTATTATGGACAAAAGTAGAAAAACCGAAAAAAACCGCAACCGGCTAATGGTTAACCGCAACCGAAAAACCGTTTTAATTGGTGTGGTTACGGTTAATGATAATTAACCGAACCAAACCGCATTTAACGGTTTGGTTACGGTTAATGTCCGGAACCGCACCAAACCGCACCATGCACACTCCTAGTTAATGTGTTGAATATTGGGAAACTTTTGTTTAAGAGAGAGCTTTTACTTTTCTTGACACGTTTGTTTAAATAAGTAAAACCACTTTTTTTTTTTTTGACAAATGCAAAAGATTTCATTAACTTGAATATAATACAGCCGGGACAAATCCCCAACTGCCGATACAACCAGGTGGTAAAACAAATAACATACTAAAAACAATTAGATGATTTGTTTCCTGATCGTTTAACACATAGAATTTAAAAATTCTTGAAACTAAAAACGAAATCAAAGACATCCCAAGTGATCCAAACTGCACCAACATCTCGGGAAATAGTACCATCGCAATTGACCATATCACGTAAAACCCATTGTTAGCCCAATGTTCAGAAACACCAATCGCATGAATTGAGATTGGAGAAACGGCACCACAGCTATCTACGTGCCGGACACCAGCTATAGACATGCCGAAGGCACCCCAGCTATCTGCCGGATACCAGCTATAGACATGCCGAAAGTGTAACCCCGTGAAGAATGAACAATCTTGGATTGTGAAAGGTGAGCTCTTGCAATAATCATCACCGTCTCAGAATCAATACAGTCTTTGCAGATCACCAAAAATATCAATAAACTCGTTCTCAATAGATCCAACACCAAATGAACCCAATCACAACTAGACAAAAACATAACAAAACACTCCAAAAGGAGAGACAAGACACACACTCCAAGAGGAGAGACACACAAACACCCAAAAGATTGGGTTTTATTGAAAGGAAATTAACGAGAATAAAGGAAAAATGAAGGGGTTGGGGCTTTCCACCGGAGAAAACCAGTGGAAGCCCCTTGATTTACTTGAAAATGCACAAACCCTAGATAGTAAAACCACTTTTAAAAAGTCGCAAATGCTAGTTTATCTTTTAGCTTCTTTTTTTTTCTAAAAACTTTATTAACTTATTTACTTTTCACTTCTAATTCGATTTTTTATCGAAGCAAGAAATCACTTTTTCCAAACTTGTCCCAACGGCCCTTTAATTCATGACTTGTGATGATGGGGAAGGTTCCAATTACTGGACACAATGTCTGACACATGAAATGAGACTGACGTGATAATATTTTAAATCTGAATCATCTGACTTGTTATTTTAATTACTCCCTCCGTCCCACCCATTTCTTTACATTTTCCGTTTTGAGATGTCCCACCCAATTCTTTACATTTCAAAACTTACCAAAAATAGTCAATGGGTCCCACCACTTCTCCACTTTTCTTTCCTTTTCACACTACTTTTACTCCACTATCTTCTTTTTCTACATTAAAAATCAATGAGTCCCACCACTTCACCCACTTTTCTTTCTCTTTTCCACTACTTTATACATATTTCTTAACCTCCGTGCCCAACCCATTCGATAAGAATTGGGAGGGACGGAGGGAGTATCATGTAAAAAAAAAGAATTCTTAAAGAAGATGATAAGACTATACGAATGTCATAAATTTAATGTAATTTAGAAATAATATTTTAAATTCGTCACAGGCTGATGTGGCGCACTATGATTGGAAGAAACAGGGTACGAGTGCAGTTTGGGGCGAAAGAAAACATACGGTCCAATTGAGCAGACCTCATGAATTCCTTCTCCTCACAGTTACACCACATGTATATATATATATATATATATTGTGATTGGTAAAAGAATTACACAATTGAAAAATGGTGATGTGGGTGTTTGGATATGGGTCTCTCATATGGAAAGCAGGCTTCAAATATGATGATCGCCTTGTTGGTTTCATCAAAGACTATCGCCGTGTCTTTTTTCAAGGTCTGCTTGCTTCTTTTCTCTTTTTATTTATTTGTGTTAATAAAATAAAATACTCTGTTACTCTGTGTTGCTCTAATGGCTCCTTTTACATCGCCAGGCAGTACGGATCATCGAGGGACTCCTGATTATCCAGGTCGAACTGTTACTCTCGAACCTGCTCAAGGTCAAGTTTGTGTAAGTTTCTTTTACTTCTTCTCTGCATTTCATTTTTCAAAATCTTCATTTTATAAAACTTCCTTTGTATTTAATTACACTTAAATAACAACCATATTGCTTTAAGTTATACTCATTCCGTCCAATAATACATGTACCTTTTGATTTTTTTGACTTATCAAATTAATTGTACTTGGACTGAAATTCATACTCCCTCCGTTTCAATTTACATGTCCATTTTCAAAAAATCACATAATTTAAGAAAAGTGAATTTTGAGAAAAAAGAGGTGCATTAAGTCATTAATTGAACCTAATATGTGGTGTATGGTTGATCTTGGAAATATAAATTTGAAATATGTGAAGGAGAGTTGATTTTGGAAATATAAATTTACATTGAAAGTTGAAGTCGACAAGTATTTTGAAACAAATTTTTTTTTCTAAAGTGGACATGTATTTTGAAACGGAGGGAGTATCTTTTATATAATTGGAAAAAAAAAAAAGTTATACCTTTGGAAAGGATATCCGGGGGTCGTTTGGATAGTGGGTGGGAATGAGAATCGGGTATATATTAATGAGTATCCCAAGGAGAGTGTAAGAGGGATTGAAATTACTATTCCGTGTCATAGAATTGCTAATCCAAATACCAATACATGAGTTTGAGGTTCCTGTTAACCGGGCTCATTAATCATGAACCAAACGAATCCCTAGTCTATTTTAAAATGTAACTTTTCTATTTTCTAAAATAATAAATAAATATTTTTTAATATTTAGTAAGATTGGTCAATTTGACTTCTAGAAAACGGGAGTATCTATTTGGTCACGAAACACTTTTTTTGCTACTTATATGGTAAGACTAAAGAAGGCACTAAAATAATTTTCACATCACTTTAAATATTAGTATTCTTTTCTCAAACCAGTAGAAATTGCGAATTATTTTGAATTTGCTGCAGTTTGGTTGCAGTTAGTTCAGAGGTTAAACTCTCTTAAGGGAATTCTAACTCGTTTTTAAAGAGGAGGAAAGCAGAATATTATAAATAATCAATATTGCGTTTGGTAACATATATTTCATTTCAAATGCCATGATTTGAGTTGTCATTTCAAATTCTTAACTTTAAACTAGTATTTGAATGTTTTGGATTTCAAATGAAATTCAAACCCATTTTTTTTATATATCGAAACATGTCATTTGATCATCCAGGATTTCAAATGAAAACCAAGTTTCCAAACAGGCCATTATAGTAATCATCCAAGAAGTGGGAAACTTCAGAGTAAAGAGACTATATATCTGAACTTCCTTTCTCCTTCTCAGGAACACGAGAAATGAAGTTCATTCAGCTTCTTATGATCTTATCCCTCAGTTTATTACTCCGTTTCTTTTCTCTCCCTACAAATCTCAACCAAAGTCTTGATTTCATTCAAAACCTAGGCCCTAAATAATTGAAAGTGTTACACGTTGCAATGATTAGTAATGCACTTCATTTATATACTTGTTTAAATAAGTAGTAAGCTTCCTTGAGATCGATTTCAGTATATTATATATATCTCTTAAGATAATTATTTATTAGTTTGTGTTATCACTTTTACATAGTGGGGCATCGCCTACAAGGTGTCAAGCAAAGAAGATGAAGAGGCGGCTTTACTGGTACATTCTTACTTTGTTTACTGGAGATAATCTCTCAATCTATAACATCTAAATATCAGACGTTCAGATATATAGTTGAAGTTTTCTTTTTATAATTTACATTTGATGGCTTATTATAAACATAAATAGCTTTTGAAAGAAAAGGTGGGGATATGAAGACAACCAGACAGACAATAGAAGGACAAAGCACACCCCTACTGTATAGGGATTCTTCTATTAATAGCGAAAATAATATAAATGCTAGTAATAGCAGCACGGAGTTGCAAACAGCCAATCAGGCTGTTATATCTTATTCCTCTGCCCTCTGTGTTTATACTTGATCTCTTCTTCTTCATCTTCTTATTTCAAAATTGGCTCCGTGTCCTTTACCTTGAGCTCTAATTGGTTTTATCTCTATTGTTGGACTTGCATTAACTCTATTGTTGGACTTACATTATTGTTGGGTCTTTTTATTAGCCCTCTTGTTTTGGGATTATCTTGTAGCGTTTGTACAGTGTATAGACTTAATATACACGACTCTTTACTTCCTCTTGGATTAAATGCATTTGTTTTTCTTAGGATTATTGGCTGCGATCTGATATCAATTACATCTTAGGATTTATATCAGGGTAGTAATTGAGTTGCGATATGATCACCCAATACTGTATTGTGTTTATGCTTTGCTTTTGTTACTTTGTCCTGCATCAGATAAATAATATATAAGCTATAATAATGATAAAAATAAGTCTAATTATCAATGTATAAAACTGTTAAACTTGAACATATTTTCTTGATAAGTTACCAAGGTCGGCTGAGGCCCCATTTCCCCTTAAACTTAAAGATTATAAAAGGTGCTACTCTTACAGATGTGTAAATGTGTTGAGAAATATGAAAGATTATTAGTTCATTCTTTATATATAATTTTCGTTTCTAGATGACATAATTGTCTAGTATCATGTTCCAGTACTAGATTGTAGCAGAAATATTATGATGTTTTTACATGTAGCATCTGGAAGTAAGGGAGAAACAATATGACAAGAAGGCTTACCTTGATTTTTACACTGTAAGTTTTTGATCAACTACCATACAAATATAAATTTTCCATCAGTTATCAAATTTATGTATTGACATATCCACTTAATATTGATCTAATTAAGCTGGGCTAAATTCCTTTTTCTTTTTAGGAGTCTGGAGCTTCAACACCTGCCCTTTCTGGAGTAATGGTGTATGTATCTAAAAGGCCTGAAAGGACATCACCATTTACTATCTGCAATATTCTCATGTCTTAATGTTAAAAATTTACTAGATTATAATGATTGTTTGACCATTCAGATATATAGCGTCTCCAGACAAGAAGCTGAACAAGAACTACTTGGGCCCTGCATCACTTGAAGAACTTGCCAGGTCTTGTTTTCTTTTGGTTCATTGCAGTTTAGTTTTGTTATGTTAATACTGCAACAGTGCCACCATGTACTAGTGAATTTGCAAAATTGAATTTGTATAATAAGCTCCAGTGTATATCTCTAGAACTTTTAGTTTCGTTAACTAGAGTACTAGACACTATATAATGCCTAGTTTCTTATTGCAAAAAGTGAATAGGAATAATATGTAAGGGCTGTTCATATGTTGAATATGATTTAAGGTGTAACGTAAAATTTATTGTTTTGACTTTCGAGTGTGAAAGTTAATATTCACGTGTATACTAGAAAAATGTCATTTAAATTTATATAAAACTGAATGATAGTAAGTGAATTGTTTAAGCACCAATCATACTTTATGTATGACCACAATCTCTTTTTGGATAAATAATAGCAATTCTGTAGAAAATATTCTTGTTTCTCCTCCCCCTAAGCAAACAAATTTTGTTTATCTTACTAATTAGTTCCTCAAACTGCTCAGTGATATCTCTATGAACTCATCAGTGTGAACTGTGCATCTACCCTCTAGCTTTGTCTCTTGAAAGGAATTTAATTCGAAGTCCACTTCTCGTTTTGCAGGCAAATTATTAAAGCAGAAGGTCCCTCAGGACCTAACAGAGACTACCTTTTCCATCTTGAGAAGGCACTTCTCCAATTAGGTAAACTTTCCGCACTACTTATTGTTCTGCCCAGGGACTTGTCACTTTAAGTATCCCCCAATGAAAGTACTAAATTAATATGCGGAATTTCTACCCCTCTGTTTCTGTTCTCTCCCTTTTCAACTTACTTGGTTTGTCAATTAGATAATCTTATTAATCTCAAATAATATGTAGGATGTGAAGACAAACATGTCACTGATCTTGCCAATGAAGTAAGAAAGTTGCTTGCGGCCTGAGACAGCTTCATAATTAAGACATGATTATTTTACTATTCATTAGTAGAAAATTTAGCCATTCGTGTTCAAGGACAAAAGAAATCTTGATAGGATTGAACATATTATCTTTACTTTACAGAAATGTAGTAGCATTTATCAGTTTCGACATGTGGTCAATGTCTTTTGGTGATTGGAGTATTTTCTATTGTAACTGATCTTTACTCTTGATCAATAAACGATCTTTTTTCCCTTCTTAACTAGAGGTGATTTGTTAAATCATTTTTTCTGATGGATTGAAATTTGAATGAATGGAATAAACTGGATGGTAAATAGAATTTGTTTGTTACTCCCTCAGTCCCAGCCAATTATTTACCTTTGGTTTGGGCACGGAGGTTAAGAAATATATATATAAAGTAGTGGAAAAGAGAAAGAAAAGTGGGTGAAGTGGTGAGATCCGTTATTTTTAATGTATACAAAGGAGATATTGAAATAATAGTAGTGTGAAAAGGGAGGAAAAATGGAAAAGTGGCGGGACCAATTGACTATTATTGATAAGTTTTGAAATGTAAAGAATTGGATGAAACATCTAAAAAGAAAAGTGTAAAGAAATGGTTGGGACAGAGAGAGTATAGAGAGTATCTAGTTTTATCTGAATGACATACAAAATTCATGAGTTTGATATTTTTTTTGTCAGATAAATTTGATTTGTTAATTATTACGTATGATATATATTTTTTAATATAAATATTTTGTCTAGCTAGACTGCTAGAGCATATTGTAGGTTCAACAATCACAATTTTTATTTAATATAAAAATAAAAAAGACTGAGGAAAGAGAAAACAAATACTCCTTTCATCTCAGAATAATAATCTTGTTTTATTTTTTAGTAGTCAAACTGAATCAAATCTTAAATATAAAAGTTATGCATTCAAATTTTTTTTTAAATTACAAGTTAAAGTAGATCAAATATCTTTTCTAGTGATATTATTTTTAAAATTTTCTTACTTGTATAATATGAGTAATTATTGATCAAAATATAATTACTTTTATCGAGTCAAATTAGAACGTGACTATTATTCGAGATGGATGAAAGGTCTGATTGTAGATGGGAAACGAATTATTAAAGACATTGGGCAAACTTAAAATCAGTCGAGAGAATGATAATTTTTATGAAACAAATGCCGAAAATGAGAGTAAGGAATTTCAAGTAGGATTTTAGTATCTTACATATATAATCTATGGATTATTAATTCTAATGGTGGATTGTATCTGATTTTAATTTTATACGAATTCTAGATAAAATGGTGTACTGTTGATGTAAAGTTTTAGAATCCCTTAAATCATAAATCTTGAATCCTAAATCAATGTCATTTTACACCCCATGCCCCAAGAGTTCATACTTAATTACAAAAAATGCCATCATAATTTCTGTTTTTGTATAAGCTTTCCACCCCCACAAACTTCCAGCACATGCTCACTTTCCCTTTCTGTTGAGTTTGGACAGATGTTCCCATTAACCCTCTCTTCTGCCATGTCTTCATTTGGCAATAGAACAAAAAACCAATCTCTGCACATTACCAAAGCTTTCCTTTGCCGTGTACTTTGACCATGATCTTATCCCAAGAATCTCTTTTGAATTCAATTTTCATTTCGATTTCAAATTCAAAACAACTAGAGAGAAGCTACAACATAGAACCCGATCTTCTCCACTTTTGAAAGAGGTTAGGTTCCCAGCTGCTTTATCACTTTCAACTTCCACCATTAGATTAAACACGGTCTCTTAATCAAGTTTCATATATGTTGTATTTTTTTTCAGGCTAATTATCATCACCTGAATCTTGACAATTTTCCATCACTACGCGACGATGGTGGAGGTAAATTTCCCCCCAATCTTCTTGAAGAGTTTACCTGGTATCTTTTTTTTTTTTGTTTTTGTGAGGGCTGTAGTGATGTGTTTGGTTTAATGTGTCTTACGCAGGTTTTTCTGGAAAACGAAGTAGGCGGGTGCTTCAAACATTTTATTAGTGGTGAGTGTTTCACAGCTGCTAGATTGATTCAAACTGGTATTTCACAGCTGCTTGCTCATTGCTGTGTTCTCTAATACTATATACCTGTCTTTAAGCATCCTGCAGTTGTAGTTAAACTGAATAAATTTGTTCTTCATACCATGTTTGCTCTCTAAAATTTGGATGTATTTTTTATAGCTTATTTTTAAACTGAATACATTTTATTTTCATACCATGTTTGCAGAGGCAGTAATTTGGATGTGTTTTTTATAGCTTATTAGACTGAAAAAGTTTAATTTACAAGTTGTTTTTGCTTCTTTTTTTGTCAGTGCTGGACGTATTAGACAGTGATGAAAATGATATGAATGAAATGGAGGAGGTTGGATAGGCAAATGAAGAGATAATTGAATCTGATTTTGAGCTCGAAGGTGGAATTGTTGAGCCTGATAATGGTCCTCCGCAAAAGGTATTTTGTTTAGGGCATTATGTTTCTTATTGTTGAGTGCAATTTGTGTTTGGATGTTGAGATTGTGGTTTTTGTTATTGTAGATAGGAGATCTTTCTGTTAAGGTTAGTGAGGAGAATCGCATTGCTGCGCAGGAGGCCAAGGGGAAGGCTGTTGAAGCAATTTCTGAAGGTATTCTTCTTTTGGTTTTGTGTTTGTGTGAGTGTGTTGTGTGGAGTGTTTGACATGAGAATATGAGCATAGCAGATTTAGATGTTGTATGAGAATTATTTCTGCTATATGAGAATTTAATTCGTTAACTTGAAAATCTAAAAAGTATCTATGTAGTAATTGTGGTATTGACTGTAATTAATTGGAAATACCTTCTCCTAATGATGATAGAACATATTCTTACTTTTATGAAACTGCCAAACTGAAATTAGCAATTGAAGTTCTATGCTAAGTTGAATAAATTGTAGTGTGTATATATGGTACCGTGTTGGCAATTGTTGGTTGTATCTTTATATATACTGTAATGATACCCTTTTATCCTATACGTCTCCCTATGGTGCTGTGTTTTAATGTATGCAGGTGAGGTTAAATCATCTTTGCTTGGAAAAAGGGAAGACATGACTTTTTGTTATAAAAAGGTTGATTTGCCGGATATGCTGGAGCGCAATGAAACAAATACCCAAGGGAAAACGGACAGCGGCAGAGTAGTAAGATTCGAATGGAAACTAAACTTGATAAAAGGACATAGAGACATCCTGATTTTTTAGATGTCCATCCTGGAAAAAATAGGTCTGCTATTGATAATTTTTTCTTATTTTCTTTATTTTTAGTTCTCTTTCAAATCCTGTGAATTTTCCTATATTGATGGGCAGGAATAGAAGCATTAGTCCTCCCAGGAGAAGCTTGAGAAAGAACCCGAGCATGAGCAGAAGTGTTAGTGGAAGCCCTCCATGTTTCATTCGTGGAAGTAGGGTTTTAGCAAAAGTCCTATTAGAAGTGGAAGTAGTCCTGCTAGAAGTGTTACCAGAAGCGCTGCAAGTCCTTTCTCATGTTGTAATTACTTCTTCGTTTTGTTTATTGTGCAAGTAAGAATATGATGATGTATGCTGGTTTCTATTTTGCTCGAACAAGAATATTGCTATATATTGTTTGAAATAAACTCTTTGTATCTGATGTTTTCAGCGGCCACCTGTTCCATGCTGGAAGATTGGAGTGGTATAGATAGAGAGAAAGCCAAGGAATACATAATAAGCTGTCAGGTAATTAAATTAATTATCAATAGTCTTTGCCTTTTTCTCTGGCTCTCTACAGAAACAATGTAACAATATACCTAATTATATGCCAGAGTGTTTTATTTAATACAAGTTGTTATATCTTCTCACAGTGACTCCTGTAATGTGGACATTAATATTTTCTGCTTTGTTCATTTGAACAGAAGAAGCTGCTCTTATGGACCTCCTAAATTTTATGTATAGCAACACCTTAAAAGTTACCACTGCTACTGCTTTACTGGATTTCCTGATGGCTGCTGACAAATTTGAGGTCACTTCATGCCTGAGGTATTGCATATGTTTGTTACTAAACTTATAGGAGTTTCTTTTCATATTGCATATAAAGATAGACACCTCTTTTCAAATTAAATTACTCATTATTGTTGTATTAAATTTATAATATTTTTTTAATTTATGAACTTATTTATTGCAAATATATCATTTTTATGCCCATGCGTAGTGGGCAAAAATTACTAGTTTAAACATAATTTTTCAAATCTCATGGACTGTGGTGAAATTTTAAAAAATATAAAATACACTTAACAATTTCACAAATTCCATCGTTTCATGAAAAATTCATCAATAACGATAATAACAAATTTTAATAGATTCTAAATAATTTTAATTGAATTTCATTAAATTTTTAAATGCAATTTAAAATTTTGATTAAATATAATTTTAACACTAAAATTCTAATTTTATATATATATATATATATATATATATATATATATATATATATGCAAAAATTCTAGAGAGGGACATCTTATATAGAGTTACGTAGTAAACCTTTAATTCAATCTCCACCCTTCATTCGTATCTTATCCAACGGCTGTTAATATTTATATAAAAACTGAAATTTTTATCCAGTCAACCGTTTGACCCAACTACTTTCTCTCTCTACTGTCTGTGTCTCTCGCTCAACGCTCTCTCTCTGCTCTCCCTCTCTCTCAAAGCTCTCTCTCGCACTTCTCTCTCTGTTCTTCCTCTCTCTCAAATCTCTCTCTCGCACTTGTCTCTCTTCTCTCTCTCTTTCTCTCTCAACGCTATTTCTTTCTCTCTCGCAATTTCTTTCTCTCTCGGAATTTCTTTCTCTGCTCTGTTTCTTGCAAACGAACTATGGATTATTCTTACAATGGATCTGAAAGCATGAAATCAGTCGGTGATGTTCCAAGTTCATCAGGTTTATTGTTTATTCTAATTGATTTTCATTTTTTCAAGCTGCATATTGTTGGAGATTGTGTAAAGTTACAATTTTACAGTCATATATGTTGTTTAGTTATTTTGAATGTGATTTCGGATTGTATTGTTGAACTTGTATACTGGATTGATTATAATCTTGATAAGTTGTTTATGTTCTATCGTAGAATAGTATTACATATGAGATTTGTATGTTCTTGTATCTTATAATTAATTTGGATTTGGATTCTAATGTAGAATTGATTTGTTGATTTTATAGTTTACTGTTTAATTAACGCTTCTACTATAGAATCAGATTAGGTGTTGGTGTTGTTATCTGCAATGTTTTTAATATTCATTCTAGTGTGGAATAAAATTGTTATGTATAGTTGAATGTGTTAAACTTCTAATGAATATAGTCCATTTCATGGTCCTAATCATTGCCAGATAGAGTGCTGCGATTATTACACGAGATTCGTGATGATATTAGTGAACAAAATGCAGTAAGGTACATTGGATTAATGTTATTATGTGCTTTTAGTTAGTTTTGTTTTTACAATTATCAATGAACTATTATTGTTGCATATGATATTTGTCAGGAATGAAGTATGGGTAACATTTCCTAGACAAGAGCAAGCTATTAGTTATCAAAAAGAACATAGCAATGTTTTTATTTTTAGCTATCAAGACCATGTTAATGGTCAGAGGAGGTTTGTTGTTTCAAGCTATAAGGAGTTTTGGCGAAGGTTCTTATAATCTTTGTTTATTTGCTTTAATATATCTATGTAATTTTGATGTTTATGGTTGCTATAACTTATAAATTTGTCATGTAATCATAGGTACAAGAACATGAATCCCAAATATCGTCATCATTATGAAGTTATTCAGGAGGTAATTATGTTCCATTACATTATGTAGTATTAGTGTAATACACGGTGTAATTAGTGTGTTTTTATTTATCTAATCTGTTTTAAACTTTCCTTTTGTGATTAGGGATTACCATGCCACCTTTATTTTGATTTGGAATTCAATAAGATCGAAAACTCAAACAACAATGGTGAGGAAATGGTTGATATACTGTTATCACTTGTTTTTGATTTCATGAATGAGAAGTATTCTATTGAAGGAGATAAAGAGTGTGTTGTTGAACTTGATTCGTCAACAGAAGGTATTATTTTGACATAAACAGTCTTTTTTTAACAAATTATAATTTGGATTCTGATTCTGTAATTATACTATTATTGGCAGAAAAATTTTCTCTCCATATAATCATTTGTTTCCCTAACACTGCTTTTAAGAACAACCGACATGCTGGTGCATTTGTTGGTGAGGTGTAATTCAGATTTAAATTACATTGTATTCATCAAGGTTTAGGTTCTTGGGATTTGTATTGTTTAATCACAAAACTGATGAAGCTTTCATATTTTTTTAAATTTCAGATTTGCTCAAGGATACAAAATGAAAGGGGAAGAGATGGAAGATTTGAAAAATTGTTCATATTAAAAGATAGGAACTCATCTCATGTGAATAAAGAAGTTTTTATTGATAGAGCAGTGTATTCCAGAAATCGATGCTTTCGCTTACCATTGTCTTCAAAAGCACGAAAGACTTCTATACTTGTACCTACTGGACGTTTTAAGTGCAGGTTAATGGTAAAATACTAGACTAAGACTCTGAGTTGTTATTTCTCCTATGCTTATATTTGTTACTCAACTAAATGAAATGAAATATTCCTAAAATAGAGTGAGGAAGATATGTTTATGGCATCTTTGATCTGCAAAGTGGATGTTGATGTTCAAAATATTCTTATATGTGAAATGGATATTGGTTGTTCAAACACTCTCCAATTTGCTACACAGGTAACTATTATCACCTCTAAAAGTCTTTTGTTTGATAGAATGTATCCATACCCCTTATAATTGTTGTAATTTGCATATTTGTTAATTTTATTTTGAATTAAAATAAGATGTAATTTGATTCAGGTTCATGTTAACTTCCATAAAGATTATGGAGTCCCAAGAAATCTTCTGTCAAATTCTTGCATAATTGATTCGTCAAGAATATTTCAGACAGGGAGATCACTATTTCCACTATTGGATATGTTTGTAGAATCTGTTGCCTCCTTAGGAAATATATCAGGTATCCATTAAGTGATTTTGATTTATGTATAATTGAATATTAGAAACATAAGAAGAATATATATTTATTGATATTTCAATATATAATCGTTTATATGATTAGTAGGTTGGATATTACATGTTCTTTTCAGGAAAAATTCACAGTTGGCATTGGTTTTCAGAATATGGTATAATGGTGTATAATATGTCAAAAAATAGATACTGTGAGAGAATTGGTAGACAACACAAAAGCAATCATGGTACATTTTATCTCACTTAGTAGTATCTATTTTGATTTTATATTGTAGCTTTGAGTTTTGTGATTTTATTTTGATTTGAAGTTGACTTGTACGTTGTAGTTATATATGTTGTTGATCTAAGAAGAGCTAGTTATTATCAAAAATGTCATGATCCAGATTGCAGAGGTATGAGTCACTGTATTATTAAATTATGTGTCACTAGTAGTTATAGAAATAAATGTTTGAAAAATATAATCAATTTTAAATAATCTTGTTAATGTTATAACAGGTTATCGCTCTCCACTACGTCCAGTTCCTGAAGAAATTGTACCTGATACAACTGTATTTTTTGAGGGTGTTAAGCGTCACAAAATTTATGAGAATGATGTTGATAACAAGACGATAGGCAGTGTGGATAGCTGCTTGAAAGATGGTTGGTGGTTGGAAGCTGTAAAATTTGCCGAAAAAGTTGAGAAAAAGACACTAGATTTCGATGTAGTATCTTGAATCAAATTATGTATAGAAGCAATACTTTTTGCTAATGTAAATATGCTTGAAATAGTATGTAAATATTTGTGTTTGTGTCACATATTGAAGAAATTGTGTAATTTGTGTTCGAAACAAATGTAAATTTTGATTTTTTATGTACTTTTATAGTGCAAAAGATTCTTTTGTAGAACAGCAAAAATTCTTCTACTTAAGCACAAAAGCAATATAGTTGTTAAGAATACTGATACTTAAATACTTCTACTCTTGAATATAATTAATCATCTAATTATTATTCTCTTATAGAGTAGTTGTATTTGTGGCATTGCTGCGGTTGACAGGGGCGCCTCCACAATGGCGCCTCATGTGACCGCCTAAGGCCTGTCCAGATGAGAACTTCTCTTGAATGGTGGTGGCTGATCTTCGTCTTCATCTGAGATTATAAGCCTCGACTTGTTCTCCAAGGCCGCGTTAACGTTCTTAGGCTTGCGGTGACTAGCCCGGTCACCACCTAGAGCCTGGAAAGAAGGGAATGTTTGGTTGCATGTTTTGCATTGGTAGACATAAATGCCTGTTTTGCCATTAGTACTTATGCTTGTTTCCAAGTACTTTTTGCTAGTGAATTTATAAGGAACTAGCCCGAAATTTGAATCATTTTTGGGACCAACTTGCGCCAATAGCAACAAGCATTTTGCCATGTCTTCCTCCTCCTCCGTGGTGCCAGGCCCAGCCGAGTCCTCGTCACTCGTGGTGGTGCTAGTCACATAATCACCTCCTGCATAGTTGCTTGAAGAATTTGCATGTGCAACTGAGAATGGTAAGGGTGATTGTGGCCTTTGTCTCTTAGTCCGCTTCCCATTCAAGATATTGGAAGGCGTGCTCATCGCGACAAGATCGCCTTCTCGGGCTTCGTGTTGCTGTCATTGTGTTCCTCCTCCTCCACCATGAGCAAAGACATTGTAGAGACAAGTGGAGGAAGAGAGAATGAAGAGAAAAAAAGAGAGGAAGATAGGAGAGAAAAGAAAATTGAAGATTATTCTATTATGGAATATCATAAATATTATAGAATATTTTTATTAATCATAGTCATTAATAAAAAAATAATAATAAAAATAATAATAAATGCTTAAACTTAATTGATACAGTTGATTCATAACCAACTACACTCTCCCTCCCCAAACCATACCCACTCCCTCCGTCAGTGTCACTGCAGCAAAACCCCTCCCTCGCCTCCGTGCCTCACCCCTCCCCGCTCTGCACTCTCCCCTCTGCACTCTCTCCTCCCTCTCTCTGTCAAACACAGTAAAGTAACAATGGCGTCTTCTTCGAATCAAGGTAATATCATTAAATCAAAATTTCAGATCCAATTATCATCCGGTATTTATCTTCAATTTCATTGTGTTTAGCTAATATAATTAGGAGATTTGTACTTCTTAAAATCTGTGATTCTACTTGCACTGGTAGTTGTTTTTGAAAGTTTATATTTATTTTTGTTTGTGTTGTGGATTCTGAATACTGTGAGCTATCTTTTAAGTGTTGATTGACTTAATTTTAGATTACATGTTTGAGTTGTATAGCTAAAGTATGTTTGAGTCCTTATAGTTATATTATTGAACATATAATATTTTTTTTATTCTACTAGAGAATCATATATAGTGGAAATTAAGTGTTTAATTTGTTTTGAATGCAATTTTATTCTACTTTTTATTGAATTATAGTTTTCTTTTGACCAGGAAATATACATAACAGTTGCAATACATACAGTGATTTACAAGTTGATTCTACTGCTAATGACAATGATTTCACTGTTGAGTGTGCTCGTGATGATGAAGTTGAGAATTTCATCGAAGGTTTTGATGATTCGTTTAGTAGTAGTAGTGGATTATGGATACCGAAGGTTAATGACAACAAAGTGAAGCCTTATTCTGGTCAGATTTTTAGAGATATTGAAACATGTTTTAAGTTTTATGCTGAATATGGGAGGCAAGGTGGTTTCGATATTCGCAAGTCATCACAAAAAGTCAGAGATGGTATTGTAGTTTACAAGTATTTTGTCTGTTCGAAGGGAGGTAATCATGAAACTTCTATGTCGAAAGAATCTGATAGTAATTCGGATTTGTCTCTTGTCTCAAGCACTGCAGGAGTTGATGTAAGAAAGCGAAGAAGGACAGTTACAAAAAAATGTCAATGTGAAGCAAAGGTTCAACTGAAATATGGTGGTTTTAATCAATATATAATATCTTGTTTTGTTGAAGGTCACAATCATCCTTTAGCATCCACATCTGGAAAGCAATTTCTTCGTATCAATCGAACTATTTCCTCACTTCAACGCCGATTCATTTTAGATGCTGCTAAATCAAATATTGGTGCTCATAGAGCGCATAGCCTCTATAAATCTATAGCCGGTTCCTACACTGATATAGGAGCAACTGCTACAGATTTTCAGAATTGGGTAAGGGATATTAAGTTGTATATTGGAAAGCATGATGCGGATATGTTGCTTCAAAAATTCCAAAATAAGCGAGAGACATCAGATGCTGGATTTTCTTATGAGTATGAAACAGATTCGGATGGTCATCTTACTCGTCTATTTTGGGCTGATATTCCAGGACGCCAAAGCTATGAAGTGTTTGGTGATGTGGTCTCTTTTGATGCAACTTATCGCACAAATAAGTATGTTAGTTTTATATTTGTATAAGTTTATAAACTTTGTTTTATTTTTTCACCTCTGCTTTTGTATAATTTATATTGTGTTATTGTAGGTATGGCATGGTTTTTGTACCATTTATAGGTGTTGACAATCATTGGAAAAGTGTTACCTTTGCATCTGCTTTGCTTAATCACGAGGATTCGACAAATTTTACATGGGTGTGCGAGATGTTTTTGAAAGTCTTTCAGCAGGCACCAAAATGTATTATCACTGATCAATGTCCGGCTATGAAAGTTGCTATCAACAAGATTTTCCCTAATTCAATTCATCGATGTTGCATGTGGCATATAATGCAAAAGTTTACAGCTAAGGTAATCAAATACATCTTCCTTATGCAAATTAAATGATTTTGATTTACTTGTTTCTGTTATATGTTTGTTGGTAATATAGATATTCATTAGTATGATTTGAGTTATTATATTTTATCATTTATTCTATTAGAGGAATAGATTAGTTGTACATTATCTACTTAATTCGATTATCTGTTGTGTGTTAGAAGTACCTTCTCATTTGTCTAAATCCATTAAAAATATTATTTTTATTATAGGTTGGTCCTGTTTTTTGTGCGGAATCTGGTTTTATGAAGAAACTTAATAAATTTGTTTGGTCATCACATTTGACGATATCTGAATTTGAACAAGGTTGGAATTCTGTGTTGGATGAGTTTGGATTGAGTGAACATGTATGGTTGAATGAAATGTACCTTATGAGAGAATCGTGGATTCCTGCCTTTTTTCGGGACAAGCCCATGGGAGCGTTGCTGAGAACGACATCAAGGTCAGAAAGTAGTAACTTTTTCTTTAATCATTTTGTGCAGAGGGGTGACACACTGTCAGAGTTCTATATATGCTATGAGAGTGCCATTGAGAAACAGATTTATGAAAATAAAAAACTTAATGATGGAGATAGATGTATTCCTAAAACTATCACTGAAAAAGAAATTGAAAAGGAAGCAGCCCAGCTTTACACTCGCACAATGTTTTACAAGGTTCAAAAACAGATTAAAGCTAGTTGTTTTCATATTAGTTTGGCTGGACAGCCAATTGTGGCTGATGGTGTTAGTAAGTATATTGTACGTGATAAAACTTATGATGAGAAGTATTTCGAGGTTCAGTTTTCGTTCTTGACAAACAATGTGGATTGTTCTTGCAAGCTTTTTACTAGAGTGGGATACCTTTGTCGGCATTGTTTCTACTGTTTGGGTCTATGGGGTGTTGAACGAATTCCACATCAGTATTTGTGTAGTCGCTGGATGAGAAATGCAGAGGACAGATTTTGTAAATCAAAATTTTCAGATGTGATGGAAAGTACTAATGTACAGAACATTAGGGATATGTCAAAAAAAGTATGGACTGTGTTCCAAGGATGCATTGAATATGTTTCAAACAATGGTAATGGTATGCAGTTTTTGTTTGATGAGATGAATAGTTTGAAAATAAGGGTTGAAGAAAAATTTGAAAGTTCCAGAGCTACAAAAGAAGATATGCTAGAAGAATGTTTCGGAGTGAGGCCTTCAACTATAACTACTGTTCATCCACCACTCCAAAGTAATAATAAAGGTAGCCGAAAAAGACTTGTTGGTCCTGCAGAAAAAAGTTGTGATGGAAAGAAGAGGAAATTAAGGGTGTGCAAATTCTGTATGCTGGAAGGATATCATGATTCACGTACTTGCCCGAAGAAGAAGATGCAAAATCCAATCATGCAAGCTGCTAATATTTGTGTCGACAATATTAGCACTAACCAAACCATCAATACAGGTATTTTGCAATTTAAAGTTCTCTGCAATTATGCTTGTTAAATATTTTTATCTAATGGTAATTGAAACTTATAGATTGATTTCAATTTATAACTTATTTCCATATATCTCTTTTTAGGAATAATAAGCTAGTTTGCATGGATCAGCGGACAAGAAGAAACAAGGATTGAAGCAAAAATATGGATTTGTCAAGTTTATAGTTCCTGGATTATTTTGCAGTGTAAATGAACAAATTTTACTTTGTTCACTATATTAAATTACAAATTTTACTAAGCAAGAATGATTGTCTGAAACTCTGATATTTGGATTTTATCCCAATGTGTTCTCACGGTGGAGATGTAACTATGGATTATTTTTCAATTGGCTTTATTGGCATAGATATGAATTTGCTTGACCAAACTTGCTACGCTATACAGATTATATATATGGACTTGAATGCACAAGCTAAAGACCAGGTTGTAATATTTTGGCAGGCTGCCATAGAGAGGCTGCATATACCAGATGAGTAGGAGGATGCCTTGTGATTCACATGGTATTTCAGTGCAGGAGTAGAGATCTTGTAAATTATTCGGATTAGTTCAGAAAGTGGTGGATTAGTTCAGCTAATATATTAGGCTTTCATTTAGTTTTGTAAGTCATATATTATTCCTATGATAAACCTAAGTCATATGATGAGGAATGTAATGAGTTTTTTTTTATAGAACACTAAAAAACAAATATATTGTACATGAAAAACTATGATTCTAGTGTAGAACATTATAAAAATCTAAGTGTATTACAGTGAAAACAAAAATTATTTCTAATAAATTAAATTATTCTACTATTGAATATTGATGTGAACATTGTAAGTTTTTTGGTTTTGGCAAAATATAATGATTCCACTAAAGAATACTATTATTAACTTACTATTATTAGCTTACTAAAATTTAGATGTATTACAGTGAAAAACAAAATTCTTTTTAATAAATTAAATTACTCTACTATTGAATATTGATGTGAACATTGTAGGTTTTTTGGTTTTGGTAAAATATAATGATTCCACTAAAGAATACTATTATTTAACTTACTATTATTAGCTTACTAAAATTTAGATGTATTACAATGAAAACCAAAATTCTTTTTAATAAATTAAATTATTCTACTATTGAATATTGATGTGAACATTGTAGGTTTTTTGGTTTTGGTAAAATATAATGATTCCACTAAAGAATACTATTATTTAACTTACTATTATTAGCTTACTATCCATTTTTAATAA
Source organism: Daucus carota subsp. sativus (assembly GCF_001625215.2). NCBI lineage: Eukaryota > Viridiplantae > Streptophyta > Magnoliopsida > Apiales > Apiaceae > Daucus > Daucus carota. The sequence continues at coordinate 18,250,526 of NC_030385.2, read as the reverse complement.
CTTACAATCCATATGAAGATCAACACAAGTTAATACATAACAATGATTATTTTATATATAGAATGATAGATAGAGCAAAACAGACATTACAAGAGAGTAAAAGTCTGCAACATTTTTACTAGCAGTTTCACTATTCACAATCGCTTTCAAAGAGCAAATAGTTTTAAATTTGTACTCTAAATGTGCCTCTAAACACTGTTCCATACCATTATAACACCAAACAATGAGTATTCACATCACTTTCAAAAATAAGTACTTGCTTCACCTCACTATTCACATCATTTTCAAAGACAAGCATTTTCTAAGACAAGTACTTTCAAAGACAAGTACTATTCATCTTGGTTGACACAGCGACTTGATCTCATTCACCATTTTGTTTTTGTACAGATTTATTGGTGAATATATAATCTTTGAGGCATAAATCTGACGTGCCTTCTCCAGCTGTTTTTTCTGTTGAACTCCCTGCATCAATATATTGATCATTTTAACTAGTTAGTTTGTCTGGAGCATAAAGTATTCTAGAACTGAATAGATAGTAGAACAATGAATACCAATTGTATTAGAGTAAAGTATCTAAATAGCATTTTGCTGATACTATAATTTAATTATTATATAACTCAAATCAGACATGGAATGGTCTTACCTTTTCATATGCAAATTTGCATTCCCAGCTCCGCAATCCATTGCCTTTGTAGGTTTCCATATGGTTAATGGCAAACACTCCAGAATCCACCTTGTTATACATTGTTCGCCATTTCATATCTAGTCGAACAATTGAAACGCTGCCCAATTGTTTACTCTTGGCCGGACTGCTTGTTTCCAAGTAGCTCACAAAATGTTGTTGCTGAAAAAAAATTTGTGGTCAATACATATAACACAACTAATAGTTACAAATAAAAGTAGAAAAATACCAAGCATTGCGGTAATCCATCATAGACAGCATTGCTGCCATCTGCAATTCTATTGTTGTCAATGATCTCTATTGATGGATTTTTAATGTTGAAACAGACAACATAATAGTGGTCTACATCATGGATTGGGAAAAATATCTGCATAAATAAATGTGAAATATATATTTTAGTCTATCTATGTTTGTGTTTTTGTGTGAAACAGAAATTATTTATTAAATGATTTAGAATGTACCAGATCGATATCATCAATTTTTGTATCATGTTTTAGAAGCCATATATTTAATCTTGAACAAAACCTTCTATACTTTGCTTTAGCCTCTTCAGGAGTTTCAACATGGTTCCTTTTTGTCAATGACATCCCCTGTATTGTACAAACAAACTCAAATTAATATAAACTATAGAAGTTAATATAAATCAGTGCATATTACATATTATTAAAGACCTTCATTGTGTCTAAAATATTTCGTCTGGTAGCATACCGTGATATTAGTGTTGCAAAAGAACCGGTGTGGGGAGTCTGGGGATCTGTATTTTTCATCTTCATTCAGGATGGTCGCATATACATCAATGACAGCAGTTGATATTTTTTCATTGAATTGAAAAGTTTTAATCTGGTAGCTCATGCAAATTACATCCTCCCAGAAGAAAATAATTTGGCTGCAGTAACATTATATTATTCATACTTAAAAGCACTGCATAGATTTAGTAATGACGTATTTTTTAATTTAATCAAATATGTTAGTGAAAACATACGTTGCATCTGATGTATCTGCTGTGATCCAATTCCACACCTCCTCCTCTGCCTTTGTAATCTTTTGCTTGTTGAAGTCAATTGTGCGATCAAGAAATGGTGATTTTTTGGAGTCTCCGACCTTTACCTCTCTCCTCAGTCTTCCTGGATTATATTCAGTGTCACCTTCTCTTTCAAATCTATCAAAATCAATACGTTCACCACCCAATGTTAGATCACCAAGAAAATCATCGATATCAATCATTTTGTTATATGCTCTATCGTATTTTGGAAGCGCTAAAATATCGATGGTTTTCCAGTCCTTGTTCGTGTAGTAAGGCCATTCTGGGTCTCTGTCACTCTCTGGTTCAATTCTGTTTTTCAAAATATATTATTTTCACTTGAATTATTTTTTAATGATTACTAGAATAGAAGAGAATGACATATGATAAATAAGAATATTGAATCATACAATTATCAAAGTAAACAATCACAAAAATTACATTATATTCTAAGTGTTGTTATAATACCTTTGTTGTTCTTCTTCTTCCTGACTTTGTGGTTGATACATTTTCGCAAATTTGTCTTCATACAGCTTCAGGTTATGGTTGTTTGGGAAGAGGTCATTTGCCAGCTTCAAGTTGTTTTTGCATTTTTCATACACAAATTCCAATTCTTTGATGTCTTTATCAACTTGTGTTATCATTTCCTAGTTTCAAAGACATAATAACATTATTCAAAACTTTATATAATTACACAAGATAAACTAGATTTTATAGAATTATAAAAAAAAGATTTGTACCTCTTCAGTGATAATTTCATTATCTTCATACGTGTACTTAATATCTCTCGCCACAGACATGATTCCAGAATAAGTTTCATCTTCCTTGAAAACTTGTGGAATCATTTCTACTCCACTTAAGGTTTCTTTTGGTGTTTTAAAATTCTCACCTTCTTGAAATATCTGTAAGAGAAGACATATTTATGTTGTTAATAAAAGCATAAGATTGATGCAGTTTAATAATCAATTAAATCGAGCATACTTTGGAAGCACAAAATTACTATTGTACTATAGAACATAATTAAAATAAATCCAAATAAATTAAAATAATCTTTAGAGAATAGAATTGAGAAGTTTACATCCACAAATTCTTCAGCTGGTAACTTTCCTTTGTTTTTACGCAATTTCAAAATTGCAGCCTCCTCATTTTCATGATTTACATCCTATATTTTTAAAGTTCAATAACATATGAGAATTGTAGTTTACTTATCACATATGTTTATATTGAGAATGTAGTTTATGATGTGTTTGTCATTCTTACCTGCTGCCTATGTTCTTCAGCTGATACATTTCTAGTACTCTGTCTCTCTCCAGTGTTTGAAATGTGCAATGGTCCAACCTGAAATGTATTTTAAAAACAAAATTTAATCATAATCTTTCAAAGAAATCGGTTGAGAATTATATTAATTGGACAAATGAACCTACAATTTCTCCTCTCATAAATGTTCCATCAATGGATTCACTTCTGTTTCTATTTTCAATCAGTGAATCCCTCCAACCAATGAATACAGGCCTTGTCCTTTCTGCTCTATATTCAGTATGGACGCTTCGGTCAAGGTAGAAGAACTGCAAACATTGTTAGTTAAAATCAATGCACAATAGAAATTAAGGACAAGTATGAATTATTAATATTATATGTTTACTTACAAGGAGGAACACTAGTGAACCAGTGTAGTACTTTTTCTGAGGATCATCCCACCATTCCTCATGAGTAGATCGAAGAGATTCAACCACAAGCTTGCACCAATTGTAGTGGCTTGCGTTTTCAAACTCGTCTTCAAATCCCAAAACATCTTGACAAACGAAAGAGCTGTTGTTTGTGTATACAAACAGATTCATCATTAGAATCATGAAGTTTTGTTTGAAATGAAGATCCACCACTCTTGATCTTGTTATCGCCTCATACACGGTCAACTCTGTGATTCTATTTCCATCTTTGTCAGGAAATTGTGCCCTCCATCTAGAGAATTTGTCTCTATTTACTTTGCCTTTTTTGAAACAGATTTCTTTCTCTCCCTTTGGCAGCCCAAGGGTATCAGCCACATCTTGCTCTGTGATCTTCACCCTTTGTTTACTGAAGATCATCTCATCCTCGGTCAAATCATACCACCAAATTATATTCACACACATTGAGTGCGGAACTTTTCTCATTGCAAATGATAAGAGAGGGCCAAATCCCGCTTCAGTCACCCATTTTTTCTGATCTTCTGTCAATGCCTGGATAGCATCGGTGAAGGTTTTCGGGTAGGCACGTAACAATATCTTATTTGGCATGTCTGTTTCAGGCTTTCTTATGTTCTCAGTTGGTTCCTCTTCTTCTGTTTCTTCTTCTTCTTCTTTGACATTTTTTCGTTCTTGGCTCTTTTCATTTTGACCTAATATCATCCAGATTGAAGGAAAAGATTTAGTATTTGAATTACACATATCAAAAGATATACAGGTTCCAAATGTGTGCACATATATGAAAGAGTGTTCCTAATATATGAAGTGAAAGAAGAAATAGAATGTTGAATAATAAAGTTATTTACCGGACTTGAAGCTTTTCTCTTCTTTTTCTTAGGCTTAGTTGTTTTTTTGCTTTTACCATCTTCAATAAAATCATCTTCATCAGCCTTGTCTTCATTATTGCTATCCAGATTTTCTTCATCCTCATTATGATCAACTACAGAAATGACGACTGGTTCAGCTTCTTCTTCTGTAGAATTTCTTTCATCTTCTTCTGCAGCAACTTTTGTCTCATCCTTGGTGTAGTCATTAGGATTTTTCTTTGCTTCAATGAGCCTAGGTGATTTTCTTTGTTCCCCTGATTTGATTTTAAATTTGATGCTCTTTTTCTTTTTGACAACATCACCCTCGATCTTTGATTCTTCAATTGCTGGCAAAGGGGATGGCTTATTGCCTACAGGGAGACATATTTAAAGAACAACATTATGTTTCTTTAAAGCAATTTGCAATAAACAAAGTTCTAAAGAATATAAACTTAACAAAGTGGAGAATTCCTTACATTGAGTTATTTTCTGCTCTTCTTGTGAACTTTCTGGGGTGTATGATACCAGTGGAGGGAGGGCATCATTAGATCTGAATAGATCATGTGATGGCGTTGTTTGCATCATATCATTATTCACATTCTCAATTTTTTGAATGCTACTTCCTTCACCATCTTTCTTTTTATCTGTAGTTGTGTCAGATAAACTACACTCCTTATCTTTCTCTGATGTCAAGTCTTCATAAAATTTTTGAAATTCATCCTTATCAAACCAATCTTCAGTCATCTGTTACAACAGACAAGTTTTTAACACATCATTTTATTTTATAAATCATAACACAGATTAGGAACATATAGATTACAGAAAGCCAATAAATAAGAACTTACAAATCCTGGGTAATCCTTAGAAATGTCAAATTGATAGGGACAAGCAGTGAGGAATTTGAACATGTAAAACAACATGTAATAACCACATTTAGTCCCATCTTCTTGTTGTGGAATTGATGGTATGTTGTATGGTATATTGAAGATGTCCTCAGCAGATTCTTTTCGATTTCCAGATTCATATAAATGAAACACAAACCTGAAGTTTGCATCATATCAAATTTTATGTTACAATATAATATTTATATATAAGAAATAATTAAACTATAATTAGTAGTTAATATAAGATCTTACTCTCTTAATCTTGGTTCAAGTCTTGTAGCTTCACCAATTTGCAGCGAGTCCAATAAGAACATGCATGGACTATTTGTTTCTGAATTCATATCCTCGCCAATGTTACAGATAATGAGCATGTTCCAGTGATTTCTGTCATGAACAAATATAAATTTATTAGAATTGGTTTGAAGAATGTTTAGTACATATCTAACATCATGTTATTAATTTACTTACGATTGGCACATTGGAATGAAGACATATCTGCTTGAGAACACTTTTTGTCTTGATACCCATTTTTTCAGTTTTTTAACTGATTTTTCAGTCAAATAGCTTCGAAAAGATAAAGGATGGTAATACACACATCCTTCTATTCTCTCTGAAGGTATTCTTTTCCAGATTAAACTACATAGAAAAAAAATTATTTGCATGACCAGAGAAAATAATATAGAAAAAATGTTATGAAAACAGTTGTATAATTTGGCAAAAATATATTACCTCCAATAATCATCAAAGACTAATGTGCTCAACTGTTCTTGTACTTCATCATCAGAATTTTGCTTAAGCCTCTTTTGCGACTTGCTTTGTTTTGCAGATCCTGAAGTTTTGAATTTATATTTCTTTCCTCCCGACCTTGTACCTGCCATGTTTAGATAAAAGTAGTGAAGATATTAGAATGATTAAATAGGAAAATCAAAACCAAGTATTTCATTTATGCAAATAAATGAAAGCTTACACCACCGAGACACCTAAAACACTTTAATTAATTTATGCAAATAAATAAATAAAGTATTAGAATGATTGTGTTGTCATATGACCCAGAGGCAGAGCCAGAGTAATTTTATATGATCCACTTTGAGTTATTCCTTAAGAGATACACTTTGAGTTAAAATATGGAAAGAGCAAATAGCTTTAAAGTTGTACTCTAAATATGTGCCTGTAAACAATGTTCCATACCATTATAACAGGAAACAATGACTAAATGTCACACAAGCTTAAGTGATACTAAATGGATAAAACAGGACAGCTTGTTTTATTTTACAGTGAAACTCCTCATATTTCAATTTAGTCAACTAACATTTCATAATCCGGATGTAAAAACTCAGCCCAGCTACTGAATACTGGAAACTTAGTTCTATTTAAGAATATGTTTAGTGAGAAGAATTTTTTATGGCAAGGTTATTTTGATCATCCGACCATTACCTATCTTCCACAAATGAAGCTTGGGTGGAACTAAAGGACAACAAAAGGTATTTATGTTTAGTGCTAAATTGGCGTACACGCTTTGATATTGCAATCAGAATTGCTCGAGGAATGATATATCTTTACCACGACTCAATACTCAGAATAATTCACAGAGATTTATAAGCTAGCAACGTACTACTGGATACTTCCATGAATCCTAAAATATCAGATTTTGGCATGGCTCGAATATGTACAAAAAGAGTAAGTACAAAAAGAATATGGATGCTTCCATGAATCATAAAATACCACATATTTGAGTATACCAATCTCCAAAGTGAATCCATGATCACTGGGATCAACTGATGTTACCTTAAGCAAACACCAAATAATAACTCAAGGTGACTATTTCCTAAAAAATATTCTATGACTAGTTATTCTGATGAATACAAGTAATATATAAGCCTTGTCATAAACTAGTATTCTACCAAAGAAGCAAAATAATCTATACTATAAACAACGAATTTATTCTAATATACAACATATTTGACAAACTTCATAAACTAGTAACATATTCTATCAAAGAAGCAATATAATCTATACTATAAACAATGAATTTATTCTAATATACAACAAATTTGACAAACTTGTAATATATTCTACTGTGGAAGATTAAACGCTATGTACTATAAACAATGATTTTATTCTAATGTAGCACAAACATCATGAAATTGTAATATGTTCTACTACAGATGCAAAATAATGAAAAATAATCTATAAACTTAATAAACATGCTCTGTTTTATGAAAATGATATTATTCTAATACAGAATAATCAAAATTACTTCTATTGTGGAACATATGTGTTTCGAACATTGGTAAATCACCTACTGTAGAACAATAATAAACATTTTATTGTATATTGTATATTATTCTAATTCACAACATTCTATTGTAGAATATAAAATTATGAAGAAATCGCCGGAATTTCACTGACCTATTCGGCGGAGCATCTTCTAAGCTGTCAATACTGCTCTAAATCACCTGAAACAAACCAAAACAACTTCGATTAGCTTCGATTAATTTGAAACCCTAATTTATCAAAACAAAATTGAATCGATAAGCTTCGATTAGCTTCGAATTGCTTCGATTGGCTTCTGAACCTTCGATTTGATAGATAAGGAAGCTCGATTCGTTGTTTCGAGCTTGTTTCTGAGCTTCGTCGTTCGAATCTCTGAAGCTGTGTGTAGTTGCTGTGTGTGTGAAGCTCTCGATGTCTCTGTGTGAAGTTTCCGTGTGTATAGCTCCAGTGTGTGTATAGCTCCTGTGTGTGTATAGTTGCCAAAATTAAATTTAGATCCAACTGTTTTAACATGTATTTAATATGCTTAATCACAGCCGTTAAATTTTTTTTTAATATCAACGGTTCAGATCGAGTGTACTATATAACTCCATATAAGGTGCACTCCCTAGATTGTCACCCTATATATATATATAGGAAAGTTATTTGGAGTCCTATAATTTGTTGGAGTCTTGGAGTCCCAAATCCAGACCCTCCATTTTGATTTTGATCCAATGGATGATAAGATATTTGATTTAATTTTTTATTTGTATATTTTATTTTTTGTACACACAAAGCCACGATTTTTTGAGTAAGACTTGCATGCTGCTTAAGTCACGGGGCAGTTACAACTGCTCGAGCGTTTCAGGAGACGGCCAAGAAGAATTGTCCTGCACTAGTTCCTTCAATTTTTTTTCCTTTTCATCTTTTCGTTCTTTGATACTTGGCAGGCAATTTATATAACTCCTAAAGCAATCTGTGTTTTTCTCCATAACAAGTGTCTAATGTCCTGCAGATTTTTTAATGCGTCTTTTGTCCATTTTAATTCATGTAAAGTTCCGCAAGATTTTCCTTTATCAATAATTATGTGCGGGACTTGTTCAAGAACACTGTATTTTGCTCCCTTCGTAGTATTATTCCAGAGTAATTTTTTTTATGTTCTGCACATGTGCTTATGTGTTTCAGTAGAATAAGGTTTCTTTTTTTTTTTAAAGTTCTACACATGTTGTTATGTGCTTCGGCAGAATATGTGTACTGCATTCTTGATTTTGATGTCGATAACATGTCATACGAGGTTCTATTCTTAACTTCCTTATCATCATTCTTGTGATCCTAGTTGCCTATGCAGTAACTATTTGGTTATTTAGGAGTTGTTGGATCTTGAAGAGCGCATTGAAGATGTGAATACTAGAGTAAGCGAGGAAGTTATTTCGAGTCATCTGAAGCAAAATAAGAACCTTGTTGCATATGTCATGTACTGGTTGACGATTTGTAAAATGAAGAATGAAGGAAGCAGCAGAACTATAAGAACACACACTTGTAATTGGTAATTCATTTGAAAAGTCTTATATATTTGAATATGTTGCCCAACAAATGGGGTACAAATGCTACACAGACTCTTAAAGTCTTTATAATGCTTGAGGGTTTTAGTCTACACAAGCATATAATTAGATGAATCAATTCTTTCAGACTTGCGTATTCTAAAACACAAATTAAGGTCATCTTTATGCCCAATTTTGCTGTGACTCAAAATGGTTGACCTCCCTTTCCCAAGAAGAGTGCTAAAGTTGCCTTAAAGCTCACCATTGTTTCTTTCCCTTTTTCTTTCTCTTGCCACCAGTGCTACTAGCACCACCACCTCCAGGATTGCTTGCACCACCTTTCGAGCGGCTTCCAGCACGTGCATTAGGACTATCCAAATTACCATCAACAAAATTGTCAAATATGCCAGCTTGCACTGCATTCTGCAACCACTCAAAGTTCCAACAAAATAAATGAATCTCACTGAAAAGTTTGTCATAAGCTTGCATTATAAAGAATCATCGCATTAGGAATGTGACAAGTAAAACATGACCGGGAACATTTATCATCGCATTAGGACATGAATGCATGACATAGCAATCTTCTTTTTAAAATTCCTATAACCAGTCAATATCTTTGCAGCATCAACTGCAGAACACAACCAATGCTTCAAAAGAATGTGTGGCACAAAAGAAAAATGCCCTAAACAACATATGTAGGACAAATGCACGATACGTGTCACAACTTCTACTTCCAAAAATCACTAAATATATTAGCAACATCAAATGCAGAACAAACTTATGGTTCTATAAACTATTTTGCACAAACAATAAAAACATTCGGCCCCTACTATTAAAAGGAACAAGCCTGAGTTCCCAAATTAAAAACTTGTCCACTCCTTACATGTGGTAAGAACAATAATAGTCTAACCATCAATGGACAGAAGTATGTCATGCACAAGTCTATCACACGTCAACTCTATAACTTAAAAATAATTACATGAAAATCTACTTCATTAACACACACTCTGAAACTTCAACATACAATAACATATATAACGCATAAGTTATCCAACATCTGCATTCAAAACACAAATAACCTAATAAATAAAAAAAATACCATACTACCAAAGAACCGTCCCGCTTTGTATTAATGTAGGACGCATTATTCAAATAGTATCAGTTTGGATTACAAACCTAGATTTAATGTATATGCTTGCAATTAAGCAGCTACATACGCCACCAAAAAATTAAGCAGCTCTTCCTCGAGGCAACTAACCAGTTAGTGAATTAAGTTTGTAGAGTCCCGCAGAATCACATAGTATGCAACTTCAGGATCAAACTAGACAAAGTGCAGGACCAAACAACAGAAGAACTAGATACTAGCATATTACACAGTTGCAGGACACATTAAAAATTGCAATCTTTGTTCCCAAAAATACACACCAAATGCAAAATCACATAAGATGCAACTTCCAGATCAAAATAGTAACAAAGTGCATAACTCAACAACAAAACGCATTTAGATTTTAAAGAATGTATTACACAACATAAGATCCAAATTCCATCGAAACAATCATTATCCAAAAAGAGGACATGGTGTTGCAATATGTCGAGTAACAACACACACAAACTTCTATTTCTAACAAAGCCCAAAAAAAACATGAGAGGAGCCACGAATTAGAGCCGGAAAATGCAGGACAACCCATTCAATCGGGCTGCTGGAGAACATTAAATCAGTCTATTCAGCGCCCAGAAAAATGATATGCAAAGCAATTAAAGGACATAAGGAGGAGATAGTGGGCATACCCGAACTCATTTTCGAACAAAATCGATGCGTCCTGCAAACCCCTAACCAGTCGCTGAGTTACGTCTCTACCGTTCTGCAATTAGGGTTGATCACAGTGATAATTAGGGATTCTTTGATAACGACCGTACTACTCTCTTTCATCGGAGGATGTGGGATACATCTTTGAAGAAACGTGCACGGAAGTGGAGTTCAAAATTGCAAAAAAATTGTCAGCAGTGTATTTTATCATTAAATCTTAGCCATAGGATCTTTTTAAAATTTAACGGTGGATCTTAGGGACTCCAATTTCTTAAAAATAATGGTATCCCATAGAACCCTACTCTCTCTCTATATATATATATATATTAAAATTCCACTATATTTTTTAAAATCATGATCAATAAATCTGAATGGATTTGAAGAATAAAAAAAACTCAAAATTTTAATTAAAAACATCCCTAACTTTTTTTTTTGAAAGCAAAATACATCCCTAACTATTTTCCTCTAGTTATTAGAGCAAGTCCAACCGTGTCCTAGCAAATGCCTTATAAATATAATAAAATATTGTGTCCTAGCGACTTAGGACATCATCTTAATGTATCAAGTCCAACAACATGCCTTATTATTGTGCCTTATTATTAAAATAATAATATATATTTGAATTGTTATTGGAGGGAAATGAAAAGGAGGGAGGAGAGAGATATAGTGGAATGATATGAAACTATTTTTTTATTGATAGGACATGCCTAGTGGTGCCTCAAAAATAAGGCACTTGTTACATGTGTCCTAGTGTTTTAAGGCACCACTAGGACATTGTTGGAGCATTGATTTGCTTCACGTGCCTTAAATTTTGATTTAGGACATCAATATAGGGCACCCTTGGACTTGCTCTTATCCCCTAAATCCCTTGGCATGAGTTGCGTAAGTGATCGTAAGAGTAATAAGGAACCCGACCGGACCCGAATCATCAACACAGGAAAATACTACAGCCGTATTTTAACAAACAAGAGAGGCGCAAAGCAAGCAAGCAATTAGATTTCTAGGGCTCCGGAATTTAAAAATTACTCAGAGAAACTTGAACAATAATATACAAGATGGGTTCGATCAAAGCGGCCAAGACGGTAATGGAACTTGCCGAAGTGGCGTTGACCGCCGTGGAGTGCTGCCACAAACACCATCTTCTCAACGAAACGACGCCGTCGTCTGAATTGGATGCTTTGAGATCAGAGAATCATCGTCTGAAGAAGTTGCTGCAAGAGAATCTAAAGCTTCTCCACAACATCGCTCAAGATTCCGCCTCTTTATTACCAGATTGCCCCCCTGATGTATGTAAATTATCACCCTTTTACTGGTTTTATTTTCGATTTGAGGGGTCTATTTGTTATTTCTGTATGTATTCTAGATAATTTGAATGTATATGTATGAATTAGTTATAGAGAGATGATTTTGTTGGTGCAGCTACATGATCGTCTCATGGCTTCCGTTGATTCGACTAAGTTCTTGAATCAGCTTCAGTCCCTCCAGGCTGATGGAGCTAGCTGTAACTTTCCTTTCAAGGAGGCTTCAGGTTTCCATTCCTTATATCGTCTTATGCAATCATTACGTTTTCCTTATCCTAGTCATAATTGGAGTATTAGATTGTTTTCCCACGTTACAAGTTCGTATGTATATAGATAATCAATCAAGGGTTATATTGGTTTCATTCATCGTAGATAGGATTATGCATCTACATCTATCGACAGTTAGATCATTGTTATTGTTTTAAACAACGTTTGATCACAAATAGATCGTATGTGTGATTAGGAACTGATCTAGAGACGGCTGAAATCTTAGTCAATGTTAGCGCTGGAGAACCAAGTTGGTGGGTTTGGGTCACGGATGAAATGGTTCCCAGTAATGTGGAAGAAAGGAGTGCAATTGACCATGAGAATTATGTGGTCGTGAGTGAAGAAAGTGTGGTGGATGGTGTTGCCAACTTTATGGCTAGGTGTGTCGTGTCAAATCCAAATGCTCAGGTATGTGAATTACTCTGCCTCTCTTTTGCTCTTATAAATGCATTGCTATGCGTCTCATACTATGCTTGTATGGATTTGCAGAAGTTAACACCGGAGGAGCTTCAGAAAAGTATGTATACTGTTTTAACTTCGTTTTCTGTGTGAACCTGACATTGAGTCCTCATACATGTTTATTTTAGCACTTTCCGTTGCATCAATTTTATAGTTATTAGGAGTAAATTGGTTACCTTCCCTTTAGTTTAATTCATGTACCTTGTGTTTTTGATGATGATTTTTGAAATTGCAGCTCTGACAAATGCATTGCGCGGCATGAGCAAGTTTGAGAAAATGTTAGACATCTGGCATGCCGGGGCCATGTTCTATACGCTCTCTACTTGGGGAATTGCTCTCATAGGGTAAGGTTTAACTGATTTTTATGTTTTTAGAAATTTAAATCATCATTATAAATACAGTGGTAAAAGAGACTGGTTGTGGTACTCAATGTTTGCAGGCTGTACAAGGCTCGTTCTGTAGTGAGGGTTGCTGCAATGGGGGTTCATAAATCTAGCAAATATGTTCTAAAGGCTCTCTGAAGATGGCTGTTCCTCCTCCCTTGTAGACCAAAATGGATTAAACAATGGATGTGTATTGTTCTTTGTGCGTCCTGTACATAAAAGTTTCTATCCAGTTTGTGGTTTCTAGCGTGGTAATCTGTTGATAGCATGTGTGTTGTGTATCCATGTGATATATATAAGTTACTGCTTACTTAATTGTAAATATAACATACATTTTAATTAATGTTTAATTTGAGTTTGCATCTAATCGATTATTATTGGATTATTGATTGGTGCTGGTATTTGCCACCGTATCCAAGTTGAGGTGGTATCAAACAATTTTTTTGGTGCAGACTTGTAAAATCGATGCACTGTGTAAAGTTTGCTTGGATATCAATTACAACAGTAACAAATTTAGGCAGTAAAACTGATGATTACATTTCCTTAGTTACAACAGGTAATGTGATTTGCACAACATTATAACCTGAATCCTTAGAGTTTCTCCCTCCGTCTGGGTTTAATAGTCGCTTGATTTTTTTGCACGTACTTTTAAGAGCTTTGACCGCACACATAAAATTATTATTTTTAAATTTTTTCTTTCGTGAATAAAGTATATCACTAATATTTTTTTCATAAAAAGAAAATTTTAAAAATAATAATTTTAGATGTGAGGTCAAAGTTCTTGAAATTACGTGCAAAAAAGTGAGACTAATATATCCAAACAGAAGGAGTTGGTCGGTAGCAGGCCCTTCAAATCAGAGACCAATAAAACACTACTATATTTTGTGCAAACAAATTATAAAGCCGTATAAAATCAATAAAAGCAAAGCATGGTCAAGTATGAGTACGGTCAGAAAGGTAATGGGATGCAGTCCTCTCATCTAGGGGTGAGCATTCGGTCGGTTCGGTCCAAAACCGGACCGAACCGAATAGACCGAGAACCGAAATTTAGATTTTTTTCGGACCGAACCGGACCGAAATTTAATAATGGACCGAACCGGACCGAACCGAAATAATTCGGTTCGGTCCGGTCCGGACCGAAGGAACCGAAATTATTTTAAAAATAAAAAAAATATTATAAATAAAACTAAAATTCATGATTTATTTTAAAATTTTCATATTAATTAATCACCCCCAATTCATTAAAGATACATATAATTAAATTTACAAACTAGATATTAAAATTATAACATATAAGATACATATATAATATAAATATAAATTAAAATTATATATATTTTGGACAATTCGGTCTATTCGGTCCGGACCGAAATATTTTTTTACGGACCGGACCGAACCGAACTTTATTTCGGTCTATTCGGTCCGGACCGAATGGACCGAACTTTCAGAAAATTTGGACCGAACCGAACCGAATTTACACGGTTCGGTCCGGTTTTTCGGTTCCGGTTCGGTTTTGCTCACCCCTACTCTCATCTCCCGCTAACACAGTTGTTTGACTTGCTACTTGTGTATAATCAATACAAAAATTATACTCCCTCCGTCCCACAATACAAGTTTCTTTTGAAAAAATTACGCATATTAAGAAAGCATTAATTAGATAACATTTTGTCACTTATACCCCTAATAAATGCATGAATATATAGACTCTTATTCAACCCCCTTATTAGTTGCTATACAACTTTTAAGAAGGGTAATTTTAGATTAATGTCAATATTTTTGCATTAGAAACTAAAAGTGGACAAATAATTATGGGACAATTTTTTTTCCAAAAAGAGGCATGTATTGTGGGACAGAAGGGGTATCGTTGAACTGTTGTAACTATTCCCATGAGGTCAGCAATTTGAGGCCCCTTGTGTGATTGCAGCTAAGAGCATCTCCAAGAGCCTCCTTGTTGGCTCCTAAATATAATATAAAAAATGTGGCTTTTAGCAATTTAGGACAAAGTTAAGAGTGTAAACTCCAACAATACTCTCTACATTTCTTCTCTATTTCATATTTTATTCATTTATTGGGCTCCACTATAACAAAAGAGAGAGAGAGAGATGGAGGTGAATTGGAGAGAAGGATTTTTTTGTTGTGAAAAAATAAGTTAAGAGCAATGTAGTGGGTCTTAACTTTGAGGAGAGAGGAGAGAAAAACAAGATGCTCTTAGTGATTTAAAGAGCCACTAAGAGTCTCTTGAAGCAACATTTTTCCTTTCCCTCATCAAATCTCAAGTTAGGAGCCTAAATGAAGAATCTCTTGGAGATGCTATGAGAACTCTAGATTTCAACTTTAAAACTAATGTAATTAACGTAAATGTTTATTACCCCCCGCTCCATAAAACAATCAATTGGTACTTATGAAAACCATTTGCCCATTTCCCTATAGATACTGACGTGTATGTACAAAACCTGGCAAAGTGCAACGGTAAGTAATATAAACACAAGTATGATTATATACAAGGTGTGCATGACATATCTTAAGCATGTCCATTACAAATATAAGATTTTAGAGAGGATAAGTCTGCGCAGAAGAGGAGGCTGTTAAGCAAACACTCGAGGAGACTTTAATGCCAAAGTATAGATTGCATGTGTGCTCGAAAGTTAAGGGGGAGCTTGTATGTTTGCAGAATAGTAGTAACAACAGTACTACACATAAACCATGAACACATAGTTTGCATGTTTGCACAAAACTCAAAAGAGAGCTCCTATGTTTGCAAATTAACACAATACAACAAACTAAACAGATATTTAAGATGTAACTTCCCAGATAACTAGCAGCACAACAGTACTGAAAAAATGCTGCTGCCTATCAACAAACTCGCTCCTTGTGTGTATTTTGGTAATCTGTCATGATTGCGAAAACTTCTCATCAGCAACAATACACCTTTGTTTTCTTTCTTTCAGTTTTTTTTTTTTTTTTTGCCATGTCAACTGTACATATTTTGCTTGAAAAACATTGCCCAAAAAAGGAGCCCAGTGTTACTAGCAACATGATGGCCAACTAAACAATTCTATAGTACAAAACTTTGCTACAAATGTTCTTCATGAATCCGGAGCTTTTCTCTTCAAATTTGTAGGAGAAACAGTTGCTTGAGGTTGCCCAAAAGTTGACCTGCAAATCAGTTGCCACTCAGTAATACTTTAAATTAATCTTAACTGAGGAATATATGAACATCAAGAAACCATACTTATTGACAATTGGGGAAACTCATAAACGAACTTAGATGTATAGGGAAGGATTTATGACATCTATGACTCATCTCTATAATCACGCTTTAAATTAACGCTACACATAGAATGCAATATGATGGGATATTTAGCATAACAAATGACTACTTCCTTTAACTTGTCACCTTGGCCAGGGACAAAAGCATTATGTTTAGCAATCAATCACATTTCTCAAATTAATACAGTAGATTTTCACATGCCAACAAAAAATCCAGGTTCCAGAATCCTTGTATAAATAAGCACTGTCAGATTCTCAACAGCATCAAAAAATAATAATTCAAATAACCACTTATAGACTTATAGTCAGAGGCAGATAAACTAGAGGTTGCTTCATAAATATAAATGGCCGTGTTTTCAGTCTTGTTGACCACCTAAACATACTACTATCCACCAGATATAGCCTCACTTGATTAGCTTTATGATATTTGCAGAATTATCTTGCAACTACATGATAGCACAAGGTACAAAAAAAAGGTAATATTCTTGATATCACTACCAGTAGTTCTTAGCGCCCATATTTGGTAAAGTTTTGTAAGACTTTAAAATTTATGTCACAATGACTGGTTATACTTATACCCCTCTCCACACAAGCCTAAAACCTCAGAAAAAACCAACTAGATAGTATACCTAGCAATTCAACCTCTTTAAAAGTAGGAATATGCTTGCATTAGGAAAAAAAGATAAGAATATCTTGAATAAGGAAAAAATGATAAGAATATCTTACTTAGTATAAATAGCAATTCAACCCCATTAAAGCAAGAATATGCTTGCATTTGGAAAAAAAGATAAGAATATCTTGAATAAGTAACTTTTTGCATTAATCATACTCACCCACATGTTGAGCACTTCTTGTGAGGCTTGCAAAATATAGACAAACAGACAGAACATATGTAGCCCATATCAATTGTGCTTTTGTGGCAAAAACACCTGAGGACATTAAAGTTTTATGAGGATTAACAACCAAAATTCAAGAGCCGACATAATGCTGAATAGGAAAACTTTACATAGTATAGATAACTGGACTGGACTTCTGATAATTGTTATAAAACCGGGACTTCTGATTATTGTTATAAAACCAGGACTTCTGATAATTGCATTAATTTAGTGCAAACTAAGAAATTAAAATTTACAGGAAGATTGCAATATATAATGAAACTTAAGGAGAACTTACGAGGCACGAAAATCCACACCGACAGACTTGTGGAGTTGTATAAAACTACGAGAATGCAAATCTGTAGCAAATAGTGTCTACATGTAACAAAAGTATGACATAAGTAAACAAACAATGGGGTGTAAGAGGAAAGCAAAAAGGAACATATCATGGGAACTAAGAGCAGTACTATTACAACAAATTAATAAGGTCGGATATAGTAGTTCTGGCATAAAATGCCCCTCAGAAGAAAAAGAAGCAAACTTTTCTAATACAAGACAGCAACTAATTATATATAGTAGCCTTATTATAATATTCTACTTCCACTTAATAAAGAATCTAATATAAGTGAAGAAGCAGGTCCAAATGCAGTCATGCTGTTTTCAGACTAAAAAAATATTTAAATAAAGGATGTTGCTGCTTCATTGGCCACAGGAATTACACACACTCACAAAGATCTTTGCTTCACAATTTACTAGCCAGTAAAAGACGTACCGAAAGATACTGAAACAGCCCATCCAATTGTTGGGGCTTCGAATATATACCACCAGTTATATGAGAAGCCTGTTTACACAATATTCTTAAGCCAGCAAGAGTTAACAAGGAACAGAGGTACACAAATTAAACAAAATTAACAATAGAGGCTACCTGCTGCAGAAAAGCAGAATGCTGAGCTCCTATAACACAGGAATCTATAGGTAGCTGCAGAGAAACGTGCAAAGATTGAACTTAAGGAATTTAAAAAATGCCAGTTGAGCGAAGTCAATTTAGCCAATAACAATAACTGTGAAACAATTATATGGATGGATTGCAAGGTAAACGGAAACAACTTTGCAGTCAAATGCACCGATCACCCCCTCCCCCCCCCCCACCCCTCCCTCTTCCTTTCAATCTATCCGATACCCCATCGCATACAAATTTCTGTGTCAGTTTTAACTATTGAACACATACTTTTTCTACAGTCTCGCTGTTTGCAACCAAACTAAACAATGTATACTACGTGGAAATCTAATGCATCAATTCTCATATATGGTTAGTAGCTGGAAAAAATGGATTTTTACCCCTTGAAAATATTGCGAGAAAGCACTATTATAAACAGAGACACTACTTTCACCTTTAAGTCCTCCAGTGGCTGATGACAACCTTCATAAATCGTAAGCACAATGCAGCTACCATTGTGCACGAAGAATATAACAGCGCATGTAATTTGAATTAGGTGATGCAATAATGTCTATGAACCTCAAATTCTGGTGAGCATTTTTGCTGGCTACGGTATTACAGTATTGTTGTAGAAAGATGGTCTTCAATTTTACAGTAGCCAGGCCATAAAATATGTGAATTTATATTCTTTTTTTTTGGGGGTGTGTGTGTAGTGGTGGTGGGGCGGGCGGGGGGGGGGGGGGGGGGGGGGGGGTGTTTAAAACTATGATTGTTGAGCAAAAAAACCAACAACAGTGTTGTTAGTAAAAGCAAAATCATATCAAGAACTTAAGTGATAGTCTATGTTACAGTACCATTGAGCGTTGTGCTGAGAATATTGAATTCATGACTGCAACATATCTGCAAAGAGCAACATTATTTGTGTTAAAAGCCTGTGGAGAAGACAGTATATGTATCACTATACATTTTAACAGGAAAAACAATACGTACTGTCCAGGTCCATCTGGAGATCCATGCAAGCATAGTATCTGCCACATTTAATAAGTAATTTTGTTATAGTAATTCCTCAAATAAACTGTGATGTGAAAAATGAAGCAGGAAATGTACCCAGTTAATCATCTTATTCAGTATAGCAGCATAGTGCACATTTTAGAATTAAACAGAAAGAACACTGATAGACCCTTTAAAAAGTATGACACATAAAAAGTCAATGTAATACTTCAAAATCATATATGAGACATGAAATCTATATTCAAATATGCAGAGGTGCATTTACTACATGTGCCAACTACAAGTATAGAATACTGCACAGTGTAAAATTTAACTATCAAGCATTCAAATCCCAATAAAGAGAAATGCCAATCATTTTACAGAACAGCTAGTCTCCAAAACATATACACAATCAAATTAAGAAACCACTTTATAAATATGGCACATCATGTCAGGCCTTCGACATTCCCAAATCAACACAACTCTAAACAAAAATTAATCAAAAAGATATAAATTCACAGCCCGTAAACAATATTTGACAGCAAAACAGACACATAGAAGTTCAACAAAATGCACAACTGTGATGGCCTTGAACTTGATCCACGTTCTCACAATTTTCAAAAACATATGAAAATGCTTACCCGAGGCTGTGGATGAAGTGAGCCAGATCGCAATACCCGCTGTATATCTATTTGTCAAAGTTAAGATCAGATACAGAACATATATGTAACAACAATGTAAACATCACTGCTATAGAATCACTGCCTCCAACAAAGGATACAACAAAGAGCCATTGAAAGAGACCCTGATAGCAACGAAGACTTGATTCCATCAACTGAATCTTCAGCACTTAATTCTTCATCTTTAATCACAAACTCCTCTAACTTCTGCAACAAAGTCTCAGCTCTCTTATTTGGAGGTGCCAATGAAGAATCATATATGTAACCGCAGGAATTGACCCCCGTAGCAATACCAACAACTTGGTTAAGCTGGTTGAGCAAAAGTATTGAGTTCAAAAATGCTACAAGCTGCAAAAATTAGTCAATTAATTATTATGATTATTAATAAAGGTGGTGAAATTAAAGGAAGATATCAAAAGAGGAATATGATATAGAAAACGGAAATACATGAGAAAGGAATTTGGAGTATGGAAGGCCACTGTTATTTGTGCTCCAAAAGTATGGATTGGTGTCAATTAACACCACCAAAAGACTGACGTCATCTGTGAGAACAAGGACACAATCATAAACATAAACTAATTTTCAGTAAATAGAAGTTTCAAAAATCAAACAAAAATTGTGTTTGCAGAAAAGAAATGTCGAAAGAGTAACCTGTGTAAAGCTTTCTGGAAACCGGAGTCATACTTGCACACAAGAAAGGCGTGCACTTGTATTACCTGCAAATAAATGTTGATAGTATTCATCAAATATATTTAAGCAGTATTTGTTTAATCCGGAAGCACCTTAATACACTACTCTAAATGAGCAAGGGGCTTTTCATTGTTTAAGAAATTTAGTATCGAAGGTTGCAATTTAGTACGATCCAGATAATCGTACTCCTTACTGATATAAAAACAAAGTAAAATGATGGCAAAACTTAAAGCCACACCATAAATGTCATATTTAAGTGAATGCACTCATGACTCAGCACAATAACTAGTAAGAGCATTTTTGCCGACCAGTTTCCAAGTAGGCAGGTAAAATTTATAGAGGGAATCACAGAACATGAACACTAGGAACCCTATAATGTCTGTGATAATGGAGAATACTTTAGGTTGTGCCAGACAGAGATGGACAATCAAAATAAAATTCGAAATATGTATTTGACTCGTTTCTAAGAGTATAGCTTGATATAAGAAAATCTAGGTTGTTGAGGTTTAAACATGATTTTCAGTGAGAAAGCCAATTCAGTCTTACATTCTAGATTAAGAAATTTTGTATTGCTGTTGATAAATTGAAATAATCATTTCTTTAGATATGCCACATTCAGTGAATCAGGGGGGAGGGGGTGGTGGGATCTGAAAAATATCCTAGTAACTGTAAATCACATGAAGTAAGTTCTTTCTGCTGACAGCTAAATTGTAAATGATTACATTCCAGTCTATTAAGAAGTAATTATTTCACAATTCATACCTTAAAAGAGTTAAATCTTACATCAGAACAAACCAAGGTTTAACATTATTATCCAATCGTATTTGTATAATTAACAAACTAGAATCATATGCTTCATTCCTACAAAGTTTATTATATCTTACTTCAGAACTTTCAACAAAATCTTGTGACTCAAAAGAAAGTTAAAAAAACTGGTTGATGCAACTTCTGAAATGACTTTGGAAGAAAAAGGAAAAAGAAACTTCAGACTCAAGGACTAGCAAAGCATGCTCATTAGCAGCCTAAAATTCCTCAGAAACAAGGGCACCCAACTTTGCATTATTAAATAAACTTAAAACTCTCCAAACGCAGACACAGAAAAAATCTGCAGCATACTTTGAACTAGAAAAGCTAATTTTTTGTAAATTATGGAAGGATGAACTTTCATTAAACATGATATTGCTAAAGAATTGATATGATATAACTGAGGAAAGAGTGAGCCCTACACAATATATTAGTATAAAGAAAATAGCCATAATATTGATATTAAAGAAAAAAGCCGCAGACACATAACAGGAAGTGACAATACCCATAATACAGATTTGCGAGCTCAACTTAATTCACGCACCTAGCTACATTTTGCACAAAATAGGCTTCTTGATTACATTCCGGTTGAAGCAATATCGAAGTATATTAAAAAACAGCAAAGCCTTGACACCTTCTCACAAATTGGAAACATTAGAAGGAAAGCAACCATGATTAGCACAAGAAAATACAGTAAATATTAATATTGGAAGGTCTGTAATTGGCCAAGTAGTTAAACATAATGTAGTGACAATGTGACATAGAAAGGGTTTAAATGGCAAAAGCAGAGTTCAGTGGGGATTTTTGTCAAACAGATAGCATCATAAGATAAAGTCATAGACAAAATATACAGAAAGAAACAATCTCGAGCAACAAAGATATCAAAGACATGCCCAGTCAATCAAATAAATCACAATCCATACGAGGCTGAATATGAATACAGCATTCAGTAAAAATTAGGCGAATGAGGAGTTGGAACTGAAAGCAATAGTGTTGTTATAGTTGGAGCTGATGAGTTACTAACCGGAGGCTACTCCTGCGAGTGAATGTGAATGTGAATTGTGATCGATCTCTTCACTCTCAGCTTCTTTTAAAATTATACAAGTAAATTGACCTCTTACAAAATTTAACCCAATCTCTTGGGCGTGTTTGAGCAATATTTTTTTTTTCAAATTTAAGTGTTTATTTTTATTATTTAAGAAAATATATTGTTATGATTTATTCTTTTGATATAAATGTTAAGATGTGTTTTATATTCGTTAGTTAATAAAAAATAAGGACTTTTTTCAAGAAAAAGGTATAGTTATTATATGTACTTTATTCGGACATGTTCTTAATTAAAAAATCGAGATATTTCAAATTATTTGTTGCTGGTAAAATTTCTGACTTTATTTCAATATTAAACCTCGAATATATAAGAGTTATGGATCGAAACTCTTTAAAAAGAGGATCTTTTGTCTCATGTTAGCATGGTCCAGTATCCATATGAAACTTTCGTTATTGGGTTAGCATACTTTTTACTGTTTTTAACGATTCACTTGGCATTATGATGATACAAGTCTAAATAAGTCCTTATTTTTTATTTTTAAAAAAACCAAAGTTAGCCAAACGGCCACTAGATACGAATACGATCTGCTTCTACATCTGTATGGTGTGAGCTTATTTTAATCAGATAATAAATATGCATAAAGCGTTTTTATTATTATTAGAATCGGTTCGCCAATGATGATTTGAGAATAATTTTGAGATACATACACGAAATGAGCAAAAAAAAAAAAAATGATCACATTAAACCATAAACTTTGATTATAAACTTATTTATCATTACACTACATTCAACTTGACATTTTATTTTAGAAATCTTAGCAGATAAACTATATATATTTTGTAATGTTCTATTCTCTTTTAAATTTAGCTAGCATTGTAGCCCGTATTAGGGATGGACATGTTCTCATACGCATGAATGGATGATACTAGTCCTTTTCGATGACCGAGAATGCAAATAATAGAGAGTTTACAGTTGTGTTAAATTCGGGTCCTTATTGTTACAGTACGGTGCAAACATATCTTCTATCGTTTAAGCGCTGCACTAATTGTTAATGTGAGTTAGAAATCGTTGTTGCTGAAATGTTATAAGCAAAGTGTAGGTTTTCCAAACTCAATGAAAGCACCGATCTTAAGTTTTCCTATTCGAGAAGGCTATTCTCGAGAAAAATTATGTAAGAAAAAATAGTACTAATTTTATTTATAATCATCTGGTCTATAAGAATTCCTATTTGTAAACGATAGGAGTGACCGGATAAAATAAAAAGACCTAATTTGATAACTTCAATCACCTCATCTGTAACTTGAAACACCTAAGTTGAACAACTAATAATATTCTAAGTATGTTGTACTTATCATTGCCAACCAAACTATTTTAGCCAATAATTATGACCTCACTTCATACATATCTCTGCATTTTAACTGATGGTCTGACCTTGCAGTTGGATTTGTAATTCAGATTGATTTAATTTATAAGATAATGTGGATTTGGGTGATACCCACGGGTATCTTATTGATATGTTAGTGGTTTGTATATAATCAGATATGAGATTATATACAAGAATAATTGAATTATAAGTATAAATATTGTAGCATGCTAATTATATGTTACATGCTGATGTGACTATCTGTTTAATTGTTTGACACTACATGTATATATTATTTGTATATAGTATAAGTACATATTGCGAAGAGTATGTAAAATAATTTCGATTATGCGATTTAGACGACGCTCTGGATTTTTCGCCAAC
Source organism: Daucus carota subsp. sativus (assembly GCF_001625215.2). Lineage (NCBI taxonomy): Eukaryota > Viridiplantae > Streptophyta > Magnoliopsida > Apiales > Apiaceae > Daucus > Daucus carota. The sequence continues at coordinate 18,226,360 of NC_030385.2, read as the reverse complement.
TGAAGTATTGTTGTGCTTATATAGTCTATTGAGACTCGTACATCAACGACTTTCAGAAGCAATTGAATAGTATTGCAAGTGAAGTCAGAAATAGTTCGATTAGGCGAGATTGTGTCGTAAGATAGTCCAGTAAAATGTAGTAATTGCAGAAATTAGCAGAGTTGAGGCAAGTCTATGAATCTCGATTCAAGTGACCGTGGAGTCACCTGTTTTCACTGTAAGAGGCAACTTTTTAAACTCCCTCTTTTGACAACGCAAGTTTTCATCTATGACTTGTACTTACAGCAAGCATTACTATCTAGATTTGATATTTAAAAGTACAAATGTTTTTATCTTTATCTTGTGATTTAAAATATCTAATATCTCAAGTTTGATCCTTTTACTGTTATATATACAGTGACAACTTTATTAGAAAAGTATTATGATTCTTATTTAATCAGTTTTCTGAAAATTGATGTTTGAGTTATTTTATTGTTTAAAACTATTGTTGGCTATATGTAGTATTAGTCTGATACTACAATATAAGCCTGATTTTCTGTCCTAGACTTCAACCCTGGATTTTAAATAGCGAAAATAGCTTGTTGATTCCTTTGAACCGTATTTGCGGTGGATTTTCAAACCATACTCAGACTTAGACAAATTGATTTTGACAGTTTTTTGAGATTGAAAACGAAAGAGTTTGTAGAAGACTTTTTTAAGAGACGATTGTATAGCATAACGGGCTGATTAATCGCCCGGCCAGATAGACCAGCAAAAATATGTTGTTTTATGCGTCGGAGGCCGAGACGACAGTCCAACGAAGGGCTATTTCTGTATTATATGACATTTTAATACCGTCGCCAAAAGCTAATGTGTTGCCTTATATTTGCTACGTACGAACTGAGACATTTTTCTGTGATTTGAGACATGCTTCTATGAATTTAAAAGGTATCCATATTAATTGTTGTGAACATCTTGAGCCCGTTTAGCTGACTTTATGACTAATGACTTATGACTTAACGCGACTTATTTGATAAGCTGGGAGTTTAAAATGTCTGTATGGGTAAATTTTAATTATTAATGACTTATAGGTTATTAAAAATATAATAATGAAAATGAAAGTGATTTATGGGGTAATTTATGACATATGGTTAATTTTTATCATAAAGAAAAGTTAAAAAAAATTAAGTCACTAAAAAAAGTAGCTCAAACTAACTTTTGGTTTTAAGTCAATTTTTGACTTATTCCTGACTTTAAGTCGACTTCCGATTCATTACACAAACAAACATTTTTCAATTTAAAGTTAGAAACAACTTTAAACCCTAGTTTTAAGTTTAAACAAACAGGCTCCTAGTATCCGGATATAATATCAAAATACCCACCATTGTCATCAAAAACGCGATCTTCATGAGTACTCAATTAAGCGACGATAATCACAATGGGTCCGTTTGGGTGAGATTAAAATAAGTTGTTAGGTCCAAAGTATCGTAGAAGGCAATTTAAAATTCTTTCGAATCTTGCGGATAAACAAATTGCAGTCCTGTAATGGGTTCCGTGTTCCGAATATATATCGGGTCGATTTCTGAGGATATGAAAATATTAAATCAACATGCAATATTTTCCAAAGTATATCTGTATATCGATAAATACCTCGAAGGGTGCTATAAATTCAAACCCGAAGATTGGCTACAAGAGCTACCACTACACTCACTCAAAATCCTAGCTTCTAAAAATATATCTATTACAAAGCTAAGCTAATATTTATTTGTGTGTGTGGTAGTGTGCAGAGCACAACAGCTCTTATATATTGTATATTTGTGACAAGCACTTCACAACTATTTATAGGCTTTCAAACAAACTAACCATGGTTAAGCCAGGTGATCCAAGTTGCGCCAAATACAATATATATATATATATATATATATATATATATATATATATATTTGAATATGAAGCTGCGTCAATTCATATATACATATATATATAGTAAAGATGCGCCATACAGTATGATTCTGTAAGTTTACTTAGAAAAATTTCCAAGTAAAGCAAACTTGCGCCACCTTTGACTTTTAGGTCAAAACCTGCGCCAAGGAGGAGTTTACTGTGTCCAGTGTTTGATCACTTAGAATTTATTCTAAGTGTTCAAACTTGCTCCACTGTTGTATATAGGAGAAGTCAAACCTTGCGCTAGTCAAATGTTGTGCTCCAAGGGCTTCCCTGTATACTGACTCAGAAATTATCTAAGTTAAAAGAAACTTGCGCCTCACAGTGAAGTATATCACTGTTGTCTCTCTTTTGACTTCAACCTTGCGCCAAGACTTAAACTTGCGCCTTCTTGCACACTGGAGACAGAGTTATATACTTAGAGAAATTCTAGGTCTGTGAACTTGCGCCTGTACAGTAGAGGACTCCGCTGTTATCTCTCCTCGGGCTTCATCCAGGTCAAACCTTACGCCATGTATGCTTCCAGTGTGTTCACAGTATAAATGACTTAGACAAAATCATTCACAGGTGAACTTGCGCCAGGTAATGTCTTGTGTGAAACCCTACATGCACATGCAAACCCTAGAGTGTCCTAGACACATGACATCATCTCCATGCATGCATAATATATAATATATTATATTATGTTGTGTTTATATATTAATAAATTAAAGTATATATATATATTTATATACACATATATATGTTATTTATATGAACATATAATAATATATGTACATATATTTAAATATATTCTCATATATTCAAATATCAGTTTTTCTCCCATGTGCCCAAGGGCACACGCTAAGAGTCATACATTTTCACTTTTCAATGATAATTAATGTCAGTCAGCTGTATTTTAGCTTATCCCCATAGAAACTGATAATTATCTCACACCTAACACTGCTTCTACTTAACCACGGTTAAAGGCCTCATTCACTTTTCTTTTTTCTTTTTTTTTTCATGTTCACAGACTTTCTCACGTTCTTTTGTATCTACTTTTATTTCAATAATAAACATGTTTAATACTTTATTAGTCTATATCTAAAAAATTAATTCAAAAATATTTTATTATATAATTTTATATATTGATACAAACACTCTTAAAATTTTAATATATTTAGAAACACAATTACTTTTGTAATATTTCTTAAATTTCAATAAAATCATTTTACACTTTAGTAATTCCACGACAATAAATTTTAGAATATAAACACATTAATTTTTTTTAATTCTATTTTAACATGCAAATGCTTTCAATTTTCTTTACAAGAGTTGCATCTTTTATTCTTCCGGCATAAAGAGCTAAAATAAAATATTTTGTAATCATAAATTATTGTATATCTATGTTATCATGGAACTAAAAAATCATGGAACTAAAAAAAAATATTTTAGAATCATTATTGCTTTCCTAATATTCTTTGCTTTTCAATCAAATTATTTCACACTTTAGTAATATGTAGACAACAATTTTAATATATAAACACATTATAACTTATTTTTAATTTTTATAATATCTCTTATTTTTAATTTTATTATAACATGCAAAGGCTTTATTATTTCTTCACAAAAATTACATCTTTCATTCTTCTCTTCCTTCATGTATAGTTAATATTAAATTATTTAATTTTTTAATAACTTAATTTTGTAAACAATACACTTTTGTGAATTTAATATCCGAGCTCACATTATTCACCAATTAATTTTTTCTTAATTTTTTTAATCACAAATTATTGTATATTTATGTATCAAAATAATGTATAATATTGTTAAAAATAATTTTTAGCTGCAAAATTAATTAGAATAGTTTCATACCAACCGCGTAAAATTCAACAAAGAAACTTAATACTAATAGTGTTCTTAAAATTTAAGATGATAAATTGGATTCAAGACTTCACTATCTGCAGCACTTTTGCTCTGTTTCTGAGGCCTTTGCAAATGCTTTGTTTCTTCATCTTTCTCCTTTTCCGGACATGTGACCTTGTTGTTTGCAAAATCTGCATGATCTCACTTGCTTCATATTCATTTCTTTTCCTCTTTTTGCTCTTTTACTCTTTGGACGTCCTTTGGTCTTTGATTTAGGAGGGCAATGAACAGTTTGAGCTAAATTAGTGTCCTGCTGCTCATAACTTTCTCCAGTAGTTTCATCAACCAAATCCACTATATCTTGATCAGATTCAATCTTACTATGCCAACGCAATGGAAAATAAGAAGATGGAATAGTGAACACATCTTGGTGAAGGAACACACTCAATATATGGCGGCAAATGATCCCCCAAAACTCAAAGTGTTTGCATGAACAAACCAACATTTGTCCATTCCACCCAACTAGATGTTTTTGTGTATTCTCTTGAGTATAATGTTGCACCATAAATCCGCCTAAATAGCCCGTGTCTACAATGTAGTGAGTAGCTCTTTCAAACTGTTCTTGAAATTTTTTGAAAGAGAATGGAGTCAAGATGTTTTGTGCTGCTCTTCAAGTGGGGATAAAGTTCGGAGTGAAGCTCCTCTGTATTTCTCCAACATTCTAACTTGCAACTGATTTTGCTCAATATCTTCAATAGCCAAATCAACCTATAAAAATATTAATATTAGAAATAAACTACATTACAATAATAAAATATAAATAAAAAATATATTGTCACATGTAACCTATATACAATGACATTAATATAACAATACAACTATGTACCAATAAAATTATAAAGAATAGAAAATACTTACTTGCTTTATGAACAGGCTTAAGCATATACGTGAAGTTGTAAATCTCTTGATAAATGCATTAAAACTTTCGCATCTCCCTGTTGTGGTCATTCCAGCAAAAAAGTGTTCACGGAGATAAGAAGGCACCCATGAATGCCTTATGCTGTGTAAGCCCACTACATGTTTATTCTTCTCCAACTTATATTTCTCAATTACTTGAGGCCACCTATTCTCGAACTCCTCCTGAGTATCAAGTCTATACAAAGTATAGAAATCTGAACACCAATTAAAATATTGTGTACGGAGGATTCCAGTGAACCAACTACTAAATTTTGATGTGATGTGCCATATACAAAAGGCATGTTTTGTTAAAGGCAAATTTTGATGTGATGTGCCATATACAAAAGGCATGTTTTGTTAAAGGCATTTCCTCTGCAATAGCTTGTGTCATCCAAGGATCTTGATCAGTTAGTATGGATTTAGGAGTTTTTTTCATCATGGACACAAATGTCTGCATATATTATATACAAATAAATAAATTAACAAATATATTTAAATAAAAAACACAACTATATATATATATATATATATATATATATATATATATATATATATAATTAAAAAAAATCAACTAACCCTCATCAACCAAGAGAATGTACTTTTAGTCTCATTGCGGAGAAGAGCACATCCAAATAATATGCTTCTACCATGATTGTCAACTCCAACAAAAATACCCAATGGCATGTCATAAGCATTAATCTTGTATGTTGTATCAAACACCACAACATCTCCAAATAATTGATACGAGTTAAAACAGTGAGCTGGTGACCAAAAAATATGTTATACTTTTCTTTCATCATCAAGCTTAACACAGTACTGAAAATTTTTATTCTCTTTTTTGGCTATCTTGCAATATTCCAAAAAATCTAATACATCATTTTTTGCTTTCTCGGTGCGAAATCTACTAAAAAAATTGTGAACATCTTTTGAAGTAAACGAAAGGTGACCATGTCTAACATTCTTTTCAAGCTCAATCACACGCATGATTTGCTTCACATTAAGACCTCCATCTTTCAATAAAAGAATACGTTTCTCATCATCATTTGTCATAAAACGATAAGATGGAAGAAAACGTACCTCTTCCTGTGAAAGTAACTCATGATTATGTATAGCAACAAACTCAGTGACATGCCATTGTTCTGGAAAAATCTCAAAAGATTTCTTTAGTTTTACCCTCATATGAGCTTTGCAATCACATCTTGTAGATGCAGTGTTTCGTTGCTTCATCACAGGATCTGCTATCTTTGATTGTTGAAAACCCTCACGATGACACACAAAATCTCTTCTCTTGATTTTTCCATCTTTGTTTTTGTCAAATCTTGTTTTACGGACAGAAAATCCATGTTGTTTAGCATATTTATGGTAAAACAAATATGCTTCTTCTTCGCTCAAAAAACACTGGCCTGTGAAAGGCTCAAAATTGATACATTCACTTTCTTGCTCATATTCCTGTTCAATGACTTCTTGCTCTTCTTGAATGGCTTCTTGACAAGGTTTGTTTAGATCAATAATATTCATATTCATTTTAGTGAGAAGATATGAATTGGTTGTGTAGAACACATACTAAAAGAAGGGTTTAGGAGGGAAGCAGAGACTAAGACTTGGCGGGTGAATGTGAAGCGACTAACTATGTATTCAAGAATGAAAGATGTAATTTTTGTAAAGAAATAATAAATCCTTTAAATGTTATAATAAAACTAAAAAGTAAGAGATATTACAAAATTATAAATAATGTGTTTATATATTAAAATTATTGTCTACATATTACTAAAGTGTAATTTTTTTATTAAAAAGCAAAGAATATTTGGAAAGAATTAATGATTCTAAAATAATTTATTATTTTTTCTAGTTCCATTATACATAGATATACAATGATTTATGATTAAAAAGAATTAAATAAGGTAATCTGTGAATAATGTGGCCGCAGGTATATTAATATTAAATTTCACAAAATTTATTCTAGTTTACAAAATATTTTATTTTAACTCTTTATGCCGGAAGAATAAAAGATGCAACTCTTGTAAAGAAAATTGAAAGCATTTGCATGTTAAAATAGAATTAAAAAAAATTAATGTGTTTATATTCTAAAATTTATTGTCGAGGAATTACTAAAGTGTAAAATGATTTTATTGAAATTTAAGAAATATTACAAAAGTAATTGTGGTTCTAAATATATTAAAATTTTAAGAGTGTTTGTATCAATATATAAAATTATTATTAATAAAATATTTTTGAATTAATTTTTTAGATATAGACTAATAAAGTATTAAACATGTTTATTATTGAAATAAAAGTAGATACAAAAGAACGTGAGAAAGTCTGTGAACATGAAAAAAAAAAAAGAAAAAAGAAAAGTGAATGAGGCCTTTAACCGTGGTTAAGTAGAAGCAGTGTTAGGTGTGAGATAATTATCAGTTTCTATGGGGATAAGCTAAAATACAGCTGACTGACATTAATTATCATTGAAAAGTGAAAATGTATGACTCTTAGCGTGTGCTCTTGGACACATGGGAGAAAAACCGTTCAAATATATATAATATACAATTATATGTAAATACAAATACATATATATATAAATATATATAGAGATATATATAGTTATTTATAAATATAAATATATGAAGAAAGGTATATATAAATATATACATATATATAATATTTATATAAACATATAGTAATATATATACACATATATTTAAATATATATAATATACATATAACTATGTGTAAATATAAATATAAATATATATATAAAGATATATATAGCTCTCTCTAAATATAAATATATTTAGGCACATAATATAATATATATATACACTTAAATATATAAATGTTTATATAAAATATAAATACATATACTATATACATATACATATGTTTAAAAACATATATACATATATATTATATATATTATATTTAACTAAATATACATATATAATTATATTTGTACATATACAAATATATAAGTGCACACATATATAAAATGTCACTTCCTGATATGGCTTTCTATGGAAACTTTGACATATGGCATTTGAGCAGTAAGCTTTGGCATATCTTGCAGAGGCTAGGCATTTGGCTTGGATTGGCTTTGGAACAAATGACTTGTTAACTTGATCAATTTCTTCGATTGATAAATACTCTGCATAACTTCGTATGTGCTGACGCTTAATGCACTGGTCTGCTTCACAAGCGACTAACACTGAAGTCAAACATTGTACCGTCTTTGTCAGCAAACATTGATCAGTCGGTTCCGGGTTAGTTTATGCTTCAGTTTGTTGATTATAAATAACCAACCAAGATATATAGATATATCTTGCTTCAGGGGTTGCACTGAAATCTTTCGAGTACTTGGACAATATCTTCATTGCTTCCACAATCTTGAATGCTTCAATCTTTATTCTTCACTGAGGCATGAACATATTAATGAACTTCTTCCAGTGAACTTATTCCTTCAAGACTGTAGATGACTTCTTCAACCTTTGTCTTCGTATTTTCCGATTCCGGTGCAGGCGTAGTGTTATTTACTTGTCCTGTTTTATTGTTGAGTTATCATCCTAATGTAACAGATAGGGTTGTCTTTACATTTAGACTTACATAAGTGTTTCTTACTTAAATTAAAAAAATAAAGTGAAAGTTAGAAGCAGGTTAATACTTATAAGTGATTAAAGTTTTTGAGAAAGAAGTAGAAGTCATGAAACAAAAGTTATTATTTTCAATTTTTTACATGTACTTCTTGATTTTTTTACAAAAACTGTACAAATAAGTACATTTACTTACAAACCCAGAAGTCGGGTTTTTAAACCCATCAAAAACACAACCTATATATATCATTCCGTTAAATTTTAAAAAAAAGTTAACGAAAAAGTTAGCAAACAGATAATTTGTTTGTTACAATTTTTTAATATTTGTTTGCTAGTAATCTAGTATAGGTTTTTCTTATAAGATCATACGACTAGAAAAAAAAAAAGAGAAGAGAAATCCTTTAAAAATAGCTGACATCAAATAAGTTATCTATCTAATTACCACTAAATATATTTAAATTTTTTTTGAAATTCCCTTTTACACATACCGTGTCTAGAAATAAATTACTTCTTCCGATCCATTTTATATGACCCTTATTCATTTTCGGGACGTTCCAAAAAGAATTTACCAAATAAATAAATTATGAAAGCTTAGTAACAGAGGGTCATGTTCCACATGGAACCATTAAACATAGATACATTGGAACCTTTAACTTATTTCTAGTATTAGTTAGGGTTTTGCAGCAGAACTGCACATGAAAAAATGTCTTATTTATGTATAATATTTTGAAATTACTTTTGAACACACTGAACGATGAAAAAAACATGTATTTAGATTTAGATCCCGAAAATCTATGTAAGATATAGGGTCTTGTAACAGAACCTCAGTGATTCCATGATTTAAAAATATAGGGTCATTTAACAGAACCTCAGTGATTCCATGATTTTATTTTAAGCATCGGTTGTGTATTAAGCGCGACCCCAGTAACAGATTGTGGAAGCTAAGTAATAGTGTAATTTGATTCTTCAAGACTTGCACACTCCCTTCAGCTCTTTTTTTTTTTTTTTCCCGTCAGCCCCTCAGCTCTTTTTAAGTAGTGTTGTAAAAAGCGGGAATCGGACTTAATCAGTGAACTCACGGAACAAGGATTTATCGGAAATTAATTGAATTGATCGGGATTAATTGGATGATTAATTGATTAATCGGATATTTAATCAGTTCGATGAGCTACGGAATATGGATTAATCGGTGACTAATCGTGATTAATCTCCGACTTTTAGAACAGAGTTTTTAAGTATCAATCAAGACATTTGTTGATTTTAGACTTCAGAAGAAATATTTTGCATAATTAGAGAAGGGTTTTATATCAAACTGTCCACCCATTTCGTCAAAAAATCTCACCTAACCCACCCAAAAAATTTCGGACTCATGTAAGCCACTATAAACAAAATATATATCATCACTATTCATAGCTCTTTACTTAAACATTTATAAAAAATCAACCGTTTATTTTTTTTCTACAAAACCACTTCGAGTACTTTGATAATAGTCCCAAGTATTTATCAAAATAATTTGGGAGTTCCTAAAGCAACATAGCTAGGATGATCATATAACTATATCTATAACTATATATTTTATTTAACTACATGGCTATGTTGCTTTAGAAATTCCCAAATTATTTTAATAAATACCAGGAACTATTATGAAAGTACTCGAAGTGGTTTTGTAGTAAAAAAATAAACGGTTAATTTTTTATAAATAATTAAGTAAAAATGTATGAATAATGAAGTGGGTAAAATGATATATATTTGGTTTATAGTGACTTAAATGAGTCCGAAATTTTTTAGGTGGGTCAAGTGAGATTTTTTGACGAAATGGGTGGCCAGTTTGATATAAAACCCAATTAGAGAATAGTTGTATTCGGAGACACCTCTTAAATTTAATAAGTAATATATCTATAAATTAAAATTAGGGTTAATTATCAAGTTGGTCACTGAAGTGGGCTTAATATTATCATCTGAATAATATATTTATATTCTATCAAGTTTATTTATTATTTATATTTTATTATATAGTAATTTCTTTGTTTTAGTTAAAAATAAAGAATAAATAAACTTGATAAAATCTAAATATATTATCATAAATATTAGAAGTCATAACTTTTTACTTGATTTTGTGAGTAAAACTTTATAAATAATATTTTCACTGCTTGAACTCATATTTCAAGTACTTGTTTGATATTTATGGCCACTTCAGTGACCATCTTGATACCGTTTTGAGTTCAGTGACCATCTTGATACCGTTTTGAGTTCAGTGACAAACTTGATACATTAAGCCCATTTCAGTGACCAACTTGATAATTAACCCAATTAAAATTAAGAGAGTAACTCCAATTAAAATTAAGAGAGTAACTCTTATCTTTTATTCGTGGAAATGCGCTGGCCAAAAAAAAATAGGACTCCCAGCCTTGTTGACTGTCTAGCCTCCTTGAACTCCAGAAATACTGGGTTTTGTTCAAGTATAAAGTTCGATATCTATTATTCATAAAAGAAAAAAAAATGGTTGATATTTATTAAACTAAGTCACTATGTTTCACGTCTTAAAATTCAAATCACAATGCACTCAATCAAATTGTAACACAGTGTAATTGTGATATTGCAATACTAAGTCACTATGATTTGTCCGGTTGTACTTTGAATCAATGGGACGAGCCTTTGAATTTATAGCTTGTCCGGTTGTACTTGTTCTTAAATCTTGACAAATCATCCCCCGACAATAAGTATTGCAATGTCACTGAAATAGCCTAATGTTTTCAATCAGATGACCTAGAAAGATGGCTACTTCTGCTACTTGGAGTTGTGATGCTAGTTTCAGCTTCAATAAGCCTGAGTAGGATTGCTTCAAGTTCCTCTCCATCATCCCATTCATGAATTTCGGCTTTGACAAGGGTTGAATTGTCGCAGATGAGTTTAGACAATGGAAAATTCTTTCTTGGCATCACATGGTCTCCTTCTCCAAGCTTCAAAGTTGGGCAGTAATCACCTTTCCCATCTCCAAGGTAGATAAACATATATTTCCCCTTGCTGGAACAAGAAGCTTGGATCTGCTCCATCACAAGACCCTACAGTGAAGCAATGGTTTTTGACTTTTTGTCAGTGTTATAGACAATGGCAGAGGATCCAAAGACAAACATGAAAATTAAATATAAAAGTTCAATAGATGCATGACAACAAGCTTAAGTTTCTAGATTTCTTCAGTACTACTACATAATAAAGGAGCACCAAACGGCAAGATGGTGGTAATTTCAATTGGAACATCTGCATCAGATCTTATGTAATGTACATGCAACGAGCATATACTTTGATGGAAATTTTCTTTACTCTGTAGGTTTATTTGCTTAACAAAAGATATTTATCACAATCACATGCCTAATTAAAGTGTTACTGGCAGTACAACATTTGCAGATGCATAAGAAAAGTTGTAAGATTTGACATGAAAACAGTCAAACAATAACCAAAACTTTTTGTTACAAAATCAAACTGACTGAACCTATATTTTAACTAAAGATCAGTGATTAAAAGTAAGAACTGATTCAAACTTGAACCAAACCACACAACTTACAATTTGCAAGATACTTAACTAGTACACATCAAAAATGGACATGCTTCTTTCATTTTTTGACTTTCTCTTTATTGGTATCGGTCAATTACAAACTCCTACAAGGTTCAATATCAAATTCTTGTTACCAGGAGAAGAGAGATAGCTACTAGGCTACAATTCACAATTTAGTGATAGTCTACAATATAACTCTCACTTTTAGTAGATCACAACTAAGATGTTGAAGTCGACATGAGTGCTACGAGGATAGCAACCAAAGTCATTAAGAATAGAACAGTTAAAATTCTACAAATAGACATTAAAAAATAGTAGTATAGTCTAGTCTATAAACAGACAGTATGCAGAAACCAAAGGAAGGTTCCTCAAAAATTTGAACGACGAGGATAATACTCTGCATGGGAAAGAGCCCATCTCCCCCAAATCGCATGCGTCTTTGGAAATTGATAATTAAAATTGTTTACTCCTTAACTGCTATTTCCCATTAAGTAGAAAACATTATCTAACAAATAAATCACCTAAAACATGTAAGGATTAAATCAGAAAGCAGTCGAGTGCCAGTTACCGCTTGCTAGACCAAAGTTCCTATCTTCTATGTAGTCTTCAGTATTTCTAATATCAACCATGTAACCACCTCACATAGAGAGGGCAACGGTGTTGGACTTTATGTAATACAAAATTTAGCATGAGGGGGAATCAAGATCAAAATGTTCAATAGAGACGCGCTCAATCAACCATTCTTTTTTGGCAAAAATAAAATAAAATTAACCATTCCTTCAATTCTTATAGTCAGGACGAAGGGTAATTCATTAGTTTAGGGTAAATGTCCTTTTGTCATAGGAATATAACTTTGACCACTAACAAGAACTGTAAACTTTGTATAAGCCTACAGTCAACTTCAGTTTGTGTCTAAGTTCTCAAATATAAACCCAGTATGGTTGGAAAATTGAACCTTCAAGATCTGGGCGAGCAATACGCCTGACCCCAAAAAATCCATGTATCTTTCTTTCTTCGATGTGAATTGGGGCTTTATTGCAATGAGAAAAAAGTAGCTAGTAAAAAACTTCCAGGAGATATTCTTGGTATTATAAATAATAAGCCGGGCCAACAGCAAAGTGCCCAGGTGATTCCCATTTGTCATTATTATTACAGACGCAGTCAAAACAAGCAGTTAGGAACAGCTGCTTAAAAGCTATTTTCGTGGCAACAGAGCGGTAGTTTGATTGCAGATTTTTAGCTTTTATTATGGCATATTTCCTGCTAATTGGTGCAGATTTTAGCTAGCTGTTAGAAGCAAAATTATTGCTAGTAGCCGCAGATTTTTAAAAATAACCCTTTTAGTAGTTGTTTCTTACATTCCTGATGCTTAGATTGAAGATTATGTATTCAAAGGTTCATAAGAAATAAGAAGGCAAGAAATATTTCCTCATCTATGTTCACATGATATCAGGAGTTCTCTGTCTAATTGAGCTCTCAGTGTTTTTTATATTTTATAAATCAACTAAACAAAACAGGGAAATGTAGAGAGAATAGAAAATGACATCCCTTAAAGGGCAAGAATTGGAATATATTTCAATCTACAAGGTCCTATACCTTGATCCAAAATGTAGATGTCACTTAGTTTCCACTATTACACGCAAATGTGAAACAGTACTCATCTAAGATATATGTTTAAAATACTTGATTTTCAATGGATGTGGAGGAATTAAAGTGAAGTTCTCCTTTCAAACTTGCAATCCATTTAGCCATCATAATGCTCCTCACTCAACTCATTTGTTATTCCATTTCATCCTTATCCGCTGTCTTCTGATTTCTTTCAGTTTTGTGCCATCTGTGTCTTAAAACTTCTTTTTTATTTTTTTATTTTAGTTGGAGGATGCATGATGCTTCAAAATTTAGTACCCTCAATTGAAATCTTCTCTGTGTAATTAATCACCCATTGCAGCTTAAACTTCTCAGAGTTTAGTACTTAAATTTGTGGGTCCACTAAATAAGGGTTAACAGTGCGATATATGTTCTAAATTCAGAGAATGAGGGAATCGCATATGTATAGTCTTATCACTATTTTCCTCTAAACCCAGTTGAAACAGCATAGGTGACCTTTTCTTACCCATGTAATTCCGGAATTCTATCAAAAGTCATGCATAAATGGACAGGCAAAAGTGTAATCCCGTCTACACTTATCTACTGTCTTGACTACAGGGTAAATGACTTAGCTAATTGAAATTTGTTGCAGTGATGACAATGATAGGTGAAACATACATTTAGTATTTTACTCTTTTACAGTTTTACCCCATTAACTTACAACTTGGCTCTCATCTTTTTTCCTACTTCTGTGGTAGTAAATATATTTTTGCCTATAGAAGGAATGGGACGAGACTCCTTAATTCGGTACATATGATCAATCTTACTATAGTTTTGTCAAACAAGATTGCAAGGTCAACCTCCAACAAGTTCTTTCGTTTTTTATAAATACTAGCCTTAAACCCGTGCGCAAAACGGGGAGTATATAATTTAAAATTTATCACTTATAATTTAATTTTAAAGAACATTTTATCAGTGGTTTAGTGATTCGAAATTTTGCACGAGGAATTGTATGATAATGTATTGAAGTTTGATTAGATATTAGTTAATCGATTGTTTATATTTTCTCTAAGATTTTTTGCTTTTAAAATGTTTTTTTATACCGTGAATTGGTAGTATAAACAATAAACATTTTTATAATCTATCCATAAATATTTTCCTAATATTAATATATTTTTATATGTTTTCTGATTAATTTAAAATCATATTTTTCATATTTTTTACTCTTTCATTTGTAAGGTAAAAGATACTCCCTCCATCCCCTCAATTGTTTACATCGGGGGACGAGAGCTCGGCACGCATTCTAATGCTCTAATAAAATATAGTTAGATAAATTATTTCTTCTGAACATATATTTACTATCTAAATTTTTATACAAAAAAAAAAAAGAAAAATTTCAGAAAAAAGTTATGGAACTATGTTTTATATGCGCCTTAAAATACGTGTCGAGCAATGCAATTATTTATCAAGTATTAGCAACATGTTTCTATTGGAGTAAAACACGTTAGAGTTAAAAAAATTACACGATAGTTCGTGTTTGTCTTGGAGTGGAATATATTAGAGTTCAGAAGAGTAACATGATGGTTCATGTTTGTCTTTAAGAGTAGAACACATTAGAATTAAGAATCTACTGGAGTAAAACACGTTAGAGTTAAAAAAATTACACGATAGTTCGTGTTTGTCTTGGAGTGGAATATATTAGAGTTCAGAAGAGTTACATGATGGTTCATGTTTGTCTTTAAGAGTAGAACACATTAGAATTAAGAAGAGACATGTAGATTTGTCTCTCATTGTTTATATAATTTCTATGTTACTCGGACTCGACTAGAAGTGTCCGACATTAATACATGTCCATGGGACAATCTTCGTAATATTTTAAAAATGTAAACATTTTTTGCCTAAAATAAGTGTCTGAGTCCAAGTGTCCGTCCGAGTGTCGAGTTTTTGACACGGGTATTTGAAGACAAAATGAAGAGTCCGAGTAAAATAGTATAATTTTTTATTTGTTTTTATAAAAAGGCATAGAATAGGGTAATTGGGTAATTTAGTGATAACAAAAAATATCTATCCAAACCACTACTACGAATTATCCCTATTTTATCGGTTATTATAGTTTAGTATAGATGCGCCATTTTGTACCAAATGCCAATCAATGACAACAAACATGAAAAAAACAATAGATAGACTACAATCTTATGAGTGTGGCCTTACTAAAACAATTTCTTAAAAAGGAATCAACAAATTTAATTTTTTACTGATCTAAAATTAATCAACTTAAATATACTGTATGTGATATCACTGGAACCATGTAAAGCACAAGAGACCACATATAAGGTATATAGCATTGAACAAAACATACCTTGCACAAGTTGGGAGGGCAAAGATTACAACTGTGAGGATTTGAGGAATCATTATATGGAGTGATCCCAAGCCTCCCATTTTCATCAACAAAGGTCGGATTCGTGATGATCTCTGAAAAAAGGTCAAGCACTCCATGATGCTTCAAGATTGTCTCAATGTAAAACTGGTTTGCATCACTCAATACCTTCATATCACATCTGAATTCCCGACATTATGTTGCACTATTAATTTCTGACCAAAGAAAGAGAAGTTGCATTATCTATATAATTAGACATTAAAAATAGAGCAGATGTACAATACCCAAGAGCATGGACAGATCTAATGGCTGCAACAATCCTTGGATGAACCGGAACCTGTTTCAAACACTGCACTATATCTTCAACAGTTTTGCCATTTGAGTGCAGCTCTTCCAACATTCTGTTCTAGAATAATATGTAAAACAAATGAAAATTTACCAAATAATGCATGTAAAATTTGACAATAACTTGTGAAATAAAGATACAAACATAACTTAAAGTATGGGTCGAAACATGTGAATACGGGTCTAATGAAAATTTGAGACAAGATAAATGTTAAGACAACCAGGGGCGGACCCACACATCAGAATATACCCGGGCTGGCTAATCAATATCCAAAGTAACTGAAATAAACATATTTCATTTTTCATTTAATAAAACTCATATTTCATTTATTTGCAAAAAAAAAAAAAAAAACTCATATTTCATTTGTAGTTATAATATATTCCAACTATTTATTTAAACTTTTATTTTAATTTTATTATATTTCAAGGTTTTCTAAAATTAGTGAACTTTTATAATATTTATTAAACTTACTCCCCCTGCAATTTTGATATATTTTTTCAAATCTATTATTTAACTACTCATTTTATTATTTGACGCTTGACTTTTGTAACACAATTTTAGATGCTTTGACTAAACTATAAAATTAATTATTTGTGACTATTTTTTTTTGTGAATTAAAATTTTGATTACATATTTTTGCTCATAAAAAGAAAATTTTAAAAATAATAAATATAGTTATCCGGTCAAATAACCTAAAGATGTGTGTTAAAGGTCAAAGTGTCAAATAAAAAAACAGAGTATTAACAGATATCGCAATCACCAATATTCTTACTTTTCTCCCTATTTTATATTCTCAAATTCTTTTCACCATATAAATAGAAAAAATCGTACCGATCGGAGGGTAAAATTGGACCAGACGGAGGGTAAAATATCTATGAATATCTTAAATTCAATAAAGAAGAATAATTTTTTCATATAAGATGAAATATGTAATATATATTTTTGACTAATTTATATAATAAAATATGATATAATATTGATTTGTTTACGATTTTACGTATACTTCTACAAAAATATTATAATGACGACATATTGACTAGTTATATATAAACCATAAACTAGAATCTTTGTTTATAAATAAAATTATACATATTTAGAATAAGATTTTCATAAGTAATATCAAGTGTGTATATTATATAATATGTAAGATGAATTACACAATAATCAAATAAAAAATTAAAAAAACATATTAAAGATCAGTATATCAGCCTAAATGAGAAGGGAAGAAAACAGTTTAATGTTTGGTTTATAGTTATAGTGTTGCACACACATGTGTACAACTATGGTTAATTCTTGTTTCCTTATGATTATTCATAGGACAATTCAACATATTTAACTACAGTCTACACGGGCTGAGCTCTTCCAATCAAGAAAATTATTATAGATATACTAGAAAATGGGAATGTTACCCGGGCTAAGACCAACCTTATCCCCTACGACAGTCCACCCATGAAGACAACTATATTGAACTACACTATGATTTCATTCCTGACTATATGGGAAAAAGTTCATCATGGATGAACTTTGTTCACTATTTATTTACGAAAGGATGTTCCTACCCTGACTATGATTCAATCATTGTACCCGAGTACAGAAGAAATGAAGACATAATCATTAAAAAAAAATATCTGGAATATCTTTAAAAGCAATATAGTGAGAGAAACACTATTTAAATAACGAAAAATCCAGCATCTTTTCAGCTTTTTAGCTCAAAAGCCGGTGAAAAACTTTTCGGTAAATTAAAAGCAGCTTTTTCGAAGAGCAGCTATTAGCATGTTTCTGGGAAAAACAGTTTTTCAGCTTTTGGGGAAGCTTTCATAAATTTCACTGTAAAATCAAGAATATTATTTAATTTCACTATCAAACCTCACAATTATTTTTTTAAAGTATAATTCAGCAAATATCAAAAAAATTAGCACAGTTGTTTTTAAAATCACTCCCAAACAGATCCTAATCAGAAAGAACAAACAACATCTTTGGTATAAAACTTAACTATTTCAGAGAAACAATCACAAATGAAAAGCAGAGGTAAGAGAGAGAGAGGGAGAGAAAGACAGAGAGAGGGGGGGAAAGAGAGACCATGAGTTCGTTCCAAGGAAGTGTGAGCCGGAGGTGATTGAAGAGATCGGTAAGACCCATTTGAACAATGACCCATCTGTCACTATCGTCCGAGATTATTGTCCGATCAAAGTCAAATATTATCACTTTCCCCTCCATCATCCCAGCCAAAACTAAACACCGAAACTATCCACAAAGGGCGGCCTGTACTTGTCACTGAAACTTTAAGCCACGATTTAGCACCCAGCGAGGCACGGCTTGTTTCGTTACTTATAATTTGTCTTTTAATCACGACCGTCTCATTTTAGTCGGTCATATTTGGTTTTGTACCGGTCAAATTAACTAAAGTTTAACTAAAATTTATTAATATTTTAGTAATTGATAAAATTATATATATATATATATATATATATATATATATATATCATCGGAAATAACTTTTAATCTATTTTAAGATGTAATTTTCAGTTTTTTAAAATAATGAAAGAGTGATTCATAATTTTTGGTCAAAATTTAGTCAATTTGACCAACAAAATAGAAATGTGGCAACTAAAATGAGACGGAAGGAGTAGTTGAGAACGTATATAAAAATTAAAAAGTAACTTTTTTTCTTGAAAGCAAAAATTAAAAAGTAATAAAAGGAATTTTCAATCGTATATCGTAAAACAAATATTTTGTACGATTATGTAAATTTTTAGTATATTGTCTTTATTTTGTTTTGTTGTTGTCGTAGATTTTATATTTTTCAATGTGTCTTCCGTGCAAATTAATTTTTATATTAATTTTTAATACAACTAATTCGATGTATATATATTAATTTTTAATTCTCTTATATTACTTCAAATATTACTACACAAATTTAATATAATCATTTTCATTGTACTTAACTTAAAATTTTAATTTAATTTTTATTTCAAACAAAAAAAGATATTAAAGAAAATTAAATAACTTTTTTAAAAGATTATATGATATTAAAATCTTGAAAATAAAGAATTATTGTGTTTTGTGAAAGAATAAACTTTTAGAATTAAAATTTATGTTAGCACAAAAATTTATTTCTACTGAGTCGTATAAATATCATATCTAAATATTACTACATAAACGGGTTAAACGGCGTTTTGGTCATTCAACTGATCAGAAACTTGCAATTGGGTCATCCAACTCAAAAAACTTTCAGTCACATCATTATACTCTTAAAAAATTTCATTCAGGTCATTAGCCGTTACACTCCGTTAAAAATTTGACGGAAAGCTGACTAAGCATCGTCACTTGGCTTAAATAAATCCACCGTGGCATGTACAATCAGCTGAAGCGACATTTTGGGCACTCAACTGCCTACAAACTTACAATCGGGTCATCAAACTCATAAAACTTTCATTTAGGTCACTTATCATAATATACGTAAAAAATTGAAGAAAAAAAAAGAATTAAAAACTATCATGCAGCACCATTTTTTCTCTCTTAAAATTTTTGAAACTTATTAACAAATGAAACAAATACACACACATAAAATCAATAGTTTCACCGACAAAAACTTAATATTTGTTTATCTCTTATCGTTTTATATATCTTAAGGCTATTTTGAAAAAACTCATTAAAAATTTGATGGACTTTTCCACAATGACCAAAAGATATATAACACGAGAATAGATTAATAAGTAAGAAGTTTCTGTGAAATTCCTTTTAATTTTTTTTTTCAATTTTTAAAGTTACCTAAATGAAAGTTTTTCGAGTTTGATAACCCAATTACAAGTTTGTAGTCAGTTGAGTAACCAAAATGCCACTTCAGCTGACTGTACATGCCACGGTGGATTTATTTAATCCAAGTCACGACGCATAGTGAGGTTTCCGTCAAAATTTTAACGGATGGTAACGGTGTGACGACTCGGATTTTTCAAAATTTATTTTGTTGTTTATTTTTGATTCTTTAGAAAATGCGGAATAAAATATTATTCTATTCTAGTTTAATAAATTTTAAAAGTACATGTTTAAATTATTTTTTCCGGTTCACTAGGGTATCGAAATTTTGTTGTCTGTTTTGAATTAAATACCATGTTAAATATATGAATTACTTGTTCTATGGTTTAAGTTTATCATCTGGATGTAACTTATGCTTGTGTGTATATTTGTTACTAATTGTTGTGTTGCTTTATAAATATTTATGATTTTCTTAAAAACGGACTTTAGGAAAATGAATTCCTGAAAATATGAAAGTGATTTCAAAAATCTTTTAATTATTTAATAATGATAATAAATATTTTTAGGAGTTTTTAAAATATTAAAAATCTTATTTCTGTAAGGTCATGTTTTTTTTAATTAGTTTCTAAACGCAGCTAACTTCTTAATTTTGTATAAATTTCGAAAATGCTCTATAAATCCTGAAACTTTTATTTTATTAGTTTTATAATATTCGGTAATTTATAAAATTAGTTTGGTAATTTTTTGAGAAAGTTTTATTGCGAGTTATCCCGTAAATCAACTAAATAGCGAGTGTTTGGATGATTATTCAGCTTAAAATAAAAGGTTCGTGGCAGCCAAAGGCCATAAAACAGTGTCCCGTATACTCCCCGTCTATTTAGTACTTCTTTTCTTATTTCTTTTTTCTTTCCTTTATGCTCAGCATCACCGTCTCTCTAATCTCTCACTCTCGTCTCTCTCCCTCTCCCAAATCACTCTCAATCTCACCTCTTTCCTCAATCAATCTCTCTCGTGTACTTGCTCTTTCTTCCTCCTGCCGTTGCTACAGCCGCCGGGTCTTTGCCGCCGCTTTCTCTTCCGGCCAGAACCACCACTGTGGCACCGCCTGTATCTTCCTCCTTCCGGCAACCACCATAGCCCTGCACCAGTTATAAATCAGTGGAATTGAAGACATTGACCGAGGCATTGATCGAGAAGTGATTGAAATGGGTATCCAGAATTAGCCAAGTAGTGTTGCAAGTTGAAGTAGGGCGGAGATTTGTTATAGATAAAAGCTTGTCAGAAGCTGACAGAATGGAATGATATGGCGGTATATAGTATTATTATAAATCTGAGCTAGACACCGGAGTTAAGGCAAGTACTTCTACCTTTCTCTCGCAATTTGGAAGCAAGTATTTCTACCCTACTCCTCTAGTACCTATAGATACTAAAACCTTCTTTATATCATGATTCAAATTATTTGCAATTACTTTCCTGTGAAGCATATCTAGTACTTTTAAATCTTTTGGTTGAACGGATAACACTTTTGGTATCGACTCTACACTATGATATGCATAAAGAAATTGTTTTAACAAAATGTTATTCTGGCTCTTGAATTACATGATGGAACTGCAGATTGTTTTAAAAATTAAACTATTGGGTTGTTTTTGCGTAAGAGGCTCGGGCACCGGCCCAGCGTGAAAGGTGGCTCCTTAAGCCCGGATTACCGGAATTCGTAATATTTGTCAACCTTGCTGAAAAAGCTTGGTTTATGGACTATAACATGACTGATCATCTGTTATAGCCAGGTGTCCAATTATTTTTAAAGCCCAATAAAATTGTGAATAGTTTAAAAAGAAGTTACCCTGCCTTCAAGAGATATTTGCTTATACATCCATTTCTGCAGTTTTAAATATTTTCACTTCTTTATTATGGCATTGCTGTACAACAAATATCAATTTCATTTTATTATTCTTGCTGAGCATTATTGCTCATTCTTGCTATTCCTTCTAACCCTTTTCAGCTAGGAATAAAGATGATTCACTTAAGACTAGGCAAGGATTGCAAGTGGTTGAGTTTCAAGCAGATGGACAGGTAGAGTATTCAGGATGATGTCATTAAGACTAGATGCAGTTGGAGTTCTGCAATTCAATTTAGTTGGAAATTAGATTTGTTTATTTGGTTATCAGCTACTCTTCTTATCGAGGTCTAGCTGATAATGTAGTTTAATTTGTAAATAAGATTTTATAGTTTTAGTTTCTGATTTCAATGCTATAGCTTGTATGCGATCCTGTTTTCAGGGGGTGAAATTAATTTTGAATTAAAAACCTTTTTTTTTTAAAAAAAAATATATCCAGGTTTAGAAATACTTGTTTTTACTTTCTTCCAAAAATACAGGTTTAAAATATTTTTCTTTTAATGGCTCAAAACTACAGGTTTTAAATTATTTTTATTTACACGTGGTACCAGATCTAGACCCCCGGATTTGAGGGATGTCACAGTTGGTATCAGAGCTACAGGTTATAAGTTATTGAAATCAGAATATAGTTTGTAATAATAGGTTTAATAAAAAGGATTACGTGGTGTAACCTCACATAGAGGTATCGTAAGACTATTTGGGGATAGTCTTTCTGAGTAGAATAAAATGGAGCTAGATGATTAAGTTTAAGTGGAGTAAGGTTCGAGGGAGTAAAGGGAATTAATTTGACCTTGGTCAGAGGATGCCTCACTAACGCAACTTTGGAAAATAAACCAACACTCCTGCAGCTTCTTTCTACGAGACTCTTCCCCAGATAATGGGTCTGAAATTTCTCCAAGCTCTAATGTTGAAAATCTCTCCACTGCTTTCTTTAGCCACCTATTCATAACATACTGCCTTGGTATTATGTGGATTCCACTAATACCTAAACAGAAAAATGCATGGCTACATAGGTATCCAACGCGTGTGAAAAGCTTACAAGAACACTCTAAATCGTGTGTTTCAAGATTTAGAGATACCTGTCAACAAATAAATAAATGATCGTTATGTGAACTAGATTAAAGGAGAGAAACATGAAGAATGCTTTGCAATATAAAGTTTTACCTCAAAACAATTTGATTTATTTTGAGGATCTTTTATGACAACTGTTTTGACTAAATCAACCATTTTCAAATCCATAATAGAGATATCTCCACTGCAGCCCATGATCTCCTCTTGTATCTTGTAGAACATTACCCTTGTGTAATGTTGTGCAGCATCTTTCTCGATTTCCTTGTTTGACAAGGTTCTAGGAACTATGTTGTCATAATGTGCAAGCTGCTTTTGTTGGTATCTCTGCCTTGAAATAGCACTGTCATAACATATATAAAATTCTGATAGTGTATCTCCTTTCTGTACGAAGTGGTTAAAGTAGAAATTTGAACTCTCTGATCTTGAAGTTGTTCTTAATAAACCCAACATTGGTTCGTCATTGAAGTATGCAGGTATCCATGAATGACGTATATCGTATAATTCGGTAAGCCATTTATTACCGGAAAGATTAAAATCTGATATGACTTCGTTCCAACCTTCCTCAAAATCTAACGGTGATGTATGGTCAGACCAAACAAACTTATTTAATCTGTCCATGAACGCAGACTCTGCGCAAAACAATGACCCTAGCTGCATAGTAACAATCAATATTACAAGTAAAAGTGAAAGTGATGCATTAAGAAAAACTACAGAATACACATTTGGTCCTTTGTTTAAGTTTGTAGAATAGCAAGTCTAGTAACATGAATCCTCAAAGATTCAATAAAGTTTTGTCCTAAACTATATTAGGATTCTTTACTAGATTTTAAATTTAGTTGAGTAAGTGAACCGCACGTAGATTTAAGTTATTTTAAGAGTTATATTTATTTTACTTTTTTGGAATTCTTTTCTGAATTCTTTTACTAACTTTTTAGTTGTGCTTGTTTTTTTTTTACTCATAAAAAATTTTTCACAACTACTGGATTCTAAGAAGTTACCCATTATGTTCATTTTTGTTTTCATTCCCATTCTATTGTTGTTGCTCTGGTTTTGTTTACAATTAGTATTCAAAAAATTACTATGTTTTCCTTCTATTTTTGATTCTAATATTTAATCTGTCCACATCTTCTTAATTAGGACTTATCCATGAAAGGAGATTCTGCGCAAAACAATGATTCTAGCTGCAGAATACAATATATCTTACATGTAAAAATTGAAACTGATGAACTAAGAATAGCTACAGAACACACAAATGGGCTTTTGTATTAGTTTGTATAATATTTACCTTTGATGGGAACTTCTTCATAATATGCCACATACAAAGCCTGTGTTTTACTAGTGGAAATACAGTCTCCAAAGCAACTTTCATTGCTGGGCATTGGTCTGTGATGATACATTTCGGTTCTCGTCCAAAAATGCTTTTCATAGTATTACATAGCCACTTGAAGCTTTCTGCAGATTCGCTCTCAAGCAAAGCACCAGCAAATGTAGTGCTTTTTCAATGGTTATCTATTCCAATCAAAGGTACAAAAACCATACCATACCTGGTCAAGAAAAAAACAAATTAATATTATCTCCTACATGACAATCCAGGATCTCTTGATAGGTGTTTTTGTTATTACTTGTTTGTCCTGTATGTTGCATCAAAGGATACAACATCTCCAAAAACTTCATAGCTTTTTCTGTTTATTCCGTCAGCCCAGAATAAACGCGTTAGATGGTTTGAAGAATCAGTTTCATATTCAAATTTGAATGCAGGATCAGAACTGCATTGGATATCATGAAACTTCTGTATAATCATATCAGCATCATGTATCCCTATTTTTTTTTTAACATCCCTCGAAAAATTTTTAAAATCCACTGTGGTTGCACCAACATTTTCATGAGAGCCTGTCATCGCTGAAACAATTCCATGTGCACGAGTGGCTCCTATATTCAGTTTTGATGCATCGAAAATAAAACTCTTGTGAAAATATGTAAGATTCCGATTGCAACGGAGAAACTGAGCACCATCCCTATCAGCAAATGAATGGTTGTGTTCTTCAATGAATCTCTTAAGAATGCAACTACCATTGCCCGCTATGTTGACACGTATCAATGCAGGACATAAACACTTAATAGATACGGTTTTTCTTGTTCGATGTTTGTGAGTCACAACTCCATCTTCAGATTTTCGTGAATCCTTTTCACTAGAACCTGA
The DNA here is from genome assembly GCF_001625215.2 of Daucus carota subsp. sativus. Classification (NCBI taxonomy): domain Eukaryota; kingdom Viridiplantae; phylum Streptophyta; class Magnoliopsida; order Apiales; family Apiaceae; genus Daucus; species Daucus carota. The sequence goes on along the minus strand of NC_030385.2, from coordinate 18,201,267 downwards.
TCTGGAGCAAACATAATATTTACTGATTGTATTCCCTGATCTGTCGTTTTTTTCAGCTGATTTTCTAATATCAAAACCACAAACTCGTCCGTATTCTTTGTAGAACTCGTAGACAGAATCCAAATCGTCGAAAGTCTGATTTAGAAATGGTCTCTTCGAAGGATCACACCGCGGAATAAATTCTTGTATAGTTTTTGACTGATCGTACACAGCTTCATCCTTGTCTTCCAGTACTAAAAGAATCAAAAACAAAACAAAAAGAAAATATGGTAGTTCAGAATACAAATGCTCTTGTATTGACCGATACGCAAAAAAAAAATGAAAAAGATTTACTGAACTTACGTTGGACGTGATCATCTAAAGGGTTGTGCACAGCTTTGTTCATAGTCTTAAGGTTGTCCACAGCTTTGTTCATCGTCTGTTATGTTTTGATAAGAGAAAGAAGATGAAAGAGTGCTTATTTTAGGTTGATTGCTTTGATTGCTTTAAAAAAGAACTGTAAAATGTTAAGAAACTTAAAAACAGCAAGAAAATCATTAAAAAGGGTAATAAAATGCTATTGATTATATATATTTTTTTGTACAAAAATACCCCTAGAATAATTAGATTTGATTGATTTTGTAAAGATATTATTTCAAAATAGAAATATATTAAGATTCTTAATCAACGGCAGATTTAGGAGTTCTCTCGGTTCTCTTGATAATATGAGTTCTCCCAGGATCTTACTCCAGTTTAAGTGTTTATAGTTATAGACATCACAATTCCTAATTCTAGTTCTTCCAGTCCATAGTATATTGACCAATTCAGAGTTATATCATTCTAAGAGGGTCGAAGTTAGACCTATCAGCAGAACCTTCAAGTTAGAACCAGTTGAGGTCGGGCTCGTAGTGATTCTCACACAGTCTAATATAACATTTATAGTATATGCCAAGTGTTGAGTATTATTTGGAGAGTTACCTTTTGATTCTTGTTAGAGATATCTAGAATTGGTGAAAGAATAGAGGTATTAACAAATTCGAGTTTAAAGCTTTGTATATAGTAAAGTAGTGAGCGTTAGAGCTACGTAAAGTTCGTGTTAGATTATTCGATCTAATACTTAAGTGAGTTAAGGCGTCAACGCTCTACGGTGATGATTATGTAAAGTTGGATAAGACTTCTGAGCGACAACGATATCAATGATGGGATTTTCAGAGGCTATTATGAGTCAACAATAATATATGCAAGTGGTCACTAGAACATCAAGGAGAATCATTGGAATCAAAACGAGTCATCAGAGGAATTGATCAATAAGACATCTGTGAGAATCCTGGCAATACCTTTCTCATTGTTGATTATATTGATTTCTTTCCCCATCAATGATTTGTTCTGACATCACGTTCTTAAAGATATTCGATAAAGAATATATTTTTCCCCTCACTTGAGTTCTCAAATGATACTTGTGCTTACTGTAACTCCTTTAGAATCTATTCAATTTTTATAATTTCGAATCCTTTTCATATTCTCTACTCTAACTGAGATGAACAACTCTATTTATAGGGGACACAAGGACTACTTGTCTGTGTGATAGGAGTTGGATGGGACGCCATCACTTGTGTGTGTTGTACATTACAAGAAGGTTAACTACCTTTAGTAGTGTCATAATATAGACACGCAACACCGAGTTCTTTAGATCATATTGATCTCTCAGTTATTCTTCTATTTCAATCATGTAACATTTGCTTCAATATATGAAATTTGTCATACTTTTAAATCTTCAAGATTCTTGTTATCTTTAACAGTTAGAGGTATGCCAACCGAGTTGCCAATATGAATTAAGACTTTGTAGTAGAAGGCACCAGGATGAAAGCGGATGACAATGCTGGTATACGGAAGCGATCAAGAAAAATTTATATCATAAAGAAAGTATTACGGATTATGGAGATCTTACGCTCTAGTTTGCTTTTCGCTGATTCCGAGGACGGAATCCTTTTAAGGGGGGTAGATTGTGACGACTCGGATTTTTCAAAATTTATTTTGTTGTTTATTTTTGATTCTTTAGAAAATGCGGAATAAAATATTATTCTATTCTAGTTTAATAAATTTTAAAAGTACATGTTTAAATTATTTTTTCTGGTTCACTAGGGTATCGAAATTTTGTTGTCTGTTTTGAATTAAATACCATGTTAAATATATGAATTACTTGTTCTATGATTTAAGTTTATCATCTGGATGTAACTTATGCTTGTGTGTATATTTGTTACTAATTGTTGTGTTGCTTTATAAATATTTATGATTTTCTTAAAAACGGACTTTAGGAAAATGAATTCCTGAAAATATGAAAGTGATTTCAAAAATCTTTTAATTATTTAATAATGATAATAAATATTTTTAGGAGTTTTTAAAATATTAAAAATCTTATTTCTGTAAGGTCATGTTTTTTTTAATTAGTTTCTAAACGCAGCTAACTTCTTAATTTTGTATAAATTTCGAAAATGCTCTATAAATCCTGAAACTTTTATTTTATTAGTTTTATAATATTCGGTAATTTATAAAATTAGTTTGGTAATTTTTTGAGAAAGTTTTATTGCGAGTTATCCCGTAAATCAACTAAATAGCGGGTGTTTGGATGATTATTCAGCTTAAAATAAAAGGTTCGTGGCAGCCAAAGGCCATAAAACAGTGTCCCGTATACTCCCCGTCTATTTAGTACTTCTTTTCTTATTTCTTTTTTCTTTCCTTTATGCTCAGCATCACCGTCTCTCTAATCTCTCACTCTCGTCTCTCTCCCTCTCCCAAATCACTCTCAATCTCACCTCTTTCCTCAATCAATCTCTCTCGTGTACTTGCTCGTGTAATTTTTAACGGAGGGTAACGGTCAGTGACCTGAATGAAAATTTTTAAGAATGTAATGATTTGACTGAAAGTTTTTTGAGTTGGATGACCCAATTGCAATTTTCCAATCAATTGGGTGACCAAAACGCCATTTTACATAGTTTGGTATTTTTTATTAAACGAATGTTTAATAACTTAAATCATTATATAAAATACAATGTGCGTTTATTGAACGCAGAATTGACTAACTGCGCAAAAGATTAAGTATACAAGACAAGTTGAGAATTACTGCAAGTCTTGGCGAAAAAAAATAAAAATAATTACTGCAAGTAAAAAATTACAGAAAATTAATTGTATATGTAAACATGCACTTAATACACACTTAATACCTCCTCTGTCTTTTTGTTTTCCTCCACTGTAATGCCCCTGGCCCTTTAGCCTTTCCACCTGCAGCTCCTCAGCTTATATATATACTCCTTTTCATAACAATGTAGCTACTATATGCTCTGAATCATGGCCTTTTCACCATTCCTTGTACTCATCACATTCCTTTTCCTCCTAACATCATCACTATCACTATCTTCCCCACCATTAAAAATCCATCTTACACACCTTCATTCCTCTCAAAACTACTCAAAACTCCAGCTCCTCCAACATGCACTTGCACGTAGCAAAGCCCGCGTGGAAAGGCTGTCGATGATGGCCACCATGCAGTCCCCTGTTTTTTCCGGCCAGGGGGAGTTCTTGATGAACATTTCTATTGGCACGCCACCTAAGCCATTCTCTGCTATACTTGACACAGGCAGTGATCTCATATGGACACAGTGTAGTCCATGCACCAAGTGTTTTGATCAGCCTACTCCAGTTTTCGACCCGAAAAACTCCTCTTCCTACTCTGCCATTCCTTGTTCTAGTCAATTATGCAAGGACATGAACATTTTTAGGTGTGATAATGGATGCAAGTATCTCTACACTTATGGTGATCAGTCATCTTCACAAGGCTACATGGCTATGGAGACTTTTACTTTTCTTGATTCGACGAATAGCAAACCCATGTCTGTCCCTAATATAGGGTTTGGATGTGGTGTCAACAATCAAGGATCAGGGTTCGGACAGGGCTCGGGTTTGGTTGGATTAGGCCGCGGTCCATTGTCACTCATTTCACAATTAGGGTTCAAAAAATTTTCATACTGTTTGACTTCAATTGGTGATAACAAAACAAGTAGCCTTCTTTTGGGGTCTCTGGCTGATTTCAACTATTCAACTAGCAGCAGTTATGCAAAATGGACTCCTCTGATACAGAGTTCCTATCAGCCTACTTTCTATTATCTTGATCTGCAGGGAATTAGTGTTGGAGAGACCCTGTTGCCTATATCAGATTCTTTGTTCAAGTTGCGAGAAGATGGTAGTGGGGGGATGATAATCGATTCTGGGACTACTATAAGTTATATCCAAGAAGATGCATTTGAGATGCTCAAGAAAGAGTTTAGTTCACAAATGATGCTCAGGGTCACGAAATCAGATTCTGGTGGGCTTGATCTGTGTTTCGATTTGCCAACGAATGATATATCTGAGATTAAGGTTCCCAAACTCAAGTTTCATTTTAAAGGTGTGGATTTGGAGTTGCCGGTTGAGAATTATATGATTGCTGATATCAATATGGGACTGGTGTGCTTAGGAATGGCAGCTTCAAATTCGATGTCTATACTGGGAAATGTGCAGCAGCAGAATTTCTTGGTTCTTCATGATCTTGAGACTGAGAGCTTATCATTTGTTCCAACTCAGTGTGATCAGTTGTAATAACTTATTTAAATAAGCTTCCACTGTAGTAATGTTACTCTTAAATAAGGACATGCAAGTGTCTTTCTAAATATGAAGCAATTTTCTGATGCATTTTGACATGTTATGATGCTATAACTAGTACTACTATTATCTCTGTCGTTTCATTGAAAATTTAACTATGATACAAGCCAACATAAGTGCAAAGAAGAACTCATGAGGCACAGGTTGGGGGGAAGAAGGTTACATAAGGATGCAAAGATCGAATTAAGATTAAAGAAGGCCTCTGTTGCATATCAATGGAGGCTTAATATTCAACTGCTTGAGAGTTTGAAACAAAAGTTCATGGCTTATGTATATGAATTGTACATTGAATTGAAAAATCTCCACTTACCTTTCATCTTTCATTCTCATACTGGATGCAAGAATTTGTAGAATGTCAAGCACCAGGATATATAATATCTATATTATATTTTACCATAATATTGCTCCCTTTACGCTAACATTCTCTGAATATTGAAACAACACTAGTGAAGCAAGAGATACCATCGAAGATCATTTACATCCTAAAACACCTAGAATAACGTTGATATAGAAGTTACTATTAGTTCTGATTATCAAGTACTCCTGCAAATGTGATATCAGAGATCCAATTGGCTAACATTTTTCAATTTTAACTGGAAAAAGAAACTTGGCCATCAGCCAACCATTTGCATCAAAAATAATCGCCATAACACATCAAAAGCAACTTCCCATCTCAAGGTACCAAAAACACAAATAGAAAAAAGGGAGACCTACAAATAGAAAAACGGGAAACAAACTGCAAAGGAAAAACTACTAGATGCGCTGCAATAATCGGGTTTACGCTGAGAACCAAAATAATATCCACATTTTACGTGATAATTAATCACCAATGTTACAATGAGTATGATGTCACTGCATATAAAAAGAAAGCCAATACTAATGCAAGCGGAATACGCGCAAAGTTATTCACTAAAGAGGGCGACCCAGAGTTGCTACCTGAGAAGCTTCCTGTTGGGCCATTTGCAGGAGGGTATCCTTGGACTGTCCCAGTTGAAGGCACCACGGTTTTTGGTATTGTTGCTCCAGGACCAGCAGATTGAATAGGTGAAGGTGCTGGAGAAAATAATGAGTCTGGGCCAACTACAGTAGGCGGAGCTATAAGTGGCGGAAAAACTTGGGGTCCTGTTTCATATACAAGAAACACACATCTACGATAAAAAACATAGTAGAATAAGCTTCATCATAGGTATACACATAAATAGTTCTTTTTAAGTGCTGTAATGGGTTTGTCTAGACAGATCCCAAATTTTTATACGCAGAAAATTTTGAAAGGAACATATGCAGTCAACAGCGATACAGCATTGTGCCTTTATATGATCACTCCAATAATAAAGCCGGAACATAAAAAATACAACATGCGTAAGATGTTTTTGACTCTATAAACATTAATACACTATAGTGAGACAGACAGGAAACAGTTTATGAGAATAATTATGAACTGGACTCTCAAAAACACTCTCTTCCGGTCAAACTTGAAAATTATAGCCCCTAATAATAAGTAATATAATTATATAAGTATAATTTTTTATTTTTTTTGAATAAGAATTATATAAGTATAATTATTATAATTACTTTTTAAGTATAACTAAACTATCTTCTTATAAGGTACTGTAAGTTTGGATACCCTTAATTTATTTTAATTACTTTAATTTTAGTAATGTATCTACTTGTAAGTTACACAGCTTTGATACTTTTATTAGTAGTATAGTACTTCTGATTTCTATGTAGAAACAAAAAAGTACTAGAGGGTACATTCAAAAAAGATAAGATTCAATTTTATAAAGTGATATTGCATCATCATAGCAAGTAACTGAAGTTAGTACAGTTCCTATTTCTCAGAATTGAACTAATAAGTCAATTTTAATTTACTTTTACCTTTTACACAACTAGGCCAAAATATTACTTTTTAAGTAATTTTTATCTTTTAGGTTACTTTTAAGCTTAGACAAACACCCCCACATATTACCATTAAGAAAGGGAGTAGCAGTTTTCAATCTCTTACCTGGGCATCGAGGTTGCAGGGATGCAGACAATCTGCAGAGAAGATGCAAAATAATTAAGAGAAGCATAAAAATGCTGAATAACAAATACTGCGTGTGAGAGAATTTGGCATGCTTGTAATATATTTTGAAGTCATACATAGTGATAATGGTTCCGTTGACAAATCCCCCGTAATTACAAGAAGTAACATTGCAGCCAGCACTACTCTGTTGCATTGTAATGTTTCCAAGCATAAGATTGCTGTTTTTGCATTGCATGCTAGAACAGGAAACCGCCAAAGAAGCTGGCATGCAGTATAAACTGCAACAAAATCGTGGTCAAATCCAATAACACAAGTCAACCATAGAAAAAGAAGTCACTTTCCAAAAATAAAAAACGCCCGTACTTCTTACTCCCGGAGACGCAACTGCATTGCACACAATGGCCTGCAGTTATGGCATAACTTCCATTTGGCACCGTCAGGGCATAATCCGAGGCATATCTTGGAAAGTCAGATGGACAAGCTGAAAACATTACAGCTTGCTTTTAAGAAAATTATCAACTAGGCAGAATATAGTGAAACAAACAACTGAAAAGTCTTTGGCTTACCCCAAGAAGGCACAACATATATGCAAGGAATTTACACAAAACATTATTACAAGTAATTATTATCATGTGTATTGCAGTTTACTATTATGGCTCTTCCAAAGAATCTTACTAAATTATTGAGCAACCACAAAAGAAACTCGAAAGAGGCCAAATCTAATACTAATAATCAAATCAGTTCTAACATTCTATACAATTTACAAACAAAGGCATAAGCTCACCTGAAAGTGGTATAGCAAGAATATCACCATCCTTAATATCCGGACCGCCCATTGCATTGACAGTCATTAAATCAGTAATGGTAGTTGAATACCTAGATGCAATACTCGACAATGTATCCACAGTTCTCACCACATAAGACATGTAAATAGCAGGCAAATAATTATCAGTGCCATTAAAACAAGTACAAGGCAAAGGAACAACAAGGGTCTCACCGACATCAAGCAGGGAGGGATCAGACACAGAATTACTATTAGCCTCTCTGAGTTGATCAGCAGACACAAGACCCCCATAAATGGAATCAGCAATAAGCGAAAGAGTGTCCAAAGGCCTAGTCTTGTAACGCGTGGAAACAGATTTTCGAATACCATCAACACAAGAACATATAATGGGGATTTTGAGGAAGAGCTGAGAGGGGAGGATGTGGTTCTCAACATCTGGGTAAGAAATGTCAATGGCATTGGCTGTGAGGAGATATATTGGGTCAATTTGGAAGAGAGAAGCCACCTCAGAGACTTTGAGGTCTGTGTACAAAGTGTAGCCAAGTAAAGAGTTGCAAGAATCTGAGGTTGAGCAAGGCTCAATAGTGGACTTGGGGGTTATACAAGGTAAATTAAACAGAAACAACATAGTGGGAAAAAAGAGAAAGATGGGATTTTTATTAGCCATTTTGAGAAGCTTTTTTTGAGAAATGAAGTCTTGGAAAGATTGATGGGAAAGGAAAGAAAGTTCTTCTTCTTCTTTTTGTTTTGTTCTTCCTTGTCTGGACAAAGTTTTGGCATGTTTAGCTAAAGAGTGAAGAAGACTGGGGTGAGAAATTCATAACTGGGGTTTGGTATAAGTCCAACAACACTGAAACTTTAAAAAGATTTGTGTGGGGAAAAATATAATCTTTCTGAAGAAAATGTTGAAAGGAGTTTTCTAGGGTTTCAGGGGTCCATTCGATTTCTTCCTCCTTTTTATCAGTGATTCTATCAACTTAAAACTTATGCCTAGTGGCTTTATTAAGGTTTAGGAAAGGTAGAAACTTGGTGAGTTGATTAATCAAGAAGATAGAAATGAAAAGTAATGTGGGTGGGAAAACAGAGTAATATACTAGGAGTACTTCTGAGTTCTAAAGTACAATAATTTACTGTTTCTCTCCCTCTCATTTCTTTACGGTTACTATTTTGGGATGTTGTTCTCATTTTTTTACGTTACTATAAATAATAAGTTTTTACCATCATTACATCCACTATCTTCTCACATTTAACAATAAAAACTAATATTACACCCACTACTTTCCTCCACTATCTCTAATCTATTATTAGATATTGATAGGTCCCACCATTTTACTCATTTTTTTCATACATTATCTTGGTTTCCGTGTCTCCCTCCAATAGTCCAATATAAACAATTGAGGGGGACGGAGAAAGTAATTTTCAGTTGTGACTACAGTATGCTTCTGGATTACGGTCAATGTGCATAGGTGTGCCTATTTGACCAAACAACCTATATTAAAACCCTAAAAATGTTGTGGCACAGAGATTTGAAAATCAGTCCAACAATATCATCTCCAAAAATCTCCTCATTTACGCACTTAACTTAAAATTTGAGAAGGAAATAAAAAAATTGCTTCAAAAGACTCTTAGGTGACTATTTAAATTACTAAGAGCATTCACAATGGGTTCCCCTTCCCCATCCCCAAAATCATACTAAAAATAGTAAATCTCTAAAATTATCTTCAAATTTTATTTATCTTCTAAAAATTTTCTACATCCCAATCCCCATCCTCATCTATATATTCTTTTTAATTAATTCTTTCTCTCTCTTCTCTTTACAACATTATTCACAAACTATTATTCTTTAGTTTCTCACTCCTCTATCACATATTAAATTTATATAAAATATGAAATGGGGCCGTTTGACTTAACTTAAAAAAGTAACTTATTGCTTGAAATAAAGAATTAGATTATAATTAATAAGTGAACTTGACTTATAAGTTATTAAAAGTGTTTGGATAACTTTTTCTTATAAGTCAATTGAGTGTTTGGTAATTTAAATTTATAAATTTAAAAAAATTCAAATTATTAAAATAAAAAACCTTTATTAATAAATAAAGTTTATTATATATTAAATTTTTTAAAACTTCATAACAAATGTAAATCATTGAAAAAGCTCAAAAAAAACTAGCATTTCTAACTTCCGGCTTCTGACTTAAAAAACCCAAAAAAGCACTTCTGCTTATTTTTGCCAAACACTACGTAAAAAATAGAAGCTGCTCAAAGTGCTAAAAAAAGCTTGGAAGCCCTTATAAAAAACTTAGCCAAACACCTAATTTAAAAATCAAACTCCTAGTAATTTAATATAAAATTAAGAGTGCCAACTCCAACAATGCTCTTTTTGTATTCGCTCTTAACTTATATTTTATTCATAATTGAATTCAAACATTTGTTGTGACGACCCGGATTTTAGAAATTATTTTATATTTTGTATTCATGATTTTATAGAAAAGGAGGAATAAAATTTTATATTTTATTCTAGTTTGATGAGTTTGTAAAATTATTTATTTAATTACTTTCTGGGTCAGTGGGATATCGAATATTTATGTTAATATGTGGGTAATAAATATTATGTGCAAGTTATGTGAAATGATGTGATTATGTGATTTGTTAGATGCATTTATGTTGTTGTTCCTCGTGTGATTTTATTAAAATCAGGATTTTCTTATTCAAATTATCTTTTAAATCTGAAAATTTAATTGGTATTTATTTGTATCAATTATATTACTGGATTTAAATTAGAAAAATATCCGAATTGTGAGAGTTCTATGTTTTGAATTATTTAACAAGTTTTAAAATATTGCGAATGATAATTTTAATTATTTGCAAATAAAATAATTACTCAAACAGTTATTTACAAGAAATCAAATAATCTTTCTAAAAATATTATTTTTGTATATTTGGAAGATTGAAATTTTAGAAGTTTGTCAAATATATATTTATTTTATAGACAATTATGTATAAAACCAATTTTTTTAAAAAGAAAGTACAATTAGCAGTACAGTCGGTTCAAGAGGGGGGAGCATATGAACGCAATTAGAGTCAGACAAAAAGAAACCAAGCAAATCAGCGGGCCAAAAAAGGGATTGGATTCAAAGGTAATTAATTGATTGTGTTCGTCGTTGTATGTATACATCTTTATGTGTATATCAGTATGTTAGAAAATGGAAAGTTTGAGTCATATTTTATATATGTTCATGTAATTTATGAAAACTAATAGTTGGAGGTTATTCCTTATTATGAGGACTTAAACTTTCGTATTTAGATTAAGACATTTTCTTAGTGCTATCTATAAATATATTGAGACCAAGTTGCTTAGTTGAAATTGGTCATGTGGATTTAGTCCCACATTGATTTAGTAAAAGAAAGTTATGGAGTTTACATAGCATCTTGTATTAGTGTTGTTAAAACTTCTATATCTTTTACAAGTTTATTATTTATTTATATTGATAATTTAATTATTAATATTAAATATATTGAGTCGGGATTATTTTAAATGATCAGACTCTGAATATATTATATAATATTAATATTAAGTAATCTGAATAATATAAATGATGAACAAAACCTGCTTTGTTTTGTTTTTTTTTTTGATTTTGTGACTTGATCCCATATCAAGTAAAATAGAAGAAGAGCAACTCTTTGTCCCTATATAAAGAGAGGTACGCTTGAGGTTTTAGATAAGAATTGTGTGTGCCTGCCTAGCTAAAAGAATTCTAAGTGCTTATTTTGCACACGTGGAATTCTAAGTGCTTAACTTGCACATAATATAATTCTTGTATTCTCTAAGTGCCTATCTTGCAAACATATATGAGTTGGATAGATTTTTTGGGCAAATTGAGGTGCTAGTTGTTGTTGATCGTTTCTGTGTCTGTGAGCGGTTCGGTCTGTGCTGTTTTATCCTGTGAGCGATATTGCGACACCCATTACAGTGTAGTGGGGCAATAATCACTTCAAGAACAGCCTAGTTGTGACATCCCCAAATCAGGGGGTCTGGATTTGGTGCCACTAAAAGAAAATCATTTAAAAACCTGTATTTGCGGAAGAAGGTAAAACAGATAAATAAAAAAAAATCTGGCAATTTTAAAAGAGATTTAAATCAAAATCACTTTGACCCCCTAAAAACAGGATCGCTAATAGGTTACAGCATCGAAATCAGAAACCAAAACCTTAAAAACTTAAACTACATTATCAGTTAAACTCCAATAGGAAGAGTAACTGATAACAAAATAAATAAATCTATTATACTACTGAATTGAATTAAACAATTCTAACCATAACTAGTCTCGCAGACATCTCCTGGCAATCTCGTCTAGCTTCAAACTTATGCGTAACTTAACCAACGAATCATCTCAAACCCTAGCTGAAAGGGTTAAAATGATAGCAAGGGTGAGCGAAAATGCTCAGCAAGAAAATTTTTAAAAACATAATAAAGTAATTCCATAATATGCAAGGAAATTCAAATCCAATAGACATTGGATTTCTATTTAAAACATTGATAATGCAATTCCAAACTGGAGATGGAGTTTCTAAACATGAGAAACATTTTGAATCAAATAATTGATTCACTTTAAAATCTTGAAAACCATTTTGATTTGCATTGCAGCAAATCTCATAAAATAATACCTTTGCAAGAACTTAAAAAATTAATCATTTGAGAAGTTCAAAATAACTTTTGATAATCAACTATTCATAAACCACTGTTCAAGAAATCCCTAAATACTCAGTGTTCATCCTTGTCGACTAAATTTCCATGTATTTAGTTGCCGAGCCGGCATGACAATGACGAGTTGAATAAATAAGAAGATCTCAACTCATTCTTGGCTCTAACTATCATCGAGCAACAAATGCTTCAACGACAATCTGAACTTCGAATTAATATGTAAAACCTTTCTGAAACTTAATGCTAATAAAGATTAGCATTAATATATAAACCATTTCACAACATTTTTAGGGATTGGAATAACTTAACACTATGCTATAGCCGATGATCAGTCGCGAGATAGCACCGGATCATGCACGAAGCATTTCACCAAATTTTAAGGGATCCAAGGCACACATTGGCCTAAATTGTAACTGGACCGGCGTACGGTCCCTGAGGGTACTTCCAATCACAAAATAAGCAAGGTATTGAAATAATCGACAACCTTATTTTGTATCAAAATCATAATACTAACCGTTAGATTAACGGTTCAGCATTTCTAAAACATTTAAATAAAAATTTTTTCAGGGGAAACAATTTTATAAAACAACCGTTGATAAAAATATTGCAGACAGTATGTGAGTGTACACATTTTAAAATGATGTTGCAAGTAACAAGAAGTTGCAAGCTTGATACTTTTTTTAAGATAATTCATAAAATGTAAGCCAAAGAAAATGGAGTAGTTGAAAACCTCTGAACAAATAATTTATGAGCTTTTTCGGCTCATCTTTTTCAATAAAGAGGGAAAAGGATTTTAAATAAAATATTAATAGATTAGGCAAATATTACGTGCAGTAGCACAAGTATATTTCGAGTAAAATGAAATGAGATATTTTTGATTAAATGGGATGTGAAATAGAGAAATGATAGTAGTAGATATGAATAAAAACACTTGCGTTAATTACAAGTAGTAGATAAGAAAACTTGTAATAACACAAGAAATTATTGCTGTTTAAATATAATAGATAGAGTCACATGCATCAAAAGATATGAATAGAAATTTGTGATGACACAAATCATGGAGAGAAAAACTTGCTAAAGTACAAGTCATCGATAGGGATACTTGCTTCTGACAGAATAACTAGTGACAACACAGTCACGCAACTTGAGAATAACATATTTCCTTGGCAACTCGCTTCTAGCTCAACATAACTTGAAATACAATTCAAGTACTTCTGATTATGTCACATTGTCTCGGTCAACTATATACGATAACTCGTATGTCACATTGTCTCGGTCAACTATATACGATAACATTGTCTCGGTCGACTATATACGATAACAAAATAATAATTTAGTTGACGAACAAACCAGATTTTCGTCTGAGTTAAGAAATCGAATCGAAATCTGATCCTACCCTTCGTGGTATATTATAATTATTATGTACACATAATATTCATAATTTAAACACATAATCACATTTTCAAGTATCACAAAATTGACATGCTTTAATATTTATAATGAACTATAATCAATAACCCAAGAATCTCTGTCCATATCTTAATTAGTAGGGCTGTAAATCGATACAGACTATCCGGTGTCTCGGCTCATATCCGGCTCGAAAATATGATACATGTCTCATATCCGTTTTGAAAACGATCCAAATCTGGCGGAAAAATTAAGCCCGTATAATATATGATCCCGGATACGAGCACACCTATACCCGCTCAGATTCGGTCTCATATAATTTTTCATAATATGATCCTACCCGAATAACCGAATATGATCCACGGTTCATATTCGATTCAAACTCATATAACATATTATATTTTAACACCATCATATTTGTAAGTAAATAATCATCATTTTATAAAATTGTAATATCTTATTTAAGTTTATATCTTCATAAAATATGATTTATTTAATATGATTATGCTTATTATCTTCATATATATATTTAATAAATGATATATACCAACACATAACTATAAGTTTTAATTCAAAATTATTATATTTTATAATATTATGTTTACTTAGACTAAATGATAATTATTTGAACAACTGAAATAATAATGATATTTGACGTTAGTGGATCATATCCGGCTCATATTAGATGGATCATAAACTACCCGGTTAAAAAATAGAAAATACGATACTGGATCATATCCGGTTCAGATCCGAATCTCAAATACCCGGGATCGGTTTATACCCGAAAAAAACGATCCCGGACCCAAATCTGGACAAGCTAAAAATAATATGATCCGGTACTTGAGCAGAGGGGTACCCGGGATCACCCGGATCATTTTACACCCCTATTAATTAGAACCCGAACTATAATTTTAATCCGGTTCTCAAATTAAATCCAACTCTTAATAACAAATAATATTTTGAACAGCACTTCCTTGGTTTTAGAGGGATCCCAACAATCAATACAATATATGTTTATAACATATAACCAACAGTAATTTCCTAAGATTAAATATTAACAATCAAAATATCTCGACTAGATTATGAATAATCAAATCCAGAATTCACTCTGTACATGCACTATGAATATAGTATTCACATCCCAAACTTGCACTATAATATAAACATTCAAAAGTAGATATTAATTTCATTAGTATTATTATCATTATTATTATCGTTAATTAAAACAATAATAATAATAGTAATAATAAAATAAAATTAATATTGTATTTTGTTTTTCTCCGAAACCTCCGTCCAAAACAGCCCCTCGGAACCTCCTCGTGACCGGCAGTGGGTCGCCTCTGCCGCCAGGCTTGCCGGAATCCGGCAGCCTTCTTCCCCAATCTCTCTCTCTCTCTCTGGACAGCTGCCCCTATCCTTTTCCATTTCTCGCGGCTGTTGCCGCTGGCTTTCACTGGCCAGGCGCGGCGACGCCGCGGCGTGCCGAGCGCCACCTCCAGCAGCCCCCTACACAGTCTCCTCCTCCCTTATCCCTCCACTTCGTCACCTCCCTCATCTACCTCCTCCCCCCGCCGCGCTTCTATGGCCGCCACAACCCCATTAACTCCCCGCGACAACCAACGCCGCCGCCATATTCCGCTCAAAACCACAGAACCCCACCTCCGATCAATAACTCACCAGCCCCAACCTCCAGTTTCAAATCCAACAATCACAGAAAATAAGTATATATACATGTATAGATACAATCACAAGCACAATTAAACATACACAACAACCAACTTTTGATTACCTTGGAATCTCGACTATGGATTTCCCCAATTTCCCCGAACCCTAGTTTCCCCTGTTTTCTATCTTCACCGCCTCTATTTCTAACCTGTTGAAAAAGCCAGCCCCCAATTCTTTTATTAAGCCCAACTGCAGTACTACGTTATAGGGGTGAGCGTGGGTCGGTTCGGCTCGGTTCCGGGATAAAACCGGAACCGCAACCATATATCTTCGATTTTTAAAATCGAAAACCGCAACCGCCGGTTCGGATTCGGATTCGGTTTCGGTTTAAAAACCACCGGTTCGGTTATAATCGGTTCGGTTTCGGTTATAAAATCGACAAATTTATAAATTAATAATAATATACGAAGAAGAACAATTGACGCGCGCAGTATAGACATAATAATCACTGTGCACTAGCCTACTTACTAAAAGACATGAAAAAGAAAACCGTAGATGATCACATAACTTTCTGGGAAACCTTAACTCATAGTTAGATCAGAGACACCGGGAGCAAAAATAAATATACAAAATAAGGGGTGGAGACGTGGAGTACTTCGGAAGTTCGGATGAATATTTTATCAGAAGGTATAATACTCTTGCAAATCAACTGCTATTCTTGCATGAGGCAGAAACTTGAATTGTTTCATTGTTAAGGCATTGTAATTTAAACACAATGTCGCAGTTTCTTCTCCCTCCTGTTTACCGTCTGTTGAACATGTTTGTGCACACCACTCTCTACAGCCTATTAAAATTTTCTGGTTACTCTTGTTATTGTTCAGCCAAAGATTTTCTTTGGACTTAAGTTGAAATTTATAAATTAAAACAAGTTGCAACTCGAGAGCCACCATCTTGTGATTCTTGAATATTCATTTCAAATTATTTTAGAATTCATATTAATTATATTTATATATATATATATGAACAAAGTTCCATGTAGTCCACATATTTACTGTAGTACCGTAGACCACGTATGTTCTGCAACTATAAAATGGCATAAAAACATTGCAAAATGTGTTATTTTGCATCTGTAAACATCATTATTTTGTTAAAAATTTTGACAATCCTAAACATTCTACAAATTAAATAGTGAAAAACACATTATTCTGCAAAACATGTTAAGTTTGCAGAACATATTTACATATTACAGAACATATGTGTTCCACTTGTCGAACATAAATGATTTTCAATTTTTTCATGAAATAGTGATAATTATTGAATGTATTTTACAAAATAACAAGTTTCATACATTTTGTAATGTTTTTATGACATTTTATAGTTGCAGAACATACGTGGTCTACGGTACTACAATAAATATGTGGACTACATGGAACTTAACTCATATATATATATATATATATTATTTAATTAATTATTTAAATAATTGTTCGGTTCGATTTTTCTCGGTTCGGTTTTAACCAATAACCGGAACCGAACCCATAACATCGGTTCGGTTTTTAATTTTTCGGTTTCGATTTCGGCTCGGTTCTTTCCGGATCGGTTTTTTCCGGTTTTTACCGGTTTCGGTTCGGTTTCGGTTTTTATTCGGTTTTTTGCTCACCCCTACTACGTTACACTACACAGCGGCTACCTCACGGGTTTTTAAAATAAAAGAATGATTTTATGAAGTTTATTTAGGGCGCTGATATATGCACACCCTTAATTTATTGTTGCACACCCTTTAACAATATTTTATTTAAAATAATCATAACTCTTTTTCATTTTACCCATTATATCCTTATGTAAATACAAAGCCTGCTTTTAGAAACTTGCGGGAAATGAACCGAGAAAACCATGGAAGATCCACAACACTCAAACCCTAAGAATACAACAAGAACACAACTTGAAATCATGGATAGAGAACTGATGCAGCTTAATGAAGTGATTGATGTGATTAAATCAAATAGTGTTGAGCATATTGCAGAAATATTTCATTCCCACAACTTTACTGAACCTGGTTCGAACGACTCGAGTGGCACATGTGATTTTCCATTCATCACTTTTTTTTCTTCTTTTTTTTTTCCTTGGATTGAATACATGACATTTAGAAAGGATGATATGCATACTCTCTGAATGATGTTGGGTATATATAACGATGTACTTAAACTGTTTGAAAAAATGCCTGTTAGAAAATTATAGTAGTTTTTGGTTAATCCATCATTGCTCATTTATTCTTTATTATTTACTAAATGATTGTGTTCTGATCGACTCTTCAAACTAACTTTTGTATTTAAACAAGTAGTTAACAAGTTGTGATTTTGTACAGGACAAGAATATAATGGACATGCGCATTTTGGGGTTAATGAATTTTTGCCTGTAATATCAACACAATACTCAGATCGCGAAAAACTTATATCAAGCATCCGTGAAGTAGCTTCAACACTTGGATTCGCAACTGTTATCAAAAAATCAAAAAAGGATCGTTATGTTAGAATTGGTTGTGATCGAGGAGGGGAATATCGCATCAATAAACTGCCAGTAAAGAAACGAGATACTACAGTGAGAAGAACAACAGGAACTCGATTGATTCAATGCCCGTTTGAAATTTGGGGTAGAAGAAAAAGTAACGGATTCTGGGAGGTTGAGATAAAAAATCTGGAACATAATCATGACCCTTGTAATGACCTGTCAGGGCATCCATCTTATCGCCGATTTTCAAGAGAAGAATTTATTCGAATAAAGGAGATGACGCTGTCTGGAATTGCTCCTCGACAAATACTGACTTCTCTCCGCCAAAACAACACAAATCTTCAGGCTATTTCAAGAAGTATTTATAAAATGCAAGGGCCAAAATTCGAAAAGACAGCTTGCAAGGACGTTCAATGATTCAAACGCTCTTCGAAGAATTAGGACAAGGTGAGTTTCTTTATGATGTAAAACATGATCATGAGGGTAATCTGTCTCATTTGTTCATTTCACATCCTAAGTCGATCACGCTTACGAAAAATTATTCTTCTGTTTTTGTCATGGATTGCACTTATAAAACAAACAAGTATAAGATGCCGCTTCTCAATATCGTTGGAGTAACAAGTTTTAACACTACATTCTTTTCTGCTGTTATATTTTTACAAAAGGAAGAAGTAGGAGATTATGTGTGGGCCCTAGAATGTTTTGTGAAAATTTTAGGACTTCAGCGACAACCTTTAACAATTGTGACAGATAGGGAGTTGGCTTTACTGAATGCAATTAAAGTTGTCTTTCCAGATTGTTCTCATCTTTTATGTGCATGGCACATTGAAAAGAATATAATGGCAAAGTGCAAGAAAAATTTCAAAACAAAAGAAGAATGGGAAGAATTTATTTTGGATTGGACAAATGTGATGAAGTCACCTGGTGAAATGTCATTTTGCAGTTCTTGGGGTCAGCTTAGGGAAAAGTATAGTCACCAAGCACTTGTCATTGCCTACATTGAAAATAATTGGCTTCCATTTAAAGAAAAATTTTTCTATGCATGGACGAACAAAGTTATGCATTTTGGAAATCATGTTACTTCGAGGGTAGGGGGTGCTCATTCTAAACTCAAGAGATATCTTCAGGTCTCCACGGGTGACCTTCGTGGTGTAAAAGATAAACTTTGTCTTCTCATAGATAATGAATTTCAAGAAATAAAGGCACAACTTTCAGATGAGAAGATACGTGTACCGCACAAATTTCAGATTCCTTTATTTAAGGAAATTGTTGGTCATGTCTCCGTTTATGCACTTGGGGAGCTTTTAAAACAATATGAGTTGTCAAAATCTGATGCCTTATTGACATGTAAAGGTAATTTTACAAGCTCCATGGGTCTTCCGTGTGCTCACGATATTAAGGGAAGATTGCTGCCTATACAACTTGCTGATATTCATCCTCAATGGAGGCTTGACATACGGTCACTTATGAGCAGCGATGGTGAGAGAGATCAGATTGAAGGTTTGCTTAAAAAAGTTTACGATAACTATCATAAATTACCTCTGACGGAAAAAAATGTCATCCATGATCAACTTTCAAGAATTGTTGATCTTTCGGTTCCATTGGCTAATGAACCTAGGACTTGCCTTCACAAAGGAAGACCGTTGGGTTCAGTGAAAAGAAGAAATGAAAGTTCTACAACTCGTGATCCTTCTCTTTTCGAAATTATGGAGAAAACTCAGAATAGGCATAGAAAAATTTAGTAAGTTAAAATTTTGATACTTAGTTATATAATAGTCTTATCTAGTGTATTTAATCTTGTTTTAGTACGTCCTAATTTATCTTAATACTTTTTAATTATTTTGTTATGTTTTAATGTAGATTAAAGGACTATGGTGTTGTGCTGCTGCAATGCTTTTGTTGCTGTGCTAGTGTGTCAAGTACTAAAAGAGGTTGGTGTTTTTAATGATAATTGCAGCTATTTACTGAAGTTTTAGGACCTGAAGATTTATGATGTTCTGGGTTGTTGACAGACTTCAAGTTATCCTGGAATCTTCCTGAAATCTTGTTTCTTGGTGTATTTTTGTGATTTCTGTGATTTCTCACAGTATGTTTTATATATAGTCCTGAGGTTTATCGTGGTTCATGTATAATCCCAACACTTGGCATTGGAGTCCATATTGTTGGTGGAGGAGGGCCGCCGAAAGATTATGTCGAATAAGTCCAAATGTGCACATCTTGGTCAATTTGTATTTTGTTAGAATTAAAATCTGACATGTATCATTAATTTTGCCACATACTAGAGGAGCTCACAGACTTAATTATCAGAGACTTTGGTATCAATAGTAGGATTATTCTGAGATATGCTTGGGGTGGTAGATTTTCTGCAGTTCACCAAATGTTCTTATTTTCTTGTTTTTCTTTGTATCCTTATGCTTGAATATTGTCTTATCCAGTGTATTTAATCTTGTTTTAGTACGTCCTAATCTATCTTAATACTTTTTAATTATTCTGTTGTGTTTTAATGCAGGTTAATGGACTTTATGGTGCTGTCTGGTAAATTTGATCTGAGCTAGCCAATATTGCGAAAATGATTATGAAGACTATTGTTCTATTTAGTCTGAGATTTTGTTGATGATGTTATCAACTCAGTAATTATAATTTTCTAGTCGTATATTTATCTAATGATGTCGAATTAATTTCTGAGCAAGTATGTAAAGTTAGTCATTTCAGTTTATAAGGAATTTATCACTCTTAATGAAAGTCTGAGACTTATTTTTGTAGTATCTCTCTTTGTTCTTCTTGTGAATTTTGATTTTGATTTAAAAAATAAAAGATAGAGGAGAAAAGCTGGTATATTGCTCAAGGATATTTTGGTCTCAAATTTATACAGGGTGTGCAACAATAAACCAAGGGTGTGCATATATCAGCACCCTTTATTTATGGGTAAATTATCAAATTAGGCACTCACTTCACATCAATATATCATCCGGGGCACTCTCGAATTTTCAGTCTCATTTGAAACACTGTTTTCAGAAATTGTATCAGTCTTAAAAGTAAAAAGTTAAATTCGAAAACAAATCGACAGTTTGAGATGTGTTACTCATGGGGATTTAACACAATAGGCTATAGAGAATATGTAGGTACGATTAATTGAATTTCTGCGTTCAAAAAATGGCTATATATGTATATTTAGGGTTCTTCATATCCCATCTCTTCCACCATCAATTTTACCCATTTTCTGGATGCGGAAATTCAAATAATTGTACTTACATAATTTTTATAGCCTACTGTGTTAAAGCCCCATGAGTAACACTTCTTAAACTGTCGATTTGTTTTCGAATTTAACATTTTATTTTTAAGACTGATACAACTTCTGAAAACGGTGTTTCAAATGAGACCTAAAATTCGAGAGTGCCTCGGATGATATATCGGTGTGAAGTGAGTGCCCAATTTGATAATTAACCCGTTTATTTATACACAAAAATCTCGGGCCCAATTCTAAAAATAAAAACTATTTTTATCGAAACAAGAAATTTGGGGTGCAAAAATCTGTTTTCTAATTAAAAACAAAGAATTCTAATATTTTTGAATATCCCAAAATCAAAACAAAATATACTACTATTCTCGAAAAATCCCGAATGGGTAAAATACATAAAAAGTTTTGTTTTTAAATCAACTGAAATATTTATATTTAATTGCCCATAATTGATTTTTAAATTGCAAATAATTAAAATAATCATTCGCGAGACTTTGAATATTTTCAAATCATTCAAAACATTAAAATACCAAAACTGAAATATTTCGGTAGTTTTCACTCGAGTAAAATATTGGCGCAATTAAATACAGTTTTGATTTTTAAAAACTAAAAACAATTTTAAGAAAGACAATATAATAATATAAATCCTAACTTATCAGCTCGGACAAAATTTAAACAAATAAAATTATATATTTATATGCTCAACAATTTAAACCAGATAATTGCATGGTTTCACATATATTGCAAGAATGATATTCAATTAAATCTAAATTTAAAAATTCATATAATTCTAAAATAATTCAAATCTCAATTTATTTCGATTCACATAATCAGGCAGATGTTAATATTCACATAATTGCAGGAACTTAGAAAATTGCATAAAATTCAAATAGTTACACCTCAAAATATTATCCACATAATATTTCAAATAATCATATTCCGAACATCTCACTGGACCGAGAATTAATTATATAATAAAATAATTATTTTTGAAAATCCAACAAACTGGAATAAAATATAAAATTTTATTCCTTCCATTTTTATAAAATCACCAACAAAGTAATAAATAATTAATAAAAACCCGAGTCATTACACTAGTCTACATCGAAGCGTTAGGTGACTCAGCTGTTCAGTGCTCTTTTTCGAGCGACGGTGTAAGGGCTAGGTGACTTAGCTGTTAAGTGCTCTTTTTCGAGCGAAGGTGTAAGGTACGCCTTTCTTATCTTTTCTCGTTATTTATTAGTCGCTGGTTAATTGTGTATATGATCTTCGTGCATGCTATATTGTTGTAGTTTTGTTGGCCTGTTCTTATTTATATAATATAACTGCTCTATACATTGTTGCTATGATTTTCACTGTTAGCTTTTTCCAACACAGTGTGTGCGTGTGTGTCTGGTGGGAGTTGCAGTTGTGGTCATTGGTATAAGAGGGGTGAGGAGATGCAGGGAGAAGTAAAAAAAGAAGAAGAAGAGGGATGTTAGTTAGTTGTGATTGGGTTGGATCAAAGAGAGGCCGGAATCCGGCCGGGTTTGCATCGGTTCAGGCGGCTCTACCACTGAACAGGGGAGATGAGATGAGCTAAGAGGCTGAAAGGCATATGTTCAGCCTATTTGTATTTAAAGAGCTACAACTCAACTCTGATAAGAAAACTCAGTAAATAGCAAGTCATCGGAATCCGTACGAAGAAAGTCAAATGATTTATGGGAATTATATGTCAGATAAATTCCAGGATGCTGCTGCACACCACTGAAAGAAGTTCATTAATATGTTCAAGCCTCAGTGCACAAATAATCTTTTGTGGCACGTCCAGGAGTTCAGAAGATATAAAGTTTCTATACTTTATTTTATCAGAAGATTCCATTCAATGAAGAAGTACTTACAAGACGAAGACTCGACGAACAAACCAAATTCTTATTGTTTATTTGACGAAGAATATTTGATTTAACTAGATACAGATGAACCAGACAGTACATTCGTGTATCAGTTATTCAAATTAAATATTTGAAGTCAAGCAGAAGTGGTAGTTCGTTCGATCGAAAAATCAAGAAGAAGTTATTAAAATTTAATGAAGACAAGAAGCAGTTCTACCGAGGATTGAGTGATTAAATATTTAATAGACTATTATTTCACTTCTCAAATAATTATATTAATTATGTAATTTATTTATTAAATTAATTCACTCTCGAATTAATTTAATTTATGAATTTATATGATTAACTTAATTAAGTTGATAATTTTCTATTTAATATATACTACAAAATTACATTATTAATCACCTAAATCAAATCAGCAAGACAATCTACGATTGTCTTGCCGAGTGCACAACCAACTGCCAAGACATCTCCTTGCTTATAGTTTGTCTTGCCCTTGCTAGATTGTCTTTTCTACTTGTATTTGTCTTGTGTTTCCTTTGTCTTACAAGTACAAAGCTTTGCCTATATATATGGCTTAGTTTCTTCATTTCAAAATGTTCATCACTTTGATATTCAAAGTATTTGTAAGGCTTTCAAGTTGTTCGTAACTTGCTTGATCGTTATATCCACAGTTTTCTGTGCTTTGATAACCCGGTTGTTTTAATCACTAAATCTAGAATATACCCTGTCGAATCTATTCTACGAACTTTAGTGGACATTAAAACTGAACCTTATTAATTATATAACGACTTAAAACATTGTTATATTAATTAATTATAATCTGATTAACAAGTTATATTCCAATCAGATTCACTTCCGCGATTATTTGGTATCGATTGTATTCAACCCCCCCTTCTACAATCGTATTTGGACCTAACAATTGGCATCAAGAGCGGTTAATACGAATACACCGTATTAGATCCTATACACACTCTGTAACGTTTCAAATATTTTTTATTCGAATTAATTTTATTCCAAAAAATAATTCTGATTTAAAATATTTTTCTTTCAATAATCCAAATCTCATCCAAACACTATTCACTTTAAATCCTTAAACATGAGTACACAAAAGATTAGTAGCATTAAAATCCCACCGTTCAGCAAAGAACACTTTGGGCTATGGAAGGGGCACATGCTACTATTCCTCTGCACTGCGAACAGAAAATACATCGGGATTCTGAACAAGGGTGTTTCTCCGATGAATGTCATATTAGCACACGAAGAGGATGGTGTGTTAATACCTCATCAGACATTTCCAAAAGAACTTTCTGAGTATACAGATGAAGAGAATGAACATATGAACTTAGATGATACTCTTCAACTGATCTTAGTTGAATCCCTAGATCCTGTCATGTACAATGCTGTTGTTAATTGTACGAACGCGAAGCAAATCTGGGATACGTTAGAAATTATCAACGAAGGCTCAGAAGAAGTAAGAGAGAACAAGAAAGAGATACTAATGGCTCAGTATGAACAGTTTGGTTCCAGTCCTGGAGAAGGGATTTTAGAGGTGTTTATCAGACTTAATAATTTGATAAATAATTTAAATCTGAATGGGAAATACTATGACAAGAAAGAGGTCAACATGAAGTTTCTCTTAACCCTTCCTGAACATCTGGAACACAGAATCACTGCTATCAGGGAAAGTAGAGATCTGAATGAGATTTCTCAGGAGAAACTCTACGGAGTTTTGAAAACTTATGAACTGGAGCAAGTTCAAAGTAAGCAGAGATATGGCTGGGGTAATACACTGAACCATTCAAGAGCTCTAGTTGTTGAATAACCTACACCGGAAGAAAAGAAGGATGTTGTTGTTCCTTCTAAGGCCATTCAGGAATTTGTTGTACCTGAGATGGGTCAGACTGCTTCTTCCAGTGGTGATGAAGAGGTCTATACAATGGAAGAGCTAGAACAGTTAGAAGATCAATCTCTATCACTGTTTGCCAAGAAATTTGGAAACATGAGATTCAAGAAGAACCCCTCCTACAAGTACAAACCTACTGTCAACAGGTTTCAAAAATGAAAGGCATATGTTAAGCCTATTTGTAATTAAGAGGAATCAACTCAACTCTGATAAGAAAGCAAGTAAATAGCAAGTACTGTTATCCGGAATCCGTACGAAGAACGTCAAATGATTTATTGAAGATTTTATGTCAGAAGAATTTCAGGATGCTGCTGCAAACCACTGGAAGAAGTTCATTAATATGATCAAGCCTCAGTGTACAAATAATCTTTTGTAGCACGTCCAGAAGATCAGAAGGTATAAAGTTTAAATACTTTATTTATTCAGAAGATTCCATATTGTGTCAACAAATGAAGATGAACTAAGAAGACGAAGAATCGACGAACAAGCCACCGCCTAATTGTTTAATTGACAAGGAATATTTAATTCAGCTAGTTACAGATGAACCAGACAGTACATTTGTGTATCAGCTCATCCGGTTAAATATTCTGAGTCAAGAGAAGGTGGTCGTTCAATCAAGTCGAAGATCATATTAAAGAAGACTGAAGACTCTGCTGAAGAAGGAAAAGGATAATTAATTATCTAATTAATTATTTCACTTCTCAAAATAATTATATTGGATGTGTAATTTATTTATTAAATTAATTCTATCTCGAATTAATTTAATTTATGAATCTATGCATTTAAAATAATTAAGTGAATATTAATTGGTTAATTAATTAAAGGGAAAATGGATTGTCTACTTGAATTACACAAGGAAAGACAATCTATTTGATTGTCTAGTTGAAAAACAAGAAGGAAAGACAATCTAATTGATTGTCTAAGTGTTAAAACACAAGGAAAGACAATCCAAGGCATTGTCTTGCTAAAACATGCAAGGTAAGACAATCCAGTGGATTGTCTTGCTGTTTTAAGCAAGGTAAGACAATCCAAAGGATTGTCTTACCGACTGTTGCCTTCTCACAACACGGCAAGACAATCTCCTAGATTGTCTTACCGCATTTCTTCCCCCTCCTTGACACGGGAAGACAATCCTTGTGATTGTCTTACCGCCTGTAGCAATTGTCTTGCCTTGGTAGCTTGCAAGACAATCTTTATGATTGTCTTGCCGATTGTAGAACAGTAAGACAATCTCCCAGATTGTCTTACCGCACTTCTCAATTGTCTTACCGACCCCTAGATTGTCTTGCCCACGGATTTCATTGTCTTACTAGTTGTAGACAATTAATTTAATTGTCTTACAAGCTCTAAAATAGCAAGACAAAGTGCCAAATTGTCTTAGCAAGCTAGGGATTGTCTTTGCCACCATTGTCTTACTAGTTCAAGGGTTTTGCCTATAAATATGGCTCTCCCTCATTCATTTCTTCTTGTTCAAAGTATTGTAAAAGCTTTCAAGTTGTGCTAAACTTGCTATTCGTTAAAACCGCAGTTTACTGTGCTTTGATCATTCGGTTGTTTTGTTCCACCGAGTTAGAATACTTTCTGTCAAATTTATTCTACGAACTAGTGGACATTAAAACGAACCATATTAATTATATAACGACTTAAAACATTGTTATATTAATTAATTTTAATCTGATTAACAAGTTACATTCCAATCAGATTTATTCCGCCGCGATTATTTTTAGTGACGATTGTATTCAACCCCCCCTTCTACAATCGTTCCAGGACCTAACAATTGGCATCAGAGCGGTTGATACCATTTTACCGTATCAGATCCTATACACACTCTGTAACGTCCAAATATTTTTTTATTCGAATTAATTTTATTCCAAAAATTAATTTTGATTAAAAATATTTTTCTTTCAAAAATCCAAATCTCTTCCAAACACTATTCACTTCAAATCCAAATATTTTAATTCGAATTAATTTTTATTTTAAAAATTAATTTTGATTTAAAATATTTTTCATTCAAAAATCCATTTCTCATCCAAACACTATTCACTTTAAATCCTTAAAAATGAGTACCCAAAAGATTAGTAGCATTAAAATCCCACCGTTCAGCCAAGAACACTTTGGCCTATGGAAAAGGCACATGTTCCTATTCCTCCGAACAGCGAACAGAAAATACATCGGGATTTTGGACAAAGGTGTTAGTACTCCGATGAATGTCATATTAGCACACGAAGAGGATGGTGTGTTAATACCTCATCAGGTCATTCCGAAAGAACTTTCTGAGTACACAGATGAAGAGAGTGAACAGATGAACTTAGATGACGCTCTTCAACTAATTTTGGTTGAATCTCTAAATCCAGTGATGTACAATGCTGTTGTAAATTGTACGAACGCCAAGCAAATCTGGGATACATTAGAGATTATCAATGAAGGCTCAGAGGAAGTTAGGGAAAACAAGAAAGAGATACTGATGGCTCAGTATGAACAATTTGGTTCCAATCCCGGAGAAGGGATTTCAGAAGTGTTTATCAGACTTAATAATTTGATAAATAATTTAAATCTGAATGGGAAATTCTATGACAAGAAAGAGGTCAACATGAAGTTTCTTTTAACACTTCCCGAACATCTGGAACACAGAATCACTGCCATCAGGGAAAGCAGAGATCTGAATGAGATTTCTCTGGAAAGACTCTACGGAGTTTTGAAAACTTATGAACTGGAGCAAGTTCAGAGTAAACAGAGATATGGCTGGGGTAAAACACAGAACCATTCGAGAGCTCTAGTTGTTCAGTCACCTGCACCGGAAGAAAAGAAGGATGTTGTTGTTCTTTCTAAAACCACTCAGGAATTTGTTGTACCTGAGATGGGTCAGACTGCCTCTTCCAGTGGTGACGAAGAGTTCTATACAATGGAAGAGCTAGAACAGTTAGAAGATCAATCTCTATCACTGTTTGCCAAGAAATTTGGAAACATGAGATTCAAGAAGAACCCCTCTTACAAGTACAAACCTACTGTGAACAGGTTTCAGAAAGGAGGTTATTCATCTTCTACGAGCAAAGGAGGATACAAGACTGGGATGGTCGATAGAAGCAAATTCAAATGCTTCAACTGTGGTGAACCTGGACACTTTGCAACTGAATGCAAACAGCCCAAGGTTCAAGGAAAGAGAAAAGATTCGTACGATGAGCTGAAGCAGAAGTATAATGCACTAGTGAGAAAGCATCAGGGTGCTTCTGGAAATCAAAGTTTCAAAAGCAAGTCTTATCTGGCAGAAGGGAAAAGCTGGGATGATACAGACAGTGATGAAGAAGAGCAGATAGGGAATGTTGCTCTCATGGCTAATGCTGGATCATCTTCACCTCCTCCTGCTGGAAGCTTTCAGGTAGATCCTACATGCCCTAAACTTTTTATGCAATTAGGACTTGAAAGAGATGATGCTATTAAAAAGATGAAAGCTGCCAATCTTAAAATTGATACTTTAGTCTTAGAAATTCATGCTTATAAGATGAATGAGATGAAAGTATTAAAACCTAAAATAGAACAATTGACTATGGATTTAGGATTACAATGTGCTAAAGTCAAAGTTCTAGAGAAAGGTGAGATTGCTTTAAGACTTCAGCTAGACGAAGAGAAAGTGAAATGTAAAGCCTTTAAGGATGCCTCCATGATAGTCAAAGAACTTAATGATAAACAAGAGATCAAGAGAACTGTTGGAATAGGTTTTGACTATAACAAATCTGTAGGTAAGGCTAGTAACATTACTCCTTTTAAGAAGAGTGCTGAGGAGAGAGGGATTCCTTTTGTTTTGAAAGATTCCCCTAAACCTTTGTTTAAAACCTCAGAAGCTGAACCTCTTTTAGAGACTCCTGTTGTCATTAGATATGAACTCAAACAGGAAGACCTTAAATTGAAAGAGAGTAATGAGAAGAGAGATGAGATCCTGACATCACTGAAACCAATCAAAGTGAAAGGCAATGTTAGGTTGCCTAAAGCTGGTTTAGGTGTCAACTCTGAGAGAACTAAATTCAACAAGCCTAATAATTTTGTGAATAGTAAGAACAAGAACAATAGATGTCATTCTACTGAAAACTTTAAATCTGATAACAAGGTTAGAGTAGAATCTATTGATGTTCCTACTACTATGACTGATACTCCTGTTGTTTCTGCTTTTGATGCATGTCATAAATCTTGTAGTGTTGATAATTGTATGACTTGTGCTTTCAATTTGATGTCTGCTTATTTTAAAAATTTGCATGCTAAAAATGAAAACACATCACCTAGACAACACACAAACAACAAGCATGCTAGATCAAAGACTGCTAGTCCTACTCGTGTTAGGAAGGAGACTTATGTTCCAAAGCCTAAAACCAAGGTTTATAAGGCTGTTGTTAAGGAAGTAAGTTCAGTCAAATCAGAACCAAGTATCAGTCCAAGAGGCTCTGTTGTTACACCTGATAGAAATCAGTTCTTTAAGTTTGCTGGACCCAATCAAGTGTGGGTCCCAAAGAATGTTTAATCAAGTTGTCTTTTGCAGGGTGCCAGTGGAATTGTTCGTGTTACCTGGGTGCTTGACAGTGGAGCGTCAATGCACATGACTGGCAATAAATCCCTGCTGGAAGACATAAGAGAAGGAGCTGGCCCTACAGTCAGTTTTGCTGATAATAGCAAAGGTCGTACTGTGGGATATGGCAAGTACAAAATTGGAAGAATCATCATAGAG
The DNA here is from genome assembly GCF_001625215.2 of Daucus carota subsp. sativus. Lineage (NCBI taxonomy): Eukaryota > Viridiplantae > Streptophyta > Magnoliopsida > Apiales > Apiaceae > Daucus > Daucus carota. The sequence goes on along the minus strand of NC_030385.2, from coordinate 18,171,775 downwards.
GATGTTGCTTTAGTTGAAGGACTTCAACATAGTCTCCTGAGTGTCAGTCAGTTTTGTGACAAAGGATATTATGTTCATTTTGAAAAAGAGATATGTATCATCAAACATATCAAGGATAAGCGTCCTTCACTATGTGGCGTAAGGAAAGGCAACATATACGTAGCTGATTTGTCTTCAGGACCAGGAAACAAAGTTCACTGTTTCTACGCTAAAGCGTCTGCTGAAGATAGTTGGTTATGGCATAAGAAGCTCTCACACCTCAACTTCAAAACCATGAACTCTCTAGTCAAGAGAGATCTAGTGAGAGGTTTGCCTTCCCTGGAATTCTCAACTGATGATCTCTGTGAAGCTTGTCATATGGGAAAAGCGAAGAGAGCATCTCACAAAGGCAAGACCATCAATACCATTACAGATCCACTTCATTTACTGCATATGGATTTGTTTGGCCCCGTAAATGTTGCATCAATTGATGGAGGAAGATATGCCTTGGTTATTGTGGATGACTTCTCGAAATTTACTTGGGTTTACTTCCTTACTTCTAAGGATGAAACTCCGTTGACAGTGATTGATCATATAAAGTTAGTTGAATTGGATAAGGGTGTGCCAGTGAAAGCTGTAAGGTCAGATAATGGCACGGAATTCAAGAATCAAACTCTAATCAACTTTTACTCTGAAAAGGAAATTAGAAGGCAGTATTCAGCACCAAGGACTCCTCAGCAGAATGGAGTCGTCGAAAGAAAGAATCGTACGTTGATTGAAGCTGCAAGGACAATGATTGCTGAAGCAAAGCTTCCTCTGTACTTTTGGGCTGAAGCTGTGTCTACTGCCTGCTATACCCAGAATAGAACTTTGATCAACAAGGATCATATGAAAACTCCCTTTCATCTGTATAACAACAAGAAACCTTATGTCAAACATCTTCATGTCTTTGGAGCCAAATGTTATGTTCTCAAAGATGGAGAAGAGAACTTGAACAAGTTTGAACCAAAGGCATCTGAAGCAATTTTTGTTGGTTATACTAATAATGCTTATAGAGTTTTTGTAATTGATTCTCTGTCAGTGAAAGTTAGTGTCAATGTTACATTTGATGACACTAAACTTCCAAGTATACAATCTGCTGATCCATCTGAATCTCTGAAGTTTGACAACTATCCAGATTCAGATGATGATGTGCCACCTGAGGTTGCAACAGGTGATGTCATCAATAATGATAATGATCCAGGCAATGGTGGAGGAAATGGCAATAATGCTGGAGATTCCACTGATGCTAGTGGTGGATCATCAAGTCAACCTGGCAACAACTCAGGGGGAGCTGGTGGATCAACTAGTCATACACATCAGCTTACTGATAATACTGCTGAATCATCAAGGACACAACTTCCAAGGGAAAGGATTTGGAGCAGAGATCATCCCTTTGATCTTATAATTGGTGATCCTGATGTTGGTGTAAGGACTAGAAGTGCTACGACAAATGAATGTCTATTCTCTGGTTTTCTATCACAATTAGAACCAAAGAAAATAGATGAAGCACTTGCTGATCCTGATTGGGTTCTTGCCATGCAAGAAGAACTCAATCAATTTGAGAGACAAGAAGTCTGGGCCCTGGTTCCAAGGCCAAAAGGAAAGTCTACAATTGGATCTAGATGGGTCTTCCGTAACAAGTTAGATGGTGATGGCATTGTTGTAAGAAACAAAGCCAGACTGGTCGCAAAAGGTTATTCTCAAGAAGAAGGAATTGATTACGATGAAACCTATGCTCCAGTTGCTCGTCTTGAAGCCATCAGAATATTCCTTGCATTTGCTGCACATTCCAACTTCAAAGTTTATCAGATGGATGTGAAGAGTGCATTTCTGAATGGAAAGCTAGAAGAAGAAGTATATCTGGAACAGCCCCCTGGCTTTGAGAATCCAGAATTTGCTGATTTTGTTTACTACTTATTCAAAGCTGTCTATGGGCTCAAGCAGTCACCAAGGACATGGTATGACACTCTCTCTGAATTTTTAATTGAAAACAATTTCATTAGAGGTGTCATAGACAAAACTCTCTTTTACAAATTGCATGATAATAATATGATATTTGTTCAAATATATGTTGATGATATTATATTTGGTTCTACTAACGATAACTTGTGCAAGAGGTTTGCTAAGTTAATGCAGAGTAATTATGAAATGAGTATGATGGGTGAGCTGTCCTACTTTCTTGGTCTTCAAGTAAGCCAAAAGGAAGATGGCATCTTCATTTGCCAGTCAAAGTATGTCAGAGATCTTCTGCGAAAGTACAATCTAGAAGACTCTTCTCCGGCAAAGACACCCATGGCCACTGCCACAAAGCTTGACCAGGATAAATCTGGTAAGAAAGTTGATATCTCAAGCTATCGAGGTATGATTGGCTCTTTACTCTATCTCACTGCTAGTAGACCAGATATTATGTTTGCAACATGTTTGTGTGCTAGGTTCCAAGCTGATCCTAAAGAATCACATCTTATAGCCGTCAAAAGAATCTTTAGATATCTTAAGGGTACACCTGGTTTAGGTATTTGGTACCCTAAGAATACTGGTTTTGACTTAACCGGCTATACAGATTCTGATTATGCAGGATGCAGGATTGATAGGAAAAGTACGTCTGGAAGCTGTCAATTTCTAGGACGTCGGTTAGTTTCCTGGTACAGCAAGAAGCAGCATTCAGTGTCTACTTCTACTGCTGAAGCTGAGTACATAGCTGCTGGAAGCTGCTGTGCTCAGATACTGTGGATCAGAAACCAATTGAATGATTATGGGATTTCTGTCGACAAAATTCCAATATTTTGTGACAACACAAGTGCCATAGCCATTTCCAACAATCCGGTTCAACATTCCAGAACCAAGCACATAGATATCAGGTATCATTTTATTCGAGAACATGTCATGAATGGTACAGTGGTGTTACATTTTGTGCCCACGGCTGATCAAATCGCTGACATCTTCACTAAACCACTTGATGAATCCACTTTCTCTAAGTTGGTTTGTGAGCTAGGGATGTTAAATATGACATGATTCTCATTGTATATATTTTTAATATGCCTCATATATTTTTATATAATTTTGTGAATTTTCTGTGTATTTATAGGTATTTTATTAGATTTTATATGATTGTCTGTATATTATTTGATAATTATCTGTGTAATTATGCATGTTTATATGTTTACCTGTAATTTTCTAATTGCCTGATTACTCCCCTGTATAATTCTCTATGCATTTAGATAATTATTTGTATTTATTTTGTATTTTTCAAAATTAGTTAAGCATAAATATTTGAATTTAAGTTAATTCATTTTTATGAATTAAAGTTAAGTTCATAAGTATTTATATTTAATTAAAGTTGAATTTTACAAAATATATGTGTAATATTTAATATTGTTTTTATTTTAGATTTTTGATTTAATGTGCAAAACATTTTATTTCGAAAATTAATCAAAAATCACCTTAATATATATTTTTTTCGTTTGTTTTTATTCAGAAAAACTCGGCAAGACAATTTATTGTCTTATTGAAAACTCGGCAAGACAATTCCTGTAATTGTCTTACCGAATTTTTCAAATGTTAAATGTCTTTTTCTGTTTTTATTCACGGCAAGACAATTAATCAAATTGTCTTACCGAATTTTGTTTGCATATCTTCTCACGCACTCTTCTCAGGGTCGGCAAGACAATCTAACGGATTGTCTTACCGAGTTTTGAACTCGTAAGACAATCTGCCAGATTGTCTTACCGAATTCAAAACCCTTAAGACAATCATATAAATTGTCTTACTCCCCATTTCTTTCATCTTCTTCATCCATACGCGTATATACACACTTAGTTTCTCGAGTTTTTCAAGTTTTAATCCATAAAAACTTGCTGTTCTTCGTTTTCAAGTAACGTATAACTTGCTGGTGTGATTTATTTGGTTGTTTACTACCGTTACGCTGCCGGATTTTCACCGGAATCTTACCCGCTTTCCCGAGTTTCGATCGGAGTTTTCTGGAGTTTGGGGATCGTTTTTACACTGAGATTCTTGCGTATACAGTCGATTTGAATGGACTAAACTGTTGTTTTTAGTTCGAATTAAGGAGAAAAGCCCTCGTTTTTGATTATTGGGTTTTCGAAATTAGGGTTTCTGGTTGTTTAATTTGGGGGTTTTCGATTTCTGAGGCATTTGTGGAGATAGTTGAACTGATTTTGGAGTTTTGGTTCAAGTTGGATTGAATTTTCACGCTTTAAATTAATTAAATTTTAATTCGAGATTAAATCAATATTTCGAATTATTAATTAATTAATTAATTGTTAATTAATTATCAAGTGAAATTTGCGAGAAATTTGAGAAGTATCGTTTAATTTGATAAATTCTCGCTTAATTCATTTCATAATTATACAAATGGCTGGAAAATTTGTAATCCAAGAGACCAATTACAATGCTTATCTGGATCCTGAGGTTTGCCCGAGCCGGTTCAAGCACTGGGTGAGATTTCTGAATGAACAATGTATAGCCAGTACTGCCCTCACCGCATCTGCAGAGTTACAGATACAGCCTCTCTACGACTTCTACTCAACCGCGCTGAATTCTACACTGCTAGAAGAGTACAGGATGATCGGAGATATAAGGCTTGGTGATGTGAACGGCCGAAGGAGTATTTTGATTACATCTGATGATGTTAATCGTGTTTTGGGTTTTCCTAGGGGCAACTTTGCTGAAGTTCCTGAAGAACCAGAGTTGGTACAGTTCTTTCAGACCATACAGTACCAAGGAGATATCAATCTGCCCAAGATGTCTAAGGGTCATTTGAAGCCTGAGTGGGAGATTTTCTTTGACACCTTGGCTAAGGTGTTCTCTCCTACAGATCGCAGAAACTTCCACAACATCTCCAACATCCTTCAGGTTTTTGGACTTTGCATTGCTTATAATCGTCCAATTGATTTTGGCAAGATAATTCTGAAGGAGATTCTTAGGAAAATGGGGCCACTGATGAGTCGATCAGTGGAGAACAATGATAAAGTTGAATGCTTCTACCCTCGGTTTCTTATGCTGCTTTTGAATGACAAGATGACGGAAGCTGATAAGAACTTCTACTTCAACAGTGAACGAGCTTTGGTCAAGAAGGCCAGTACTAAGTTGGTGAATAAGCTCGCTAAATCTAAGAAGCACCTTTCTGTTCCACTTGTAGTCACTCCATTCATGTCAGAGATGTTCAACGCCCCGTTGGCACCTCTTCAGTTTAATGTGGCTCAACCTGAACCCCTTCAACAACAACAACCTCACCAGCATCAACAGCAACCCCTGCAACAGCTACTTCAACCACAACAACCACAACAATCTCCTCAACCATCACCTCAACAATCACCTACTCAATCACCTATCCACCACCAACAAGAAATCCCTTCAGTTGAAGATGAGCCTTTACAATTCAACTTCTTTGAAAATCATCCATCTTCATCTGAACCTATAATACCCCTCACTCAAACACAATACTCTCCACAAACACAATCAACCTCACAACCACTACCATCAGAATCTGCTGTCAACCCTGGACTTCAGGAATTCAGAGATAACTTACAGGTAGCTCAGGTACTTACTGACTTCTCATCTAACTTTAATGTTGATATATCTGATTATGGTTGTAACTTTGATTTGTTTTGTCAGCCTACCAGCAATGAACCTGACAACACACAGGTTCATAACCAAGCTGAAGATTCTCTTCAACAAATATTCTCTTCTCCAAACACAACAAACATCACTACTACGAAACCTGTTCGTAAAGTAGCCCGGAAAAGGAGTGGGAGTGCTTTTGTGTCTGAACCCGCAGCTCTGTCTTCTCTAAAGAAGCAAAGGGTGGAAACCTCTAAGACAACTGCAGCCTCATCCTCGCCTTCTCAAAAGGGCTTGGACACTGATATGGCAATACAGTCTCTGGAGTCATTCTCTCAACAGAGTGAACCCATTGAAGTTGACCGTCCAGCCACGGTAATCTGTACAGAGTCAAGCACTGATCTAGCACTCACTCTAGTGCAAAATCAAGCCAATACACAGGTTACTACACTTTCTGAGAGCACAGTTTTTCAAAACCAATTTACTATGTATGAAAAATTTGCTGATCATTCTTTCTTTAATGATCAGGAGCTGCTTGGCAATGTGCAAGTACATCTGCCGTCAATGGCATCCGGAGGACAATTTGTTCCTCCACTACCTTTGAACCCATCTCAGGGAACATTGGTAGTATATACAGGTACTTCTGGAGCTATGAGTGACTCGAGTGATGAAAGGCAAACACCGAGCGATACACATGCACGAGAGGCTAGTGAAACAGCTTTGAGTGTACGTGAGGTGAGTGCACACACTAACACAGCTCTTTTTGAGGAACAGATTGCAAGGTTACAAGCTGAACTTGCAAGAATGATTGCGGAGAATGAAAGGTTGAAAGGTGCACAACTGGTCACCTTAGAGAAGAAAGTAGAGGAGGAGCCATCCAGTACTTACAGGGATGAGCTTAGAGCTGATATCAAGAGTTTAACTGTCGAGATGAGATCCAACCATGAGCTCTATATGTCTAAATTTGATGAAATCGACAGTAAACTGGATCAACTTCTCAGTAACTCCAAGTCTGATGATCCAACCTCCAGAGAGGATCCCTCAACTAAGGGGGAGAATAGAAACAAGGGAGGAGAAGACAAAGGAAACAGCTCCAATCAAAGCAATAAAGGGAACACAAACACCAACACTTCTGATTCTGCACCTGGCAGAGAATCTGAAAAGTCTAAAGGCAAGCAACCCATGCATCAACAGGAAGACAATTATGATGCCTTTCCTAAGGAAATGGATGATGATGATGTGTTTGATGCCACTTACTGTCAGAATCAAGAAGAGGGTGTATTTGATGAAGCTTATCTGTTCCAGACAGAAGAGGAGGCTGTAGATCTTGAACATGAAGAGTTGGTGAGAAAGTTCAAGATGGAAAATGAAGCTAGGAAGCGAAAGCTCAGGGACTTTCAGAAGCTCCTAGAAGACAAGCTGATTACTGAAGAAGAAATCAAGAAGGAAAAGCAGAAAATCTATGATGCTGCCTGTGTGCAGAAGAATCTTGATATTAAGCACAAAGTTGGTAAGAGTTGGGACATTGCACGGAGAATCATCAATGGACCTCAAAGGGAACCCTTCGACGACAAGAAGTTCATGTCTTTGATCTATGATCTAAGGGAGGTAAACCCTGATGAGGATTTATTTATGCATGCTCTATCTCTTGAACTGTGGTACATTACTGTTGCAGTCAGGAATCTGCTAGATCAATGGGAACTCATCATATACACAAGGAGGAACGGGACATTCAGACTCTCAGTTGAATTCTTAAAGTCATTTAAAGTAACTGAGCTCTGGGTGCTTCGTAACAAAGTTAAAAGAAGCTCTAATTTGAATGAACTCCTTCGAGACAAGCTGATGGAACATGCTGAATTCAATAGTCCTCAGATTGTCAAGAAACCTTATTGTTTGAAGTTCATCAATGACGACGTCATAAATACTGTGTATTTGAATGATGAAGCATTCCCAAAGTATCCTGTGAACCAACTGATTCTTGCATCTACTCTCCTACGAACCAAGGGATTCGCTTCTAAAGAGAAGGCTGATGCTGATAGTGTTATCTCTGACTATTGTCTTCGGAATGGTATTTCTAAATACACAAGGAAGATGAAGCAAGTCAAGAAGACTCAGCCTGCTGACTTTCAGGAGGACCCGGTGGATTTGGAAGTAATGCACCAACTGGCTCTGGCTAACGAAAGGAAGAAACGTGGTGAAGCCACTACTGCAGAAAAGCCATCCAGGGAAGAACCTTCAACTCCTATTCTTCACAATTCTGATTCTGAAGAAGGAGAAGTTGATCTATAGATTATAGGGTATTGTAATATCTGTTCCAAAGGAACACCCCTTTTGTAATCTATTTTATTATGTTTGAATCTGGTAAATGTTTAATGAATACCAGAAACTTTTGCTATTTATCTTTCAATGTTTAATCCTTTGTCTTATCAGTTAGTTGAGTTATCCTCTCGATAATTTGCATGTTATGTTAACAAACAAATAGGGGGAGATTGAAAGGCATATGTTAAGCCTATTTGTAATTAAGAGGAATCAACTCAACTCTGATAAGAAAGCAAGTAAATAGCAAGTACTGTTATCCGGAATCCGTACGAAGAACGTCAAATGATTTATTGAAGATTTTATGTCAGAAGAATTTCAGGATGCTGCTGCAAACCACTGGAAGAAGTTCATTAATATGATCAAGCCTCAGTGTACAAATAATCTTTTGTAGCACGTCCAGAAGATCAGAAGGTATAAAGTTTAAATACTTTATTTATTCAGAAGATTCCATATTGTGTCAACAAATGAAGATGAACTAAGAAGACGAAGAATCGACGAACAAGCCACCGCCTAATTGTTTAATTGACAAGGAATATTTAATTCAGCTAGTTACAGATGAACCAGACAGTACATTTGTGTATCAGCTCATCCGGTTAAATATTCTGAGTCAAGAGAAGGTGGTCGTTCAATCAAGTCGAAGATCATATTAAAGAAGACTGAAGACTCTGCTGAAGAAGGAAAAGGATAATTAATTATCTAATTAATTATTTCACTTCTCAAAATAATTATATTGGATGTGTAATTTATTTATTAAATTAATTCTATCTCGAATTAATTTAATTTATGAATCTATGCATTTAAAATAATTAAGTGAATATTAATTGGTTAATTAATTAAAGGGAAAATGGATTGTCTACTTGAATTACACAAGGAAAGACAATCTATTTGATTGTCTAGTTGAAAAACAAGAAGGAAAGACAATCTAATTGATTGTCTAAGTGTTAAAACACAAGGAAAGACAATCCAAGGCATTGTCTTGCTAAAACATGCAAGGTAAGACAATCCAGTGGATTGTCTTGCTGTTTTAAGCAAGGTAAGACAATCCAAAGGATTGTCTTACCGACTGTTGCCTTCTCACAACACGGCAAGACAATCTCCTAGATTGTCTTACCGCATTTCTTCCCCCTCCTTGACACGGGAAGACAATCCTTGTGATTGTCTTACCGCCTGTAGCAATTGTCTTGCCTTGGTAGCTTGCAAGACAATCTTTATGATTGTCTTGCCGATTGTAGAACAGTAAGACAATCTCCCAGATTGTCTTACCGCACTTCTCAATTGTCTTACCGACCCCTAGATTGTCTTGCCCACGGATTTCATTGTCTTACTAGTTGTAGACAATTAATTTAATTGTCTTACAAGCTCTAAAATAGCAAGACAAAGTGCCAAATTGTCTTAGCAAGCTAGGGATTGTCTTTGCCACCATTGTCTTACTAGTTCAAGGGTTTTGCCTATAAATATGGCTCTCCCTCATTCATTTCTTCTTGTTCAAAGTATTGTAAAAGCTTTCAAGTTGTGCTAAACTTGCTATTCGTTAAAACCGCAGTTTACTGTGCTTTGATCATTCGGTTGTTTTGTTCCACCGAGTTAGAATACTTTCTGTCAAATTTATTCTACGAACTAGTGGACATTAAAACGAACCATATTAATTATATAACGACTTAAAACATTGTTATATTAATTAATTTTAATCTGATTAACAAGTTACATTCCAATCAGATTTATTCCGCCGCGATTATTTTTAGTGACGATTGTATTCAACCCCCCCCCCCTTCTACAATCGTTCCAGGACCTAACAAAAAAGGAGGTTACTCATCTTCTACAAGCAGAGGAGGATACAAGACTGGGATGGTGGACAGAAGTAAGTTTAAATGTGTAAGTCTAAATGTAAAGACAACCCTATCTGTTACATAGGGATGATAACTCAACAATAGAACAGGACAAGTAAATAACACTACGCCTGCACCGGAATCGGAAGATACGAAGACAAAGGTTGAAGAAGCCATCTACAGTCTTGAAGGAATAAGTTCACTGTAAGAAGTTCATTAATATGTTCATGCCTCAGTGAAGAATAAAGATTGAAGTATTCAAGATTGTGGAAGCAATGAAGATGTTGTCCAAGTACTCGAAAGATTTCAGTGCAACCCCTGAAGCAAGATATGTCTATATCTTGGTTGGTTATTTATAATCAACAACCTGAAGCATATACTAACCCGGAACCGACTGATCAATGTTTACTGACAAAGACGGTACAATGTTTGACTTCAGTGTTAGTCGCTTGTGAACCAGACCAGTGCACTAAGCGTCAGCACGTACGGAGCTTTGCAAAGTATTTATCGATCGAAGAATTGATCCAGTCATATCAAGTCATTTGTTCCAAAGCCAAGCCAAGCCAAATGCCAGCTATGCCAAAGCTTACTGCTCAAATGCCATATGTCAAAGCTTCCACAGAAAGCCATATCAGGAAGTGACATTTTATATATGTGTGCACTTATATATTTGTATATGTACAAATATAAGTATATATGTATATATGTATATTTAATTAAATATAATATATATAATATATATGTATATATGTTTTTAAACATATGTATATGTATATTTATATGTATATATATTTAAATAAATATATATGTATATAGTATATGTATTTATATTTTATATAAACATTTATATAGTTAAGTGTGTATATATATATTATATTATGTGCATAAATATGTGTATATTTATATCTATAGGTAATTATATATATATATCCCTATATATATTTATATTTATATTTACATATAATTTTATGTATATTATATATATTTAAATATATGAGAATATATTTAAATATATGTATATATATATATATTACTATATGCTTATGTAAATATTATTTATATACATTTATATATATATCTTTATTTATACATATATTTATATAATATTATGAATATAATATAAATATATGGATGGAGCAAACTCAAGTCAATCTCAGTCAAAGGAGTGATAACAAGGAAAGCTCTTACAATGTGAGGAACAACATTTGACCGAAGTCAACAGCTCTTCCTTACTTAGAAGATTTTCTAAGTACATCACAATGGAGTATCTACACTCTTGAGGAGCAAACTTTGACCAAGTCAAAGTTCGTCCCAAGAGATGAGAGAGAACAAGGGAGCACCTTCACTATGGAGAAACTTTGAATTGGACTTAGAATATTTTCTAAGTCACATACATACAACACCATGGAAGCAACTTCACTTGGAGAGCAAACTTTGACCAAGTCAAAGTTTGCGCCTCCAAGCCATTCATGCAGTGGTGCACCTTGCTCTAACTTAGAAATTTTTCTAAGTACCATCACAAGTGAAGACATGCACTCTTGAGGAGCAAACTTTGACCAAGTCAAAGTTCGTCCCAAGAGATGAGAGAGAACAGGGGAACAACTTCACTATGGAGCACTAGTTGGAGTTTTCACTTAGAATTATTTCTAAGTCTTGGCTGAGTTACTGGGAAGCATAATTGGGGCGCAAACTTTGACCGAGTCAAAGTTGGCGCCACCACCCACACATACAAGGGCAAATACAAGCGAAACTTTACTCAAATATATTCTAAGTTGTTTACACAGTGAAGAGTAGAGGATGGCGCAAAGTTTGACCACCAAAGGCGCAACAATTGACCGAAACACTTAGAATATTTCTAAGTGATTTCTTACAGGGGAACACTGTACTGGCGCCACATTTGACTCACTACAGGCGCAAGTTTTGACCCTAGTTGTTCCAAGCGCAACTTTGGTCATTTGAAGTTAGTTTATTTCTGGACGTTTTTAATTTAACTACGGTTAAATCGAATCCGTCCAGGACGAACTCAAGTCGTCCAGGACGAACTCGTTAACCATGGTTAGTTTATGAAAGCCTATAAATATGTGATTGTGGTTCTCACAATTAACATCATCCTTCGGGATGGATGGCCAAGTGCTATGCACAAACTCTCTCAAATAAACACACACCCTAGCCTAGTTTTGTACCGTAAATATTTGTAGTGGATAGGGCTTGTAATATTTAGAGGAGTGGTCATTGTAGCCAACCTTCGGGTTTGGATTTGTAGCACCCTTCGAGGTATTTATCAATATACAGATATACCTTGGAAAATATTGTGTGTTGGTTTAATATTTTCATATCCTCAGAAACCGACCTAATAAATATCCGGAACACGAAACCCATTACAGAACTGCAATTTGTTTATCCGCAAGATTCGAAAGAATTTTAAATTGTAGTGAGTATCGTATTCAACCCCCCCTTCTACGATACTTTGGACCTAACAAAATGTTTCAACTGTGGTGAACCGGGACACTTTGCAACTGAGTGCAAGCAGCCCACGGTTCAAGGAAAGAGAAAGGATTCGTACGATGAGCTGAAACAGAAGTATGATGCCTTAGTGAGAAAGCATCAGGGTACTTCTGGATGTCAAAGCTTCAAAAGCAAATCTTATCTGGCAGAAGGCAAAAGCTGGGATGATACAGATAGTGATGAAGAGGAGCAGCTAGGGAATGTTGCTTTCATGGCTAATACTGGATCATCTTCACCTCCTCCTGCTGGAAGCTTTCAGGTAGATCCTACATGCCCTAAACTCTTTATGCAATTAGGACTTGAAAGAGATGATGTTATTAAAAAGTTGAAAGCTGCCAATCTTAGAATTGATACTTTAGTCTTAGATTCATGCTTATAAAGTGAATGAGATGAAAGTATTAAAACCTAAAATTGAACAACTGACTATGGATTTAGGATTACAAAGTGCTAAAGTTAGAGTTCTAGAGAAAGGTGAGATTGCTTTAAGACTTCATCTAGACGAAGAGAAAGTGAAATGTAAAGCCTTTAAGGATGCCTCCACTATAGTCAAAGAGCTTAATGATAAACAAGAGATCAAGAGAACTGTTGGAATAGGCTTTGACTATAACAAATCTATAGGTAAGGCTAGTAACATTACTCCCTTTAAGAAGAGTGCTGAGGAGAGAGGGATTCCTTTTGTTTTGAAAGATTCCCCTCACCCTTTGTATAAATCCTCAGAAGCTGAACCTCTTTTAGAAACGCCTGTTGTCATTAAATATGAACTCAAACAGGAAGACCTTAAAATGAAAGAGAGTAATGAGAAGAAAGATGAGATTATGACAAACCTGAAACAATTCAAAGTGAAAGGCAATGTTAGGTTGCCTAAAGCTGGTTTAGGTGTCAACTCAGAAAGGACTAAGTTCAACAAGCCTAATAACTTTGTGAATAGTAAGAACAGAGACAATAGATACCATTCTACTGAGAACTTTAAAACTGTTAATAATGTTAGAGTAGATACTGTTGATGTTCCTACTATTGTAAATGATATTCCTGTTGCTCCTGTATTTGATGCATGCCATAAATTTTGTGGTGTTGATAATTGTATGCTTTGTGCTTTCAATACTATGTCTGCTTATTTTAAGAATTTGCATGCTAAAAATGAAAACACGTCACCAAGACAACACACAAACAAAAAGTATGCTAGGACAAAGACTGCTAGTCCTCCTCGTGTTAGGAAGGAGACTTATGTTCCAAAGCCTAAAACTAAGGTTTATAAGGCTGTTGTTAAGGAAGTAAGTTCAGTCAAGTCTGAACCAAGTATCAGTCCAAGAGGCTCTGTTGTTACACCTGATAGAAATCAGTTCTTTAAGTTTGCTGGACCCAATCAAGTATGGGTCCCAAAGAATGTTTAATCAAGTTGTCTTTTGCAGGGTGCCAGTGGAATTGTTCGAGTTGTTTGGGTGCTTGACAGTGGAGCGTCAAGGCACATGACTGGCAATAGATCCCTGCTGACAGAAGTAAGAGAGGCAACTGGACCTACAGTTACTTTTGCAGATAATAGCAAGGGTCGTACTGTTGGATATGGCAAGTACAAAGTTGGAAGGATCATCATAGAAGAAATTGCACTAGTTGAAGGACTACAACATAATCTCCTTAGTGTCAGCTAGTTTTGTGACAAGGGTTATTATGTTCACTTTGAAAAGGAAATATGTATAATCAAACATACCAAAGATAAACGTCCTTCACTATGTGGCATCAGGAAAGGCAACATATTCGTAGCTGATTTATCTACTCGACCAGGAAATGAATATCACTGTTTCTATGCAAAAGCATCTGCTGAAGATAGTCAGTTATGGCATAAGAAACTCTCACACCTCAACTTCAAAACTATAAACTCTCTGGTCAAGAGAGATTTGGTGAGAGGTTTGCCTTCCCTGGAATTTACATCTGATGATCTCTGTGAAGCTTGTCAGAAAGGAAAAGCGAAGAGAGTATCTCACAAAAGCAAGACCATCAATAGTATCACTGATCCATTGCAGCTGTTGCACATGGATTTATTTGGCCCAGTGAATAGTATGTCAATTGATGGAGGAAGATATGCTTTGGTTATTGTGGATGACTTCTCAAAATTTACTTGGGTTTACTTCCTAGCTTCCAAGGATGAAACTCCCCTGACAGTAATTGATCATATCAAGAAAGTTGAATTGGAAAAGGGTGTTCCTGTAAAAGCAATAAGGTCAGATAATGGAACGGAGTTCAAGAATCAAACCTTAGTTAACTTTTACTCTGAAAAGGGAATCAACAGACAGTACTCAGCAGCAAGGACTCCACAACAAGATGGAGTCGTCGAAAGAAAGAATGTACACTGATTGAAGCTGCTAGAACAATGCTTGCTGAAGCAAAGCTTCCTCTGTACTTTTGGGCTGAAGCTGTGAGCACTGCCTGCTACACCCAGAATAGAACTTTGATCAATAAGGATCACATGAAAACTCCCTTTCAGCTGTATAACAACAAGAAACCATATGTCAAACATCTTCATGTCTTTGGAGCCAAGTGCTTTGTTCTTAAAGATGGTGAAGAGATTTTGAGTAAGTTTGAACCAAAGGCATATGAAGCAATCTTTGTTGGTTATACCAATATAGCTTATAGAGTTTTTGTGATTGACACTCTGTCAGTGAAAATTAGTGTCAATGTTACATTTGATGACACTAAACTTCCAAATCTACAATCTGCTGATCCATCTGAGTCTCTGAAGTTTGACAACTATCTAGATTCTGATTCAGATGATGATATGCCACCTGCGGTTGCAACAGGAGATGACAACAATGATGGTGATGATCCAGGCAATGGTGGAGGAAATGGTGGAAACACTGGAGATTCCACTAATGCTAGTGGTGGATCATCAAGTCAACCTGGCAACAACTCAGGGGGAGCTGATGGATCAACTAGTCACACAATTCAGCTTAATGATAATCCTGCTGAATCATCAAGGACACATCTTCCAAGGGAAAGGATTTGGAGCAGAGATCATCCCTTTGATTTAATTATTGGTGATCCTGATGCTGGTGTCAAGACTAGAAGTGCTACGACAAATGAATGCCTATTTTCTGGTTTTATATCTCAACTAGAACCAAAGAACATAGATGAAGCACTTGCTGATCCTGATTGGGTTCTTGCCATGCAAGAAGAACTCAATCGATTTGAGAGACAAGAAGTCTGGGCCCTGGTTCCAAGGCAAAAAGGAAAATCTATAATTGGAGCTAGATGGGTCTTCCGTAACAAGTTAGATGGTGATGGCATTGTTGTGGGAAACAAAGCCAGACTGGTTGCAAAAGGTTATTCACAAGAAGAAGGAATTGATTACGATGAAACCTATGCTCCAGTTGCTCGTCTTGAAGCCATCAGAATATTTCTTGCATTTGCTGCACACTCCAACTTCAAGGTTTATCAAATGGATGTGAAAAGTGCATTTCTGAATGGAAAGCTGGAAGAAGAAGTATATCTGGAACAGCCCCTGGCTTTGAAAATCCAGAGTTTGCTGATTTTGTATACTTCCTATTCAAAGCTGTCTATGGACTCAAGCAGTCACCAAGAATATGGTATGACACTCTCTCTAAGTTTTTAATTGAAAACAATTTTACTAGAGGTGTCATAGACAAAACTCTCTTTTACAAATTGCATGATAAGGATATGATATTTGTTCAAATATATGTTGATGATATTATATTTGTTTCTACTAACGATAACTTGTGCAAGAGACTTACTAAGTTAATGCAGAGTAACTATGAGATGAGTATGATGGGTGAGCTGTCCTACTTTCTTGGTCTTCAAGTAAGCCAAAAGGAAGATGTAATTTTCTAAGTGCTCCCGTACTCCCCTGTAATATTCTCTAGGCATTTAGATAATTATTTGTATTTATTTTGTATGTTTCAAAATGAATTAAGCATAAATATTTGAGTTTAAGTTAATTCATTTCATTGAATTAGAGTTAAACTCATAAATATTTATATTTAATTAAAATTGGTATTTACAAAATATTTGTGTAATATATAGTATTGTTTTTATAGATTTTTGATTTTTAGTGCAAAATGTTTCACCTTTAAAATCAATCAAAAATCATATATTTGTTATTTTATTTTATTTTAGCTCAGCAAGACAATTTTTGTGGTTTGTCTTGTTCAGTCTCTTTCTGGTCTCGGTAAGACAATTATTTGTCTTGCTGAGACTCCATTTCACCGCTTCAAACCCTGTCAATAAGACAATTCAAATTGTCTTACTGACACTTAGTGGTTACTTTATTTTTAGTTTCGGTAAGACAATTTCTGTTGTCTTGAATTGTATTACTCGCATAAGCAATTGTCGCTCCGAGCACTATTAGGGCTGATTCGGTAAGACAATTTCTAATGATTGTCTTATTGGTGTTTATACTCCCTCGACTTATAAGACAAGACAATTCTCCATTTGCCTAAACTCATCTTCTCCATTTGCTTATACACACGATATACACACACTTCGATTTCGGTTTTCAAGTTTACTCCAAAAACTTGCTGCGATTCATTACTTCAAGCCTTCGTGCTTGCTTGGCTATGCTATTACGATCGTGTCCTAACGAAACTCTGCCAAATTTTTGCGAAATTTCGAACTGGGTTTGTGTTTCCTTGAGCTACTCGATCAGTTTGGCTGATTCGGTTCTGGGTTTGATCAATCTACTGGACCTAACTCTGCTGTTGGATTAAGAAACTGAAAGCTTTGTGTTTGATTTAGGGTTCTTGATTTGAATTGGGGCTTCTTCAATTAAGGCCTTGTTTGGTTGTTTGAATTATTTGAGCCTAAGGACGCGTTTGGCTAAGTGTGGATTATCTGGTATTAAGGCTCTGTTTGGCTAAATGATTTTAACGACTAAGTGCCATTTAAATCAATTAACTTTTAATTTGATATTATTCAAATATTTCGAATTATTAATTAATTGATCAATTGTTAATTAATTATTAGTTGAAATTTGCGAGAAATTTGAGAATTAATATTTCATTTGAAAAATTCTCGCTTAATTCAATTTTTAATTATTATAAATGGCCGGAGAATTTGTGGTCGCTGAGATCAACTATTGTGCAAGTCTGAACCCTGATGACTGCTCAGATCGTTTCAAGACATGGGTCAGATTCCTCTCACGCCAATGTTTGGCCAGTACTGCACTGACAGCTGATATTCCTATTCAAGTGCAACCTCTGTTTGACTTCTACTCAAATGCTGTCAACTCTACGACTCTGGATAAGTTCAAACTGATAGGTGATCTACCTAATGGAAAGAGGATCGTCATCACTGTTGATGATGTGAACAGAATCCTGGGATTTCCAATGGAAAATTTTGAAGAAGACCCTATAGATGCTGAAATCAGACAATTCTTTCAAGACATTAACTATCAGGCACAGATCTTTCTCCCTAAAATGGCTAAGGGAAATCTGAAGGCTGAATGGGATGTATTCTTCGACACCCTGGAAAAGGTGTTTGGTCCCACTAATAGAAAGAACTTTGGCAATATATCTTCGATGCTGCGAATTTTTGGATTCAGCATAGCTTATAATCGTCGGATCAACTTTAGGAAAATATTGCTAAGGGAGATTATCAGAAAAATGGGGCCTGTTAAACAAAGATCTATACATCAGAATGAGAAGGTTGAATGCTTTTATCCAAGGATTCTGATGTTATTTTTAAATGATAAGATGAATGAGGCTGATAGGAACATGTATGTCGATTCTCTTGTGGTTCCTATTCAGACGACTTGTGCTAAGATTCAGACCATGCTGGTCAACAAGAAGAAGCATGAGAATGTGCCTTTGGTGGTGACTCCTTTTATGCTGGAGCAGTTTAGTGCTCCATTTCAGCCTGTTCAAGTCCCTCTACAACAACATCAATATCAACAACAACACAACAAAACCTCAACACCTCAACAAAACCTCCAACCACTACAACTCATCCAAGACTACCAATCCTCCAGCCAATCCTCACAGCACTCATCCTAAAACCCTCCATACAACTCACCATATCAATCACCTTACCAATCACTATACAACTCTCCTCACCAATCTCAAAACCAATCCCCTCCACACTACAACTTCTTCCCTGAACAACAATCATCCATCTTTCCCTCACAATCTGAACCTATACCTTCACCTACCCATACACATCACATTCCTCAAACACAATCTACCTCACAACCCCTGCCATCTGATTCTGCTATCAATCCAGAGCTACAAGATTTCAGGACTGACTTACAGGTAGCTCAGGTACTTTCTAATCTCACTAATACTTTTAATATTGATATAGCAGATTTTGATTGTGACATTGGATTTGATTTCCAGACTCCCAGCAATGAACCTGAAAACACCCAGGTTCATAACCAAGCTGATGTTTCCATTTCAACAACTGATTCTTCGTCAAACACATCAACCAACACTACTACGACACCAGTTGTTAGAAAGGTAGCCCGGAAACGGAGTGGGAGTGCAATTCTGAGAGAACCCGCAGCTCTGTCTCACAAGAAGCAAAGGGTGGCAGAACCAGAGACAACTGCAGCCGCATCCATTTACTCCCAAAAGGATTTGGACACTGAAATGGTAAATATACAGTCTCTAGATTCATTCTCTCCACAGAATGCGTTTATTGAAATTGGCCGTCCGACCGCGGTATCCTGTAAAGAGTCAAGCACACAACTAGCACTCATGCTAGTAAACACTGAACCTTTGTCTTATGATTCTTCACTTAGAGAGAGCACAGATTTTCAAAACATGTCATATGAAAACTTTTCTGATCACTCTTTCTTTTTGGATCAGGATCTACTTGGCAACCTGCAAGTACTTCTGCCTTCAAAGGCATCGGAAGGACAATTTGTTCCTTCACATCCTACAGTTCCATCTCAGGGAACTATGGTTGTATATACAGGTTCTGGTGACGGTGTGAAAAATACGAGTGAAATCAGGCAAACACCGAGCGAAACACATGAACGCGAGGATAGTGAAAAATCTTTGAGTGTTCGTGAGGTGAGTGCACACACTAACACAGATCTGTTACAGGAACAAATGGCTGCTCTGAAAGCTGAAATAGAAAGGTTGAATTCTGAGAATGCAAAGTTCAGAAGTGGAGAGCTGGTGACTCTACAAGAGAAAGTTGCTGATACTTCCTTTACTTCCATGAAAAAGGAAATGGACGATCATGTCAAGGGTATCTACTCTCGGATGGACAAGTTTGACAAGAACCAGGAGCTCTGTATGACTAAGCTTGATAGCTTGGAGCAGACTTTGGCCCAAGTTGTTGATCACTTGAAGATATCTAAGTCTACAACTCCGTTCACTCCAGAGGATCCCTCAACTAAGGGGGAGAAGGATAAGGAAGACAAAGATGATAAAGATGATAACAACAATGCTGATGCTGATAGGAGTAATAAGGATGGAGAAGGAAATGCTGATAGGAGTGATAAGGGTGGAGAAGGGGCAAGTGGAAAAGATTCTTCAGCAACTGATAAAGATTATGACAAGTCAAAAGGCAAAATGCCTGAATTTGAGAACATCTTCACTAATCAGGATTATGATAACATTCCTGAAGATGTTAATGATGATGATGCATTTGATGCTGCTTATTTTGAAGCTGAGGAAGAAGGTCGTTTTGAGGAAAGCTTTCTCTTCACTGAAGATCAGTCTGTGGACCTTGAGCACTTGGAAAGGGTCAGAAAGTTTAAAGCTGAACATGAAGTTAGCAAAGCAAGGCTTCAGGAATTATAGAAACTGGTGGATGAGAAGAAGATCACTGATGATCTGATAAAGCTGGAGAAACAGAAGTTATGGGATGCTAAATGCAAGGAGAAGAGAGAAGATATCTCCAAAAAAGTTGGTGGAAGCTGGGATATTGCAAGACAAATCTTCTCTGGACCTCAAAGGGAACCTTTCGAGGATGGTAAGTTCAAATCTGTCATCTATGACCTGAGAGAGGCTAATCCTAACGAGGATATGTTTATGCGTGCTCTTGCTCTTGAGTTAGATTATATAACTATAGGTGTCAAGAACCTCCTAGATCTTTGGGAGATTATTATTTCTACTCAGAGAAACGGAACAATCAGAGTTTCAATTGATCTATTCAAGTTTCTATCTCCTACTGAAATCTGGGTGATTCGTAACAAGATCAGACGCAGCTCAAATCTGAATGAACTCCTCCGTGATAGACTTATGGAAAATGCTATTCATAACAGTCCACAAGTTGTCAGAAATCCTTACTGTGTCAAGTTCATTCATGAGAATAAGTTTGGAACCTTCTACTTGGATTATAAACATCTTCTCAAGTATGATGTTAATCAGTTGGTTCTTGTTTCGACACTTCTACGCACCAAGGGCTTCGCTACTAAAGCCAAAGCTGATGCTGATGCTGAGATTGTGAGTTACAGCACAAGGATGAACATTCATCACTACTTCAGAAAGATGAAGTATATTAACCAATCCCAGCCAGCAGATTTTATCGAAGACCCTGTGGACATAGAAGTTCAATATTATCTTTCTTTGGCTCGTGAAAGAAAGAAGCGTGGAGAATCCACTGCAGCTGAAGTACCTGTTCAGAATGAGCCTTCTACTCCAATCATTCACTATTCAGATACTGAAGAAGGAGAAGTCACTCGTTCTGGGTTAAATAGATTGATTAGGATATTTGTTAGATATGTTCAAGGAACATCCTTTTGTAATCTATTAATGATCATGGTTTAATGTTTAATGCAAATCCAATAAACTTTTGCTATTTACATTCCAATGTTTAAATCTTTGTCTTATCTGTTAGTTGAGTTATCCTCTAGGAAATTTGCATGTTATGTTAACAAACAAATTGGGGGAGATTGAAAGGCATATGTTCAGCCTATTTGTATTTAAAGAGCTACAACTCAACTCAGATAAGAAAGCTCAGTAAATAGCAAGTCATCGGAATCCGTACGAAGAACGTCAAATGATTTATGGGAATTATATGTCAGATAAATTCCAGGATGCTGCTGCACACCACTGAAAGAAGTTCATTAATATGTTCAAGCCTCAGTGCACAAATAATCTTTTGTGGCACGTCCAGGAGTTCAGAAGATATAAAGTTTCCATACTTTATTTTATCAGAAGATTCCATTCAATGAAGAAGTACTTACAAGACGAAGACTCGACGAACAAATCAAATTCTTATTGTTTATTTGATGAAGAATATTTGATTTAACTAGATACAGATGAACCAGACAGTACATCTGTGTATCAGTTATTCAAATTAAATATTTGAAGTCAAGCAGAAGTGGTAGTTCGTTCGATCGACAAATCAAGAAGAAGTCATTAAAGTTTAATGAAGACAAGAAGCAGTTCTACGGAGGATTGGGTGATTAAATATTTAATAGACTATTATTTCACTTCTCAAATAATTATATTAATTATGTAATTTATTTATTAAATTAATTCACTCTCGAATTAATTTAATTTATGAATTTATATAATTAACTTAATTAAGTGGATAATTTTCTATTTAATATATACTACAAAATTACATTATTAATCACCTAAATCAACTCAGCAAGACAATCTATGATTGTCTTGCCGAGTGCACAACCAACTGCCAAGACATCTCCTTTGTCTTACCGAAGTGAAAAGGAAGGCATCAAGACAATCTTTTGTGATTGTCTAAATGAATGAAGGAATGAAGCAGCAAGACAATCTTTTGTGATTGTCTTACCGAAGTGCCACTGCCAAGACAATCATTTTGTCTGTCCGTTTGTTTAAGTGACAGCAAGACAATCAATTGTCTAGCCGAATGGTATGTGCCAAGACAATTAATTGTCCTACCAAAAATGATGTGTAGCCAAGACATTTCTATTGTCTTACCCTTCTAAATGATTGTCTTACTGCTGTGTTTTAGCTTGCTAGGCAATTGTAATTGTCTTCCCTTGCTTATAGTTTGTCTTGCCCTTGCTAGATTGTCTTTTCTACTTGTATTTGTCTTGTCTTTCCTTTGTCTTACAAGTACAAAGCTTTGCCTATATATATGGCTTAGTTTCTTCATTTCAAAATGTTCATCACTTTGATATTCAAAGCATTTGTAAAGCTTTCAAGTTGTTCGTAACTTGCTTGATCGTTATATCCACAGTTTTCTGTGCTTTGATAAACCGATTGTTTTAATCACTAAATCTAGAATATACCCTATCGAATTTATTCTACGAACTTTAGTGGACATTAAAACTGAACCTTATTAATTATATAACGACTTAAAAATTTGTTATATTAATTAATTATAATCTGATTAACAAGTTATATTCCAATCAGATTCACTTCCGCGATTATTTGGTATCGATTGTATTCAACCCCCCTTCTACAATCGTATCTGGACCTAACAGAGGCTGTGTGATTCGATTATTTAGAATCGATCAAGACGTGTATATCAAAGATGATCAGAAGCAATCAAAGAGTATTGCGAGACGAGTCAAAAATCATTCGAGAAAGCAAATTTATGCTGTAGACATAGTATTGCTAAAAGCTAATTGAAAGAAAGATGGCACAGTATATAGTAGTAACAGAAACCCAAGCTAGGAGCCGGAGGATAAGGCAAGTATTCATATCCCTCTTCAGTATTTAAAGAGCCAGTTCCTTTATATCTTAATCAGTTAGTTTCTAGTCTAGCTCATTCAATCCCTTGACAATTTAATGAAGTTATTTATCTAATACAGTAATAATCTTGAATTGATTTCACAACATAAGCCTAAATCTTTTTTCCTTTTGTGTATATGATGTTGAAGTATGAAACTTGATTTATAGTCAGTTTTATTGAAATCCCTCTGAACCCTACTTCAAGGTTTTGCATTGTAGTTAAAGTATTGACAAAGCTGGTTTTGAAATGTTTTAAGAAATGAAAAGAATAAGATTTGAAAATAGAAAAATGGTGTGAATAGAGAAGTGATTTTGGAAAAGAAATGAATGTCTTTTGAAAGTGTAGGTTTTGAGTGATAATGTATTCTGAATATGATTAGATGCGTAAGAGGCCGAGTGACGCCGGTCCAACGTAATTATAAGATGGCGTAAGAGGCTAGTATTACTATTCCAGTGTAAAAGGCCAAAGAGTTGCCTAATTGGGTGCCCCAATTGATGTCCAGAGGGACTTTATGTTCGGTAGGGGACTTTACGTGGCTGATCACCCGTATTATCCAGAAGTGTCGAGTAAAATTCCAATCATATTAATATTTTCATGAAATGGTGTTCTGATGAAAGGATGTTTAAATAAAATGAAATGTATTTGAAAGATTTTGTAAATGATATTTAGAGTTTTGAAAAGAATAATTTCTTATGTTCAATTTAAAGTGACCCTTATTGTTTAAGCAGTTTTGATTTAATTTGATTGCTCATTTGCGATGATTACTATTCATGTTGAGTTGTATATTCCAGAAATCTGGAGCTATTGTTATTCCTGACTTATTCAAAGATTTATTCCAGTTCAGTCACCTGATTAATTTCAATTACATATCATGTGTTTCTCACATATATACTTGCTGAGCATTGTTGCTCACTCTTGTGATTTTCTTGTAACCATTTCAGTTAGGGCAAGGATGGTTCACATACTTAGACTAAGCGTAAGAGTAAGTCTAGGGAAGGATCGAAAGTGATCAAAGTCAACTTAATAATCAGGGAGAAAATCCAGGATGAAGTCTTTGAGACTAGTGGTAATTGGAGTTGTCTAAATCTGATTAAGTTGTAAAAAAATAGATTGTTAAATTGGTTATTGGCTATCCTTCTTATCGAGGTTTAGCTGATAATGTAGTTCAAGTTGTAATGAGATTTTATGGTTTGGTTTTTGATTTTAATACTGTAGCTTGTATGCGACCTTGTTTTGAGGGGGTGAAATTGATTTTAATTTAAATCATTTTTAAAATATTCAGGTTTTGAAATACTTGTTTTTATCTTTTTCCAAAAATACAGGTTTTAAATTATTTTTCTTTCAGTGACACCAAATCCAGACCTCCGGATTTGAGGGATGTCACATTTGTCATGTAGTGGGAGTCTAATGTAAGAGTTGGAAAAAATGATTATTTTATTAAGTTAAGAGCCCACTAGTAGCTCTTAAATTAGAGGAGAGAGAAGAGGCTCTTAAGAGCATCCCCAAGAGGCTCTCTACTTGAGCTCTTAAGTGGAAAAATAAAGAGTCATATCCAAAATTGAGCTCCAAGAGACTCTTAGAGGCTTTTTAAAAAGTTAAGAGCTCACCATCTCTCCTCTCTTTTAGGAGCCACAACTTGGCTCTTAACTTATTTTTATCAATAAAAAAAAAATTCATTCCCTCCAATTCATCCACACTTTTGAATTTGGATCTTTGTTATAGTAGAGCCCAACATGAATAAATATGATATAGAGAAAAAATATAGAGAGCATTGTTGGAATTCATGCTCTTAACTTTGTACTAAATTGCTCAGAATCATATTTTTTATATTATATTTAGGAGCAAATTAGGAGGTTCTTGGAGATGCTCTAAAGTTTTTAAGAGCCACTAAGAGCCTCTTGGAGTTCTATTTTTTCTCATCCTCCTTATATCTTGATTTAAGAGCTAGTTTAGGAGCCCCTTGGAGATGCTCGAGCTCTTAGACACTCTTAACTAATATTTTATAATATATTCATCTTCTCTCACTACTTTGTTTTTGTACTTTTATGAATGTAAATTACTTTTAATAATAAAGAAATAAATGAAGAGTGAATATGAGGAGCATTGTTGGAGATGATCCCACACTAAACTACTAAGAGCCAATACTTTATAATATATTAAGAGTGTGTTAAGAGTCTCTTGGAGATTGTTAGGAATATGTGATGCTTGATGATACAAAATGTTTCTGTTCTTACTTAGAATAAATTTGCATGTAGCTCGTCAATTGATAGCATGCTAAGGCAATATCGATTGATTAGATAAACCCATCAACGGATGATGAGGTACTGTAACAAAGCTGGAGTACCTTAGCAATTGATGTAATGTTATGAATACTTCTAGATTAGCAGTTGATCTATCAATGGATGTTTAGATAGGGTGACATAATTGTAAATATGTGAAGTCATGTAATCTATCCAAGTGAAGTGAAGATCGATCGCTATTCTTGAAGTATCAATGGGTAATTAAAGGGAGCTTATCAATCGCTGCATCAACACCATCAATCGATAATTCAAGGAAGACTGTCAATCGCTCATTCTGAACAACTTATCAATTGATAGTTCAAGAACATTATCAATTGACAATCAGCAATTAACAGCTACAAGTCAAGTAAAAGACAAAGAGCACATGAGTTGATGTGACAGATGCTGCACCAGCTTTCGAAGCTAAACCAAAAGCAGTTTAGTCAAATATTGAGAACCTCGAAGCCTACCATTTCTGGCAAAGCAACAAGAATTTCAAGCTGCCAAATGCAGTATCAAGTCCAAGAAATTCTATATTTGTATTAGCTAGAAAGTGAGAAGGAAAATACTTTTACAGACTAGTTTTGTTTATAGTAGTATATATTCACTTTGTAATTTACATTTCAATGTATCCAAACACCAAGAACTGAAGAGCAAAGCACTAGAGAAAGTTAGCAAAAAATTGTAAGCTTCTGCTCTTCATTCTTTTATAAGCAGCCAAGTAATTCTACTTGGAAGGTTCTTAATATAAAAATCTCTCAGGTGGATCAAACAATCCACCTGAAATTTTTAAGATCCTTGTTCTTTAAATTTCTGTTTTAGTTTTATGTTCTCTTGTAATTTGAATATAATCTGTTGTGCAAGAATTTATTAAAATTTTTGTAGATTGTATTCAACCCCCCCTTCTACAATCTAACTTGTTGTTTGCATTGTCTAAATAACAATTGGTATCAGAGCTAGGTTTCTAACATACAAGAAGTTTCAGATCCTAAAGACAATCAACAATG
Organism: Daucus carota subsp. sativus; assembly: GCF_001625215.2. Classification (NCBI taxonomy): domain Eukaryota; kingdom Viridiplantae; phylum Streptophyta; class Magnoliopsida; order Apiales; family Apiaceae; genus Daucus; species Daucus carota. The sequence goes on along the minus strand of NC_030385.2, from coordinate 18,145,618 downwards.
GGAAGAAGAGATGAAGGAGTCAAGATTCCAATGCTGGTCAAAGAACACTACTTTCATTGGAAAGTAAAAATGAGGATGCATCTTCTCTCCTTAGATCCTAGCTACATCAACTGTATTGAGAAAGGACCACATGTTCCAGTCAAAATCAACACTGCCCGTAGACTTGATGGAAGTGAAGCAGAAGATGTTGCAGTGCCTAAAAATCCCTCTGAGTTTACTGAAGAAGATGAGAAAGAAGTGCACAAGGATAACAAGGCCATGAACATCCTATTCAATGGTATTGATGACGATATGTTTGATAGTGTTATCAACTGTCCTACTGCAAAAGAAGTATGGGACACTATTCAAACTTTATGTGAAGGCACTGATCAAGTTAGGGAAAACAAAATGCAGCTGTTTGTTCAACAGTATGAGCGCTTTCATTCTAAGTCTGGAGAATCTTTAAATGATTTGTTTAACAGATTTCAAAAACTGTTAAATGGATTAAAGTTGTATGGTAGAGTCTATATGGTCAAGGATTCAAATCTCAAATTCTTGAGAGCCTTGCCTAGAGATTGGAAACCCATGACTGTTGCTCTAAGACAGGCTCAGAATTTTAATGAATACTCTCTTGACAAATTGTATGGTATTCTTAAAACTTATGAGCTTGAAATACAGCAAGATGAAGAACTGGAAAAGAACTCCAAGAGGGAGAAAATTGTGGCTCTTGTAGCAGAAAAGGAAGAGGAAGAAGAGAAGGCACTAAAATCTGTGATTGCTGGTAAGGCCTCAAGCAGCTCTGCCTGTGAAGGAAAGAATGAAGATGGAAAGAAGAAAGGAAAAATCATTGCAGAAGATGAAGAATCTTCAGCTCAAGATGAGCTAGATGATCTTGATGAGCATCTAGCATTCTTTGCTATTCTAATACATGCTAATCCTACTGTATTGTCTAAATAACAGAGATGCTCTAAGCTGCCACTCTAGTACATGCTAATCCTACTCTAAGCTGCCATTCTAATACATGCTAATCCTACTGTATTTTAGTATTTTTAAATCTCACTCATCGAAAAGATTTGTTTTCAAAAATTAGGGTTCGAATAATCATCTTTTATCCTTTATTTTTATCTATTTTCAAATTAGTCGAGGAACTTATATTGGTTTTTTCCAATGAAAAGCCCCACCTCTTTTATTTTCTTTCAGTTTTGTTGATTTTCTTTCAATAAAACCTGACTTTTTGGGTGTTTATGTTTTTTTTGGGAGTGGTTGTTTTCTCTCTCCTTTTGAAGTGTTTCGTTATATTTTTGTTTAGTTATAGTTGTATTTATTCGATGTTTTCCTGTTGAGAATGATTCTATTAATGTTTTCCGGAAATCCTAAAAACCCGTGTCAAATATGAGCCGATGATAATTATGACAGGAGCTCACTTTTCACATCCAAAAATTGTTCATTCATCGGAGTGTACACTTTCGACATGTTTATTATTGGTATTCGGCATATAGGTAGCTAGGGTGCCGCTCTTCCGATCTTAGTCTATGCGATTAGGTTTCCTGAACACTACTATAATAATGGCTTTTATGTAACAAGGTCAATTATGATATTTTTATTTTCGAGATGTTGGTACAATTTGGATCACTTAAAATATCTTTGATTTCATTTTCAGGTTTATGAAATTTTAAATTCTATGTGTTCAACGATCATGAAACAAAATAGCTAATTATTTATTTTTCAACATAGTTGGAGGTTTGTGAATGAAAATATTTTTCTTTTCCGATAAAAAAATTATATATTACTGCTAAAGATTTAGGTGTCTTTTACCGGACAAGTATTGTCCTTGTAGCCTAGACTTTTTGGTGATTTCCATGGGCAAACGGTTTCTCCTATTTTGATCCATTTAAATATTTTTCTGAAACTGCATAAATAGGTGATCTAACTTGAACAAAACCATTGTTAGGATTTATGGGTGATAGACAGCAGTCAACTTAACATTTTTATGTACTTAGATTTATCCAACTAGAACATACTGTCACTTTTTATGTACTTAGTGTAATGTTTGTACACTTGGAAGAAGTTCAATTCACATTGTTCATGCCCCAAGACGCGAAGATTAATGACATCAAGAATAAAAGACTGCTATTGTCAAGATGGTTGACAACAGTACTACATAAGACAAACTGTTGCAAGGTCAAGACATCAAGTTTATATTTGACAGCAACATTGGCTGAAGCTCCGCAGACAACGAGTTTACGCTCGCATGACAGCAGAACACTGGCGTTCCTACCTCAAGCGTACTCAGGAAGCCACTGTCATCGCAATCATTGCTTGACATCAAGTTCTGGTGTCCTTACGTCACTATCATCGGAGAGCTTGTATTAGATTTGATTCCACATCAAGTCAATCCTATGGCAGATAAAGATGTTTAACTTTAGGAATGCTGCAGAAATGATGTTTTGTAGCAGACCTACCAAGCCTACAGCTTGAAGCTCAAAAATACTCAAAGTTGTGGATAGCTACCTGGAAAGGAGACAAGTCAATATTCGTTCACTTTCGTTATGCTCAAAATAGTATGTTCCCAGGTTGCTTTTCATACAATGTAACAACTGTTGAATAGCATTTTAGCAATGTCACATGGGCTGTAATCTGCAAAGTAGCTGCAAAAGCGAAAATCTACTTTATAGATCTGCAAAACCCGTGGTGGTCAAGTAAGGTTAAACTCTGATATAAATATAGGAACCTTAACCTGAGCCAAGAAGCAATCTAAGAATATCAAACAGAGAGAACACCAAAGGAGTGAAACACAAGTGTATTCCTTGAGATAACCGAAGCTCGAGAATTATTTTTCGAGGTTGTCGCAAAACAGCAAAATAAATAAACCATTAATTTTTTGAAGTTAAACTACAAGTGTTCATAACTTAGTTTGTATCTTACTCTGCTGATATACTTAAATCTTTAATTGGTTGTTGAATTAAGATTTAAATTTATCAGTATTGCATTCAACCCCCCCTTCTGCAATACATTTGAGGACCAACAACCACCTTTTACCATAACATAACTATGTCGATAAATATTAATTTCAAATAATCAAGTTTTATTTTAATTTATTCCTTTTTAATTCTATAATAAATAACTTAATTTAAATTTTTATTAATAATTCTTTTATTATTATGCTCAACATTAATTTCAACATAAATCATCCTATCCTAAATTTTAATTTATTCTTTTAGTTCTATTATATATATGTGTGTGTGTGTGTGTGTGTATTATTATGTTCTGAAATAAGAATTCAGTCATCAGTATTTTCTATTACTTTATTTTTGTTACATATTTTCTTCAACTTCGATTTTTATTTTTCTCGATCATTAGGATTTTCTTATATTTATAAGACTTTTTATACATGTATATATATGTAATATATCATTCTTCGTATCATGTCTCTCTTTCTCATATGTTTTAATATATGTGTTCAAAGTAAGTTTTTTGTAAACCACATTTTCGTTGTAGTATTGTAGACCAATATCCTAGCCATTCATTATTTTTAATCTAACTATCTTTATTATTCTTTACTTTTTAAATTATGTTTAGTAGGTGAATATTAGATATACGGTATAAAATATGGTCGTCACATTTTTTTATAATTACAACCACCCGATATAATCGAAGGCATCTATTATGGTTTTGTATTTAATGTATCTCTCTCCGTAATATGCAATAATTCTGCACATCTATGTAATTGATTGCCAACTTCGTTCATCACCGATTACCGTTCTTCTTCTCCTTCTTGAAGTCAATAATCTCCGTCGTGCTGCACCTCCATAGGTCTGGTTAATTTTTAATCTTACACGTAGTTGAAGAGGGTGATGACAACTACAATGGATTGTTCTCCATCTCCATTTCATATTGTACATATGCGTACAATGAAAATGCAGGACGATGATGGCAATTATAATGGATTGTTCTACAACTAACCTCTAAACATAGTTAAAAACAATGATGTACGGGCCGACGGTTCTGTTATGCACGAAGCTGTAAAACCGATGTACAAACTCCATCTCTAATAAATATCTGTTTATATCTGATATTTTTAAAATTTTAATACTTGAAATCTGATATCTTAAAATTTTAATACTTGAAATCATATCTTCTTACACAAGATACTACATAATATAAGTGAAGTTTGCTTGACCCTAAATACAATAATCATGTAATGATCCATATATATCATATTCGACCTTATTATTCTCGACAATACCCACTCTTCCCTGCAAAGAATGGTTAAATAACTACCAGTCCTTTTACCTTTATTTTGGAAGTATAATATATCATAGAACCATTAACATGGATATATTGATAAACACATCGATAATCATCATGATAAACAGTTATGAACATTGAATCTTACATATGTGTATTAGATAATTGAACAACAATATCAAAACAATATAAATATCTTAATTAATACTAAGCAAAACTCCCAGACTGATTTGACCACATGGTGTGCTATATTTCCACTAGCAATATCTCTAGTAAGGAAGCACCTAGTCAGGTCTGCGTATCTCGCTAATGTTTGTTTTTCGCGTCTATAAACTTAAGTACATCAAATCCATCAATATGTTGAGCATGGTAATTCTGTTGAGTTTGGTGCAAGTTGATAATTAACTAACATCATAATAACCAAAATTTCAGAAGCTAAACGATGACACACATTCTCATAAATTTTATATGGGAACTACAAAGAACGAATCCCCCTTCATCGAAACAAATTACTATCGGAGGAGAGGCGGTTGTGGCGGTTGACATTCCTCTTCCAAATCAACTAGAATCGACTTAAAAATTAACTTTTTCAAAAATTAAATTAAAGTTACATTTCCAGTTGCAAAAGTTGGTAACCATATTTTTGAAATAAATTTTTAAAAATAATTTTAAACCAAAAATTTAAAATAACAAAATTTTTTAAAATACTTTTAGAAAAATAATATTTTGAAGAAATTTCCCGTGATCTACTTGGTTCGGGATGATACGTGTCAGCACAACGGGTGTTGGCCCTCAATATCCAAATTTGGAGGATTAATGCCCCAAATATCAAAATACCGGAAATATGGCGCTGATTATCATTTAGTGACGTCTCGCCGGATAGCGTTTTGGTTTTGAATCAAAACGCTACATCGTGTAACGTACGAGGCTGTTTAATTTATTTTGCCAGCTCCAAATTGTGAGATTACGTCACGTAGGAGGTCAAAACCCTCCAAAACGGGACTTCAAGTTTCGTTCAAGCCCATTTGTCAAACTAACACGTTACTTGTGCAGCGTTTACCACCCAAAACGCTACATCATGTAGTGTTTTATATCAACCCTAAAATGTTTTTTAAGTATAAATTATTCATTCTAAATCCAAAGGTGAACCCTAAAATATTAAAAATCGTTAAATCACTTTACTAACTGGTTCCTAGGCTTTCAGGCCTCACGACCTTAAAGCTTCGAATTAATTAGGGTTAAAAACCTCAATCCTAAATTCTGACCGCCTGCCAATTTAATTTCAAGTATAAATTTGTAACAACCGGTAATTTTTGAACTATTTCATAAGCTCGATATATATGTTCTAGGTTATAATGTCGAATACGTGGAATCGTTATATAAGTGTGTGTGTGTGTGTGTGTGTGTGTATATATATATTCCCCTGTTATGTGGAATTTCAAGTATCACTAATATAATTTCTACGCGAAATAATTTGTAGGTGGGTAAGATTTTTTGTTACGCGATTTAATGATAATTGAGATTGATAGGTGACTTGATGGCATAATTAGATTCTATTTCGTGTTTAGAAAGTCGTATGCGAGAGATTTCGCTACGCGGTTAAATATCTTGCACGATTCGGTGATAATTTAATAGTTCCGGCTACACGATTTAATAATAGTAGAGATAATCGTAATTAGTGGTAAATTGCAATACGATCGACTACGTGATATGATATGTGTATATAATTGTAGTGCAAAGTCGATTCGTTGTGAATTATTACGTGGATTATTGTGTGTAAATTCTTTTTATACATAGATTATATATTAGAGTGTAATACTTGAAAATTCTTTTAAAAATATTTCTTTGTCCAAAATTTTCGATCATGATTTGGTTAAACTTGTAAAATCTCATAGTATTTATAGTATTAATTTGATGATTTATGAAATTGTAGTTTATTTATTAAAATCCATTCATTTTATTCATACTTTTAATAATTATAAGTTTACTCTAGTACCCTTGCATGCATTTTGGTGGAGAATAGGGTCCAAGGGCTTCACCGACCATTCACCCTCTTTGACTCTTTTAATTACAACAAAAACCTCACATGCAAACCCACCCAAGCTTGCAAAAAGGATAAATTTGTAACTTCTTAAATCCACTAACACTCTTGGTCAAGTCATGATGACAAAAACAAGAAAATAATCACTCTCTCCAATTAACAAGAATCAAACCCACCAAACTCGCCTCCCTCTCTCTCATTTCAGCGGATTAGAATCCCCCTCCCAAACCCTTATACATTTCATTTTATAACTTCAATTACACACATAAATTACCACTCATCCAAGAGGGAAAAATCATCTCCTAGTCACAAGCTTTCAATCAAGGTTAGTTTGAGCACTTGCATGTCGTCAAGCCAAGGGTTTTCGGCTTTGGTTCTCATGGACCTAGAGTTTAACCCATTGTGACTTAGATACTTGGACAAGGAATGGTCTTGAGGGAGTGTATCACCCCCATTTGTCAAGCCATAACCTTGGTTCAAGCCCTCGGCAATGACTCCCAAGGAGCCGAAGGGGGTCCATCGATTTTGGATGGTTTTTGTTGATATAATGAGATGTTTCTTGCTGGGTTCTCTGAGTTCTAGTCTCTACAAGATTGTTTTACAGAGTTTTAAACATTGCATGTCAAGATTTTGCTAAGAAAAGTTAGAGTTTATAAGTGCATGTCATGATTTTCATAGTATAAAGTGTATACTGATTTTGTCACTTTTAAACCAGTTTTTAATCAATGCATGCCTCGGTTTTTGCCATAAAATGCTAGTATAAGATGTGCCATGATTAGTCATGTTTAGTTTTGGTGTATTATTGATAGGTCCATTATTTTGCACATTTTAACTACCTATTTATTGCTTGTTTTCGTATTTTTATTAGTTAATTGTTTTGTTTTCAGGAATTTTTAGAGAAATCGAGAAATCAAGAGAAAAAGGAACAAAAAGGTGCAAGAAGGGAAAAAGAGGAAGAAAAAAAAGAAAAGAAAAAGAAGAAGAAGAAAGAAGGAAAAGTAAATCAAGACACAAAGACCCTTCTACCCCTAAAACCCTAATATTGGCCTATATAAACATCCTTTTCTCTCATTAGCCACCAACCTAGTCTAACTTAGTCCAACTTAGTCTACCTTAGTTTACCCTAGTTTTTACCTAGTTGTTAGTAGCCTCCTTCATCATTTTTTTACATGTAGAATAGTTTGCTCTTTCAACCTGTAATCTCTCAAATATTGTAAACACTTTTCATAAATATATAAGTTCAAGTTTAGTTTCTTTATCTCTTGCATCCTTGTTTTGTTGAAATTTATGGCTATGACCAACCTTCTTTCTAACAAGTGGATAAAGTGGCATTTATGCCAACCACTTGTGGGTTGAAGAGCCTTTATTTTGTGTTTTGAACTTACATTTTTAGTATTTAACTTGAGCCCCTTTTAATTCTCAATATTATTAGTGAGTTCAATGATTTAGTTGATATTTTGATTTGTAGTTTGATGGGGTTTTGTTGGAAATATGGTAGATAGGCTAGTTTTGAAGTTTTGTTTGATTTGGAGTTAGTTTGGTATGATTTGTAATTGTTCTTGTTCTTGATTTTGGTATTTTTAGGGGCTTTTTGGTGTAAATTTTAGTTTATGATTTTGAATTGAGGTTAGTGGGTTTGTGTTGGAAATATTTTGTTTAGGCTAGATTTGAAATTTGGTGTAGTTTGGAGTTGATATGGTTTGGTTTGAGTCTTGTTTTGGTCAAAAAATGGGCAGTTTGGGGGCTATTTAGTGTAGAATTCGATGCTAAATTTGGTTTAGAGGTTAATGGGGCTTTATTTGTTATATTTGGAATGGCTAAATTTTCCGGTCAAATCAATTTTTCGGCGAGATTTAAGCTATTCCGGCGACCTCCATGAATTCCGATGATTAGTTTATGTTTGTTTAGTTTTCGTGAAAGTTGGCCGCGGCGTGTACTTCGTTTTCTGTATAAACCAACTGATCCTGTTCTGCTTCTCCACGCCGCGTTTATTTGTTTTTTTATTTATTATTTTATTCAAGTTTTATCCTTTTGTTTTATTAACGTGCAATCTAATTTATTAGTTAATACTTTGTTAGTTTTTAAAATCTGGATTAATAAAAAAATCTCAAAATCTTTTGGTCGAATTTGATTAAGTTAGAAATTAAAACTTCGCGAAAATAAATTTAGTTCTTGGAACGAATCTTATATTACTAAAATAGGATCGTGCACTTGCGATTAAAATCATATTTTGAGCACATCAAGTTTTTGGCGCCGCTGCCGGGGACCAAAATTAATTTTCACGCCTTAATTTTTAATTTTTTGGATTTTTTTTTATATTCTCTCACTTCTTTTTGGTTGAATTTCCGGAAATTGGAGGAATATGAGCTAGCTTGTAATAAGTGGAGAATATTCTATTGGAAGCTTGCTTGGTAACTTGTATATCTCTCCTATTTCATTTTTTTATTTAGAAAATCACCAAAAATATCTGAAAATTGAAAAACACAAACAAATTAAAAATTTTAAAATCCAAAAATATTAGTCAGAAATACATATGTGTTGCATCATGCATTTAATCACTTAGGAGCACATCATCTAGATTTTAATTTTTTGTTTTTAAATTTTCATATCTTTAATTGTGGTGATCGTTGGAGGACCCCAAGGTACGTTAATTTCTTTCGTTCTCTAGATTAGGACACGTAGTTTAAATCATTCATATTTGTTTACCGCTTTTATTATCTCGTTGTGTGGAGCATCATTTAAATAAATTTTAAGGGCAAAACCCATTCACAAGATAAGGGAAGGGATTTCATCACTCTTTCCTTGGCCCACAACAACTAATTTCCTCATTTTGCATTTCCCTAGCCTTTAATAAAAATGAATTAGACGTTAGCCCCTAGGATTTCGCGCTCAATTAGGAAGGTACCTTAAAGACGAGGTAATCTTTAATTATTCCGACTCTTCGGTGTCTAAGGCTAGCGAAAGCTTACCTGGCCGATTAAGGTTTGGTGTCTAAGCGCGGAGATTGGCCTCTTGGCAATGCCTGCTCCAAACTGGCCAAACCGGTCCGAATAACCATTGATTTATCGAGTTTTTGGTGGTCCTTACGGTTAGGAACAAGGTCTAGTTCGTTTTATTAAGGAACCATATAATTAGGTTTTTCTTTCGTTTTTACACCCTTTCTTTTGTGTGATTTAAATTCTCGCACTTACTTGCTACGTGTTTACTATCTCGTTTATGCGAACTACTTGGGTTAGGAACGAATCATCTAGATTAGTGAGACTTTTAATCGAGACTCCTTCGTCTTCCTCTTCGGATTCCGAAACCCTAGAAGTTCAAGAACCGATAGTCAACATGGCCCTTTCACTCAAAGATCGTTGTTACCCGTCTCGTTCAAGTCAACCTTCGTGCATCACCCTTCCTCCAGTAAATGGGAACAATTTCGAAATAAAAGCCCATCACATTAGCATGTTACCTAAATTTACCGGGAGTGAGGGTGAGGATCCCTACCTTTTTTATCCAAGAATTTGAGGAGGTTTGTGGTTTACAGAAACTCCAACAATTGAGTGAATACTCCATTAGGCTTAGACTAATCAACTTCGCTTTAAAAGAAAATGCTAAAAAATGGTTGTATAGTCTTCCGGTTAATTCTATTTCCACTTGGGAGGGGTTTGTGGTAATGTTTCTTAAAAAGTATTTTCCAAACCATAAGACTACTCGAATTACAAATGAAATAAACCAATTCCGTCAAAGAGAAAATGAGTCTTTTTGGAAATTTTTTGATTGTTTCAAAAATCTTTTATCACAATGCCCTCACCATGGAATTGAAAAATGGAGACTTTGCAAAATTGTTTACGAGGCCTTAGATAGTCAAACAACCGCCTTGTTAGAGTCTATGTGCCAAGGCAAATTCATGGATAAAGATGAGGACCAAGGGTGGGAATTTTTTGAGGATTTAGCGGAAAAGACTATGTTGTGGGAGTCAACTAGGGAACCTAAAAAGTCGATCGAGTCGTCTAGCTCTAGGGGTTTGCACTTGATAAGAAACAATGTGGCAACCGATGCCAAATTAGCTATACCCTAACTAGGAGACTTGAAGCTTTAGAAACTAGTAAACCTCCCACTCAAATGTCGATGTACCCTAATCACAATTTTCAAAATCCCGCAACTCAACCCTTGCACGAGTTTGAGCAAGTAAATGCGATGTTCCAAAATCCTAGGAATGACGTGTTCGCACCCACTTACAATCCCGGGTGGAAGAATCACCCGAATTTCTCATGGAACCAAGGGCAAAATATTCAAGCTCCACAACCAAATTTTCAAAGGCCCAATCCCAATCCTTTTCCTGATTATCAAAATCCGAGTCAAGCTCCGTTAAATCCTCCCGGGTTTAATGATTCGGATAAGAGACTTAACTCCTTTAAAGAAAAGCATTGAGGCCTTAGTTAAATCGCAAACTAATTTGACTCAATCTCAACAAACTTTCATGACAACCCTAACCCAAGATAGGCAACTTTTGCATTCTAATGTGCAAGCCGTATCTAAGTTAGATGGCCAATTGAGTCAATTGGCTAGCACATTGTGTGAGCGAGAGAAAAACAAATTCCCGAGTCAACCTGAGGTCAATCCTAAGTTTCCTCTAAATCAAAGACCTCCCGAGAATGTCAATGCAATCATCTCTCTAAGGTCGGGAAACCAAGTGGATAACAAAGTTGGTGAGCACATGAATGAAAATGAGGAGTCGATTCCTAAATAAAATCCTTCTTTGTCTAGCACTAATCATGATAAGCCCGAATGTTTTAGAATCCGTGAGTCTATGAGTGAACTTAGTCTTGGGCCCATTTCTCAAAAGCCCAATGAAGAAGTTTACAAGCCAAGGGTTCCTTACCCACAAAGGCTCATTCGTCCTAAACAATCGGCCCAAATGGAACAAATCTTAGAGGTTTTCAGACAAGTCAAGGTCAACATACCTCTTTTAGATGCCATTCAACAAGTTCCTTCATATGCTAAGTGTCTAAAAGATTTGTGTACCCATAAGAGAACCACTCACGTTCCAAAAATAGCCTTTTTGACCTCACAAGTTAGCTCGATTCTCTCGAATCAAATTCTTGTGAAATATAAGGACCCAGGTTGTCCTACAATTTCTTGTGTCATAGGCGATACTTTCATAGATAAGGCCTTACTTAATCTAGGAACGAGTGTGAATCTTCTTCCTTTCTCGGTCTACCAAGCCCTAGGTTTAGGGGACCTCAAGACCACCAATATGACCCTTCCACTTGCTGATCGTTTTATTAAAATGCCTAAGGGGATTATTGAGGATGTTTTGATCAAAATCGGTGATTTTATCTTTCCCGTTGACTTTGTTGTTCTCGAGACTCAACCCGTCTCGAATCCTAAAAACCAAATTCCTATCATTTTAGGATGACCTTTTCTTGCTACATCGAATGCCCTAATTAATTGTAGGAATGGTTCGCTGAAACTCACTTTTGGGAACATGACCATTGATTTAAACATTTTCAACGTAGGGAAAGAACCCAATGACCTTTATGAACAACCTATTGGGGTCAATGTGGTTAACAAGTTTGTTACATGGTCTAGTTTTGAGGATAGTGAGATTGAGTCTCTTCTCAGTGAGGATTTCAAAGTCAACCAAGAGAATAATAGAGAATATCATGAGTCTTTGAAGGAGTTGACCTCGGAGGAGTTATTAGGAGAATTGAACGACATTTGTTCAAAATGAGAAACTCCACCCGAGATTGTTAGTGTTGACCCTAGACCCGATTTTGAGAGTCATGTAGGTGAACCACCGACATTTGACTCATTGTTTCATCATTCACTTAGTGCCTTAGGAAAAGCTGAAACCGTTTCTTACATCATTCCTAGTGATTCATCCCATAACCAAAATTTCATAGTCTCTAATTTGCTTGATAATAAAGAAGCATTAAGTTGGTTTATGGAGAACATTAGTGATACTTGTCCTATAGAGGTAAATGATGGTCACATGCTAGACAAAGTCTTTGTGCCTAAAAAATTTCACACACATTTTGACTCTTTCTCGAAGCTTCCTCCCATCTTTCCTTCCGGAATTGGTTGAAGTGGTTCCTTCTTAGAACCTTCCCTCATGAAGTTCAGGTATGGGGAAGGAAATGTGTGAGTGCGTGGGTCGTGTATATGTTTCAGTATTCAGGTATTTTTCCTCTTTACTCTCTTATTTCAATTCTCTCTTTTGCATACATTGAGGACAATGCATGATTTAGGTATGGGGAGGGCTTTAGTGTAATTCCTAAAAAATGAAAAATTAGAAAAATCCAAAAATAGAGATGTTTTAGCTAAGTTGTCTTTCCTTCACTTGAACTTTAGGAGTAGTTGGTGTTAGCATGTTTTCACAAAAGTATATATATAGTGTCTTTTAGATAATTTGAAGATAGTTGAGTAAGGTTGTCTTTTTGAAACTTGTATCGACCGATTTGTACTCGTAATTCCAAGATGGCACACACATTTGCACAAGACCTTTGATGGAGAGATTGTCTAGTGATATTATTCGATACCTGAGAGAGAACCCACATGTTGAAACAGTGTCGAATCGAACCCTTGCGAATAATAATAGCAAGAAAAGAAAAGAAAGATTAAAAAAATAAAAAAAATAAAAAAAAAGGAATAAACTACTTCAATACCCATTGTTCTTTATAGATAAAATCTTTAGATCATGGGCAAAAGTAGATTGACTAGTATCGTTTTGTGGCCTTTGTTACTCGAGCAATTAAGTCCGTAGGGGGATTTCAAAACCTAGTGCCCTAAGACCGTTTGGTTTGGGAGTCACTGACCTAAAGCTCGCTACATGGGTAACTGTAAGTCTAAATATAAAGACAACCCTATCTGTTACATAGGGATGATAACTCAACAATAGAACAGGACAAGTAAATAACGCCTGCACCGGAATCGGAAGATACGAAGACAAAGGTTGAAGAAGTCATCTACAGTCTTGAAGGAATAAGTTCACTGGAAAAAGTTCATTAATATGTTCATGCCTCAGTGAAGAATAAAGATTGAAGTATTCAAGATTGTGGAAGCAATGAAGATGTTGTCCAAGTACTCGAAAGATTTCAAAGCAACCCCTGAAGCAAGATATTTCAGGATATCTTGGTTGATTATTTATAATCAACAAACTGAAGCATAAACTAACCCGGAACCGACCGATCAATGTTTGCTGACAAAGAAGGTACAATGTGTGACTTCAGTGTTAGTCGCTTGTGAACCAGACCAGTGCACTAAGCGTCAGCACATACGGAGTTTGCAAAGTATTTATCAATCGAAGAATTGATCAAGTCATAACAAGTCATTTGTTCCAAAGCCAAGCCAAGCCATATGCCTAGCCTCTGCAAGCTATGCCAAAGCTTATTACTCATATGTCAAGCTTCCACAGAAAGCCATATCAGGAAGTGACATTTTATATATGTGTGCACTTATATATTTGTATATGTACAAATATAATTATATATGTATATATATATGTATAATTTAGTCAAATATAATATATATAATATATATGTATATATGTTTTGAAACATATGTATATGTATATTTATATGTATATATATTTAAATAAATATATATGTATATAATATATGTATTTATATTTTATATAAACATTTATATATTTAAGTGTATATATATATTATATTATGTGCCTAAATATATTTATATTTAGATAGAGCTATATATATCTTTATATATATATTTATATTTATATTTACACATAGTTATATATATATTTAAATATATGAGAATATATTTAAATATATGTGTATATATATATTACTATATGTTTATATAAATATTATATATATGTATATATTTACATATACTTTTCTTCATATATTTATATTTATATTTATATTTATAAATAACTATATATATCTCTATATATTTTTATATATATTTGTATTTGTATTTACATATAATTGTATATTATATATATTTGAATATATGAGAATATATTTAAATATATGTACATATATTATTATATGTTCATATAAATAACATATATATTTGTATATATATTTATATATATACTTTTATTTATTAATATAAACACAACATAATATAATATATTATATATTATGCATACATGGAGATGATGTCAGGTGTCTAGGGCACTCTAGGGTTTGCATGTGCATCTAGGATTTCATTGGCGACTTCTCTCTTCCTCGTGTATACTTTGGCGCAAGTATGGTTAAGAGTTAACCAAGAGTGATAACAGCATACATGGTAGACACTGGCGCAACTTTCAGATTGAAGTATAAAGACTAAGGCCATACATATACACTGGTGGGATGTGCTGAGGCGCAAGTTGGCAAAACTCCATAACAACCTTGCGCCTCCATGGAGTGATAACAGTGTACTGTTGGCGCAAGTTATATACTCCTGCTGCAGAAACTAAGGCAGAGAAACTTGTATACATTACTGCATGATTCTGTGGTGCAACTTCAACAGCGCAAGTTGGTATATGGGTGTATGTGGTGCAAGTTTGTTTAGAGGCCAAGTGAAGGGATTTGAAGAGAGAGAACAAGGGGATTGTTCCCCTCTGGCGCAAGTTTGTCCACACACAAACTGAAGTCAGTTTCACTGTGAGGCGCAACTTTCAGCTACTTAAATTATTTCCAAGTCATGTGCATAGTGAAGCTGTCCAAGCGCAAGTCCAGTGGCGCCAACTCAATTCTATTAACCATGGTTAGTTTATGAAAAGCCTATAAATACCCCATGTGTGTTCTCACAATTGTAACACACTCTTCACTAGAGCCGGCCATTCGGGCGGGCCGGGGCGGTTCGGGCCGGTTCAGACGGTTTCCGAACCGTCACTGGCGGAACCGTAACCAGCCCGTCTAGGTTGGCGGCCCGGTCCGTGTCGGGCCGGGCTGAAGAAATTGGAAACTGGAAACCGGAACCGTCTTATACGGATTGTACGGGTTTGGCGGTTAGGCGGGTTAGACGGTTCCAGCGGGTCGCGGTTCAGGCGGTTCGTGCCACGGTTTAAGCAGACAGGCCACTCAGTCACTCACTAGGCAGTACACATAGTCACAGACTCACAGTAGGTGACTTAATGATTGTGGCTTTTTTTGTTTTTTAGTGCAAGTGGTTTGTTTTCCATTTAAGTGTGCAACGGATCTAAACTTTTGCAATGGAATTTAATAGTTTAATTTAATTAATAATAAATTATTATAAAACAATAAATAAATGGTAAAAAGAGGGCGGTACCTCTTGTAAATTTTATAAATTAGAAAAAAGTTTTACAAATAATGTGAGAGGACTCCTCTCTAAAAAATTTAACGGAACAAACCGCTTGCACAAACTAAATAAAAAAATACATAACGAAAGAAATTTTTTATTTATTCTTGTTCATTTGCCGAATTGCCGCCTTCGGACGACGAAGTATCCATCAACATCCAAGGATCTTCTTCCTCGTCCGAGTCATCTTCTTGAAGTCCTTGTTGTCTTTTCGCAGCTTGGTCCCAATTTTTTTTACAAACACAAATCTTTACCGCATCTGGCGCGAGACTTGATCTTTTCTCATCCAAAACTCTTCTACCTGCACTAAAAGCCGACTCCGATGCAATTGTAGAGGCAGAGACTACTAATACGTCCCTTGAAATTTTAGCTAAAACTGGAAATTGTATCTCATGACTTCTCCACCATGTTAATATTTCAAAATCTTCGTCTAATTCATAGTTAAAAGAAAAAAAATTCTCTAAGCATAGTAGTAGAAGCCGAAGCTACAGGAGCAGACGTAGTAGAAATTCTAACCTTTTGTTTTTTAGTTATTATTCCTAACATTTTACTATTAAATCTATTTGAAGAACTTGTCTTTGGTGGTATAGCGGTTTCAATACTTGGAAGGTACATGTCTATAAGACGATGCAATAAATTGAGACAATTAGTAACATATAAAACATGATCATATGAAACTCCTAACACCTTATAATAATGTTCTAACATGTTTTCTAAATCTTCTTGTCTAACACCGGGATCAAGTAGGCATGCAATACCATAAATATATGGGAAATCTGTAAAATATTCAATCCATTTCACTTTCATATCATAAATAATGTCACTAATATGTCGATCTTCTTCATATTCACGTAAAGTGGTAACAATACTAACACATTCAATAATAACTTGATGCACATTCGGTTCATAAACATATGAAAAAACTTTAGTAGCATGTGCATAGCAATCAAGAATATCACGTACAGTAATAGCCAATCGCCAATCCAATTCGGTAATTAAACCATCCTCGTATTGGTTGTTAGGGTCCGAATTATATAATTCAGTGATGACAACCTTATATTTAATCGCTTTATTTAATAACTTATGCGTTGAATTCCACCGTGTAGGTGTGTCGATACCCCATTTTTCAGCTCTTAAACCATTATCCTTACACAATTTCTTATATCTAGCTCGGAATGTACTTGCAATACGTAAGTACTTAACTATTTTCCTAATTGGGTCTAATAATTTTGTTAATTGTGAGATACCTTGTTGAGCCGACAAATTTATGATGTGAGCACAACATCTAACGTGTAAGAATTGACCATCTAAAACTAAAGGAATATCGGACCTAATATAATCTATGCATTTTTTATTAGCAGAAGCATTATCTAAAGAAATTGTGAATACCTTGTTAAACAAATTGAATTCGTTAATTGTGTCTAATATCCTTTGTTTAATATTATATCCGGAGTGTGACTCGTCCATTACATCGAAAGTAATAATTCTTTTTTCTATCACATAATTAGAATCTATCCAATGAACGGTAACACATATATAAGGCTCACCTTGACTAGAAGTCCAACAATCACTAGTAAGCGAGACCGTGCCATTAAAAGTACGAAAGAATTCAATTAATTCTCCCCTAGCAAGATAATATTGTTTTTGGGTGTATCGTTTAAGGGTGTTTCTTGGGATTTTCCTAAAAGCCGGATTTATTGAATTTCTCATCATGTGTTCTAAGTTAGGGCTTTCACCATGTGAAAAAGGCAACTCATCTAATGTAACATAAGTAGCAAAATCATTAATCATTTTTTCTCTATTATAGTGGAACGGCATACCTCCACCGGGATTTGAAGACATGAAACTACCGATTTGCGTTTGTTGTAAAGACGATCCCCCGCGTGCTTCTCCACTTTCGTGGCCTGCCTTCGTAATATTATGCTTATCCACTAAGTGTCGATTAAGAGTACCCGTGCCACCTCCTTTGGCCATGCTAAAAGGGTCGGGATCTTTTCCAAGTTGCATACAAATTAAACAATGTACATTAATTCGTGATGGATCATCCGTCGGCTCTCTCGAAAAATAATTCCATACATGTGACTTTAAATTCTTTTTACGGGTACCACTGCCACGAGCTCCGCTGCCACTAGCACCCCCACTGCCACCTAAACAATAAAACGAAATGAAATTAATTTTAAAACGAAATGAAATTAACGAAACTAAACTAAATTAAATTAAACTAAACTTTAAATTAACGAAAGGAAACTAATTTTTAATGAAATGAAATTAATTTTTTAAACGAAATGAAATTAATTTTTTAAACGAAATGAAATTAATTTTAAAACGAAATGAAATTAATTTTTTAAACGAAATGAAATTAATTTTAAAATGAAATGAAATTAACGAAACTAAACTAAATTAAATTAAACTAAACTTTAAATTAACGAAACGAAACTAATTTTTAAACGAAATGAAATGAACAAAACGAAATTTTTAAACACACCTTCGCCGGAGTGTATAGCAGCCGGTACGGGTGGAGGTCTTCGTGGCGGCGGCATGATCGGACTTTGAGTAGAATCATGAGAGGATAACGTACCTCGGCCTTCTTCCATAATGAACAGAAAATATTAACAGAAACAAAATCACACCTCGCCGGATTTTATGCCGGAAAAGCTTGAGTAGTTGGGAGCAGTTAGGAGTTGTGAGTTGTGACTTCAGACTTAGAATAAGAACAGTGTGTACGTGACTAGGTGTGCAAGTGTTAGAACTTAGAAATTTGGTGGAGGTAGAGAAGACTAACCCACTGTATTTATAAGGTGGATACCTTCTAGCCGTTGGACACCTTCTAGCCGTTGGACCCGTTAGCTCTTGCTAGTTGCAGCCTTGCAGGTGAACGTTGGAGGCCTTGGAGCAGATGCAGTGCTTTTCACAGACTGAGTGAAGCTGTGCAGGTTGCAGCAGGTGAACGTTGGAGTTGCAGGTCACACGGGTCACGGTTACGCGGGTTCATGGGTTACGCGGGTTACGCGGTTCACGGGTTACGCGGGTTACGCGGGTTCACGGGTTACGCGGGTTACACGGGCTGCGGTTCGTCACGGGTTGAACGGGTTGGAACGGTTTTGGCGTGCCGGTTTTGGCGGTTTGCGAATCGAAGATCTTGAACCCGTAACCGGCCCGTCGGCAACCATGGTTCGTGCCGGTTCGTGCCGGTTTCGAACCGGAACGTGAAAATGCGGGCTAAATGACGGTTCGGTTCGGTTCGGGCCGAGCCACACCGCCCGAATGGCCGGCTCTACTCTTCATCACCTTTATGGTGGAATGGCTTTGTGCCTTGCACACTACTATACACAAATAAACTCTAGCTTAGTTTTGTATTATATATATATTTAGAAGCTAGGGTTTGTGAGTGTAAGTAGTAGTAGCCATTGTAGCCAACCTTCGGGTTTGGATTTATAGCACGTTCGAGGTATTTATCAATATACAGATATATCTTGGAAAATATTGTGTGTTGGTTTAATATTTTCATATCCTCAGAAACCGACCTAATAATTATCCGGAACACGAAACCCATTACAGAACTGCAATTTGTTTATCCGCAAGATTCGAAAGAATTTTAAATTGTAGTGAGTATCGTATTCAACCCCCCCTTTTACGATACTTTGGACCTAACAGTAACATTGTTTGCCTAAGAAAACGGACAAAATAAAGTCAATGCAAAAAAAAGAAAAAAAGGAAGGGAAAAAAAAAGAAGAATAAGAGTTTGTGAAGTTTGGCTAGATATTTGTTTCGATAGAGATTGGGTCAGTTCAAAATTGGTTGGAAAAGAGAAAATATTCTTAGACGATTAGGATCCATCAAAGGCCTTAAAATTCATTACACAACTTGAATTTCTAGTAAATTTTTTGTGTCGATTCAAGTAGATTAGAGGCAATTGTATCTTGATTATTAGTAGAAGAGTCTTTGAGTCGTATTTTCCTTAAAAAAATGCTTTTTGTTAACACCAACGAAATTAGAGTAGAGTCGAGTGGGACACTTGCTAGAATGTCTCGCAGATTTTATGGGTATATCTTCTGTAAACCCTTAGGAGACAACAGTCCTCTTGTAGAGATCGTCTACGAGTTTAATGGGTTGGTGAACCTAAAATCACCCGTCATGCCTACGAAAAGGAGCCTAGGACTTGCATTTGGTTTTCTTAGTTTATTTTCTTTTCTTTTGAATTTTACTCGAGGACGAGCAAAAGATAGGTTGGGGACGTTTGATAGGTCTATTATTTTGCACATTTTAACTACCTATTTATTGCTTGTTTTCGTATTTCTATTAGTTAATTGTTTTATTTTCAGGAATTTTTAGATAAATCGAGAAATCAAGAGAAAAAGGAACAAAAAGGTGCAAGAAGGGAAAAAGAGGAAGGAAAGAAAGAAAAGAAAAAGAAGAAGAAGAAAGAAGGAAAAGAAAATCAAGACACAAAGACCCTTCTACCCCTAAAACCCTAATCTTGGCCTATATAAACATCCTTTTCTCTCATTAGCCACCAACCTAGTCTAACTTAGTCCAACTTAGTCTACCTTAGTTTAGCCTAGTTTTTACCTAGTTGTTAGTAGCCTCCTTCATCATTTTTTTACATGTAGAATAGCTTGCTCTTTCAACTTGTAATCTCTCAGATATTGTAAACACTTTTCATATATATATATATATATATATATATATATATATATATATATATATATATATATATATATAAGTCCAAGTTTAGTTTCTTTATCTCTTGCATCCTTGCTTTGTTCAAATTTATGGCTATGACCAACCTTCTTTCTAACAAGTGGATAAAGTGGCATTTATGCCAACCACTTGTGGGTTGAAGAGCCTTTATTTTGTGTTTTGAACTTACATTTTTAGTATTTAACTTGAGCCCCTTTTAATTCTCAATATTATTAGTGGGTTCAATGATTTAGTTGATATTTTGGTTTGTAGTTTGATGGGGTTTTGTTGGAAATATGGTAGATAGGCTAGTTTTGAAGTTTTGTTTGATTTGGAGTTAGTTTGGTATGATTTGGTATTGTTCTTGTTCTTGGTTTTGGTATTTTTAGGGGTTTTTTGGTGTAAATTTTAGTTTATGATTTTAAATTGAGGTTAGTGGGTTTGTGTTGGAAATATTATGTTTAGGCTAGATTTGAAATTTGGTGTAGTTTGGAGTTGATATGGTTTGGTTTGAGTCTTGTTTTGGTCAAAAAATGGGTAGTTTGGGGGCTATTTAGTGTAGAATTTGGTGTTAAATTTGGTTTAGAGGTTAGTAGGGCTTTATTTGTTATATTTGGAATGGCTAAATTTTCCGGTCAAATCAATTTTTCGGCAAGATTTAAGCTATTCCGGCGACCTCCATGAATTCCGATGATTAGTTTATGTTTGTTTAGTTTTCGTGAAAGTTGGCCGCGGCGTGTACTTCGTTTTCAGTATAAACCAACTGATCATGTTCTGCTTCTCCGCGCCGCGTTTATTTGTTTTTTTATTTATTATTTTATTCAAGTTTTATCCTTTTGTTTTATTAACGTGCAATCTAATTTATTAGTTAATACTTTGTTAGGTTTTAAAATCTGGATTAATAAAAAATCTCAAAATCTTTTGGTCTAATTTGATTAAGTTAGAAATTAAGATTTTGCGAAAATAAATTTAGTTCTTGGAACGAATCTTATATTACTAAAACGGGATCGTGCACTTGCGATTAAAATCATATTTTGAGAACATCAATTATGTTGTTTTATATGGAGTATTAGATCAAAATCATGCTTAGAAATGCTCAAAACCAATCTGCTCTGCTCTGCTGAGATTTCTTGCTTCGGTAATGTGATTTTTGAAGCTTGATTTGTGTTGTAATTTCTTGTACAAGTTTATACAGTAGTCATATATAGTTTATACAGTAGTCATATATAGTTTATAGAGTAGAATTGTTGGCTTGGTTGTTGTTGAATGGTGTTAAGATGGGTGATAAGGTGGAAGGAGGCACACACTAGCACTGGACAGAATTTTGCACATAGGAAATAGGAGTTTTGGTGTTGATATGGTTGAGTTTTGCTTGTCCTTAGTGTCCAGGAGTTAAGAGATGAGTTTAGTCTTGATTCCAGTAGCCTTAGATCACCAAAGCCCCTGCATTTAGATAGGTATACATACCCAAAACAGTAGATACCCCAAAACAGGGCAGAATTGAGCAAACTGTGTTCTTGTGAGGTTTTCACCTTGTCATGAGTGAGGCCTTGGCTTAAATGAGCTTAGTGAAACCTTAGGAAGTCTAACAAACCATTAGAACCCAAAACCTAGGGAGAAAACATAGTTTAAAATCAGAAAACACAAGGCAGTTGGGAAACAGGGTAATTTTCAGCAGTGTCAACTTTGCTTAATAACCTGGGAAGTTTTAGATGGGGCCTTGGAGTGAAACCAAGTCTGAGAGATAGCCTTAAGAGTTGGGAATCCATGGGAATTGAGTTTGTAGGAATGCACTTAGTACACATCAAGTTATCTCAGTTAGGATGCAGGTAGTGCAGAGAGGTTGCAACAGAGAACCTCACTGTGCCCTTTGAACATTTTAAGCCAAATGGTGTGAGGCCTTTGTATTGTATCAATTGCACAAGTAAGTTTAGAGTCTTAGCAACCTATTAAGAGTGGTTTAGAGTGAAGGCCCTAGTTAGAAACACTTTGTTTTCACTAAGTACCCGAGAGCAACCTTAGAGAGTCATTGAAGAGTTGTAAGTGCAACTCTTGCATAATTGTCAAGGGTATAAGGTCTGAGTTTTACAAACACTTTTAGGATTAAGATAAGATCAGTATGGGGAGTTTAAAACTTTAGAAATAAGTCTTTACGTGTTACTTGTTTATGTGTTTAAAAGTTTAAGTAACTAGCTAATAAGTCATGCCATGTCATTATGTGACTATGTGGAGTATGTGATTACATGATTATGATAGTTGTCTTTCATATGTATAAATGAGCATGTATACCTGTAGTTAAGTACGTGTAATCATTTTTATATCGATAGTTATATAATAATAGAAGTATTAGGATACGTAACTAGAGAATAGGCGCGCGTAACATAAATTAGCTCTAAAGTTCCAATTAGTGACGAGATTAATATAATATGTAGGTTCCGAGGCGAAGGGAAGGGCCCGTACCATCAAGATTGAATAATCCCAGAATCTTGAAAAGGCAAGTTACTACATCCTTATCTTTACAATTGTTGCAAATATATGTGTACCCGTGACTCGTAAATCCTTATGAATATTTAGTTGCAATAATCACCATGCCTATTATATTCGCAAATACCTTGATATAAATTCCCGATCATATTAGTACCTTTCTTTTCACATATTCCCTTACACTTAAACCACAAAATGATAGATTTCCTAATAAAACCCCCAATAAGATCATGACACGTACACTTTCGTAAATACCGAATAACACTTGGATAAAATTGACTTTCTTTTGACTTTGGAATTTAACCCCTTAAGTCCAATATGCGTTGACACATTATTAGTGAACTTGAATCCCCTTCGCCATATTTCAATAAAAGATGATATAAACCTTTTTTCGGCATTCATGTTATAAATCAAAATGAAAAATAAATGTTTTCTTTAGTGATTTGGACTAGACGCAAGTCCTCTTCACATTTTATTAGGCTCACATATAGCCTAGGGATCCCATTATATTTGTGAACCCAGTGCGGTTCGGGATTACTTCGCGGCTGATCACCGGCTGTAATCCGTAGCGTCCTAAAATGAATTTTGATGATTATATGATTATAACATGTTGCCGTATTGCCATGATGCCATGATTTCTATACCATGATTATCCATGTGTTTTGCCATGCCTATTCATTATATTATCATGAACTTTAATGATCGCTTTATCATTTATTCTTGATTCTGTTTTGGACACCCCTGCATATTATTATAATGCCATGTGTTTAGGACTGTTAGTATTTGAGCGTCTTTGCTCATGTTCTCGTATTTAACCCCTTTTATAGCTAGCAACTATGGTACGCACGAAGCAAACCGCACGTAAGTCGACCACTGGCTACGCCGAGAACTGTTTGAGGGCGAAGGTAGTTATATATGATATAAGCGGCTTTTGCTATTATATTTTGTACTAGTTAGATGGGCTGATCCAAACTCTGAACTTTTAAGATCTTTTGGGACTGTATTTCACTCTTTTGGACTTGTAATTAACTAAATTGTACCTTTTGGGATTTATATTATGTAATCTTAATTTCTGGATTTAAAATTTATCTACCACTTGTTCATATTATATCAATTCGTGTGTGTGTGTTCGTTTGGGGTGTGACAAAATTAATCATTTTAAAACCTAAATATAAGCCCAAAAATATTAACGGCTATTAATTTACGTTCAATTATAAATTTATTAAACTGGTTCCTCGGCTTTGGGGCCTCACGACCCTAAAGTCTCGAATTAATTAGGGTTTATACTCAAAGGTCCTAAACCCTCTATACCAAACCCTAACCGTCGGCCAATTTAATTTCAAATATAAATTAATCATTCTAAAACCAAATATGAAAAAAAATATGAACGACTGTTAATTTACGTTCTAATTATTCATTATTAAACTGATTTCTCGGCTTTAGGGCCGCTAAAGTCTCGAATTAATCAGGGTTTAGGGCCTCTAGGCCCTAAACACTCGGTCCTAAACCCTAACCGAGCTAATTTTTTTTTTTTGACAAAAAACCGAACTAATTTAAATTCAAGTATAAATTAATAATTCTAAAACCCAAATATAAACCCTAATATCATAAAAAAAAATACAACAGTAAAAATAGGTCACAAAAAGATTTAAACACAGTCGAGTGTAATTGAGAAATGAAGAAACCCTAAAGTGTAATTGAGAAATGAAGTAATTGGTATAACTTCTTATTGCGACTCATATTATTTCTTTTGCCTTTTGCTAGCTCTGATACCAATTACTGGGGATCGTTTTCTTATATCTATTAAACCCTAAAGAGGGTAGGCAATTAGAACTTTCAGCAAAAACAATCATGTTTTAAATAAAATCTACAATCTATAACTTCTAAACATTTTTCATCAATATCATGCATAACATGAATTATAGATATCATATAAAAATCCTATCTTATTTATCAAAATAAATCATACTATTTAAACAGATTGGCTCACCGGAGTCCCTGATCTCTGCTATGCCCTTTTTATGACCTCCCGTCTAACAGGCTCTGCATCCAGGTTGCTCGACAGATATCCGCCATCTCTGCTTTAAATGATATAACTTATGATGACAAATAGATAATATTTGTATACAATATCTTATTGATGAACATGTTTTTCTGTTGTAGATTGCAGGAGAAGAGGTTTAGTTTGCCATGAGAAGACCGAGTTTAGAGAAATTTAAGATATATTTCAAGAACTGATGATTTTCAATGTTACAATCAGGTCTCTTATATAGAGATCCTGCTTCTGATTACAGCCATGCAATAGCCTCTCAATAATGTATTACAATAATGATACATGAATTATTTTCTGAGTGCTATCTTTTTTAGATTCCTGCTGTCTTCCTTTCTTCAAAAGCTTGTCAACTCATATCTTCTCATATCTGCTTTTTCCTGCCACGTTTTCTTATCTGCTGCTGATTTTCTTATCTTGATTCCTGCTGTCTTTACTTTCTTCAAAAGCTTGTCAACTCATATCTTCTCATATCTGCTTTTTCCTGCCACGTTCTCTTATCTGCTGCTTATTTTCTTATCTTGATTTTGATTTTTTTTTTTATTAAGTCATGGAAATTTTAATATGTTGTAAGAGTAGTTACTACAATCACCAATATATATTTTGGGTCGTAAAATTATCAACTAATAAGATACAATCACCAAACTCATATTGGGTTGTAAAAATATTTTTATTATACTACAGTCACCAATTTCATATTGGGCTGTAATAATATTTGCTAATATTCTTCAGTCACCAATGTCATATTGGGCTGTAAAGACATCTTTATTATACTACAGTCACCAATTTCATATTGGGCTGTAAAGATATGGCTAATATACTACAGTCACCAATTTTATACTGGGCTGTAAAACATTTTAATATGGTCACCAAACTAAAAGTTTGGGCCATACAAATATTCTCACATTTTATTCAAAAGGATTAGAACATCCTTCTTCTTTTGATGGGCTTTGCAGTGTTACTACCGTCTTTCTTCTTTGGCCTGGTGTCATTTCCTTGTAAAGTTCCCTTGTCTTCATGGAATGATTGTATTTTCCTTCTGTAACTCTTTTATACATTGCTGTTAACTCGGTTGTATCTGTTTTCAAAACATCATTATTATAATATAATGTTAGTATTTCTTCAACATCTCCTCCCATCCTGGTACCCAATACACATGCCTTCCTTCCTCTAATAAAATCTTCCAGTTTAGACTTTAGAACTGCTATTCTGATTGCTCTTTTGTTACATATCCAATCTTCAAATTCTTCTAAAGTACATGGCATGGGGGCTTTTAGACTAGTATTATCACCTTCTATTGCTGTGTTTCTGCCATATTTGAATATTTGACATATTAGTATTGGCTTCCCTGTCAGATCGGTACAAGCGTCGAATACCTGTACTCCATAGATTCCTCCTGGTCCATATGATTGCATCATAGCCTGAACACTTTCTGCTATCAAGGATGGTAACATTGATATACTAGTTAATGTTTCATCAACCATTATCTTGTCAATGAAACCATACATTAATAAGCTCTTAACCAAACTTGGATCTGCATTTTCCTTGCAAATATACCTTGGATATTTACTAAACTTTCCATTTCTTAATATAGTGGAGTTTGATTTGTAATCATAGAATTTGGTTATTTTTTCAAAAGCTTCTATGTAATCCTTGGGATATTTAATTCTATCGGTCAGGTTGATAGAACTTAAGGATTTTGGTATTTCTGGTAAGGTTTGGGTAATAGTGTTTATAACTGGTGTGGAGGCTAATCGGGATACAAAAGTTTGAGGGGATTCTATTTTGAGAATTTTCAGGGCTTCTTCGAGATTTTTGGCAAGAATTTCTATTTCATGATTTAAATCTGATATTTTCTGGTTTTACCTCTTTTTGTTTCATTATGATTTCTTACCAAAAAGGCTGGACTACTATGTGGGCTTTTACTTTCCTTTATTAATCCTAAAGTTAACAGTTCCTTTATTTGAATTTCTAATTCCTTCTGATCTGTTGGACTATATCTAATTGGTCGATTCCTTATTATCTCATTGGGATCTATTAATTTTATCTCGGCATATATTTTTTCCTTTTCCCATAATTTCATTGGATGCTCTCCAAAATTTATTTTTAATGTTTCTAGATATTTTTGTTTTAATAATTCTAGATTAGTTTGTCGTTCAGTTCTTATATTATTAATACTAATTGATTTTACAGGTACTATTCGTTTTAGTACTAACCATTTTCCACACGGAGTTAATAAACTTATTGTTTCTTGTTTTATTACTTGGGTTTTAAAAGAATCTAAAAAATTATTTCCTAGTATCATTTGTTGCTTCATATTATTTTCCTGATAAACTATAGGTAATTTAAACCTAGTTTTATCTAGTATAAACTTCACATTTTCTGCTATTATATCTAACTCTTTCATATGTTCATTAAATCCTGTTACTCTAATCCTATGTGTTTTTGTTCTTTTCCATTTATGTTGAATAAAAACCTCTTTTTTAGCTAAACAAATATCTGCTCCACTATCTATAAACATCTTTTGTTTTATATATGTTGAAGGCTTATATTCTACATCTGCTTCGACATATATAGCTACCATCTTATTCTGTTTCAAATAGTTCATCACTACTAGTATTATTTTCTTCTATATAATTTATTTCTTCAGGTTCTGTTTCACTAATATAAAATATTTCATCGTTGTACCAATCATTACTATTGTCTTCTTTTATATATTCTAATTTCATTATAAAATCCGTACTATCTATATATTTTACTCCATTTTGTTTTAACTTTGGACATTTATTAGCATAATGTCCTTTTTCATTACAATTCCAGCATTTACAATCTGTTATTTTTGTTTTGCTATTACCTTGTAAAGGTTTGGTATATCTCCTTTTTCTAAACTTTCTTTTATATTTAAATCTTTTCCTATTTTCAGGAGTATTTTTATATCTCCTAAATCTTCTTCTTTTATATTTAAATGATTTATAAGGCCTATATGATTTATTTTGTTTTTTATAATATTCATCCTTATTATAACTTGATTTTTTATATTTCCTATATCTATTTTTTGTATTATTTATCTTATTATCACACCCAAATACTAATTTTCTTTCTGTAAAACCACATATTTCCTTTAATCCGTGCTTTTTATCCTTTTTTATTTTTTGTTGAACTCTATATTCTTCACATTTACGCATTAAATATAATCTTAATACTCTAATTCTTTCTCCTAATGTATTTTCCTTAGGTTCTAGATTATTATATTCTTTGGTGATTTCTGTGTTGTATGGTGAGGGTAAATGATCATAATAAAGTTGTTGGTATACTATACTTTCATCTGGTAAGAACTTTGCTTCATAAAATAATTTTGAAAAACTTATAGTATACTCTGGCAATTTAGTTATCTTACAACATTTCATATTGTTTATATACATCACTATCTCTATTTTTCTCTCAACCATTACCTGATCTTGCGCTACAAACCATTGCTCTCCTAGAAATTCTCTTTTTAATACTACATCAAACATGTTTAACATATCCTTCCAAGTTTTAGCATTCTGTGTTGCTTCCTCTTTTAATGCATAATTTATACTTTCAATCCAAAATGCGGCTTTTCCGATAATTGTTTTGGATATTAGGTCATAAATATAATCTATATTATCCAAATTTTTAGCATTCATTAGGGCTATATACATTCCTAGATTCCAATCTTTAATTCTCCTAGTTATTTCTTGCTCATCATATACATTATCTAAATCTAGAAAATATCCATTTATATTAATTCCTTGGGTTATTGATCCTACAAAGTCTTGTACTTGATCTCTTTGTCCAAGAGGAATATGATCTGTTCCTATATTATTTCTTCTAGCTATTATATGATCTCCTAGTTCCTCTTCTGGATAGTCTTCAGCTTCTTTATTAATAATTGTTTCTGTTTCCATATCATTATCTGTTTTTATATAAGAATTTTCCTCTTGTTCTATATCACTTTCATCCTCTATTATAGCGTTTATATTTTTCATTTTTCCCAAAGCCTCTAATATTTCTTGATTTTCTTTTATTATAATTTCTTAATCCTTATTATCTGATTCCTCCAGATACCTTATCTCCTCTTCTTCTGTATTACTACTATCGATTTGTTCATTATCCGTTTCATTACTACTATCCTGAAATTCTATATTTTCTTTTCCTTTTAGTCTACTTAATTCTATTTTTAATTGACTTATTTCATTTTTTAAACTTTCTACATCTTCTAGTACCTTTATTACTTCTAATTTTGTTTCTCTTAATTCTTTCTTTTGAATTATATATTTATTTTTATAAAATTTATATTTATTTAACCATTCTGTATTAGTTTTACTTCTTAGCTTAAGATTTTCCTTTTTTAATTCTTCTAATTCATCTTGTTTATTTATTTTTTCTACTGTTTTATTTTCATTATTTATGGGTTCATACTTTTTTCTTTCTCTTTCCATAATTTCCTTTCCATGTTTTTTAAGAAAAGTTATTACACTATGTTCTTGTATAGACATTTTTTCAGAATTTTCCTTTTTTATGGAGTTCGGCTAAACTATTTATTACCCTCTTAACTCCTGTTGACATCTGAGGTTTTGATTTACTTATATCCATAATTATAGGACTTTTAATACTACTTCCTATTATATTTATAGGTACTACTTCTGGTTTTTCTTCATTTTCTATTATTTCTTCTTTTTGTTCTAAACAATTTTGAATTGCTGTTAACTTTCCTAGTATTTGTTTAAAGGTAGGTACTTCGGATACATTCCATAAAGCTGTTATTTCCTCTCTAATAATCTGTCTACTTTTTTCTTGGTTTTCCTCTATTTTTGTTAATATTGTTTTCAATCCTTCTTTTACTAATATTTCATTCCAAATATCTTTTATTCTTTCCTCTGAGTTACTCATTTTTATATACTCGCTTACTCCATTCTCCTTCCACAATCCAAATTTTTTCATTCTTAGGTTTGTTTATTTGTTCTTTTAACTGTTTTATTTGGTCTTCTAACTTTCTTTTTTCTTCTAAATATTCTAAGTATTTTTCTTGAGATAATATTAATGTTTCTGTTATTATATTATTTATAATTGTCAATTCCTTTTCTTTGTTATTTAATTCTTTTTCGATATTCATATTCTTTCTATAAATCGTAATTTATTCTGATCATTTATCTCTATTCCTTCGTTTGTTATATTATACTTAATTTTATTAAGAAAATCCATTCCTAATAATAATTGATAACTAACATCATATTCGATTACTCCTAAGGTTAAATTATATTCTAAATCTTGGATTTTTATCCTTAGTTTTATAGCCTTTGTTACTATTGATTCCCTTGAGTTATTTGGTTCGTTTATTATTTGTGGTTCTATTTCTTCACATTTATTTATATTAACTTCCGTTATATGTATTAAACTCATAGTTGCTCCCGTATTAATTTCTGTTATTATTTCTTTTGCAAATATTTCATTAAATAATATTATCTTAATTCTTAATTTATCCGATTCGTAGCAAGGTGTTTTAATTAAATTTATTTTTCTAGATAAACTCATACTCCTAATTAAATTTTGATCCTTCTTAAAGCTCAACCTAGAGCCTTCTAGTATTGGTTTAATTCTTGGGGTTTGTATTATTTGTCTATTATTAAAATCTATACTTATTTCCTCTGGGATTGTTATTGTAGATTCCTCTTTATGTTCTATTCTCTCCAATATATCTTCATATAGTTTTGGAACTATGGTACATAATACTGTTTGTTTCTTTACATGATGATTTCCAGTTATAGCGTATACCATTTTTGTTTCTATACTAATTACTTTACTTCCTTTTGGCATATTTATTCCATCTAATTTATAATATAGAGTTAAGGCCCTTTCTTTATTTTCATCTTTTAGTGATATACTAAAATCAGGTTGTATTATAAATTTTAATTTTTGATATATTAAATTTCCTTTTACTACAGCTACTAATGCATCCTGTATATTTCCTAATATTCTGTCATCTAATATATATATTTGTATAGGGGTATCAATATTTTTCTGAAAATATGCCTTTATAGTAAATTCTATTGCTCCAAAATAAATATTTTTTAGTTTACTAGCTTCTTTATGCGATAATTTTGATAATTCACGTTTTATTAAGTCATCAGTTATTAAATTTATTTTTGCTCGTCCATTTATTGTATTTATGTCTATTACGTTTTCATGTTTTTGTGCTATATACCTTATTTGTTTATTTCTTTCAAAATAGTTTGTCTTAAAAATCTTTTTTATTGTTAATTCTTCTGTTTCATTTTAAATTCTTTTATATGTTTCTGGTTTAAAATTTAATGTTTGGGATGTTCCACCTTCGTATTCATCCATTTGGTAATAGTCTTTTTCCGTTATTTCTTCTTTTTTGTCCATTAATAAAAATAAATATATTGGTGTAATAAATAAATCAGAGTAAGAACTGAAATCGAGACTGCTGCTTGCTTCCCCTTAAAATCCAAACCCGAATAATTCACTTGATTCTTCCATTCACAATTCACCTCAATTCAATGGACAGTCCAGCTGAGCAACGCACCAGCATCTCCGATCCCCGCTCTCCCCTGCCGTCGCGAGCTCGCCGCCGACTTATTCAGTCCACAATGCTTCCTCTCGACAACGCCGACCAAAACATCAACAAACCTGAGGTGATGTTTGTGTTTTTTTGCTTCATTTCATAAAATCCTGTGTTTTATTTGGTCTTGTCATCGTATGATTGTATGTATCCAAATTCATAAACAACAAGTCTATCGAATTTTGTAAAAATCAGCTCATAACATACTCCAGATACTATCCTAGAACAGATACATCTCTTTCGAATCCTTACTAGTATTTAGCACTTAGAACTTATATATTGTATTATCCCATACTCATATTCGTGACCATAAAAGCGATCATGTCTTATCTTATGTAGAATCTTGCTTCCTTATTCAAGAAAACGACACAACAGAATTACACAATTTTGTCCCCAAACTCTTCGAAAGGACACAATTTCAGATAATACAATGGTTTGAATAATATTGGTAACTTGCTCAACTGTTTAGGCAGTTAAGTTGGTTACAAATAGTCGGAATTTGAATTTTGTTTCTTTATGAATGTTTACTTAATTGTATATAGTAAATTTGGATTGATTTCATTATTAGGTTGCGGTAACTAAGGAGGAGACTACAAGCAAAGGAATGGACGAAGAAGAAGATTTGCATCAACTGAACAGTAAGTGGACTTATTTTGGGTACCGTGTACTTGCTACCTGAACTTATTACCCTTTTTGCTTTTGTTTATATCACATCATACTATCATAGTATGTAAGTATGTACAAATTGTTGTTCAAAAGGGTTGTAACATTTTAGTTGTGTGCTTACATGAAAACAACTTTGTTTTTAAGAATGGTCTTCTGTTAAAAGTAATTGTATAGAGATGACTGCAAATAATACTATCTCTTGAACGGTGAGTGAAATAAAAACAAATATTATATTGTATACATAATTTAGATCATACGAGAAGTCCTCAAAAACGGAGGCGCTGTTCTAGTGCTACACCAGAGAAGCGCCGTTCTAGTGCTACACCGGCGAAGCGCTGTACTAGTGCTACACCAAAGAAACGTGGTGCTCGGGCCACTCCAGAGAAGCGGCAAAAGAATAGTACCGCCAAGAAAAAGCTTTTGTCTAGTGGCTTAAATGACGGATCTGTGCAGCCGAATAATCCTATACCTTGTGAACGGGCTTCACAATTAGTTCCTGATTTGCGTTTAGAGGCTAAATTGCAAGCTGAGGTTTGTCTAATTCTCCTATTTCGTTTTACTATTAAATGTTTTTCTTGTAGTATTAAATGTTTGATGTAAAATATATTTGTGTTCAAATCCATAAAATATGTTTAACAGGAAAATTTACGAATATATGGAGGGAGACTGATACATCCATTTTTCTCGTCTTGGAAAACGGTCAAGAGAAGCCAGGAAAGAACTGATGAGGAAAGTGATCAGTCCTTGGTTGATAAGAAGGGTCAAAGCATCAATTTTAGCCCTATTCATGTATTTGAACAAGTTGAGGTATGATTCATTGAGTTTCTGATTAAAGAAGGGGCTCTAAATATATAAACGCATTTTATCATTTATTTTATACATTATCGGATAACATTTGCCTTAACAGGATGATGAAAACCTCTCTCTGGATTGGGGAAACTGGACTTTTTCTGAAAGATCTGTCTGTGCCAACTTTGACTTGAAAAGTGAATCATCAAATTATGAAACAACAGTCAAAGTCCTACATTTTGACAACTTTCTCAACGCCTCTGGTTGTCAGAATAATGGTTCATCATATAAATGTCTGAATAAAGCTGACAAGGTGCCTTCGCATCTTTCTCCTATACAACAAGATTATATCCATTCTGCATCATCTGTGGTATTCAGTGATGAGCAAGCAGCTGACCGTGAAAGATCAATCGAGAGAGTGGAGGTATGTATTTGATTAGAAGCAAATGGTAATCATCATTTGCAGATCTTTTTTTCACAGTGAAGCTTGTGATACTTTTCAAATGACAGAATTATACTTCGAGCGAAGTTAATCCGTCCGCAGTTGATGCTACTTGTGCACAAATTTCAGATGTCAAGTACGGTGATATATTCTTTAAAGAAAAGTGAGAAATATTAACTTTTTACTCTCTTATTATGAAACTCTGACTTCTAAATATATATTCTGCATATGTAGCTCTTTGTGTTTTTCTCAGTTGAACTGATTATTTGATTGTTTTCTCCATATGTTATTAGAAGTGCAGTCTTTTTTTTGCAAAGCACAGCACCTGTATTACCTAATACCTAGGCTATGATAATATAGGAAATATTGTGTTAATGAAGACTTGAGAAGGAGACTACAACAAACTAGGTCAAAAAAATCCACGCTTTACGACATGAATAAAAATTACAACTACAGAAGACCAGTTTCCAAAAATTTACATGCATCAAGTTAACTACTAAAAAACTCCACCAAATTTGGAAGATATTTAAAGATCACTTCATCAACCTGATACTGAACGGTATTAAAACCTTAACATTTCTGTTAATTGTTAATTGGACTAACATTATAGGCCCATGTAGGAATGTAAGACAAACTTAGGTTTTGGATCAATATAAGCCGAAAAAAACCTGTGGTATAGATAACAGGTATGCATTATTGTCTAACCGATATTATTTTTTCTATGCATTGTGCCGTTATCAGGATGATATCATATGGTCATAGTTGTGTCAATCAGCCTCAAAACAGCTTATGGACAAATAAATACCAGCCTAAAAAGGCTAATGAGGTAAGTATCTCAATTCTCAGTGTGAGTTGGCTTCTCACTAGTATTCATGTTTCACATTATTCGAACTGTCATTTATCATAGTGCAAAACAGATGAATTTGTTCCCAAAAGAAGATTCATAACAATTTTTTAATACAAACTAATTTTCTGAGTGCAAAGACTAAATATAACAATTTTTGAATTGACTATCCAAAACTAATGAATGCGATGCACAATTGAAATGGGTATCCAATTTATATAGGTTACCCTTACCCATTTCTTACTTGGGTAATTAGATTTTCATTTTAATTTAATGAAGGGATACACATTGGAAAAAGGGGTATCCCTTCTTTAATGATGTATCTTACATACACATATCTAAACAGAGTATCCAAATCGGTGAAACTCGTGATTCTTGTCATATTTTCCTTTATAATATTCGTACTAAAAATGATAAAGAATTTAATTTGCAAGAAAGGTTTTTACAATATATTTTGTGTATTTCACTACAATTTTACTTGACATTAATATTTGGAGACATGCAAAAGTACAACTTGTACTATATAAAAACCTGCCTTCCCACTTTATTGTTTACCTAGTTTGGGGTACAATTCTGACATAAACCTACCGCACACAACCCATGAGTAAATTAGAAAGTTGGATCTATGGATATGTTCAAAAAACTTAAACCGGAACAATTATCATACCAAATTGGAAACATGCAAAAGTACAATCTGTAAAATAGGGGAACCTGCCTTTCTTTCTTATTGTTTACCAAGTTTGGGGTACAAAGTGCAATTTTCTAACAAACACCTACCGCCCGCAACCCATGAGTAATAAAAGCTGGATCTACGGATATGTTCAAAAATCTATAATCGCAAGTTCTGTCTTTGTATTATATATATTTTTGAAAAAGTTATAATAAAGCTATGTCTTTTAAAGTTTTTTTAACTTGAAATTTAATAATTGGATAGCTGAAATGAATGTAGTCCTTTATATATAATATTACTATCTGTTCTGGAACCATAGTAATATGTAAATGTTTGCTGGTCTTAATGTTTTTGTCTATTTATAATTAAGTTTAGAGTTTTACGAACTTTTCTAACTAGGCTGTGTCCAGATATGCGGTAATGGCGAATGTGTTACCTATTTAAATAATTGGTTACGTCTTTGGCATGAAAAAAGTTCGGGAGTCAACAAAATTATTGGTAATATAGACAGTGAACAAGATGCTGAATACTCTCGTACAAGTGTATCCGACTCCGGGGATATGGATGAAGAAAACCGTTTGAAGAATGTTCTCTTAATTACTGGACCAGTAGGGGTATGCAACTACTTACCTTACCTAGCTTTAGTTTATATGTGAGTTTTGTTGCTCATAATATACCATATGATGGCTACTTTCTTCTCTCCCTTTTTTTGCCCCTCTCTAAAATATTTATATTTCGGGTAATAGTAATACTAAAGCTGTACTTATCCTTCATTCTTTTTAAATTAAGAAATGAATACTTAAAATGCAATATCTACTCGCGAAATTATTTTCCATTCTTTATAGATGTTTGTATATAAAAGAGTTTGTATTCCTAATCTGCAGAGTGGGAAGTCTGCAGCCATATATGCTTGTGCAGAGGAACAAGGATTTCAAGTTATTGAGGTAAGGTTGATATAATGTAGCTTAATAATAGAGATGACTTTTATTTTTTAGGGAAACGGACACACACTCACGCAAAAGTTGAAGGACCTTATAGAGAGGACTAATGAGAGAATCATATGTCCTGCAATATCTCCGGCTTATAAAATATTTTAAAAATATTTTATAAAAATATATATATGAAATGCAATATGTTTTGCATATAAAATATTATCAAATATTAGCAGAACATGTTGCAGGACATGTGGGTCTTCCATTGGTACTCTCTATAAGGTACTCTATAGAATACAACCATATATAGATACATACATACATACATACATATATATATATATATATATATATATATATATATATATATATATATATGTATGCATGTATGTATGTATGCAGTGTCTGAATTGCCAATTATCTAAGGTAGTTCTTCTACTATTATGATAAATATTATTAGTCTGTTGCCATGCATTATATTTAATTATTCTGGTGGAAGAATGAAGTATGAACTATCTGTTCCATATAATTTGAGCTTTAATGTCCTGTTTTGTTTTTACTTGCTTGTAACATATCTATCCTGTCCCGCGTCCCCTTGTAGAAGTATTAAATATAAATTTGGACCAGGGCTAAAGCATCTATTTTGCAATATTCTAGGTCAATGCATCAGACTGGCGAAATGGAGCTTTAGTGAAGCAAAGGTTTCGGGAGGCTGTAGAATCACATTGGCTTTCATGGTTCGTCAATTTTGATCATCATTATTTTAGCATAAAAAAGAATTAGGGTTTTTTTGAATTAGAAATGATAATTGTTGATATGATATGCATTACTATACAGTTTTAAAGGGATAATTGCTGAAAATCCCGTCAAAAATGATGAGACCCGACGACATAAGGACTGGAAGATTGTCCTGTGATCTGATTAGATGACAAACTAGAACCGTGATATCGCAGAAAACTGCGATTAGTTTTTTAGAAGAACCAAGAGAATAACCTCACTTCTGAATAATGATCTTTTAGTTTTCAATTTTAGATGCTATTAAAAGGCTGGTTAGTACGAACAAAATTTCTAAAATATATACGGAAAAATCAGCCAATTTATACCATATAAACATAAATAAAAAAGCCTAAAGTAGAATAGAGAAATCGGGAATTTTAAAAATATTCGTCTTATGCACCATAAAAGTCAAGTAAAGTCAAAAGGCCTAAACACATGAAAGGAATTTGAATATTCTGGCATGCTTATTTTGATTTGATATATTCATGCCCGGCCTTATCCGAAATCTTCTCAGACTTATTCAAGTTATGACATATTTGTTGACCAAGGTGACTCATGCATAATGAGCCGTCACAAATTTGCTTGAGCCCAAACATTTTATATCAGCTTTTTTCTGTACATCTTCAAACTTCTTCTTTCCCACTCTAGTAAGTAGTAGCAATCCAATTGGAACTTAAACCAGATCCCATGAAGTTGTGCTATGCTTTCATGGAGTTGCATTCCACACTCTGGTGTTATCTCTTGTCTTGCTATGTTATAATTTGTGAATGAATGGGCACTGTATTATCTTTACCTCTTTGTTGCAATTTCAGTGGAACATTTATTAGTCTTGCTAGTTTTACTACCCACTTACCACAGTATTTCAACAGTTACATGTTTGAGGTACAAAATGTTCCAGTTTTCCAGTTTTCATTTCTGAATACCATGGTATCAGTTTGTAATATTGATCTTTTTTAGCTATTGAATGAACTCGCGTACTTTGAGCATATTATCTTCTAGCTTGTTTGGATCATAAGATTTCACAAAATGTCAGGTATTTTGAAATTGTGCAGACACAAGGTGTCCCAAAGTCATGTTTTGGGAAAATACGTAGTGCCCTTCATATTTCCTGATATAAGTTCGTAACATGCATATAGTATATGAAAAGACCAACTATGTGATGCATGATTAATTACTGCTTGGTACTTAAGTGTCTGCTTCAAGTCTTCATGTCTACTCCTGTTTCCACATTTTGCCTTGTTGTTTTTCATTCTAATAGCTCTACCTGCACATAGCTGTTCCTGATGGCTAGTAATAATAGTTAAGTTTGGCGGTGGAACAAATATTGTGTTTTGACCCGTGTATCTTGGATCTTCAATCAAAAACAATTTTTTCCTTCTCGTTGTGTAGTAATTATCTTTAAAAGCTATTCTTTTAATTCATGTTAAATATAAGATGATGTAATTAATACCTCCAAAGTCCTAAAATTTAGGAAATTAATTGGTTGGTTACTTAAAATGGTAGGAGAATTTAGGTTTGGGAAGAGCTCTCGGGTTCGAACATTGCCACCTCACTATATGAATTATGTATGTGCTTGGTGCTGTTCAAGAGAGAGGGAATTTTGAATGTAATATATCAAGGAGTTATTACGATTGAAAGCCTATAATATAGAGTATTAGTCAACTTTTCTATATGCAATACACGGCTTTTTATTTCTTAGGTAACATGATGGATTGTTTTCACATCAATTAGTGGTGTTATTTATCTCCCATGACCATGTTGTGGTGCATCATTTACCTTTATGACATTCCAAGACTATATCTCTATGCTAAAGGTGTTTTTTGTAATTTGTAATATGGAAGAGCTATTAAGATGCAAACGGCTTCAAACCTTACCACCTCACTAATTGAATTATGTATGTGCTTGGTGCTGTTCAAACGAAAGGGACTTTTGAATTTAATATATCAAGGAGTTATTTACAACGTTGAAAGCTTATAAAGTCAACTTTTGTATATGCAATAGACGGCTTCTTATTTCTTAGGTAACGTGATGGATTGTTTTCACATCATGTTTAGTCGTGTTATTTATCTCCCATGACCATGTTGTGGTGTATCATTTACCTTTTTGACATTTCAAGACTATATGTCTATGCTAAAGGTATTTTTGTTATTATAAAATGAAAGAGCTATCAAAGATGCAAACTCTAATTGTGTTGCAAGATCATTTTGGCTGTGTGGATCAATCTGTCCATGAGGCATAGTCACTTTGTATCAGAGCTGTAGACAGTCATGTATCCCAGTAACTGTTCAATTCTGCTATAAACTTATTATAATTTTTCTTCAGTTCCAGGAAATCCAGATATATCAGATATCAAGCATATCTTTAAATCCTTTCTTGTGATATGCAGTACCACAGCAGACCAAGGGATCAACAAGGAAGTTACTGAGATGATATCCTTGTCAGACAGTGAGGATTCTGATTATACCAGGATGACACCTGCGGAATTAGTATCTAAGAAAAGTGATAAAAAAACTTTAATCCTCTTTGAGGATGTGGACACTGTTTTTGATGAAGACCGCGGTTTCCTTGGTTCAATACAACAACTTGCAGAAACAGCAAAACGTCCCATGATATTGACCAGCAATAGTAAGATAGTTCCTTGGTTATTTTTCTTCAGGGAAATTTGAATACCACTTACCATAATTGTTTTACATTTAGGCAACAACCCTGTGCTTCCAAACAATTTGGACAGGCTAAAGTTATGTTTCAATAAACCATCACTAGAGGAGCTTTTCTGCCTTGCATCCATGGTATGAGTTATTGTGCCCTTAGATTTCTATTCATCCTTTCTCTAGGAGATCTGTTCTGTAGCGTATCCAGTTATGTAATTTAATTTTTTTGTAGGTTTGCTCTGCAGAAAAAGTTGCTATCTCACCTTGCCTGGTGAGGCGATTTATTGAGTTTTGTCACAGAGATATCCGCAAAACCATTCTGCATCTCCAGTTCTGGTGTCAAGGTCAAACCTACACACGAGGTGATTTGCTGTAACTTGTATGAACTTTTTAGAAGGCTATTTCTAAAGCGTGGTTTAGTTGAACCTAAGGATTTCACCTTTGAGACAATAAATATATGCTAATATAGGTTATTCTCATGGTCTGCCAATTTTTCAGAGAAAAAAATACTAGGTGCATATGGTCTGATGGTTTTTGATACGGATGCTGGGCACAATGTATTACCGAAGATGATTTCCTGTGATTACCCTTCACAGCTCTCTGAGATTGTGGATAAGGTTATCACGAAATCAGTGCTCGAGGTCAAAGAAGCCACTCACTTGAACCTAATAGATGAGGAAGAACCAAATATATATAACTCTGGAGCGATTAAGTTTCAACCAAACAGTATAGATGCCAGAAAGGAAGCAATGTTAAGCTGTTATTGTTCTGATCAGGACGGTAATGAGTTTCCATCTCAACTTGGCACTGCATGCGAACTTTCAAATTCTTCAGGGTCCTCAGTCGCATTTGGCCAGCAAGGTATTCCGAGAAGAACTGAAACAATGCTATCTTCTCAATCTGGGGAGGAATGCTCGAGGTCGAGGGGCAGTTTTCCTTTTGTTCCTCACAAAGAGTCTAAGGAAGAGCATTTAGAAGCACACCTTGATGTGATTAGCAAGGGTCCATCTCATTGCTTTTCACTAGAAATGTCTAACAATGCCATGACCGAGCAGCTACTTCAAGCTCCAAAAGTTTTTGCTCCATTAAATGGCACTTGCAGATTAGTTGATGTCCCCTGCGTTCGAGAGTCCTCATTTGTGTCTGACACTGATTTTTTTTCTGGAACACTTTGGGGAAATGTTGACAATACGGCAGAATCTTCTAATACAAAAAATGGTCTTGCAAATAATAGGATCGACTTGAATATGTCTCCATCTAAATTAGATGAAATTCCAATATTTACTAAAACTCAAAGTGAAGTAGTGACAAATTCATCAAGAGAGGTAGAGGAGATAATTGATTCTCGCATTAATGGTGCAGAAACTGCTGTGACAAACTCTGAGTTTCCCGTTGTTGGTATTGACTTAAATTTATCTCTTTATGGATCGGATGAAATCCCGGTTTTGCTGAACAATAAAAGCGACACTATTACAATATTACAACCAATTCAACAAGTAGTAGATTCACATGTTGAATGTGTTCAAGGTGTTCCAAGAGAATATCACCAGATTGATGAGTGTGATAGTATGAATTTCAGTATGAGATCCAGGTACAAGAAGAATCACAGTTGCTTGGTGGCCTCTGATACTGTACAAGAAACTTGGAGGAGACTTCGTGACAGTCACATAAATTTTCAACAGTATGCTATCCTGGAACGGAAAGATGCTTCTAAAGTCCTGAAACTTGCACATGGATTGAGTAATTTAATTTCGGAAGCTGACATGTTACTCAGCGACTGTCAACTACTAGTTAGTGTGAGTATACGCCTCAATATTGGGCTAGATGTTGGAAAATTCTAATCTCTGTATTTATGGATATCTTGTTCTGGATGTCAATTTGTAATTTTTTTCAGGATTATCTAGAACCTTCAATGGTCCCATGTGAGGATTCACATTTTCTCAGTTGGTATGATGACCACTTGAAGATGGTGTCAATAATATCAGAACATGGGATGTGCTTATATGCAAAAGATATAGATGCAGCTGGCACAAACATGTTTTCTACTGGCA
This sequence comes from Daucus carota subsp. sativus, assembly GCF_001625215.2. Classification (NCBI taxonomy): domain Eukaryota; kingdom Viridiplantae; phylum Streptophyta; class Magnoliopsida; order Apiales; family Apiaceae; genus Daucus; species Daucus carota. Next base: position 18,104,446 of record NC_030385.2, on the reverse strand, counting down.
GACTGGATTTGGCATGGGAGATGCTGGCGTCCTCAAGAAGTACAATGTCATTGGGGAAATTGGTCAATCGGGATAGTAGGAGAATCCAGAATTCAGAAATGAGCCTACCAGACAGTGGTATATCTACTCGAAGGTATACAGCTTCATGTCAAAGTTCTAATCTAGCACTCATGCTCAAAAATATTTCTTTTTAGATATAGTAGGCATTATTAAGAACACATTTACATCGATTAGTAAATAGTTGATTGTAATGCTTGCTATCCCCATCTCAAAATAGGAACCTTTTGTTCAAAAAATGTAGGAGAAGTTCCCCTTATGGCACATCTGAAGTGTAAAATGCCCAAAAAATACTACCCGGAAAAAAGGCCATGGGGGCGCTTAAAAGTGAGTTTAATACTTGTGCTATCATGTTAAATCTAAATGAGAGAGTTGGTGTAGTGGTGGTAATGGATGGAGCACTGCAACCCTAAGTTCAAAAGATGCATGATTAAGATGCATTTTTGTGTTTTTTATATAAAACGAAAAAAATATTTAGTACAAAATGCTAAACACATAGTCGCATTAAAAATGCCTTTTCTAGTGTGGTATTTGAGCATTTTTTTTCCTGAAATTGTGCTGAGAAGGGCTAACACCTGAAATGTAGATATTAATAATCATGTCATAAATTGCTATAACTTTTAAAATGTTGAATTTTATTATCTTTATACAATTTATTTAGAGTTCTCCTTTAAATTCATCTGGATTATCTGTATAAGGAAGAATGAATAAATAGTCTACAAGTTAATCGAACATTACATGACTTTGGACATTAACTTATGTCAAAAGTGGTACCAGTCTATTCCATATTACATATATAAAATGGTAGTACGGATGCCAAATCTTGGCAAGACTTGAACTTTTGGCGCAAGTTTAAACCTAATGTCACTCATCAATGTACGCGGATTTGAGTTTTTCGGTTTTTTGCTTTGATAATTAGAGCTCTTGCACCACCTCTACCTTTTGCTCGTTTAGTATATTCAATTTTCATGACTGCTGAAGCTAAATGTGTTTTCAAACTGTTGTGTAGGCAATCAGCATCATCCCTTAGCAGCATAGTTCAGTCCTTAATTCCTGCAAGATCATATCTATCAGTAAAAGGCAATGCCCTTCATGAGTACCTCTCATCACTGAGCCATATCTCGAGATTGGAAGACAATCGTTTATTGGAAAACCATAAGTCAACAACACGACGGTATGTTTTAAATAATCAAATTATTATTATGCAAGCCCAAAATTTTCGTTCTATGGTACGGCACAGCTGCATTTTTGTTTACATGTGTTTGTAATTGTGTTATCTGCAGAGTTTGTGTTGGTAAAAACTACTTGAGTAATGCTGCACCGTCTCTAACTCCTAGAGATATTTCATTGTTGAGCCAATATAGTTATTATCAGAAGGCATCACACCAATTCTTGGATAATATCCGAGGAGAAAGCTTCTGCCAATGAAAGTAAACATTGTAGATAAAAGTCACTTTTTTTATACCATGAAGCTTTTATGGCTGAACACAACATCCATAAAGAAGCTACATTGGAGAACAAGAACAGATAGTTTGTGCTGTTAAGCTATAGGAATTGACGACACTGACTTCGTCATTGTGCCGAATGCTAGGTTGCAAGCATCAAATAAATGACATGCTGAGATTAGCGGGAGAGATTAGCTATAGGCAGATATTTTCATATCATATAGTTTGAACTTACCATTTCCCTTTTATTTAAACACAAAGCTTTCCTGTAACATGAATTCCGGCATTGTATCTCTGTGCGCAAATGCACACATATTCAGTTTGTATTGTTGATATGTAAGTAGAGATTTACAGACTCGTTTCTTTGCAGCAACTCCCTAACTTGGGATATTAATGCTTGTTTTAGTTATTCAGTTTGATTTAGCAGGAGGAGTGGGAACATTAAATTCTGTACTGGTATAGAGTTCCATATAATATTCATCGTTCATTTATTAGCGTGAGTTGGCAATTGCCATGAGTTTCACTTTGCGGGCATGCTTCTATAAGATTACTCGCTGTGAATGCATGGTATTAGTAACATATACTCAGTGATGCATCTCATCTCGTGCTGTATGCGGAATCATACAAAGATTACTGCACTGTATCCGGCCTCTGCCGAACCGTCAACATATAAAGTGGTCAGCATAAATGCATCCCTATAATTATCTTCCTATTATATACTCTTTGCTGTTTTGTTTTATAGGTGGATTGATTTATTAGTGTTTTGATTATAGGGTTAATTATCAAGTTGGTCACTGAAGTGGGTTTAATATATCAAGTTGGTCGCTGAACTCAAAACGGTATAAGATGGTCACTAGAATCACCATAAATATCAAACAAGTACTTTGAAATATGAGTTCAAGAAGTAAAAATATTATTTATAAAATTTTACACATTATTTTTAAATGTTATCACAACCAACTAAAAAGTTATGACTTCTAATATTTAAAATAATATATTTATATTTTATCAAGTTTATTTATTATTTATATTTTATTATATAGTTATTTTCTTTGTTTTAATTAAAAATAAATAATAAATAAACTTGATAAAATCTAAATATATTATCATAAATATTAGAAGTTATAATCTTTTACTTGGTTTTGGTAACATTCAAAAATAATGTGTAAAACTTTATAAATAATATTTTTACTTCTTGAACTTATATTTCAAGGTATTTCTTTGATATTTATGTCCACTTCAGTGACCATCTTGATACCGTTTTGAGTTCAGTGACCAATTTGATACATTCATCCCACTTCAGTGACCAACTAGATAATTAACCCTTTGATTATATAGTAAAATTTATTATTTTAATTATTTTTCAATTATAATAACTGTTTTATATTTTATTCATAAAAAATTTGAATCAATAACATATTTGCTATGCAGTCAAAAGACATTTCTTGTAAAAAATCAAACGACTTTCAAAATAAATGGGTGTGTATATCGAATTTTTGGTTGTATGTCAACAAACACGGTTTCACGGCATACACTAACAACCACTAATTTACATGGAGGATCTCTATTAACTCCAATCTCATTAATAATAATGGCTCTTTGCATGCAAAAAATTCTCCATCAATAAAAATATGGGTGTTGGCCTCACAATTTTAGCAAATAATGCCCCAAATATCTCTTTTGACAAAAATGGCCTAAATATGACTTCAAAACGCAATTTTAAATTGTGTTTATACAAAATATAAATGTTTGGGTAAAAATATTATATATATATTGATAGGGATTGGATGCACGAATCGCTCACCCCTCGTTTTCTATTCCATAATATATATATATATATATTAAAGTTAAAAACACTATGGTGTTATGGGTCAATTTTCAGTTGTGTTTTGAGTGCGAAATATTACTTTATCCTGGTTTACCTAATTTTTTCTTTTATTTTTAAGTTCAAAACATTATTTAAAATAGTGTTTTGAGTTCAAAACGCTACTTTAAGTTATACTTTGGGTGCAAAATGTGAGTTTATCATAAATTACCAAAATGATTTTTTTAAAAGAAATAAAAAAAATAAAGAAAGAGGAAACATAAATGTTTAAGACTACTTATAAATGATAAATTATATATAAATTTGAATAATCAAATATATTATTTATGATTAAACAAAAATATTATAGCTGGTATTCCAGTAATCTAATATTTTGTGTACTCTGTAGCACTTGATCCATAATTTGATAATAAAATATAGTCCCTCCATCCCAAATTAGATGAGCTCGTTGACTTCAGGCACGCATATCAAAGTCCATTGACCGCATAGCTACATTACTTATTTTTAAAATTTTATTTTTGCAAATAAAAATTTAAATATGAAATTTTCATTTACAAAAGAAAATTTTAAAAAATAAATTTCGGAACTATACGTCAATGCACCTTAAGTTACGTGCCCAAAGTCAACTAACGCATCTAATTTAGGATGGAGATAGTATCTCAGAATGAACATTTTGCTCAAATAATTGAAACGAATATAGCTAGAAATTTATCATATAGGGTAATTTACAACAAAGTGAGCAATGGACTGGTACAATTTCATTTAATCTGCAAGGCGACCTTCAATGGAGTGCACTGTATAATAATTAATATAAATGCTGAAAAAGGTGTCAGAAATCTGGATTCCTTACGTGAGACTGAGTAGATAAGAAGAGTGAATGCCACATGCAAAGTTTACTAATGAATAGGAAATTACTAGAAACGTGACGACAATCAAATTAAGATTTACATAACTTAACTCCCTTATCTCTACAGTTAAGCTTCTTAAACAACTCTTATCTCTCTCGTTTTGAGAGTCGACTCCCGTATTAGGGTTTCAACCGTCACTTCTCCGCCTCCCAGATCTTCATCTTCTCATCAATTAACCCCTTCGCTCTCTCATCCCCTCTATTATTTTACTTAGTTTCAATAAAACCAAGATTTAATCTTGTTTGAGTACCTTGTTATCAAGGTTGTGTGCCCATCGTTTTGTGATGTTAGTGTGTGCCCATCTTTTTGGGATGTCGTGTGTTATGTTTTTCGTATTTTTATGTGTCTTGATGTGTCGTTCGATTATCAATCTGAAAAGAATTTATACGGTATTTTGGGAGATCGGTAAGATTCGCATCGATTTCGGAACGATGGTAGATACCGCAAGAGCTCACCTCTCACAACAAATAATTGTTCATGTTTTGGAGACGTTTAGTGCTCCAGGATCAGTTGATTTGACTGATAGTTCTGAACATTGGGCTACAGATGATGCTTACGTGAAGGTCAATTGCGAGACTACTAGTTTCATAACTGATGTAGGTTGGATTGCTCGAAATATCATTGTAATACTTTTTAGATCAAAGAATATGAATATTCTATTTGTTAAGCGATCTGAAAACAAAACGACTATTTGTTTAGTTCGTTCTTTGTTTCACAATCAGATTGTAGTTGACAGTTCGGGGGTTTGTCCCGGCTGGGTTTGCGATTCGTATCAATAAAATCTTTGTTTGTCAAAAAAAAAAAAAAAAAGATTTACATAACTTTTGACTAATCGTTTCTTTTTTTTTTTTTTGACAATGCAGGCTTATATACTAATCGTTTCTTTTTAATTTGTTTTAATAAGAGCATTTGTCATTTTTTTTGGTCAGTATCTACATGCTCGTAGATGAGTTGACCGCAACAGGATTCTTTTCATCCAAATAAAATCTAATTGAAAGATACACAAAGATATATCCGGACATTTAGATAATAAGATTTCAAGGATTGAATCGCAGAAACCATGTCTTCTCTTTCCATGGTCTTGAAAATCAAAGCAAGCAAAAAGAAATATAAAATTGATAATTTACGAAGAGAAAAACTATTTATTGTGCAAAAGAACTAATATTTAAAAAAAAGTACAAATATGACATATGGATCCCGGCATAAAGCAAAATATTAAGTTCAATACTAAGAAAGTATGAACTCATAAAGAAGAGATACTAGTTTTAAAAAAAAAATTATGTCTAATTAAAATAAGAACTTTGGTTAGACACACAAGGATAAAATATTTATATCCATAAGTAAATTTTTCTAATGATAATTTTAGGATCCCTGAATTTTCCTAAAAAACTTTTCTAACATAAATTGCCCAATTGTGGAAGTATTTCGAAAAAATTACATTTAATAATCATTATTTTAGGCAATTTATATTGTTTTGTATGTAATAGAAGTAGTATAGTTATGTACAATAAAATGATGGAATCTTGTTCAATTTAAATACTAGCATGATCTATAAATACTGCAAACATTTTGGTTGAGATATGTGGTCATATCATATCTAATTTAAGGATATTATTAAACCTCCCTGAAATAAAAGCCTAAATTGTATACTTTGAATTCCTGATATGACTCCTCTAGCATCCTAAACTTTTGAATGTCCTATAATTCATCCATTTATTTAATTCTGGTTTGTTTTATTAGCTTATTATGGTCAAAATTTATTGTATTAATTTCGATTTACTGTTTAAATTTTCCTTTATGACTCATTTTTTGACAAATATGATTTTTAGTCTTACAGAGGATAACCTCTCAACCATTTAAGTTATCCAACCGTGCTCATAAAAAGATTGGTTTAGTGGGTTTATGAACACATGTTAAGCACTATAATCTATGAATTTAGATAATTTTGATTGGTGTTATTATCATAAATGCAAGGGGTTATCATGAATGAGGGGTTCATCATTATTAAAGAGCGGAACCAATCAACACAAGATAAATTTATTAAATTTTGTGTTTATTGTGTGTGAATGGACAAACCATAGAAATACCGTCAATAAAATCGATAGTTTGGATATCCGATGCGATCATAATTAACTTGTTCAAAGGGTTTGTTTAACGTAATTTAAAAGAAGTATTTTGTTATTAATAAATAAGAAGTTAATTTATAAATAAGAAACAATTTTTATTTTATGCGTTTAAAATAAGTTTTTTAGTATTTACAACTTATTGACATTAAAAATTATTAATATAAAAATATATTATTATAAGTTATCTTTTAAAGTATCATCTACATATTTGTAAAATCAATTCCAAAAATAAAAATAAGTCACTAAAAAGATTAGGAGCTCATTTGCGTGAGTTTATAACTTATGACTTAACATGACTTATGACTTGACCAGATTTATGTGATAAGCTGGGAGTTTAAAATGTCTGTTTGCATAATTTTGATTTATTAATGACTTAAAGGTTATTAAAAATAAAAAAATAAAAATAAAATCTATTTATGGGTAACTTATGACTTAGAGGTAATTTTTATCAAAAAAAAAAGTTCAAAAAAATTAAATCACTAAGAAAAGTACCTCGAATTAACTTCCAGTTTTAAGTCAGCTTCTGACTTAAATCTGACTTTAAGAAGACGTCTAACTTATATTACACAAATATATAGTGTTAATGGAGGAATCTGATGATAACAAGATTCGGGGAGGGTTGCTGGAACTTGTGGTGGACGATGACCGCGGACGACGGAGTATGGGTGGTGATCTTGGGTTTGGCTGAGATCGTTCGGGGAATCAGGGTTTTCTCACAAGATCGAAGGAGTATTCGCTCTTGCAAGGGTTGTGACTTATCCCCAAATGATGTGCCTACGTACCCTATTTATAGGGATCAAGCCAGACGTAGTTCTTAGGGAACAAGTAACCTAATCAGAATAGGTTTCTAATTCCTTGGTTCCAGCGATGGACCACCGCCTTAGATTAGACGGATGTGGGCTTCTGGAGCCCAGCCTCCTCCGAGGAGCATGGAACTAGGTGGGCCGACCAGCACTAGCCCACGTAGACCTCCCCAGACTCAGCTGTATGGGTCAGCCCTCCGTCCTCTCTTAGGGCGAGGCTGATGGTGGGCATGGGCCCAAGATAAAACAATAATATTAGGCCTGAGGACCAAGCGTATCTGGTCCTTTCTGCACTGGGCGAGGAAGGTAAGCACTAGGGCGAGGACTCATCACCGAGGGCGAGGACTCCTTGGAGACCAGGGCCGCCAGCCATTGGGCCACGGGGCTTGACACATGCCCGGGACGAAGGTCCATGTAGGGCGAGGACCCTTATTGGATGAGGACCCTTCTGATGACCCGGATCCATCTGTTACTGGGCCTTTTGTCCAAGGCTAGACTAAAGGCGAGGACCGTGAAGTGGGCGAGGACAATCCTGGAGAACGGGCCTTCCCGTTAATTGAGGCGAGCTTTACGCAATCATCTGCCGAGTTGATATTTGGCCATAACAACTACCCCCAAGTCCTTGAAGCATGAGTGCGAAAGGGTTTCACGAAGTATTGGGCGAGGAAGATGGTTAGTGCTCGCCTATTGTCGCTCGTTATATATCGAAATTCCCGTCTTGGCTCATAAATTCCTGTAAAAATAGCGAAAAAATCATATTTACTCCCCAAGGGACACCAGTAGGACTCAAGAGTCATGTCTCGAAGCGTGAGAAAACTGGCATGTCGAGGCGTGCCATGTGGCCCTGACAATTGCAATTCTCCCGCCTTTTTCCTCCCTTGTATAAAGCAAGCTTCCCTTATCCTATTCCTTATCTTGCTATCACGAAGTGCAGCTGGATTTTCCTCTCGAACCAACTGCATTAGGCGACGCTCTCATCAAGGCTTCGCTTCTTACACTCCTTTCGAAAATCAGAAGTACACATATCTTTTTCTTCCTACTACTCTACCTTGCAATTTAATCATAACTTAGAAGTTTAGGGTCTTCCCAAATACTAACATAAGCGATGACAAGAGTCATAGTCAAAGGCGAGGACTCCATTACGCCTTTGTCTTAAGTCGGGGATCTTTAATTTTCGCGCAGGGAAAAGATCATTTCTTGTTGTCGTCGCCCTTTATCTATTTGTGTTCCCTTTTCTTTCTTCCTTTTCATCCTTTATCAAATAGCTCCATTGATTCTATCCTCGCCAAAGTTGACTAATGCTAAGCAGATTGTGCTTAAGACCAGACACCAATGCAACTTCATCAATGATGACATTTTCTCTTGCTATCAAGCCATATCCCATAGTATATCCTTTGCTGTCATCTCCAAAGGTAATGCTAGGGCCATCTTTCTCTACAAACTTTGTAAGCAGGAAAAAATCACCAGTCATGTGCCTGGAGCATCCACTATCTAAGTACCACAAATTCTTCTTATGGTTTCCCTGCACACATGTTCAAAACAAATCAAGTTGATTTTGGTACCCAAATTGCTTTGGGTCCAGATTTGTTAGTCTTAACAGCTTTTTCCTCAGTCTCAACCTTTCTCTTGGATTGAGATGGTTCAATATTTGGTTTTGGTTGACAGATTGAAATATCAACATTACTCTTAATGACAGGCATTTGAGGCATACACACGTTGTTAATACCATGCATGTTTGAGTGAAATTAGTGCATGTTAAAGGCATTGAAATATGGATTGAACATGTATGGCATACTGGACTGAGAGTATGGATTGTGAGGCAATAAACTAGGCATCATGTTCATAGCAGATAGATGCATGTTTGAAACAGATGGCATAGACATAGGCATGGCTAAATTAGGAGCAATCACAGTTTTACAATTTGCAGACAAATGATTAACACTACAACATTTACTGCAAGTTTTCCGAGGAGCACTAGCATTGAGGGTGTAATTAGTGTGCTTATTGACTCCAATTTTATCATTTCTATTCCCTCTTTTCTTTTTAGTCTCTTCTGGTTTAGTCTCACCAACATCTAATTTATTCTTAAGCTTCTTATTAGAATTGTGATTTCTATTTTTACTCTCATTTGTCTCAAAAGAATTATCCTCCCTTTTAACAAAATTTTTGTTAACAGGACCATATTTCTTGTTTAATTTCTTGAGAATTTTCTTGTCAACTGATGAGCTGCTTTTCAATGGATAATTTTCATCCGTTGAGTTTTTTGTTTTCAATGGATGATCATTATCTGTGTTCTCATCAGTTGAACTGGCATCTGACATCTCAAGAACTTTTTTGTCTCTCTTCCACTCATTCTCCACAAAGGTTTCCCTGCCTTGAATGTTGATGATGGTTGCAGAAACATCTATTCCAGATTTTCATCTGGCAATTATCTCTTGTTCCTTATCAAGCTGTTTTCTTATAACTTCTTCTCTTTTCAAAACAGCCAACAGATCATCCTTGGATGTTTGACACTCAATCTTCGGTTTCTCAAACTCAATAAATTGAGCTTCTAGCACACTGTTTCTATCACTGAGAAATGTGTTAGCATCTTTAATTCTACTGTTTTCCTTAGTGAGAGATTTTAAAGAAACATGCAAATGATATAATTCTGTAGACATTTTATTTATAGCAGCATTGCACTCATCTTTAGTCAACTCTACTAAGTTAGTGGTAAATACCTGACTGCTATTTGCAGTGCTCTCTTCTTGATCTGTGGAGTTGGCCATTAGAGCAAGATTGACAAACTCTTCCTCTTCATCAGAATCATCTCCAGCTGCCCAATCATCCTTTGTAATGAATGCCCTTTCTTTTTGCTTGAAAAGTTCATAATATTTCTTCTTGTAGTCCATACTTTCATTGGACCTCTTCTCAACCTTAGGCTTTCTGCATTCATTTGCAAAGTGGCCTGCATTCCCACAGTTGAAGCACTTGAACTTGGATCTATCCATCATGCTTCCGTCAGACTTGGGATTGCCTTTGAATGGTTTTGCAGAGTTAAAATTTTTTTGGGTTTTAATTTAGAGAATCTTCTTGACAGGAAAGCCAAATGCTCATCAATCCCATCACTATCTTCACCAGAATCAGCTTCATCTTTCACCTTTCCTTTTCCTTTCCTTGATTCTGAGCTCTCTTCCTTGACCAACTTCTCAGTTTCTTTAACTTGAGATTTTCCCTTGTCCTCGACTGAGTCCTCACAAGATGCAACCAGAGCCATAGTTGAATGTCCTTTCTTTTGACTCTTTTCTATCTCTTCATCTTGTTCCATTTCAAGCTCATAGGTTTTCAAAGTTCCATACAGCCTCTCAAGAGCTCTCAAGTTCCATACATTCTTCCATAAAGCTTTAGAACATTTAACAGCTTTTGAAACCTGTTAAACGTGTCACTCAAATTTTCACCAGCCTTGAAATGGAATGACTCATATTATTGAATCAGCAACTGCATCTTGTTTTCTCTTACTTGCTCATTTCCTTCACAGATGGTCCTAATGGTGTCCCAAACTTCTTTGGCACTTGTGCAACTGATAACACTATCAATCATTTCTTGATCCAGACCATTGAACAGAAGATTCATGGTCTTTTTATCCTTGTGCACTTCTTCAGTGTCTTCTTGAGAATATTCATGAATAGGCGTGGGAACCATTTTTCCTACCATGTCTTCACCATCAGCTCCAATACTTATACAGACCTTCATGGGAACATCAGGTCCTTTCTCTATGCAGTTGACATAGCTTTCATCAATTGACAACAGATGCAAATGCATTCTCACTTTCTAGTGAAAATAGTTGTCTTTGTCAAGAACAGGAATTTTCACTCCAACATCCTTCTTTCCCATCTTTCTCTAGCAGTGTTGATCTTTTTCCCTGTTTGTTGGGAACCTGGCTCTGATACCAATTGTTATTTTACACTAACTATAAGAAAGATTGTAGAAGGGGGGGTTGAATACAATCTTTTACAAACTTAAAAGATTCAAGAACAAATAACACTAATAATAACAGAACAGAAAAACACCGGATATTTAAAAATACGGGTGGATTGAATGATCCACCCGTGAGATTTTATATTGAAGAATTTGTGGATTGATTACAATTCTCACAGCTGCAGGTTCAACACTTGAACTGTTTCTAACTCTCAGATTTTCTCTCAAGTAATTTGAACAAGTTCAACTGATGCTACTAACTTGGTTATATACTCCAAGTTTACAAAGTTTAACTAGAATACAAATTCTGCACTCTAACCTAAACTATGGTACACATCTTTGTCTTATGCATGCCTTCTGTGATGTCTTCATCTTTGACCATCTTCTTGATTTGATCCAGATTGCATTGCATGAGATAAGAATGTTTCTGGTTCATCTTTATTGTCCTAATCAGGCTTTCATGTCTATTTTAGTGTAGTTCGATCCATGTGACTTGTCAGAATTAAGCTCTAGTCACTTTCAATGGATGTTTGCTTCATCCGTTGAAAATGCCTTCATCCATCGAACGAATTGAAAACTTTATCGATCGAGTACTGTTCCAGTCTCATCAGTTGAATACTTCAGCTTCATCAGTTGAACACTTTGTCTTCATCAGTTGAATGCTTGGTCTTCATCAGTTGAAACACAGTGCACTCTTCATCAGTTGAATTGTTACAACTTATCAGTTGAACATCCTTCACTTAGACAAAATTACATGACATTGGATATTTACAATTAGCCATCTTATTCTATCCATCCGTTGATAATTCTAAAGATGAGTGACACAACAATTACAACTGAATTTTGATAAAGATTCTAATAAAACATGTTACAAGGTATTTATGTTATCATCAAAATTATTGATTCCTAACAATGGGTTCACTGGTGACTCAGTTCATCATCCCTATACCGACGCTCTGATAGTGAACATAAGGACTGGTTCCAGGAACGTGCATAGAGTATTTGTAGGCAATGGAAGTTTAGTGAACTTGTTATATTATTCTACTTTCCATAAGATGGGTTCGCTAGACAAGGATATGACACGGGGGACAGCACACCTCTATGGGTTCACTGGTGACTCAGTCAAGGTGAAGGGTACTATTAACCTTCCGGTAACCCTCGGAGAAGACCCAATACTACTCAGGTGGCCGAATTCAAGAGTGTTGAAGCACCAGCGTGCTATAATGCTTTAATTGGACGACCGTTTTTTGAAGGAGATGAGAGTTGTAACCTCCATATATCATCTGTCTATGAAGTTCCCAACTCCCTGAAGGGTAGGATGTATAAGGTTGCAAATATGACTCCAGAGACTGCTATAATAGCAGCATTAAGACAGCCTCAAAGTTCAAAACTGATATTGATCCAAATGAAAGGATGCTCGACTTCAATGAGGAGAATGCAGAAGAAACAAAAAGATCCTTCAAACCACTCAGGTTCACTAAAGGCTCGATCAATATGATCTACACGGTAAAGATCCCAGACAAAGAGAGCCCCCAACAAATCAGATGGGAATAAGAAAGGTAAAAGAGGTTAGAATGGAAGACACCAGATCCCTCCACTTCTAATACCTTCGTTGAGGTGATGGAGGACCCGAGTAACCGCTACAAGGACAATATAAGTGATATCGGTCTAGATCCCAGTACCAGAAACACTGTAGAAAGTGGGACCAGCTGAAGATACAGTTGGGATCATGGTAGACGAGAATGATGCCACGAAGGACTTATTTATCGGAGTATGCCTAGATGATCAGATGAGAAGGAAGATGGTAGACTTCTTAAGGCACAACCTTGATGTATTCGCCTAGAGCCATGCCGATATGACCAGGATCGACCCAAATGTTATGTGTCATCGCTTAAACATTGATCCAATTAAGAAGGGTTTATTAGGAAGAAGGGAAGACCCCTCATTGGTGAACGTGCGGAAGCGCTAAAAGCAGAAGTCAATAGGCTTTAGAAGGTTGGATTGGTTAAGGAATCCTTTTATCCTAAATTGTTGGTGAACCCGGTACTGGTAAAGAAATCCAACGGAAAGTGGATGATAAGTGGTATTTATACACACTTATAGGCCTTCATTTCCACTTAAATTGGTTGGTTGTACTTAAGTGTTTAGTGTCTTTTGATGTGTTTTTATTGTTTTTCTGTGCAGGTCACGAGTTGAGGTGATGAAGTGATTTTCTATCAATTTAGGTTGTTTTTGGTGCATTATTTGCAAGAATGGAGAATTGTGGATTCATCACGGCTTGGGATTTTGTGGGTACATCTTCTACAAACCCTCACGAGAACACACTCGTCCACTAGAGCTATCTAGGGGTTTAAAGGGCTTGTTGCATATGCTAAATGCAACCGTGATCACCTACGGAAGTGGTACTAGGAGCGGGGAAGGGCGTGCAAGCGAGAATGAGCTGAACACGAAGAAACAGGCCTGTCATCACAGACAGTAGCGCGCCCGCGCTACTTGTTAGCGCGCCCGCGCTACAGCCTGGTGACTAGCGCGCCTGCGCTATACTTAGCGCGGCCGCGCTCCGCAGAAACTCCCCGGGCCGATTTTTACAGCTTTTCTGATGGATTTTCGCAGCGGTCGAGGCCCGGTTGACTTAGTCAATGTAATTTTTATTTCTCGTGTGTAAAACCCTAGCCTCATAGTCGTAGTTTTAATATAGAACAATATCGTAGTTTCAGTCGATTCATTCAAGCACATTATCAGTTGTATTAGATCGTTCTTCGCGAGGAAGTGACAGTTTCGAGCGAGATCGTGAACAGCAATCTGTAACGTGTGATCTTTATTATTAATTCAAGCATTTTTATTCTATTTAATTCTCGTCTTTTCTTTATAATGTTTTCATTAGAACCCATGATGTCGATTAGTTCGATTATGAACTAACCGCCTTCATGGGATTCTAATGGATTTATCGATGTAGTCTAGTAACGAATATTAATTACTTGATTGTGTGACATACGTTGGTTTCTTTGCATGAGCCGTGCTTATTCTTCTTAGGAGCGTAGCTAACTTCTAAGTTGTTGGTTAATTCTTTCTGAAGCGAGAGTGGATGATTGAATTTAGAACTATGCCATGTAAACATAGGATTATGTGAATGGAACATAATTTGTGGTAGACTTGAACTATTTTTATCACCCTGTGTAATAACGATAGACAACTTGTTATTAAACCTCTCTGCTTACACTACCGCTATAGAGATATAGGGTCTGAGCTTTGTTGGTGTCCATGAGATTTCTATCTTAATTGTGGATTTTGATTGGTATGATACGTGTGCAACGAGAGTTGGCATGTATTACTTTCGTGTTGTCTGATTAGGATCAACAGTCGCATGTTAATCAGTAATTTCAATTCTAGATGAATTCGATAATGAAATTAGAATCCCATGTGTTTTCCTATTCTGAATTTGATTAGTAATTTTACCTATTAGTATAAAAGAAACCAATCCTTGTTAATTGTCTTGGCAGTGATAATTGATCATACATTGTTGCATAGGTGCGTATTCTTAATTCACCAGTCTCTGTGGGATCGAACTTAATATATTACTTGTGATCACGTGCGCTTGCGTGTAGATTTTTGCGAACAAGTTTTTGGCGCCGCTGCCGGGGACTCGGTGTTAATTAATTAGTTTATGTACTTGTCATCAGTGTGCATTAAAATTCACTGACTAGGATTCTATTCTCTTCTCACTTTTCTTCTTTTCTTTATTATAGGTACTTGGATCGCGTTTATGCAAACACATTCTAAAGCTCATAAGGAAGCAATGGATTCATCTTCTTCTTCTGATTCTGGAACAAGAGATTATGCGAGGACAGCAGTTGGTGAGGCGACACGTGGATTTTCTCGGTTGAAAATCAATGATAATCGGGCTGACACAATTGAGCCAGCGATATCAGCCAGCGGTATTCGAATCAAGCCATCAATCATTCTCAAGCTGCAGGATACTATTCAATTTGGGGGATCTGTTCTTGAGGACCCAAACCTGCATCTAAGGAATTTCGAGAAATTCATTACTGCATTGGATTTCAATCTCGGACCTAAAGATCTAGTGAAGCTGAGACTCTTTCCTTTCACGCTACGTGATGTAGCAAGATCGTGGTTTATCTCTCTCTCGGCAAACACTACCAATAGCTGGAACAAAGTGGAGAAAATATTCTGTACAAGGTTTTATCCTCTAATTAAAGTGTCAGCTATCAAAAACACTGAAGGTAAATTCTCTCAATTCTCGGGAGAATATCTTTGTCTAGCTTGGGACCGATTCAAGAAGATTCTCGAAAATCTCAATGAAGATGACATGCCTCCTGGAATGGCAATTCACTACTTCTACAGAGGTCTTAATAGTCAATGTAGAGCAGTGTTAGACGTTGCAGCTGGAGGAACTCTTTGGAGTAAGAGCTTTGATGATGCTTACGAGCTGATAGAGAACTTGGCCGCTGCTGAGCACAGAGACCTAAAGTGGAAAATTCCAAAAGAGGAAGAATCAGAGGAGGATGAAGCGGTCGAAGTCACTCAGGAAAATCAGATGAATAATTGGCACAGAATTAGAGCTCACTCAGACTCAAATTCTAATGCATGTGGAGACACTTGTCCTCTACTCTCGTCCAATGCAAGTAACCAATCCGTAATTCAATCATCTGCTGATTCAACATTGAATGAAGCACAGTACCGAAGGATAATCAGGCGTATTGACGCGGTGGAAGAACGAATTGGTCGTTTTGCTGATATATTAACGGACTCTCTTGCTGAAGCATTCTTGGCACTAAACGTCAATGTTACGTGGGATTCGTTTGGTTATGGAACGAGGTATCCTCCACAGGATACTTCATCAGAATCGGATTAATTCTGGACTTCACGTCGAGCTAACGACGTTAAACAAGCGCTTCGTGGGAGGCAACCCACGCATTGGAACCACATTGTACCATTGTAAACCTCAAAAACACAAAAATCGAGAAAAATCAACCCCCGGTGTCAGACACTAGCGCGCCCGCGCTAGTGTCAGCGCGCCCGCGCTAAGTTTCACAGCGCGCCCGCGCTATACTTAGCGCGGCCGCGCTACTGACTGCCGAGGTTGGCGAATTTTCTCCCAAAATTATTTTCTTTTCGTTTTAAAAAGCCCACAATCCTAATTTTGCATGCCTAGCCCGAAATACATCCTATTAAACCCTAACTCAGCTCTCCAATCCTTATACAAACACAAAACACATCTCCAAATCCCATTATAATTCTCTAAACCCTAATTATATATACACATCCATACACAACCTTCATCCAAATCTCTCAAACCCACTACACACAAACCTCTTGCAACTCTAAATCTCTATCAATGGCACCCAAAAGAGCCCGAAGATCACAAGGACCGAGCACCCAAGCCCCTACATCTAGCGATTCTTCATCTATGGGTGAGGTTGAGTTCACCTCTGATGGTGCACGAACCGAGTTTCAACGGCTTATGAATAAGTCGATAGTTAAGGAGAGGGGATTCTTACCCACGGCGGAAGATGGTGAGCTCTTGAACATGATTCAAGAACGAGGTTGGGAATCTTTTTGCGAGGCTCCGGAGGCGGTTCCCTTGGCTATTATTCGAGAGTTTTATGCTAATGCCAAGGAGAATCGAGATGGATTCACGGTGGTACGGGGAATCCGTGTGGATTATAGTGCGGATGCGATCCGTAGAGTTATTGGGGGCCGTGCCAGGCGCCGTAATGAAGAAGATTGGGTGGTTGAGAGGATTGGGCGTGCTAAACGCCGGTTTGATGATGATCCAGTTGATCTTGATCGATTGGTGTATGATATGTGTGTGCCGGATACAGCTTGGAAGATGACACAACCTCCTTTGCCGGCACATGTCTCTTTTCCAGCAGCCGGGTTGAACCGGTATGCGAAGGCGTGGAACGCCTTCATATGTGCTAACATCATGCCATCTTCACATGGGCATGAGGTGACAGTGGAAAGAGCTATTCTACTCTTTGGGATTGTCTCGGGCAAGTATATTGATCTGGGACATGTTATCCATCAGGGGTTCTGAGATTCTTACAGGGAGGAACCACTGGTGCCATTCCATATGGCACAATTGTGACGAAGCTTTGTCGATCGAGCGGTGTTCGTTGGCCATCCAACGAGCAATTACAGTTGCCAGGAGCACCGATTGATCATTCGGCGATCAGCCGGATGACGGAGTGGGAAGGAGGAGTTCCCCACCCTCGAGGCCTTGGGTACATATATGATGAGATGCCAGGGGGACGTCCAGAGTTCGTTAGGAGGGAGCGTCCTAGAGCTTCTGGAGCTGGTACTTCACAGACGGAGAGGAGCTCCGAGCCTATGGGAGATGTTCATTATCGCCGATTAGCGAGACGGATGGACACCATGCATGACATCCACCAGAGGTTTGCTTTTGATTTGACACAGGCTCTAGGTAGTGCTTTTCAGGCACAGGGGGTCACAGTTCAGTGGCCAGTATTCGGAGCAGGGATGCAGTATCCTCCACCTGATTCACCTCCTACAGAGGAGGGGGAGGACTCGGACTCCGAGTAGGTATGTGGGTGCTCTAGCCTTTTTATCACTTTCAATGGGGACATTGAATATTTTAAGTTTGGGGGTGGTAATCTAAGGAAGAGCATAGTAGTATGTAGTTTATTATTGCATGTGTTAGTTAGTTCATGTAGTTCACGTTTATTTTATTTTGCTTTGATTATTTCTCACGTTTTTTTTTATTTTCTCACGTTTTCTTTCTATTTGTCTCATAGTTTCTTTATTTTTACATGTTTAGTGGTAATTGTCGTAGTAGTATCACGAGCATTTGCATGAATTATGAAGTTAAGCCAAGCTAATTGCCTATGACGAGTTATGTGCGTAGTTTTTGATTAGTAGTTTCAATTGCAATGCTAGGTTAGTACTTGGAAATTGCTTGTGTTGGAAATTGTAATTCACATATGTTCTTGAGATAGGATTTAGACGAAATTCCATGAATTCTAGGATTGAATTGAACATCCTTCAGCTTAGGTCTGTAAATCTTAAGTTTGGGGGAACTGAGGAGTAGATATACCCTTCTAAAAAGAAAAATATAGAAAAAGAAAAAAAAAATAGTAGTAAATAAATTCACTAAAAAAATAAGTGGTAGAATTAACTAGGTTGAGCTCATTAGTACTCGAGTAATTAAGTCTGAGGGGACTTTGTGCCTAACAACCTAAAGCCCTTAGTGGTTTGGGATTGTTGACCCAACGCTCGCTAAATGGGTACTAGTGCATAAATCTTTAGGGATCTCAACCATTGCACGGTTAAATAAACCACTAAAATAGAGTGAATAATTGGTGCGTGAAGTCTTATGGTGTTCGTAACGCATTTACACTGCGAAGCGCTCTGACCTTAGACCGAGCAATTAATCACCAATAAAAAAAGAAAAAGAAAAAAAAATATAGTAAATAAAATAGAAGGGTGTGGACATTCTTTGGGACCTTGGCTTTTAGTTGGACTTGAGTGACGGGGTGTTAGTTTATAACTTTTACGATTCTTGATGGGGATTCTGTGGGAGTAGTAGTTTTTGTCTTGTCTCAATGAAAGAACATGCTTGCACACACTGGCACTCCACACTTGTAATTAGAAGAGTAATTGACTTGGTAGCGAGAGAGATGAAAGTCGAGAACATTAGCACAATCTGAGGTATTAAAAATTTGCAAGGCAATTACTTCATAGTTCACTCATTCATCACGTAGTTGCATTCATGCATTGCATTGTATTATTGTATAGTGTCGTTGACGCTTGAGGACAAGCATCAGTTTAAGTTTGGGGGTGTGATAAGTGGTATTTATACACACTTATAGGCCTTCATTTCCACTTAAATTGGTTGGTTGTACTTAAGTGTTTAGTGTCTTTTGATGTGTTTTTATTGTTTTTCTGTGCAGGTCACGAGTTGAGGTGATGAAGTGATTTTCTATCAATTTAGGTTGTTTTTGGTGCATTATTTGCAAGAATGGAGAATTGTGGATTCATCACGGCTTGGGATTTTGTGGGTACATCTTCTACAAACCCTCACGAGAACACACTCGTCCACTAGAGCTATCTAGGGGTTTAAAGGGCTTGTTGCATATGCTAAATGCAACCGTGATCACCTACGGAAGTGGTACTAGGAGCGGGGAAGGGCGTGCAAGCGAGAATGAGCTGAACACGAAGAAACAGGCCTGTCATCACAGACAGTAGCGCGCCCGCGCTACTTGTTAGCGCGCCCGCGCTACAGCCTGGTGACTAGCGCGCCTGCGCTATACTTAGCGCGGCCGCGCTCCGCAGAAACTCCCCGGGCCGATTTTTACAGCTTTTCTGATGGATTTTCGCAGCGGTCGAGGCCCGGTTGACTTAGTCAATGTAATTTTTATTTCTCGTGTGTAAAACCCTAGCCTCATAGTCGTAGTTTTAATATAGAACAATATCGTAGTTTCAGTCGATTCATTCAAGCACATTATCAGTTGTATTAGATCGTTCTTCGCGAGGAAGTGACAGTTTCGAGCGAGATCGTGAACAGCAATCTGTAACGTGTGATCTTTATTATTAATTCAAGCATTTTTATTCTATTTAATTCTCGTCTTTTCTTTATAATGTTTTCATTAGAACCCATGATGTCGATTAGTTCGATTATGAACTAACCGCCTTCATGGGATTCTAATGGATTTATCGATGTAGTCTAGTAACGAATATTAATTACTTGATTGTGTGATATACGTTGGTTTCTTTGCATGAGCCGTGCTTATTCTTCTTAGGAGCGTAGCTAACTTCTAAGTTGTTGGTTAATTCTTTCTGAAGCGAGAGTGGATGATTGAATTTAGAACTATGCCATGTAAACATAGGATTATGTGAATGGAACATAATTTGTGGTAGACTTGAACTATTTTTATCACCCTGTGTAATCACGATAGACAACTTGTTATTAAACCTCTCTGCTTACACTACCGCTATAGAGATATAGGGTCTGAGCTTTGTTGGTGTCCATGAGATTTCTATCTTAATTGTGGATTTTGATTGGTATGATACGTGTGCAACGAGAGTTGGCATGTATTACTTTCGTGTTGTCTGATTAGGATCAACAGTCGCATGTTAATCAGTAATTTCAATTCTAGATGAATTCGATAATGAAATTAGAATCCCATGTGTTTTCCTATTCTGAATTTGATTAGTAATTTTACCTATTAGTATAAAAGAAACCAATCCTTGTTAATTGTCTTGGCAGTGATAATTGATCATACATTGTTGCATAGGTGCGTATTCTTAATTCACCAGTCTCTGTGGGATCGAACTTAATATATTACTTGTGATCACGTGCGCTTGCGTGTAGATTTTTGCGAACAGTGGAGAGTATGCATTGACTTTACGGATCTGAACAAAGCGTGCCTGAAAGACAGCTTTCCTCTACCTAGGATCAATAATTAGTACACACTATTGCTAGCCACGCTCTACTAAGCTTCATGGATGCCTATTCTGGTTGCAATCAGATCCCAATGTATGAACCAGACCAAGAGCACATTTCTTTCATAATAGACCGGGGGCTTTATTGTTACGTAGGAATGCCTTTTGGGCTACTAAACCTCAGTGCTACCTACCAGAGGCTCGTGAACATGATGTTTAAGGATTTGATAGGCAAGACAATGGAGGTTTACGCTGATGATATGCTTGTGAAGTCAAAGGAAGCCCCAAGCCATATCAGACACCTCTCTGAGATGTTCTCAATACTCTAGAAGTTCAATATGAAGCTCAATTCGCAGAAGTGTGTTTTTGGGGTAGAGTCGTGAAAGTTTCTGGGGTTCATGATAAACCACAGGGGTATAGAGGCTAACCCGACGAAGATACAAGCTTTGCTAGATATGAGATCGCCTAACACTGTGAAGGAGGTCCAGAGCTTAACAGGAAGGGTTGCCGCTCTCAACCGATTTGTCTCCAAATCCACGGATAGATGTCAAGAATTCCTTAAAGTCATTAAAGGTGTTGGGAAAGATTTTAGATGGACAACCGAATGCGAAGCAGCTTTCAAAAGTCTGAAGGATCACCTGGCCACGCCTCGCATACTCGCCAAACCTCTCGAAGGTGAGACGCTCATCCTTTACTTGGTTGTATCTGATTATGCTATTAGTGATGTTCTTGTTAGAGAAGAAAGGGACTTGCAATTACCTGTTTATTATGTGATCAAGAGGTTGCTCGATGATGAGACAAGGTATACGAACATGGAAAGGCTGGTTTTGCCTTGATCTTAGGAGCCAGAAAACTCAGACCTTACTTTCAGGCTCATACGATCGAGGTACGAACTTCCTACCCCTTACGCCAAGTTCTTTAAAGACTAGAAGCCTCAGGAAGAATGTTGAAGTGGGCAGTTGAGTCAGGATAATTTGACATCAAGTATAAGCCCAGAAACGCCATTAAAGGTCAAGCTTTGGCCGACTTCATCTTGGAGTTTCCGAATGACCATGTATTGGTTGACGAGATACCAGGTGGAGAGGTAAATGAAAAGACTAAAGAAGAAGAAGAGTCTTCCTACCCTTGGTAGGTCATGAATGTCGATGGAGCAGTTAATTAGGATAGTGTTTGCGCCGACATTGTACTGATTAGTCCAGAAGGAATGAAGTTGAAAAGCGTAGTACACCTTGCCTTCCCCGCCACCAACAACGATACGGAATATGAGGCTTCGATTGCCGATTGAGACTGACAAAAGAACTCGGGGTAGTGAGGATGACGGTCCACAGTGACTCAATGTTGGTCGTGTACCAAGTTAACGGGGGGTTCCAGGTGAAGTCATATCGTACGGAGCTTTACATGAACCTGGTCCGCAGGTTGATCGAAAATTTCAAGAAAGTCATGAGCAGGTCCCGAGAGAAAGTTACAGTGAGGCTGACTCCCTGGCCAAGGTCGGGTATCTGAAAGATGCGGGAGTCATAGAAATGATCCCGCTTGAACTCAAGAGTAACCCAAGTGTGCTTGAAGCGGAGGTACAAGAGATCGAGACAGAATAGATTGTCGAGACATGGATGACCCCTATTTGGTCTTATATCAAGAATGGAATCCTCCCGGAAGATAGAGCAGAGGGTAGGAAGTTGTGCTACAAGGCGGCCAGATACGTGGATTATGAGGGGTCGCTCTATGTTATGAAATCAAAAACGAGGGGTGTGAGCGATTCGTTCTTTGGACTGGTCTCGGTGCGAGATGCCTATGTATCTTCTGCTCGGAGAAGAATCAAGTCCAAAATGTAGTTCTGGTTTGGAGGGGTAGAGCCCTTTATATAGTCGCCTCGGAGTCAGAAGTCGGGTGGAAGTATGACTCCACGTACCAGACTTCTTATCGAAGTACACTTCGGAGCAATAGATAAGACTGAACTCTTATCTTTGGGTGTTAATGTTCATCTTGAACTCTAGAACGTTTATCCACGAGAGTTAGTCATACCGTAGGACTTAACTTCGCAGCTGGTCCTTCATATAGGCCTCGGGCCCACCAGGGTCTACCTCACGATCCATATACATCTGGCTTGGATAGTCATTGGGCCCGAGCGGGATTTCACAAGGTCCAACCGATTGTTTGGGCCTTTGTCGGATCGGATCATAATATCTAACTAATCGGATCCCTATCATTTGCCCCCCAACTTCCGACAAATTTCATAGTAATTTGTCGAAAGTTTATAGAGGCTTTCATACAGCTATTCGAGCTTTATTGAAGATTTTATGTGACCTTCGTATTGTACGTCGTATTTTTTGTCGAATTTCTCATAACGATGGTATCTTCGTATTTCCCGAGGCTCAATTCTATTTTATTGGAATTTTTGTGATTTAATTCCAATTTTTTAGAATTATCCATGCCTTTTCAAAATACCTTTTGAAACTAAATATCAATCTCCCTGATTTTCCTGAATTTTCAGGATTTTGGGTATTTTCTTTTAAAGAATAAAAATAATTTTTTTCATATGAAAATTACCCTTCAAGAGGGAGTGCTCCCTTTGCGTGCATTGCAGCGCCAAGGAGACCATTTAAGTAGCCACGCCCAGGAGTCATGCTTCCTGGGCGTTGTTGAGAGCTTTAGTAAACGCTTGTCTTCCTTGGCGTCATAACAAACGCCGAAGAGACATTAATATGTGCAATGCCTAGGAGACATGCTTCCTAGGCGTGCATAACCTTCCCTAGTTGAGATGTGTCCTGGGGGTGCTTACAAACGTCCAGGAGACGTATCTCGTTTAACGCCTAGGAGACATGTCTCCTAGGTGTGTCATACTTATGGTTGTCCATAGTGCCATGTGTCCTTGGCGTTGCTACAGATGCCAAGGAGACATGTTTCTTACAACGACTACAGGAGATTGCTTCCTGGGCATGTTTGGGTAAGGACCTTCTTAAGGCTTTGTTCCAATGGTGTCTCCTTGGCGTGCCTAACAACGCCAAGGAGACATTGTTCCTAACCACGCCCACAAGATGTGCCTCCTGGGCATGGTTTGACTGTAAGTCAGACCAAAACTCCAATTGTGTGATGTCTCCTTGGCGTGCTTAACAACGCCAAGGGACATTGTTTTACACCATGCCCACAGGACGTGTTTTCTGGGCGTGGTTCCGTCATGGGCCTTCATGAGGCTTCATTAGGTGTTGTCCCCTTGGCGTGCTTAACAACGCCAAGGAGACATTGTTTTTCACCACATCCCTAGGATGTGCTTCCTAGGCGTGGTTCAATTATAGGCCCAACTAAGGCTTCAATTGAGTGATGTCCCCTTGGCGTTCTTGAGACGCCAAGGAGACATAATATCATACTTAAGAGTCACCTAGTGTTATAGGTTGTGGGCCTTAGTCTATAACTTGTCAAGCCTATTACTTTCTTCTTCCTTTATTTTTCAGATGTCTCCCAGAATTCTCGAGATCCTTCTAGAATGGTTCCGTCTTTTCAAATTCGTGGGCTTCCTGCCTGTGACAAGGCCTTTCAACCGGCCCAAAGCCCAGTTCACCGGTTGTAGGCTGTGAAGCCTAGGGTTTACCGGAAGGGCAACCGGTTTCCACTTTCTATATATTGAGGGGCTGAGAGTTCATTTCTCATTTCACATTTCACAAACACTCGTTAGAGCAAGAGCCCAACCTCTCTCAAACTCTCTCAAACACTCTAGTTTTTCGGTGAGCATTTAGGCGAAAATCCGGCGATCTTCAAAGATTTTCCAGATTCCGGCCGATCTTCAAGCGTTTCTCCAGTTTCCGAACAATCTTCATCTTCTCTTCATCAGTTTCTGGGTTTCAAACCTTCATCCTAAGAATACTAATGGCGGACTCTTCATCATCGCAGCAATCTCAGCTATCTCAGCCACCTGCGGCCCGTTCTCGCGCTAGTCGAGGTAAAAAATCCCTCGTCCATGCTAGTGTTACTTCTTTAGGTGATTTACTTAGCGAGTTTGGCCAAGATTTCCCTAACCTTATTCATCTTGATGCGTATAATCATCCTTCTAAGTATAAGCAAAAAGATGTCGATATAATGGCCAAACTTTTTGGAATAGAGCACCCTTATAGGGCCGTGGCTCCAGGCCCAAATGATAGGGCGTGTTATCCTAAGCCTGGGGCCATTAGGGTTTACAAGGAGATGTTCTACATGGGCTTTAGGCTCCCACCTCCTATGTTCGTTTATAGGTTGTTGGCTGAGGCCCGGGTATGTCGAACCCAACTCCAGCCCAAGGCTGGAGGTTCATTTTCTATTTTTCTGTTCAATGTAAAAAACATAACTTAGAGCCTAGTGTTATTATTTTTAGATACCTGTTTAAATTTGTAAACGCGCCCAACAATGAGGGTTGGGTCAAGATCCAGTATAGGACTTTGGGCCGCAGCATATTCATTTTGGACTCAGCCCCCGACTCCTTCCCTCGTTGGAAGGCTCGGTGGTTTTATTTGTATATGGAGGGGGCCGATTGGGCTGACTATTTTTACTCCAACTTTAGTCGGGCCGACGATGGGGCCATGAGATCCCTTAAATTAGGGGTCGAAGAAAGGGCGGCCATAAAGATTTTGACAGAAGACTGACTCCACCACAGTTCGTTGCTCATATCTGAGGCCTCGCTCCAAGAGCATGGGCTCAGTGATTTGGGCCCTGAGGGTAAGCCCATTGTAGCCTTTAAGTTTTATTGTCTTTTATCACTTTTGTGAATTACTGTACTTATGTTATTTTTTTGCATTTGTCTTACAGCCCAAGCCGCTCTTGGAAACATCTTTAAGAAATGGGAGGCCGCCACGTCCAAGGCGGTGGTGACCGAGGTCCCCCGCGAAAAGTGGCCGCGGAAGGAGGGAAAATGTCCAGTTATCGAGAAGGTTCCGGCCTTCTTGACTCCACGACCAGTGGCCGTGGATGAAGATCCAAGTCCCTACGTCGTGGAGTGGGGCCTTCTTAAGAAGGACACAGTGGTGGGGGATTTGCGGGCCGCCGCAGAATGGTCCCGGAACGTGATTACCCCACGGGACCGAGCCCACGTGGTTGATTCGTCCGACAACCTTCAAATAGAACTTTTGGGGGCCCAAGCCGTGGCTACGGTAAGCCCAATCCTTTAAGGCACATTTTTTTTTATCTCATTTCTGAGTTTCCTTACTTAGAGATTTTTTCATTGTTTTAATCATACCTTCGTTATGCAGGTGAACACCTACCTCCACGCTGCCGTCCACAACTTAAAGGCGGTCAGGGCTGAGAAGGCGATCGCGGAACGCGATCGTGATCGTTACTTCGAAGCCTCGACTGCCAACTTTGAGCAGTTTCGGAGGGTGGAGGCCGAGCTCGTGGCTGAGCAGGAAAAAGTCCGCACCCTGGAGGGGGAGTTGGCAAGGGTAAAGAGGGAGGCCATTGCTAACTACAAGGCGTCGCAAGAATTTGAAGATCTTCTTGCAGCCGAGTACGATGCCAGTTTCCCCGAGACTTTCAAGTCTTGCTGGGAGCGGATTATAGATGAACTCGGCTCCCAGATCGACGGAGTCACTCCGGAGCGATTCCTAGTTCCGATGCTTCACGGGGAGGAAACATCTTCCCCGATGGCGGTCGAGGACCTTGGGGATTCGCACCCAAATGATTCTCAGGATGGGGAGATTCCAACCGAGGAACCTATGATCGAGGATCCCAGTAAGGCAACGGAAGATCTCGGGGCGAAGGCCCAAGATGTCGAAGCCCATGATGGGAGGAAGAAGCCCAGGATAAGGTGTCCCAGGACAAAGACGCCCAAGATGGGGGAAAAGACCAGGAAGACATCTTCGATGATGGGCTTCCCTAGATTAGGCCTTCTTTATCCCTGCGTGGCTTAACCTTTGTATTTATTATTTCGAATATTCGCACCCTTCGGGGTTAACTTTTATCAACTTATTTATTTAAGTTAATTTCGATATTCGATTATTTTGTGACTTATTTACATTGCTTCGCCCGATACTTAGGAATTCCAAGTCAATCTATAAAGAGTAGATGAATAGACTAAGAAATGTGAAAGTCGGGGAATAATTCACCCTTCGGGATTTTAACCTTAATTCATGAATTGAAATCAACCCGGAGTAATTGTTAGGATTTTTGCCCCAAGTCTTTCTTTATCCAGTAAGTTCATAACTCGAGATTCTCAAATAATCTTCTTTTGATTCGGTTAAGTCCATTACTTAGGAGGTTTAAATCATTTTTTAATGATTTTGTTGACCGTTCAAGGTTGGTTGATTTTTACTCGTGATGCCTTTGACTTAACTTTTTTTACTTAGTATTTTTTATTAGCTTCAAGCTTTCCTTCGCATTCTTCCATATTCATGGATTGTTCTTCAACAGAAAACATAAATTAATAACACTTGAGAAAATCAAGGTGAAGATTCCTCGGGACTTTTATTAGTATCATAGCAAAAGAGATAAACTACTTTCGAAAATCAACTACATGGCAGTGGTCAACATGACCTTATTTCTGTGATAACTACTAATTTCTACTATCATAGAATAGATAACAAATATAATATATCTATAAGTTGGTCGCATGCCAACTCCTGGGAACTTTAATTCCTTCAAGGGTCTGAAGCTTGTATGAGCCATGGCCTGTAATAGTCTTAACTTGATAGGGGCCTTCCCAATTTGGAGCCATCTTGCCTTTGGGGCCCACCCCAGAAGCTTCAATCTTTCTAAGTACCAGATCTTCTTCTCGAAAGTATCGTTCTTTAACCCGTAGGTTGTAGTAGTAGGAAGCTCGCTTTTGGTTTTCCACAATCTTAGCATGAGCTTCATCACGGATTTCATCAATCATATCAAGTGCAAGTCGCATAGCTTCTTCATTGGCTTCTGGCTCATACTGCTGGACCCTAGGGGAAGTGTGAGTAATTTCAAGTGGCACCACTACCTCGGCACCATAAGCTAACTGAAAAGGGGTTGCTCCAGTAGAGACTTTACAAGTTGTCTGATACGCCCAAAGTATAGGGAGTAACTCGTCGGCCCATGACCCATGGGCTTTCTCAACTCTCTTTTTTAGTCCATCGAGGATTATCCTATTAGCTACCTCAGCATGTCCATTAGCTTGAGCATGGGCAACTGAGGTAAAGCGTAACTCAATCGAGTAGTCTTCACAGTAACTTTTAAATTCGGCGTTATTAAATTGAGTCTCGTTGTCTGTTACCATGACTCGAGGTATGCCATACCTGCAAATAATGTTCTCCCACACAAACTGAGCAACTTGTTTGGTGGTTATCTTGGCTAGTGGTTTGGCCTCAATCCACTTGGTAAAGTAGTCAATTGCTACCAACAGGAACTTCTTTTGCGCACTTGCAAGTGGAAACGGTCCAAGGATGTCCATTCCCCACATTGCAAAAGGGATAGGAGTAATAATGGACGTCAACATCTCAGGTGGTTGCCTTACAGTAGGTGCGAACCTTTGGCATCGGTCACATCTTTTCATATAGTCTTGTGCATGTTTCAGCATATCTGGCCAATAAAACCCAAGGCGAGTGACCTTATGAGCCAATGCCCTTCTTCCAAAGTGTTGACCACATATACCTTCATGAACTTCTCTAAGGGCTTCCCGAGCCTCGTC
The DNA here is from genome assembly GCF_001625215.2 of Daucus carota subsp. sativus. NCBI lineage: Eukaryota > Viridiplantae > Streptophyta > Magnoliopsida > Apiales > Apiaceae > Daucus > Daucus carota. The sequence continues at coordinate 18,076,290 of NC_030385.2, read as the reverse complement.
CGGCCTTAAACATCTCAAGTAAGGGATAACAAACGACATCCTGTATAGGGTTCCCTCAATCAGTACATACTTAAGGGCCTTTACTTTAACTTTCGCGCCTCATCGGCATTTGGCGGCAGGTGACCGTTTTCCTGATACAACTTAATCTCATCTATCCAGGTGGGCCCGGTGTCGATTGGAGCAACCAACTTTGTTTCGATGCTTGGGGTTCTCATAACTTGATAATAAACGCTCCCAGAGCATATCTCATCATCAGAGGATGCAAACTGTGACAAGGTATCAGCCTTAGTGTTCTCCTCCCTTGGCACATACGTACTCTAATATACATTCTTCGAATAGTGCCATTTGAGTCTTCATGATCCTCAGATATTTCAACATAGTTTCTTCACGAGCTTCAAATTCACCATTCACTTGGAAGACTACAAGCTTCTAGTCACCACAAACTTTCAAGTTCTTTACCCTCAAGGTTCGTGCCAGACCAAGTCCAGCTATCAAAGCTTCATACTCAGCCTCATTGTTAGTAGTTGGGAAGTCTATCTTAATGGCGTATTCCACAATAAAGCCACAGGGCTTTGGAGCACTAGTCCTGCACCAGTATCTTTTGTTTTTGAAGCTCTGTCAAAAAATAGTAGCCAATATTCTTTAGGCTTTTCTTCCTTAGTTGGCTCTTCTACCTTGTCCTCCTGCCCCCCCGACTTCCTGGTTGCTAATGGTACATTCAACGAGGAAGTCGGCTAAAGATTGAGCCTTAATCGCTGTTCGTGGCCTGTATCGGATATTGAATTCCCCGAGCTCAATTGCCCACTTGATTAATCTTCCACTAGCCTTCGGGCTATGTATAACATTACGAAGAGGTTGGTCTGTCAAGACTTCTATCTTGTGAGATTTAAAGTAGGGTCTCAGCTTTCTCGAGGCTGTAATCATGGCCAAAGCAAACTTTTCGATCACTGAGTAATTAAGCTCTGCTCCATGTAGAACTTTGTTCACATAGTATACTAGTTTCTGAATCTTTAACTCCTCTCAAACCAATACCGCACTTAGTGCTTGTTCCAAAACAGCCAAGTATACATACAAGACTTCACCGTCTATAGGCTTTGATAGGAGAGGTGGCTCTGTCATATACTTTTTCAGCTCCTTAAAGGCCACCTGGCTTTCATCCGTCCATTCGAAGTTCTTAACCTTCTTTAATGCCTTGAAGAAAGGTAAGCGCTTGTCCTCTGACTTAGACACAAACCTTCCCAAGGCTGCAATTCTTCCTGTCAACTTCTGAACATCCATTACACTCTTGGGTGGTTCCATATCTAGGATAGCTTTTATCTTATCGGGGTTGGCCTAAATACCACGCTTGGAGACCATTAGACCTAGAAACTTCCCGGTCCCCAAAGGCACACTTGGCTGGGTTTAACATCATCTTATGCGCCCTCAGGACTTCAAAAGCCTCTTTCAAATGTTCAAGGTGATCTGCTTTATTCAAGCTTTTCACCAACATATCATCTACATATACTTCCATAGTCTTACCTATCAGATGTTGGAACATCTTATTTGCCAAACGTTGGTACATGGCTCCTGCATTCTTTAGTCCAAACGCCATAACCAAATAACAGAATACACCAAAGTCAGTGATGAATGATACCTTGGGTACGTCGTCCTTGTCCATCCGGATCTGATTATATCCACTGAAGCCGTCTATGAAGCTTAGCATCTCATGACCAGCAGTGGCATCTATTATCGTTCTAACAGTGAAGTCCACACACATCCTCCACTTTCCATTAGCTTTCTTGACCATGACAGGGTTGTCTAACCATTCTGGAAATTGAATCTCCTCAATGAATCCAGCTTCCAACAACTTATCAACCTCCTATTTAATGGAATCCTGCCTTTCAGGGGCGAAATTCCTTTTCTTCTGCTTAATAGGTTTCCTCTCAGGGTTCACATTCAACTTATGGGTCATAAATGGGGGATCGATACCGGGCATGTCGGCTGCTGTCCAAGCAAAAACATCACGATTGTTCCTCAAGAATCTCACAAGTTCTTGCTTTAATTCTTCCTGGAGTAATGTTCCAACATACGTGACCTTTTCAGGCTCCTCAGTATACAATGGAATTGGAACCAAATCCTCGGCAGGCTTTCCTTTCCTTTCTTCTTCTTCTTCTCGAACATCAAGGTCTTCTATGGGAAACACTTTCCCCCTAACTCCTTCGGCTTTCAATGCTCCGACATAATAGCTTCGAGCCATTCTCTAGGCTCGGTTCCCATGGTTACTGGGAGTTGGATCATGCCTTCAATCTTCGTTTCCGCGTTATTGAAACCATATATAGGCATGTCAGAGGGTGTTAGTCGAGAATCGGCGTACCCCATCTTCTCATATGCATCATAGAACAATATATCTACCGAGGCTCCACTATCCACGAGTACTCTTTTTACAGACGAGTTTCTGATCACTGGTGTGATTACTAAAGGATCATCATGAGGGAACTTCACATTCTCAAGGTCAACGTTATCAAATGCCATAGCATAATCAATTTTTGCCTGCTTCGGAGGTTCTCCAACTATACTCATTACTTCTCTTGCATAAGCCTTCCTCGAACTACTAGAAGTACCAGCAGCTGTAGGTCCTCCGGAGATTACATTAATCACAGGCCCTCGAGGCTGAGTTCTTTTGTCATCGTTGTTCTTCCACGATTGTCATTGTCTCGATGATTCTTGTCCCCATCTTTGGTAAATTTGGACAACTTGCCTCTTCGGATCAGGAACTCAATTTCATCCTTCAACTGATGGCAATCATCGGTCTTATTTCCGGTGTCTTTATAGAATCGACAATATAAATCTTTATTCCTTTTTTCCGGGTCGGTTCTTATAGGCTTCGGCCATCTAACACTCTCATCTTTCTTAATCTCCATCAGGATTTGACTCCTCGGGGCATTAAGCCTGGCATATTCGGTGAACCTCGGTCCTAACTTCTTTTTGGCAGGCGACTTTTCACCATCATTTTTCTTGGAATACTTATTCTCAGCGTTGTACTCGGCGTCACTTCCGCGCTTCTTGAAGTTGGTATTCGGTCCCTGATTATTCTGGGATTTTCTCAAGCTTTCCTCCACTTTAATATACTTCCCAGCTCTTTCTTGTAAATCATTCATATTATCAGGGGCCCTCTGGGCTAAAGATCGACGAAAGTTATCATCGATAGTACCCTGCTGGAGTGCAATCATGGCTACCTTCTGATCTAGGTTTAGGACCTTCAAGGCTTCTTTGGTAAAACGATTCATATACTCTCGAAGTGATTCGTTCCTACCTTGGTGTAAATTCATCAATGAGGCGGAGCTTTTGGCGTGTGTTTTGCTTCCAACAAATTGTCCTATAAAGGCCTTGCTCAAGTTATCAAAACAAGAAATATAATTTGGGGGTAAACGACTGTACCAGTGTTGAGCCATCCCGCTCAAGGTTTTGAGGAAACGCACGACACTTGATTGCCTCCGTGAATGGTTGGAGTAATAGAGCGTTCATAAAGGTCCGGACGTGGTTAGCGGGATCACCCGTGCCATCATAAGCTTTAATGGTTGGGAGCTTGAATTTTCTTGAGATTCTTGCACCCATAATTTCTTGGGTGAAAGGCGGAACGGGGTTATCGGGATCGCCTGCTGGTAACAAGTGGATCTGATTCATGCTGGATTGACGAGAGTTTTCATCCCTTGGTTCTGGGGGCGGTAACCTTGCCTGGTCTCTCTTCAATCGTGCAATTTCCTCTTCGTAGGCACGGATTCACTCCTCATAAGTTTGGTTCATCGGCCCCCGGGGCTCATTATTGTCTTGCCTAGAGCGGCGTCGGCGGTTCCGAGTATGGTCGGTATCTCTTCTCCTTCGAGGTGGGGTATCATGTTTTTGCTCCGAATCAGAGGAGTCGTAGTCAGTTATGTGTACGTCATCATTACCCGTGCCTCCACGAGTGGTTGTTGTGACAGTTGAGTAATGGGTGCCGGCATCAGTAACGGTAGCAATCACTCGAGTCATTGGGGGCAACGTGCCAAAGACCAGGTGAGCGGTGGTTGAAGCAACGGTAGTCCCGAGTGGGATGGAGGCGGTGATGGGGACCGTTCCGGTTGGGACCCCGGTGGTCGTCTGGCTGAGTGGAACATGTACTTCCGAACGTATTCTTAGGTTCGTCATGGTTGTCGTCTTTTTCTCACATACGGCGCCAAATGTTATGACATCGAAAACAAGGGGTGTGAGCGATTCGTGCTTTGGACCGGTCTTGGTGCGAGATGCCTACGTATCTTCTGCTCGGAGAAGAATCAAGTCCAAAATGTAGTTCTAGTTTGGAGGGATAGAGCCCTTTATATAGACGCCTCAGAGTCAGAAGTCGGGTGGAAGTATGACTCCACGTACCAGACTTCCTATCGAAGTACACTTCGGAGCAATAGATCACAGCAAAGAAGTTGGCCGAGTTTGTGTACAGAGCTATAGTGTGCTGATTCGGAATCCCATACAAGTTGATATCCGACAAAGGGAAACAATTTGATTATAAAGAGATGAGGGAGCTGTGTGACAACCTCGGAATCAAAAAAGGTTTCTCGGTTGTCAGCCACCCACAGTCGAATGGCGAGAAGGAAGCGGTCAACAGGATCATAAAGCATACTCTGAAGGCGAAGCTTGAAGATAGGAAGGGTAATTGGCCAGAAGAACTACCAATCGTGCTCTGGTCCTATAACACTATGCCTAGGATGATCTGAAGAATAACCATTCAACCTAACCTATGGGTGCGAGGCTATGATACCTATAAAACTTGGTGCCGGATCGTTCAGGTTAGACTATTTTAACCCAGAGGTGAATGAAGTCAACCACCATCTACACTTAGATATGCTCGAAGAAATTAGAACAGGGGCTCAACTGAGAATTGCATCATACCAGCAGAGGGTGGCGAGACACTACAACACCAGGGTCAAGGCTAGGCCATTTCAGGTAAGCGATCTAGTTCTGCGAAGAGTTATGCCAAACACTAAGGTAGCTAGTCATAGAGTATTCGGAGCTAATTGGGAAGGACCGTATAAGGTAAGAGTGGTGCTGTTCTCTGGAACCTATTCCGTGGCAGACCTGTAAGGAATAGACATCCCAAGGGCATAGAATGCCAAGCACCTCAAGAAGTATTATCAGTAAACCTTAACACCCCCCCCCCCCCGGTCGTATAACTCATATACTCTTTTTCCTTCCTAGGGTTTTTCCCACTGGGTTTTTCCTAGGAAGGTTATAACGAGGCATGTCATAGGTACAAGCCATCAAAGGCAACGTTGTTGTTTATTATCTTCTGTTTCTTTTAATTTTCTTTTGAATGTCCAAGCATGAACCTTGGAACCAATAAGATTACTCCCAAGCCTCGGAGGGTAGGGGTTGTACCTGACCTTCGGCCAAATTATCATGTAAGCGTACTATTTGTTAGGGTTATACTGAAATATTCGTTTGAAGCATATAACAATTATTTGAGAATCTTCAATGCATGTTTTCACATTGTCTGTATATTATATATTGCAGACAATCTAGTATCAAATGGGATAGCAGAAGATTAGATTATCAGACTCCTTATATAATATAATAAAGGTTCACAGTCGAGGTGGTGTTAGACAACCCACTGGAACGGCTGAAGTGTTATTTGGAAATAGTTTATCTTGACTGTTGAATAACTCTTAATCCGGATATAGTGATTGACACTTGTATTTAATGCACATGCCTTGACTCATAAGTTAAGTAATTTATTTTAAATTACAAATTTATGTATTGGGCAATGACATTATATACAGAGTGGGATATTGACTATAGAAGGAAATCGTGTCCGAAAAATGTATTCGGGTGATGATGTCCTCTTGAAAGCTCATAAAGATAATTATGCTTTAGTCCTGCAGGCAGATTTGTTCTTACATAATTATAAGGTTGAGTGGATGATCAAGGATAAAAGATATTGATTAAATTAATTGTCAGAAATTAATTTAATTAATGGACATGCGATATCTTAAACATGGGGAATTTATAAGCAATTAATATGGGAGCCGAATTAAATAATTAATTTACGGAATTAGGAAAGATTGTGCAAATATTAATTCTTTAGTGGATTGAATTAATATTTAATGACATTGGGCCTGGCCCAGAATGTCATTGGAAGGCCTGACCTAATGGTCCATGATCCCTACTGTAGCCTATATATATTCTCGTTCTCCTAAAGCTGAAAGACACACCAAAAACGAATTCTTCCTAAGGTTTGAGAGAGGCAGACGTTTTTCTCAAGGAGCCAGCTAGGGTTTTGGGCTTTCGGAGCTTTAAGTAGAGGCACACCTTGGGAGATCGAAGGCCACACTTCGTCCAAGGAGAATCAGGGAATACAGTAGAAGACGTGGATTTGATTCGCTTGCGCCGTAGCGATTAAGGTTAATATTCTGTTCGAACTTTTAATTAATATCATAAAACGTAGGGCCAAGGTCCGATTGTTCCTACACTATTATCAATAAATTTCGAACCTTTCTTAAATCTGTATATTTTTGTATTGTGTGGAGCATGCAGACTGGGGACAACCTCCCTGCTGCTTAGGAAATTGTCTTCATATGTCATCGAGACATATATGTCACACCCTCAGGATGCTTGGAGAACCGCCTTCACAAGACGGTTCGAAAGAATTCTCATGCCTTGATGACCCGTACTTTCGGTAAACCATCACGAAGAGTCTCAGGGGTGTAGCTTTGGAGAACCCTCAAGGATTGGAGTTTTTATTTGAAAATATTTTTTATTTAATTTGTTTGTTTTCCCCAAGTGAGGTGGAGGGCGAGGACCCACCTTTTTGGATACCTGGGATCAAAGTGGATGATGTCCTTACTGTCCGAGAGGCTGTTTTGTTCCCCAAGTATGGTGGAGGGCGACGACCCACCTTCTTGGATGCTTGGGATCTAAGTGGAAGATGTCCCTACTGTCCCAGAGGTTTTGTTCCCCAAGTAGGGTGGAGGGCTACGACCCACCTTCTTGGATTCCTGGGATCTAAGTGGAAGATGTCCCTCCTGTCCCAGAGGTTTTTGTTCCCCAAGTAAGGTGAAAGGCAACGACCCGCCATCTTGGATGCCTGAGTTCTAAGTGTAAGATGTCCCTGCTGTCCCCAGAGGTTTTTTGTTCCCCAAGTAAGGTGGAGGGCGACGACCCACCTTCTTGGATGTCTGGGATCTAAGTGGAAGATGTCCCTACTATCCCAGAAGTTTTTGTTCCCCAAGTAAGGGGGAGGGCGATGACCCACCTTATTGGATGCCTGGGATCTAGGTGGAAGATGTCCCTACTGTCCCAGAGGTTTTTGTTCCCCAAGTAAGGTGGAGGGCGACGACCCACCTTCTTGGATGCTTGGGATCTAAGTGGAAGATGTCCCTGCATTCCAAGAGGTTATTTTTGTTCCCCGAGTAAGGTGGAGGGTGACGACCCACCTTCTTGGATGCCTGGGATCTAAGTGGATGATGTCCCTATTGTCTCAGAGGCTGTTTTCCTACCCAAGTAAGGTTGAGGACGACGACCCACCTTACTTAGTTATTTATGCTCGATGGTAGATGATTATATACGACAACAATCACAATACGATAAAAAGATCTATTTGTTACAGATCGAAGAGAGTAAGCGAAAGCACACATAAAGATAATGTTTTATTAATAAAACCCATCGTGGGGAGAAGATTACAAGTGGGCGACTTAATAGTCATTATCAGTCTTGTCCCTATGAAAAGATTTCTCCGCTTTAAGCTCCCGCATGACCTCCTGGAGCTCGTCTACTTTCGGCAAAGGTATCATTGTGCCTCTCTAGTATCCTGATCCTTGCCTAAAGCTTCGTGACAAAGACCTGGAGCTCAACATCAGTTGGGCGAGGAGGAGGAGGAACTGCATTGGTGTCAGGCATGAGCGGTGGAGGATCGGACTCAACAGCTTTGTCAAACTCAGTGAAAAGGTCTTCGGCCGACATGGTTGCATAATTACAAATAAAAATGCATGTGTTGAAGAATGAAGAATGAACTACGTAAAATTCCCATTTATAGAAAAAGTGTGACTTTTCATATTCTAGCTTCGTTTTTAGTGAAAAGTCGCGACTTTTCAAGGCAAAACTGACCGTTCGAGTGACACGGAGAAGGCATCGCCCTTCGTGGTGTCGAAGTATGGTCAACGGACCTCGCCCGAGGCGATAGTCATCGCCCTTCAGTCAAACAACTAGTGACGTAGCGATAAGTGAGAGACCTCGCCTGGTAACCTTCAATAGTGATTAATAAGAAGTTATAAAAATTAATGTAGAAAGATGACCAGTCCTCGCCTGCGAATATAGTCTAACTTACTCTATAGCATTTTAATTCAACGAAGATAATAGAGGAGAAGACGAATCCTCACCTCATATGTTTTCAAAAAATACACAAAATGCGAAGACGATAACAACATGTAAGAACAGGGGTTTAAGTTATTGGAGAAGCGACGAGACGACGAGTCCTCACCCACGGATATGTCCTCACCTTGTGTATCTGTCTAAAGTAAAGAGACGCAGTCAAGGAAAAGGCAAGTTCTTGCCCTCTTATTATTACAACAGGAATATATGAATAAGGAAAATAGATTATGAAAAGGAATAACAAACAGGTTGAAAATGATTATTCAAATACAACTGCGAAGCCAATTACGGAGGGCTCGCACTCCAAATGTACTTAAAAAGTTTGAAGAGAAAAACAATTAGTTGTTCAGCTGGTTGTTGGGATTGGCCTCGCCTCCGGGAACCACGTTCTCGCCATCAGCAACGTGTCCTTGGTTGGCTCCATCCTCGCCTCCTTTCATTGACGAGGCCTCCGTCTCCGGCTGTATCTTTTTCTGGAGCTCGATCCTGGCCTCCTCAATCTCAGCAACTTTTCTCCTTAAAGCTCGCCATGAAGGCAGGAGTAGAAGGTGCGAAGAGCTTGGCCCAGTTGTAATCAGGATCAACAGAAAGGAAGTTAATAAGGTAAACCAGAAAGCCAGTAGTGTAGGCCTCGCTCAACTCCTTCCCCTTAGAGGCCCTTTAAGCGTCTAGCTCTTTTTGGAGAAAATCAATTGTCCCATTGGCCTGATTAAGAGCTGTGGTCAAGGACTCGGTTAAATCATTGAGTGTCTATTGGAATGTCTTGATTTGTTCATTCCTCATCCTCATGTCATCGTTATACTTTAGCCGAAGGTCTTTCAATTTGTTTGAGGACGAGGACGCTTCAGTCTTCAGCTTGGAGTTGGCCCTCTCTAACTTAGCTATATGTGTGTTCTTGGCTGAAAGAAGGCCTCGGCCAATCCCAACTTAGAGCCATGCTCGGCTTCATCAGCTTTCTTCGAGGACCAAACTTTGACGTCCTCAGAACCATAGTTATCTTCAGCCAGAATGCTGAAAGCAACAGAGACAGCGCTAGGAGTTGAGCCCTCGCCCTCCCTAGGTTTGTTCATCGCGGCTAGCGTTTCTGTTCATTCTGGCGTTTAGATTTTCTTCTAGCCCTCGGGTCTATCTAGACTAGAGGAGAGGGATTTTGTTGAGGAGTGGGAGTTTTGTTTATAGAGATTGTAGGGCGAGTTTGGGGTGTGGAGGTACCCCTACCATTTTGGAAAGGGTTCTTGCCAAAAGGGAGCTCAACCATTTTTCCTGAAAAATAAATCAAGAACACACATCAGGCGAGAAACAAATAAAAGGTGAGAAACAGGTGAAAGTAGAGGAACATATGCTATATCAAAGCTAAAAAGATAAAAATTAAAGGCAAAAAATAAGCAAGTATAAGGCTACGCCTCTACCTTTACCGGTCAAAGATGCTGGAGGTCTCTTAAGGCATTCTAGGGATTTCTTCGACTTGTGTTTTTTGTCAAATTTTATGAGAGGAAATTGGCCAAAACCCTCATTGTAAAAACCATATTCGTAAAGTGACTCCGGGGTCACAATTTTATCAAGATCTTTATGGGCGACGTCGAGGTTGTCGACTCTCTGGGCGCGAGTAAGGAACTAGCCCTCAAGTGCTGTTTGCTGAGGCTTATCTAATAAAGAATATAAGTAAGTATAGATAGAAGGCGAAATAGGGTAAGGAAGAAGCTACTTACAAGGGTCAAGGTTGAAAGAAACTCTGAGGCGAGGAACATCATATAAATAGAAGTAATCTGGCTTCCAGAGCTTCATATTACTAGGGTTCCCAATTGAGAAACCCTTTTTATGATGAGAAGGATGGAGAGTGAGGTAAAAGAAACCGTAGTCCTCGCCAGTTTTCCTTAGAGAAAGGAAGTGATCCATTTCGAGCATTGAAGGCTCGGGGTATCCACGGCGATGATACATTATGTATATGCCTATGGCGAGCCTCCAGCTGTTTGGGCCAACCTGGATCGAGGCGACGCCATAATGATTTACCAGCTTCAACAACCGAGGGTACATGGGCCACCCAAAACCAAGCTCTGCGAGCTTATTAGTCAGAACCATGCGAGGGCATGGAAGACCGTCAAAGTTGAATCTGTGCATCCTCATGAAACGGCGAGGCCTATACCATCTGCCTTGAAGGTTGTAATATTCAACCATCCACATAATCTCGTCCGAGGAAATTTGTGACGAAAGGCATGCACATGTCACTATGCTGTAAGTATGGCGAAACCTATTCTTGTCCTTGTCTGGGAGATCTTCCTCGAAGTCGAAATCATAGTCACGGTCATGGGTAACTAAGACATATCGATGGTTAGGTGGAGTGGGGCACTCCATTGCATAACGAATTGGCGAGGCCGAGATAGTTGCTTCGTCGTCCTCGCCCTTAGATGAAGAACTCCCGCTTGTCACCGCTTCATCTTCATCGTTCTCCCCACCTTCATTCTCGCCTTCTCCTTCATCCTCGCCCTCAGGAATATCAAGGTAAATGTTTCGACATACCTGCAACTGTTTTCTTTTTCCAAGTCCCAAAAGGGGGCTAGAAGGTTCGGTTTGGTCTAATTCTTTGAAAATGGAATCAAGAGAGTCGTCATCCCTCTGGGGCTTATAGACGCTCTCTTCGTCGCCCGATGAGCTATCTCTTATCTCAATCAGATATTGCCGGATTGAAGGACCAACCTCGCCCTGTTGAGCCCTCAACCAAGCTTCCTTTGGTTCATCGCCAGCTTTAGGTTCTACATTTAAAGACGACCATGAGTCGGCCCGAGCGTCGTTGTTAAGAGGAGACTGTTGGGAGTTCGTCATCTGAAAGAAAGATGGCAAGAATGGAATCAATGGGGCTATTTGATAAAGCAAAAGGATGAACGAAAAAAGATAAAAGTAGGTTAAAAGGCGACGACGCATAGGGGCCCTCGCCCTATATGGTGACTTAGAGTCCTCGGCTTAAGGCAAAGGCGTAATAGAGTGCTCGCCTCTAACGATAATAGTTCTCTTAGCGATACATTCAGTAACTATGGGGAGTTCTTAAAGCCCCTAAGAGAACTAAGTTATGATGAGGACACGGTTCTTAAAGTAACAACATAAAACTAACATTATAGGAGTAAGAAGGGAGAAACGTGTACCTAAAATTTCAAAAAAAGGATGAAATGCGAGGCCTTGATTAGAGCGTCTCCTGAGATGGGGGCTGTGAGAGAGAAATCTGGCAGCACTTCGTGTGTATGTGAAATGAGGAATGAAAAGGAGAGGTTTCACTTTATATAGGAGTGGGAAAGAACGAATGAGCAACAATTGTCAAGGAAACGCAGCAGCCCACGATTGGAAAGTAATCTCGTGCTTCGAGGCGCGAAGCTCCAATTCCAGTCGCGTCTTTTAGGAAACTAGTACGATTTTTTAATTATTTCTCTAGGAATCTACTATCCAAGGCGAAGATTTTTATATATGGTGAATGACATAAGGCGAGCACTAAACATCATCCTCGCCTGAAGCTTCTTTAAACCCTTTCGCACTTGTGCTTCCAGGGCTTGGGGGGTGGTTGTTATAGCCAAATATCCACTCAGCTGATGATTGCGTAAATCTCTCCTTATAAACAAAAAGGGCCATTTTCTGAGGTCAACCTCGCCTCCAGTTGGGTCCTCGCCCTCAGCTTGGCCCAAAGTCTGAGGCCCTGTGTCAAGCTGCACCGGTTTTCCATAGGGTCCTCGCCTGATGAAGACCCTAGCCTGGTATGTGTCCTCGCGCTCGACATAGGTCGAGCCTCGCGACCTAGTGTCCAGTAGCCCCTATCTTCGATAGAGGCATCGTCCAGTGTGAGTCCTCGCCTTCAGTGATTGGATCTCGTCCAGAACGCTCAGTCCTCGCCTGATACTGAAAGGGCCTATCGTACTTGGCTCTCAGGCCTTAATATTATTATTGTTTTATCTTGGGCCCAGGCCCACCTTCAGCCTCGCCCTAAGAGAGGACGGAGGGCTAGCCCATACAGCAGACTCTGAGGAAGTCCACGTGGACTAGAGCTGGTCAGCCTGCCAGGTGCCATGCTCCTTGGCGGAAGCTGGGCTTCAGAGGCCCATATCCATTTGATCTAAGGCGGTGGCTCATCGCAGGAATCAAGGAATAAGAAACCTATCTGATTAGGTTACTTGTTCTCCAAGAACTATGTCTGGCTTGATCCCTATAAATAGGGTACGTAGGCAAATCGTTTGGGCATAAGACACAACTCTTTCAAGAACTAATACTCCTTCGATCTTGTGAGAAACTCTGATTCTTCGAAGGATCTCAGCCAAACCTAAAACTACCATCCATACTCCGTCGTCCACCGTCATCAACCACCACTAATTCCAGCAATCCTCCTCGAATCTTGTTATCACCATATTCCTCCGTTAACATATAACATGTGGGATTCGTGGAAGATATAGGGGCCGTTTGGGTTAGCTTAAAAGAAGTGTTTCTTGATTAAAATAGAGAAGTTAAAAGCAAGTTAAGACCTATAAGTGATTAAAGAGTTTGGGAAAGAAGTGGAAGTTCTGAGAGAAAAGCTAGTATTTGTAACTTCTAAAAAGTGCTTCTGCTTTTTTAAACAAATGGGTCAAAAAATCAGAAGTCAATTTTTTTTTTGAAAAGAATTGCTTCTCATGGTTTGCCCAACAGCCCCATGATTGGTTGATGAAAAATGATGGAAAAGAAGAAATCGATGGATAGGATGGACAGAAGACATAATGATAATGTTGAGAGTTATGAATACTCGTGACACATCTGAAAAGATGTATGTTCATTTTTCTTTGAGAGCTTTTTAGATTATACGTACAACTCCAGCAGTTGTGTCAATTTCTGCAACTACTCCAGTAGAGTATACGAGTATCAATAAGAAGAGTGTGGCTAAACGAAGGATTCTCATCATAATCTCTATCTAAACCAAGATGCTAGCCTGCATGACATTGACATAAAGATGCACACATGCATGTCATCTCTGTGATTTTCTTTCCTTTTCATCTCATGCAATTTATTGATGGATTCATTTCTCATCAACTTTCTGTCGTTTTCATACTGCAGCATCTCTGTACAATTTTATGTGCGGGCAGAGACTGTATGTGTATACATGGTTATAATGATTATTAGCACGCTTTAATTCAATATAACAAAAATGTATGATCAGTATTTGTAGCAACATAAATCCTGCAAAGTGCAAGGCCTGTGATCAGTGTACGGAAGAATCTAATCGAGTGCATAACACGAATCCACAATTTCATCATCAACATCGATGTTTATACTGCATTTGTTCAATACCACAGGCTCCCATCGAACTTGTGTGGGTGAAGTTAAAATTGTGACCTGATTTAAAGTCTGTTTGGGCACAACATAAAATTGTGATTTAATTTAAGTGTTTGGCTCAGTATAAAATAGTACTCCCTCCATCCCATTTTAATTGACACTTATTTTTTTTGGGACGTCCCAAAAATAATGAACCTATTAAACTTACTATTTTTTAACATTACTTTTCACTATTACACCCACTACTTTCTTCCACTATCTCTATTCTATAATAATATAAACACTATTACATCCACTACTTTCCTCCACTATCTCTATTTTATAATAATATAAACACTGTTACATCCACTACTTTCCTCCACTATCTCAAATCTATTATTAAAAGTTTGATGGGTCCCACCATTTTACCAACTTTTCAACTAATTTAATTTCTTTTACTACCTTTTTCTTAATCTCCGTGAAAGTCAAAGTAGTTCAATATTTTCGGGACGGAGGGGGTATATGTTTTATTTTTCAGTGCTTGACATATATTTTAAAACTCTTATAAAATATAGTTTTATATCTTTTTTATATAAAAACATAAATGTCATACTTTTATGTGTAAAAAGGTTATTTTAAAAATAAATTGCAAGACTATACTTTAATTAAGCACTAAAATCCGTGTCACGTTCCCGTCCCTCAATGTAGGAAGCATGATTTAAGGAGATTTAATATGATATGGTTGGGGTTTAAGATATCTTTTGAGTAATTTCGGCTTATTAGTCACTTATAAATTATTAAGTGGTTGTTTGGCTTCAAATAAGCACTAATAGGCTTCCTTTAGCATTTTAAGCTACTTCTACTTTTTACGTAGTGTTTGGTAAAAAAAGTAGAAGTGCTTATTTTTTGTTTTTTTAAGCCAAAAGCTCGAAGCCAGAAATGCAAGTTTTTTTTGGGCTTTTTTGGTGATTTACATTTGATTATGAAGTTTTAAAATTTTAAAGTAATAAACTTTATTCTTAATGGAGTTTCTTTTATTTTACTAATTTGTTTCTTTTAAAATTTATAAATTTAAATTACCAAACACTCAATTGACTGATAAGTAAAAGTTACCCAAACACTTTTAATAATTTATAAGTCAAGTTTACTTATCACTTAGAATCCATTTCTTCCCTTTAAGCAATGAGCCATTTTTTTTTAAACTAAGCCAAACAGCCTCTTAAAATGTAATAATTTAATAAAAGTGATTTACTGATAATTTATGACTTATGTGTAATTTTATCAAAAAATAAAAGAATAAACAGCTAAACTCAGACTAATATCTCGGTTTAAGTCAGTTAATAGTTTATTTCTAACTTTAAGTTAGTTTTTGACTTATTACACAAACATACTTTTCTCCGTTAAAGGTCACAAACAACTTCAACAAACTCTCGAGTTGAAAATGTTCGTTCAGTGGCTTATAGATTATTAAAATTATATAATAAAAACAAAAGTGACTCACGAGTAACTTATTATTTATGAATAATTTTTATTAAAAATAATAAAAACAAGCCACTCAAAACATATATCAAACTAACTTTCCGATTTAAATCAGTTTTTGACTTATTTGTGACTTTAAACCGGTTTTTAAGTTAAAGTACCGACATATATGTTTTAGTTTAAAGTGAGAAACCCAAACAGAGACAATGAGTTTGAAGGTCGTCAAAAGAGGCTCAATATATGTAAGAACAATACATACATGATATTTTCCTAAAAAGTGTAAAATTATATTTTACATTTTTATTATTATATTATTCTTCGCGTTCAAACGTGTTCTCGCTCATATAATTTGTAATTTCAACTTTATATGATTAAATTTTCAACTCAAATCGAGAACAAACAAATACAATACTAAAAAAATTCATAAAAGAATTTAAAATTAGATTCCAGTCTACAATTACAAATAATGGTATTAAATATATCAATTCATGTGAAATTCTATTTTTCATATTTTAGTTTGAAATTACTAAAAATATTTAAAAATACATAAAAATTTTATATTTAGCAATATTTTGTACGTATCGTATTCTAGTATATTTAACTATAATCGTCTTTTCGCAAACAATGATAATAACATATGATTAAAAGATTCTTTTAAGTCGCAAGCGTGATGGTGTGTGTGTATGTGTAAATATATATATATATATATATATATATATATATATATATATATATATATATATATATATATATCGGATCTATTTCAATTAGATTTAATATACTAACAAAATAAGTATTACTTGCTTATACAAGAAAAAATAATTTTACTATGTTAATTGAAAACTGTAATATTTTTACTGCTTGAACTCATATTTCAAGATATTTGTTCAGTGACCAACTTATACATTAAACCCACTTCACTGACCAACTTAATAATTAACCTTTTTTTGTTGAAGTAGACCAAAATTTGAGTTTACATTGTTACAAGTTATTATATTTTATCAAATTTAAGAAAATCGAAAAAATTAGGACTCATTTTCACTTTTCGGCGCTCAAAGATATGGAACGCCTGCTCCCTTTCATCCCGCAAATCTGTGACAAGTATCTCTTCATTTTTTATTTCATAAAAAAAATTTAATGATCGTATATCAGACTCACACAATTCACAGCTGCATTATCTTACGGGAAAAAAAACCTATCTTATAAAATTAGGGAGCTGACTTATTTACAGGTGACTTCTAGTGGTATTAATAGTGGTACTAAAATCAAACTATCTAAAGGTGTCCAGTGACGCCCATGATCACCCAAAATCCATAAATGATGGCCTATCCTAATATAGTCAAGGCTCCGATGAAGGTAGGATCATCGTTGTTTGTGGCTCGGTTGAGGCAAAGTCGGTTGTAGAAGACAATTGGAAAAGTTTGAGGCCTAGTCATGCTCTCGTCTCGCCTGAGTCCGGCGAGAAAGGCGTTGTTTTGTTGCGAACATAAACAGTATATTCGTGTTTAATTAAGTTCGTATGAGCGATAAGATTTCGTTATTTGTTTTAGGATCATCAGATCTATTTTTCTCCCACTTTAAATCATCAGATCAATTTTTTTCATTATCAGGTAACATCTTTTCTAATTTTCTTCATGTTAATTACCGTTGTCTCATATGTTTTCTTGATTAAAGTTGTCTTTTGAACTCCTTCTTTCGATTCTCAGTCACACCAATCAAACATTGATATTCATTTTGTACTTCGTGTACTACTGTTATTCATTTTAAATTGATATTCATATGTATATATATATATATATATATATATATATATATATATATGTATATATATATATATGTATATATGTATATATATATATATATATATATATGTATATATATATATATATATATGGGACTTCTCCTTGAGGAACCAACTAAATGGTAACTTGGTAACTCGGTAACTCTTCTAACAGTTTAAATAATAAACGGCGTGAAAATAGGAAGACTGCTTGGGTTAAAAAGCACACGGCGTGAAAATAGGAAGACACATGCTTGTCTTTAAACCTAATCAAAGTTCTGTAAACATGTACACAAGTTCTGTAGACATCTACTCGTAAAAAATAAAAGAAAATGAAGAATAAAAAACACATAATATACGGACACGATGTTCTGTACTTTCTTATACTATATTTTCATTTCCATGACATGTTTGTTTCTTGATTTATAATATTTTTTATGTTTAATACTTTTTATATAAATATGTTGTAAGTATTTTAAATAAAATACATATTTATTTCTATATTGTAAATTGTAATTTTTAAAATAATGTAGTTAAAATTATATAAAATACAGAACTCAACTTCTTTCATAATAAAAAAAATAAAAATAGAAATAACAAATAGAGTGTCCTGTATTTTATAGTATTGTATTTTATAATTTTTTGTTTTACATTTTATTTTCAATATGTTGGGTATTTTATTTGTTTATAATTGTGTGTTTATAATATGCTTTTTCATTTTATATATTTTTAAATATTATAGTGTTCTGTATTATTCGGTATATATTTCTTCTTGTTCTGTATTTTATGTGTTTTATATCTATACTTCCAATTACCCATTATTTCTTGTTTTGAATTCTTTTATGTGTCCTGTATTTTATTTTTAAAAAATAAAATATGATTTTATATTTTAGTACGTATATTTTAAAGTTTTGACGTGTACTGTACTTTATTGTTTATGCATGTATGTTCTTGTTCTGTATTTTATATGTGTTATGTATTTGTATTTTGTAGCATATAAAAATTTAATTTTAAGTTTTTTATAATTTATTTTGTTATATGAAATTTTGTTGTATGTTTTTTGTATACAGAACATAATGTTCTCTAGTGTAGACATAAACTTTTATAAAAAGACACTTAAAATTATGAAAAAATACAGAACCTAAGTTTTGGAAATAGAAAAGTATACGTGGGTATGTGTTTGAGAATTAGTTTTGGCACGTGACTCTGTTTTATGTTTACAGTTACAGTAGAGGGCAGTTTTAGGTTTACAGTTACTGAGAACGTACGGCTAAGATGCAAAGTTACCCAGTTACCCGGATAAGTGAGTTCCTCGTTGAACTATCCCCTATATATATATATATATATATATATATATATATATATATAGAGTAAGGTTCGAGGGAGAACCTTATTATCAAGAGAACCGAGAGATCTCTTTAGAGCCGTTGATCTTTTGGATATTATTTATTCATTTCCTTATATCTTTTCAATCACAAAATCAAGAATAAACATTTGATTAGGGGCATTTTTGACCACAGTGGATTCTTTATTATATGCAAATCTTTTTAAATATGGTATCCACCTTACAGGCTGACTAATCCATAAATACAGCTTATATGTTTTTATCTCGACGTGTAAGAACATTATTCTGCAGACCTAAACAATATATCAACCATAGCAGCCGAGCATGACGAGTCATTCGGATAACACTAGGTCAGTTTCGATCACTAAACAGTCTGTATGTTTATGTTTTTTTAAATTTTTTTGATCTCAAGCTTTGGGTTCTACTATGTGATGCATATCTTGCAGATCTATGATGGCACCAACAAAAACTGTCAGCGACAATCTCAAAAGAAGATGTCCTCTTGTTCATGTGAAACCTTGTATTCTGAAGAATACAATCGACAATCTGCCAGTAGCACAAAAGCAGTGGGTCGCTGATACAGGTCTCGGAACGGTTCTTATGTTTGATATCAATGAGTGTCCTGAACCTCTAAGCTACCTAATAGCGGACTCCTACAAGCCCGATGAATCATCCTTTTATATCGGGGGTTATAAGTTTTCAGTGTCCGAGAATGATGTTCATGAAATCCTTGGTTTACCCAAAGGTGATTTGTCAATAGACTATATTTCTAATTATGAAAAGAGAGAAGCATGGAAATCGCAATTCAGTGATTTGCCACGTTCATGGGCCATAACCGCGTCAGATGTTTGTGATGCTATGAAGTTGTCTTCTGTGGTTGACATGAACTTCAAACTGAACTTTTTAATAATTATGAGCAATGTTCTCATTAAAGGATCTACCACACCGTACCTTAGTCTAAAAATGTTAGGCTTCTCTGGTGATGTAGATCAGTGCTTCAAGTATAATTGGTGTAAGGATTTACTGCAATCTCTCAGTGAATGTTTTGCGCACTGGTGTACAGATCGTGCAAGGAAACACTTTACGGGATCAATACCATTTTGTCTGGTAAAAATCGCTATCGCTATTCTAAATTTGTGAGAAAATATCTTACAACTTGATTCTTATCCTTTTTAAATGAATGTTTCATGTAGTTATTTGTTCTGGATCGTTCATTACGAACGGGACACGACAAAAATCATGATCCCCATCCGTTGAAATACTGGACCAAGAGCATGCTGGAATCAGTTGATTTTACGAAAATACGGATTGTCGAGGGAAACTCTGAACAAGTCCGTTTAATGGAGACCAACGTCAGTGACAAGAATATACAGGTTCGGAAAAAGTACATATATTGATTTCTAATAATTGATTATAAAATATGTTTTTTAATCAAACATAAAGAATATTAAGAATCACAATATGATATCGTCGTTCATACAGACTGGAGGAGAACTCTTAAATGAACAGCAGAGTGCAATCGAAGTTATTGACAAAGTATGTAAGGAAATTCTGCGAGATTATGGAGAAGTAGCTGATGTTGAGGAAGAGGTATCACCTAAAATATTTATTTAGCTTCCTGAATATGTTTTAGATGATTGAATGGTCATTACTTTGTACTTCACAGATAATATATAAACACTTGAAGCAAACAATTGAGGAGTTTGACAAGGTCCAGTCCCAACATTTTAGAATGTTGTCAGCTGCTAGCAAAAAATATCGATCTGATAAAATCATTGAGTTGCTGAAGTCCAGGTTTGAAAATCTTAACTCTGATGCATTGAGTTTTGTGCTAAGTTCCACAAGTTCCACGGACGAAACCAATTTGGCCTGGAGACATGATATACTTGCTGGTAAGGGTCTGGAAATCCACAAAAAAATACTCATTGGGAACAAAGGTTATTTATGGGATTGGGTGCATTCAAATGAAAATGAGGCTGGGTAAGTCGACCAAACTATGCTATTAAGAATCATTTGGTTTCTGAGGAAAATCATCTAATATTCCTAATTGTGAAACTTTTTATGGCAGCCTTGTTTTCATGTTGAATCAAGTTATAACCTGCACAAAGAAGGACTTATCCAGTCTGAATTATGGTAATAACGTTTCACCCACGGTCATTGATACATGGTGTTGTCTGTTGAATTTGATGGAGACAGCCAAGCCAATATCCTTTAAGCGTCGATTTTTTTGTTTCTTGGATTCCACGGTTGGCGTAAACTTCATTTAAAACTCTTGAAAA
Source organism: Daucus carota subsp. sativus (assembly GCF_001625215.2). Taxonomy (NCBI): domain Eukaryota; kingdom Viridiplantae; phylum Streptophyta; class Magnoliopsida; order Apiales; family Apiaceae; genus Daucus; species Daucus carota. The sequence goes on along the minus strand of NC_030385.2, from coordinate 18,055,772 downwards.
TTTCTCTTTAATCATCAACCATTGTCTTATTAATACGTTATCATTTATTTTAAATCAGGTAAACCTTTGCAAAAACAGCGGAGAAAAAGATGGTGATGGTCAATTCTTTGAGTTTTGTGACAAGCTGGAACAAACCATGCAGACATTTAATCTCTCTATGTCAAACATTAACCTGGTAAGAATTCCACTGGTTCCTTTTTTTTTGGTAATAATGATATGTTATTAGAATACAATAATGATTGGTTAAAATTCTTGTAATCGCAGGTTTTCTTTCCAATATGTAGTTTTGGTCATTACTATACGGTATGTTACGACATCAGTCAACCCTCAATGGTTGTCTTGGACAACTCCAATCAGGATAATTTATCATCTGTCTTGTTTGTCGGAGAAATTGAAACTTTGGTAAAGATTTTTTAAATTTATACTTTGTTTACCCATGCATTTAACTTTTCCTTATTCACTGATAACAAATAATTTATGTCAAATGTAGCATAAGAGGTTTACTGAGTTTTTAAGGTTTAAGGGTTATCAAAAGGCTACAGATATATTTTGGTTAGAACCAACTAGATTGAATCTTCCGTGGAATACAAAGTACAACACAGCTGATAGTGGAATTTTCTTAATGAGGCACATGGAAACATATTTCGGGGGAGAGAACTTATTCTATGCTGAGAAATTTGTTGAAGAAAGTGTAAGTGCTTTTTTTTTTTATTACATAGTGTTCTGTTCTAAAAACATTTATTCCTTTTGACAAAATTCATATATTATATTAATGCAGCATTTGCAGCAGCATCAGCTCAACAAACTTCGTTTTGAATATGTTTGTATCATACTTTCAACAACCATCAATGAAGTGCGAGATAACGTTTTTAAACAAATTGAAGAAGGGCGCGAGGATTCTACAGGACGTGTCTGATTGACAGAGGAAGTTCAACAACATCTTGCAGAGACTATTTGGTTGTTCTATAATAATTTTAGACTGTGTTATTCAATTTTATTTGAAACATAATTATTTAGTTTGGTACATGAATTTTATGTGAATTGATCACAAAAATATTGCTCTATTGCTAGTAGTTACGTGGTTCTGGTAATAATACTTGACATTATAAGTTCTGGTGAAATAATTTTTTGATCAGTGATTCTGTTAAAGGGAAATTTCCAGAGCCCTATTGTGTAATAGTTTTTCCTGTGTGTTGGTGTTCCAAATCAATCCCGTTCTATGTGTTTTTATATCTTTTTCAGATTAACATAGATTTGTATGAATTTGAAAAAAATCTAGAAATACTGATAAAATTAAAGACATCAAGCGTGTATGATTCCTCAACAAAACACAACAATAATTATGTGTGATATATTACTCAACTTTTGAAAAAGAAAACTACAATTATAATTTAGTAGTAATACACTACCAGTGTTCAAAGACTATTTGTGGAGGTTGAGCATTCTCTATAAATTAAAAGGTTTCTTCTGTGGAGGTTCTGCATGAACATGATTCTAGCAATGAGATCCAATAACGTGCACTCTGTGTAATGTAGAATTTGAACACATGTTACTTTCTCATAGCATTTGGAATTATATAAAATGCAAAACATAAACTCATTCTAAATTGTTAAAAAAATTACAAGTGATTTGGGGGTTTAACCTGGGGAAAATTGGTTTGCGAGAATAAAGGTTTCCATGCTGTACTGTACTATTAAGTGGAGATCAAGAATAATTCCTGAATTTCCGTGGTGAAGATAATTGTTGTATCATAATACATAGTTATAAAATAACCAGAAACAAATAATAATACCAAGTTAAAAACTCTGATCATTAGTCTGTAGGTTGATAACTGAAATAGATCCAATATCCTTAAGCATAAAAGTAGCTGATAATCATCTCAAACGGAAAAAAAAGAAAACGCTTTCCAGTTACTTCTTGTTTATTTTTGTAATGCTTCGCGAAGAGATCTTTCATCGGGTACAAGCATTTTCATCCTTTATCAAATCTTCAAGGACTTCATATAGACAGTTATGCGGACTTGATAACATCCTATATGTGTAAAGCAACCGGAGTCTGCTGATTTGTTTCTTCTGAGTATACTGCAAAGAATGTGTTTTTAAATCAGCAAACATTACACATGAACATTATTAACAAATTAAAAGAGCATACACTTTCAACTTGAATCTTAGAATCCCAAGTTCTTGATCCTCCACCAAAATAAGTTTCCATGTGACGCATTGCATAGATTCCACAGTCAATGCTATTGTTTTTGGTTTGCCACCTCATCTTTAGACGCTGAGGTTCCATTCGTTTGAGATCATCGAGCTTTGCATGTTCCTTCCTTCTCAGATATTCCAAGAAGTGTTTATTCTGAATAGAATACATAAATGATTTAGAATACTGGAAAATCATAGATTATAAATTAATTAAACTCGTTATTTTAGATTACCAGCACAACTAGTCGATGCCCATACAAATTCTGAATTGTCTTGTCACTTTGTATGTTATCAAGGATATCAATTGATGGGTGCTTTAGATTGTAACAAACCACATAATAGTGATTCACATTGAATACTGGAAAAAATACCTTGCATGAAGGAAAATTTAAAAGAATGAGCATGATTCAAATAATATACAAAAAAAAAAAAAGAATTATGAATCAGGTGCATACCATGTCAACCTCTGTAAGAGATGTTCCATTAGTTTTAAAGACGTGATCCACATTTTCTTCAAAAGTGAGGTACCTTTTTGCTATATTGGCTTCGGTAGAAGCATTAAGTACGCCCAGCTACAAAAGAAAGAATACATTAGATTTGTAACAAAAAATGTCAGTACTTTACAGTTGAGTGGTAATAATAACTCACAGTGCTTTCTGTATAGCAAAAAATGCGATATGGTGAAACCGGAGCCCTTAGTTCCTCCAATGAATTTAAGAAAACACACCATACATCCACTACAGAATTCATTACCATTTCCCCATCATTCATTGACTGGAAATCAACCTTGTAACACATTATATCTTCCCATTGGAACAATATACGGCTGCAACCATAGATTATAAAGAACGATTAATTAATGGAACATGGAATGAGACACCTGTAATATGAAAAACTTACTTAGGGTATTGATCATTAGCATGTAGCCACTCCCACAAATCAGATTCCTCTTTTCTGAAAGTTTTCCCATATATCGCAGTAAGCCTGTCAAAATACGGTGATTTGTGTATATCTGCAACCTTCCTCCCACGTTTTGGCCTAGTATTGTCATATAAATTAAGAGCCTGATTCTCATTTGCAGCAAAGTGTTCAATTGTATTTTCCACTAATGCATCCTCAGGAAACAGATTGAAATTTGGAATTTCAGCATCTAACTTTAGTTTGAACACGTTCTCGTCTCCGGGTGTTGTGAATACACCTGTGAGGTTTTCTGTGTTCGTTGCAAGAGTTTTGGACTGCGATTCCATGTTGAATATATCTGCATTTTTTATCTCACTCCCATTCTCCGGTGCGGTCAGACGGTCAATAAGCATCCACTCTTGAGAGGACAGGAAGATATCTTCATCTAAAGGATTTGTATAAACTGTGATATCTGTTGAAGTTCCAATTTTTTTCGAATCCTCTTCAGCATTACCGTCATTACTTATTTCACAATCCTTGTTATACTGTACTGTGAGTTCATCCATAATAAATTGATTGGCATCTTGAATCAATTTAATAAATTTCGCCTCTAGATTCTCAACCATTTGGTTCTTCCTGAACAAACCCTTTGCTGATGATAAATACATCATGCACTTCTTCTGGATATCCTCATAAATGTCCATGTTTTCACTAAGCTTATCAATCACATACGTTGGTATCTATTTTAGAAAGTAAAAATTATTACTATGCAGACATTAGAAATTCAGATCATCAAATCTATAGTGAACTATGGTAATCTTATAAGGAACCTGGATATGTTGACTAGCATCCTGTTGACTCTCACTTTGAGAAGCTTGGTTTTTCCCTTTGAAATGACTATCATCATGTTGTTTTACCTTAAACAAAATAAATATCACAAGTCAGTAGACTGAAACAAATTTTAATTTAGAAAATTACCCATAAATATTATATGAGTATTCATTATTACCAATCCACCAAAATTTGAACTTCCTGCCTGTATAATATTCTCAGGTGGGTAGTTGTTAAGGACATCTGTCTCAACATTGGTTTTGGCAGGTGTAATTATCATACAGTTGTTTGTATCATAAAATCCTTGAACCTCATCGTCATCTGATAATTCCTGATCATCTGTATTCCATGTCTGGTCCTATCATTTTCAACAAGAAATAGTTAGATTTGAGCATAAAAGAATATATTTTTACTCTATTCAGATTGCATGGAATATAAGCTATTGCCATTTTTATAAGTACCTCATAACTACTCTCATCATCTTCGTCTTTGTGCCGTAGTGGGAGAGCAATTTTACCATAGAAGAATTTTTCTGAAGTTAAGTCTACCATTTGTCTGTCAAGCAAAATGGAATCCGACCAACCAATAAATGTTGGTTTTTTCCTTCTAACTTGTCTTTTTGTGTTAACAACCCGATCAGCATATAGATACTGCAAAAAACATATTTTATGAAAAACATTAGTGGCATACTTGTGTTATGATATATAAAACAATAATGGAAGGATCAAAAATTTATAAATATGAATGCGTTCTTATAGATTCACTATAACTTACCACAAGAAAGGGGACCGACCCAGTATAGTATTTTGTTTCTGGATTCTCATTCCAAGAAATAGAGGCTATCTTTAGTTGACTAATTAATAGTCGGCACCAGTTGTAATTGTAACAATTGTCTAGATCGCCGGCAAATCCCAACATTGTTTGACGCACGTATGGGTTTGTAGGTCCTTCAATAAGTACATTGTGCAACAGGACGAGGAAATTCAACTTGAACATTCGATCAACTTCCTTTGTTTTTTTTATTGCATCACAAACCATGTTTGCAGTTATCTTCCAACCAACTCTACCAAGATGTTTAAACTGATCCCTCCACATATCCTCTATATGGGTACTTCTCATAAACTGAACACCATATTGCCCTTTAGGTAAACCAATAAGTACCTCGTTTACATCATCATCAGTTATAGATATATTATTACCACCAAAAGTCAAACAAGTAGGAATTGTTTGAAAAGATTTCACTATGTTGTATCCTAGTGCCTGGGGATACTGATTCATGCGAAATGATAGTATTGAACTGAACCCTGTCTTCTTCACCCACTTACGTTGGTTGGCAGATAGAGATTTGATTGCATCGGTTAGAACTTTTGGCTGAAACCTGACCAACAACCAATTTTCGAAGTCTTTTTTATATCTTCTCCTAGACTTCACATTCCCCTCAAGTTGAGTTCCTAGTACATTAGGCTCAATATTGTTCCCAGACTTGTCCTGAAATTACATAAATACATAAAAAAAAGTTATGGACAAATGAAAAACATGCAACAAAGAATATTTCCCACAAAGAAGAGACCAAAAATAATAATAGAAAAATTTTACAATAGGTATACTGCGAGATACAGTGATAGCATGTACCATCAACATTTTGTTCGGAAACGATATGTTGTGAAAATGGTTGTCTGCCTCCAATTTTTTGGATAAGAATTCAACATTGTTTAGTCTGGATACATTCTCAACTGTTCCGTGTTTAAACAAGTTCTCGTTTCTTCCAATGTTAACAACAGGATCATCTTCAGCAAAACGAACCCTTTTTGTGGATTGGCCTGGAGTAATATTCTCTTTATCTTGTGTCACCATTAAACCATCAGCACTGTTTGATTTGATTAGATCAAAATCGCTTGGACGTCTCGAACGCTTATGAATAGATGCTGACATTCCAATAAATAAAAAAACTTACTCTTATAAATTTAAGGAAAATATATTCTACGGATAAAAGATAAACCAACAGATCGTCTAGGAAAGTCTTTAAACAAGTGTTCGTTTAAAACTCATATGCGAGAGGTAATCATTCATAAATATATGTAATATAAACATATGAACGAACGCAGGGCTGTCGAAAAAACTACCTGACGGTGACCTTTCAATGATATTGTGATTGTTGTATATTACATTATTCAAAGCCCCCTTGACTGGTGTCATTAGTGTGTTCTGTGAAAGTTCCGACAAAGTATGAGGCGAGGTTCTCGTAGCTTTTCGAAGCACATGGTCTGAAGTAGACATGTTGAAATCATTTGTTGCTTGGTACATATTATCTGATCATAAAATTATATAGATTGTTTAATGAAGAAACGATTAAAGAAATTTAGAAGCAACAAAAAACAAAGAGAAAGACAAAGATGGTTTTACCTTTGTCCTCTGCCATTTCCTATGATTCGATCGCACAGAAGACGCAGTGAATATGTTATAGAAAAAAGACATTACTCCTTTAAACCTCCGAGGGAACTCTTACAAAAACATACACAACCAATTGTTTGTAATATGGAAAGTGTTTTAATTTCAATTCCATGATTGTAGGCGTACGCGAATATTCTAAATATTACTTGCAGAACAATTTTAGGAGTTACTTTTCATTCTGTACCAATTATATTTACTAAAATTGACATCAACTATTCCAACCATATTGAAGAGAAATAGTACCAAATTGACATTTGATGCATTGTATATATAAAATGGTAAGAAAATGGTTGACTACATCTTTAAGAAGTTTTTTTATCACAATTGCTGAGAATAACAGTTTGAAATTATGTTTGTCACAGAATAGACTGATTTAATAAAATTATTATAGAGTTTTTGATCGGATATTTCTCGAAATGAGAATTCTATTATTCCTCTTCCAAAAAATTATCTTATCATATTAATAAGCTTATTTTTATATTTTATTTAATATTTTTTGTATAAATCACTTTGTAAAAAACCATTTTAAAATTTCTTGTGTCTAAACGTATCATGAAAAAAAAAACCAAATTTCAGTAAACATGTATTTGACTTATTCTAATATAATTTATTTTTTAGTGAGTCATTTTACATTTTTTTCTTATATTCGTTTCATTAAACTTAGCGTGTAATGATTATATATTATTCGAATTACTTTAAAAAATGGTAATTTAATAATAGTAAACCAATGCAACTAAGATTCTCTTAAGTCTCTCAATAATAGTAAATTTATGCAACTAAGAATTTCTTAACTATTCTATCTTTTTTTTTTAGGCATTTTTCCGCGATGTGTATTGTATATTCCCTTAACACTTCTATTATTTGATTTTTTTCAAATAAACGCGTAAACTAAATAAGAATAATTACTGAATCAATTTTTTAAATAGAGACTTCCGTTGATATATAGAATAAATTTGTAATAAAACACTTAATGGAATCTTGATTTTATGATTTGTGACTCATATGTAAAATTTGGTGTTTCGTAAAAAAAAACAATAAGATTCTCTTAAATGTTCTATCTACATTTTATTAGACTTTTTTTATGAGGTGTATTGTATATACAATGACTACTTTTATTATTTAATGTTTTTTTAATATATACAATTCCCTTTTTGAAAGTGATTTGTGCATTAATTAAATAAGATATTCCTCATTGCTGCACAGATTCTTCTACCTTGAGACATGTTTAAAATTTATAGAGTAAAGGTTTAAAGCACTTAAGAGAATCTTGATTTTTATGATTTTGTCTAATAAAAAAAAATATTATTTCGAAAAAACAACAATGAAGATTCTATAAAATGATCTATCTACGTTTTATATTACCTTTTCAGGAAGTGTATTGTATATACCATGTTTACTTTTAGTTTTTGTTGTATTATTAACAAATAAAATGCCATGTAAAGAGTAATTTACACATGAATTAAATAAATATATTACTCACTGCTGAATAAAAATTTATACCTAAAGACGTATTTGAATATATACACTAAAGTTGTAGCACACTTAACCGAATCTTAGCTTTTTCAGGAGGTGTAAACAACAATGAAGATTCTATAAAATGATCTATCTACGTTTTATATTATCTTGTGTATTGTATATACCATGTTTACTTTTATTTTTTGTTGTATTATTAACAAATAAAATGCCATGTAAAGAGTAATTTACACATGAATTAAATAAATATATTACTCACTGCTGAATAAAAATTTCTACCTAGAGACGTGTTTGACTATATACATTAAAGTTGTAGCACACTTAACCGAATCTTGAAAAAAAAAATCTAAAATGTATTGCAAAATTATGTTAATAATTTTTATTACAAATTCTGAGAGTTGTTTCAGTAGTGTTCTAACACAATTTATATTTCCTTTCAGTTTTTATACCATTCATTGAATTAAAAAGGATTCCTTTCTATGTTTTGCATACAACTTCGTTGTCATTACACTTTAAATTTTCATTCTTTGTAGAATTATTTTTTTTCAATTGTTACGCTGCTTTTGATGCATTTATAAATAATTAATTACTTTTTATTTTTTAATACATTTATTTTTTTCATTTTATTTGACTGAATTTTTTTTTTATTCGTGTTGAAATATATTAATAATAGGTAATATTTTTAATTTAAGTAAGACTCTTTTTTTTTAATTCGACTAAGTGTTTTTATATTTTAAATCCACGGTAAACATGACGTAATGTGTAGAGTAGTTAAAATAATATTTTTAAGTCAATACGGACTAAAAAAAATACGACATGGTGGCAATGTTGGATTCTCTTTTTTTTGTGTAGCTTATGAAGTGGCAGTTAGCAAAGATACGTTCCGCAATCTATTAATCCGAGGAGATTGTAATTACTATGAAAACTAACCTGCTGGTCAATTTCAATGATCTTTGGCGCTCCTGCTTTGCTCGAATAGTAATTGAACATACAACGACAAGCAAAACCATAACCCCTGCAGCTTTTCCGATCTATGCCAATGGAGGACATTTGTGACATGGAAACAAAATTGCGGTGTTTCCCGAGCTATACACACTCACCTGTGAAGAGGATGATGATAACAAATTTCTACATGTTATGTTGAAGTACTATAACGACCCAACTTAAAAGGCTTTTTTCCGCATCGTGGTCGTTACAGAGTGTAGGAATATTGCTGTCCAATTTTTAGATCTCCAAAAAAAACAAAAACAGATTCCTTCCATAAATGAATGGAAAATCTTTCGTAACTGCATTTATATATTGAAACATTAAAGAGAATCTTTTTCATTAAAAAATGCTTTAATGTGAATATGTTGTATTACACTATTAAACACTTGAGAAAATACATGTCGTGGAACTACCATTAGAAACTCCCGTAGAACCTCTGTAGTTCTTAATTTCTATTATTATACAGAGTTTTCTATTAAATTTTTTTGGCATTTAATTTTTGTCTGCTTTTCTTTTAGTAGGTTTTATGTAATATCTATAACCGTTTTTTTTTTTTTTTTGAGATTCTGTAAACAAATTTAGATTACTCATCATTCATTTTTTCCAGGAACAAAATTTTTTTAGTAAAATTTGTGCAGTGGGCGATAAATTATTGATAGACATTTAATACAGCCGCAAAAAGGGAAACCCATTTTACAAAAAAAAAGTCATTTATAGCTTACAGGTAGGAGTTAGAATCGTATTTACTACACACACCCAAGCAAACTTCTGGCGGTTGCTGCAGCCAACAAAATCTATAGCATCTCGGTTCTTGTTTAAAGTGGAAAATAGTCTACCGTAATAAATTTCAGACATAGAGCCATGCTAACATAATTACTTTATCTTGTCATTAGCTAGTCTTCTAGCGATTTTTGCCGTACAGATAAAATGCATTTTTTTTTAGAATCTTGCTTGATATATAGTAGAACCGTCATTCATAAATACAAAAATTCAAAAAAAAAAAATTCAAAATCTATAGCATCTCGATTCTTGGTTACAGTGGAAAACAGTCTACCGTAATATAATTACTATAGCAACGCTAACATAATTACTTTGTCTTGTCATCAGCTAGTCTCCTAGCTATTGTTGCCGTACAGATAAAAAGCATTTTTTTTTTTAAGAATCTTGTGTGATATATAGTAGAATCGTCATTCATAAATAAAAAAATCCAAAAAAAATAAAATCCACAGTTGTATTACGTATTGGGATACACGACGTATAGTTCGTTATGGGAATCTGAGACAAGTAGTACAATCGTAATATTATCGATATGTATTGAAGATTCTTAGTTACAGTGTTGCTATAGTAATTACTTTGTCTTGTCATCAGCTAGTCTCCTAGCTATTGTTGCCGTACAGATAAAAAGCATTTTTTTTTTAAGAATCTTGTGTGATATATAGTAGATTCGTCATTCATAAAAAAAAAATCCAAAAAAAAAAAAAAATCCACAATTGTATTACGTATTGGGGTACACGACGTATAGTTCGTTATGAGGATCAGAGACAATTAGTACAATCGTAATATTATCGATATGTATTGAAGATTCTCTAAAATATTTTATTATTTTGTAGTAATACATATTTGTATCGTGCAAAAATTCTTTTCGAATATTTAATATTTCTGTATAAATTATTCACTCCTATAATATTTTTTGGGAATCTTTAAATTTTTTAAAATTAATCTTATTTTGAAGATTTCCAATCTAATTAATATTAAAGACTTGTAATTTAAAAATTATATTAATATTCAAAAGAACACTTCAAGATTACTTCAAATGTTAAAAGTTACATGTGATACACTTAATAGAATCTTAGAATCGTTAATATATATAGAAGTTGTTCTAAAAATATTTCATTATTTTATTGTAAATTTTTTTTGAATTTTGCAAGATGCTTTTTAGAATATTTAAAGTTCCTGTATTAATTATACAACCTACACATCCTTTTCACTCTTCAAAAAATATTTAAGTTAATATTTTGTTGAATAATTAATAGTAAAGAATCCTAATTTACGAATTATATAATATTTAAAATAACACTTTCGGAATCCTTCAAATGTTAAAAGTTATAGGTGGAACATTTAATAGAATCTTCAATATCACTAATATATATAGGAGTTTTTGCAAAAAAAAAAAAATATATATCGATATACATAGAAGATTCTTTAGAATATATTACAGGATTCTCTAAAGATGTTTTTCTATTAATATTATATCTTAAAAGTAAACTGTGAAATGTGAAAAATTAGTTAAAATTTTTCCAAAGCGAATCTTTAAAATTCGAAATTTGAAATTCAAATTGAATAGACTTTAAATGATTGATTAAGATATGGTGAATCTATTAATGTGATTGATTTGGTTATATTTATGTTTTCAAAATTACTATATATACGCTAAATTTGATTGAAATATAAAAAAATTAGAATACAATATATTTTTTAAATTTCAACTGTACAAGGAAGTAGTTGGGAATACAGTATACCATGAATTTGTTAACGAAAAAAAATCATTCGCACATAAAGTATACGTAACTTAAAATAAAACTTACATGTATGCCCTTCAAAAATATTTTTAAAATATAAAATTCTCGTCAATTAAACTAGAAAGGACCAACTCAAGAAAATATTTTTCTCAAAGATTCTTTAATATAATCCCATAAGAAAATGTTTTTGAATTAAATAGATAGTTTAAAGAATTCTTAAAGAAATTCTTCAAAAATAATCTTATCTCTAAAAATTGCAATCTACTTAATATTAAAAAATTGTAATTCAAAAATTATAATAATATTGAAAAGAACACTCTATGAATACTTCAAATGTTGAAAGTTACAGGTTCTCACTTAAGAGAATCTTAAAATCATTTATATATAAAGAATTTATTCTTAAATATTTTATTATTTTCTAATAATAAATATTTGTTTTTTCCAAGATTCTTTTAAAAAATTTAATTTTCGTGTATAAAATATGCACCCTACATTTCTTTTGACTCTTCAAAAATTTTTGAATTAATATTTTGTTGGATGATTAATAGTAAAGAATCCTAATTTAGAAATTATAGAATATTTAAAAGAACATTTTTGAGAATCCTTCAAATGTTAAGAGTTATAGGTGAAACACTTAATAGAATCTTGATATTACTAATTTATATAAGAGTTTCTCCAACGAAATTTATTGATATATATAAAAGATTCTCTGAAAAAAATTACAAGATTCTCTAGAATGTTTTTTTATAAATATTATCTGTTAAATGTAAACTTTGAATTGTGATAAAGTAGTTTTTAAATTTTTCCACGGGGAATCCTGAAAATTTTGAAATTTTAAATTGAAATTGAATAGACTTTAAATTATTGAATACAATACAGTGAATCTATTAATATTGATATACATAGAAGATTCTCTAGAATATATTACAGGATTCTCTAAAGATGTTTTTATATAAATATTATATCTTAAAAGTAAACTGTGAAATGTGAAAAATTAGTTAAAATATTTCCAAAGCGAATCTTTAAAATTCGAAATTTGAAATTCAAATTGAATAGACTTTAAATGATTGATTAAGATATGGTGAATCTATTAATGTGATTGATTTGTTTATATTTATGTTTCAAAATTACCATATATATTTCACATTTGATTGACATAATTAAAAATTAGAATACAATATATTATTTATATTTGAACACTATAAGGAAGAAGTTGAGATTAAAAATACAATGAATTTGTTAAAAAAAAAAAATCATTCCAACATAAGTATACGTAACTTAAAATAAAACTAAAATGTATGCCTTTCAAAAATATTTTTAAAAAATAAAATTCTGGTCAATTAAACTAGAAAGGACCAACTCAAGAAAATATTTTTCTCAAAAGATTCTTTAAAATAATCTCATAAGAAAATGTTTTTGAATTAAAAAGATAGTTTAAAGAATTCTTAATGAAATTCTTCAAAAACAATCTTATTTCTAAAAATTGCAATCTACTTAATATTAAAAAAATGTAATTCAAAAATTATAATAATATTAAAGAGAACACTCTATAAATACTTCAAATGTTGAAAGTTACAGGTTCTCACTTAAGAGAATCTTAAAATCATTAATATATTAAGAATTTACTCTTAAATATTTTATTATTTTCTAATAATAAATATTTGTTTTTTCTAAGATTCTTTTAAAAAATTTAATTTTCGTGTATAAAATATGCACCCTACATTTCTTTTGACTCTTCAAAAATTTTTGAATTAATATTTTGTTGGATGACTAATAGTAAAGAATCCTAATTTAGAAATTATAGAATATTTAAAAGAACATTTTGAGAATCCTTCAAATATTAAGAGTTATAGGTGAAACACTTAATAGAATCTTGATATTACTAATTTATATAATAGTTTCTCCAAAGAAATTTACTGATATATATAGAAGATTTTCTGAAAAAAATTACAAGATTCTCTAGAATGTTTTTTTATAAATATTTATATGTTAAATGTAAACTTTGAATTGTGATAAAGTAGTTTTTTAAATTTTTCCACGGGGAATCTTGAAAATTTGAAATTTTAAATTGAAATTGAATAGACTTTAAATTATTGATTAAAATACAGTGAATCTATTAATATGATTGATTTGTTTATATTGATGTTTCAAAATTACCATATATATTCCACATTTGATTGACATAATTAAAAATTAGAATACAATATATTATTTATATTTGAACTCTATAAGGAAGAAGTTGAGAATAAAATACAATGAATTTGTTTTAAAAAAAATTCATTCCAACATGAGTATACCTAACTTGAAATAAAACTAAAATGTATGCCCTTCAAATCTATTAAAAAAAATTAATTTTGATCAATTAAACTGGAAATGACCAAATGAAGAAAAAAATTTACTCAAAAATTCTTTGAAATAATATCGTAAAAGCATATTTTTGAATTCAAAGATATTTTAAAGACTTCTTAATGAAATCCAAAAATATGTTTTGTACTGGGATAAACTTTTGTTTAAGAGGTGGTTTCTCTACACAGAGATCATTTGATTAGAAATTAAAAATATGAAAAAAATAGAAATTCATGCTAAAAAGTAAATCTTTTATTCGGAAGATTCTTTTAGAATATGTAATTTTACCGGACAAGTAGCAACAATAAAGTGTAATAACACTACAGCAATTTTTTAGGCAGGAGATCCCTTTAAAATATGGAATTAATAAGTTATTAATTTGATGTATTTTTATGTTACAGAAAAATTCCATGCATACTGGATTTGTTTGATATCATTGAATATTATTTTAAATTACTATCATATAGCATACGTGTAGAAGATTAAGGAAATTTCTTGGTTTTCTTGAAAATTTGGGTACAATTTATAGAATATCTTGGAGAATCTCAAATGATTATGATTATTATATTACAATGAATTGAAAACATCTATGACAAGTAAATCTTTAAAAGAATCTGCACTATATTCTCAAAGAAATTATATATTTTTTAAGAATGCAAGATGGAAAAAAATGTAAATTTGAATACAGAAAAAAAGAGTAATTTTTGTAAAATTAATTAAATTAGTCTCGCTAGGATACTTATATTTTTAGATTCTCTTAGATATTGTAGATTGTAAAATCGAAATAAACAATCCCTGAAAATACATTGAAGCAAAAAAAATCTTTTAATTTTAAAGATCTCTTAAAAATGTTCTGTTAACAGTTATTATAAATACCACACGAAAAAATAATCTAGAAAGAAATTTAAAAAATTGAAAAATGATCTTTCACGATACAAAATATTTATCAGTAAAATTAGTAAAAACAAAATTGAGAATCTTGTACATATATTATTAATGTTAATATTCTATTAAGTGTTCTAAATAAGGTTTAAGGGTTATCAAAAGGCTACAGATATATTCTATTAAGTGTTTCTTCTTGTTGGTCTGCCTCGCTAAAATGTAATGGAATCTCGAGGCCGCTTCTTAAATGTAATGGAATATTTTTGTGATTTTTTCTAGTCAATCCGATAGTTTTATGGCTCCCCGACTGTTTTCTGAATAGATTAGGTATTGTAGATTGTAAAATCGAATTAAACAATCCGTGAAAATACATTGCAGCAAAAAATTATTTTAAATTTAAAGATATCTTAAAATGTCGGAAAATAATCTATAAAGAAATTTAAAATATTGTAAAATGATCTTTCACGATAGAACGTATTTATCAGTAAAATTAGTAAAAACAACATTGAGAATCTTGTACATATATTATTAATGTTAATATTCTGTTAAGTGTTTCTTCTTGTGGGTCTGCATCGCTAAAAGGTAATGGAATCGCGAGGCCGCTGCTTAAATGTAATGGAATATTTTTTGACGTTTTCTAGTCATTAATCCGATAGTTTTATGGCTCCCAGTCTGTTTTGTGAATAGATTAGGTATTGTTTGAAATGAGTCAATTGTGACACAGTGTAATAATTTGTGTTTCTCTAGCCAATCCCGCTACCCGAGACTTCCGTCTGACAGCAGCCGCTTTCGTTTCTCGAAACTGCATAGTCCCAACGTGCATTACTATGTTGGCTTGGTGTATGAGGACCAGTTGCTCAATGAACATCATGCGGTGGCGGTGTTATAGTAATTGCAAAATCCTGGGAATGTGTCTGGAATTTCCAGATGTACGTTGTCTATACTAGACGGTTTAATCGCATTTTTTGACAAAAGATTCCGTTCCAGGTTTACATGAGTAGTGATTTTTCATTACAGTTTAAAATTCAAAACTCCACGCCCACCTTCTACTTTTCTCAGAAAACCTCTACATTCGTGGAAGTTGTCTACAGCTAAAGAACAAAAAGCATCTCGAATATAGGATACAATGACAACAATCTACCGTCATAAAATTTTCCTAGAGCCATTCTTGCATGTTTTTTTTTTTTAATGTGTTTTAGTTTCCAGCGAATTCTCCAAAAAAAAAAAGGCAAAGTTTTAGAATCTTATGTGATGCATACTAGAACCGCCGTTCATAAAAAAAAATCACTAACTGACTACTATGTGAAATATTTTTCACCAATTTGTATAGTATATTTGGAGTCCACAAGGTATAAACACCTACAAAAAGTTGAAAACATTTAATTACAGGTATTTGTTTTTTTTTTAAATAACAAGTATTTGTTTGGTTTTAAATTCATGATAAAAATCTCTTTGTACTTGTAGAAACTAAATAAAATAAAAGTCACAAATTTTTTTTTTTAAAAAAACAGCTATAATATACGATTTAATAGCATTTATTGACAAATAAGATTCCATTCCATATTTACATATTAGTGATTTTTCAAACATAATTTAAAATTTAAGTTATTGCCGACTTATTCTTTCGGTTCTGACTTTCTTTTCTTTGTATTTATAAATTGAGAAGCAAGATGGACAGAAAGGGAGCGAGGTTTGTAACTGTATGAATCTATTTAATTTTATTCAATTCCAAATCACTTTTCACTGATTATTTTCCAGTGATTCTTGAAAAAAACAAACTACCACAATATTTTTGAAAACAATCCATATGAGTAAGATTTTACATTGTGATGTTGGATTATACAGAATGGTATATTAACCCTATGCAATTGTGAAGTCTATTATAAAAAATAATGTTTGTTTTGTTGTATGACCGTATGCAGGGGCGATATGAGAAAGAATTTGGTGAAGCCATTGCTAATGATGCATGTGCGCCAAATGTTTTTAAGGGATACCAGACAAAAGGAATTGAGGTGTGTTAGATTCTAACCAGTAATACAAAAGAGTAAATAGTTGTAAATTGATCAATTTTATTCTTGGAAAGAGGCTAACTTCTAATATGCTGGGCATTTTCTTGCAGTGACTTATTAAAAAGAAATCTTAATGTTTTAACAAAGTGTGATCTGAAAAAATAAATTAGGATTATTTCTTCAATTTTAAATTTAGCTTAGTAATTGAACTACACACTGACTTTAAATAATTTTAATAGTTGTGTACCATATTGTGTGTGGTGATGTGTTCTGATTATAGATGTCTTGTTTTTATAGTTCATATCTACATAGAACTGAGAATCCGTACATGTATTCTGTGATAATTATATGTTTATTAAATTGAAGAAATGTGTTTTCACAAGTATTGGCAAAACAAAAGCAAGAAGCTAGTCAGTTTCTAAACTACATTTTTTTTGCAGGGGATGGAGATTTTGCTTTATTCATATCAAGAGATGCAAAGGAAATTAGTTGTGCACATAATTAAGGAAAAGCATCGAGCGAAGTGTATAGAGCCTCTTCAAGGACTAGCAACAAAACTCAAGGACCTTAACAATGATTTCAACATGATTGTGGAAAATGTTTTAGATGGTTCTAAGTAGGACATAATGAAGTTTGTAGCTGGAAAATCTTTATCATTTAACTTCTCTCGAGATTTTCTCCTTATTTGGAAACTTAATGATACCAGAATCTTAAGCTATTAACAGTACTAATTTATTATTGTACTATGTTTTTTTTGTTGGGAATCTTTAATAATGCTATATGTAGATAGTTATATTGATGTTTGGTGCATAGAAAAAAGTTTTCTTAGACAGAGTACTTGTTGAAAAAACTAGTTACCAACATTCGATCAATTATTACTACACTGGCTTATAAAATTGATTGAATCTATTGTAACAGTTCAAGAACACAGAATAGGTCAGAGTATGTATATGGATTGTCATATTTGTAAGAATACTATGGTGTATTATAGTTAAAAAACATTGAACCACCTCCAAAAATGCCAAAAAAACATTGAAGAACAAGAAAAGAAATACAATCCACAAGCTTACAGGTCAAAAATGTTAAAAAAATTATAAAAGAACATTGCTAACATCGTATAAATCGTTCTCAAAGAAGAAAGCTGAGATATAATATGATATTTATTAGAATCGAAATCATATTAAGCATACAAAACTTCATAGAGTAATGAAAAAGATTGTATACTATTCTAACATCAAATATCTTCTACTACTGTTCCAGATGTTCCTTCTTTTTTTTCTCCGGACAGTTCCTAGAATCATGATAAGCTTGAGTATTACAGAACTGACATTGTCTCATTGTTCTTTTTTTCCCTCCAAGTGATTTTTCAGCGGGGTTTACCATTCTCTTTCTACAACCCTTATTATTACTTTGGTTGGGAGGTAATACCGTTATATCTTCCACAATCTTTGAACCGATTAAATTTTCAACCATGTCTGCGGTTAAACGATACCCTGCGCTTTTCTTGGATATCTTCATTTGTTCTGATATCACCTTCAAACTATCGTAAAGGGAATTAATTTGACCTTGGTCAGAGGATGCCTCACTAACGCAACTTTGGAAAATAAACCAACACTCCTGCAGCTTCTTTCTACGAGACTCTTCCCCAGATAATGGGTCTGAAATTTCTCCAAGCTCTAATGTTGAAAATCTCTCCACTGCTTTCTTTAGCCACCTATTCATAACATACTGCCTTGGTATTATGTGGATTCCACTAATACCTAAACAGAAAAATGCATGGCTACATAGGTATCCAACGCGTGTGAAAAGCTTACAAGAACACTCTAAATCGTGTGTTTCAAGATTTAGAGATACCTGTCAACAAATAAATAAATGATTGTTATGTGAACTAGATTAAAGGAGAGAAACATGAAGAATGCTTTGCAATATAAAGTTTTACCTCAAATAAATTTGATTTATTTTGAGGATCTTTTATGACAACTGTTTTGACTGAATCAACCATTTTCAAATCCATAATAGAGATATCTCCACTGCATCCCATGATCTCCTCCTGTATCTTGTAGAACATTACCCTTGTGTAATGTTGTGCAGCATCTTTCTCGATTTCCTTGTTTGACAAGGTTCTAGGAACTATGTTGTCATAATGTGCAAGCTGCTTTTGTTGGTATCTCTGCCTTGAAATAGCACTGTCATAACATATATAAAATTCTGATAGTGTATCTCCTTTCTGTACGAAGTGGTTAAAGTAGAAATTTGAACTCTCTGATCTTGAAGTTGTTCTTAATAAACCCAACATTGGTTCGTCATTGAAGTATGCAGGTATCCATGAATGACGTATATCGTATAATTCGGTAAGCCATTTATTATCGGAAAGATTAAAATCTGATATGACTTCGTTCCAACCTTCCTCAAAATCTAACGGTGATGTATGGTCAGACCAAACAAACTTATTTAATCTGTCCATGAACGCAGACTCTGCGCAAAACAATGACCCTAGCTGCATAGTAACAATCAATATTACAAGTAAAAGTGAAAGTGATGCACTAAGAAAAACTACAGAACACACATTTGGGCCTTTGTTTAAGTTTGTAGAATAGCAAGTCTAGTAACATGAATCCTCAAAGATTCAATAAAGTTTTGTCCTAAACTATATTAGGATTCTTTACTAGATTTTAAATTTAGTTGAGTAAGTGAACCGCACGTAGATTTAAGTTATTTTAAGAGTTATATTTATTTAACTTTTTTGGAATCCTTTTCTGAATTCTTTTACTCACTTTTTAGTTGTACTTGTTTTTTTTTACTCATAAAAAATATTTCACAACTACTGGATTCTAAGAAGTTACCCATTATGTTCACTTTGTTTTCATTCCCATTCTATTGTTGTTGCTCTGGTTTTGTTTGCAATTAGTATTCAAAAAAATTACTATGTTTTCCTTCTATTTTTGATTCTAATATTTAATCTGTCCACATCTTCTTAATTAGGACTTATCCATGAAAGGAGATTCTGCGCAAATCAATGATTCTAGCTGCAGAATACAATATATCTTACATGTAAAAATTGAAACTGATGAACTAAGAATAGCTACAGAACACACAAATGGGCTTTTGTATTAGTTTGAATAATATTTACCTTTGATGGGAACTTCTTCATAATATGCCACATACAAAGCCTGTGTTTTACTAGTGGAAATACAGTCTCCAAAGCAACTTTCATTGCTGGGCATTGGTCTGTGATGATACATTTCGGTTCTCGTCCAAAAATGCTTTTCATAGTATTACATAGCCACTTGAAGCTTTCTGCAGATTCGCTCTCAAGCAAAGCACCAGCAAATGTAGTGCTTTTCCAATGGTTATCTATTCCAATCAAAGGTACAAAAACCATACCATACCTGGCCAAGAAAAAAACAAATTAATATTATCTCCTACATGACAACCCAGGATCTCTTGATAGGTGTTTTTGTTATTACTTGTTTGTCCTGTATGTTGCATCAAAGGATACAACATCTCCAAAAACTTCATAGCTTTTTCTGTTTATTCCGTCAGCCCAGAATAAACGCGTTAGATGGTTTGAAGAATCAGTTTCATATTCAAATTTGAATGTAGGATCAGAACTGCATTGGATATCATGAAACTTCTATATAATCATATCAGCATCATGTATCCCTATTTTTTTTTAACATCCCTCGAAAAATTTTTAAAATCCACTGTGGTTGCACCAACATTTTCATGAGAGCCTGTCATCGCTGAAACAATTCCATGTGCACGAGTGGCTCCTATATTCAGTTTTGCTGCATCGAAAATAAAACTCTTGTGAAAATATGTAAGATTCCGATTGCAACGGAGAAACTGAGCACCATCCCTATCAGCAAATGAATGGTTGTGTTCTTCAATGAATCTCTTAAGAATGCAACTACCATTGCCCGCTATGTTGACACGTATCAATGCAGGACATAAACACTTAATAGATACGGTTTTTCTTGTTCGATGTTTGTGAGTCACAACTCCATCTTCAGATTTTCGTGAATCCTTTTCACTAGAACCTGATCTGGAGCAAACATAATATTTACTGATTGTATTCCCTGCTCTGTCGTTTTTTTCAGCTGATTTTCTAATATCAAAACCACAAACTCGTCCGTATTCTTTGTAGAACTCGTAGACAGAATCCAAATCGTCGAAAGTCTGATTTAGAAATGGTCTCTTCGAAGGATCACACCGCGGAATAAATTCTTGTATAGTTTTTGACTGATCGTACACAGCTTCATCCTTGTCTTCCAGTACTATATGAATCAAATACAAAACAAAAAGAAAATATGGTAGTTCAGAATACAAATGCTCTTGTATTGACCGATACGCAAAAAAAAAATGAAAAACATTTACTGAACTTACGTTGGACGTGATCATCTAAAGGGTTGTGCACAGCTTTGTTCATCGTCTTAAGGTTGTCAACAGCTTTGTTCATCGTCTGTTATGTTTTGATAGGAGAAAGAAGATGAAAGAGTGCTTATTTTAGGTTGATTGCTTTGATTGCTTTAAAAAAGAACTGTAAAATGTTAAGAAACTTAAAAACAGCAAGAAAATCTTTAAAAAGGGTAATAAAATGCTATTGATTATATATATTTTTTGTTGTACAAAAATACCCCTAGAATAATTAGATTTGATTGATTTTGTAAAGATATTATTTCAAAATAGAAATATATTAAGATTCTTAATCAACGGCAGATGTAGTAGTTCTCTCGGTTCTCTTGATAATATGAGTTCTCCCAGGATCTTACTCCTATATATATATATATATATATATATATATATATATATATATATATATATATATATATATATCTGTGTGTGTGTGTGTGTGTGTGTGTGTGTGTGTGTGTGTGTGTTGTTCTGGTACTGCTAATTGTTATGGATGCAGAAGCTTCTTGCTAAATAAGGTCGTAACATCTATGGTGGTGGTGGGAAGATCCAGAAGGGGCGGAGAAGAATGGGCGGGGGGTGGAAAAGAAGGGTGCAAATTGAGCGATAATTGTGCCTTAATTAAGGATATTAATTATTCTTAATTAAGGGTTTTTGTACCATTTATAGCGACCATGATTAGGGCATTTTTGGCCCATAGAGGCATTTAAGTGCCATAATGTTGGCTCATTTATGTCTCTATTTTAATTTTTTTAAGACTTAATTACCAAAAAAACTATCAAACTTATGTGATTTTGTTCATTTTAACCATAAAACTGTTTTTGTTGCAGAATAATGCAACTAAGTAATACAAAATCTATTTGACATAACCCAAATTTAATGAATATCTAACCATGGTTAATTCATAGTTGACATGAATGTCACATGCAGCACAACAGTAGTTTTTTTATTTTTATTTTGAAATTTTACATAATTTATTATACATATATTAAAATTTAACTATATTTACATTTTCTTTTTGTGTCTAAAATTCAAATGATAATTTTTTATATAGAAAAAATAATAAAATAATTTATGAAACTAAATCTTTCAGAAGCCTTAAAAATGCGTGTCAAACTCTCGTCCTTCAAAGTAAACTACCTAAGGTACATACGGAGTACTACAAATAAGATATATACACATATCAGAACACCAAAATATTGCAAACTACCACTATATTTTAATAATGCTAAAAAGAATAATATAGTGTTAATAATCAAATCCGAATCTGACGTTAGTAACCAAAAAAATCCGAACCTAACATCAGTGACAAAAAAAAATCATGGTTTAGTGCTAAGTTTCTAAATACAGAATAAGTTGGGTAACGAAAAATCTATTTTTCCTAAATAAAATTATCAATTCGATATAAATCAGTATAAATCACATGAAAATAATCGATATACAGTACCTGATAAACGGTGGTTTCAAAAAATCACAGTCGAACATAAGTTTTAGTAAGCTCTGTGTTTGTGTAGATTGTGAATTATGATTTTGACCCTTAATGGGATAGTAAAAGTATTAATAAAATCCATGATCAAATAATTTAATTAATAACTTGATAATATATATGGCAACCATCTTAATTTTAACTTAATCATGATTATGAACTAGTGAGATTGGGTTTTGAAAATAAAGTTTATAAAAGTTACTTGCATTATCCTATAACAAATATACTATTCTGGTTAAATTGAAAAAAACACAATAGTTATATAGTTTTTTTGGTAATCAAGTCTTTTTAAAATCGCTCATTTTCCTTTCATCCGATGTTGTCTTATTTTCTGGATGTTTAAAAGGAATTTAGAGAATTTACTTATTAAGGCTGCTTCCGACGAGACGCGAACCTTGGTGTCCCAGACAATTGAGCTACAAATATTGATAGAATGGAATAAAAAAGACATCAGTTTTACTCTGTTTTGTAATTGATGTAATTTTTGTATGGCACTCTTTTTCCCCTTGAGTTTTTTCCCACAGAGTTTTACTCTTGAGGGGTTTTAACGAGACTTTTTCTGTGGGTTATCTCTTCTGACTTGAAAGGCTATGTTATCTAAACATCGGAGTATTTACATACTTTCGGTTAGATGATATACCTTCTTGAATGAAGCAAACTCTGTCCATTCGGATATTATAATTTTCAATCTTGGTATAATACAACGGTCTTATGACAAAAAAAATAAATCAAACTATCCCTTATATACATCCTATTTTCAAATTATCTTTATATATAATAGGAATATTTTTCATCTCTGTGAAAATTCATTCTTCAAAAACATGAAAAAAATTCCAATGTTCATCTCACCGGAGGAGCAGAGGCATTCACCGGAGATGTAACAAGAAATATGAATACCAGTATGGAAATATTCATAAAGTGACAACTAAATTTTAAGTGTCAGAGCATCTCCAACGGCGTTCGTTATAATCGTTGGCTAAATAGGACATGTAAGACATTATGTAAAATTTGCTGAACCTGTAAAACATTTTACTTTAATGGTATTGGCTATATTGGTTGGTTGACTATAATTTAAAAATAGTATATTATTAATATTTTAGATTGTTAAAATAGAATATATCAGTTCAATATGATAATAAATGATGTCCAATATTCCTACAAATTTCTTACAGATCTGTAGAGGTTCGACAAATTTTGTCATCCATAGAAGGTTGACTAAAATTATAGACAACAGCTAGGTATGGTTGGAGCATGAATTTTTCGAGCTGTTGGTTAAATTATTTTATTTTTAATATGTCAACTCACCATTTACTACGTAAGAGCTTTCAATGGTTAGAAATCTCTTAGTTTCTAGTAAGGCGCCCTTGTGTGTGGGGTTAGGCAGATTACAAATTATTTAGTAATTCAATCTGCTTAAGTCGTTTTTATAAATATTAATTCCTCGTAAATTTAATAAAGTCGGGTTGGTCTTGTTGTTCGGATTAAATATAAAATAGAATTTAGTTCAATACATATTTATATTTGATGGTAACTGATAAAACAATTGAAGAATCCGAGAACCCAAAATCACTCAGTAAATTAGTTTACTATACACCTGTGTAGTTGATCATCTCATATAAATCATAATACATTAGGAGGAGTGTATTGGATTGAGATTTTAAAACATTTTTTTGTATTTATGAAATCTGAGGGTATTCGATTGGTATTGTTTGAAATCCATTAAAATCTCGAGGTATTCAATTGGGATTTTAAATTATGCTATGAAATCTGGTGGTATTCAATTGAGATTTTAGTGCTTGTTTGGTTGACATCTAGATATGTGGGAAGTAGAAATTCCTAGAAAGTAGTATTTGATGAAACTGTTTAGTTGACATTAATCGGGGAAGTGTAAGTTCTTTGGGATTTTAAATGCCTACAAAACATAGGAAGTTATTGACCTAGACCCCTCTTGGTAAGTTGCACTTCCTACAACAGGAAGTTAAAACCTATCTATCAACCAAACACAAATTTTAACTTCCCATTTATTATAATTTCCATAGTAATTTCAAATTACATAGGATTTAACTTCCTATTGGTAACCAAACAAGCACCTAAATTATGCTTTAAAATCCGATGGTATTCAATTCGGATTGTTTAAAATCCATTAAAATCTACTGGTATTCAAATGCTGATAGATTTTTTTGGATTTCATAAAATATGGATTTTGTGGCATTCTTCAGTGTATTTTAAGTTTTTTGAAATCCCACCAAAATCAATGTGATTTTGAAGCATTGTGCTTAAATCCTATCAACTTCGCGACATTTTATCAAGAATCCGCATAAAATCAAAATCACATACAATCCATTAAAATTCATAAACTAAAAACAATCCATTAAAACTCAATCTAATACACCCCCGTAGAATTTACAAAACTAAAATCCGTTACATATAAATAGAATATCAATATATTAAATATAATTCAGAAATATATTAAAAAAATCTTAACTTTTAAGTGAAGTAGTAAATTAGTAGCATGGTTTATTAGTGCGTAATATAAGTCGGGTTGGATTGCGTAAAAATTATCAAAATCCTAACCTAATCCATTTTTTTTAATATTTAACCTCTTTCAAATTTAGTTAAAAAAAGATTAAATTTGATTTAAAAATAAGTACAGATTGGATCATAGAATAAACTATCTTGAATTGTTAGGGTGAGGTTAAATACCTCCTCTTTGAAAAATTTTCAAATTCTCTGTGATGTTGAAGTAGTCGTCCCTGAAAACCCAATCTTGCCTTTTTTTTTTTTTTTTTTGTTACGCTTGATTCCTCTCTTGTTTTTCATTTCTCAATTGATTCAAATTTTGAAATTTTCATTTCCCAATTTATTTGGGTTTTGTTTGATCTCTCCTGCGAAAGTTTAAATTTTTATCTAGCTTTTTCCGTTGCTCGTCATGTCCGTAGTTATAGATTTACGGGACTTTTCATGACGTTGATTTAGCGATAAAGATTTGTATGTTAATGTGTTTATGGTGGACTGCTCAGACAAAAATCATTTGATTACCTACTAAAGAAGGAATGATTCAACAGTGATATATTTATTTGTTTGTTCAATTTTGATTATATTTATAGATGTCGTGTAATTTTTCATCATTGAATTATTCTCATTTTTAGGAAAAAGAATGTATGGGATCAATTTAATCAATTAGAACGGTTTAATCCCTTTTCAAAAAAATAAAATAGAAGTTAGAACGGTTTAATCAATTAAACCGGGTCACGGGCACAACTCCGAACCCCCCAT
Source organism: Daucus carota subsp. sativus (assembly GCF_001625215.2). Taxonomy (NCBI): domain Eukaryota; kingdom Viridiplantae; phylum Streptophyta; class Magnoliopsida; order Apiales; family Apiaceae; genus Daucus; species Daucus carota. The sequence continues at coordinate 18,030,001 of NC_030385.2, read as the reverse complement.
CCCAACCACCAATCTACCCCCTTTTAATAAACATTATTACATTAGTACTACAAAATCACCCCTTGCATAGTGTGTATACACTTATAAAATCTCCCTCTGTGTCACTTTTATTTTGGTGCAATCTCTCTCTCTCTCTCTCTCTCTCAACAGTAAGTATCACAGATCACAGTTCATCTATACATCCCCTTTATTTAAGTTATTCATTTCACCCCAGCCAGCCTTATTCACTTCTTCATTTCCTGTCATCCAAATACTAGTACACACAGTAAAAGGAGGAGAAAAATGTCAAGTTCAGGCACTTCATTTTTGAGGCAGCTGAGTGGGAAAGATGCATGGAAATCAACATCAAAGAGATGGGGTGGAAGCAACAATAACAAGAGAAACAATGTTGGTGGACAAGGCAAGTTCTGGAAGCAGCAAATGGATGAAAATAATATTATGTATGGTAGTGAAAGTGGAGGGCTAGTGATGAAAAAGAGAGTGATGGTTGTTGTGGATCAATCTTCTCACTCAAAACATGCTATGATGTGGGCACTCACTCATGTTACTAACAAAGGGGATAGTCTCACTTTGCTTCACATTGTTCCTCCTCATTCTTCTGAAGTTTCCTTTGAATCTCCTCACCTGGCTTCTTCTCTTGCTTCACTCTGCAAAGCTTGCAAACCAGAGGTATGTGCTTACAATATCTTTATTCAGTTTCGGTGAGTTTAAAATAAATGTTTTTTTGCTTAAAACTAAAAAAATGAAATAGAAGTTAGAAATAAGTTAAGACTTATAACTGATTAAAGTGTTTGGGAAAGAACTAAAAGTCAAGAAACAAAAGTTAATATTCTCGATTTTTTATAATTACTTCTTGATTCTTGATTTTTTACATAAACGGATACGAATAATTGTTTCTAATTTATAAACCCAAGAACCGGACTTTTAAACCATGCCAAACACCACCTTTGAGTGATGGATGTGATGAGATCTGTTCATTTGCTTGTCTAAACACTAAAAAAACTAAACATTTGCTATAAAAAGATTCTAGCTTTATGTATTATTGAAAAAGATTCTATCTTTTCATTATGACTTTACTTTGTCAGATATCTTGGTTCTCTTTTCCAAGTTGCATTCATTTGTTTGCTTCTTAGAATTTGTTGTTATATGGGAAATTTTAAGTACAGGTTGAAGTGGAAGCACTGTGGATGCAAGGACCAAAGCTAGGCACAGTGATGAGCCAAGTGAAGAAGCTAGATGTGTCTGTTCTTGTGCTGGGTCAGAAGAAGGCCTCTCCACTCTTTACTTGGTGGGTTTTTCAATTCTTTATTCATAAAGTAAGTTAAGTTAATAAAATCCACCCATGTTGATGTAATGTGAAAATGGTAGCAGCTTGTGTGGGAGGAGCAGCAGGGAGAAATTTGTGGAAGAATGCATAAACAATGTGGAGTGCTTGACAATAGGAGTGAGGAAGCAGAGTCAAAGCATTGGTGGTTACCTAATCAGCACCAGATGGCAGAAGGATTTCTGGCTCTTGGCCTAAGGGATTTTACTTAACTTTATTATGCAAGTAAATGAGATTGTAATAATTTCAGTAGTATATTAATGGTCTTATTAACTAGACTAGTCTCCTGTAGCATTCCCAACAAGTAAATAATGCTACTGCTCCAGTCTGTAATCACACCCCTCTTTAACTGCTGCTACTAATCAGATCTACTGTAGAGACTAATGGGAATTAATATATCGGTCTTTCTAATGTGTGCCCAAGGGCACACAATAAGCACCAACTCTCATAAAAATGATGTCTTCTGATTGGTGGAATTGATGTAAATGCAGGGGGGCATCATCCTTTATTATCCACCCACCAATTAAAAGCTAGTATTACCATGAGAGTTGGTGACTATTGTGTGCCCATGGGCACACCATAAAAAATTCGTTAATATATAAAGCATCTCTCTCTGAGTCTCTGTGTAGGAGTAGTGTTTTTTATGAATTTATAGACAGACACAGAAACACATATGTGTGTGTGCATGATTGTGTGTGTAACTGGCAAACAAAAAAGTGGGTAAGATCATAGCAGCCTTGGGAAGAACAGAATCTATTTTTGCATGTCCCTGTTTTTGCTCTCTTCACATCACACTATAGTAATTTATTTTTGCAACTTGCATGTTTTAATGCAATTTTTCCGGATCAAATGCACAAAATCATACTCACATTGCCTTTATCTAGTACAATAGTGTAAGAGATTGACTGATACATGAAAAAAAGAATAAACCCAGAAATATAGGGTTTTTTGGCTAAATTTAAAAGCAATTGACTTTTCAGTGCAAATGTACACATACTAACGATCACTTTTTAGTTAGGTGTTGGGTTTCTATTGACTCTTATCTTATTAGTAATGACGGCCCTTTTACATGCACAAAAATTTCCACGAATCAAAATATTTCATCTAACTAAAAATAGAGTAACTAAAAATGGAGTAGTTTTTAGTGTCTGGACATGATAGAAAGACCCTAAAAACAATTGTCTATTCTTTAAACTAAAATAAATGGATTAGGTTAAGATTAATAAGTCAGTCTAGTGTTTGGATGATGTAAATTTTAAGTTATAAATGTCTGAGTGATTTAAGATAAAACCAAGGCGATTTGTCATAACATAATGGTAAATTCATGGAGGCCAACAGTGTAAAATAAGGGTGCTGATTTATGCACACCCTAAAGTTATTTATGCACACCCTCTCCTTTTTTTAGACCAAGTTGTCCTTAATCCTTTTAGCAGTGTTTGTTTTTTTTATTTACTCAATTTATTATTTTTTTTAATATTTATAGTTGCATAAATCAGCACAAAAAAAAACCTTTATTAATGCACTTGACCAAAAAAATGTTAATGCCGGTCACTGGTAGGGATGGGCATTAATCCCGACCCGCCCGATCCCCACCCGATCCCCGCACCGAATGGTGCGGGGATTCGGGGATTTTTTCGGGTACGGGCCGGGGAACGGGGATGACTTTGAAAAAAAATCGGGGATCGGGTCGGGTACGGTTTTTCACATTCCCCGGCCCGATCCCCGAACCTCGACCCGATTTCCCCCGATTGTCGACCCGATCCTCGGCCCGATTATTATATTATAGATTATATGTTATATATAATATAAATATATACATATATATTATAATCATTTATTAACATGTTTATATACCTCTCTAGGTCAACTTCAGTCATGGATTTTCACATGTTTATAATCATTTATTAACATATTTATATACCTCTTTAATATAATTAAATTTATTGAAATAAATTTTAATATTTATTCTTATTAATATAATCTTAAAACTAAAATGGTCATAATTAAATCATTAAAGATTTGTTTATTAAAATGATTAGGTATTAATTAGACATATTAGAAACTAATCGTAATTATGAATTTAAGTATTTAAATAGAAATTTTAGCTTAAATTAAAAATACCCGAATCACCGCGGGTATCCCCGAATCTCGATTGGGCCGGGGATGGGGATCGAAAAATAATCCCCGATGGGGATCGGGTCGGGGATGGGGATTGAGTTTGGATTCGGGGATCGGGGCCGGGTATAGCAATCCCCGACCCGAAGGGGCCCGATGCCCATCCCGACTCACTGGAGACTTATCGAAAGACATCTCATGCTGCAGAATTTAAGAGTCATTTTGCTTCATGTTCAACAAGCTATCAGATTGTAAATTCAATCGGGCAATTCAACCACATTCTCAAGGGGACTGCTGTTATCTCACTCCTCCAACCTGCACCAGAAACTTATGAATTGTTCGTATGACATTATCCTATTTCCACATGGAAAAATAGATTATCAAGGACCTCACGAAAATGTGCTCGAGTTCTTTGAGCTCATGGGATTTAAAGACTCTCCATGAATGTTAGGGTTTTAACTTGACGATGAAACGGGAGGACAAATAGAAGAAAGGAGATACTAAGAGAACATTTCAAGACTTGCAACTATGAATATTAAGAAAGATAATAAATTGAGTAAATTAAAAAACAAAACAATGCTAAAAGGATTAAGGACAACTTCGTCCAAAAAGAAAGAGGGTGTGCATAAATAACTTTAGGGTGTGCATAAATCAGCACCCTAAAATAATGGTAAATAAATGTAGGACAATACTCTAATGTAATTCATGTGACAATCCTTGGAATTTAGTACTGCTGCTAGTGCGTGAATAATTCTGCAATTTGAATGCATTTTTTTGGTTGTATTTACCTCGGGAATGTCACCTTTTCTTTGACTCTGACTCATCTTTTTACTATTGTCCAAAATGTGAGTAGAGTAATGCGTCTTCTCAACGATGTTTAAGTGTACTTTTTCTAATTTTTATGGATTACAGACCATCTCCGATGTGCTTTTAAATAGGTTCGCGCAGCAGACATAACAATTTTCTAGTTCAATTTGTTAAATATAATTTTAAAAAATTATGTCTTACTAATTTAGGATATATTTAACTAAGTTCAACTTCAACCAACGATATGCACTATATGTTTAAAATTTTATAAAAGGACAATATATAAAGTAGAGAGAGAAAACAAATGTGTGTAATTATTTACTCCCTCCGTCCCTATTTATCTGTCCACTTTGGAAGTAAAAATTTGTCCCTATTTATCTGTCTATTTATATTTTCAAAACTAATTTAATGATAGTTTTTCAAATATATCTCCATAATTTCAATTTTCAAGGCTTGACTTATTTAAAACTTGGTTGAATTCATGTTTTCAAGACATAAAGTAGGGGTATTCCACCATTTTCAAGATATTAATTAGAGATATTTAATGAAAAAATTTATACAATCAATTTTTTCTTGGTATGTGTTTTTTTTTTTCAAAATGGACAGATAAAAAGGGACGGAGGGAGTATTATAAAATCTAAAAAAAGGCAAAAGAGGAAGTGTCTTAATAATAAGATTTAAAAAAGTTGTCCGAGTGATACAAGACTTAGACATCACTGCATATTATCGGATCAAGTATCATATGCCTTCAAGTATAACTGTTTTTTTTTTTTTTTTGACGAAGCCTTCAATTATAACTTAAGCATGTCTTAAACTTGCTTTTAAGACTGAAAGTAAGAAGTTAAAGAAAAAATATAACTCCAAAGGACTCTTATTGACTTCTAAAAATACTAGGAGTCATTTTACACTCCTCACTTTTAAAAGCTAGTACATGACTCTTAACTTATTTTCTATAATAACATATTCATCCTCTCTCATTTGAATTTTTTTTAACCGTGAGTTCAAATAAGAATAAAATATAATATCACGATGAGTATAAAGAGTACTGCTACAGTTCACGTTCCTAATAATGTATTAATTTACTAGCAGTTTAATATTTTATATACATTCTTAGGGCGTGGATTCAATTGGGATTTTAAAGGTTTTTTTTTATTCATGAAAATTGAGGGTATTTAACTATTATTTTGAAAAATGTATCAGAGTCTTAAGGTATTCAATTGGGTTTTATTAAAAAAAAAAAAAAGGTATTCAAATGGGATTCTAAATTATGCCTAAAAATCTATGGTATTCAATTAGAATTGTTTAAAATCCATTAAAATATGATGGTATTCAAATGCTGATGGATTTTTTTGGACTACATAAAATGATGGAATTTGTGCGCTTGTTCAGTATATTTTAAACATTTTATAATTCCACCAAAATTCATCAGATTTTGAAGTATTATGCTTAAATTCAGAATCTATATCAAACTCTACGGAAATACAATCCATTAACGCAGTTGAATGCACCTCACTATGTATTGAAATGAGCAAGCAAGTGCATTTCATGTATATTTTACAAAGATTTCATATATATAATTTATTTTACAATCGAAAATCAATTATCTCACGAGTGTACCATGGGGAATATCCCAACATAGTAATAGAGAATTTATTTATCAAAGGTCTTCATCCTCTCCATTTATACTGTGTAATGCCATGATCAAACTTGCAACTTGCCTAAAAAGAAATAGAAAAAGTAGGAAGAACCAGAAAAGGTCAAGAATCTGACCCCGAAAAAGAGTTCAACAGCCAAAGAAACAAAAGCGCCTCACATCACAGGGGTGACACAAACTAGAACGGATGAAGTTTAATTTTTTGATTAATCTACATAAAAAATACACCAAAGAAACCAAGTGTTTCAGACTGTTCCTATATATGCTATAGCCCTATTACTATATTCCCAGGTCAGGAGCATATAATATTTTGACTAATTACACTAAACTTTATCATCTAATTTATCATTTATAAGGGGGGCCAGCTCGATACGATTTCGTGGAGTTCGTGGTGTCCTAGGAGTTCCTGGTTGCTGTTGGGAGAGCAAGTGTCTTATATACCCATAGAATGTACATCCAACAAGTGTCACTGTGCATCCGACGGCATTCATTATGGAGATCGGGTTTCTGAATATCAGCCAAGAACATGTAACAGCAACAGCAACCTGTTGACAAGAACAAATCTCAATGAGTCAAGATGATGGCAATTTCTAGTTTTAGCTCTTCCTTCATTATATACAGTCATCCGTACTGCATACTGGAAAGACCAAGAATTTTTTCATCTCTTCTTAGGGTATATCTTTTTCCTCGCGTAAGCGAATGCCTTCGCACAAATATTCATGGAACTTGTAAGTAGTACTCTTCTACAAGTCCATTTGGTTGTCAAATCAGATTACAGTTGTTACAACTACAGTAAAAAAGTGCAAACACATGTAATTGTGTGATTGATAAAATATAATTGAGTGCCAATTGTTTGCAACAATACAGATGATACGTGAATTATAAAGTTTAAAAGCAAGATCTAATATATAATGTGATGTTGACTTGACTGATGACAATCAGTTATCTGTTTAATGCAAATATAATAATGTAACTGCAAAACATGACACCTCACCTTCAAATTTCCGGCAACATTAAACGTGACAGCAGTTGTGGAGTGAATCACGTAAAATATAGAGAAGTTAAGGCAGAAAGCCATCACTCCTGAGCCAAAAATAATAACAAGTGACGAGAGAAGAGTGGGGCATGTTTGGACCCAGTGTAATACCCCAGCCCCTTCCAGTAGCAGGGCCGGTACTGCCAAGATCATTGTTGCAAAAGGTGCCATGTAGTACACAGTATTTATGCTACAGGGACAGTAAAGGAAATATTTTATCAGCATCAACAATAAAATTTTTAAGCATACTTGAACAATGCTTCTTGCCAAAATCATATTGCAGAAAATACTTTTGTTCAATACTGATGCACAGTTTTGAGTCACCATATTAATTTGAAATCTTGTGGTGCTTCAGACCCAAAATTATATCCAAATTCTGGATTGAAGATTAATCAATGCTTTCCGCATTAGCTACATAAAAAAATTGACTCTGAATAGTACAGCTACTTGTCAAATCCCCAAATTATAATGAAGTACCAGCTTGTTCTACTTACCCACTAGGAAAGAGTGAAAAAAAATAAGAAAATAAAATTGTCACCTCTTGAGTAAAAGAAATAATCCTACATGACAGATTTAAATACCTCAAAATAGCAAGATTTTTTTTTTTTTAATTTACTCAGTCCACTCTACTCATAAATAGTTAATCGGTTCTAATTAAACAATGATTTAATTGTAATTATTATTTTTTTGAAACTGTAATCCTTATATTTATCATAATATCAAAAAACCACAAGGTTTTTGTCCAAAAGCACGACAAAATAAATCACTAATCATTTAATTGTCAAATAGTGGTCCATGCAACCGATACCAAATTATCCAAAGTAGTGTAAATATGATCCCTAAACCTATTAATTATTATGGACACAGAATGCAGGAAGTACATATATATGGGATGAAAAAAGTATATAATGGCAAGGATAACCATGATTTCGAAAACCGTAGTTTGATGTATACAGTAGGAGAGACATAATAGCTACACTGTTTCAAGACTACAACCAGTGTTCTAAAAATTGGTCTAGGCGGACACCTAAACACGAATCCTAGACGCCGACGGTAAACTGTAGGAGAAACATAATAGCTACACTGTTGCAAGACTACAACCAGTGTACTAAGAATCGGTCTAGGCGGGCACCTAAACACGAATCCTAGACGGTGATTACGCTTGTTTTTCAAGAATCGGTCAAAATTGGTCTTAGGCGGTCAAGATCTAGCCTAGGCAGTCTAGGCGGCCAATTAAAAAAATATATATTTTATAAATAAAATTCAAAATTATAGTAATAATTCAAAGAAATTTAAGCAGTCACTTATACTTAACTTAATATCTTATAAATGAATGGAAAGCACACTGTTAACTCCTAGATGGCTATTAACAAAAGATTCTAGCGTGTAAGAATAATGCGAGTTGATACCCAAATGATTGGAGAAAGAACTTGCCTTATGCTGCTAATTATTGCATAAAAGGTTGAATTAGTATCATTATCAGAGTTACTTTTGGTGATTAGGCCTAGCCTTCTGCTTCATTTCTAGTTTGAGCCTGGTATTATTTTTCATTCTTGACAAAACGAGTTATGTGATGGTAGCCATAGAACCAGTTATGTGATGGTAGGAATAGCAGCTTGATGCACTGATTCAAATAAAAAACCATATTCATCTCGATCATTCATAAATTGCAAATACTAGGTAATAGATGGAAGTGGAACCAAGGCAACAGGAATTTAAAATCACACAAGGTCTCTTACTCTCTCGCGTCTCTCCACTTCTTTATTTACATTTCTTATATAAGAAAGTGACAAAAGGAAATAGGGGCATTTTCTTGTACAACAGTACAACTTAATATCAAAACAGATGCAGCCTGAAACCAGCAGTCTTAAAGACTTAAACACGGAAGAAATACATTTTTACAAAGGCAGACTCCACTATAAATCAAACACGGGAAACCAATGGCTATCCAGTCCACACAACCTCGATTCACCAAAAGAGGATCAAACTCAAAAGACAAACATTAATATGTAACATCAAGCACTCCTTAGCATCCGAAGGCTCATAAACATTGCCACTGATACACGCATTATTTTGGAATCCTAGATCCATTACATATCCCATGACAAACCAGTAATAAGCTAGGCAAAACCATTACATGTAACAGTACATACCTACTAATTAGAAATATTGTAGCCTGGAAACCAAATAACTTCACGCAAAACCCAGACGTCAGAACAAATGACATCTAAAAAGCTAATAGCTCAATCAGTCAATAGACAATTTTCGGTACTAATTCAGTCCATAGACTTTTATATAGAACATACTAAATCTTCCTAGGAGACAACAATACCAAGAGAACAGCCTGATTGACAAAAGAAATCAGTTCCAACAACGAGAGTATAGGCTTGTTTAATATATCTATTACAAAGAGACATACATTAGAAGTTACGCGTACATGAAATATGGTAAGTAGTCAAGTGGCAATGACCTCTACACAATATTATTCCAGACTGGAAATACAATAAACAGCACAGATCAAAAATAATCCAGTTAAACAGAATGCTACTCAAAATTACTGTTTGTAAGTACCAATCCAATAAAGCTAATAAAGAAGTTCAAAAAATGTTAATGAAGTACTAAATCATTTAGCTAGATAAACAAATCTGCCCGCAATGTCTTGTAAGGGATGGAAAAAAAGAAGGTGGTGAGATACCTGTCAAATTTAAAGCCATGAAGCAGCGATTCAGCAAGTATAGTTTTAGTTGAAGTAGCAAGACAGCCAAATAACGCAGCACAAAATCCAAGCATGTTAAAGCTAAGTTCTGTCATAGAAGTGAGAAGTATCCCGCCAACAATCGGAACCAAAGATGCCCAAATTCGCCAATCAAAGTATTTTCTCCAGACCAACCACTGCAAAAATACTGTTTTAAATTCATAATAACAGACGAGTTAACAAGATGAAAGATTTAAATTAGGAAGGAAAAATCGCATCAACACAGTTGAAGGCCTAACCTGTGGTTGCTGGTGTAAACGACTTTATGGTTTGCATAAAAGATACAGGAATGTAGCGTAGGCTCACATTCCCCAACACTATGTTAATACAGAACACAAATGACATAGGAAATATCCTTTTCCAACGATCCTCAGATTCAACAATGATAAGAGGCTTAAGCTTCAGCACCTTGATAACCACAAATGCACCAATGGCCGAGCATATAAAGTGAATACATGACACTGACAACGGGAATTGAAATTCCAGTTTCTGTTCATTCAAGAAAAATCAAAATTCAACAACAATTCAAACATGAGAACGAAACTTTAGCTGTATTATTTCATTAACAAGCTCAACCACCTAGTAAATGGTGGTATGAAAGAACAAAAAACAGATATACACACATACATATAATGATATAAATCTACTATCTAAAAATAACTATAATTAATTTCAAACCTTTCAGATACTCTTGCCTGCTTTCTCCATAAGTAATGCAATAAAAATATATACTACATTTTCTATTAATCACACGATGCGACAATGCCAATGAAAACTCAGTTAAATGCATCCATGCAATCCTTGTACCAAGATTAGACTTTCCCTTACATTATAGTTCTTAATAATGCATCTTTTGAAGTTCAAATGAGAAGGCGATAAGAGTGGACACCCCAACACTTATAAATCCCCTCTCATTAAAAATTAACAAAACTAGCAGCTGATAGTTATTCATACCATCAGCAGGATCACACCACAAATTGTACCTAAACCTGTTTACTGCAAAGGCTAACTAAAACCCTCTTGATCACTAGATCCACATTTACTGATCACCCCAAAGCATACAGATGTAATAACTAATAGAATCAAACCCTAAACTCACATCTCATCTTGACTCAATAATATTACTAATGAGTGAAAAATCAAGCTTCAAAACCTACTAGCTCAGCTTTAATACAGACATTACAAGGCAAAACCAAGTTCACACAAACACTTACAATCCTATCAAAACCCCCCATTACATCAAAAAAAAAGTAACACATGCAAAATTTAGAAAATAAAACAAAGAAATTAAGGAAAGAAAACTAAGAAAAAGACCTGAAAGATCCACTTGTTCATGATAATAACAGTCACATTAAAACCCCACCACTGCACAATTGCCAAAATTGATCTAAACACACTCCACTGGCACAACCTCCCTTCCTCCATCATCTCTCTTCTTCCAATTCACCTGAAAACACACACCAAATCAACTCATCAATACATCAATCAAAACATCAAATGAAATTAACCAAAAACTAAAACCCACCTCAGTTTTAGAGAGAGGGAGCTAGAGAGAGAAAGAGGGTCAGTGATAAGTGAATAGGTTGTAACGGTGGAAGTGCCCCTGTTGCTGTCTTAGAGTCAAACAGCTTGTTTACTTTGAGTAGATGGTAAGACTTGTTATGACCGTTGGATTGTGCGAGTGAGGCTCACGTGCTAGGTTCCAACGGTGTAGATTTAGGTTAATCGTGTTAGAGACGTTTTTTCACGCTTATACAACGTTTGTGTACTTTGTTTCTTGGTAACGTACACCCACGCCTTCTTGATTCTAATTTCTGTATTTAAGGAATACTACGTATATGTTCCGGTATATTCTTCCGGGCATGGTGAACACAGGATTCTAATTTATTACTCCCCGTCCTCGAGATTGTTTACGTATATTATTTACATGTATTTTGAAGTTCTCGTAAATATAGTTCTCACGTATTTTTAATTTTTTGTCTTTTAAATAAAAATTTAAACGTCAAACTTTTTTTCAAGATTTTTCTTAAAAATAAATATATAATATAAGTATATTTTTTTTCTAAGTAAATGATTTATAAAAGAAAAAAAAACTACAATTCTAGGGGCATACCCGTGGTAAAAGGAGATACATCTCATAATAACAAAACATAACACCAGATCCTAGGCAAAGACAAAATAAACCAAAAAATAACGTAAGGAACCTGATAGAACGGAAAGAGTAGCAATTTTTTTTCACCCTTCTGATAAAAAGATATATGAGCTAACTAGTATATAAATATAAAAGTAAGAATCAAATAGTGCAACTATTAACTTGCTACCTAATATATGCAAAGACAAGTGATAATGATAGTGCTGTAATATACTAGCTAAAAAAAAGAACTAGAAAACTACTCCCTCCGTCCCACAATACATGTCTTTTTTGAAAAAAATACGCATATTAAGGAGCCATTAATTAGATAATATTTTCTCATTTGTACCCTTCATAAATGTATGAATGTAGACTATTATTCAACCCTCATTAATTGTTACTACAACTTTCAGAAGGGTAATTTTGGAATATTGCCAATATATTTGCATTGGAAACTAAAAATTGACAAGTATTATGGGACAAAATTTTCTTCCAAAAGAGACATGTATTGTGGGACGGAGGGATTACTAAATTTAATAGAAGGAGAGTAAGAGGCTGAGTATAGAAAAGAAACAATTCGGTGGATTTTTTTAATTCACTGATGCAAGCTATTTATAGCAAAAGAAATGGGACAAGTAATTAATGCAATGTAACAATTCTTCGTACCTATTTCATAGCCCAACTATTATAACATTAACCACATGTCAATCACTATTTACAACACTCCTCTTTGATTGTCATGGTGGTGTGGATCATAGATTACCTCGCTAAAACCTTGTAAAAAAAATCCAGTGGGATAAAAATTTTGACGAAGGAAAAAGAGTACAATCTCTCTTTGGAAGAAAATATCAATCAGTGAAGTTTTGTTGTAACATATCCATGAATTGACGCATTCCAATATTATGTCGCAGCTTTGTAAATGTTGAATTTGGTAACGATTTTGTGAATAAGTCTGCAAGGTTGTCACATGATCGAATTTGTTGTATATCAATTTCACCATTCTTTTGAATCTCATGAGTATAGAAGAATTTGGGTAAGATATGCTTCGTCCGGTCTCCTTTGATATATCCCTCCTTAAGTTGATCAATGCATGCAAGGTTATCCTCAAAAATAACAGTAGGACTTCTCGTGATGTTCGGTAATTCACATGATTCTTCAATATTCTTGATAATAGATCGCAACCAAACGCATTCTCTACTGGCTTCGTGAATTGTAATTAGTTTTGAGTGATTTGTTGAGGTTGCCACTGTAGTTTGCTTCCTGGATTTCCAAAAATTGGTTGTACCATAATATGTAAACACATATCCAGTTTGTGATTTGCCAAAATGAGGATCTGACAGATATCCAGCGTCTGCATATCCAATCAATTGAAGATGTCGAGTTTTTCGAAAAGAATAATCCAAAATCAATTGTTCCACGAAGATAACAAAATATATGCTTGATCTCATTCTAATGTTTGTTCATTAGTTCGGAGCTAAATCTAGCCAATAAACCCACAACAAATGCAATATCTGGTCTTGTATTATTCGCAAGATATATAAGTGCACCAATTGCTCCAAGATATGAGATTTCAGGACCAAGAACCTCTTCATCATCTTCTCGTGGTCGAAATGGATCTTTATCTGGTTCTAAAGATCTAACCACTATTGGAGTAGTCAACGGATCAGATTTATTTATGTAAAATCTGTTCAAAACCTTTTATGTATATGTAGATTGGTGGATGAAAATTTCTGATGACAAGTGCTCAACTTGTATACCAAGATAATATTTTATCTTCCCAACATCTATCTTTTCAAACTATGTCTTTGGATATATGGTAGCTTCATCAACCTCTATAGTCGTTCCTACAAGATTTAAATTATCCACATTTACAACAATAATCACAAAACCAGATTGTGATTTTTTGATAAAAACACGTGGACAAATTTGATTACTAATATACCAATTCTTTTGTAAATAACGACTTAGTCTGTTATACCTCATACAACCAGATTGTTTCAATCATACAATGATCGTTGAAGTTTAATGGAGCATATATGATGAGGTTTCTTAAACTCATCAAATTTTAACCTTTCTGGGATTTTCATAAAAATTTCACTATCAAGTGATCCATATAAGTATGAAGTAACGACGTCCATAAGATGTGTTTCTAATTTTTCTTTAGATGCCATACCTAATATAAAACGAAAAGTAATTCCATCCATCCCCTGCGAGTATGTCTCGTGATAATCAATGCCAACCCTTTGAGAAAATCCTTGTGCTACAAACCGGGATTTATATCTCATAATTTCATTTTTTTCATTTCGTTTTCTTATGAATACCCATTTATTCCCAACAGGGTTCACACCTATTGATGTTTGGACAACATGTCAAAATACTTCCCTTTTACGCAATCAATTTAATTTTGTTTGGATTGCGTCTTTCCATTTTAGTCAGTATTTTCTTCAACGACATCCATCCACACTTTGTGGTTCAGGATCAGAATTTATGTCCACATCCAATGTTGCGGAATATACAAATACATCATCGATTATGACTTTACTTTGATCCCATAATTTCATATCATGCACATAATTTATTGAAATTTCATGATTGTTCAATCTCGAATCTTCAGTGACGAGAAACTCTTCAAGAGATAATACCACTTCAGGGGTATTTGCTTCTTCTGGAGCATGTGCCACTTCAGGGGTGATTTTTCTTGTTTTTCTTTTTCTTGGTGCAACATCTTTTGCACCGACCGGTCTACGGCGCTTCAGGAAGGCTTTGATTGTGTAAACAATTTTTTCGTGCTTGATTTCTGAATTGATATATCTATTCTAGATGGAGTGTTTACTGCAGATATATGAGATTTTATTACATTTCTAGAATCGTTAAATGTGCCAGGCATTTGGTTTGCGATATTTTGCATATGGATAATTCTTTTAATTTCAAGTTCGCATTTACCGGTACATGGATCTAGAAAATGTAATCCTGAAGCATTCCATCTTATGTCAGGATTAACCTTATACACATGATTATCTCCCTATAAGGGAGGAAACAAAGACTCATCAAAATGACAATCTGCGTATCCTGCAGTAAATAAGTCTCCAGTTAGTGGTTCAAGATATCTAATTATAGATGTCGGATCAAAACCAACGTAGATACCTATTTTCTTTGAGCGCCCATCTTCGATGTTTGTGGTGGAGCAAATCGAAACATACAAAACACTTCCAAAATTTTTGAAATGAGATATATTAGGAATTTGACCAAGTACCAGTTGTAGTGGAGAATGTTTGTTATTGGTAGTTGGTCTAATCCTAATAATATTAGCAGCATGAAGTATTGCATGACCCTCGATAGATGTAGGTAAATTTTCTTTCAATAACAGCGGTCTTGCAATAAGTTCAAGTCTTTTGATCAAATTAGACGTTTTATCTATTTATCAGTTGAAATCAATGTTAGTTTTTTATCTTGAGATTCATCAACGGATTGGTAAAATAGGATGGTAAATTGTAAATATCCAATGCCATGTAATTTTATCTAAGCAAAGGATGATTAACGGATGAGTCACCAACATTTCAACGGATGAAGTTTGCAACATTCTCAACGGATGGATCTTATAAAGCAGTCAACGGATGAAACTTGTCAATCAATCAACGGATGAGGCATATTTCAACGGATGAGTCTATATCCGTTGAAAATGACTAGAGCTTAATTCTGACAGATCACATGGGTTGATTATACTAATTTGGACATGGTAGCCTATTTGGGACAACAAAGAAGAAACAGAAACACATCTGTTTTTTGCAATGCAACCTGGATTATTTGAAGAAGATCAGGATGAAGACAATTCAAAAGACATGCATAAGACAAATGTGGTGCAAAAAAGTTTAGAATAGAGTGCAATATTTGTATTCTAGTTAACTTTGTAAACTTGGGATATATAACCAATTTAGTAGCAACTTTCGAACTATTCGAAAACATTAGCAAAGCTAGAGAGTTTATCTGAGAGTTCTAGTGTTGAACCAGCACTTGTGAGTTTGTAAAACCCACATATTCTTCTTAATATATTTTCGCGGGGGGATCAAACAATCCACCCGTATTTTTAATACTTGGTGTTATTTCAGTTCTGCATATTTGCTAGTGTTTGTGTTCTTGAATCTTTTAATTTTTAAAAGTTTGTATTCAACCCTCCCTTCTACAATCATTCTACTAGTCTTGTGTAAAATAACAAGACTATCTAGTGGAGGCATCGATTAGTACCATGAAGTACCTAAATGGACCAAATGATGGGTGGATAGGTCCATATATATCGCCTTGGATCCTTTCTAGATAACTTGGACTTTTAAGCTGAGCTTTAGTAGGAGATGACCAAGTAATTAATTTTCCTAAAGAACATGCTGAACATGGAAGGTCATTTTTGGAACGAACTTTAAGATCTCTAGGAGGATGTCCAGTAGTATTCTCTATAATACGACGCATCATAGAGACTCTAGGGTGACCTAATCTTTCATGCCAAAGGGTAAATGATTTTGGATCTATGAGTTTGTATTCAATGACATTGTGTGACTCAATGGTTATGATTTTCATCATATATAATCCCGAGGAAAGTGAGGGAAACTTTTCTAAGATTTTCTTGTTGCTAGAATTAGCGAAAGTAATAAGAAGATATTCTTTACCAGCCTCAGAAGTGGTTTCCATATGAAAACTGTTACATTTGATATCTTTAATACTAAGAAGATTTCTAGTGGACTTACTAGATAATGATGCACTTGGAATATGTATGTGTGTACCATTAGGTAAGACGAAACCAGCTTTTCCAAAACCTTCAATTATATTAGATACGCTGGAAATCGTTCTAACTTGGGCTTCTGTTTTGGTTATATGAGTAAAATATTTCCGGTTCTGTAGAATCGTATGAGTTGTACCACAATCAAAAATGCATATATCTTCAGTATCCATTCTGTATATAATTAAGAAACATAATTTATTTGATAGAAACATAACACACTACATAGTTCAAACAAAATAAAGCGTACTGTAAATACAAGTAATTATAGTAATTATATGAAACTAATCTTCAACCTACCGCATGGGAGTTTCATTAGGTTCATTCGGACCATTAATGCTTATTCCTTTGGATCCTAATGAGTTAATGAAACTAATCCTCAGCTTCCCACATTAGAGTTTCATTAGATTCATTCGTACCATTAACACTTATTCCTCCGGTTGTTAAATCATCTAAGATGTTGGCAAAATTGGTTTCCACCATTTTCCCTTGTGATCTTTTAAATGACTGATATAAATCACCAAGATGTTTTGAAAAACAACTACGTGAACAATGCCCTTCCATCTCGCACTTGTGGCATAAATTGTCAATTTTCCCTCCTTGTGGTGACTTTCTTTTGTTTTTTTTCAGGTTGCCACTTCTGGTGACCATAGTTGTTATAAGGACGAAAATGCCCTTGACCGCGGCCTCGTCCACCTCTATGCCCTTTTCCACATACATTCTGCTGGAATCTCGTATTATTTACTTTTGGTAAAGGGGCAGATCCTATTTGATGGGATTGATAATTTTTAATCATCAATTCATGATTTCACTCAGCAACAAGGAGAGTTGAAAGGAGATCCCCAAATTTGGTAAACTTGTGCTCCCTGTACATCTCAGCTAAGTTGATGTTATTGGAATGAAAAGGGGATAATGTATTGTCGATCTTTCTTTTCTAGTAACTTCCTCACCACACATAATGAGCCTATAACTTATTTTGAATAGGGCAGGCTATATGTAAAATCTTGAAGTCTTAGATTACCCCAATCATTTTTAGCTGCAGGTAGATAAACTAGTTTTTGATGACCGAACTTATCCTTTAGATTTTCCATTAAAATAAAAGGATCCTCGACTTCTAGGTACTCAAATTTTAAATCTTTATGCATATGGTGTCGGAGGAAAACAATAGAGGTAAGTTTTCTTCAATCGTGGATATGTTTTCTACCTTTATTGTGTTGCTCAATTCCTTTGAAGCCAAATGCTACTTTACATCTTGTACCCATGATATATAATTCTTCCTAAAAATTTCCAATGCAACGAACGAGAAGTTTGTAAGGTTTGTCATTATAATCTGAATTTAACACGGAAATTATTAACTTAAATTATCAATGTAAATATTACATAAAATCCTATTGAATCGGGTGCGTTAACACAATGTTACTCGGCTCGCGGGTCGACCTAGAAAAACATGAACATGTACGCTCGTTCCGGAACGCGGGTCGATGTCGACCTAGAAAGCCCGGGATCGCGTTCTAGTTCCCCATTCTCGGCGAACTCTGATTACTTACCGGCGACTATAAAACGGGAATGAAAACAAGAAGATAGAGGTGAGTAGTGAACTTACATGACTGTAATATGTATATATAACTGTTTGCAACAAAAATTGAAGAAGGCGTCTAGAGAAGATGAAGTGGGAGAGAAGACTAAGTTTTAGAAGACGACAAGGATCCCGATGTGATAATGAGAGTTATGGTTTTAACTTATAATAGCTCATGAGTTGTACACTTATACACGATAATAATATATATATATATATTATTCTTTTTATTATCCTTTTTACATTTTTTTATGATTGTGTTTTATTCGGTGTCTCATGTTTGTAATGTGGCTGATCCATAGCTCATGTTAAATTTTATAATAAATTGCTCATTTTTATTTATGATTTAAAAAAAATATATTCATATATGAATTTTAATAATTGAATAACATTCAAATTTTGGTAACTATTATTTTTATAACAATATATATTTGTAAACAAAATTAATGAGCATAATTTTTGCTAAAAAAGAATTATCAAAGTCAAGTAATGAAAATATGTAAGACTGTAAACCCTGATAAATTAAAGTTGTTTCTTTAATTATAAAGCTCAACCTGTTGTGTTATCTCCCAACCATTTTCATATATATTGATAACCCTAAATACCCATATATATTACAAAGATATCATTGTGATGGCTTCCGGAATAAGAACAACATGTCGTGCTGAACAAACCACACAAGATGAAAGTGAGTTAAGAGAGAATCAGCCTGATGAATCACATCCAACTCAGCATGAAGAATCACATCCAGAGATGACCCCAATTGATGAACCAAATCCAACTCTAAAGCCATTACTCTCTGAAGTGGAAAGTCACACAAAAAACTGGTAAAAATCTAGGTGGTGCCAAAAAATGGACGTGCAAGCATTACAAGAAAAGTTTTACCGGTCCATAAAAGGGAATCCATTATCCATTCTTTGGTGCTCCACCTGGAAAAAAAAGCACAAATTCAAAGATGCCCGGTGTTATTGACAAATAAAATAGAGCTGCTGCGGATAAAAAAATGGTTGGAGACACGGAAGAGAAAGGCATTTCCCCATCCTTGACATCATCCACGATCAACAACTCAATGAGGGCTTCGCCAAATGGAAAAAGCATAGAAGATTCGTTTTGCTTGATGCAAAGACATTCAGTTGACTTACTTGTCGAGATGACAATTTATGCTAATGGTATTCCGTTTAATGTTCTTAGAAGTCCAGATTTCATTGCTATGGTGAAAGAATAAATTATGCTCCTAAGGATTATAAATTACCATCATACAACACGGAAAGAACCACGTTACTTTATGAATGTAAAAGAGATATTGAAAAAGACTTGACACCGCTAAAAGATACTTGGTTCAGTAACGAATTCAATCATTTCATGCATGGACAAATATCAAGCATAAGCCTCTCATTAGCGTCATCGCATCTAACAGTCGTGGCTCTATGTTTTTATATGCTGAGAATTTCAAAGGTATGTTATGTTACTTATAATCTTGCGTTCTTGCTTATTAACATATATGAATAATATCAATTATTGTAAATCTGATTTTTTTTCCTCTTTGTACGGGGGTAGAAAACACGGGGAAAAATGATTACATCTTTTTTGCTCAAAGCAGTTGAAGAGATTAGGCCTTCAAATGTTCTACAAATTGTCACAGATAATGTAGCAAATTGTAAGGCAGCGGGAAAGAAAATCGAAAGGGTGCCTAGGCATATATTTTGGTCACCATGTGTGGTACACACTCTTAATCTTATTTTCAAAGATTTTGCTGCTGAGTTAAGTTGGATTCGAGATACATATAAAAAGGCTAGAGATTTAGTTAAGTTTTTTTATTAATCACTCACAAGCCCTGACCATGTTTAGAACAAATTCAGAATTCGAATTATTGAAAGTCGTCAAAACTAGATTTGCGTCATATTTTATTTTGTTAAAACGAGTAAAGAAATGTAGAGAGTCTCTTGCAACTACAAAGGTGTAAATGGCTCGGAAGGATTGGTTAAAAATAGTAAAGTAGGGGTAAAAAGCCGTGGGGAAGAAATTGCGGCAACTATTTGGGATGAACACTTTTGGGAAGAGGTTGATAATATATTGGCCATCACCAAGCCAATATTTTTTATGATTAAATTTTCTGATGGCAAGTGATCAAAAATGGGAGAAATTTATGAAAGGATAGATTGCATGTTAGGAGAGGTAACTGATGTCTTAAAAAATAGCAACCATGCTAGTGATTTGATAAGAATGAATGAAATTTTGGTTAATCGTTGGGAGAAAATGAATATTCCCATGCATTGTTTGGGATTTTCACTTAATCCTCATTATTATGATGCTAATTATTTGAGAATGAAAGCTCCCGGTGGTGTCTCCAAATAAAGATTTGGAGGTTGTTAAAGGAGTTATGGCTGCCTTTGAAAAAATAGGTGAAGATGCTAGTGAAAGGAAACTTTTGTGCGAACAACTTTCAAAATTTCAAGCAGAAAAAGGAATTTTCAGATCTCCAGCAGCTTGAATATATGCAGTGTCTATGAGTCCCATTTCATGGTGGTCTCGGAAACTTCAGAATTGGCTGGAATTGCTCTTAAAATTTTGCCACAGCCTATAAGTAGTTCCTCGGCTGAATGAGCTTCGAGCTCGTTTATTTATAATGCAAAACGGAACAGGCTTAATGCTACAAGGGCTGATAAACTTTTGTTTATTCATTCCAATGCTCGTCTTCTTTCTCGTGAAAGCTATAGAACAGGCATCAAGAAAATGAGATGTTAATCCGGAGAATACACTGTTGGAAGAATCTGTCGTTAGACTTAATGATACAAACTGGGAGTAAATGGCTAGACGCTAGTGGCATGTTTTAGTTTATTTGAAGTTGGATTAATTTTTGCTCTGGAGCATGATTTCTGAAATTTGAATTCTGAACATTGGTTATTTGGTTCACAATGACTGAAGTACTGAATTCTGATTCTACCTACTTGATTCTACCTACTGATGCTGTAACGCCTGTACTATTTGATATATATAAATGATATTCTGTTTTGGTGCTATATAAAAAATTTCATCTTTTAATTGTCAGATTATGTGAATTCGACTTACTTGTCATTACGTGACTTCCGGATATAGTTAGAATGTGCTTATTCGATTTTTGGCGAATACATTTCGCTACGCGATTAAATGATATTCTAGTTGCGACGGTTTTGATATAATAATAATAAATGTGATCGTTGTCGCTACCCGATTTAATAATAATAGAGATTTAAATGATTTAGTGATATTTGATAAATTGCGAGTAGCCGATAGATTTTAACTTGTAAATAGAGACTTGTAATATTTCTCTCTTGTATTTTACGTGCAATTATATTCTTGATATTATATTTTGTGTGATGTGTATATTAGAGCTCTACTTGTAGTTATTCTTTTTAAATTAATTCCTTGTTCGAAATTTTTGAAAACTATTTTATTAAACCTCTAAAATCTCATACTATTTGTGATATTAATTTCATGATTTATAGATTTGTACTTTAATTATTAAAACTCTTTCTTTAAATACTATTTTAATCATACTTTTAATATTTACCAAATGACTAGTGTATCCTTGCATGCAATTTTGACTAGTATTATGACCGAGGGTAAGACTGTACAATCACTACACTTGACCACACAAGTTACCAATAAGCCCTTGCATGCATTTTCACCAATACTTGCCAAAAGGGTAGTCTTGTAATCTCTCCATTCCACTCACTCTTTTGGTCAAGTCAAGCTACCAAGATCAAACAAAACACTCATTTCAACACACACAAACCCACACAAACCCTCTCCACTTTCCTCTCCTCTCTCCCTTCTCCTCCATTCGGCCGAAGCTCACCCTCATCCCCCTCTCACCATTTTTTTTCATTTCTTCACAAAACCAAGCAAGGATCACTCTTCTCTAGCAACTTCTTGTGAGTACTTTCAAATTCGAGGTTAGTTTTGCTTTGCATGTTGAAATGGAGCCGAAATAGGGCCTTGATTCTTATGAGCTTAGGGTCTCTATTTTGGTGGCTCCTACAGATGATCAAGATGTAGTTTTGGAGAGGTTACACACCTTTATTTGACCAAGGCACGCTTAAATCATCACATTTGGCAATGACTCTAAAGAGGAGCCGAATGTATGTATATTTGTACTTGGAAATTTCATGATTTTGAGGTTGGTTTCTTGAATATTCGAAGGCTATAATGATTTGGTGAGATTCTTGTGTATTTTCATCCCTTGAATGTCTTGTATTTTGATGATCTAACATGATTTAGAGCTTATATACATGTTGCTATATGTGAAAACCGAAGCTAAATGCCATAATTTTGAGTTTTGTATGGGATTTGTATGTAATGCATGCTGTGATTCTTGTGAGAAATTGTTAGTTTAGAGTATACATGATAATATTAAGTGATGGTCATTAGTTATGGTAAGATATCATGCTTGTTAAACCGGAAATTTGCTCAAAGTTGCCATGTAAAAATCTGCTCTGTTTTGCTATGTGTTTTGCCTCGGTTTTGTATATATATATATATGGCTAAATTTACTTGTATCTTGCCTTGTGAAAATAGTCAGTAGGTGTATATAGTATGTAGAATAGGAATTGTGGTTTGGTTGTTGATTTATGGTGTTTTGGAGGGAGTTAAGGTGGAAGGAGGCGCACACACACCATGGCAGAATTTTGCACTAGAGAAAACTAGAGAATTAGATCTGTTATGGTTAGGCCCTTATAGGCCTGAGTTCCCTGGAGTTGGGACTTGGTTTGTGCAAGTCTCCAATAGCCTTATAAGTCATAAAAACATCCATTTAGATAGGTGCGCACACTCATTTCAGAGAGCAACTCAGAACAGGGCACTTTGTAGTATAATGGATCTTTGAGTGATTAAAACCATGTCATTGGTGAGGCCTTCATGGGGCCTTGATTTAGATAAGTCTAATGAAGTCTTAGGAAGCTTTTTAAGTCATTATAATGGTTAATTGAATTAGTTAAGATAGTTGTAAGTGAGTGAAAACAGGGCAGTGTACACAGTAGGGTAAGCTATTCTGTGCCAACTTGGCATGGAGGCCTAGGGAGGCCAGAGCAAGGCCTTGATGTCAAACCAATTGCAAAACTTAGATTTAGGTCTTAGGTATCCATAGGAGTCAGTATTTCACAAAGGCACAAGGTGTAAACAATTGGTTTTGCCAAGGCACTCCAAAGGGTGCCAAAATGCCTAAGTAGAGTAGTCACTTTAGTGCATTAGTTTTTAAGGGTCCTTGTAAGCAAGGCCTTTGAGTCACACCACTTCATAAAGTTATTTTAGGATCATACCAATCTGTAGAAATTAATTTAGAGTGGATGCCTTAAGTGGAGATGCCTCATTTCCATTAAATTACACAAGTGTCACCCATAGAGTCACATTCTGAAACCAAGTTAGAATGCATTGCATATGAGTGTGTCATCAATGAGGCCTTGACCTCATATTGAGTTCATGAATTAGTTTTAAGTCATATAAGATAGTGCAAGTTAGTTTAGGGCAATGCACTTAGTAGAGATGCATCATTCTTGCCAAGGCACACAAGTGTTGCCAAGGTAAGCATTCTAGTAAGTCAAATAGGATGCATTCATTTGTGAGTCTTGTGAGGTGGGGCACAAGTGTGCCTTACTTTAATTTGGTTAAGTTAAAGTCAGTAGAGTGTAATTAGGAGCATTGGTCTTAGACCTTATGTGTTACTTGACTAATTGCTTAAGTGACTTAAAAGCTAAGTAGAGATTATTAAGTGATAATAATTAAGTGATAGAATGCCATGCCTTTACCTGCTATGTGCTATGTGCATTACATGAAGAATATATTACTTGCAATTAGTTGAGCTTAAGTGTATATATTTATATGTGTATATATATATATATATATATATATATATGTGTATATATATATATATAAACACACACACATGAAAGGGTAGTTAGCATTGTGGTGACGAGGATACTATTAATTATAGGTGCAAGTAGGAGGCTAGGCAAGAAACCTCTACAAGAATTTGTGCAAGTGATCAGTAAGCTTAGTCCAGGCAAGTGGAACTCTAAACCTACCTTTATACTTGTTTATTGGTTAAATACCTTGTGAATGCATGACTACTGCTTTTATAGAACTCAATAAACCCCATCACTACCCTATGATTAAACCTTGAAGTTAGATAGTACCTTCCAATACTTGAATTGACCTTTTCTTATAATATCACCCCAAACCCACATGAATATCAGCTAATAGTCCCTTGATGCATATTGAGAATTTGAAACCCCACATTGAACTGAATTATCTCTTTTGGAACCCTGATCTTAATAACATTCCCTTATTTTAAAAAGATCACGTATAACTTGAAAACACTTTTGCTTAATAAACTGTCCTTGATCAAGATCCTTTTTAATATTGAATTGAATTGACTTAAAAGGAATTGGATAGTATTTTTTTAATAAGACTGAGGCGCTAGTCATTTAATTAATTACAACATCAGTAGCGGGGAGCCTGATGTCTGTATATGGCCAATGTGTGCCGAGGATCCTCCCTGGTTGAATCACTTTTATGTGGTTCGGAGCTTGATGTGGGCTGATCACCCCTTAATGCTCGTAGCGCTGTGTGATTCCAATTCCAATAACTTGTTATCTCTTTTTGCACCTTTATTTAAGATTATACCTTGTGATATCCTTTGTTATTGTTGCACTTGTATAATGGCATATTGTGAACTGTTATATATATTGCTTTCACTTGCTGAGCTTTTTGCTCATTAATTGTTTATTATAACCCTTCAGTGAAACCCGAAGATGGCTCGTTTCAAGCAAACCGCCCGTAAGACCACCTCAGGATCGGGTATTGCCTATCGCCGTATAATGGAGTAGGTTGGGAACTTGTAGTTCCCTAACTCTTTCTTTAAACTTTTGGGGATTAAAACTTGTAGTAATGACTTAGAATTCTAATTTGGTTTGTAATAACTTTAGATGTTGTTCATACTCATTCTTGGTGATTCTGGGGATTGTGGATTAGACTTCTAGTTCTAATATTTTAGATTCTGTAGTTTTATTTATTTATCGTACTATGCATGCTTTAGTCGGTAATTATTGTGGGTATGTCACAGATATATGCATTGATTCTTTATGCATAATTAATAAGAAATTAGATTATATTATCATTTATTTTTATTTGTCATGTAATTGTGATTAATATATATATATATATATATATATATATATATATATATAATTATAATCAGTACAAACATGTAATATTTTAATTTTTTGAGCAAAAAAATTATTTTAGATATTAAAAAAATGACAGTTACTTTCTCATATTAAGAGAAACATCAATAATTGGTAAAAATCAAAACATATCATATTACCCAAAATTAACCTTAAACTTAAAGTAACAAGCCTCTTAGTCTTTTCGGTGCGTTGATGTAGCTAGCTGTACACAATCAGTTTTCAATTGTTTCTTTAATTATAAAGCTCAATCTATTGTGTTATCTCCCAACCATTTTCATATATACTGATAACCCTAAATGCCCATATATTACAAAGATATCATTGCGATGACTTCTGGAAGAAGAACAACATGTCATGCTGAACAAATCACACAAGATGGAAGTGAGTTAGGAGAGAATCAGCCTGATGAATCACATCCAACTCAACATGAAGAATCACATCCAGAGATGACCCCAGTTGATGAACCAAATCAAACCCTCAGTCCATTACTCTCTGAAGCATTACAAGAAAAGTTTTACCGGTTCATACACAAGAATCCATCATCACTTCCTTGGTGCTCCACCTAGAAAAACAGCACAAATTAAAAGATGCCTGGTGTTATTGACAAATAAAATAGAGTTGCTGCGGATAAAAAAATGATTTAAGACGCGGAAGAGAAAGACATTTCCCCATCCCTGACATCATCCACGATCAACAACTCAATGAGGGCTTCGCCAAATGAAAAAAGCATAGTAGATTCGTTTTTCTTGATGGAAAGACATTCAGTTGACTGACTTGTCGAGAAGGAATTTTATGCTAATGGTATTCCGTTAAATGTTCTTAGAATTCCAGAATTCATTGCTGTGATGAAAGGAATAAAGCATGCTCCTAAGGATTATAAATTACTGAAAGGCATATGTTTAGCCTATTTGTAATTAAAGAGGTACCAACTCAACTCTGATAAGAAAGAAAGGTAAATAGCAAGTACTGTTGAAGGAATCCGTACGAAGAACGTCAAGTGATTTATTGAAATTATATGTCTGAAGAATTTCAGGATGCTGCTGCACACCACTGGAAGAAGTTCATTAGTATGTTCAAGCCTCAGTGTACAAATAATCTTTTGTAGCACGTCCAGAAGTCCAGAAGGTATAAAGTTTTAATACTTTATTTATTCAGAAGATTCCATACTATTGTTACTTATGAAGATGATCTACGAAGACATAGACTCGACGAACAAGCCTCGTTTCAAATGTTTATTTGATAAAGAATATTTAATTCAGCTAGATACAGATGAACCAGACAATACATTTGTGTGTCAGCTACTCAGATTAAGTGTTCTGCATCAACTACAAGTGGCCGTTCGATCAAGACAGAAATCTACAACGTTCAACAAAGCCTGGAGTCCCTGCTGCTAAAGGAATATAATTTTATAAATATTTATTTAATTATTTCACTCTTCAAATTAATTAAATTGGTTGTATAATTTATTTATTAAATTAATTCACCTTCGAATTAATTTAATTTATGAATTTATATAATTAATATAATTAAGTGAGTAATTAGTAAGTATTTATTCAATTAAATCAATTGTTTTAATGCATAATTGGCTCGGTATGACATTCTCAGATAATGTCATACCGTGTCAGTTGAGCAGACATTCTCAGAATAGGCTTTATTATGTCATACTGATGAGTATTGCATGACTTAATCAATCGGTATGACTTTCTAATTAAAAGTCATACCGTGTACTTGATTCTGACTTGAATTGATATGACTTTGTGAATGTCATACCGTTTGTTGGTATCAGACATTCACTGGTATGACTTAAAAAAAGTCATACCGTGTCTCTGATTCAGGCATTCTCTGATTGTGTGTATGACTTGCTTATAAATGACTTAAAAAGTCATACAAAGCTCAACCGAATGACTTTCTTTGGTAAAGTCACGCCAAATGAAGAGTAGTGGCCAAGGAATAAAGTCATACCGCCCCTGGCAGTATGACATTCCATTTAAATGTCATTCCTTCTTTGTTTTATGGCATGGCTTTGTGTAATAATGTCATATCTTCCATTGTAATGTCATTCCTAAGCTAGAAAGTCATTCCTTTCTTTGTCATACCTAGATCCAAGTGATTTGCCTATATATATGGCTTCACTTCTTCATTTCAAAGTTGTTCAAGCATTGTAAAAGCTTTCAAGTTGTTTGTAACTTGCAATTGTTATATCCACAGTTTTCTGTGCTTTGATCACTCGGTTGTTTTAATCACTAAACTAGAATACATCCTGTCGAATTTATTCTACGAACTTTAGTGGACATTAAAACGAACCATATTAATTATATAACGACTTAAAACATTGTTATATTAATTAATTAAAATCTGATTAACAAGTTTAATTCAAATCAGATTATTCCGCCGCGATTTTTAGTGACGATTGTATTCAACCCCCCTTCTACAATCGTTTCAGGACCTAACAATTACCATCATACGACAAGGAAAGAAACACGTTAATGTATGAATGTAAAAGAGATATTGAAAAAGACTTGACACTGTTGAAAGATACTTGGTTCAGTAACGAAGTTTCTGTTCAATTACTCACGACTCTGATATCGCTCAACTGATTAAATCTACCAGCATTATCATATGGGACGAGGCTCCTATGCAGCATCGACATGCTTTCGAATGCCTTGATTGTTCACTCCGTGATATTATGAAACCAGTAAGTCCGGAAAGAGCTGAAATGCATTTTTGGTGGTATACCTGTTCTACTAGGTGGTGACTTTAGACAGATTTTCCCGGTCATCAATCTTCGATCAAGGCCTGAATTTGTCAATGCCTGTATTACAAGATCAAGGATATGGCGTGTAGCAAAGATAATCATATTGAAACAGAATATGTGCCTTGGCCAGGCCAGTACAGCATAAGAAAGAGAATCCTTGAGACTTTTTGCTTAGTGGGTTCTCAAGGTTGGTGATGGAAATCTTCTAACTCCTGATGATGTATTACTTCAGTATGGTGAAGATGCTATTGTTATCCCGGCAGATTTCTGTGATACCGAGACCTCCAACACGGTAGAGAATTTGATTAAATGGACTTATTCGGAGTTCTCTACCAATTACAAATCTCCAAAGTATATCAGTGAAAGGGCTATTTTAACCCCAACTAATAACACAGTTGGCCACCACAATTCTGTTATTGTGGATACCATTCCTGACGAGACTTTCTCATATTTCAGAAGTGACAAGGTAGAAGAATTTAGGGGAACAGCCTCTGATCTTAACCTGGCATTCTCACCTGAATATCTTCATTCTTTGAACGTTCCTGGACTACCTCTTCATGAAATGAAACTCAAGGTCGGTGTTGCGGTGATGCTCATGAGGAATCTGAATCAAACTCTTGGCCTATGTAACAGGACAAGAATGATGGTGACTAAATGCATGAAGTATTGTGTGCAATGTGAAGTCATTTGTGGTGCATTTTTCGGGACGAGACACTTTATTCCTCGGATGGAATTATTCCCCACTGAAACAAAGCTGCCTTTCAAATTAATACGCAAGTAGATGCCTTTACAAATTTGTTACACTATGACAATTAACAAGTCACAAGTAGGGGTGTCAAACGGATAATTCGGAACCGGATCTGCCTGTATCCGTATCCGGATCCGAATCCAAAAATCCATATCCGTATCCGGATCCGAATCCGAAATTGTTTAAAGGATGATATCCGAATCCGGATCTGACAGATATTATCCGGATTCGGATAATATCCGGATCCGAATCTGATTTTTAATCAGAATTTTTATTTTTCTATTAAAATTTCTAAAATACCAGAAAAAATAGTAAAAATTAATTTTTAAGTTTTAAAAACTGAGTAAAAAAATTAAAATCATTAAAGAAGGTTTATATTAATTCAAAAATTAATTCTTGTGTATCTTTCAATATAAATTTGTTATCTTTAGAATATTAAACTCAAATAAAATTATGATATATGTCTATAATATTTTAAATGTTAGGCCGAATTAACTCACTATATGAATCAATATAGTGAACACAATCAATAACAAAATACTCAAACAAGAGATTTAACAAAGTAAACTCTTATTCACAAAACTCAGTAGGTTACAAATACTCTCTTAGTGATTTATAACTTATCACTAAGAGCTGCTGGGTTACAAGAATAATATTCTCGATATTCTAACTCTTCTAGAGTAAACCCTAATCTGTGTTTATATACACAGTTACATGATACTACTGATTGATTTATAATTATCTGCTTCCTAAAATAATCTAATCAGTAGCTATCCTTCTGCTGTCCTGATTTGCACAATCTCCCTTGATCTTTATCTTCCTTATTTATCCAGATCTGCCCCTGAAAATCAGCCGCCTGCAAGCTCTGATCTTCGCTAAACTCTGATCCAGCTGGCAGTCGTTAAACTCTGATTTCCAGTTAAACTCTGATATTTGCTTCTGCACACTAAACAAGTTAGATACCTGTGACATCATCAAATATGTAACAATCTCCCCCAACTTGTACATTAGACAGAATGAACAAGTTATATATATATATATATATATATATATATATATATATATATATATATATATATGTACTGATGATGTCAAAAACTATCAAGGACAAATGCATAAGATAATTAATTTACAAAATTAATTACAACTTACAGAACCAGCAGAACTATCTATCAAATCAACCTATATCCATAGCTTTCTCTGACAAACTGGTTGATCAGATTTTCTTCCTTCAGCTTCAAGGTCTGAATCATCTGGGCTTTAACATTTCTGAGTTCTTCAGTTTCATCCCCAGTCTGATAGATAGCTGCTCTCAAAGCATTCACCTTGCTTCTTGCCATTGCATCTCCCAGCTGAATCACTCTTGGTTTGTCTGCTTCATTATTATAACCCAAGATTCTAGTATTTGCAATAGTCTCCATGACAGAGCTATTCTTTTCCCTAAGAATTTCAGAACCATCATCTTGAGCTATTCTTGGAATATATTCTTCATCAGACTTTATCCCATAGAATCTTCTTTTCTCATTAATAGTCCTCTTCATCAGATCAGACCATCTCTGAGTAGGTTCATTCTTGATTTCCAGCATGTAGTGAAAGTGTTCAAGCTCTCTCAGGGATTTCAGCAGTAAATCAGCTTCTGAAACTCTGTAAACTCTGCCAGACTCCAGAAATATGGCAATCTTCTCTTTGTCTCCTGTACCATTATGAGTGTCCATGAGAATCTGCACTGATTCTACTTTGTCTAAGTCCTTCTGAGTGACAGCTTCCCCCACCTTCTCAGTCAGAGGATATGGATCTCTGAAAGTGGTTGCTGAGCTTGTCTGTATCTTCTCCTTTCTGTGTCCTAGACCAGTAGTATCATAAGCTTCCTTTCCTCTGGTTCAATGAGTTCTCATTCTGGTGAGCATTGAGCTTTCCTTATACAGATTTGTACCAAGGCTTCCAAAGAGACTTTTCTTTTTCTGGTCTTGAGATTTTCCGGATTTTATCTTTAGCCATGAGGCCTTAGCATCTTCAGTCTCAGGCTTCTCTTCTGTTGCTGGAACTTTAACTTGAGCATTGTCAGAGGTTAAAGTTATATCAGAGATTAGTTTCACTTCACCCTTTCTTCTTCTGGTCAATCCAGCTTCTTCCTCTTCAATTTGATCAGATACATCAATGATTATATTTGTTAGGGTTATACTGAAATATTCGTTTGAAGTATATAACAATTATTTGAGAATCTTCAATGCATGTTTTCACATTGTCTGTATATTATATGTTGTAGACAATCTAGTATCAAATGGGATAGCAGAAGATTAGATTGTCAGACTCCTTATATAATATAATAAAGGTTCACAGTCGCGGTGGTGTTAGACAAACCACTGGAACGGCTGAAGTATTATTTGGAAATAGTTTGTCTTGACTATTGAATAATATTTATATACTTTGTGCATATTGAACGGGATCAAAATAGTAGAATAACTGTTTCTTTAATTCTGACAATAAAGAACTAAGATTCTATGATGTTATTAATGCTTAAGTTCTTAATCCGGATATAGTGATTGACACTTGTATTTAATACACATGCCTTGACTCATAAATTAAGTAATTTATTTTAAATTACGAATTTATGTATTGGGAAATGACATTATATACAGAGTGGGATATTGACTATAGAAGGAAACCGTGTCCGAAGAATATATTCGGGTGATGATGTCCTCTTGAAAGCTCATAAAGATAATTATGCTTTAGTCCTGCAGGCAGATTTGTTCTTGCATAATTATAAGGTCGAGTGGATGATCAAGGATAAAAGATATTGATTAAATTAATTGTCAGAAATTAATTTAATTAATGGACATGCGATATCTTAAACATGGGGAATTTATAAGCAATTAATATGGGAACCGAATTAAATAATTAATTTATGGAATTAGGAAAGGTAGTGCAAATATTAGTTCTTTAGTGGATAGAATTAATATTTAATGACATTGGGCCTGGCCCGGAATGTCATTGGAAGGCCTGACCTAATGATCCCTACTGTAGCCTATATATATTCTCGTTCTCCTAAAGCTGAAAAACACACCAAAAACGAATTAATCCTAGAGTCAGAGAGAGGCAGACGTTTTTCTCAAGGAGACAGCTAGGGTTTTGGGTTTTCGGAGCTTTAAGGAGAGGCACACCTTGGGAGATCGAAGGCCACACTTCGTCCAAGGAGAATCAAGGAATACAGTAGAAGACGTGGATTTGAATCGCTTGCGCCGTAGCGATTAATGTTAATATTCTGTTCGAACTTTTAATAAGTATCATAAAACGCAGGGCCAAGATCCGATTGTTCCTACAATGGCATCAGAGCGAGGTTGCGGTTTTGCGATTTATGATATGTAGTCCATGTCATGATTATATATGCATGTATATAGTGATTCTGTGATGCAGGTCGTTGTCCACTATTATGGCCGTGTTTTAATTATTCTGTTATGTTTGGATTCCACGTGGTTTATCGTGGCTGTTGTAAATCACGAGGGTTGATCGTGATAGTTTAATCTTGTAATTCAATTTGTAATTGTTTTAGATTATGATCTGATGTAATAGAATAGGCTGGTTCGTCTGTACAATTTGTATGTAATTGTTTGATCAACGGGGCTGCAAGAAACAGAGGTCTTCCGCTGCTGCGATTAGGGTTTCGGGGGTGCTGCACTGTTTTGGCCGTAACTTTTGCATACGGTGTCCGATTTGGGCGAACGAGCACTTTTCGGAAACGGCAGAACGAGACGGAGCTAGTGATAACCTAGCAGGGCCCGGTTGAGGTGTTTTCGAGGCTGTTTTCGGTGTTTTTCGAGGCATTCTGAGGCCGTTTAGGCCTCCAAACGGGCTCTCGAAGTTTTCTGGACAGATCTTGATTCTGACGAAGGATGAATTCGAAGCTGATTTTTCCGGGGCCATAATAGTGGATGTGCTTTATTATGATTCTTGATTATTGTTATTATGTGTTTCTTGTTTGTGTTGTTATGCCATGTGATACTAACCCTTCGCATGCTAGAATGACATGGACATAGGGATGTTTTTAATTAATGCTTTAATCATGCTAGTATGCTGCCATGTTATGTGTTCTTTATGTGTTCTTTATGTTGCTATAACCATGATAGTATGCATGTGGACTTCGAAGAAATAACATAGGGCGATGCATCTAGATTAAAATCCTCAAAGTAAATTCTAAGTGGGAGAGGGAGTTAATATCATATTAAATCCCATGGTCTCCATCATTGTTTGTATGTAATTTAACATAAAGGCGAATATAAATTATGTATACGTCACCCATCGTGGCATGTAATTTATGGTGTCTAGAATGTTATAGATATTACTGGAACAAACTTCTTAAATTAATACGAATAGATACGAATTTTCTTTATCTCTGATTTAGGGCGATTTCTAAGGCTTGTGGGTATTAAGTGAGACCGATGTGACTCCTCCACTGCCTAGAAATCAAACCAGACACGAATATTGAATTGAAGTATTCTATTCAAGAAATATTGGAAGGTATACATGCCGCCCATCGTGGCGTACCAAGTTCCATAGGTTTCGGGTAATTTAAGATTTGATGATGGTATACATTTAGCTATGAAAAATAATATAGACCACCCCAACGTGGCTTATTGTTTAGTAATAGGAGCGAAGTAACGTTTAAACAAATTTAGGTGGTATACATGTCACCCATCGTGACGTACCAGAAACTTATGGTGTTTAAACGTTAGTGCATTTAATTTTAATAATTGTTAGAGGAACCAATAGGTCTTAATTTTAATGCACCCTTCTTTATGTGTAATGTGATTTTTTCATGCATGATTCTCAGGATATAATGGGGTTTAATCCACTGTTCACCATACATAAGGATAACAAACTTACCGGACCTAACTATATTGAATGGAAACGTAATTTGGACATTGTGTTGACTGCTGAGGAGTACAAGTTTTGCACTTATGAACCCAAGCCTGAGCAGCCCGCTGCTGATGCTCCTGATGAGGAGAAAGAGTATTATAAGAGGTGGACAAAGGCTGATGAGATGTCGCGATGTTACATTCTGGCAGCAATGTCGGGTGTTTTGCAGCATCAGCATCAGGCTATGGCCACTGCTTCGGATATGCTCTTTAATCTCAAGGAACTTTTTGGAGATCAGAATAGGGCTGCTAGGCAAGTAGCCATGAAGGCTTTAATGAACACTCAGATGGCTGAAGGTACACCTGTAAGGAATCATGTTCTCAAGATGATGTCACATCTGAATGAGATAGAGATCCTTGGTGCTGAGCTTGACGGGGAAACCCAGATTGACATTGTCCTTATGAGCTTGCCCAAGAGTTTTGAGCAGTTCCGCTTGAATTACAACATGAACAAGAGGCAGTATAGTCTTGCGGAACTGCTGACGGAACTTCAGGCAGCTGAAGGATTATTTCGCCAGAGTGTTCAAGTGAATGTGGCTGAGAAAGGTTCTTCCTCTAAGCCGAAAGGCAATAAGAAGAAGAAAAAGGCTCAGACACAGCAAGCTGTGAAGGCAGTGGGGGTTCAAGGTGGTGTGAAAAAGCCTAAGGGGAAGTGCTACCGGTGCAAGCAGTCGGGTCATTGGAAAAAGGATTGTCCTCTTCCTAAGAAGACAAACAATACTGGTATGTCTCTTTCTCTAGTTACAGAAACATTTATAGCGGCTATATCTACGAGCACTTGGTGTGTAGATACTGGAGCCACTGATCATGTTTGTAACTCTATGCAGGGGTTCCAGCAATCCAGAATGCTTAGAGATGGTGAGATCTACGTGTTCATGGGAGATGCTATGAAAGTAGCAGTAGTTGCAGTAGGAGTTATTCATTTATCTTTTGGTTCTGATAGGATTTTGGTTTTGAACAATTGTCTTTATGTACCTTCTTTTAGAAGGAATTTGATTTCGGTTTCTAAACTTGCTTTGGATGGTTATAATGTTTGTTTGGATCGTAATGTTTCTATTATGATGAATAAACGGATTATATGTTCTGGTACATTGCAAGACAATTTGTATATAATTAATCCTAGTCAACCTGCACTGCAACTGCAACATAGGGTATTGAACAACACATCTTCTAACTCTAATAAAAGAAAGGAACCTTCTAGTTTGAACCAAACATATCTTTGGCACTTGAGATTAGGTCATATTAACTTGAGGAGGATTCAAAGACTGGTAGTAGACGGGCCTTTAGGCTCATTGGCAGTGGAGCCATTTCCAGTTTGTGAATCCTGCTTGGAAGGTAAAATGACCAAAAGGCCTTTCAAGGCAAAGGGGAATAGAGCCAAAGAAGTGTTAGGATTGGTTCACTATGATTTATGTGGACCTATGAATATCCAAGCAAGAGGTGGTTATGAGTATTTCGTCACTTTTATTGACGATTATTCTAGATATGGATACGTTTATTTGTTGCGCCGTAAGTCTGAGTGCTTTGATAAATTCAAGGAGTACAAAGCTAAAACAGAGAAGCGACATAATAAAAGTATCAAGTCACTACGATCTGATCGTGGTGGCGAATACTTGCTTGGGGAATTCAGGGAATATTTATCAGAGAATGGGATAGAATCCCAGTTGACTG
Source organism: Daucus carota subsp. sativus (assembly GCF_001625215.2). Taxonomy (NCBI): domain Eukaryota; kingdom Viridiplantae; phylum Streptophyta; class Magnoliopsida; order Apiales; family Apiaceae; genus Daucus; species Daucus carota. Next base: position 17,994,525 of record NC_030385.2, on the reverse strand, counting down.
CACCAGGCACACCCCAGCAGAACGGTGTAGCAGAGAGAAGGAACCAGACTCTTTTAGAGAGTGTTAGATCGATGATGAGTTATTCGGATTTACCCAAGTCATTTTGGGGACATGCCTTAGAGACAGCAGTGTTAGGTCCTATAAACTCACTATATAAGATGATATAGTGATCACAATCAGTAACACAGTATGACAATATAAGAGATTAAAAACAATAAACTCTTATTCACAAAGCTTGAATGGTTACAAAAACTCTCTCAGTGATTTATATTTTATCACTAAGAGCTGCTAGGGTTCTAAACAATGTACTCGATAACTCAACTCATATAGAGTAACCCTATTCTGTGTTTATATAGACACAGTTACAAAATCAATCTCTGATTTGATATCCTATAAATCAGCTATGTATTCTATCAATCAAAGATTGCTACTGTTTTCTGTTTAGTTTCCATAGTCAGCAAATCACTGCTCCGCTTCTATCCTTCCTTGAAGTATATCCGCTTCTGAGCTCTTTCCAAGTGTAAACTCTGACGAGTCATGACTATGTAAACTCTGATCAGACTTTATTAAACTCTGGTCAGACTTTATTAAACTCTGATCAGCTTCCAGCTTAAACTCTGATCACTCCTGTTCTAAAACAAACTTTAAGAACATTAGTAATCATCAATTATATCTAACAATCTCCCCCAACTTGTGCATAAATATGTTATGTGCAAGTTAACAGATAATTGATGATGTCAAAACAGATAAGTCAAATGCAACAGAGTTTAGCTATATAACAGAAAACTTTTAAACCTTACAGATGGTTTTACTCCTTGACTTCATAGACACCATGAGCTGTCTTTAGATATCCTCTGAAGAGTTCTCTTTCAGCTTCTTCAAGTGCTATGATCATCTGTCTCTTGATCTCTCTTAGCTCTGGATCTGAAACTCCAGTTTGGTAAATTGCAGCTCTGAGATCATAGTTCTTGTTTCTTCTCATGTCTCTATCCAGCCTGATATTGTAAGCTTTATCAGACTCTTCATTGAATGCAAGAGTACTGATTCCAGCTATTGTTACTATTTTTGCTGAATTTTTCTTCATCTCAACCAGCTGTCCTTGATGATTGAAGTATTTAGGAATAAAAGGTCCAGCATTCTTGTTTCCTGTAATATCCATCTTTCTTCTGATTTGATCTTTGAGCAGATTGGAGATGTGTTGACATGACTTGTTCTTTACTTGAAATATGTGTGAGACATATCTCAATTCGTCCCAGTGTTTAGCATACAGATCAGCTTCAATTACTCTAAACACTGTTCCATCAGACATGAAGTAGATAAGGATGTTATCACCTCTGTCATTCTTTACCAGTTGGACTGAATCAAGTTTGTCCATTCTTTCTTGCAATGCTCCAGTCTTGGGAGCACAGAGAGATGAGGGGTCTGTTGACATTGATCCTATACTCTGATCAAATTTCTCATATTTAGATCCTAGTCCTCCTTTATCTCTTCCTGCTTTTCGATGAGAGATTGGTTGAATTGAGCCCTTTTCAAAGTTTATCTTGTTACATATTTGATGATGTCACAGGTATCTAACTTGTTTAGTGTGCAGAAGCAAATATCAGAGTTTAGCTGGAAATCAGAGTTTAACGACTGACAGCTGGATCAGAGTTTAAGCGATGATCAGAGTTTGCAGGCGGCTGATTTTCAGCAGCATATCTGACTAAGTAAGGAAGATAAAGATCAAGAGAGATTGTGCAGATCAGGACAGCAGAAGGATAGCTACTGATTAGATTATTTTAGGAAGCAGATAATTATAAATCAATCAGTAGATATCATGTAACTGTGTATATAAACACAGCTTAGGGTTTACTCTAGATGAGTTATCAATTGAATATCACTCGTGTAACCTAGCAGCTCTTAGTGATAAGATATAAATCACTAAGAGATTATTTGTAAACTACTGAGATTTGTGAATAAGAGTTTATTGAATTATTCTCTTATACTTGTGTTTGTCTTGGATTGTGTTCACTATATTATTATATATAGTGAGTTTAGTCGGCCTAACAAGTGGTATCAGAGCCAGCTCTGTTGATATACCTACAGTGAGATCTTAATCACACAATCATGTCTGAGAAATCACAAAACAGTAGATATGAGTCTCTTAGGGTTCCGGTCCTCAGGGCATCTGAATATTCTGTCTGGAAAGTAAGAATGATCATGTTTCTGGAATCTACAGATCCAGAATATCTGGATAGAATTTATGATGGTCCACACATGCCAACAAAGCTCTCTGTTGCAGTGGGAGATGAACCCCAGAAGATGATTCCTAAAGAGAAGAAGGACTATACTCCAGAGGACATCTCATCTATAAGTAAAAATGCAAAGGTGAAGCATCTGTTGCATAGTGCTCTGGACAATGCTATGTCCAATAGAGTAATTGGATGCAAAACTGCAAAGGAGATATGGGATGCTTTGGAAGTCAGATGTCAAGGAACCAAAGCCATCAAAAAGAATAGAAGGACCATACTTACTCAAGAGTATGAACACTTTGATTCAAAATCTGGTGAATCACTGACTGATCTTTATGATAGGTTTGTCAAGCTGCTGAATGACTTGTCTCTTGTGGACAAAGAATATGATTTGGAAGACTCAAATCTCAAATTTCTACTTGCTCTTCCTGAAAAGTGAGATTTGAAAGTAACCACTATAAGAGACAACCATGATCTTGAAGAGATGTCTCTGGATGAAATCTTTGGAAGGTTGAAAACTCATGAACTTGAAATGGAGCAAAGGAGCAAACGACATGGTGGGAAACCCAAACCAGTTGCTCTAAAAGTTCAAGAAGATTCAACTGTGAAAAGCAAAGGAAAAGCTCATGTCAAAAAGTCTGATACTGAGTCATCAAACTCTGATATTGACTCAGACTCTGATATCCCTTCAGACTCTGATGACAGTGATACTGAGATGATGCAGCTGGCAGCACTAATGGTAAAAAGCTTTAAGAAGATGGCTTACAAGAACTTCAACAAAGGGAAGAAGTTCTCAACCAAAGACAGAAACTCTGACAAAAAGATCTTCAAAAAGAATGAAGGCAAAGAAGAAAAATCTGGAAAATCTGATAAGTCTAAGTACACCTGCTTCAATTGTGGAGAAAAAGGCCACTTTGCAACTGAGTGCAAGAAAGCTAAGAAAGAAAAGGAACAGGCCTTTATCACAAAGAAAGGAAGCTGGACAGACACATCAGAGTCAGAAGATGAAGTCAACTATGAATTGATGGCAGACATGGACAACAGCACTGAGACTGTTGAGACTAAGGTACCTCATTCCACTCTTGCCTTTGACACTGAAGATATAACTGAGTTAAGATTGTTTCTTAAAACTCTGCATGTTAGTTATAGAGATCAGACTTTAGAAAATGAAAGACTAAAATCTGATAACTTAAATGTCAAGAAAAGGAATGATTATCTTGAAAAGGAACTAGTTCTGATGCTAGAAGTTCAGAAGGAAAGGGATGATGCTATCTTTATTAAAGATGAACTCTTAAAGAAAAATGCTTCTCTTGAAACAGAACTTGTTAAGGAAAGAGAGATAATCAGAACTTGGACTAACTCAGGTAAAACTACTCAGAATATCTTAGAAAGTGGAAACTGGAAGAAAGGGTTAGGTTACTCTGATAAAAATGAAGCTGAGTCATATAAACAAGAAACCATTAAAATTGAAAAACCCAAGGTAGTTCCAGTAAGATTTGTTGCAGAATCAAAAACTGATACTCCTAAACAGGTTAATATTGGTTTAATGACTCAGAAACAGCTTAAGCATAAACTCAAGGAGGTTAAGAAAGAAAACAGGATTAAGGAACCTAGGAAAAATAGGAATGGAAAGGTTGGAATAAACAAAAGCAACAATTACATGCCTGTTCCAAATGCTCCTAGGAAAACTTGTCATAATTGTGGTAATCCTAATCATCTTGCTTCTTTTTGCAGGAAAAATAAGGACATAAATGCTATGTCTCCAAAATCAGAAGTTAAAACTAGGAATACTAGATTTAGACCAGAGAATCCTTGTTTTCATTGTGGTAGTTTATGGCATTCCATTTACACTTGTAAGGAATACCATAGTTTATATTATGATTATTATGAATTAAAACCTTCTTTGAGGAAAAAGATTGATTCTCCTAGTTCAGCATCTGTTAAAAAGTCTGTTAGCACAAACTCTGATATAAACTCTGATAAATCTTCCGCTGCTAGTATTAACAAACTTAACAAGAACAAAGGATCCAAGCAAGTCTGGGTCCTTAAAACTAATCATTAGTTGTGTATGTGATTGCAGGGCAACAGGAAAAACATCCTAGTTCTGGACAGTGGATGCTCAGGACATATGACAGGAAATAAAGCCCTGCTATCAGACTTTGTGGAGAAGGCTGGCCCAAATGTTTCTTATGGAGATGGCAACATAGGGAAAACTTTGGGATATGGCAACATCAATCTTGGAAATGTCATCATTCAATCTGTAGCTCTTGTCTCAGGACTTAAGCACAATCTGCTGAGCATAAGTCAAATCTGTGACAGAGGATATCATGTCAATTTCTTGGAAGAACACTGTGAGGTCATTAGTAAAAGAACTGGAAAAGTTGTTCTGAAAGAATACAGACATGGCAACATCTATGAAGCTAAGCTATCTTTAAACTCTGAAAGCTCTGCAATCTGTCTACTTGGCAGAGCCAGTATTGAAGAAAGCTGGAACTGGCACAAGAAATTATCTCACCTGAACTTCAATAATATAAATGAGCTTGTGAAGAAAGATCTTGTGAAAGGACTTCCAAAATCAGTTTTTACTCCAGATGGACTCTGTGATTCCTGTCAGAAAGCAAAACAGAGGAAGACTTCCTTCAAAAGTAAAACTGAGTCCTCAATTCTTGAGCCATATCATCTGCTGCATGTTGATCTCTTTGGACCAGTAAATATAATGTCCATTGCAAAGAAGAGATATACTCTGGTCATTGTTGATGAATTTACCAGATATACATGGGTATATTTTCTTCACAGCAAGGATGAGACACCATCTTTATTGATTGAGCATGTCAGACAATTGAACAAAATCTCTAAAGATGCAGTAAAGATCATCAGAAGTGATAATGGCACTGAGTTCAAGAACTTTAAAATGGAGGAGTTTTGTAAAGAAAATGGCATTAAACAGGAATTTTCAGCACCTGGAACACCTCAACAAAATGGTGTTGTAGAAAGGAAAAACAGAACTCTGATTGAAGCTGCAAGAACCATGTTGGAGGAAGCAAAGTTACCAACCTACTTCTGGGCTGAAGCTGTGCAGTCTGCCTGTTTCACACAGAATGCAACTCTGATTAACAAACATGGGAAAACTCCATTTGAAATGGTTAAAGGCAGAAAACCAAATCTCAAATACTTCCATATTTTTGGATGTAAATGTTTTGTTCTGAAAAATCATCCTGAACAGCTAACCAAATTTGATTTAAAAGCTGATGAAGGAATTTTTGTTGGTTATCCTTTATCAACAAAAGCCTTCAGAGTTTACAATCTGAGAACAAGGGTAATCATGGAATCCATTCATGTATCCTTTGATGATAAGAAAATTACTGGAATGGAAGATTTTGAAGATCATGAGCAACTGAGATTTGAAGATGAAGATGCATTCTCTGATTCCATAAACTCTGACTCTGAGACAATATCAGAGCATGTCACTTCTAATCACCAACCTCAAGCACATGTTGAGGGGGAGCACTTTCAAAATGAAAATCTGAATGAAAATGTTGCAGACTCGGCAGAAAACACAAACTCTGATTCTGACTCCTCAAACTCTGATCACTCTGCATCAGAGAATCAGGAGAACACATCTTCAGGGGGAGCATCAGAATCTCAGAATGCTCATGGAGATAGCATGAATAATGGGGGAGAGGCATCAGAGAATCAAAATGATACTGGCATGGATCATGGGGGAGGATCTAGTTCCAGAAATCAACTGCCACATGAAAGAAAATGGACAAAGTCTCATACACCAGATCTGATTATTGGGGATCCAGATGCTGGAGTACAAACCAGAACTGCAACAACAAATGAGTGTTTATTTCATTCATTTTTATCTCAGACAGAACCAAAGAAAGTGGAAGAAGCCTTAAAGGATGCAGGCTGGGTAACAGCAATGCAGGAGGAATTAAATGAATTTGAGAGAAACAAAGTCTGGACACTTGTACCAAGACCAAAGAACAGATCAATTGTTGGTACCAAGTGGGTTTTTAGGAACAAAACAGACAGTGATGGTATAATTACAAGAAATAAAGCCAGACTGGTAGCTAAGGGATATTCTCAACAAGAAGGAATTGACTATGATGAGACCTTTGCCCCAGTTGCCAGATTGGAAGCAATCAGAATTTTCTTGGCTTATGCAGCACACAAGAAATTCAAAGTGTTTCAGATGGATGTAAAGAGTGCTTTTCTCAATGGGGAGCTGGAGGAAGAGGTATATGTTGAACAACCTCCAGGGTTTGTGGACACAAAATTTCCAGATCATGTCTACAGATTGGATAAAGCACTGTATGGACTAAAGCAAGCACCAAGAGCATGGTATGAAACTCTGGCTCAATTTCTTTTGGACAGTGGTTTCAACAGAGGTACAATTGATAAAACTCTATTTTATCTCAACCATGGTAATGATCTACTATTAGTTCAAGTCTATGTAGATGATATTATTTTTGGGTCTACTAATCCTAAACTCTGTGAGAGATTCTCAAAGCTTATGCAGTCCAGATATCAGATGAGCATGATGGGAGAAATGAGCTACTTTTTGGGACTTCAAGTCAAACAGACTGATGAGGGTATTTTCATTAATCAGTCTAAATATACCAGGAACTTGCTAAAGAAATTTGGCATGCAGGATAGCTCAGCTGCCACAACTCCAATGGCAACTGCCACTAAGTTAGATAAAGATACTGGATCACCAGTAGAAATTACTAACTATAGAGGTATGATAGGCTCACTTCTATATCTGACTGCTAGTAGACCTGATATCATGTTTGCAACCTGTCTTTGTGCAAGATTTCAAGCAGATCCAAGAGAACCACACCTTGTAGCAGTCAAAAGGATTTTCAAATATCTCAAAGGAACAGTTGAGATGGGACTCTGGTATCCCAGAGAATCAGACTTTACACTGATTGGTTACTCTGATGCAGATTTTGCAGGATGCAAAATAGACAGAAAAAGTACAAGTGGGAGCTTTCAATTTCTAGGAGGAAGATTAGTTTCTTTGTTCAGTAAGAAACAAAAATCTATTTCCACATCCACTGCAGAAGCAGAGTATATTGCTGCAGGAAGCTGCTGTGCTCAGATTTTATGGATGAAGAATCAACTACTGGATTATGGGTTAACTCTGACTCAAATTCCTATTTATTGTGATAACCAAAGTGCTATTGCTATGACAGGAAATCCAGTACAACACTCCATGACCAAGCATATCAGCATAAGGTATCATTTTATCAGAGAACATGTGATGGAAGGAACAGTAGAGCTTCACTTTGTTCCAACAGATCAGCAGCTGGCAGATATCTTCACCAAACCTCTGGCTGAAGCAACATTCACAAGGCTTGTAAACGAATTAGGGATGATCTCTGGTCCTCTCTAAACTCTGATACATTGCATAATACTATATCTGTTAATGTTTGTTATTATTAACATGATCTACAACTGCATCTGTTATTCTCTGATCAAGACTCTGATGATTATACTCTGATTTGATAAACTCTGATATTTAAACTCTGACCCGACAAACTCTGATGACTTGAATTTTTCATGATGAAAGATATTCCTGTGAAGAATATGTTGCACTTAACTGAATTTAGTCATAAGCCTCTCTAAAGTCTGAATTTTGTGATATTACAGCTGTGGAAATCCTTAACACACAACACATGAGTTAATTTTGTTACCTAGACTGTCTTACTTCTTAAGTATTAGATATGTACTCAGAAAAGAATCTGCTTTTCTCCTCTTATGAGCTAAGAGTTAATATATTTCAGTTATGGATCCTCAAGATATTTCTTCTCAGAAAAGAAAATAAAAAAAAAAAAAAGAAATTATCTCAGGTACTCCTTTGAGATCTTAGAAAATTTGTGAAAGGAAAGATCCAAGTGCACTGCTGGTATTAAGCAAATGCATCAAAAATTAAGTTAATTTTTGGGGACTTTTCACATTCTCTGATTACTGGAGAAATACTCTGAGCAAACAAAAGTCTGATAAAGGTTATGACTCACTTACCATGAGAAGTTCCCTTTCAGAAGACAAATGTTGTTCAAAAGAGAAGAAATGATATACTCTGATCCATTTGTGAGAAACTCGGCTTATGAGATGTTTAAAACATTTTCTTATTATCTGATTCTTTCTAATATTATTTGAGAAATTTGACAATCTCTGTAACATTAGAATATTCATGTTAACACACACCTCACTCCACTTCTGTGATTAACAATTTTTCTTGGCTTCGAGTAATTTTTGACTAGAGTTCGATAAATATTTGCAAACTCTGAGGAGCAAGTGTCGTTTAGACCTTGAATATTTATCTCTCATCATTACAAGATTCAATGATCACTCTTTGATTTGTCATTTTATAAGTCATTTATTTAAACTCTGGTCAATGGTCAGCCTCTGATCGAAGTCCGAGTTAAAATAAATATTTTGGTCAGATAATATTAGTTTTTATTATCAAACGGTAGAAAAACCATTTGAATTCCTGAGTGGAGAAAAACACGGTAATTATTTGTGTTTTATTGGTAAATGGTGCATATTTGTTCAGATTCACACGCCACTCATTATTACCTCTCCACTACCATATTTTTTTACCGTTCAGAACTTGCCACGTGCCCCACTACAGCGTTTATATCTCACCCGCATGCGTACATACATATATATTCTCAGAAATCGAGTATTTTCTTCTCACTTCACACGATATCTTTCTCTCTCTCTCTCTGATAATATTTTCAAAATCTCTTGTGCGCATTTCATCAAACATCTCATCTACACTTCACGATTTTCTTGATCTTTTCTCAGAAAATGTCGACCAAAGTTTTTGAATATGCTGGTGCAAAGTTCGTCACCAACAACTATGCTGCAATCTTGTCAAATGCTGAAGCTCCAACCGAGTTTCATCTCATTCAGGACTATCTTGCTCACAGTGAGTTCATGTATGCACTCACACAACCAGAAGTTATTTCTCCAGCACAAATTTTGACTCTCTGGCGTTCAGCAAGATATAATGATGGTGGTGAACACGGATCACCATCTTTGACATGCTCTTATGAGGGTCAGGAGTATATTGTAACTCCTGAAACGGTTCGAAAGGCTCTTCACCTTCCAGAGCATTCCAAGTATCACAGCTCTGTCTCTACACAAACTCTGAAGGATATGATGCAATTCTTTGGATACTCTGGTAACACAGATAAGATGGGGGAACTCAAGCGCCCTTGTCTCTGCAAAGAATGGAGTTTCTACTATGACTGTATAACAAGAGCTTTTGGGAATGCAGCAATTTCGATGCTATTCCTCTCTTCAGTCAGCAGATTGGGTATGCTCTTATCCATAATCTCAATTTTGATATAGCACCATCCATTTTGAGATTTATTGGTGATAGGAGATTAGAAGATGAAAATACTGTCTACTTTGCTAGATTTTGTCAGCTTATTTTCTCTTACTGTTTTCCTCTGGTCCCTATTCCTGATACTGACACTGAACTACCCTTTAAAATCACAAAACGAGCTTTCACTGATTTAATCAAAAAGGACAGTAAGAAACCTCAACTGCCCGTTTTTGCTATACCAGTAACTGTTAAGGATAAGCTGAAGCTGGCAATGCCAGATAAATATGATGCATTATTCTCTGATGAGAATTTACCATCCTCCACCCACCAGACACAAGATATACCAACCTCTGGTCCTTCCCAAAAAGGGCCAGTTGTAAAATCTGATCTAAACACAACCTCTGGTCCTTCCCAAAAAGGGCCAGTTGTAATATCTTCACCAACAAGGGTACTGAGGTCTTCGAAATCTCCATCCAAACAGCCATCTCCTCCACCTAGGAAGAGAAGATTTCTGCAGAGATTATCAGACTCTGACTCTGACCCTGAGCCAGAACCAGTTCCTCTAATCTCAAGACCCAGGAAGAAGATCAAGCCCACCTCCACAATTACTGATCTTACTGTGGACCCTCCTCAGGAATCCACAGTCAATCCTCTTGAGATGGTCACAGTTTCTGATCCTCTGATGGTAGAACCTCTATCTGCAGTACCCCTAACTACTACATCAGAAGCTGACATTCCAATGACAGAGCACATTCCTCAGTCAGAGGATCTTGTGCCACACTCACCAGCAGATGCTATAACTCTCTCAGAACATACTCCAGAAGCACATGTCTCCACTCCAGAAGCAATTGTAACTACTCCAGACATTGCTCAAGAAATTCTGACCCCTGTTGAAAATTTAGTTGCAGCTCCTGACCAGGAGATATTATCTGCTGCAAATTCTGAGGAAGCTACAGCTCCTCTGTGTTCACAGACACTCAGTATTGCAGTTGATGATGATGATGATACAGATACTACAGAGGTCACTTCTGTTCATCCTATTGACTCAGCTATTCTTGCAGCTGAAGTCTCTGCTGAGAACAGAGTAAGCATTTCAGTCAGGGAAGTTTCTCCAGTCAGAGATCCTTCACCTGTTCAACCTGCATCAACGGCTCCTGTCTGTGAAATTCCTCTTTCCAAACCTACAGAGAACAGAGTTTGTACTCTCAGTTACTCTAAGAGGATGCACAGAGCTCCAATTTCCTCTGTGGAAGCCAGACTATCCTCTATAGAATTCACTCAGCAATCCATGCAGCAAACTCTGGCTGAGTTGAGCTCTTCTGTTGCTCAACTGGTGAAATTTCTCAACCCCAATGATGTCAAAAAGGGGGAGAAAGTACTAAAAGACAAATGCAAGGTTGATCAGCAACAGAGAAAACCTGATGATGAGGAAGAGGATGAAGATAAGAAGAAGTCTGAAAATTTAAACTCTGAAATAATCTTACACTCTCAGAGTCAATCTGAAGAAAAGAGGAGTGATAAGGCTGGAAGCAGTTCTCATCCATCTCAGAAAACAAAATCTCAACCTCTGATACCAGCTGACAGTAAAACCAGAGCTCTCTCTGAGCAATTAATTAAGCTTGGTAATCCTGAATCTAAGATTCTGAGTCACACAGTGAAGTTTCAGGGAGAGGAAACAACCTTCTTCTACAAGGCCCCTACACAACTGGATTTTGATGAAGCAGTTGCAAAGAACTTATTTGAAGAAGAAAATCCAGGAGTGTCACTTGAAGATGCTAGAAAAGAAGAAGAAAGGTTGGCTGCTGAGAAGAACAAGACAAGAAAATCAAAGTCTGATGAAAAGGAAGCTCAAACTGATCATCTAAAAGTAAGCTCTGATGGCAAGAAACTGGTCACTAATTCCTCTACAAGGAAATTAACTTCTTCAAGAAGAAAAGGAATTGTGATCAGTGAAGTTAATTACTCTGATATCAATAGGCCCAGAGTTTATCAGAAGAAGTCTGAATCTGATTCCAGTGAAAAAGGGAAAAAGATTATAGATGGTGCTCCATCTAAAAGGAAGGCTGAATCAGAAGTTAACCAAACTCTTGAGATCATTCCTGAGTCCACTGATCAGAGTTTAGCCTCTGACATTGCTCAAGCTGAAGATGTGAAGAAAGAAAAGCTGAAGCCAGTTGAAGACAGAGCTACCTGGATCAAGTCAATCTCTGACAAGGCTCAAGTTGACACAGCTGAATCTAAGAAGAAGAGTTTATTTGGAAGCCTTGGTACAGGTCAGTACAAGGAAAGCTCTTTATTTACTCAGATCAGAGCAAAAGGAACAAGAGGGAAAGAAGCAAGACACACTACAGGTCTGGGTCACAGAAAGGAGAAAATACAGACAAGTGCAGCAACTAACTTCAGAGATCCATTTCCTTTTACTAAAAAGGCTGGAGAAACTGTAACACAGGAAGACCTTGACAGAATAGAATCAGCACAAATTCTGATAGACACTCATGATGGACGAGAAGACAAAGAAAAAATTGCTATATTTTTGGAATCTGGCAGGGTTTACAGAATTTCTGAAGCTGATCTACTGTTAAAATCTCTGAGGGAACTTGAGCATATTCACTATATGCTTGAGATAAAGAATGAAGCATCCAGAAGATGGTCTGACAGAATGAAGAGAACTATCCAAGAGAAAAGAAGATTCTATGGGATAAGTTCTGATGCTGAATATGTGCCTAAGATAACCTTGGAAGATGGTTCAGAGATTGATATGGAGAAAAATAGCTCTGTTATGGAGACTATTGCTGGAACCAGAATTCTGGGTTATAATAATGAAGCTGAAAGACCAGGAGCCATTCAGTTGGGAGAAGCAATGAAGAGAAGCAAAGCTAATGCTTTGAGATCAGCCATATACCAGACAGGAGATGAAGATGAAGAGTTGAAGAATGTCAAAGCTCAAATGATACAAACTCTGAAACAAATTGAAGAAGATCTGATTACCAAGTTTGTTAAGGAGAGCTATGGGTATAGACTGATTGAATAATTAGTTCTGCTATGATCTGTAAGTTGTAATTAGTTCTGCCTATTCTGTAAGTATTAACTTATTTATGCAGATCAGTTACTTCATGCATTTGTCCTTGATTGTTTTTGACATCATCAGTAAATATATAGAACTTGTTCATTCTGTCTAATGTACAAGTTGGGGGAGATTGTTACATATTTGATGATGTCACAGGTATCTAACTTGTTTAGTGTGCAGAAGCAAATATCAGAGTTTAGCTGGAAATCAGAGTTTAACGACTGACAGCTGGATCAGAGTTTAAGCGATGATCAGAGTTTGCAGGCGGCTGATTTTCAGCAGCATATCTGACTAAGTAAGGAAGATAAAGATCAAGAGAGATTGTGCAGATCAGGACAGCAGAAGGATAGCTACTGATTAGATTATTTTAGGAAGCAGATAATTATAAATCAATCAGTAGATATCATGTAACTGTGTATATAAACACAGCTTAGGGTTTACTCTAGATGAGTTATCAATTGAATATCACTCGTGTAACCTAGCAGCTCTTAGTGATAAGATATAAATCACTAAGAGATTATTTGTAAACTACTGAGATTTGTGAATAAGAGTTTATTGAATTATTCTCTTATACTTGTGTTTGTCTTGGATTGTGTTCACTATATTATTATATATAGTGAGTTTAGTCGGCCTAACATATTTCAGTCATCAGATTTGGCTTTGCAAATCCTGGTAATGGAGTAGTTGTTGGTTTGAACACAGCTTGAGCCTTGTCAGAGGTTGTGTCTTTCTTTGCTTCCTTATTAACTTGAGCTGTGTCAGAGGTTAATTTTTCTTGTTGTGATTCTGCAACATGAGCTTTGTCAGAGATTGCAGCTTCTGTTTTCTTTCCCTTTACAACTTGCTCTTTGTAAGAGGTTGTAGGCTTCTTCTTAACCCAGCCTTTCTCAAGGTGTTCATCTACTTTGCTTTTTCCCTTGGATGTATACTCATCTTCAGAGTATATCTTTTTGACTGGTAAACTCTGATCAGCAACAGTAGCTTCCTTGATCAATATCCCTTTTTCTTTTGGCCTGGTAGTTGATTTTGCAGGCTTTTGAATTTTACCAGAGTTTATAGCTTCAACATGTTCTTTCTTCAGTTCAGCTTCCTCTGCAGCAATCAACTCCAAATCTAATTTGGCTTCTGGATTCTCTTGTTCAAATATCAGTCTAGCAAGTTCTTCATCAGTCATGGGTTTATCTGATCCAGCCACTGGTCTTTGCTTAGATCCAGATGTGACATTATGTGTTGGAACTGGAGCAGACTTTGAGCTTTGCTTAGACTTTGAACTGTCAGAGTTTAAAACTCTTCCACCAGTTGCAGCTTGAAATCTTTTGTTCTTTGTAAAGTCATCCACATCATCATCATCATCATTTTTCTTTCTCTTCAGAGTTTGAGAAGTAGACTTGCATTTGACTTGTGCTACTCTCTCCCCCTTTTTGACATCATCCTCATCAGGAATCAGTATAGAAGTTATTAGAGAAAGTGAAGATTGGATGGCTTCAAGCTGTTTGGACATTTTCTCTTGTGTAGACTCAATGGTGGACATTCTCTGTTCCAGAGATTCATTGGCAGACACCAGCTTCTTCATGTCTTCCTTTAGAGGTAGCAGATGCCTTTTCTTGTCCATATTTTGAGTTTCTTTGGAACTGGCTACCTCTGTTCTGAGACCATCTATAGACTTAGATGTCTGAGCATGAGCAGGATGAAATGTCTTTAGATAAAGAACTGTAGCTTTGAGGCTTGACATGACATCAGAGTTTGTGATTTTATTCTCTGCCATAGATGGGAAATCTTCAGCTTTTGTTGGCTCTAGAGAATGCTGGTGGCTCAGCCAGAGTTTATCCCATACTTCACTTGGTGGGTCAACCTAAAGATCCCTGGGAAGTGGCTCAGAGTTTGTGTTCAGAGTTTGCAGCCTGGCATTATATTGGCTGGTGGACTCCCACTTTTGTTATTGATGAGACAAAGGGACTTCATCATCATTGTCATCATCTGAGCTTTCATCATCCTCACCATCATCAGATGCAGGATCAACAACTTTCTCAACAGGATCTTGAACAGATTTTTCTTGAGCTTCAGACTGTGATTTGCTAGGCTCTTCACCAGCCTTAGCAAGAGACTGCAGTGCTTCCAGTGCTACCTTGTCAGATTCTTCAACTACAGCATCTGACTTGTAGTTTTCTGGAGCTGTATCATGAATAATGGCACCCTCAGGAAACTTCAATGGAGAGTGAGGAATTGGAGTGGAGGGTCCATGATCAGATATTGGAATGTTAAAATCAGACACTGTTGTCTCAGCTTCAGCTGTAGCTTGTTCCTTGCATATTATTTCCTCATCTACTTCAGATGAAGTAGAGGATGCTGTATCAGCAGAGATTGGAACAGCTTGAAGAGGATGCACCATCAGAGCTTGAGATAGATCATCAGGAATTGTAGTGGATGGTGCTTGCTCTTCCTCAACAGTAAAATCTGTGATCTCAGTTATGGGCACCTTTGCCCTCTTAGGCTTGTTAGCCCTTCTTTTAAATCTAGATGTCTTTGGCTGAGGACTGGCCTGTAAAGGTTCAGAGTTTGTTGCAGGAGGGGCTTCCAGATCTTCATAATCATAGGCTGCAACAAGTCTCCTTCTTTTCTGCTTTGGTGGAGAAGCAGCTTCAGTGTTTTAAGTCTTAGAGACTGTATCAGAGTTTACAGGAGGAACTCTGTCAGAGTTTGCTGGCGCATCAGAGTTTGTCTTCAGAACTTGTGTAGCAACAGAGGTTCTGGTCTTCTTGAAGGAAGGGGCATCAGACTTTGTAGACTTTGATGGTTTTGGTGTTGATGATCTGGGTCTTCTGGTGGCTGTAGGAGAAATTGGATGTTGTGGTTGGGGTTGAGGCTGTTGTTGTGGTGCTTGAGGCATGTTCAGTCTAGCTCTTAGTGGAGCTGGAATTTGTAGAGGCCTGAGAACTGGTCTCTTTTCATCTTTGGATATGAGATCTTTGAAAACCCTTTTATGAAGTTTAAAAGGTTTGATCTCATCTGCAGCATCAAAAGCCACTTCGCCAACAGTGGCATTAAACAGCAATTGGCAGAATCGTGAAAAATATATAATCTGACGATTTTCATGCATTCTTTCACCAATATTTCTAATAACTAATCTACCAAAATCAAAATTAGTAGAATAGATCAGAGAATACCCAATCTGCAGCATGTCCATTGGTATGGCATCCCAGTTTGTAGATTTCTTCTGGAAGGCCCTGGTAATGCAATCAAAGAAAAAGCTCCACTCCTTCCTGAGTCCTGGACGCTTTAATTGACCCAATTTGTCTAGAGTGTCGTAGTAGCCCAAATCAATCATCATAGTTCTGAGATTTGCATCTCCATTGATAATGTAGGCAGCATGCTCTGGCAGGTTGAGTGCTGCTCGGACGGTGGCTGGAATGACAGTATACTCCGCTCCATCATACTCAAATACAATGGATGGTGACCCAGCTTCACCACCATTGTCATAATGCCCTGTTCTCCAGAAAGTGATGATTTGGCTTCCTGAGAGTCTGGCAGGGGCTGTAAGGGCAGTGGCCAGGGCACTCTGTGCCGGAATTGCTGAATGGGATGATAATCCCTTGGAACATCAGTGGTGTCAAGAATGGCAGCATGGTTGTTGGGAACAAATTCCACACCTGCAACGGTAAACGCTGTAGTGGCCTTTAGAACAGAGTTTGTGAAGGAAGGTGTTTGAGAAGATGTGTAAGAGAGGATTTGAATTTCAGAGAGAAAAGCGTAAGAGTTTGTTGAGAGAGTGTGTGTAAAAATGAAGTGTGTAAGTGAATAGTAATCAATAAAATCTGATGTGATAAACTCTTCAGATTTTGTTTAGCTGTACACGCTTGGGCTTTTTGTTCAGCTGTACACCTGTCAGATTTTAACTGGTAGATGAGAGTTAGTGGCATGGAGAAACGAGAGTAATAATCATGAGCGCAGTAAAACATGTGCAGTTATAAATGCTGATTACACGTTCTCCTATTAAAATGTTTTTCATGTAAACCCACTAACAATACATCCGTTTGGAACACTCTCTTCACATTCTCTGAATATTTGAACTCCTGAAATGTATAAGATGTTAAAAAATCAAGATCAAATCCCTCGATTTTTAAACTCTGAGATTTAAAACAAAGAAAATAAATTTCTAAGTACCTCAGAATAAGACATAATGTTTAGAACATTCATAAAAAAAATCAGAGTTTGTCATAAAATCCATAGCTCAATAATGTGCTTGTGAAATAATGTGTGTGATTTAACATATTAAATCAGAGACTAAAGAATTTCACAATTTCGTAATGATAAGGTAGACAACAATAATTTATTTAAACTCTCAAGACATAGACAACAGACATACTCTGATGAAGAAATATATAAAATAAACTAACCCCCCCTTTTTTTTTTTCAGGACGCTTTTCAGTGTAAATGAATCACGACCTTTAAATATAATTTTGCAACAGTATTTCTCCAGTAATCAGAGATTGTGACTGGTCACCATAGATTATAAAATCTTGGCAATTACTTAATACCAGCAAATGTTTGGGTCTTCCCAGTCACTGTCATATAGACATCTAAGATCTCAAAGGAGTACCATGCTTATTTGCAGGGGTGTGTATAGCATCAGAGTTTATAGTCACTGTCTAATTTACTGAGAGAAAATGCAAATTAATCAGTCTCACTTATAATTAAGATATGTGAAGTAATAGAGTCTCAATGATATCAACATGCATATAGTGTAAATTTGTAGCACAAAATTGAGATCAAGATTAAAGAACTTAACTGAGATTCATGATTACTAATTCAGATCATGCTTCATAGTATCTTCACAGGTTATTTGTCTCAGAGAAAAAATAATGAGATCATTTATCAAGATTCAGAGTTTACAAACATCAGAGAATATTGTCAGAGAATGACGTCAGAGTATAACAAACAGAGTATATCATCAGAGAATGTCATCAGAGTTTAACAATCAGAGTATATCATGGCAAATTTGTGAGCAATTCATATGGTAATTTGACAATTGAAATTTGAAAGATCTGACCATTATGTTTACTCAGTTCCTGATATCATTCCTAGCTCATTCACTAGCCTAGTAAAGGTTGCTTCACTTAGTGGTTTGGTGAATATGTCTGCTAGCTGCTGTTCTGTGGGAACAAAGTGAAGTTCAATGGTTCCTTCCAGTACATGCTCCCTTATAAAATGATATCTTATACTGATGTGCTTTGTCAGAGAATGTTGAACTGGGTTTCCTGTCATAGCAATAGCACTTTGGTTATCACAATAAATAGGAATTTTAGAAAAGGATAACCCATAGTCAAACAATTGATTCTTCATCCAAAGAATTTGAGCACAACAGCTGCCTGCAGCTATATACTCTGACTCTGCTGTTGATGTTGATATTGACTTTTGCTTCTTGCTGTACCAAGAAACAAGTCTTCCACCCAGAAATTGACAACTCCCACTTGTGCTTTTCCTGTCAATTTTGCAACCTGCAAAATCTGCATCAGAGTATCCAATTAGACTAAAATCTGATTCTCTAGGATACCATAATCCCAAAGATGTGGTTCCCTTGAGATATCTGAATATTCTCTTTACTGCAATCAGATGAGGCTCTCTTGGATCTGCCTGAAATCTTGCACATAGACATGTGGCATACATGATGTCTGGTCTACTTGCAGTCAGATAAAGCAAAGATCCAATCATTCCTCTATAGTTTGTGATATCCACTGATGCACCAGTATCTTTGTCTAGCTTGGTTGCTGTTGCCATAGGAGTAGTTGCAGCTGAACTGTCTTGCATACCAAATTTCTTCAAGAGATTTCTGGTATACTTGGCTTGATTGATAAAAATCCCATCTTCAGTCTGTTTAACTTGTAAACCCAGAAAATAACTGAGTTCCCCCATCATGCTCATTTGGTACCTAGACTGCATGAGCTTGGCAAATCTTTGACAGAGTTTAGCATTAGTGGAGCCAAAAATGATATCATCAACATAGATTTGAACTAAAAGCAGATCATTACCATGATTCAAGTAAAACAAGGTTTTATCTATGGTACCTCTAGTAAATCCACTTTCAAGAAGAAATTGAGCTAGAGTTTCATACCATGCCCTTGGAGCCTGCTTTAGTCCATAAAGTGCCTTGTCCAATCTATAAACATAGTCTGGATGCTTTGGATCCACAAAGCCTGGAGGTTGTTCAACATATACCTCTTCATCCAGTTTCCCATTAAGAAAAGCACTCTTGACATCCATCTGGAATACTTTGAATTTCTTGTGAGCAGCATAGGCCAGAAAGATTCTGATTGCCTCCAATCTTGCAACTGGAGCAAATGTCTCATCATAATCAATACCTTCCTGTTGTGAATACCCTTTTGCCACAAGTCTTGCTTTATTCCTTGTAATGACACCTTCACTATCAGTTTTGTTTCTGAAAACCCATTTTGTACCAACTATGGATCTATCTTTTGGTCTTGGTACTAGGGTCCAGACTTTGTTTCTCTCAAACTCATTTAGCTCTTCTTGCATTGCTTGAATCCAATCAGCATCTTGAAGAGCTTCCTCCACTTTTTTAGGTTCTGTTTGTGACAGAAAGCAATGATGTAAACACTCATTTGCTGTAGCTGTCCTTGTTTGCACACCTGCTTCTGGATTTCCAATTATCAAATCAGGTGTATGAGATTTTGTCCACTTCCTAGCATGTGGAAGTTGACCATTTTCATCATTGGATCCTCCCCCTTGATCCATGCTCTCTTGATTCTGTTGATCATTCTCTGTAGCTCCCCCTACAGTTGTGCTATCAGAGTTTGAATCAGTATTCTCTGATGAGTTTGAGTCAGCATTCTCTGATGAGCTTGAGTCTTGAGTAGAGTCTGAAACATTCTGATGCTCCCCCTCAACATTTGCTTCATCATTATGAACTTGTGAATTTTCACCAGAGTTTGCTGTATTTTGGTCACAGTCAGAGTTTGACTGTTCATCAGAGTTTGTTGAATCACAGAATATTTCTTCATTCTCAAAATGCAATTCTTCATGATCATCCATGTCTACTAAGCCCATAATTCTCTTGTCATCAAATGACACATGTATGGATTCCATGATCACTTTGGTTCTTAGATTATAGACTCTGAAGGCTTTTGTTGTCAGAGGATAACCTACAAAAATGCCTTCATCAGCTTTTAGATCAAACTTGGTAAGCTGTTCTGGATGAGTCTTCAACACAAAGCATTTGCACCCAAATATATGAAAGTACTTCAGATTTGGCTTCTTTTTCTTCACCATCTCATATGGGGTCTTGCCATGCTTATTAATCAGTGTTGCATTTTGAGTGAAACAAGCTGTTTGAACAGCTTCTGCCCAGAAATAAGTAGGTAATTTAGCCTCATCAAGCATAGTTCTGGCAGCTTCTACAAGAGTCCTGTTTTTCCTTTCAACTACACCATTTTGCTGTGGTGTCCCAGGTGCAGAAAATTATTGTACTACACCTCTTTCTTTGCAGAACTCTTCCATTGTTGAATTTCTGAACTCAGTTCCATTATCACTTCTAATGATCTTTACTTTGTCTTCAGATCCATGGTCCAGTTGCTTCACATGATCCATCAGATGCAAAGCTGTTTCATCTTTAGAGTGAAGAAAATATACCCAAGTGTATCTGGTATACTCATCAACAATGACAAGAGCATATTTCTTCCTTGCAATGGATGGTACATTAACTGGTCCAAATAGATCAACATGTAGAAGATAATATTGCTTCTTTATTGAGAATTCAGTCTTGCTCTTGAAGGATGTTTTTCTCTGCTTGGCCTTTTGACATGAATCACATAGACCATCTGAAGTGAGTAGTGATTCAGGGAGTCCTCTCACAAGCTTTTTCTTTATAAGCTCATTTATGGAGTTGAAATTGAGATGTGAGAGCTTCTTATGCCACTTCCAACTTTCTTCTGCAGAGATTCTTGTTGACAAGCAAATTGCTTTTCCTTCAGAGTTTGTAGGCAAGTGGATTTCATAAATATTTCCATGTCTGTGAGCAATCACTGCCACTTTGCCTGTTGACTTGCTTACTATCTCACTGTGTTCTTCATAGAAATCAACATGATATCCTCTGTCACAAATCTGACTGACAGAGAGTAAATTGTGTTTTAGCCCTTGAACAAGAGCTACATTTGATATGATGACATTTCCAAGATTGATGTTGCCATATCCCAGAGTCCTTCCTATGTTGCCATCTCCATAAGAAACACTTGGGCCAGCTTTCTCCACAAACTCTGACAGCAGGGCCTTATTTCCAGTCATTATTCCTGAACATCCACTGTCCAAGACTAGAATATTCTTCCTGTTGCCCTGCAATCACAAAGACCACTAATTGTTAGTTTTAAGGACCCAGACTTGCTTGGATCCCTTGGCCTTATTAAGTTTGTTAGCTTTTGCAGCGGAATTATCATTATCAGAGTTTGAGCTAACAGACTTTGGAACAGAGTTTATACTAGAAACAGATTTTGTACTTGCAGAATTTTTATTAACCTTTTTCAAAGAAGGTTTCAATTGATAATAATCATAATACAAACTATGATATTCTTTGCAAGTATAAATAGAATGCCATAAACTACCACAATGAAAACATGGATCTTGTGGTTTATATCTAATACTACTTTTTCTAACTCCAGACTTTGTAGGTAAGGAGTTAATGTCCTTGTTCTTCCTGCAAAAATCAGCAAGATGATTAGTATTTCCACAGTTATGGCATGTCTTCCTAGGTGCATTTGGAATAGGCATGTAGTTATTACTCTTGTCTATTCCAACCTTGCCATTTCTATTTTTCCTAGGCTCCTTGTCTTTGTTATCAGACTTTACCTCTTTAAGCTTATGCTTAAGCTGTTTCTGAGTCATCAGTCCTATGTTAACCTGTTTGGGCTTATCAGATTTTAAATTGTTGTTAATCTCTGATTTTGGTCTACTCTGTTTAGACTTAGAGGATTCAGCAACAAATTTAACAGGTTTAACTTTAGGTTTTTGAGTTTTAACAAACTCTGTTTTTGATGACTCAGCTTCTGAGTTATCAGTGTAACCTAGTCCCTTCTTCCAGTTTCCACTACCTAAGATATCCTGAGTAGTTTTGCCTGAATTAGTCCATGTCTTAATAATATCCCTTTCCTTAGCAAGTTCTGATTGAAGAGATGCATACCTCCTTAATAATTCATCTTTGACAATGACAGCATCATCTCTTTCTTTCTGAACTTCTAACATCTGAACTAATTCTTTTTCTAGATAATCATTCCTTTTCTTTACACTTAGAGTTTCAGATTTTAATCTTTCATTCTCTAAAGTCTGATCTCTAAAGCTGATATGCAAAGTTTTAAGGAACAATCTTAACTCAGTTATATCTTCAGTATCAAAGGCAAGAGTAGAATGAGGTACCTTAGCAGCAGATTCAGAGTTGTTGTCAGTGTTTGCCATCAGAGCATAATTGACTTCTTCTTCTGAATCAGATGTATCTGTCCAGTTTCCCTTCTTGGTGATAAAGGCTTTTTCCTTTTCTTTCTTGGCTTTCTTGCATTCAGATGCAAAGTGACCCTTTTCACCACAGTTGAAACAGGTATACTTGTCAGCTTTTCCAGCTTTCCCTTCCTTGCTCTCATTCTTCCTAAAGTTCTTCTTATCATAAACTCTGTCAGAGTTTCTGTCTTTCCTTGAAAAATTTTTGCCTTTGTTGAACTTTTTGTAGGCCAACTTCTTGAAGCTTTTCACCATCAATGCTGCTAACTGCATCATCTCATCATCACTTTCTTCAGAGTCTGAGGGAACATCAGAGTTTGAGTCATCAGAGTTTGATGACTCAATGTCAGACTTTGTGACATGAGCTTTTCCTTTGCTCTTAGCAGCTTCCTCTTGAACTTTCAGAGCAACAGACTTTGATTTTCCTCCATTACGTTTGCTCCTCTGCTCCATCTCAAGTTCATGAGTCTTCAGTCTTCCATAAACATCATCAAGAGACATTTCTCCAAGATCAAGATTGTCTCTTATTGTAGTGACTTTCAAATCCCATTTTTCAGGAAGAGCCAGAAGAAATTTGAGGTTTGAGTCTTCAAGATCATATTCCTTGTTCACCAGAGATAAGTCATTCAACAGTTTGACAAATCTGTCATACAGATCTGTCAAGGACTCACCAGATTTTGAGTCAAAGTGCTCATACTCCTGTGTTAGGATTGTTTTTCTGTTTTTCTTTATGGCCTGAGTTCCCTGACATCTGGTTTCCAGAGCATCCCAGATTTGTTTAGCAGTTTTGCACCCAATCACCCTATTTGACATTGCATTATCAAGGGCACTGTGCAGAAGGTGTTTCACCTTAGAGTCTTTACCAATTGACAAGATGTCCTCAGGGGTATAATCTTTCTTTTCTTTTGGAACCATCTTCTGAGGTTCATCTGCAAGCCCAACAGAGAGCTTGGTGGGCATATGTGGTCCATCATAGATCCTGTCAAGGTATTCTGGATCAACAGAGTCTAGGAATATGATCATTCTCTCTTTCCAGACTGGATATTCAGATGCCTTAAGGATTGGAACTCTAAAAGATGAAGCTTGTGATTTTTCAGACATGATTGTGATTAAGATCTCACTGTAGTAATCTTAACAGAGCTGGCTCTGATACCGCTTGTTAGGTCCTATAAACTCACTATATAACTATATAAGATGATATAGTGATCACAATCAGTAACACAGTATGACAATATAAGAGATTAAAAACAATAAACTCTTATTCACAAAGCTTGAATGGTTACAAAAACTCTCTCACTGATTTATATTTTATCACTAAGAGCTGCTAGGGTTCTAAACAATGTACTCGATAACTCAACTCATATAGAGTAACCCTATTCTGTGTTTATATAGACACAGTTACAAAATCAATCTCTGATTTGATATCCTATAAATCAGCTATGTATTCTATCAATCAAAGATTGCTACTGTTTTCTGTTTAGTTTCCATAGTCAGCAAATCACTCCTCCGCTTCTATCCTTCCTTGAAGTATATCCGCTTCTGAGCTCTTTCCACGTGTAAACTCTGACGAGTCTTGACTGTGACGGACCCAACTTAAATAACCGACTAAAGCATGCATATCGATATATATAATTAAACTACAGAGTTATAAAGATTAATCTACAAGTCTAATCCACAATCCCGGAATCACCAGGAATGAGTATTGATAGGTCCATTATTTTGCACATTTTAACTACCGATTTATTGCTTGTTTTCGTATTTTATTAGTTAATTGTTTTGTTTTCAGGAATTTTTAGAGAAATCAAGAATTCAAGAGAAAAAGGAACAAAAAGGTGCAAGAAGGGAAAAAGAGGAAGAAAAAGAAAAGAAAAAGAAGAAGAAGAAAAAAAGGGAAAAGAAAATCAAAACACAAGGACCCTTCTACCCCTAAAACCCTAATCTTGGCCTATATAAACATCCTCTTCTCTCATTAGCCACCAACTTAGTCTACCTTAGTTTACCCTAGTTTGTACCTAGTTGTTAGTAGCCTCCATTATTTTCTACATCTAGAATAGCATTCTCTTTCAACTTGTAATCTCTCAAGTATTGTAAACACTTTCTAGTTAATATAATTTCAAGTTTAGTTTCTTCATCTCCTAAATCTTTAGCTTGTTGAAATTTTTGGCTATGACCAACCTTCTTTCTAACAAGTGGATAAAGTGGCATTTATGCCAACCACTTGTGGGTTGAAGAGCCTTTATTTTGTGTATTGAGCTTTCATTGTTAGTATTTAGCTTGAGCCTCTTTTAATTCTCAATATTATTAGTGGGTTCAATGATTTAGTTGATATTTTGGTTTGTAGTTTGATGGGGTTTTGTTGGAAACATGGTAGATAAGCTAGTTTTGAAGTTTGGCTTGATTTGGAATTAGTTTGGTATGCTTTGGTGTTGATCTTGTTCTTGGTTTTAGTATTTTTTGGGGCTTTTTGGTGTAAATTTTAGTTTATGATTTTGAATTGAGGTTAGTGGGTTTATGTTGGAAATATTATGTTTAGGCTAGATTTGAAATTTGGTGTAGTTTGGAGTTCATTTGGTTTGATTTGAGTCTTGTTTTGATCAAAAATGGGGTGTTTAGGTGCTCTTTAGTGTAGAATTTATTGTTGAATTTGGTTTAGAGGTTAGTGGGCTTTTATTTGTTATATTTGGAATGGCTAAATTTTCCGGTCAAATTAATTTTCCGACGAGATTTAAGCTATTCCGGGCACCTCCATAATTTCCGGCGAGGGTCCATCATTAGTAGTTTTGTTTGCGGCCACCCGCGCCACCCCTGTTTCTCTGTTCCTGTTTATCGACCTGGTTTTACGCGTGTTTTTACTTAGATAAACTTAACATATTCACTGCATTGTTTTTCCTTTCCATTTTTCTTTTTATTGTTTATTATTTTTTTTCTTTCTTTATTTTCCGGTTCATTCTGAATGTTTAGTGGCCAGTGGTTTTCTCATTTCTGTTTGTTTCTGTCACCCGTCGCATGTTCTTAATTTTATTTTGTTTTTTTTTTATTTGCTTTCAGTTTTTTTTAAAGGTTATATTGTTTTATACAAATTATTGATTAATTTCTCTTTGAGTATAAAAGGAAAACATCTTAATTAGTAAAAACAAAAACCTCAAAAACTTTTGGTCTAATTTGATTAAATTAAAAATTAAGGTTTTCGCGAAAATAGTTTAAGTCCTTGTGGTTCGAATCTTAAAATATTAAAACGGGATTGTGCGCTTGCAATCAAAATCATATTTTGAGCACATCAAGTTTTTGGCGCCGCTGCCGGGGACTAAAATTAATTTTTGCGCCTTAATTTTTAATTTTTCGGATTAGTTTTTTTTTTAATATTCTCTCACTTCTTTTTTTGTTGAATTTTAGGAAATTGGAAGAGTATGAGCTAACTTGGAATAAGTGGAGAATATTCTTGGAGTATTGGAAGCTTGCTTGGGTAACTTGTATCTCTCTCCTATTTCAATTTATTTTATTTAGAAAATCACAAACAAATTTGAAAATTGAAAAACACAAACAAAATTTAAAATTTAAAATTTAAAATCCAAAAATAGTAGTTAGAATTAAATATGTGTTGCATCATGCATTTTTACACTTAGGGCACATCATTTAGATTTTAATTTTTGTTTTTAAATTTTCGTACCTTAAATTGTGGTGATCGCTGGAGGACCCTAAGGTACGTTAATTTCTTCCTTTCTTTAGAGTAAATCACGTAGTGTAGAAGCATCCATATTTGTTTATAGCTTTTATTATTTCGTTGTGTGGTGCATCATTTTAAATAAATCTTAAGGGCAAAACCCACTCATAAGATAAGGGAAGGGATTTCATCACTCTTTCCTTGGCCCACAACAATTTAATTCTTCATTTTCCATTCCCTAGCCTTTTAATAAAATTGAATTAGACGTTAGCCCCTAGGATTTCGCGCTCAACTAGGAAGGTACCTAAAAGACGAGGTAATCTTTTATTATTCCGACTCTTCGGTGTCTAGGCAAGCGAAAGCTTACCTGGCCGATTAAGGTTTGGTGTCTAAGCGCGGAGATTGGCCTCTTGGCAATGCCTGCTCCAAACTGGCCAGACCGGTCCGAATAATTTTGGATTTATCGAGTTTTTGGTGGTCCTTAACGTTAGGAGCAAGGTCTAGTTCATTTTTTTATTAGGGAACCCTAGAATTAAGTTTTTCTTTCACTTTTACACCCTTTCTTTTGTTTAATTTAATTTCTCGCACTTATTTGCTACGTGTTTACTATCTAGTTTATGCGAACTACTTGGGTTAGGAGCGAATCGTCTAGATTAGTTAGACCGATCATCGAAATTCCATCTTCGTCCTCTTCGGACTCCGAACCCATAGAAGCTAGCGAACCGATAGTAAACATGGCGTTGTCTCTTAAAGACCGCTGCTACCCGTCCCGTTCCGCTCAACCTTCATGCATCACCCTTCCTCCCGTTAATGGGAATAATTTCGAGATTAAGGCACATCACATTAGTATGTTGCCTAAATTTTTAGGGAGTGAAGGTGAGGATCCCTATCTTTTTATCCAAGAATTTGAGGAGGTTTGCGGTTTGCAAAAACTCCAACAATTGAGCGAAGATTCCATTCGGCTTAGACTAATCAACTTTGCTTTAAAAGAAAATGCTAAAAAATGGTTGTATAGTCTCCCCGTCAATTCTATTTCCACTTGGGAGGGGTTTGTGGTAATGTTTCTTAAAAAGTATTTTCCAAACCACAAAACGACTCGTATTACAAATGAAATAAATCAATTCCATCAAAGGGAAAATGAGTCTTTTTGGAAATTCTTTGATCGTTTCAAAAATCTTTTATCACAATGCCCCCACCATGGAATAGAGAAATGGAGACTTTGTAAGATTGTGTACGAGGCCTTAGATAGTCAAACAACCGCTTTGTTAGAATCTATGTGCCAAGGCAAATTCATGGAGAAAGATGAGGACCAAGGGTGGGAATTTTTCGAGGACTTAGCCGAGAAAACAATGTTATGGGAGTCTACTAGGGAACCTAAAAAGTCGATCGAGGCATCTAGCTCTAGGGGTTTGCATTCGATAGGAAACAATGTGGCAACCGATGCCAAATTAGCAACCCTAACAAAGAGACTAGAAGTTTTAGAGTCTCATAGTAGCCCTTCATCTTTGCCTATGTTCCCGAACTATAATGCTTCCCATCCCGAGATTCAACAATCTCATGATTTTGAGCAAGTGAACGCGATGTTCCAACCCAAGCCTAGAAATGACCCGTTTGCACCAACTTACAACCCCGGGTGGAAGAATCACCCGAATTTCTCGTGGAACCAAGGTCAAAACTTTCAAACTCCACAACCCAATTTCCAAAGGCCCAATCCTAACTCTTTTCCTACTTATCAAAACCCGAGTCAAGCTCCCGTGAATCCTCCCGGATTTAATGATTCGGATAAGAGACTCAATTCCTTAGAAAAGAGCATAGAGGCCTTAGTGAAATCGCAAACTAACTTGACCCAATCCCAACAAACCTTCATGCAAACTTTAACTCAAGATAGGCAACTTTTGCATTCTAATGTGCAAGCCGTCTCTAAGTTAGAGTCCCAATTGAGTCAATTAGCGAGCACATTGTGTGAGCGAGAAAAGAACAAATTCCCGAGCCAACCCGAGGTGAACCCGAAATTTCCTCTTAATCAAAGACCCCCGGATAATGTGCATTCGGTCATTTCTCTTAGGTCGGGTAAACAAGTAGAGACCCACGTTGGTGAGAACCTTGGTAAGAAAGGGGATTCGACTTCTAATCCAAGTCCGCCCTTCACTACCATTAATCATGACAAACCCGAGAGTTCTAAAGCTCGTGAGGAGTCGAGTGACCCAAACCCGGAACCCGAGTTGCAAAGTGAAGTAGTCTATAAACCAAGAGTCCCTTACCCACAAAGACTTATTTCACCTAAGCAATCGGCTCAAATGGAGAAGATTTTGGAAGTGTTTAAGCAAGTCAAGGTCAACATACCCCTTTTAGATGCAATTCAACAAATTCCCTCATATGCTAAGTGTCTTAAGGAGTTATGTACCCATAAGAGAACTAACCATGTTCCTAAGAAATCTTTCCTTACGTCTCACATTAGTTCGATTCTCTCAAACCAAATTCCCGTGAAATACAAGGACCCCGGTTGTCCTACAATTTCATGTGTCATAGGAGAAACTTTTGTGGATAAGGCGTTACTTGATTTAGGGGCTAGTGTTAATCTCCTTCCATATTCTGTCTACCAAGCTTTAGGCTTAGGGGAGCTCCGACAAACCAATGTCACACTTCAATTAGCCGATCGATCCGTGAAAATTCCTAAGGGAATGATCGAGGACGTGCTAATTAAAGTAGGTGACTTTGTGTTTCCCGTAGATTTTGTCGTCCTAGAGACCGAGCCGGTTAGGAACCCAAAGAATCAAATTCCCATCATCCTAGGACGACCCTTTTTAGCTACATCCAACGCTTTGATTAATTGTAGGAATGGCTTAATGAAGCTAACATTTGGTAACATGACAATCGACCTCAACATCTTTCATGTAGGGAAACAATCCGATGATTTCTATGATCAACCTATGGACGTTAATCTAATTGATGAAATAGTTGATCAAGATCTCATGAATCCTAAAGATGCCCTTGAATTTTGCTTAAAACATTTTGGAAAGGATTGGGATGTTTCCAACTACACACATGAGGTCAACCAAATGTTAGAATCCACCATTCCTACAACAAGTCAAGAGCGTGATGTTGAACCCGAGCATTTGCCTTTACCTAAGAAAACCGTTGAGTCACAACCGCCGGAAGTAGAACTCAAACCTCTTCCCGACACTCTTAAGTATGCTTTTCTAGGCCCTAACGAGTCTTATCCCGTTATCATTGCCTCTAATTTGACTACGTCACAAGAGGAAGGACTTTTAGAAATCCTTAGAAAGCATAAGGGAGCCATAGGGTGGAGCATTTCGGACATTAAAGGAATTAGCCCGGCGATTGTCCAACATAGGATTCATTTGGTAGAAGATGCAAAGCCCGTGAGAGAACCTCAAAGGAGGTTGAATCCTCCCATGATGGAGGTAGTTAAGAAAGAAATTCTTAAGTGTTTAGACAATGGGATCATCTATCCCATTTCCGATAGTAAGTGGGTGAGTCCCGTCCATGTAGTGCCTAAGAAGTCGGGCATTACTTTGGTGACCAATGAGAACAATGAGCAAGTTCCAACACGTGTCCAATCCGGTTGGAGAATGTGTATAGACTTTAGGAAGCTTAATGCCGTCACTAGGAAAGATCATTTTCCTTTGCCTTTCATCGATCAAATGCTAGAGAGGTTAGCGGGTCATGCGTTTTATTGTTTCTTAGACGGTTACTCGGGATATTTTCAAATCCCAATCGCACCCGAGGACCAAGAAAAGACCACCTTCACTTGCCCTTTTGGAACCTTCGCTTATAGACGCCTAGCTTTCGGCCTAACCACGGGCCCATCCACATTCCAAAGGTGTATGACTAGCATTTTCTCCGAAATGATAGGTGACTTTCTTGAAGTCTTCATAGATGACTTTTCCATCTTTGGACCATCTTTTCACCAATGCCTTAACAATCTAGACTTAGTTTTGAAAAGATGTGAGGAAACGGATCTAGTGTTAAATTGGGAGAAATGTCATTTCATGGTTAAGGAGGGAATCGTTTTAGGACACAAAATTTCTGAAAAAGGAATCGAAGTAGACAAGGCTAAGGTCGACCTAATAGCTAATCTCCCTCCTCCCAAGTCCGTTAAGGAAATTCGTTCTTTCCTTGGACATGCGGGATTTTATCGTAGATTCATCCAGGATTTTAGCAAAAAGGCTCGACCTTTGACCAACCTTTTAGCTAAGGATGTCAAATTCGAGTTCACAAGCGAGTGTGTTCATTCTTTCGAAGACCTTAAAAGAGAATTGACTTCGGCCCCGATCATGAAGTCTCCCGATTGGAGTCAACCTTTTGAGCTCATGTGTGACGCATCCGATTATGCCATAGGAGCGGTTTTAGGACAACGAATAGATAAGAGGCCACATGTTATTTACTACGCTAGTAAGACCTTAAATGATGCCCAACTCAATTACTCTACCACCGAGAAGGAACTTCTAGCCGTAGTCTTTGCCTTAGAAAAATTTCGCTCTTATCTTATCGGGTCCAAAATCATTGTTTACACCGACCATGCCGCCCTTAAGTACCTTTTCTCTAAAAAAGACTCAAAAGCCCGTTTGATTAGATGGGTATTGTTACTCCAAGAGTTTGACTTAGAGATTAGGGATAAGAAAGGTTGTGAGAATGTCGTTGCCGATCACCTCTCTCGATTAGTGGTTGAATCCACTAACGACTTGCCCTTAAGCGAGTCCTTTCCCGATGAACACCTTCTCTCAATTTCCACTCTCCCTTGGTTCGCCGACATAGTCAATTACTTAGCAACCGGTGACATTCCCTCGACATGGTCCAAAAATGATAAAGCCAAGTTCTTTTCTCAAGTGAAACATTTCTTTTGGGACGACCCATATCTCTTTAAACATTGTCCCGATCAAATCATTAGGAGGTGTGTCCCAAATAGTGAGTTTCATAGCATCCTCTCGTTTTGTCACGATCAAGCATGTGGAGGACATTTTAGTGCGAAAAAAACCGCCGCTAAAATCCTCCAATGCGGTTTTTATTGGCCTAGTTTGTTTAAGGATGCCGCCGAGTATTGTTCCGCATGTAGTAGGTGTCAACATTTAGGAAGAATCACTAGGAGGAACATGATGCCTATGAGCCCAATCCTTATTATAGAGCTCTTTGATGTTTGGGGCATAGATTTCATGGGCCCATTTCCTAGTTCGTTTGGCCACCTTTACATCCTTCTCGCGGTTGATTACGTTTCTAAGTGGGTAGAAGCCATCCCAACTCGGTCCAATGACAACAAAGTTGTCCTTAGATTCCTTAAAGAGAATATCTTTTCTCGATTTGGCACACCTAGGGCTATCATTAGTGACCAAGGGACGCATTTCAAGAACCGTCAATTCGAGTCACTTCTTAAGAAGTACTCCATCACTCATAGGCTTGCTACCCCTTATCATCCTCAAACTAGTGGCCAAGTAGAGGTGTCAAACCGGCAAATTAAGCAAATCTTAGAAAAGACGGTCAACTCGAATAGGAAGGATTGGTCAACCAAATTGATAGATGCCTTATGGGCCTATCGGACCGCATTTAAGACCGTCTTAGGAATGTCTCCTTATAGACTCGTGTATGGTAAAGCTTGCCATTTGCCGGTTGAGTTAGAGCATAGGGCCATGTGGGCCATTAGAGAATTGAACTTCGACTTACCCACCGCCGGTAGTCATCGGAAGTTACAATTGACCGAGTTGGACGAGCTTAGAAATGATGCCTACGAAAACGCTAAAATTTACAAAGAAAGAACTAAGGCCTTCCATGATAAAACCATTTTGAGAAAATCCTTTTCTCCCGGCCAAAAAGTTCTTCTCTACAACTCTAGGCTTCATTTGTTTCCCGGTAAGTTGCGTTCTAGATGGGACGGTCCTTACATTGTTCAAGTTGTGTTTCCTCACGGTGCTGTTGAAATTCAGGATCCTAAAAATGGTAATGTTTTCAAAGTTAATGGTCAACGTCTTAAACCATTTTTAGAATTGCATGTTGATTCGGAGGAAGAGGTCATCCACCTCATTGACCCTTGATCATGTAAGTTGCTTCAGTAGTTAATAAAAACCCCTTCATCCCCTATTCAGGTATTTTTCCTCTTTACTCTCTTATTCCAATTCTCTCTTTTGCATACATTGAGGACAATGCATGATTTAGGTATGGGGAGGGCTTTAGTGTAATTCTTAAAAAATGAAAATCCCTAAAAAAACGAAAAATTAGAAAAATCCAAAAATAGAGATGTTTTAGCTAAGTTGTCTTTCCCTCACTCGAACTTTAGGAGTAGTTGGTGTTTAGCATGTTTTCGAAAAGTATATATATGTAGTGTCTTTTAGATAATTTGAACGTAGTCGAGTAAGGTTATCTTTTTGAAGCTTGTATCGACCGATTTGTACTTTAATTCCAAGATGGCACACACTTTTGCACGAGACCTTTGATGGAGAGATTGTCTAGTGATATTATTCGATACCTGAGAGAGAACCCACATGTTGAAACAATGTCGAATCGAACATTTGCGAATAAAAAAAATAGCAGAAAAAAAAAAAGAAAAAGAAAAAGGAAAAAAAAAAAGGAATAAACTACTTCAATACCCATTGTTCTTTATAGATAAAATCTTTAGATAATGGGCAAAAGTAGATTGGCTAGTCTCGTTTTGTGGCCTTTGTTACTCGAGCAATTAAGTCCGTAGGGGGATTTTAAAACCTAGTGCCCTAAGACCGTTTGGTTTGGGAGTCACTGACCTAAAGCTCGCTACATGGGTAACATTGTTTGCCTAAGAAAACGGACAAAATAAAGTCAATGCAAAAAAAAAAAAAAGAAAAAAGAAAAAAAAAAGAAAAGAAGAATAAAGAGTTTGTGAAGTTTGGCTAGATATTTGTTTCGATAGAGATTGGGTCAGTTCAAAATTGGTTGAAAAAGAGAAAATGTTCTTAGACAATTAGGATCCATCAAAGGCCTTAAATTACTTACACTCCTTGGATTTCTAGTAAAATCTTTGTGTCGATGCAAGTAGATTAGAGACAACTGTATCTTGATTATTAGTAGATGAGTCTTTAAGTCGTATTTTCTTTAAAAATGCTTTTTGTTAACACCGGCGAAATTAGAGTAGAGTCGAGTAGACACTTGCTAGAATGTCTCGAAGATTTTATGGGTATATCTTCTGTAAACCCTTAGGAGACAAAACTCCTCTTGTAGAGATCGTCTACGAGTTTAACGGGTTGGTGAACCTAAAATCACCCGTCACGCCTACGAAAAGGAGCCTAGGAATTGCATTTAGTTTTCTTAGTTTATTTCTTTTCTTTTGATTTTTACTCGAGGACGAGCAAAAGATAGGTATGGGGACGTTTGATAGGTCCATTATTTTGCACATTTTAACTACCGATTTATTGCTTGTTTTCGTATTTTATTAGTTAATTGTTTTGTTTTCAGGAATTTTTAGAGAAATCAAGAATTCAAGAGAAAAAGGAACAAAAAGGTGCAAGAAGGGAAAAAGAGGAAGAAAAAGAAGAAGAAGAAAAAAAGGGAAAAGAAAATCAAAACACAAGGACCCTTCTACCCCTAAAACCCTAATCTTGGCCTATATAAACATCCTCTTCTCTCATTAGCCACCAACTTAGTCTACCTTAGTTTACCCTAGTTTGTACCTAGTTGTTAGTAGCCTCCATTATTTTCTACATCTAGAATAGCATTCTCTTTCAACTTGTAATCTCTCAAGTATTGTAAACACTTTCTAGTTAATATAATTTCAAGTTTAGTTTCTTCATCTCCTAAATCTTTAGCTTGTTGAAATTTTTGGCTATGACCAACCTTCTTTCTAACAAGTGGATAAAGTGGCATTTATGCCAACCACTTGTGGGTTGAAGAGCCTTTATTTTGTGTATTGAGCTTTCATTGTTAGTATTTAGCTTGAGCCTCTTTTAATTCTCAATATTATTAGTGGGTTCAATGATTTAGTTGATATTTTGGTTTGTAGTTTGATGGGGTTTTGTTGGAAACATGGTAGATAAGCTAGTTTTGAAGTTTGGCTTGATTTGGAATTAGTTTGGTATGCTTTGGTGTTGATCTTGTTCTTGGTTTTAGTATTTTTTGGGGCTTTTTGGTATAAATTTTAGTTTATGATTTTGAATTGAGGTTAGTGGGTTTATGTTGGAAATATTATGTTTAGGCTAGATTTGAAATTTGGTGTAGTTTGGAGTTCATTTGGTTTGATTTGAGTCTTGTTTTGGTCAAAAATGGGGTGTTTAGGTGCTCTTTAGTGTAGAATTTATTGTTGAATTTGGTTTAGAGGTTAGTGGGCTTTTATTTGTTATATTTGGAATGGCTAAATTTTCCGGTCAAATTAATTTTCCGACGAGATTTAAGCTATTCCGGGCACCTCCATAATTTCCGGCGAGGGTCCATCATTAGTAGTTTTGTTTGCGGCCACCCGCGCCACCCCTGTTTCTCTGTTCCTGTTTATCGACCTGGTTTTACGCGTGTTTTTACTTAGATAAACTTAACATATTCACTGCATTGTTTTTCCTTTCCATTTTTCTTTTTATTGTTTATTATTTTTTTTCTTTCTTTATTTTCCGGTTCATTCTGAATGTTTAGTGGCCAGTGGTTTTCTCATTTCTGTTTGTTTCTGTCACCCGTCGCATGTTCTTAATTTTATTTTGTTTTTTTTTTATTTGCTTTCAGTTTTTTTTTAAAGGTTATATTGTTTTATACAAATTATTGATTAATTTCTCTTTGAGTATAAAAGGAAAACATCTTAATTAGTAAAAACAAAAACCTCAAAAACTTCTGGTCTAATTTGATTAAATTAAAAATTAAGGTTTTCGCGAAAATAGTTTAAGTCCTTGTGGTTCGAATCTTAAAATATTAAAACGGGATTGTGCGCTTGCAATCAAAATCATATTTTGAGCACATCAAGTATGAACAACAACTAAAGTTATTACAACCCAAATAGAAATCCAAATTAAGTCTAAGTCATACTACAGTTTTTAAATCCCAAAAGTTCAAAAGAAATTAACTAGGGAACTATGAGTTCCCAACCTGCTCCATCATACGGCGGTAAGCAATCCCGTTGCCTGAGGTGGATTTACGTGCGGTCTGCTTGAAACGGGCCATTCTCGGGCTTCACTGAAGGGTTATAACAACAACAATATATATGAGCATAAAGCTCAGCAAGTGAAAGCAGTAATAAAACAGTTCACAATATGCAATATAATCAAGTGCAAAAGCAACAATAGATATCACAAGGTATAAACACAAGTAAAGGTGAAATGTGGGGTATCAATTTATTGGAATTGGAAACACACAGCGCTACGAGCATTGAGGGGTGATCAGCCCAAACCAAGCTCCGAACCACATAAAGTGATTCAACCAGGGAGGATCCTCGGCACACATTGGCCATAAACAGACATCAGGCTCCCCGCTACTGATGCTGCAATAATTGACTGGCGCCTCAGTCTTAAGTAAAATATTAACCAATTCCTTTTAAGGTCATTTCAAATCAAATCATTTTCAAAAGAAGGGGTCTTGATCAAAGACAAGTTATAAGCAAGGGTGTTTTCAAAATACAAGTGATCTTTCAAAAGTAAAGGATGTTATTAAGATCAGGGTTCCAAATGAGATAATTCAGGTTAATGTGGGGTATCAAGTTCTCATTATTCATCAAGGACTATTGGAGTATAATCATGTGGGTGTAAGGTGATATTACATGAAAAAGGTAATTCAAGTGTTAAGGGTATTATTGGAATTCAAAGTGATGATCACAAGGGGTAATAAGGTAATTCAACCCTAAATAACAGTAATTCAACGTTCACAGGGTATACAGTTACAAAGCAAGTATAAAGGAAGAGTTTCACTTGCCTGGATAAAGCTTACTAAACTCCTGTATAGATGCTTCTAGGGGTTCCTTGCCTGGCCTCCTACTTGCACCTATAATTAGTAGTATCCTCGTCACTAACTACCCTTTCGCGTATAAATATATATATATATATATATATATAATATATACATATATACAATATACACTTAAACTTAATTAAAACAAGTAGCATGATCATCAAGTAATACACATAGCAAGGAAAGCATGGCACTTTATCATTTAACTATTATCACTTAAGAATCTCTAACTACACCTAAGTCACTTAAGCATTTAATCAAGTAACACATAAGGTCTAAGACCAATACCTCCTAACCATACTCTACTGACCTCAACTTAACCAATTAATAGTAAGGCACACTTGTGCCCCACTACCCAAGACTTACAAGTGAAGTGCAACCTAAGTGACTCACTAGTATGCTTACCTTGGCGACACTTGGGTGCCTTAGTAAAAATAATGCATCTACACTAAGTGAATTGACTTAAACTAACTTGAACTCCCTAATATGACTTAAAACTAACTTATGAACTCAATATGAGGTCAAGGCCTCACTGATGACACACTCAAAGGCAATGCATCTTAAGTGAACTCTAAAGTATGACTCCATGTGTGACACTTGTGTTCTTTAGTGGAAATGAGGCATCTCCACTTAGGGTATTGACTCCAAACCAATTTCTAAAGGTTGACACAATCTTAAACTAATATTATGAAGTGGTGTGACTCAAAGGTCTTGCCTATATGGTTCCTTAAAAACTAGTGTACCAAAGTGACCATTCTGCCTTGGCAGTTTGGCACCTCTTGGGGGTTTTGGCAAAAACAAGTGTTTCCACTATGTGCCTTGGTGAAATTGTGACTCTACTGGATACTTAAGACTTAAATCTATGTTGTGCACTTGGAATGATACTGAGGCCTTGCTCAGGCCTCCTTGGGCCTCTAAACAAAGTTGGCACAGAGCACCCTGCCCTGCTGTGGGGACTGCCATGAACTTAACAACTTGAGACTCACTAAACTCACTTACTACACCAATCCAATGACTCAAATAGCTTCCTAATACTTCCCTAAGCTCATCTAAATCAAGGCCCCATGAGGGCCTCATCATTGACAAGGTGTTAACCACTCAAGGACACAAATAAATCCCAAAGTGCCCTGTTCTGCCCTATACTCAAAGATGTGTGTGTGCATCTATTGAATTGATTGTTTTTATGACTTTTATGGCTACTGGAGACTTGTATACATCAAGTCCCAACTCCAGGAGACTTGGGCCTATGAGGGCCTAAGCATGACACATCTATTTCTCATGGTTTCTAAGGTGCAAAAATCTGCCATGGTGTGTGTGTGTCTCCTTCCACCTTAACACCCTTCAAAACTCCTCAAACCAACAAACCAAGCCACAATCCTATTCTACAATATTCATACACCTACTGACTAGTCACACAAGGTAAGATATTACAAAATTTAACCATCTAAGAGCACAAAACCGAGGCATACATATAGGTAAAACAGAGCAGAATTTCAGGGAGCATATATGAGCAAATTTTCGAGTATATCAACATGGTATTCACATAATAGCTACTGATTACTACTAGATACCATCATACACACCATAAACTATCATTTTATCACTTGATTCATGGCATGCATCACTCAAAAATCTCATACAAAACTCAAAGTCATGGCATTTCATTCGGTTTCAACATGCATCACTAGAAACATTTATACAAGATCTAATTCATGCTATATCATCCAAATAATAGACATGCAAGGACTGAAATCACACCAAAACTTCAGCAAATCATCACACCTTTCGAATATACAAGCAACCAATCTCAAATCATAAATTTCAAAATCATCATCTCACATATATATATATGTATACATTCGGCTCCTCATTGGAGTCATTGCCGAATGTGATGATTCAAGAGAATGCCTTGGCCAAATAAGGTTTTAACCTTACCAAAATCATCTCAAGATCATCTTTAGGAACCTCCAAAATGGTGACTCTAAATCCACAAGGATCAAAGCCCCATTTCGGCTCCAAACAACACATGCAAGTAAGATCTCACCTAGAGTTTGAAGTATCAAGCTTGAGTTGTGAAGAACTTGGCTTGCAAAGCTTAAAAATCTCAAAGGAAGTGAAAGAAATGGTGAAGATGGGGGAGGGGTGAGCTTCGGCCGAATGGAGAGAGGGAGAGAAGTGAGGGAGAGAAAAGAGAGAGGTGAGAGAAGTGAGTTTGTGTGTTGTGGTTGTATATGATCATGTGAAGTGTGGAAGCATGTGTTAGTTTGTTTTCTTGTGTTTTGACTTGACCAACTAGTGGTAGTGGAGTGTAGAATGACTAGATTATCCTTCTTCCAAGTGTTAGTGTAAAATGCATGCAAGGGTAATGTAGTCTTTTGATAATTAATAAAAGTGTGATTAAAAGAGTATTAAAAGAAAGAGTTTTGATAATTAAAGTACAAATCGATAAATCATGAAATTAATATCACAAATAATATGAGGTTTTAGAAGTTTAATAAAATAGTTTTCACAAATTTTGGACAAGGAATGAATTTTAAAAGAAATATTACAAGTAAAGCTCTAATAGTCACATTTCACATAAATATAAAACACGAATATAATACACGTAAAATCTCGAGAGAATCATACATCAAAACGCTATTTTACAAGTTAAAGCTTATCGGCTACTCGCAATTTATCAAATATCACTAAATCGCATATATCTCTATTATTATTTAATCGGGTAACGGCAACGATCACATTTATTAATATAAAGTCAAAACCGTCGCAACTAGTAATATTATTTAATCGCGTAGCGAGAATTATTCGCCAAAAGTCATGTAAGTACATTCTAACGATATACGAAAGTCACGTAACGATAAACGAATCAAATTCACATAGTTTGGCAATTAAAACACGAAATTTAATATATCACCAAAATGAAATACTGTAATATATATAAGTCAAATATTACAGGCGTTACATCGACTATGTAAACTCTGATCAGACTTTATTAAACTCTGGTCAGACTTTATTAAACTCTGATCAGCTTCCAGCTTAAATTCTGATCACTCCTGTTCTAAAACAAACTTTAAGAACATTAGTAATCATCAATTATATCTAACAAGCAGCTTATCTTCTGAACTTAGTACCTTCTAAGTCGGTCCCTAAAACCCCTTTAGAATTGTGGACCGGGGAGAAACCGAGTCTGAGACACATTCGGATATGGGGTTGTCCAGCACATGTGTTGAACAAGAACGCGACTAAGCTAGAATCTCGTACAGAAGTAAAGTTGTTTGTAGGCTACCCCATGGGAACAAAAGGTTATTTATTTTATAGTCCTAAGGATCGGGATGTCACTGTTAGCACCAATGCAAGATTCTTAGAGGAAGACTATATAATGAATCACAAACCCATGAGTAGTATCGTTTTAGAGGAATTAGTGGGAGGGACGAATAATGAACCTGTAGTACAAGTAGAACAACCACAGCAGACTGTGCAACCGGTCACTAATACCGCACCAGTTCCTCGTCGTAGTGGGAGGGTTGTTCGATAGCCCGACAGATTCATGTTTTTGGGAGAGTCTTCGGACTTGGTCTCTGGTGAACATGATGATGATCCCCGGACATACGAAGAGGCAATACAAGACAAAGATGCAAGTCTTTAGCAAAAGGCAATGAATTCTGAGATGGAATCTATGTATTCTAATCAGGTCTGGGAGCTCGTGGAACCACCCAAAGGTGTAAAACCTATTGGATGTAAGTGGGTCTACAAGAAAAAGAGGGGATCAGACAAAAAGGTGAAAGCCTGGAAAGCAAGACTTGTTGCGAAAGGGTATACTCAGAAAGAAGGTATCGATTATGAGGAAACCTTTTCGCCGGTAGTCATGCTTAAGTCAATCCGTATTCTTTTATCTATAGCAGCTCATCTCGATTATGAGATTTGGCAAATGGATGTCAAGACAGCTTTCCTTAATTGAAATCTTGAGGAAATCATCTATATGCAGCAACCAGAGGGATTCATTAAAGAAGGCCAAGAGCATCTTGTATGTAAGCTAAAGAGGTCTATTTATGGACTTAAACAAGCTTCTAGGTATTAGAACATTCGCTTTGATCAGGCAGTCCAGTCATATGGATTTGATCAATGTCCACGCGAAGCATGCGTGTATAAGAGATGTGAGGGAAATGCAGTGGTTTTTCTAGTGCTTTATGTTGATGACATTTTACCCATTGGAAACAATGTTAAGATGTTGTCTTCAATAAAGGCATGGTTGTTCAAACAATTTGAAATGAAGGACTTAGGTGAAGCAGCATACATCCTTGGGATCAAACTTATAAGGGATCGCAAGAAAAGGATGTTGGCTTTATCTCAGGAGCCCCACATAGATGACGTATTAGCTCGTTTTAACATGCAGGACTCCAAGAAGGGTAATTTACCCTTCAGACATGGAGTTATTCTATCAAAGAGGCAATGTCCTTCGACACCTAAGGAGATAGAGAACATGAAGGCAATTCCTTATGCTTCGGCATGTGGGAGCCTAATGTATGCAATGTTATGTACGAGGCCTGATATCTGCCGTGGGCATGGTTAGCAGATACCAGTCAAACCCAGGACAAGAACATTGGAGTGCTGTAAAAGCAATACTCAAGTACCTGCGAAGGACTAAGGAGTATATGCTGGTTTACAAGTCCTCTGATTTAGTGCCTCTGGGATATACCGATTCGGATTTCCAGACAGATAAGGATAAGAGAAAGTCCACCTCGGGATGTGTTTTTACTTTGGGAGGTGGAGCCGTAATATGGAGGAGTGTGAAGCAGAAATGCATCGCGGACTTAACCATGGAAGCCGAATATGTGGCAGCCTCGAAGGCAGCCAAAGAGGCTATATGGTTCCGAAACTTCTTACTAGATTTGGATGTGGTTCCTAATCTGCCACAACAAATCACGATTTATTGTGATAACACTGGTGCTGTGGCGAATACCAAGGAACCACGGGCCCATAAGGCAGCGAAACACATAGAGCGTAAGTATCACCTCATACGACAGTTCGTTAAGCGAGGAGATATCATTGTGGCTGATATAGCATCAAAGGATAACCGGGCAGATCCTTTCACGAAGAGCTTACCAGCTAAGGCTTTTCAGGAGCACGTGGAAGCGATAGGAGTCAGATACTTTGTCACATAGTTATATATAGTTGGTAGTGGATTGCTTGTAATAGACACTGATATACTCAAAGAATATCTTGAGTATAAGTGGGAGATTGTTAGGGTTATACTGAAATATCCGTTTGAAGTATATAACAATTATTTGAGAATCTTCAATGCATGTTTTCACATTGTCTGTATATTATATATTGTAGACAATCTAGTATCAAAGGGGATAGCAGAAGATTAGATTGTCAGACTCCTTATATAATATAATAAAGGTTCACAGTCGCGGTGGTGTTAGACAAACCACTGGAACGACTGAAGTATTATTTGGAAATAGTTTGTCTTGACTATTGAATAATATTTATATACTTTGTGTATATTGAACGGGATCAAAATAGTAGAATAACTGTTTCTTTAATTCTGACAATAAAGAACTAAGATTCTATGATGTTATTAATGCTTAAGTTCTTAATCCGGATATAGTGATTGACACTTGTATTTAATGCACATGCCTTGACTCATAAATTAAGTAATTTATTTTAAATTATGAATTTATGTATTGGGAAATGACATTATATACAGAGTGGGATATTGACTATAGAAGGAAACCGTGTCCGAAGAATATATTCGGGTGATGATGTCCTCTTGAAAGCTCATAAAGATAATTATGCTTTAGTCCTGCAGGCAGATTTGTTCTTGCATAATTATAAGGTTGAGTGGATGATCAAGGATAAAAGATATTGATTAAATTAATTGTCATAAAATAATTTAATTAATGGACATGCGATATCTTAAACATGGGAAATTTATAAGCAATTAATATGGGAACCGAATTAAATAATTAATTTACGGAATTAGGAAAGGTAGTGCAAATATTAGTTCTTTAGTGGATAGAATTAATATTTAATGACATTGGGCCTGGCCCGGAATGTCATTGGAAGGCCTGACCTAATGATCCATGATCCCTACTGTAGCCTATATATATTCTCATTCTCCTAAAGCTGAAAAACACACCAAAAACGAATTAATCCTAGAGTCAGAGAGAGGCAGACGTTTTTCTCAAGGAGACAACTAGGGTTTTGGGTTTTCGGAGCTTTAAGGAGAGGCACACGTTGGGAGATCGAAGGCCACACTTCGTCCAAGGAGAATCAAGGAATACAGTAGAAGACGTGGATTTGAATCGCTTGCGCCGTAGCGATTAAGGTTAATATTCTGTTCGAACTTTTAATAAGTATCATAAAACGCAGGGCCAAGATCTGATTGTTCCTACAATATTTGCATTCTTGCTTAGCTTTATCATCCTCTGAGAAGGATTCTATGATGCTATCTTGACCATTGACTTCTTGATCACAGGAGGAACTTCATCAACAGGTTTCTTTCCTTTGTCTTTTGAATCAGACTCAGGTTGAGTTTGAGACCTGGTTCTTGGTCTGTTGATATCAGTGTAGTTCACCTCACTAATTACTATCCCTTTTTGCTTTGGATTCTTCTGTTTCTGTGAGGGATCAGTAATTTGTTTTTGCTCATCAGACTTTGTCTTGCTGATCTTCATCTTCTCAGCAGCTAGTCTTTCTTCCTCAAGTCTGATAGCTTCTATATCCACTCCTGGATTTTCCTTTTCAAATATCTTCCTTGCTACAGCTTCATCAATAGCTTGTAGGGAAGGAGATTTGTAGAACAAGGTGGTTTCTTTACCTCTGAACTTCAGAGTTTGACAGAACTTCTGAGATTCAGGATCTCCAGCTTCATTCAGCATATCTGATTCAGGAATCAGATCTTCTTTCTTCTTCTCAACCTCAGAGTTCACAACAGCAAGTTCTTTAGATATAACATCAGAAATTTTGACTGCTTCACTTATGCTCTGAACTTGAGACATAACAGTCAACTCCATAGACTTGTGTTTTTGTTGAGAATCTCTGGGTCTCTCAGAGTTTGCACCCTTATCACTCCTTTCCTTATCTTTGATTTGCAGCAGCAGCTTTAACTGCTTGTCAGCAATCTCCCTATTGCCTTCTTCATCACCATCTGGCCTTTTCTTTGTCATTTGCTGGTCAGATTTGCATTTGTCTTTAGGTATTTTCTCCCCCTTTTTGACATCAGCAGAGGTAAGAACTTGAACCAGCTGAGCTACAGAGGAGCTCAAATCAGCCAGAGTATGCTGCAGTGATGTTTGAGTGGCCTCAATAGAGGCAAGTCTGTCTTCAACAGAAGGAGGTGTAGCTCTGCACATCCTCTGGAAGTAAGTTAAGTGACAGACCTTTCTCTGTGCAGGCATTGAAGGTGGAAGTGGAGAACTTGGAACTAGAGTAGGAGCTCTAAGAGGAGAAGATCCTCTAACTGGTGACAGTGCTTTAACTGGAGAATCAACCCTTACTTGTGTAGTATCTCTGACTGGATCAGAGATAGGAATTGGAAGATCAGAAGGCTGCACAGGAATGGATGTGACCTCTGTTGCATCATCATC
This sequence comes from Daucus carota subsp. sativus, assembly GCF_001625215.2. Taxonomy (NCBI): domain Eukaryota; kingdom Viridiplantae; phylum Streptophyta; class Magnoliopsida; order Apiales; family Apiaceae; genus Daucus; species Daucus carota. The sequence goes on along the minus strand of NC_030385.2, from coordinate 17,951,234 downwards.
TTCATTATCATCAACAAAGATGCTCAGAGTGTGAGATGCCAGAGCTTCAGTACCTGCATCAGAGTTTGCAGCTGTAGGAACCTCCTGAACAGGAGCTACAACATGAGCCTCAGAGTGAATCAAGGAGTCTTGAATCATTTTTAGCACAACCTCTATTTGGGCATCTTTTGATTTACTTTGAGCCTCAGGATTTTTATCTGAAACATGAGTATCAGCTGCAGCATTGTCTTCATGTTGAGTCAGAGATTCCTGATTCAACTTCAACACCTCAGCTGATTTGGCCACTGCTGGTTGATAATTATATTCTGAGATTGATTCTGACATTTGGATGTCAGCTGCCATTGTTTCAAGTGGAACTGCAGAGATAGGTTCAATCATGACTGGCTCTGCACTTTGAGATTGATCAGAGAATGGAATCAAGGCCTGAATGTGATCTTCTGACTGAGGTGGCTCAACAGTCAGGTCAGTTATGTTGGTGGGCTTGACCTTATTCCTCTGTTTCTTAGCTGGTGGAGGAGGTGGAGGTGCTTCATCAGAGTGAGAGTCTGATATCTTCTGTAAGAATCTTCTTTTTTAAGGAGGAGGAGATGGTTTGTTTGGGGACTTTGAAGACCTGAGGACCCTCTTAGGTGAAGATGTTTCAACTGGCCCTTTTTGTGAAGGACCAGAGGGTAGGATTGGGTCAGATTTTACAACTGGCCCTTGTTGGGAAGGACCAGAGGTTGGTTCAATGTCTGGTTGAGCAGTTGAGGAAGGCGGATGTGGTAAATTCTCATCAGAGAATAAGGGTCCATATTTATCTGGCATGGCAACCCTTAATTTATCCTGAACTGTAACAGGAATAGCAAAGACTGGTGCATTTGGTTTCTTACTGTCCTTCTTGATAAGGTCAGTAAATGCCCGTTTTATAATTTTGAATTGCAGTTCATTACCAGTTTCAGGGATAGGTACATCAGGAAAACAGTAAGAGAATATAAGCTGACAGAATCTAGCATAATACACAATATTCATATTCTCTTTTCTCCTATCTCCAATAAATCGCAGTATAGATGTAGCATAATCAAACTTAAGATTATGAATCAGAGAATACCCGATTTGCTGACTGAAAAGAGGGATGGCATCAAAATTGCTACATTTATTGCCGAAGGCCCGTGTGATACAGTCATAGTAGAAACTCCACTCCTTGCAGAGATGTGGACGCTTGAGTTCCCCCATCTTATCAGTGCTTGCTGTATAGCCAAAGAAGGTCATCATGTCCCTCAGAGTTTGAGTAGGGACTAGAGAATCAAACTTGTTGTGGTTAGGAAGATGAAGAGCCTTCCTGATGGTCGCCGGTGAAACAAAATACTCCTGACCCTCATACTCACAGGTCAAGGACGGAGAGCCGTGGTCACTTCCATCATCGTAATTAGCTGTCCTCCAGAAGGTGAGGACCTGAGATGGAGAAATAGACTCTGGTTGAGTCAGAGCGTACATCAGCTCGCTGTGAGCCATAAAATCTTGAATAAGATGAAATTCCTTGGGGGCTTCATCATTATCAAGGATGGCAGCGTAATTGTTTGTGACGAACTTAGCCCCATCGAACTCAAATGCTGTTGTCGACATATTTTCTGATATATATCTGTGTGTGCACGATTCACCGAGTGGAAGCAGTAGTGGGACACGTGTCGTGTGTCTAACGATAACAAAATGGTAGTGGAGCGGTAATAATTACCGGCGTGTGAACACTGCATGTGTGTAACAATTTCCGAGGAAACACAATTATTCACCGTGTTTTTCTCCCCTCAGGAATTCAAATGGATTTTGTACCGTTTGACAATTAAATCTAATATTTTACTTGACCAAAAATCATTTATTTGAAACTCCGACTTTGATCAGATGTTTGACCATTTGACCAGAGGTTAAATAAATGGCAGACTATGAGACAAATCAGAGATTGTTCATAAAATTTCGTACTGATGAGAGATAGACATTGAAAGTCTGAATGACAGTTTTTCCTCAGAGTTTGCAAACGATTATTTGAATTTAATCAAAAATCACTCGATGTCAGAAAATTTGTTAATCACAAATGCGGAGTGAAAAGTGTGTGTTGACATGATTCCCCTATTGTCACAGAGATTGACAAATTTCTTAAGAAACATTAGAAAGAATCAGATTAACAGAAAATGTTTTAACCACTTCATAAGCCGAGTTTCTCACAATATGGATCAGAGTATAAGTTTTCTTCTCTTTTCTAAGACACTAATCTTTTTGAAAGGAAACTTCTCATGGCAAGTGGGTTATAACCTTCATCAAATATTTATTTCTCAGTGTATTTCTCCAGTAATCAGAGAATGCGAAAGGTCTCCAAGAAAAATAAGATTTTTCTGATGCATTTTGCTTAATACCAGCAGTGCACTTGGATCTTTCCTTTCACAGATTTTCTAAGATCTCAAAAGAGTAACTGAGATAATCCTTTTTTTTGTTGTTAAGAGAAGAAACAAATTTTGTTGATCCATATCTGAGAGTTATTCACTCTTAGCTCATAAGGGGAGTAAAACAAATTCTCCATTGAGTACAGGTCTAATATTTAAGAAGTAAGGCAGTCTAAGTAACAGCTTTAAATCATGTTATGTGTAACATAGATTTCCACATATGTAATATCACAAATATCAGACTTTAGAGATGTTCATGACTTAATTCAAGTATTTGCAACATATTCTTTACAGGAATTCCTTTTATCAGTGAAAATTTCATGTCATCAGAGTTTGTCAGGTCAGAGTATAAATATCAGAGTTTGTCAAATCAGAGCATAATCATCAGAGTTTAGATCAGAGAATAATAGATGCAAATGTAGATCAAGTATATAAAAGTGATTAATAACAGATATCTTATTATGAAATGTAGCAGAGTTTAGAGAGGACCAGAGATCATCCCTAATTCGTTTCCAAGTCTTGTAAATGTTGCTTCAGCCAAAGGTTTGGTGAAGATATCTGCTAACTGCTGATCTGTTGGGACAAAGTGAAGTTCTACTGTCCCTTCCATCACATGTTCTCTGATGAAATGATATCTTATGCTGATATGCTTGGTCATGGAATGCTGTACTGGATTTCCTGTCATGGCAATAGCACTTTGGTTATCACAGTAAATAGGGATTTGAGTAAGAGATAACCCATAGTCCAACAGTTGATTTTTCATCCATAAAATCTGAGCACATCAGCTTCCTGCGGCAATATACTCTGCCTCTGCAGTAGATGTAGAAATTGATTTTTATTTCTGACTGAACCAAGACACCAGTCTTCCTCCAAGAAATTGACAACTCCCACTTGTGCTTTTTCTGTCTATTTTGCACCCTGCAAAATCTGCATCAGAGTAACCAATCAGTGTAAAGTCTGATTCTCTGGGATACCATAGTCCCATCTCAACTGTACCCTTGAGATATTTGAAAATCCTTTTGATTGCTACCAGATGTGGTTCTCTTGGATCTGCTTGAAATCTTGCACAGAGACAGGTAGCAAACATGATATCTGGTCTACTAGCAGTCAGATATACAAGTGAGCCTATCATACCTCTATAGTTAGTAATTTCTACTGGTGATCCAGTATCTTTATCTAACTTGGTGGCTGTTGCCATGGGAGTTGTAGCAGCTGAACTATCCTGCATACCAAATTTCTTTAGCAGGTTCCTGGTGTACTTAGACTGATTAATGAATATGCCCTCATTAGTCTGTTTTACTTGTAGTCCCAGAAAATAGCTCATCTCTCCCATCATGCTCATCTGATATCTAGACTGCATAAGCTTTGAGAATCTCTCATAGAGTTTAGGATTAGTAGATCCAAAAATGATATCATCTACATAAACTTGAACTAAAAGCAGGTCATTACCATGGTTGAGATAAAACAGAATTTTGTCTATTGTACCTCTGTTGAAACCACTGTCCAAGAGGAATTGAGCCAGAGTTTCATACCATGCTCTTGGTGCTTGCTTTAGTCCATACAGTGCCTTATCCAGTCTGTAGACATGATCTGGAAATTTTGTGTCTACAAAACCTGGAGGTTGTTCAACATATACTTCTTCCTCCAGCTCTCCATTTAGAAAAGCACTTTTCACATCCATTTGAAAAACTTTGAATTTCTTGTGTGCTGCATAGGCCAAGAAAATTCTGATTGCTTCTAATCTGGCAACTGGGGCAAAGGTCTCATCATAGTCAATTCCTTCTTGTTGAGAATATCCCTTGGCTACCAGTCTGGCTTTATTTCTGGTAATTATTCCATCACTGTCTGTCTTGTTTCTGAACACCCATTTGGTACCAACTATTGATCTGTTCTTTGGTCTTGGTACTAATGTCCAGACTTTGTTTCTCTCAAATTCATTTAACTCCTCCTGCATTGCTGTTACCCAATCAGCATCCTTTAAGGCTTCTTCCACTTTCTTTGGTTCTGTCTGAGATAAAAATGAGTGAAAGAGACATTCATTTGCTGTTGTAGTTCTGGTTTGCACTCCTGCATCTAGATCTCCAATTATTAGATCTGGTGTGTGAGACTTTGTCCATTTTCTTTCATGTGGCACTTGACTTCTGGAACTTGATTCTCCCCCATAATCCATGTTGTTTCCAGTGTCATTCTGATTCTCTGATGCCTCTCCCCCATGATTCATGCTATCTTCATGAGCATTCTGAGTTTCTGATGCTCCCCCTGAAGATGTATTCTCATGATTCTCTGATGTAGAATGATCAGAGTTTGATGAGTCAGTATCAGAGTTTGTGTTTTCTGCTGAGTCTCCAACATTTTCATCCAGATGTTCATTGTGAAAGTGCTCCCCCTCAACATGTGCTTGAGGTTGGTGAGTTGGAGTGACATACTCTGATATGATTTCAGAGTCAGAGTTTATTGAGTCAGAGAATGCATCTTCACCTTCAAATCTCAGTTGCTCATGGTCATCAAAATCTTCCATCCCAGTAATTTTCTTATCATCAAAGGATACATGGATGGATTCCATGACTACCCTTGTTCTCAGATTATAAACTCTGAAGGCTTTTGTTGACAGTGGATAGCCAATAAATATTCCTTCATCAGCTTTTAAATCAAATTTGGTCAACTGTCCAGGATGACTTTTCAGAACAACGCATTTACACCCAAATATGTGGAAGTATTTGAGATTTGGCTTCCTGCCTTTGACCATCTCAAAAGGTGTTTTCCCATGTTTGTTTATCAGAGTTGCATTCTGTGTGAAGCAAGCAGTTTGCACAGCTTCAGCCCAAAAGTAAGTTGGCAATTTTGCTTCCTCCAACATGGTTCTAGCAGCTTCAATCAGAGTTCTGTTCTTTCGTTCCACAACACCATTTTGCTGAGGTGTTCCAGGTGCTGAAAATTCTTTCTTAATTCCATTTGTTTTATAGAACTCTTCCATCTTAGAATTCTTGAACTCAGTGCCATTATCACTTCTGATGATCTTTACTGCATCTTTAGAAATTTTGTCCAGTTGTTTGACATGCTCAATTAGAAGAGAAGATGTCTCATCCTTGCTGTGGAGAAAATATACCCAAGTATATCTGGTAAATTCATCAACAATGACCAGAGTATATCTTTTCTTTGCAATGGACATTATATTTACTGGTCCAAAAAGATCAACATGAAGCAGATGATATGGCTCAAGAATTGAGGACTCAGTTTTACTTTTGAATGAGGATTTTCTCTGTTTTGCCTTCTGACAAGAGTCACAAAGTCCATCTTGAGTAAAAACTGATTTGGGCAGTCCTGTTACAAGATCTTTCTTCACTAACTCATTTATATTGTTGAAGTTCAGGTGAGAGAGTTTCTTGTGCCAGTCGCAGCTTTCTTCAATACTAGCTCTGCCAAGTAGACAGATTGCAGAGCTTTCAGAGTTTAAAGAGAGCTTGGCTTCATAGATATTTCCATGTCTATATCCTTTCAGAACAACTTTCCCAGTGCTTTTGCTAATGACCTCACAGTGTTCTTCTAGGAAATCAACATGATATCCTCTGTCACAGATTTGACTTATGCTTAGCAGATTATGCTTAAGTCCTGAGACCAGAGCTACAGATTGAATGATGACATTTCCAAGATTGATATTGCCATATCCCAAAGTTTTCCCTATGTTGCCATCTCCATAAGAAACATTTGGGCCAGCCTTCTCCACAAAGTCTGATAGCAGGGCTTTATTTCCTGTCATGTGTCCTGAGCATCCACTGTCCAGAACTAGGATATTTTTCCTGTTGCCCTGCAATCACATTCACAATTAATGATTAGTTTTAAGGACCTAGACTTGCTTGGATCCTTTGTTCTTGTTAAGTTTGTTAACACTGGCAGCGGAAGATTTATCAGAGTTTAAATCAGAGTTTGTGCTGATAGACTTTATAACAGAGTTTAACTCAGGAGACTCAATCTTTTTCTTCAAGGAAGGTTTCAATTCATAATAATCATAGTATAAACTATGGTATTCCTTACAAGTGTAAATAGAATGCCATAAACTACCACAATGAAAACAAGGATTTTCTGGTCTAAATCTAGTATTCCTAGTCTTAACTTCTGATTTGGGGGACATAGTATTTATGTCCTTATTCTTCCTGCAAAAAGAAGCAAGATGATTAGGATTACCACAGTTATGACAAGTTTTCCTAGGAGCATTAGGAATAGGCATATAATTATTGCTTTTGTTTATTCCTACCTTCCCATTTCTATTTGTCTTAGGTTCCTTAATCCTGTTTTCTTGCTTAACCTCCTTGAACTTATGCTTAAGCTGTTTCTGAGTCATTAAACCTATGTTGACCTGTTTTGGTTTATCAGTCTTTGATTTGTCATGAGCTTTTGATTCAGCAACAAATCTTACTGGAACAACCTTAGGTCTCTCAATTTTAGACTCTTGTTTATATGACTCAGCTTCATTTTTATCATAGTATCCTAAACCTTTCTTCTAGTTTCCACTTCCCAAGATATTCTGAGTTGTTTTACCTGAGTTAGTCCAAGTTCTGATTATCTCTCTTTCCTTAGCAAGTTCTGATTATCTCTCTTTCCTTAGCAAGTTCTGATTCAAGAGATGCATTTTTCTTTAAGAGTTCATTTTTAATAAAAACAGAATCATCTCTTTCCTTCTGAACTTCTAGCATCTGAACTAATTCTTTCTCAAGATAATCATTCCTTTTCTTAACATCCAAGATCTCAGATTTTAGTCTCTCATTTTCTAAAGTTTGATCTCTATAACTAACATGCATATTTTTGAGAAACAATCTTAACTCAGTTATATCATCAGTGTCAAAAGCAAGAGTGGAATGAGGTACCTTAGATTCAACAGCCTCAGTGCTGTTGTCCATGTTTGCCATCAAGGCATAGTTGACTTCTTCCTCTGATTCTGATGAGTCTGCCCAGCTTCCTTTCTTAGTGATAAAGGCTTGTTCCTTTTCTTTCTTGGCTTTCTTGCACTCAGTTGCAAAATGACCCTTCTCACCACAATTGAGCAGGTGTACTTAGAATTATCAGCTTTTCCAGATTTTTCTTCTTTGCCTTCATTCCTTTTGAAGACCTTCTTATCAGAGTTTCTGTCTTTCCATGAGAACTTCTTCCTTTTATTGAAGTTTTTGTAAGCCATCTTCTTGAAGCTTTTCACCATCAATGCTGCCAGCTGCATCATTTCAGTATCACTGTCATCAGAGTCTGAGGGGATATCAGTGTCTGAATCATTATCAGAGTTTGATGACTCAGTGTCAGACTTTTTGACATGTGCTTTTCCTTTGTTTTTCACAGTTGTTTCTCCTTGAACTTTTAGAGCAACTGGTTTGGGTTTCCCTCCATGTCGTTTGCTCCTTTGCTCCATCTCAAGTTCATAAGTTTTCAATCTTCCAAAGATATCATCCAGAGACATCTCTTCAAGATCATGATTATCTCTTGTAGTGGTTACCTTCAAATCCCACTTTTCAGGAAGAGCAAGCAAAAATTTGAGATTTGAGTCTTCTAAGTCATATTCTTTATCCACTAGAGATAAGTCATTCAGCAGCTTGACAAACCTGTCATAAAGATCAGTCAATGATTCACCAGTTTTTGAATCAAAGTGTTCATACTCTTGAGTAAGTATGGTCCTTCTGTTCTTTTTGATGGCTTTGGTTCCTTGACATCTGATTTCCAAAGCATCCCATATCTCTTTTGCAGTCTTACATCCAATCACACTATTGGACATAGCATTGTCTAGAGCACAGTGCAACAAGTGTTTTACTTTTGCATCCTTGCTGATTGATGAGATGTCCTCAGGAGTGTAGTCCTTCTTTTCTTTGGGAATCATCTTCTGGGGCTCATCTCCAACTGCAACAGAGAGCTTTGTTTGCATATGTGGACCATCATAAATCCTATCCAGGTATTCTGGATCTGTGGACTCCAGAAACATAATCATCCTTACTTTCCAGACAGGATATTCAGATGCCCTGAGGACCGGAACCCTAAGTGACTCATATCTACTGTTTGAAGTTTGTGATTTTTCAGACATGATTGTGTGATTAAGATCTCACTGTAGGTATATCAATAGAGCTCGCTCTGATACCACTTGTTAGGCCGAATTAACTCACTATATGAATCAATATAGTGAACACAATCAATAACAAAATACTCAAACAAGAGATTTAACAAAGTAAACTCTTATTCATAAAACTCAGTAGGTTACAAATACTCTCTTAGTGATTTATAACTTATCACTAAGAGCTGCTGGGTAACAAGAATAAGATTCTCGATATTCTAACTCTTCTAGAGTAAACCCTAATCTGTGTTTATGTACACAGTTACATGATATCTACTGTTAGGTCCAGATACGATTGTAGAAGGGGGGGGTTGAATACAATCGTCACCAAATAATCGCGGCGGAATAATCTGATTGGAGTTAAACTTGTTAATCAGATTTTAATTAATTAATATAACAATGTTTTAAGTCGTTATATAATTAATAAGGTTCGTTTTAATGTCCACTAAAGTTCGTAGAATAAATTTGACAGGATGTATTCTAGTTTAGTGATTAAAACAACCGAGTGATCAAAGCACAGAAAACTGTGGATATAACGAATAGCAAGTTACAAACAACTTGAAAGTTTACAATGCAATGAACACTTGAGAAATGAAGAAGTGAAGCCATATTTATAGGCAAACCACTTAGATCTAGGTATGACATTGAAAGGAATGACTTTCTAGCTTAGGAATGACTTAAAACAACAAAGCCATGCCAAACAAGGGGAAGGAATGACATTTTAAGAGAAAGCCATACTGAAAAACTCGGTATGACTTAATCAGACTTGGCCACTAAGTCATTCGGTATGACTTTGAACACAAAAGTCATTCTGATTACTTCGGTATGACTTTTTCAAGTCATTTAAATGCAAGTCATACACACAACTGATAAAGCCTGCAGGAGGGACACGGTATGACATTCTAATGTCATACCAGATGAAGTCTGTTGAGAGCAAACGGTATGACTTATCAAGAGAAAGTCATACCGAATGATTTATTCACACAAACAGCCACGGTATGACATTGTAACACATCACTGAGAATGCTTGTTCAATTGAAACGGTATGACATTCTCTGAGAATGTCATACCGAGCCAATTAAGCATAAAATCAGTTTAAATAATGTATATAAATATTAGATAATCACCCACTTAATTATATTAATTATATATATTCATAAATTAAATTAATTCGAAGGTGAATCAATTTAATTAATAAATTATACAACCAATATGATTATTTTGATAAGTGAGATAATTAAATAAATACTTATATAAATGTATATCTTCATCAGCAGAGACTTCCGGCTTGATTAAACTTTGTAGATCTTTGTCTTGATTGAACGGCCACTTGTAGTTGATGCAGAATACTTAATTAGAGTAGCTGACACACAAATGTACTGTCTGGTTCATCTGTATCTAGCTGAATTAAATATTCTTTATCAAATAAACATTTGAGATGTGGCTTGTTCGTCGATTCTTTGTCTTCGTAGTTCTTCTTCATTAGTAACAATAGTATGGAATCTTCTGAATAAATAAAGTATTAAAACTTTATACCTTCTGGACTTCTGGACGTGCTACAAAAGATTATTTGTACACTGAGGCTTGAACATATTAATGAACTTCTTCCAGTGGTGTGCAGCAGCATCCTGAAATTCTTCAGACATATAATTTCAATAAATCACTTGACGTTCTTCGTACGGATTCCTTCAACAGTACTTGCTATTTACCTTGCTTTCTTATCAGAGTTGAGTTGGTACCTCTTTAATTACAAATAGGCTAAACATATGCCTTTCTTCTACTGATTGATTTATAATTATCTGCTTCCTAAAATAATCTAATCAGTAGCTATCCTTCTGCTGTCCTGATTTGCACAATCTCCCTTGATCTTTATCTTCCTTATTTATCTAGATCTGCCCCTGAAAATCAGCCGCCTGCAAGCTCTGATCTTCGCTAAACTCTGATCCAGTTGGCAGTCGTTAAACTCTGATTTCCAGTTAAACTCTGATATTTGGTTCTGCACACTAAACAAGTTAGATACCTGTGACATCATCAAATATGTAACATTAAAATTATACAAAATTTATATAAACATATTATTTTATGTATACATATACAAATACACACATTATATAATTATTGTATAATATATATATATATATATATATATATATAATATTTAATATCATATATATTTAATTTTGGATTCGGATATTATCGGATACGAATATGCCTATATCCGTATCCGTATCCGGAATTGCCGGATTCAGATGCGGATAATATCCACTTTGTCTCGGATACGGATAATATCCGCTTTATCTTAGATACGAATGCGGATTTTTCTGACGAATATCGGATTTTTCGGACTTTTTTGACAGCCCTAGTCACAAGGACAATCTGTGGAGAGAGTTGGTCTATTTTTCCCAAATTCTGTTTTTACTCATGGCCAGATGTACGTAGCTGTCAGCAGAGTTACATCACGCGAAGGACTCAAAATCTTCATTGACTCCAATTCTTGTGATCCAATAAGCATAACAGACAACATAGTTTACAAAGAAGTCTTCTATAACCTTCCTAAAGTTTAATCATTCTGAAACACATGACCAACTCTCCCTCATGCTCTCTGTGTTAGTTGAAAGAACAGTCTCCTATATATTTTTTTGGAAACTATATGAATTGTTTTGGTGATTATGCTTTTGATAAATTAGAAGTTGTAAAAAGCATATTTTTTGGTAATAAAATGGTGCATGTCTCCCTTCTTAGGTTTAAATTAATTCATTACATTTTATCAGGCATAAGAATTTTTATTCATTGCATTTAGTAAAGCCAGCTTATGAAGCTGTTCTTGGCCCTCATGAGTTGCCCAGTTTGGCTTTATTGAATAAGAGTTGTTCACTTTATATATAATTATACTATATTTTAATATAACATCCCTATTCTATTCTAATATGTGAATCTCAGATATTAGACCATAGTTAAAAAATCAAATCTCAGATGCTCTAAATGTAAAACTTTTTACTCTTGTGCATTGTAATTTGAAGATTATTATATTATACTTTCCTAGCCTTGACATTGTAACAGAGTTGTGCAGCTTTTTACAATGACTTAGTCAAACGATAGGAGGCAAATGGAAATACAGCTGTAATGAAAAAATTCCCACCACATATTATTGTTTGTAAGATCAGGCCTCTTTTGTATTTCTACTCACTCCCAAACCATTGAACACATCTGAAGAAGCTGCCATTAACACATCTGAATGGACATTACGTGTTAGAGCTCAAACTGTCTAGAAAAGTATCAACAGGCAAACCAATGAATTCAAGGGTTTAAATCTGATTTTTATGGATGATACGGTAACAGCTTGCAACCTCATTAAGTTTCTGATTTTTTTTGCCTCATAATGGACATGTCTGTTGGATAGGGTATGCTTTAATAAAGTCATGTTTATGTGTAGAATTCGAGGTTTCATGCATTTGTAAGTGCCAGGATAAGTTCTCTGTTTGATGAAACCCTCAAAGAAGGTAAAGTCTACAACTTATCAAATTTCCATGTCCGGAAGTATGGAGCAGATGATAGCAACATGGCTGTGAGATATGAAAAGCACATTCATTTTGCCAACCATACAGAACTCAATGAATTGGATGCTGATGTAACTACTATTGCTCCATATGCCTTTGATCAGTTTGATTTTCCTGATATAAACACTTTCTTAAATGATAATAGGTTCTTGATTGGTAATAAACTTTACTTTCTTACTTCAAGATTTGCATTCCACTACTCACAAATGTATAAGAACTAATTGCCTTATAAATTTCTTACCTTTCCATTGCAGATGTGGTTGGGGAGATAATAAACAAACATGTGAGTTGTGTGTACTCTAAAGAAGACAAATGCAGAACTCATATCAGATTTCAAATAACTGTAGACCTATGATTATCAGCTGCATTGTTTAATGCTTGCATATTATTTTGGCCTAAAATTCAAAAAAAACTTAATATAAGTAAGTAGTCAATGTCATTTTCTTTAATAAATTGGCTGAATAGTTTGAGAAAGCCTTGAAATAGATAGAAGATTCCTACATCTATGTCATCATATCAAGTGCTAAAGTGAATGAGCATGAAGGTCATTCATTACTTTGATCACTTGCTTGCATTATAACAACCATCTTCATTACTGTACATTTATAGCTCTTTAGTTACTTTACATTACACATAAATAAATTCTCTGTAGAATCATATGTTTATATGTTCTTTAGGGCTCCCTGTCTGAATAACTATCCCGCCACGCGCTTCTACCTAAATTTCGACCACTATAGTGTCAAACAGCTGAAGTCTGGGTATTGAGCACTACAACTGGCCTCAAAATTACAAATTAGGATACCATAAATTAGCAAAATATTGCATCTGATTGAACCACATTTGAATTTTAATGCAGAATGTCTGGAATTCCTAAGACTGAGGCTGTGGAAGAAGTGGCAGTTGAACAAATCTCCCCAATGCTTTCAGTTACAGATATCAAGAAATTAACATCTGAATATGCCAAGGTTTATAAAAACTTAAAACCAATAATCTTTTGTTGTAACGTGTACATGTGCATGAATACATTTACTAAAACTAACTAAATATCTATGTAGCGCAAAGTTTGTTGCCAAATAACTGTTAAGAAAGTCGATGTGCAAACAAACTGGTATGACAATGTTTGCACAACCTGTACCGCGGAAGTTCAAATTGTTCGAGGGAGGTTCAAGTGTGAGCAGTGTGTCCGTAAATTACCTTTTCCCGATAAAAGGTAATTTATGTTTTTTAACCCTGAAAAAAATTAACAAATTTTACTCCAACAACCACAGCTTATTTCATCTAAATTATGTATTGTGGTTAATCAATTAATGGAGCAGGTTTAGACTTGCAACAATATGCAATGATGAAACTGGAATTCTAGCAATTATCTTCTCTGATGACAAGATACAATGTATTCTAGAAAGGAATGCCTTTGTTAGGTCCTGAAACGATTGTAGAAGGGGGGGTTGAATACAATCGTCACTAAAAAATCGCGGCGGAATAATCTGATTTGAATTAAACTTGTTAATCAGATTTTAATTAATTAATATAACAATGTTTTAAGTCGTTATATAATTAATAAGGTTCGTTTTAATGTCCACTAAAGTTCGTAGAATAAATTCGACAGGATGTATTCTAGTTTAGTGATTAAAACAACCGAGTGATCAGATCACAGAAAACTGTGGATATAACAATTGCAAGTTACAAACAACTTGAAAGCTTTTACAATGCTTGAACAACTTTGAAATGAAGAAGTGAAGCCATATATATAGGCAAAACACTTGGAACTAGGTATGACATTGAAAGGAATGACTTAGTAGCTTAGGAATGACATTGCAAAGCAAAGCCATGCCAAAAGGAAGGAAAGAATGACATTTAAAAGGAATGTCATACTGCCATACACGGTATGACATTAATTCCTTGGCCTTCAAGGGTCAGTTGGCATGACTTAATCAATAGAAGTCATAGGACAACAGGCGGTATGACTTTTTAAGTCATGAAGCCTCAAACGGTATGACATTAGTGAATGTCATACGGATACACACGGTATGACTTCAACAATATCATACACAAAGACACGGTATGACTTTCTTAAGTCATACCAAACAGAGTCAGTTGACAGTACACGGTATGGCTTTCTTTCAGAAAGTCATACCGACTGATATATCATATTATAAGCATCAGAATGACTTATCAATGTCATGGCAAGGAATGTCATAAAGGGGAACACGGTATGACATTCATTGATAATGTCATACCGAGTCTTTTAGACATTAAAAACAGTTTAATTAATTATATAAATATTCAATAATTACTCACTTAATTATATTAATCATATAAATTCATAAATTAAATTAATTCGAAGGTGAATCAATTTAATAAATAAATTATACAACTAATTTAATTGTTTTGACAAGTGAAATAATTAAATAAATACTTATAAAATTATATTCCTTCAGCAGCAGGGACTCTAGGCTTTGTTGAACGTTGTAGATCATCGTTTTAATTGAACGGCCACTTATAGTTGATGCAGAACACTTAATCTGAGTAGCTGACACACAAATGTACTGTCTGGTTCATCTGTATCTAGCTGAATTAAATATTCTTTATCAAATAAACATTTGAGACGTGGCTTGTTCGTCGATTCTTTGTCTTCGTAGTTCTTCTTCATTAGTAACAATAGTATGGAATCTTCTGAATAAATAAAGTATTAAAACTTTATACCTTCTGGACTTCTGGACGTGCTACAAAAGATTATTTGTACACTGAGGCTTGAACATATTAATGAACTTCTTCCAGTGGTGTGCAGCAGCATCCTGAAATTCTTCAGACATATAATTTCAATAAATCACTTGACGTTCTTCGTACGGATTCCTTCAACAGTACTTGCTATTTACCTTGCTTTCTTATCAGAGTTGAGTTGGTACCTCTTTAATTACAAATAGGCTAAACATATGCCTTTCAATCTCCCCCTATTTGTTTGTTAACATAACATGCAAATTATCGAGAGGATAACTCAACTAACTGATAAGACAAAGGATTAAACATGAATTGTAAATAGCAAAAAGTTTCTGGTATTTCATAAAACATTCACCAGAATTCAAAAGATTACTTTAGATTACAAAAGGATGTTCTTACTGAACATATATTACAAATCCCTAATGAATCTAAAGATCAACTTCTCCTTCTTCGATATTAGAAGTGTGAAGGATAGGAGTTGACGGTTCTTCCCTGGTTGGCACTTCAGATGTAGTGGATTCACCACGCTTCTTTCGTTCCTTTGCCAGAGCCAGTTGATGTAGCACTTCTAATTCCACAGGGTCTTCGCGGAAGTCTGATGGCTGAGATTTTGTAACATTTTTCATCCTTCGAAAGTACTGAGCAACATTCTTTCGAGTGCAGTGAGCAAGAATCACATCATCAGCATCAGACTTAGCTTTAGAAGCAAAGCCCTTGGTTCTTAAAAGAGTGGAGGCAAGAGCAAGTTGTTTAGCTGGATACTTTGGCAAGGCTTCTTCGTTGAGATAGACAGTGCTGAAGATCTCTTTGTGAACGAACTTAACACAGTAAGGATTCCTAACAACCTGAGGACTGTTGAATACAGCTTGATCCAGCAGTTTGTCACGAAGGAGTTCATTCAGGTTGGAGCTTCGCCTAACCTTGTTTCGAAGCACCCAGAGCTCAGATACAGAGAATGATTTCAGAGATTCGACAGATAGTCTGAAAGAACCATTCCTCTGTGTATAGACAATTAGCTCCCATTCTTCTAGCAGATTGTTGACTCCCACAGTCAAATAATTTAATTCCAAAGCAAAGGCATGCATACAGACATCCTCGTCAGGGTTTACCTCTCTAAGATCATAGATCAGAGATAAGAACTTTTTGTCGTCGAAAGGCTCCCTTTGAGGTCCATTAAAGATTCTTCTTGCAATGTCCCAGCTTTTTCCTTCTTTTCTCCTTATATCAAGATTCTTCTGCTTGATTGCAGCATCATAGATTTTCTGTTTCTCGATCTTGATTTGTTCTTCTGTGATCAACTTGTCCTCTAGAAGTTTTTGGAAATCACGAAGCTTACGCTTCCTAGCTTCATTTTCAGCTTTGAACTTCCGGACATTCTCCTCATGTTCTAGGTCAACAGGTTCTTCATCCTGAAACAAATAACCCTCATCAAATTTACCTTCTTCTTCTTCTGCTTGACGATAGGTAGCATCGAAGATGTCATCATCATCCATATCCTGTGGATAGTCATCATAACTATCAGAATTGAATACATTGTCGGACTGATGTAACGGTTCTTTGCCTTTAGACTTATGAGTTTCTTTGTCAGGGGCAGATCCAGAAGTGGTATTTTCCTTGTTGCTTTGATTTGAGCTATTGCCTCTATCATCCCTGTCACCTTTGTCTTCTCTATTCTCCCCCTTAGTTGAGGGATCCTCTCCGGAGGGTTGATCATCAGACTTGTTGGAGTTTCTGAGGAGTTGATCTAACTTGCTGTCGATGGTCTCAAATTTGGACATGTAAAGCTCATGATTAGACCTCATTTCAACAGCTAACTCATGTATTTCCTCTTTAAGCTGATCCCTGTAAGAACTGGATGGCCTCTCCTCAGCTTTCTGTTCCAGGGTCACCAACTGTGCACCCTTGAGCTTCTCGTTCTCAGCAATCATTCTGGCAAGCTCAGCTCTTAGCTTTGCCATTTGTTCCTCAAACAGAGCAGGGTCAGTGTGTGCACTCACCTCACGTACACTCAAAGCTGTTTCACTAGCCTCACGTGCATGTGTATCGCTCGGTGTTTGCCTTACATCACTCTGTTCAGTCACTCTTCCTGCTGTACCTGTATATACTACCAATGTCCCCAGAGATGGGTTCAAAGGTAGTGGAGGAACAAATTGTCCTCCGGACGCCTGTGAGGGCAGATTAACTTGCACGCTGCCAAGTTCCGCCTGATCAGAAAAGAAAGTGTGATCAGCAAAGTTTTCATATATAATACATTGATTTTGAAAATCTGTGCACTCAGTAAACATAGTAACCTGTGTATCTGTTTGGGCTGGCACTAGCGTGAGTGCTAGCGCAGTGCTTGACTCTGTACAAGGTACCGCGGTCGGACGGTCAATTTCAATAGCCTCATCCTGTAGAGAGAATGGGTCCAGAGACTGTTTATATGCCATTTCAAAATCTGAGCCTTGTTGGGAAGGCAAAGATGAGGCTACAGTTGTCTCCAAGGCTTCCACCCTTTGCTTCTTTGAGGGAGACAGAGCTGTGGGTTGACTCATTAAACTACTCGAACTCCGTTTCCTTGCAACTTTACGAACAGGTTGCATTGAAGTGTTGATTGATGTGTTTGGAGAAACGAGAGTTTGTTGAATTGAATCATCAGCTAGGTTATGAACCTGTGTGTTGTCAGGTTCATTGCTGGTAGGCTGGAAAACAAAATCAAGGTCACAAACAAGATCACAACCAAAATCTGACGTATCAACATTAAAACTAGATGTTAAGTTAGAAAGTACCTGAGTTACCTGTAGGTCCTGACGGAAGGACTGCAGCTCCTGGTTGATAGGAGAGTCAGAGGGAAGGGGTTGTGAGGTAGATTGTGTTTGTGGTATGATTTGGGATTGTGTTTGGTATGGGAGAGGTTCAGATGAAGATGGTTGATGCTCAAAGAGATCATAATCCAAAGTTTGATCTTCAAATGAGGGGATAGATTGTTGTTGTTGATGGATAAGGGATTGATATGATGATTGGTTGGATGAATGGTGTGAAGATTGTGCTTCTTGGGATTGTTGAGGTGAATGCTGCTGTTGTTGTTGTTGTAGAAGTTGTTGTTGATGATGTTGTGCAGGTTGTTGAATCTGCAGGGGTTGAGGTTCTTGAGGTTGCTGCTGTTGTTGCTGAGGTTGCTGCTGAGGTTGAGGTGGAGGAGCCACTTGAAGTTGATACAACTGAAGAGGAGCATTGAACATTTGTAGCATGTAAGGAGTGGTGACAAGGGTAATAGCTGCAAATTTGTTCTTGTTATCCAACTGAGTCATAAGTTTGGTGCAGGCACGAGGAATTGGTGCCACAGGAGAGTTGGAGTAGTGTTCCTTCTCAGTGTCAGTCATTTTATCATTGAGAAATAACATGATAAAGCGAGGATAAAAGCATGCAACCTTCGCGTTCTGTTCAACAGATCTGTTCCTTAGCGGTCCCAACTTGGAAATAATGGCTTGCAGTATAAGCTTACCAAAGTTGATTGGACGATTATATACGATACTGAACCCAATCTTCTGAAGCAAAGAAGTTATGACATTAAAGTTCTTGCGAGTGGTCGGAGCAAACACTTTAGCCAAAGTGTCGAAGAAGAGGTCCCACTCAGGCTTCAGATTGCCTTTCAACATCCTAGGCAAATTGATCTCTCCCTGATATAAGATTGTCTCAAAGAATTGGGTAAGTTCAGCTTCAGTAGGGAGTTCAGCAAAATTCTCCCTCGGAAATCCAAGAATCCTATTCACATCATCAGTGTTAATGTGAATGGTACGTCCTCCATGTACTTCTCCAGACATTCGATAATTATCCAACAACGTAGTATTTAATGCTGAAGAGTAGAAATCCTGTATCGGTTGAATTTGGAGTTCTGCAGAAGCTGCAATAGCAGTGCTGACGAGCGACTGACTATTCTGAAAACGGACCCACGGCCTGAAACGAGCCAAACTAGCTTCTGGGTCGAAAAATCCATTCAAATTAGTCTCCTCGATAACAAAGCGACCGGCCATTTTTAAAATTAAAAATTGAATTAAGTGAGAATTTTTCAAATAAGATAATAATTTTCAAATTTCTCACAAATTTCAATTGATAATTAAATATAAATCAATTAATTAATTAATAATTCGAATTAATTGAGTAAATTCGAATTAAAACTTAATTAATCTAAAAATAGCCCAAACTAGCCTCCAAACAATGCCTTAACCTCCACTTAGTCCAAAAATCCCCAAATACACATTTAAAACCCTAAAATTCGAAATCCAAAATCAAGGGTTTCAAAAGCATTTGATTCAAACTTCCAAAAACTGATCAGAACAGGTAATCCACGGCAAGAGGGTCACAGAACCGGTACTAACTTGCACAAACTCGGTCTAACTCGCCCTAACTCAGTCGAACTCAGTGAACAGGGTTTCGAAAATTCAAAAATTCGGCAGCAATTCGATTAAAACCGTGATTAACCAAAGTAACCAGCAAGCTTTAAGCTTGATAAAACGTTACCAGCAAGTTTTATTGCAAAAACTTGAAAAAAAAATCCGATCAAGAACAGTGTCTGTGTGTGAGTAGCGGAGAAGATGAAGTGAAGATATGGCATGGGATTACAAACATAAGTCATACAGGGTTTCAGGGGTCGGTATGACATTTTAAGAAAATGTCATACCGAGCTCTTGTATAAGTCATACTCGAGCAAGCGGTATGGCTTTCAAAGGACAAGTCATACCGGGTTTAGCAGGTCGGTATGGCTTTTCCTTGAAATGTCATACCGAGATCTGAAAGATACAACAAGACTTCGGTATGACTTTTCTTAGAAAAGTCATGCCGCACTTAGGAAACATACAAGACACGCATAAAGCGGTATGACATTGGCTAAAAATGTCATACCGACTGACAAAACAGAATTTTAAAAGAAAAACAAATGAATATTATGATTTTTGATTATTTAAAAGCCATAAAACCTTTTGCACATTTAATCAAAAATCTAATACACATAATATATAAAATATTACACATATATTTTGTAAAATTCAACTTTAATTAAATATAAATACTTATGAATTTAACTTTAATTCATTAAAATGAATTAACTTAAAAACAAATATTTATGCTTAATTAATTTTGAAAAATACAAAATAAATACATATAATCATCTAAATGCGTGGAAAATATAACAGGGGAGTATGCAACACTTAGAAAATTATAGAGACAGATATGAACTTGCATAATCACACATAAAATTATCAGATAATTTACAAACAATTATATAAAATCTAATAAAATAGATATAATTACACAGAAAATTCACAAAAATATATAATAATATATAAAATACATATAAAATATATACAAAGAGAATCATGGCATATTTAACATCCCTAGCTCACAAACCAACTTAGAGAAAGTGGATTCATCAAGTGGTTTAGTGAAGATGTCTGCAATTTGATCAGCTGTGGGTACAAAATGTAACACCACAGTACCATTCATGACATGTTCTCGAATGAAATGATACCTGATATCTATGTGCTTGGTCCTGGAGTGTTGCACTAGATTGTTTGAAATGGCTATGGCACTGGTGTTGTCACAAAATATTGGAATTTTGTCGACAGAAATACCATAATCATTTAATTGGTTTCTGATCCAGAGAATCTGAGCACAGCAACTGCCAGCAGCTATGTACTCAGCTTCAGCAGTAGAAGTGGACACTGAGTGTTGCTTCTTGCTGTACCAGGAAACCAACCGACGTCCTAGAAATTGACAGCTTCCAGACGTACTCTTTCTATCAATCCTGCAACCTGCATAATCAGAATCTGTATAGCCGGTTAAGTCAAAACCAGTATTCTTAGGGTACCAAATACCTAAACCAGGTGTACCCTTAAGATATCTAAAGATCCTTTTGACGGCTATAAGATGTGATTCTTTAGGATCAGCCTGAAACCTAGCACACAGGCATGTTGCAAACATAATATCTGGTCTACTAGCAGTGAGATAGAGTAATGAGCCAATCATACCTCGATAGCTTGAGATATCAACCTTCTTACCAGATTTATCCTGGTCAATCTTAGTGGCAGTGGCCATGGGTGTCTTTGCCGGTGAACAGTCTTCTAGATTGTACTTTCTTAGAAGATCTCTGACATACTTTGACTAGCAAATAAAGATTCCATCTTCCTTTTGGCTTACTTGGAGACCAAGAAAGTAGGAAAGCTCACCCATCATACTCATTTCAGAATTACTCTGCATTAACTTAGCAAATCTCTTGCACAAGTTATCGTTAGTAGAACCAAATATAATATCATCAACATATATTTGAACAAATATCATATCATTATCATGCAATTTGTAAAAGAGAGTTTTGTCTATGACACCTCTAGTAAACTTATTTTCAATCAAAAATTCAGAGAGGGTGTCATACCATGTTCTTGGTGACTGCTTGAGTCCATAGACAGCTTTGAATAGGAAGTACACAAAATCAGCAAACTCTGGATTTTCAAAGCCAGGGGGCTGTTCCAGATATACTTCTTCTTCCAGCTTTCCATTCAGAAATGCACTTTTCACATCCATCTGGTAAACTTTGAAGTTGGAGTGTGCAGCAAATGCAAGAAATATTCTGATGGCTTCAAGACGAGCAACTGGAGCATAGGTTTCATCATAATCAATTACTTCTTCCTGACAATAACCTTTTGCAACCAGTCTGGCTTTGTTTCTCACAACAATGCCATCACCATCTAACTTGTTACGGAAGACCCATCTAGCTCCAATTGTAGATTTTCCTTTTGGTCTTGGAACCAGGGCCCAGACTTCTTGTCTCTCAAGTTGATTGAGTTCTTCTTGCATGGAAAGAACCCAATCAGGATCAGCAAGTGCTTCATCTATTTTCTTTGGTTCTAATTGTGAAAGAAAACCGGAGAATAGACATTCATTTGTCGTAGCACTTCTAGTCCTTACACCAACATCAGGATCACCAATAATCAGATCAAAGGGATGATCTCTGCTCCAAATTCTTTCCCTTGGAAGTTGTGTCCTTGATGATTCAGCAGTATTATCATTAGGCTGATGTGTATGACTAGTTGATCCACCGGCTCCCCCTGAGTTGTTGCCAGGATGACTTGATGATCCACCACTAGCATCAGTGGAATCTCCAGCATTGCCTGGATCATTATCATTGTTGTCATCACCTGTTGCAACCTCAGGTGGCACATCATCATCTGAGTCAGAATCTGGATAGTTGTCAAACTTCAGAGATTCAGATGGATCAGCAGATTGTAAACTTGGTAGTTTAGTGTCATCAAATGTTACATTGACACTAACTTTCACTGACAGAGTATCAATTACAAAAACTCTATAAGCATTATTTGTATAACCAACAAAAATTACTTCAGATGCCTTTGGCTCAAACTTGTTCAAGTTCTCTTCACCATCCTTGAAAACATAACACTTGGCTCCAAAGACATGAAGATGTTTGACATAAGGTTTCTTGTTGTTATACAGATGAAATGGAGTTTTCATATGATCCTTGTTGATCAAAGTTCTATTCTGGGTATAGCAGGCAGTAGACACAGCTTCAGCCCAAAAGTACAGTGGAAGCTTTGCTTCAGCAATCATAGTCCTTGCAGCTTCAATCAATGTACGATTCTTTCTTTCGACGACTCCATTCTGCTGAGGAGTCCTTGGAGCTGAATACTGCCTTCTAATTCCCTTTTCAGAGTAAAAGTTGATTAGAGTTTGATTCTTGAATTCTGTGCCATTGTCTGACCTTACAGCTTTGACTGGCACACCTTTATCCAATTCAACTAACTTTATATGATCAATCACTGTCAACGGGGTTTCATCCTTAGAAGCCAGGAAGTAAACCCAAGTAAATTTTGAGAAGTCATCCACAATAACCAAGGCATATCTTCCTCCATCAATAGATGCAACATTCACAGGACCAAACAAATTCATATGCAACAAATGAAGTGGATCTGTAATGGTATTGATGGTTTTGCCTTTGTGAGATGCTCTCTTCGCTTTTCCTTTCTGACAAGCTTCACAGAGATCATCAGTTGAGAATTCCTGGGAAGGCAAACCTCTCACTAGATCTCTCTTGACTAGAGAGTTCATGGTTTTGAAGTTGAGGTGTGATAGCTTCTTATGTCATAACCAACTATCTTCAGCAGATGCTTTGGCGTAGAAACAGTGAACTTCGTTTCCAGGTCCTGAAGACAAATCAGCTACGAATATATTGCCTTTCCTTATGCCACATAGTGAAGGACGCTTATCCTTGATATGTTTAATGATACATATCTCCTTTTCAAAATGAACATAATATCCTTTGTCACAGAATTGACTGACACTCAGGAGATTATGTTGAAGTCCTTCAACTATTGCAATATCTTCTATGATGATCCTTCCAATTTTGTACTTGCCATATCCCACAGTACGACCTTTGCTATTATCAGCAAAACTGACTGTAGGGCCAGCTCCTTCTCTTATGTCTTCCAACAGGGATTTATTGCCAGTCATGTGCATTGACGCTCCACTGTCAAGCACCCAGGTAACACGAACAATTCCACTGGCACCCTGCAAAAGACATACTGATTAAACCTTCTTTGGGACCCACACTTGATTGGGTCCAGCAAACTTAAAGAATTGATTTCTTTCAGGTAATACAACAGAGCCTCTTGGACTGATACTTGGTTCAGATTTGACTGAACTTACTTCCTTAACAACAGCCTTATAAACCTTGGTTTTAGGCTTTGGAACATAAGTCTCCTTCCTGACACGAGGAGGACTAGCAGTCTTTGATCTAGCATGCTTATTGTTTGTGTGTTGTCTAGGAGATGTGTTTTCATTTTTAGCATGCAAATTTCTAAAATAAGCAGACATCATATTGAAAGCACAAGTCATGCAATTATCAACACCACAACATTTATGATAAGCATCAAAAACAGGAGCAATAGGCATATCAGTCACAGCAGTAGGAACATCAATGGATTCTACTCTAACATTGTTAACAGATTTAAAGTTCTCAGTAGAATGACATCTATTGTTCTTGTTCTTACTATTCACAAAATTATTAGGCTTGTTGAATTTAGTTCTCTCAAAGTTGACACCTAAACCAGCTTTAGGCAACCTAACATTGCCTTTCACTTTGATAGGTTTCAGTGATGTCAGGATCTCATCTCTCTTTTCATTACTCTCTTTCATTTTAAGGTCTTCTTGTTTGAGTTCATATCTAATGACAACAGGAGTTTCTAACAGAGGTTCAGCTTCTGAGGATTTGAACAGGGGTTGAGGGGAATCTTTCAAAACAAAAGGAATTCCTCTCTCCTCAGCACTCTTCTTAAAGGGAGTAATGTTACTAGCCTTACCTACAGATTTGTTATAGTCAAAACCTATTCCAACAGTTCTTTTGATCTCTTGTTTATCATTAAGCTCTTTGACTATAGTGGAGGCATCCTTAAAGACTTTACATTTCACTTTCTCTTCATCTAGCTGAAGTCTTAAAGCAATCTCACCTTTCTCTAGAACTCTGACTTTAGCACATTGTAATCCTAAATCCATAGTCAGTTGTTCTATTTTAGGTTTTAATATGTTCATCTCATTCATTTTATAAGCATGAATATCTAAGACTAGTGTATCAATTTTAAGATTGGCAGCTTTCAACTTTTTAATAGCATCATCTCTTTCGAGTCCTAATTGCATAAAAAGTTTAGGGCATGTAGGATCTACCTGAAAGCTTCCAGCAGGAGGAGGTGAAGATGATCCAGCATTAGCCATAAGAGCAACATTCCCTATCTGCTCTTCTTCATCACGGTCTGTATCATCCCAGCTTTTCCCTTCTGCCAGATAAGACTTGCTTTTGTAATTCTGATTTCCAGAAGTACCCTGATGCTTTCTCACAAGTGCATCATACTTCTGCTTCAGCTCGTCGTAGGAATCTTTTCTTTTTCCTTGAACCTTGGGCTGTTTGCAGTCAGTTGCAAAGTGTCCTGGTTCACCACAGTTGAAGCATTTGAACTTGCTTCTATCCACCATCCCAGTCTTGTATCCTCCTTTGCTTGTAGAAGATGAGTAACCTCCTTTTTGAAACCTGTTAACTGTAGGTTTGTACTTGTAGGAGG
Source organism: Daucus carota subsp. sativus (assembly GCF_001625215.2). Lineage (NCBI taxonomy): Eukaryota > Viridiplantae > Streptophyta > Magnoliopsida > Apiales > Apiaceae > Daucus > Daucus carota. The sequence continues at coordinate 17,926,363 of NC_030385.2, read as the reverse complement.
GGTTCTTTCTGAATCTCATGTTTCCAAACTTCTTGGCAAACAGTGATAGAGATTGATCTTCTAATTGTTCTAACTCTTCCATTGTATAGAACTCTTCGTCACCACTAGAAGAAGCAGTCTGACCCATCTCAGGTACAACAAATTCCTGAGTGGTTTTAGAAGGAACAACAACATCCTTCTTCTCTTCCAGTACAGGTGACTCAACAACTAGAGCTCTCGAATGGTTCAGTGTTTTACCCCAGCCATATCTCTGTTTACTTTGAACTTGTTCAAGTTCATAAGTTTTCAAAACTCCGTAGAGTCTCTCCAGAGATATCTCATTCAGATCTCTACTTTCCCTGATGGCAGTGATTCTGTGTTCCAGATGTTCAGGAAGTGTTAAGAGAAATTTCATGTTGACCTCTTTCTTGTCGTAGAATTTCCCATTTAAATTTAGATTATTAATCAGATTATTAAGTCTGATAAACACTTCTGAAATCCCTTCTCCGGGATTGGAACCAAACTGTTCATACTGGATCCCAGATTTGCTTGGCGTTTGTACAATTAACAACAGCATTGTACATTACTGGATCTAGAGATTCCACCAAAATTAGTTGAAGAGCGTCATCTAAGTTCATCTGTTCACCCTCTTCATCTGTGTACTCATGAAGTTCTTTTGGAATGGTCTGATGAGGTATTAACACACCTTCTTCTTCGTGTGCTAATATGACTTTCATCGGAATAGAAACCCCTTTGTTTAATATCCCGATATATTTTCTGTTGGCTGTGCGGAGGAATAATAACATGTGCCTCTTCCATAGGCTAAAGTGTTCCTTGCTGAACGGTGGGATTTTGATGCTACTGATCTTTTGTGTACTCATGTTTAAGGATTTGAAGTGAATAGTGTTTGGATGAGATTTGGATTTTTGAAAGAAAAATATTTTAAATCAGAATTAATTTTTGAAATAAAATTAATTCGAATAAAAAGTATTTGGACGTTACAGAGTGTGTATAGGATCTGATACGGAAAATGGTATCAACCGCTCTGATACCAATTGTTAGGTCCTGAAACGATTGTAGAAGGGGGGGTTGAATACAATCGTCACTAAAAAATCGCGGCGGAATAATCTGATTTGAATTAAACTTGTTAATCAGATTTTAATTAATTGATATAACAATGTTTTAAGTCGTTATATAATTAATAAGGTTCGTTTTAATGTCCACTAAAGTTCGTAGAATAAATTCGACAGGATGTATTCTAGTTTAGTGATTAAAACAACCGAGTGATCAAAGCACAGAAAACTGTGGATATAACAATTGCAAGTTACAAACAACTTGAAAGCCTTTACAATGGTTGAACAACTTTGAAATGAAGAAGTGAAGCCATATATATAGGCAAAACACTTGGAACTAGGTATGACATTGAAAGGAATGACTTAGTAGCTTAGGAATGACATTACAAAGCAAAGCCATGCCAAAAGGAAGGAAAGAATGACATTTAAAAGGAATGTCATACTGCCATACACGGTATGACATTAATTCCTTGGCCTTCAAGGGTCAGTTGGCATGACTTAATCAATAGAAGTCATAGGACAACAGGCGGTATGACTTTTTAAGTCATGAAGCCTCAAACGGTATGACATTAGTGAATGTCATACGGATACACACGGTATGACTTCAACAATATCATACACAAAGACACGGTATGACTTTCTTAAGTCATACCAAACAGAGTCAGTTGACAGTACACGGTATGGCTTTCTTGTATGGCTTTCTTTCAGAAAGTCATACCGACTGATATATCATATTACAAGCATCAGAATGACTTATCAATGTCATGGCAAGGAATGTCATAAAGGGGAACACGGTATGACATTCATTGATAATGTCATACCGAGTCTTTTAGACATTAAAAACAGTTTAATTAATTATATAAATATTCAATAATTACTCACTCAATTATATTAATCATATAAATTCATAAATTAAATTAATTCGAAGGTGAATCAATTTAATAAATAAATTATACAACTAATTTAATTGTTTTGACAAGTGAAATAATTAAATAAATACTTATAAAATTATATTCCTTCAGCAGCAGGGACTCCAGGCTTTGTTGAACGTTGTAGATCATCGTTTTGATTGAACGGCCACTTATAGTTGATGGAGAACACTTAATCTGAGTAGCTGACACACAAATGTACTGTCTGGTTCATCTGTATCTAGCTGAATTAAATATTCTTTATCAAATAAACATTTGAGACGTGGCTTGTTCGTCGATTCTTTGTCTTCGTAGTTCTTCTTCATTAGTAACAATAGTATGGAATCTTCTGAATAAATAAAGTATTAAAACTTTATACCTTCTGGACTTCTGGACGTGCTACAAAAGATTATTTGTACACTGAGGCTTGAACATATTAATGAACTTCTTCCAGTGGTGTGCAGCAGCATCCTGAAATTCTTCAGACATATAATTTCAATAAATCACTTGACGTTCTTCGTACGGATTCCTTCAACAGTACTTGCTATTTACCTTGCTTTCTTATCAGAGTTGAGTTGGTACCTCTTTAATTACAAATAGGCTAAACATATGCCTTTCAGCCTTTGATATTGAGCAAGATGAAAATGAAGTAAGCTCTCTATAATACTAATTATGCCTTACAAGTTTTATTTATCAATTAATTTTTACATCATTAGAATAAAATGTCTGCTTCTAACAATGTAGTCTATGATAATATTCAAGGAGTCGGATGAATTAACATTCCCACCCTCTCTAAAAGCTTTTGAGAAGAAACAATTTGATGTGACATTACTACTAACCGAGCAGAATGTTAACAAAACATACAACATCTACACTGCAACAGAGCTAAATGATCTTGTTGAAATGTTGGGCAACCACAACCATCAAGAATTCAGTCTATTGCATCTGAGCCGATTAGGGAAACTATGGTATAGAGTCTACATTCTTATTCATCTTTTCTTCAAATTTTTTTAGGCACTTCTAAATAATTGATTTTAAATTACAAATACAGGAACTTGAGCGTACTACGGAAACTTTGAGTAGTCCTCCAACTGGGAAGTCTACAACCAAAGTAAAAACAAGGTCAACAGATGAGAATGCATCAGAGGTGATTTTGGAAACAATGGTATATAGTCGACATTCTTCAGAAGTTTTTGCTCAATTTTTGTTAGGCACTTTAAAATAATTACCCTTATATATACATGAACTTGAGCGTACTACAGAAACTTTGAGTAGTCCTCCAGCTGGGAAGTCTACAACCAAAGTTAGAACAAGGTCAACAGATGAAGATGCAACTGATTCCATGGATGAAAATATTCCTCTTGCCAAGTTTAAGATTGTCAAAACTGAGAAGGCAAACAAATTTGTTTTACGGCCAAAATTATACTATAAATTGTGTATGGGTTTATAATTCAAAGATATTTCTCATGCAGAAATGAATGGCACACTGCTCTTTGAATTATTTTGAGATGGACTCAACTCTTGCTCGACCTACTTTTTAATTTGACATTGAGACAGTTAAGATGTTTAATTGGCACATTGTTGCCTTCTTTTGGCAATATATGGAGATGTCTCCTTTAAACTTTTTTTTGAGAAGAGATGGCATGTTACCTTTTTCATGTATGACTTCTTTATGAATTAACTGCATTGCTTCAGGCCAGTGAATTTGATTTCTATTTTGTTATTTCTGCATTTTCTTAATTCATTTGGCAGCAAAGCTTTAGTGCATACTTCTATCCTTTTATATACTTCTCTACGTTCATATACCTGATTTTATGGTCAAATAGTAGTAGAACACACATACAGGCAAGTATAGAAACATTGATTTTATATAAGATAGTTTCGAGTAAATTGATGAAGCAATATAATATTAATGAGATTTCTTGAAATATGAGTTGGCCAGGAAGGATGTCTACTTTCAGTTGTAAGGCATCTTAGGTGCAATATATGGAAATGTCTGTATTAAAATTTATTTTAAACAGATATGCCATGTTCCCTATTTCGTGTATTACTGCTATACGAAATTACTGCATTGCTTCAGGTCAGTGAATATGTTGTTTATATTTTGAGCTCTCTGCGACACAGCTTTCAGCAAAGATGTATTCACCTGCGCATATTTAAATAGAAATCACTTTAAATTAAAGTTGGACAACTATAATAGTCGAGACCAACCTTTTACCCTGTCTTTATCAGCTTTAATTAATGTTTACATTTTGCATACACCATAAAAGGCAGCTCAGTTAGATTTTGTAAACAAAAAAAAGAGTATAAGCAAGTCCACACATTACAAAACACTCCAACATGTCAACCAAGAAGTATGATAGTTTTAAGGATCTGAGGAAAGGAAAATACGATTGGAAGGTTCTTGCAAGGGCACTGAACTCTTGGAAAGGTTACACCAAAACTAGGGAGGCTTTCAAAGGCTACAACATATTGCTTCTAGATCATAAGGTGAGCCTAATGCATTTCTTCATATTTTTTTCTCTTAAATAATGTCTCATAAAATCAGTGAAGCTTCTAATCAAAATAATCTGTCACAATTTCAGAGAGCTAGAATCCATGCTTCTGTGCCTGCAAAACTAGAAGAGGAAGTAGACAAATTGGTTGATCTCGGCAAAATCTACCTGATACAAAACTTTACTGTCAAAAACTACCAACCAGATGACAAATATAGGTGCCTTAGAAAGAATATTCAAATTCAGTTCGGGGGAGACTATAATTACTCAACTACAAGAAGAAGATATAAGTATTGAAAAGACTTGGTTTGACTTCTATGATCTTGCTTAACTAAAACCCCTGCCCACTCAAACTACCTACTTGACTGGTAAGTTGTAGAAACAATGTCATACAATTATCCGTTTCAAAACTTATTTATCATAAATTATTTGTAATGTCTTAGATGTAATAGGAGTAATGGAAAAACATGACCTCATCGGGAAATTGATGAATAGGCACAGGAAGGTCCAATCACAGATAAAATTTGGCATTACTGATGGCAAGTATGTACATCTTGCACAAACAAGGCTATCCAGTGTCCTTATTCCATCCAAAAAAATATTTATAACGAATAATCGACTATTACAGGACAACTGCCCACGTAACTCTATGGGATGATTTTGCTGAGCTTTTTGCTTCAATGCTGAAAATGGACCAAGAAGAATACAAAATCTTGATACTCGGTTGTGCTAGAATAACTAAATAGGGAGGTATTATGTTTGAGATATGTACTGTACATTCATACAACATTAGATTTTCCGGCAATTTTATGACAACCTCTTTAAACAGATGAGGCTGTAATTACACATGTCCATGCTACTACTTTCTATATTAACTACGACATCCCCTGTGTTCATCAGTTAAGAAAAAGGTTTAATGCTTCTAATTATAACATCCATTTTTATTAACAAGGGAAGAAATCATATAAGTTTCTAATATTTTTATTTATTCCCAGGATATCACACCCTAGCTTCAAAAAAGATAATATATTCAAGGGAAGGAACAGGTCTCCAATTGTCTATAAAGTGAAAGAAATAAAAGAACTCAGAGAACAATATAATGAGGTAAATTTCCCAACCATAGAAATCAAAAGATGTTGACTCAATCTATAACATGGTTGCCCATTTTGTAGACTGAACTGATATGCCAAGTGAAAATTACGGAGTTCGAACAAGTCAAAAACTAGTTCAAACCTTTCTGCACCTCATGTTATGGAGAGTGCACTGTAATTGGTAATTTGAAAACATGTAGCATATGCAACAAGAGTGTCCCTTATGCTGACAACAGGTACAAATTCTTAATTTCCCTACAATAATGACAAATGTCTTCGAAAACTAATTTCACACTTGGGGATGCAGATTTGAACTACATACTCTGGCAAGTGATGAAACTGGGCAGATGACAATAATTTTGGAAGACCGTGAAGTGAGAAGATTGATTGGAAAAACTGCACTAGATTTAATTGAAGAGGTATGTTCTGAAACTTCTTACACACATGTACATTCATTTGCATATAAAGGATCACTAACTGGAGAAGATGAATTTACAGGGAAACAAGGTGGAGATTTTCCCTATTATCTTAGACAACTTAAAGAACAAGTTTTACAGCATCAAACTACTAATCAAAGAAGCAAATACTAAGTATAAAGTCGATGCTTTCCTAGCAACAGATATCATTGAAGGAAGTTATACTGAAATCAAACAGGAGACAGAACGAAACTACCCTCAACCTATTCAGTCCTTGAAAACACATGTAATCAAAAGAACTCATATAATACTTACAGTTAAACTACTCTACTTATAAAAATATGCCTTACTAATTATTTATTTATTTCATTTGCAGCACTCAGAGTCAAGCTATCATCTGGATTCTGCCAACTAGATCTGATTCCACAAACTTCATGTAAAGGATATCTATGATTGATTCCTCTTATTTATTAGTAATTAGTCTACTTTATTATCTCAACTAAGACATCCCTGTTGTTCATTAGTTAAGATAAAATTTTAACTCTACTCTATTAATATGTCAGTTGTCTTTACCAATTAGAAGAAAACTCTAGCTGTGTTGTGTGGCTGAAAAAAACTAATTAAGGTTTTCTAACTTTCGCTGTAATATCTTATTATGCATACCCTTAATATAAGTTCGTGCAATCTACCTAAAGAGTGTAATAAAAACCAAAGCAAGGCAAATAACTATGTACTCAAAATGTTAATTCAAGAATCATAAATATCCAGAAGAATAAGGAGTATAAAACTAAAGGTGAAAACACCAAACCAAAATCAGTAGTAGATTAGAAATTAAAGACATATATTTCATCCATCTTACACGCGGTCTCATACCAAAATAAGCAAAAGGAAGACATGAACAAAAACTATTCAATCATAATATTAATCAACCAACCAAAATACTTTAGATCCAGATAAAAGAGATGAAACAATACTCTAACACCAATCTCCAAACAACAGTAGACTAAAGATGCACGGCAGCAAAAAGGCTTACTGATGGCAACCGAACTGCTAGGACAACACCTCTCCAACAAAGCCCAGAAAGAGGCACCCCTACTATACCCCTAAACTACAAGCTAGCGCGCAACGGCTTTTTAGCCGTTGTTGCTTGCTGCTTGCAGGCTCGAAAATATATCTTTCGCCTCCCCTACCTGTCTCCATTCTGATTGATTAGCTTCTTCCTTCGCGCAAGCGTTTGGTTCGCCCCATGTTATGGTCATATCTTAATAATCCATAAAAATAACTAGGGAAAATAGATTTTTTTGCCACTCAACTTACAGTGTTTTTAGAAACTTGCCACCCAACTAATTTGTTTTTGCTTTTACTCACTAATGTTAGGTTTGGATTTTTTTTAGCCACCAACTTAGGTTCGGATTTGATTACTAGCAGTATGATAATTTTTGTAGCATCATTTATACATAATGATAGTATATATGTAATATTTTGATAATTTGTCGTATGTTTATATCTTTATATATAACAATAATAATATAAAATGAGCCGATGAAAAATTAAACCAGGAAAAATCGTAATTAGAATTCTAAAAATTCAATAAATCATGAATATGAAATCAATGACTTCAAACAATTCACCCTCCCTGGTAAGATAAAGTGTAATTGAGTGATATGATGCATCATCTTTCGCTATTAAAGTTTCAATCGACTAGCTCTGTCTAAGATCTCTCTCCAATTTATCTTCAAAAATTTTAATAACTTTATCTTATTACAATTTTCAAGATAAATAAATAGAGAGGTTAACTTAATTTTTGATGATTGTCTTCTATAATGCATCATTTTATTATTATAACTCCCTCCGTCCCTCTCATTGGTTTACAGTTTTTTCTACTGCTTACTATGTATATTAAGACTCTTATAAAACATAGTCTCATAACTTATTTTTGTGTGTAAAAATTCAGAAGCTGAATTTTTATTCGGAAGAACAAAGTAAAATTATTTATGAAACTACATCTTATCACCCAAGGTAAACGACACTGGAGACATAAAAAGTACTATATATAAAGATACAGACATATAGCAAATCATCAAAATATTACATACTACCACTATATTTTAATAATGCTACACAGAATTAATGTAATGCTAATAATCAAATCCGAACCTAATTTCGGTGACAAAAAAAATGAGCCTAACATTAGTGAGTAAAATAAAAAAAATTATAATTGAGTGGTTAATTTCTAAATACGCAATAAGTTTAGTGACAAATAAAATTATCATAATGCTAGTAATCAAATCCGAACCTAAGTTGTTAGCTAAAAAAAAAATCCAAACCTAACATTAATGAGTAAAAGGAAAAAAGAAAAGGAAAAAAAAATTAGTTGGGTGGCAAGTTTCTAAAAACACAATATGTTGAGTGGCAAAAAAATCTATTTTCCCAAATAACTAACTCCTTAAATAAGCTTTAAAATGACTTAAACAGTTTTTTGTTGACTCAAAGATGCAAGCATCACCTACTTTAATTTTGGACTACTTGATTACTTCTATCCATCCATTGGCCAAATCTTTAATTATCAAAGCTTCCAAATGTCACCTGTTGAAAACAATAATATATTAGCATTCTAAATATGCAGGAGACAAGTGGTGCATAACAAAAAACACAACGGAAACAGAATAATACCTAACAACAAATTATGCACTGTCATTCCTCGTGACTTGAACAGCGAAGTGTGTACAAAAGTTATCTGCACACTCCAACACAACAGCAACGCCCAGCCGGAGGTTCAAATCATCCCTAAATTGGATCCAACCATCATGGATGGTTGTACGGCGAGATTTGCCACCCCGGGACCGCACCTGCAATTTCCACGCTTTATCCCATGAATAGATATTAATGTAGTTTTTTTTCTTCTAATAGGCAGTCACATTGTAGTGCTCAGTAAATATATCCTGGATGAACAGAGCAAAGAGTTCAGGACAAATTACCAAAATTCACCAAATCAGCACAATTAAAAGTATACAATAACAAATCAGCAATTTCCTATCTTACCACTCCATAAATATATCTGTACAAGTGATGAGGCTGGACAGTTATCTCAATACGAAAACGCACAACCGGGTTATGTGAGTTTAGACCTTCACAACAAAGTAAATAATATATTTAATTACTTCAGATTTGGAAAAAAAAAAAGAAAAATAAATTAACATATAAATTTTGTATACCACGTGACACTGGTGTGCCGGTAAACAAGTACTCGACAAAGTGGTCATCAAAAACTGAAACCATTGTGATGCCTAAGTCCTCATAATTGAACATAATTAAGTTAAAGCCACTAAAATTTTTCAGCCCCGCTATTGAGCAGAACTTGCTCAGCCCAGGAAATCTTTTAGTGTCATGATGGTAACCACCCTCAATTCTTTTCCCATTACTAAAAAAAAGTTCGGATAGCCTTTCAACATGGGAAATGTTCTCTTAAAGGACCTAGGAGGCTCCTACAAAATGAATTAATTCACATGCAACTTTCTAAACAAATTATATATTCTTTTAATTAATGGGTAATAGCTGCTTACAAATTCATCAAACAACGGCTCTTCATCCTTAACAAAGTTCACAAATTTCAAACCCCCTTTTTGAACATTGACTACCAGAATAAAAACTAAATCAATAACGTATACAGTTCCAACAGTAAAATAAACATATAAACAGCTGTTATAGTTAAGAGGTGAACAAGTACCATCTCGAGGACGCGTTTGCTGTAACTGGTGAGCCACCCGTGGGTACTCAATTTCCGAAAGGTCAGTCACAATCACATAAACATTGAAGTGAGAGGAGCCATCAAATACAAATACAAGCATTTGCCCTGGTTCCAATTCGAAATCCTCATACAAAGTTTATAGTCCAAATATAGTTCCTTCCTCTTTGTCGAACACAACTGGAATCTCATAGCCATTGCGAAATTTCAACAGGAAACAATCCTGAATATGGCTACCATATCTGCTCAGAATTTTTGAAGGCAATTTTTGAAAAAATACAAAAATGTTTAGTGGAACACCTAGAACTACTTAATAGAAAACAAGGGAACTAACCATTTCATCTGAGAACGTGTCCGCGTTTGTTATGAATCTGATGAATTTCTCAACAATAATACCCGATATTTCCATAGCCTTATATCAATTAAAACAGAAGACCTCATCTCACTTTCATGCAATCATTTTACAGGAAAATAATCTGAAGATAGGAAGAAGCGTATACCTTCAAGGATTTCTAATTAAAGATGCTTCAAAATGTAGATGATGAATGATTTTGTACACTTGAGCGAACACTGTGATATTACTTGGGCGCTTGAAGTATATTTGTGCTTTGTACTGAACAATAGGTGTTAATAGTGTCGTTACCCACATCTGTATCTACTACCTTTTTTTATAATCACATAAATTAGGTAGGGAGTTACTGGAAATGAATGCAGTTACATCTTTTTATTAGAACAGCTTACCACAAGATTTCAGTCTGCTACGGGTATGAGGAATTTATATCAAATCGTATATAAGACTAAGTTAAATATTTTGATTAAATTAATCATATTGCTTTCCTAAAATGTCTGTAAATTCAATTCGACCAAATTATAGACAAACAGAAATGTATTCAAAAAATGACTTTTTCAAATGGATTAAAAATTTAATTTTTATTCTGAAATCAACAAAAACAACAATTATACAAATATTGATTCCACACTTATAATTGGATTTACATTTTAAATTAAACATATATAAATAGTGATTACTCACTTATAATTTATTTTGAATTTATATATATTAATGAAAGACAAAAGTTGGTTGTTAATATCACGTTCACCGAATTATTTTTTCCAAAATCGAATAACATAAATTATCGTCGGTGGATAATTTAATTGGTATAGAAAAATAAATTTTGTGCAAAAAGGTTTGGAAAAATTTAATTTGTTTCAAAACAAAAACTTGAAATATTATTTTAATGATATTATAATATAAATAAAAATTTATTTTCAAAGCCCTTGTGTAGCGGGCATAAATACTAGTATATATAAATTCCTTTAACAAAACGATCGAAACCATGCAAATTCACTTTACAACTGAACAACAACAGTTAGTTCGGTCTCGGTTAGCAAAATCAACATTTTAACAATTCATGATCATCATCCCTAATAATAATGTAGTTGGTTAACTAGCTTCATTTCAATCTTCATTAAGAATGACATCATCATCGCCGCCACCACCAGGGCCACCAGCACCTTCGACACCAACATCATCATCATCCCCACCAATGTCATTCTCAGAGCTTTCACCATCGGTTACATCCTTATTTGCGTCTGCAATTGCCTGCAACAATTCATCATTTGTAATTATGTACCCCTACATAAAATACAAACACACAAATATATATCATTTACACCAATATATCAATTATAATTTATATAAACGATACACTACATTAGCTTAATTCACTATATGTGTGTGTGTGTGCGCGCGCGTGTGCGTGCGTGCATGTGTGTGTGTCTGTGTGTGTGTGTCGATCTATATGCACAATAAAGTAGAAATTACAATACTACGTATTGCACATAACATCACGTCAATGATAATACTTATGTAGACAGGAAACATATACATTGCACATATACGTATTGCCTTGAGAATGAACGGTCTTCCTTTTGCCTTTGTCTTTTTTTGGCGCCAGAGCCTATACAACCAGTGAATAATGAAACAACCACCGCAGATTTATAGCTAAACATGGCAATGTGCCCCAAAAAATACAATGACATACACGAACAACATACTTTCAACAGAAGTATACATGTACGCTTAAAAGTTTGATAAAACCTTAAATGCAACATTCAACAAGATAATTTTATTTATGAGATCGAGTATTTAGGACTCGTTAACATGTATATTAGTTAAAGCAAGCTTATATGTAATCTAAGAAGTAGATAACTATTTAGACAATATACGGAGTGTGGTGCTTGTATGTAAGATGCTTTTGATCAATTCTTTTAAGAAAATAATAGGCCATCTATCATCTTTCCGAAATATGAACATATTTCCTGGGCCTACTCAAAGTACTATATATCAAATCTAGTGTAAAAACTAATGTTTAATGGGAAAAGTGCATCCACCAACGGTATCTATCAATCATAATATACATGCTACTAAACCGAGGCATATAAAAACCAACTTAGGGGATTGGTAATTTCAATCCAAATTTCCAACGGGTTCCAACTATACAAGCTACAAATGCATATAAAATCATAATATACAAGCTACTAACTGAGGCATTTAAAACCAACTATGTTGACTCATTACGTGCACAAAACACACACAAATGCAGGCAGAGACCACAAATATACATAAAAAAACAAACACAAACACCAACACAAACACAAACATTATATATATATATAAAACATAAATACAATAAAAGCAAAATGCAAAACAGAGCAAAAATGTAATCAGAGCAAGATACAAAACAGAGTTACAATTGAGCAAAATTAAATCAAATATAAACATATGTAAACCAGATTAAGGCAAATTTGAACAAATTAGACCCAAAAAAATTATTCAAAACCGTAACACATATAGGCGACACCCGGAAAAGCACTTACAGAGATAGATAAGAGCATAGACCTTAACACATGCATAACGTATAAACCCTAGGATAAATCCTAAAACGAGCATATTAAGCATACGTACAGAGAGAGATACACGGATAGAGAGAGAGAGAGACGTGGAGATAGAGAGATAGGGTATTGAGAGTGGGAGAGAAACACTTACAGAGAGAGAGATTCGAGAGAAAGTGTTAAAAGAGACAGGGAGAAGCACGCAGAGACGAGACAGATTTTTGAGAGAGTTGGGGGAAATGAAACCGAGAAAGTTTAAGTGCATGAAAATAAAAGAAAACGACACCACATAAGTAAAAAACGTTGTCGTTTAGGCTGAGCGGGGGTTTTAACTTTTCGCGAAAACAAACAAGGGAAAGCGTGAATCGTGGCAAAAAAAAATCCCTCAACTCATAATCGAACCCGCCACCTCTGTGTGCTGAGGAGAATGGTCAACCACTAGAATAGCCACAACATTATGTTAAAATTGAAGGAACTTAAATATTTACCTACATTTATTTTACAAAATAAAACAAATAGAAAATCAATATTTCATTCAGTGGCGGATACACAAGGGGGATCAGGGGGCTTAAGCTCACCCCTAAGCCCATAGCAACTTCATATTTCAATATAAAATTTTTAGGTTTTAAAACTGAGCCCACCTAACAATTTCAGTCCATTCCTTTATATTTTTAGGCTCAATGTCAATTGCTAAATATTTTACTAAAAGGCCAAGAAATTCATTGGATTCAAGTGGTGGTAGTAGTCCCGCTCCTAGATTAAATGTATAAATAAACTCCAATTATACACTTGAGTTCAATCTAAATAATATTAAAAGTGATCCGGGAGAACAGAAACCAATTGAAGAATTTGATGTTGGGGTTAGAGATCGCGTTAGGAGAGAGTACATATCTAAAGGTCCTTGTCAACCAAGAGTACATAATTTTTCAAAAAGTCAATTTGGTGAATTAAAAAGGTGTTTTCAAGCGGACTGGTTTGGTTTACATTGTTGGTTGGAATATAGTGTATCCAAGGATGCCACTTATTGTGTTTGTTGCTTTCTTTTTAAGACAACAAATGCTAGTCATTTTGGGGATGATGTTTTTGTAAAGAATGGATTCTGAAATTGGAAGAGAGCCTTGGAAAAATTCAAAAGTCATGTTGGAGGGGTTTATAGTGTACATCATGATGATCAAACACTACTTGATGCCTTCAAAAATCAAAGACAAAGTGTATCACATGTAATGTCACGTCAAAGCCGTGAAATGGAAGTAGCTTACGCACTAGTTTCATGGCAACTTTGGATGTGACTTCTATTTTATTGCGACAAGGTTTATCTTTTCGTAGTCATGATGAGTCCTCGGTATCTAATAATAGAGGAAATTTTCTTGAGTTTCTTGATTGGTACAGTGCTTGAAATGAAGAGCTTGCAAAGGCTATCTCTAAAAACTCTTCTCGAAACAATCAAATGACTACTCTCTCCATTCAAAAACAAATGGCTAATGCTTGTGCTACAAAGACTACACTTGCAATCTTGAATGAAATTGGTGATAAACTATTCACTATTTCGGTGGATGAATCTCGTGATATCTCAGTAAAAGATCAAATGGCTGTTGTTATTCGATATGTTAACATTCATGGAGAAGTTATTGAGCGCTTTTTAGCTGCTGTTCATGTAGCTGATACTTCATCAAAATCTTTAAAAGATGCCATTGATGCCTTATTTCCGAAGTACAACTTATCTTTGTCTAGACGGAGAAGTCAAGGCTATGATGGGGCTTCAAATATGCAAAGACAATTTCATGGACTAAAATCTCTAATTTTACAAAGAAAATCCATTTGCTTGTATGTTCACTGTTTTGCTCATTGCTAAAACTAATCAAGTTGTTAGTGATTTCTTTAGTCTGTGAACATGAGTGGATCATCTTGTAAAAGGGTTGGCCAACTTCAATAGAGCCGTCACGATCGAATAATTGAACGCCTTGAAACCGGAGAAATTACAAGGGGAGAGTAAAAAAAATCAAGAAACAAGATTCGCAAGACCAGGTGACACTAGATGGGGATCACACTACATAACTTTGCTACGTTTACATTCAGTGTGGCCCTCGGTGATAGAAGTTCTTGAAAATGTGTTTGATGATGGAAATAACAGTGATACACAAGTTGTGTTTAAAACTTTGTTGATTAGAATGGAAAGTTATGACTTCATGTTTGTCCTTCACCTGATGAAGCAAATATTGGGGGTACACAAATGAATTGTCAAATTTGCTTCGATAAAAAGATCAAAATATTGTACACAAATATTGAGGTACACAAATGAATTAAGTTCCGTGGAGACTATATAAATTCAAAGACTTGAGAGATTTAATCACAATCATTCATTCCACACACATCCAACGATTACATTTATTTTTTAATATTTATTTTTAATTTAAATGTTGACTACAAACACAATTGATACACGCGTCAATTACATTTTATCGAGTGTTTTCGGAAATTAATAAAACTTCTCTCTCCTGCACATTTTTTTTCGCTCAGTTCAGCATCTGAGTTGTCTAATACAACTAAATTTTTAACAAATCTATGTTCAACATCATGTTTGTTTGTTCTTGTACTTCCAACTATAACAACAACTAAGTTTGTATATTTTTAATTTTATCTTTTTCGTATATATTGATTATGTTGGTTATTTCTGTATTAGCAAGAATTAGATGTTCCATGAAATGTAAATCATCACCTTTTTTGTTGTTCCGGCTTTATGTAATTTTTATTATTTATCTTGTAATTTTTTAAATTAGGTATCATATAAAAGGATTTTTTCATATTCACGTGGTTAAAAGGTCGTTATTTTAAATATGAGAAATGTGTCATTGATTTAGAATTATTTTTGGTTGAGTGAACATCTATGTTTTTTATCTATGCAATGTATGATATGTACAACATAATATCTTTAATTTTGTTATTATTTTAAGTTCTTTAATTTTGGTTTTTAAAATTCTAAACAATGTTTATGTGTTTTTTAGGCACTCATGTAACGTCAAATGTTGAAAGTTCGTACTCCGAACACTATAATTTTGACTTTGATAAAGATAATTTTGTTAAAGATAGTTCTGAATTTGAGGATGAGGAGTTGGAAAATGTAGATATTTCTAATAATCAAGATTCAAAAGAAGCCTTTTTGGAAGTGACTATGTGTCTGTTTAGGGTTGTGGTTGTCAACCACAACAGCAATTTTTTATCAAACAGTTTGTACAAAATTATTTGGTAAAATATAGAACAACTTTTTCCAACCATGCATTTTCTCTAAAACCTGATTTTGGAGAAAGTTGGTGTACCCCTGCTTTTCACAAAAGCCGCTGTTGCGCCCAGTTGTTATGGTACAATTATTTTCATATAACTGTTACACTTAAAACAAAATATCAAAACAATATCATGTGTATAAAATCTTTTTTTTAATTATAACTTAGATTATTGATAGGTGAATATCTTTAAAAAAACTAAAAGAAAAAACTCAAAATAAATTTTTAATATATATTCTGTTGTTTAAACGAATTTAAAGGTGATATTTTTTGGTTTCATTAAATTTGTTATATAATATACAATACACGAAGAAGAAAACTATATCTTTATATATATAATAAGTTTAAGTAGTATATTTTGGAAAATAGTATGTGTTTATATATAATTTTTAAATAAATATAAAAATTAGACGTTCTAAATTAAATAGAAATAATCTCTATTGCAAAAATGACATACGATAATTAAAGGTTTTGAATATCGTACAATAAATTGTTAGATTTTATTATTTGATAAGCATTTAAAATTACGTAATACTAAATAATTATTTATATTTATATTTGAATATAAAATATAAATGATGCGTTACTGTTGAACTTATTTTACAAAAGTTATATAGTTTTTCAAATAGAATACCATAGTTTTTATATTGAATCATAATTTTTAGTGGTTACTCCCATATAATTTTTATTCTAAATATGATTTTATAAAATATATATTATTACAAATTATATATATATATATATTAATAACATATATTTTTTTCTAAAAAAGCTCATTCATTATACAAAATAATGAGTTAAATTTTAAAGAAAGTATTGCAGCTCATGCTCTTCAAACAGGAAACAAGACAAAACTTACGGTACACAGTATTATAATAAACAACAATAACTTATCTTTTTATTAAGATAAGGTCAAGTGAGATGAATATTATCCCAATCAAATAACTCATAGTTTAATGATATAAAACGTGTAAATTATTTTAGGTTAATACAATAATTACACTACTCAATTTGTTTGAGTTTGACTTAATTTTTATCTTAATTAACTTTTTATTTTCTAATTTACACAAATATATTTGTTGTTCAACATTTGTCTACGAAATAATAAATAAAATATTTTTTTATTTATAATTGTAACTCTAAACAGCACTTTAACAAAAATTTACCAAACAGCTTGTTTTCAGCTTTTATTCAAACACATTTGGAATCAAGTTTACCAAACAGTCTCTGCTTTTCAAAACAACACTTTTTAAACAGAACTTTTACTCACCACAACAGCAATTTTCAACAGCAACCCCAAACAGACCCTATAGGCCGAATTAAACTGATGAAAATAAAAAACACATATAATTCAATTTTCTTAGGAGTTATCCATCAAACATTGGCAAAGAATTCGTCCTAACCTGCGCTTTCCAAATCATATTGTATATTGTCCACCTCCCTGTCATAAGGTCGTCTTTAAGTTGACAAGCATTATGTTAGGTCCGGATAGAGTGTAATTTAAGCTAGAAGGCGGGGGGGGGGGGGGGGGGGTTGAATAGCTTAATCACCAATTTAAAAATTGATGTGGTGTAATAAAATTTATCCCCCTTTTTAATAGCTTTTATCGAGAGTATATGCAGTTAATGTGTGCGGAAGCAATGTAAGAGTAATACGACACACGAGATTTTATCCTGGTTCGCGGTGGCTAACTCAACACTTGGAGTCCACTCACCCCTACTCCAGTCCCCGAGCTCCTCCCCGAACTCGAGATTTTCTCTACTATAAAGAAACTCCTTTACAGTAGGCGGAGAAACCTTTACAAATATATATCTTGGAGCGTAACTTCCCGTTACCTCCTCACTATAAATGTAAACTTACAAGACTCTTCTTGGAGCGTAACTCCCCGTCACCTCCTCAAAGTCGTTGTACTCCGGGTGTAGTCTTTGAACTTCTAAACTTTTGCGGGTCTTGGATCTTAGGTCTTGGGTCTTTCCTCTTCCTCACGGTGCAAAGACGACTAACTCCCCGTTAGCTTGTCTAGGACTTTGGTCTTAGAACGAAGATCACCTCACTTCACTTCACCTCACTGCAAAACTTAAAAAACAATATCTACGACAAATAACCTTAGTTTATAAAGAGGGTTTTGGACTAGATGCAACTAGGCCGATAGTGCGTATATATATATATGTTGATGATATATATATTCAAAGTATACTTTCCGAATGATTTAGAAAGATTTAAGTATACTTGATGTTTTACTCCAATACTAAAGATGAGTATATAGTTGGAGTAATAAAAGTCTTATAAGCTTTAGTCTCGCTTAAGACTTGTATAATACTTGTCTTTTTGACTAAGTATATATTACTTCGAATATACGTCTATTTTCGAAGTGTGGATTTAAGAGAGTCTTTTGATTTAGCTCTTTGGCTATGGACTCTTCTTAATACAACTCTTCTCTTGAAATAGTCTTGTCAGACTAGATATAATCGATTTAGTTCGGAGAGAGAGAGTGTAGTCTTTCTTTAACTTTAGCACAATATAATGAAATAGCCAAACTAGAATCCGCAATTATAACAACAATAAATAATAACAATAAAGTGCAGAAAGTAAATAGCGAAAAGTAAATGAGTTAGTTGGCTATGTTAGTGCTAAGTAAAGTTAGAGAGTTAAAGTAAGCTTTTTAGATTTTCTTCCCACGGAACAATACGATGATAGTTGGGAATATAATCAAGCTTAATAAAATTGATTTTGACCGTCGTCAATATTAATCTCGTTTTCGAGATTTATTACGAATCTTTAGTTCGTACGAAGATACAAATCGTAGTTCGTTTGTATCAAAATATATTTGAGTATATTCGAAGGATATAAACTTTGTTTATGTGTATAACTCAAATATAATGAATCTTAGTTCGTTTAAATATACACCAAATCTATAGTTTGTGTATATATATTAATATTTCGAATAACACGACTTTGTTAGTTCGTGTTTAATTAATTCGAAATAAGAAATCTCTTTTATAAGAGATATAAGATGAAGAGCTTTAAGATGAGTAGATCGAGAATAATAACGAGCTCTTGTATATATAATGGTCGGTTAAGACTCGGATCGAAACTAAAATAATAACCACTTACAAAAAACGATCGGAAAGTTCGCCGGAAAAATTCGCCGGAGGTTCGGCCGGATTTTGGCTTGGTGGCGGAACTTGGGCAGCCCTACGGGAGGCCTAAAGTAGTAGTGGTTGAGCTAGTTGGGTTGGGAGAGAGCTTGGTTGGTTGAACTAAGCTTATACAACTAAAACCTTGTATATATGAATATATATGTATAAGAAAAGAAGGTTTTAGAGAAGAAGTATTTGTAGAGAGTGTTTGTAGAGATGAAAGAGGGGATACTTCTAAAATTCCCAGCAACTAATTAGCTCTTTAGCTTGTGTAGAAAATGAATGGGGATGGGGTGGTATTTATAGGGAAAATTTGGGGTAATGGGTAGTGGAAGGTGATGTAAAGGATGATGTAAATGGGTAGGTGATGTAAGGGATGACTACATTGTTCTTGTCCACTAGCCTCGCAACTTTACAACCAACATGTGACACCTTATCTCAGCACTTATTGCTTGGAAGAGGATAAGGCACACACCCCAATGCAACCCAATTAACTATTAATTAACGATTAAGTATCGTTAATTAAAACTAGCTTATTTCTAAACATCTCCAATAAATCCAACAAAAAATATGAAAATTTTATAAATATTGGAAAATGGAAATCTGTGAAGTTTGGTAATTTTTGGTTAAAGTCTCCTAGGTCAAACGCTCAGTCAAATCTTCTCGGGTCAACCGTTCGGAAACACACCCCGACAAATATTCTCCAAAAATCATGAAACTTTTACCTAACATACATCACATCATAAAAATGACATCCCCAAAGTTTCAAGTCATTCTAGCAAGTGGAAGTATTTTATTTTGAATTAAAACGATAAAAACCGCTTTTCGGGTATGAATAAAATACGTAAATCCTTTTGACGATTTGTAAAACGTTTTTGGCTAGAATTTTGACTTGAGTAAATACTACAAATATATTTCCTTGAGAATAAAATAGTTTGGAGTTTATGGAAATATTTTTGAGCATTTAAATTAATTTCCTTCGATAAATAAGGAAATATGTGAAAACCGAGAAAATTAGTATTTGGTCAAAACGAGTAGACCCTTGACTAATTTTTGATACCAAAATACTTAGAATAATATGAGTCATGATAAATCATGGTTTTGACAATTTTAAAATGTATTCTAAGTATTAAAATATTTTTCTCCGAAAAATGAGTAATTTGAGAGACCTTGGAGAAAATATTTAATGAACCAAGAAAAATGGATATTAATATTTGACCGTCCAAATATTAATGTTTTGATAGAGTAAATCTTTCTTTTGGATAGAAAACAATATTTGGAATGAAAGATTTATTTTTGGATGATTAAAGATAATTTATCCCGTAAAATAGGAATTTGTAAATCAGGGAATAAATTACTTTAATTAAGAGATTTAAAAAATAATGTTACATGAGGGTTCTAAAGAATATCAAATCTTGATAATCCTTTTTCGATCTTCATGCGAGTTTAATTTTGCAATATGAAGATAGAGAAATATCGTAGAGTGGCGATATCCCTCAGCATGAATATTGCGTGAAAATATATTTCTTAAAAATAGGTATTTTGATCCGAAGAAATATAAAATGTGTTAGATATAATTGATGATTACTAATATTCTTAAAGTTTGTTTTAGAACAGGAATCATCAGAGTTTAAGCTAGAAGCTGATCAGAGTTTAGTAAAGTCTGACAGAGTTTGATAAAGTCTGATCAGAGTTTACATAGTCAAGACTCGTCAGAGTTTACACGTGGAAAGAGCTCAGAAGCGGATATACTTCAAGGAAGGATAGAAGCTGAGGAGTGATTTGCTGACTATGGAAACTAAACAGAAAACTGGAACAATCTTTGATTGATAGATTTATTAGCTGATTTATAGGATATCAATCAGAGATTGATTTTTTAACTGTGTCTATATAAACACAGATTAGGGTTACTCTATATGAGTTGAGTTATCGAGTTTATTGTTAAGAACCCTAGCAGCTCTTAGTGATACAATATAAATCACTGAGAGAGTTTTTGTAACTATTAAAGCTTTGTGAATATAAGAGTTTATTGCTTTCAATCTCTTATATTGTCATACTGTGTTACAGATTGTGATCACTATATCATATTATATAGTGAGTTTAAAGGACCTAACAAGTGGTATCAGAGCCAGCCCTGTTAAGATTACTACAGTGAGATCTTAAACACAATCATGTCTGAAAAATCACAAGCTTCATCCTTTAGAGTTCCAATCCTTAAGGCATCTGAATATCCAGTCTGGAAAGAAAGAATGATCATATTCTTAGACTCTGTTGATCCAGAATACCTTGACAGGATCTTTGATGGACCACATATGCCCACCAAGCTCTCTGTTGGGATTGCAGATGAACCTCAAAAGATGGTTCCAAAAGAAAAGAAAGATTATACTCCAGAAGACATCTCATCTATCAGTAAAGATGCAAAGGTGAAGCATCTGTTGCATAGTGCCCTTGATAATGCAATGTCTAATAGGGTGATTGGGTGCAAAACTGCTAAACAAATCTGGGATGCTCTGGAAACCAGATGTCAAGGAACTCAGGCCATTAAGAAAAACAGAAAAACAATCCTTACACAGGAGTATGAACACTTTGACTCAAAATCTGGTGAGTCCCTGACAGATCTGTATGACAGATTTGTCAAACTGTTAAATGACTTATCTCTGGTGAACAAGGAATATGATCTTGAAGACTCAAACCTCAAATTCCTTCTAGCTCTTCCTGAAAAATGGGATTTGAAAGTCACTACAATAAGAGACAATCTTGATCTTGGAGAAATGTCTCTTGATGATGTTTATGGAAGGCTGAAGACTCATGAACTTGAAATGGAGCAAAGGAGCAAACGACATGGAGGAAAATCAAAGTCTGTTGCTCTGAAAGTTCAAGAGAAAACTGCTAAGAGCAAGGGAAAAGCTCGTGTCACAAAGTCTGACATTGAATCATCAAACTCTGATGACTCAAACTCTGATGTTCCCTCAGACTCTGAAGAAAGTGATGATGAGATGATGCAGTTAGCAGCATTGATGGTGAAAAGCTTCAAGAAGTTGGCCTACAAAAAGTTCAACAAAGGCAAAAGTTTTTCAAGAAAAGACAGAAACTCTGACATAGTTTATGACAAGAAGAACCTTAAGAAGAATGAGGGCAAAGAAGGGAAAGCTGGAAAAGCTGACAAGTATACTTGTTTCAACTGTGGTGAAAAGGGACACTTTGCATCTGAATGCAAGAAAGCCAAGAAGGAAAAAGAAAAAGCCTTTATCACCAAGAAAGGAAACTGGACAGATACATCTGATTCAGAAGAAGAAGTCAATTATGCTCTGATGGCAAACACTGACAACAACTCTGAATCTCCTGCTAAGGTACCTCATTCTACTCTTGTCTTTGATACTGAAGATATAACTGAGTTAAGATTGTTTCTGAAAACTTTACATATCAGCTTTAGAGATCAGACTTTAGAAAATGAAAGATTAAAATCTGAAACTCTGAGTGTAAAGAAAAGGAATGATTTTCTAGAAAAAGAATTAGTTCAGATGTTGGAAGTTCAAAAAGAAAGAGATGATGCTGTCATTGTCAAAGATGAATTATCAAAGAGGTATGCATCTCTTCAATCAGAACTTGCTAAGGAAAGGGAGATCATTAAGACATGGACTAATTCAGGCAAAACCACTCAGGATATCTTAGGTAGTGGAAACTGGAAGAAGGGACTAGGTTACACTGATAACTCTGAAGCTGAGTCATCAAAAACAGAGTTTGTTAAAACTCAAAAACCTAAGGTTAAACCTGTCAAATTTGTTATTGAATCCTCTAAGTCTAAACAGAGTAGACCAAAATCAGAGATTAACAAAAATTTAAAATCTGATAAGCCCAAACAGGTTAACATAGGACTGATGACTCAGAAACAGCTTAAACATAAGCTTAAAGAGGTAAAGTCTGATGACAAAAACAAGGAGCCTAGGAAAAACAGAAATGGCAAGATTGGTATAGACAAGAGTAATAACTACATGCCTGTTCCAAATGCACTTAGGAAGACATGCCATAACTGTGGTAATACTAATCATCTTGCTAATTTTTGCAGGAAGAACAAGGACATTAACTCTTTACCTACAAAGTCTGGAGTTAGAAAAAGTAGTATTAGATATAAACCACAAGATCCATGTTTTCATTGTGGTAGTTTATGGCATTCTATTTATACTTGCAAAGAATATCATAGTTTGTATTATGATTATTATCAATTGAAACCTTCTTTAAAGGTTAATAAAAACTCTGCAAGTACAAACTCTGTTTCTAGCACAAACTCTGTTGCAAAGTCTGTTAGCTCAAACTCTGATAATAATACCGCTGCAAAAGCTAACAAACTTGATAAGGCCAAGGGATCCAAGCAAGTCTGGGTCCTTAAAACTAACAATTAGTGGTCTTTGTGATTGCAGGGCAATAGGAAGAACATTCTAGTCTTGGACAGTGGATGTTCAGGACACATGACTGGAAATAAAGCCCTGCTATCAGAGTTTGTGGAGAAGGCTGGCCCAAGTGTTTCTTATGGAGATGGCAACATAGGAAGGACTCTGGGATATGGCAACATCAATCTTGGAAATGTCATCATATCAAATGTAGCTCTTGTTCAAGGGCTGAAACACAATTTACTCTCTGTCAGTCAGATCTGTGACAGAGGATATCATGTTGATTTCTATGAAGAACACAGTGAGATAGTAAGCAAGTCAACAGGCAAAGTGGCAGTAACTGCTCACAGACATGGGAATATTTATGAAATCCACTTGCCTACAAACTCGGAAGGAAAAGCAATTTGCTTGTCTACAAGGATCTCTGCAGAAGAAAGTTGGAAATGGCATAAGAAGCTCTCACACCTGAATTTCAACTCCATAAATGAGCTTATAAAGAAAAAGCTTGTGAGAGGACTCCCTGAATCACTACTCACATCTGATGGATTATGTGATTCATGTCAAAAAGCCAAGCAGAGAAAGACATCTTTCAAGAGTAAAACTGAATTCTCAATAAACAAACCATATCATCTTCTACATGTTGATCTATTTGGACCAGTCAATGTACCATCCATTGCAAGGAAGAAATATGCTCTTGTCATTGTTGACGAGTATACCAGATACACTTGGGTATATTTTCTTCACTCTAAAGATGAAACAGCCTTGCATCTGATGGATCATGTGAAACAACTGGATCATGGATCTGAAGACAAAGTGAAGATCATTAGAAGTGATAATGGAACTGAGTTCAGAAATTCAACAATGGAAGAGTTCTGCAAAGAAAGAGGTGTAGTGCAACAATTCTTTGCACCTGGTACACCACAGCAAAATGGTGTAGTTGAAAGGAAAAACAGGACTCTTATAGAAGCTGCCAGAACTATGCTTGATGAGGCTAAATTGCCTACTTATTTCTGGCAGAAGCTGTTCAAACAGCTTATTTCACTCAAAATGCAACCTTGATTAATAAGCATGACAAGACCCCATATGAGATGGTGAAGAAAAAGAAGCCAAATCTGAAGTACTTTCACATATTTGGGTGCAAATGCTTTGTATTGAAGACTCATCCAGAACAGCTTACCAAGTTTGATCTAAAAGCTGATGAAGGTATTTTTGTAGGTTATCCTCTGATAACAAAGGCCTTCAGAGTCTATAATCTGAGAACCAAGGTGATCATGGAATCCATACATGTGTCATTTGATGACAAAAGAATTATTGGCTTAGCAGATATGGATGATCATGAAGAACTGCATTTTGAAAATGAAGAGATATTCTCTGATTCAACAAACTCTGATGAACAGTCAAACTCTGACTGTAAACAAAATACAGCAAACTCTGGTGAAAATTTACAAGTTCATGATATTGAAGCAATTGCTGAGGGGGAGCGTCAGAATGTTTCTGATTCTACCCAAGACTCATCAGAGAATGCTGACTCAAACTCATCAGAGAATACTGATTCAAACTCTGATAGCACAAATTTAGGGGGAGCTACAGAGAACAATCAATAGAATCAGGAGAGCATGGATCAAGGGGGAGGATCTAATGATGAAAATGGTCAACTTCCACATGCTAGGAAGTGGACAAAATCTCACACACCTGATCTAATAATAGGCAATCCAGAAGCAGGTGTGCAAACAAGGACAGCTACAGCAAATGAGTGTTTACATCATTACTTTCTGTCTCAAACAGAACCTAAAAAGGTGGAGGAAGCTCTTCAAGATGCTGACGGGATTCAAGCAATGCAAGAGGAGCTAAATGAGTTTGAGAGAAACAAAGTATGGACCCTAGTACCAAGACCTAAAGACAGATCCATAGTTGGTGCAAAATGGGTATTCAGAAACAAAACTAACAGTGAAGGTGTCATCACAAGGAATAAAGCAAGGCTTGTGGCAAAAGGGTATTCACAACAGGAAGGTATTGATTATGATGAAACATTTGCTCCAGTTGCAAGATTGGAGGCAATCAGAATCTTTCTGGCCTATGCTGCTCACAAGAAATTCAAAGTATTTCAGATGGATGTCAAGAGTGCTTTTCTAAATGGGAAACTGGATGAAGAGGTATATGTTGAACAACCTCCAGGATTTGTGGATCCAAAACATCCAGATTACGTCTACAGGTTGGACAAAGCACTTTATGGACTAAAGCAGGCTCCAAGGCATGGTATGAAACTCTGGCTCAATTTCTTCTTGAAAGTGGATTTACTAGAGGTACCATAGATAAAACCTTGTTTTATTTGAATCATGGTAATGATCTGCTTTTAGTTCAAATCTATGTTGATGACATCATTTTTGGCTCCACTAATGCTAAACTCTGTCAAAGATTTGCCAAGCTCATGCAGTCCAGGTACCAAATGAGCATGATGGGGGAACTCAGCTATTTTCTGGGTTTACAAGTTAAACAGACTGAAGATGGGATCTTTATAAATCAAGCCAAGTATACCAGAAATCTTTTGAAGAAATTTGGTATGCAAGACAGTTCAGCTGCAACTACTCCTATGGCAACAGCAACCAAACTAGACAAAGACACTGGTGCATCAGTGGATATCACAAACTATAGAGGAATGATTGGATCTTTGCTTTATCTGACTGCCAGTAGACCAGACATTATGTATGCAACATGTCTATGTGCAAGATTTCAGGCAGATCCAAGAGAACCTCATCTGATTGCAGTAAAAAGGATATTCAGATATCTCAAGGGAACCACATCATTGGGATTATGGTATCCTAGAGAATCAGATTTTAGTCTAATTGGATACTCTGATGCAGATTTTGCAGGTTGCAAAATTGACAGGAAAAGCACAAGTGGGAGTTGCCAATTTCTGGGTGAAAGACTTGTTTCTTGGTATAGCAAGAAACAAAAGTCAATCTCAACATCAACAGCAGAATCAGAGTATATAGCTGCAGGCAGCTGCTGTGCTCAAATTCTTTGGATGAAGAATCAACTGTTGGACTATGGGTTATCCTTTTCTAAAATTCCTATTTATTGTGATAACCAAAGTGCTATTGCTATGACAGGAAACCCAGTTCAACATTCTCTGACAAAGCACATCAGCATAAGATACCATTTTATAAGGGAGCATGTGGAGGAAGGAACCATTGAACTTCACTTTGTTCCTACTGAACAGCAGCTAGCAGACATATTCACCAAACCACTCAGTGAAGCAACCTTTACTAGGCTGGTGAATGAGCTAGGAATGATATCAGGAACTGAGTAAACATACTGGTCAGATCTTTCAAATTTCAATTGTCAAATTACCATATGTATTGCTCACAAATTTGTCTTGACATACTCTGATTGTTAAAATCTGATGACATTCTCTGATGATATACTCTGTGTGCTATACTCTGATGATATTCTCTGATCGTCATTCTCTGACGATATTCTCTGATGTTTGTAAACTCTGAATCTTGATTAATAATCTCATTTTTTTTTCTGAGAAAACAAACCTGTGAAGATACTATGGAGCATGATATGAATTAGTAATCATGAATCTCAGTTCAGTTCTTTAATCTTGATCTCAATTTTGTGCTATTACCTTACACTATATGCATGTTGATATCATTGAGACTCTATTACTTCACATATCTTAATTATAAGTGAGACTGGCTAATTTGCATTTTCTCTCAGAAAATTAGACAAGTAATTACAAACTCTGATGCTATATAAATACCCCTGCAAAATAAGCATAGTACTCCTTTGAGATCTTAGATGTCTATATGACAGTGACTGGAAAGACCCAAACACTTACTGGTATTAAGTAATTGCCAAGATTTTATAATCTATGGTGACCAGTCACAATCTATGATTACTGGAGAAATACTGTGGCAAAATAATATTTAAAGGCACTACACCATAGATGCACTTACGCAACGCCAAAAACAAGTTGCAGAAAGCCAAAAAATTGTTGCCGTAACCCTGAAAAGGGAAACAGCAACACTTTTTCGGTGTTGCCTTCAGCACCGCTGCCGTAGTGACATGTAGCAACACTTTTGCAACACTAGGATTATAGTTGCAATACTCACTCACGGCATCAGTTTGTTACACCTATAGCAACATTCAATAGTGTTGCAATAGAGTCTAAAATTATGTGAAATATGGGCCCACCAGTGAGCCCCATTGGTGGGCCCCATTGGTGGACCCCACTGATTGGTCCATTGGATTTCTTTTAGTATGCTTGTGGGACCATATTTATGACAACATTTTTGTTGAAACACTTTATGAACTCTTAGAACATATTTTAAGCAAATGGTTGCAACATTATATATCACTACTGCAACACTTTTATAGTTAAATTTTGACATGACCTTTATGCAAAATGCACTTCCCAAATAAAATAACTTGATATTATAATTTCATCAATACCAAATCATCCCATCAAATACACACAAACCAATCATCCAACCAAAAACATATACTACTTCAAAGTCTAATACTATAGTTAAATAGTTAACTTCGACAAATTGCTCCACATTTTTTTCCATGATTTGTATTGCAACCTCCGGTGTAAACACCACCAGTCGAGCCAACCTGAAAAAAAGAATTTTAAAAAAATATATCATATATTTGCATACTAAATGTACTAGCTAGCTAGTTTATACATACATGTTAGAATCAAACCCTTCTAGAATAATAATGATATAATCAAAACTTCACACATCCAGCAGCCAGATATTACCAAGGGACAAATTTTCAGAAATTATGGGTGTTGGAATTCAGTTTGCAGATAACATCAGCTAATATATTATATGTACTATATATATCATACATATAACAGGAAGCTGGTAGTAGTTGTATGAAATAAAAAAAAAAGTTGCTAAGAAAAAAAATAGAGCTGAAGCTCTCTGCATAGAACAAGGGTGGAAGTAGCCTCTTGTGTGTACTAGTAAGCCGTAGAACAACACACTGGAGTGTAGTAGGCTGAAAGAAAAGAATAGAAAAAAGAGCATAAGCTCTGTGTCCTGTCTTATGTATGTGAAAAAGACTGAAGCCTAGTGTGTGTAACAAAATTGTAGCTGCGTGTTACATTAATATACAAGTTGTGTGTTTGCATATTAATGTTTTTCAAATTTTTGGGTGTAAGGCTCATACACGTTTCCAACAATACATGAAAACAACTGCAGAGAGCAAGAGATATATATTGGCTTACATCTTCTGTGAATGAAACTTGTGACAGTCTTGCTTGATTCGGAAAATCTGAGGAAACACATAAGTATAAGATCCATACATTGTGTGTGCCACAATGAATAAGTGAGGATATAATTATGGAAGAAAATGTACCAAGACAGGCCTGGATTCATCATCGTAGCCGGAAACATAAGCCACACCATCAGCAATCTCAGCAGAGAACTCATCAGCTATCAAATTCTCTGCATTTACAAGCATCACAATGATTTCATAATCTATATCTCTGACTTAAGAAAAGAGAGGGAGAGAACAAACAACAGAGTACATACACATACAGAGTACATACACATACATTATCTCAAGTTCTACACATACAAAATCTCAATCCCTGCAAATAGATGTAAATGAAAAGGTTAAAATTAAGAGTAATACCTGATAATATCGCTAATTGAGCTCGATTTAAGAATACCCAATTGACTGCACCCCAATCAGACCCCTAATTGAAGAAACGAGCTTCAGCTTGAACCCTAATCTCCACAGAGAGAGAGAGAGAGAGAGAGAGAGAGAGAGAGAGAGAGAGAGAGAGAGAGAACAAACTACAGAGTACATACACATACATCATCTCAATTTCTGCACATACAAAATCTCAATCCCTGCAAATAGATACAAATGAAGAGGTTAAAATTAAAAGTAATACCTGATAATATCCCTAATTGAGCTCGATTTGATAATCCCCAATTGATTGCACCCCACTCAGACCCCTAATTGAAGAAACGAGCTTCAACTTGAACCCTAATCTCCAGCTTCAGCTTGAACCCTAATCTCTAGCTGCGTCGCCGAGGTGTGAGGTGTGTGTTTGTGTTAGAGACAGTGTGTAAAGTGAATATGTATCAGTGGGTATGTTCAATTATTTCATCCACATAAACGCGGCAAATTGTCCCGCTTCTCACACCCCAAAAGCAATCGGTCTCCCTTCTTTCACACACCTTTTTTTCAGTTTTTTAATTTTTAATTTTTATTTATATTTTAATTAATTTGTTTATTCAAAACACACCATTTACACATATTTTATAATTGACAATATTTTGACTAAAATTTACACATATTTTATAATTGAAAAAAAAATTATAACATTAAAAAGTACATCTAGTATATTTTAAAATATAATTGTTTTTCTAAAATAATAAATAACTAATTTTTAATATTTTGTCAAAGATTTAGTCAATTTGACTTCTTGAAAACCAAAACGGACATGTAATTTGGGACTGAGGGAATATATTTTAATATAATGATAAATTAATATTTTTAAATAATAAAATATATTAGTTTAATTTTGTGTGAAATAGTATTTTTAAAATTTTATTTAATTAATTTTCATTTTAATTTTATTAGCATGACATATTTTAAAATTATTTAAATAACTAAATTTTATTCACCTTACCACTGACTTTGCGTTAAAATGTTTATTTATATATCTTTTTGGACTTTGTTTTATTTTATGATCACTAATTGTTCACTTTAAAATTTTTAATTAAAATACATTTAGTTAGCATATTGAGGCCACACATTTTAGTGTTGCAATGTTCAACGTTTCTTAGACTAGGAGAACACCATGTATACATATTCAGCAACATCAAAAGACCAGTGTTGCAGTAGATAAAATTTTTGGAGCTATTACAACATTTTTCAGTGCATCACACAATTTTGACGTTGCGTAAGTGCATCTATGGTGTAGTGAGGTCGTGATTCATTTACACTGAAAAGCGTCCTCTGAAAAAAAAAAAAAAAAAAAGGGGGGGGGGGGTTGGTTTATTTTTCTCCATCAGAGTATATCTTTTGTCTATGTCTTGAGAGTTTAAATAAATTATTCTTGTCTACCTTATAATTACGAAATTGTGAAATTCTCTAGTCTCTGATTTAATATGTTAAATCACACACAT
The DNA here is from genome assembly GCF_001625215.2 of Daucus carota subsp. sativus. NCBI lineage: Eukaryota > Viridiplantae > Streptophyta > Magnoliopsida > Apiales > Apiaceae > Daucus > Daucus carota. The sequence goes on along the minus strand of NC_030385.2, from coordinate 17,895,795 downwards.
TCTTTCACAAGCACATTATTGAGCTATGGATTCTATGACAAACTCTGATCTATTGATGAATATTCTGAAAATTATGTCTTCATTCTGAGGTACTTAGAAATTTATTTTCTTTGATAAAAATCTCAGAGTTTAAAATTCGAGAGATTTAATCTTGATTTTTAAAATCTTGTACATTACAGGAGTTCAAATATACAGAGAATATGAAGGGAGTATTCCAAACGGGTGTATTGGTAGTGGGATTACATCAAAAACATTTTAATAGGAGAACGTGTAATCAGCAGTTATAACTACACATGTTTTACTGCGCTCATGATTATTACTCTCTTTTCTCCATCCCACTAACTTTTATCTACCAGTTAAAATCTGACAGGTGTCCAAGTGAACAAAGAGCCCAAGCGTGTACAGCTAAACAAAATCTGAAGAGTTTATCATCAGATTTTATTGCTTCTTCTTCACTTTTACACTTAATCTTTACACACTCTCAACAAACTCTTACTCTCTTCTCTCTGATATTCAAATTTTCTCACACGCACTTCCTCAAACACCTTCTTTCTTAAACTCTGTTCTCATGGCCACTACAGCATTTATCTTTGCAGGTGTGGAATTTGTCACCAATAACCATGCTGCTATCCTAAACACTGCCGACGCTCCAAGGGATTACCATCCTATGCAGCAATTTCTGGCACAGAGTGCCATTGCTACCGCTCTCACAGCTCCTGCCAGACTCTCAGGAAGCCAGATCATAAACTTCTGGAGGACGGGTAAGTATGACAATGGTGGTGAAGAGGGATCACCATCGATTGTGTTTTCATATGAAGGGGAGGAGTATTTTGTTACTCCAGCCACAGTCAGAACTGCTTTCAATTTGCCAGAGCTCGACACTGCTTATATCACAAATGGAGATGCAAATCTGAGAACCATGATGACTGATTTGGGCTACAGTGAATCGCTTGACAAATTGGGACAACTAAAGCGCCCAGGGCTCAAAAGAGAATGGAGTTTCTTTTTCGACTGCATCACCAGGGCATTTCAAAAGAAGTCTACAAACTGGGATGCCATTCCAATGGACATGCTGCAGATTGGGTATTCTCTGATCTACTCTACTAATTTTGATTTTGGTAGATTAGTTCTTAGAAATATTGGTGAGAGAATGCATGAGAATAGAAACGTCATATATTTCTCAAGATTCTGTCAATTATTGGTTAATGCTACTGTTGGTGAGGTAGATTTTAATGTTGATGATGAGATCAAGCCATTCAGGCTTCATAAAAGAGTGTTTAAGGACCTCATCTCCAAGGATGAGAAGTATCCAATTCAAAGACCTCTTTTAATTCCAGCTCAAGTTAGAGCTAGGATGGATATGCCCCCAGTACACCAACAACCACAACCACAACAGCCTCAACCTCCAGTCTCTCCTACCATCCCCAAACAACCCAGAACTTCTGCATCCAAAACCAAAAGAGCTGCAAAGTCTGATGCAGCCCCCTCTACTGCCAAAAGAACAAGAACCTCTGTTACTACACATGTTCTGAAAACAAACTCTGCTGTGGCAACAAACACTGATGAGCCAGTAAACTCTGAGGCTCACTTAAACTCTGATGCTCCAAACTCTGAGATCCCGGTAAACACTGAAGCTACTATCCCTCAAAAGCAGAAAAGAAGAAGACTGGTTGCAGCTTATGACTATGATGATCTTGAACCTGCACATGCTGTAAACTCTGAACCCACTCCTACAACAGCCTCTGTACCTGCTCAAGCCAGTCCTCAGAAGCCAGCCAGATTCAAAAGAAGGGCTCAAAAGCCTGCAAGAGCAAAAATTCCGATCACTGAAATCACAGATTTCACTCTTGAGGAAGAGCAAGCACCATCCACCACTCTACCAGAACCTTCTCAAGCTCTGATGGTACTTCCTCTTCAGGCTGTTCCAATCTCTGATGGTGCTACAGCATCTTCTACTTCATCTGAAGTAGATGAAGAAATTATTTGTAAGGAGCAAGCTACAGCTGAAACTGAAACAGCAATGTCTGATCCCAAATCTCCCATATCTGATCATGGAATCCAATCTCCAATTCCTCAATCTCCAGTGAAGATTCCTCAATCTCCAATGAAGATTCCTGAGGGTGCCATAGTTCATGACACAGCTCCAGAAAACTACAGGTCTGATGTAGTTGATGAATCTGACCAAGTAGCTTTGGAAGCTCTACAGTCTCTTGCTCAGACTGGTGAAGAATCTATCAAATCACAGTCTGAAGCTCAAGAAAAATCTGCTCAAGACACTGTGGAGAAAGTTGCTGATTCTGTTCCTGATGATGACAAAGCAAACTCTGATACTGAGGATGATGACAGTTCAGATACTGACAAGGATGAAGATGATGGAGTCCCTCTGACACAACAAAAGTGGGAGTCTACTAGCCAGTACAATGCAAGGCTACAAACTCTGAACACAGACTCTGCACCACTTCCCAGGGATCTTCAGGTTGATCCACCAAATGAAGTCTGGGATAAACTCTGGTTGAGCCATCAACATTCTCTGGAACCACCTAAAGCTGAAGAATTTCTATCTATGGTAGAGAATAAAATCTCAAACTCTGATGTTATGTCAAGCCTCAAAGGCACAATTCTATATCTGAAGACATTTCATCCTGCTCATGCCCAGACATCTCAATCAATAGATGGTCTAAGAACAGAGGTTGCTAATATCAAGGAAACAAATGAGCTGGAGAAGAAAAGAACTATAATCCCTCTGAGAGATAATGTTCAGAAGCTGGTGACTGCCAATGAATCTCTGGACAAGAGGATGACCATGATTGAATCTACTCAAGAAAAGATGTCCAAACAGCTTGAAGCCATCCAATCATCACTTTCTCTGATCACATCCATACTGATTCCTGATGAGGATGATGTCAAAAAGGGGGAGAGAGTAGCTCAAGTCAAATGCAAGTCTACTACTCAAACTCTGAAGAGAAAGAAGAAGGATGATGATGATGATGCTGATGATTTCACAAAGCACAAGAGATTTCAAGCAGGGACTGGTGGAAGAGTTTCAAACTCTGACAGTCAAAAACAATCTAAGCAAAGCACAAAGTCTGCTCCAACACATAATGTCACATCTGGATCAAAGCACAGACCAGTGGCTGGATCAGATAAACCATTGACTGATGAAGAGCTTGCTAGATTGGTTTTTGAACAAGAAAATCCAGAAGCAAATTTGGATTTGGAGTTGATTGCTGCAGAGGAAGCTGAGCTGAAAAAGGAACATATTGAAGCCATAAACTCTGGAAAGATTCAAAAGCCTGCAAAGTCAACTACCAAGCCAAAAGAAAAAGGAATACTGATCAAGGAAGCTACTGTTGCTGATCAGAGTTTACCAGTCAAAAAGGTATACTCTGAAGATGAATACACCTCCAAGGGTAAAAGCAAAGTAGATGAACATCTGGAGAAAGGCTGGGATAAGAAGAAGTCTACAACCTCTGACAAGGATCAAGTTGTAAAGGAAAAGAAGACAGAAGCTGCAATCTCTGACAAAGCTCATGTTGCAGAACCCCAAAAAGAAAGATTAACCTCTGACATAGCTCAAGTTAATAAGGATGCAAAGACAGACACAACCTCTGACAAAGCTCAAGCTGTGTTCAAACCAACAACAATTCCACTGGCTGGATTTGCAAAGCCTACTCTGATGACTGAGATAAGCTTTGAAAAGGGCTCAATTCAACCAATCTCTCATCGTAAGGCAGGAAGAGATAAAGGAGGGCTGGGATCCAAATATGAAAAGTTTGATCAGAGTATAGGATCAAGACCAGATGACCCCTCATCTCTCTGTGCTCCCAAGACTGGAGTATTGCAAGACAAAATGGACAAATTAGATTCAGTTCAGTTGGTGAAGAATGACAGAGGAGATAATATTCTTATCTACTTCATGTCTGATGGAACAGTGTTTAGAGTACTCGAAGCAGATCTCTATGCTAAACACTGGGAGGAATTGAGATATGTATCATACATATTTCAAGTGAAAAACAAGTCAGGACAACACATTTCCAACCTGCTTAAAGATCAAATCAGAAGAAAAATGGGTATTACAGGAAACAAGAATGCTGGACCTTTCATTCCTAAATACCTCAATCATAAAGGACAGCTGGTGGAGATGAAGAAAAATTCAGCAAAGATTGAAACAATAGGTGGAATCAGAACTCTTGCATTTAATGAAGAGTCTGATAAAGCTTACAATATCAGGCTGGATAGGGACTTGAAGAAGAACAAGATCTATGATCTCAGAGCTGCAATTTATCAAACTGGAGTTTCAGATCCAGAACTGAGAGAGATCAAGAGACAAATGATTACAGTGCTTGAAGAAGCTGAGAAAGAACTCCTCAGAGAGTATCTAAAGACAGCAAATGGTGTCTATGCAGCTAAGGAGTAAAGTATCTGTAAGTTTTGAAAGTTTTCTGTTATATAGTTAAACTCTGTTGCATTTGACTTAAATGTTTTGACATCATCAATTATCTGTTAACTTGCACATAACTTATTTATGCACAAGTTGGGGGAGATTGTTAGATATAATTGATGATTACTAATATTCTTAAAGTTTGTTTTAGAACAGGAATCATCAGAGTTTAAGCTAGAAGCTGATCAGAGTTTAGTAAAGTCTGACAGAGTTTGATAAAGTCTGATCAGAGTTTACATAGTCAAGACTCGTCAGAGTTTACACGTGGAAAGAGCTCAGAAGCGGATATACTTCAAGGAAGGATAGAAGCTGAGGAGTGATTTGCTGACTATGGAAACTAAACAGAAAACTGGAACAATCTTTGATTGATAGATTTATTAGCTGATTTATAGGATATCAATCAGAGATTGATTTTGTAACTGTGTCTATATAAACACAGATTAGGGTTACTCTATATGAGTTGAGTTATCGAGTTTATTGTTAAGAACCCTAGCAGCTCTTAGTGATACAATATAAATCACTGAGAGAGTTTTTGTAACTATTAAAGCTTTGTGAATATAAGAGTTTATTGCTTTCAATCTCTTATATTGTCATACTGTGTTACAGATTGTGATCACTATATCATATTATATAGTGAGTTTAAAGGACCTAACAAAATGATTTTTCAAATAACTTGCTAGAAATAACTTTTCCACTTAAGGATAATCATGCAAATTAATGATCCTATTGGGAGGATTACTAGGTGAATTAAATATTACATTTATTTATAAATACCAAAATAAATTAATATCGAAGATATCCTTTCAATCTTCCTCTTTTTGGTATTTATCAAACAAACCTAAAATTTAAATTTTACAAGTGTGTGCTTCCCCTTAGTGTATGCATGAATTTGAAAAATAATTTTCACATAGGCACATAATAGGGTTCAGAAATGTTACTTGTAGTTTTCGCAATCCCGATAGCAAAAGCTTATAATCCTCGTGATTCCAATAGCGGTACCTTGAAAAGAAATTGGTTAGATACATAGACAATTTTAAAATTTTAAACCAAAATTTTCTTTTCTCTATCTTTGGGAAAATTTTAATTTTTGATCGTGCAATGAAAATTTTTAAATTTTGATGTATTGCACGTCTCTTCCCCTTTTGGTTGATAAAAACCATAAAAAATCTTTCCCTTTTAGATAGGTACGAATGTTTCGTAGAATACGTCTCTTCCCTTTAACATTTACATATTTTTAGAGATGATGGAATATTTGTAATATAATTTTCTTTGATTTGTTTCCCCTCACTTATTGACCATCTTAAGAATTTCTTTAAAAGACTTGGTCAAAGATAATGTAAAATAGTTAAGTGCCTTTCTCTTTTGTTTTACCAAATCTCATGAGTTCTTTCTTTTATCTATGTGAGCTATTTGTCAAGAATTAGTGTTTGTTTTAATTTTGCTTGACAAATTTTTCGTTAAACTCATTATTCGAGTAATTCTTTCAATTTTGAGCCACTTCTGCTTTGAAATTTCATCAAATTCGTTGAGCAGTTTTCTTTTTGTTTGAACTTTGATAATGACTTAACATTTTCGTGTTTTTCGTGTAATAAAGTCATTTTGAATCGATACGAATTGTTTTATTTCGATTCATATTTATCACTTGAAGCTTTTTGCTTTCTTAAATATATAAGTGATAATCTATTCGTTTTTATATATAACGAAGCCAAATTTTTGTATGAGAATTCGTATTAATATGAGACAAGTGCAATATATATTGCTGAAATAAAGATCTCAAACTGAATTTTCATTAATTCTTGAAATTCATACAAGTACATAAATTCTTGAAATTTACATTTGAATAGAAGTTTAAGATGCTAAAAATGAACTCCTGCAAAATAAGTTAGTCCAGATACACAAAATGGTTTTTAACATATGATCTTGACCTGTAAACTAACAAATTTGACAGAGTACAATTTTAATTATTTAGTCACAACCTGTTAAGAAATTATAAGTCACACTAAACTCTAGTTGTAATTAAAGCATGACATGAGCTAAGTACAGAGTTTTGATGGTCTAGATTTGTAAATACTACAGCCAGAACATCAATTTAAGCAAACTTTGTAAGTTAACAACAGTAAATCAAACTAAGCATGCATAATATAGAATCATTATTTCATATTCATGATCAGATTAGACATAATAAACTGATTTAAACTGCAGATTTCATTAATTTACCAAAATCAGTCCATACCATGGACTAAAGAACCTGCAATTACAAGCACAACACCATTAGATACTACAGATTAAATATCTCAGCACCTGAGATATCAGCAGAACAAACACAGAACCACACAAGGTGGCCAAGAAACCAGCATTCCAGCAAAAACAGAGCCAAACCAGTAAAACCAGCAATCACAGTAACCACAGAACCAGCTTAACAGGACCAACACAGCCATCATTCCCAAATACCACAGCAAGCATAATCCAGATCTAAGCCTTCTCAGGCCCATCAACATCAACAAATCCCAACTCATCAGACAAATCATTCAAGCTAGGAAGCATCACAGCATCAGACTTACCAGTTTCAGCAACTAACTTATCAGATTTTTTAGCCATTTCTTTTACCATATCCTCATTAAACAACCTATCCATTTTCTCATCTATACCCTCAGCATTTCCAACAGTAGAGTCTTCCTTAGACTTATTCTCTAACTGATCTAACCTTGCCATAATAAATAGGTTTATCTCCTTAAGATTGTTAACCTCTTCCTTAAGCTTATCAAATTCAGAATTTGACTTATTTGCAGTTTGCTTACTACCAATTATCATCACCTCAGGAGTAATACAAACAGGAGTGACAGTTAAACGTTTGCAATCACTAAGGGAAACCTGGTGCTTAACCAAACTAGATATGTCACAGTACTCAATTCTTTCAGCTAGCACTCTAGGCATGGCAATATGATACAGCTCAAACAAGGAAGTTAAAAGCAAACCATAAGGCATGTACTCAACTTCAAAAGCCATAATCATATTAATCAGAATCACATAATTTTTGTTAAACTCAACCTGATTAGTAGCCAACTGAAACATAACCTTCAAATCCACAAAATCAAAGAACTGAGTATTCTTAGGTTTAGGCAACAGATTAGACCTAATAATTATAGCAAGCTGTTGGTACAAAGGAGTAAAGTGATGAAACTCAATGGCACAGTTTCTATCACACAAATCCACAGGAACATCACTATCACAGAAATACCCAACAAGCAACTCAAATTCCTTCTTATCAAACACAAACTTCTCATATATGTTGATGCAAGGCTGAAATGGCACATTCTCACCTAACTTAAGACATCTATTCAGAATATTAACGTCAACAAGCATGTTTTTATTATGCACTACAGTACTTATCTTAAGAACATCATCTATCCCCTTCTGAACCACCATGTTACCATAGAATTCACCAATCAAATGCACAAAGTAGTTCTGACCTCTATAAAATATCATGTTTTCCCATTTAGCAGATAAAAACATGTTATGCACCACACCATTTTGAGGAACATAGATCATCATACCAGGTTGCACATTTAAAAGCATGTTATCAAGCTTAGACAGATTGGATGGATCCACTAACACACTTTTAGGAGCATTCACAGTAGGTTTAGCATTTGGTGTGTGTGTGTGTGCCTAGAAGCTTGAGTGTTTGGTGCAGAGGTGACATTCTTATGCATATGCAGTTTAGAATTGTGGTTGTGAGAAGAGTTTTGATGCACTTGTTTTTGCTTTTTATGATAAGTATGAAGAGGTTTGCCATTGATAGTTTGGAAATCATGGTTGTGATTTTCAGAATAAAATCTTCTCTCCATGTTTTGTAAAAGAGGGAGAGTATGGAGAGGTTTGGAAGAGGGATTAGAGTTTAGCTTTTTGAATTCCATGCAGAGAGGTTTTTGAAAACAGAAAGGTGGTGTGATTTTTGAAAAACAATGCAAGTCCTTTTATAGTAAAAAGTGATCAGTTGCATGTCATGAGTGTGTGTGTGTGTGTTTAAAACATGCACATATAAGCATATATCAAGTAATTCAGGCATGTATATATGAGACAAAGGTGTATATATCAAATAATGTGAGTGATCAGGCAAGCACATATATGGCAGTTATATACATAAACATCAGATTGTGTGAGACAACATGCATATAAGTAAAAGTGTGTGTATATGATATGTGCAGTCATGTATACATACAAAACATTTAGCATATATCACATTTAATGATCTGACTTAGTGTAAAATGGTGGCCAGAAGAAACAACTGGGATATCAGCTTGCTTAAGAGAGTTTTCAAATCAAGTTAATACCACAGAGTTCAAAACAGATGATGATATCTATACAAATAGGCAGATAATAAGCAACTCTACATATGACACACTCCAGAATTCATTTAATGCATGCAGCCATTTACATATACTAGTTTGAATATGCATAAGGTTCCAAGTAATCAATTAAATACAAGCAGACACATACATATCATCTTAAGCAGTCAAGAAATACATACACACAGATATGATGCAGATGCTATGTCATTCATCACAGAGATTAAGTCCTAATGCATTAATTTTCTATCCTAAATCTAGTGGCCAGATGCACCAGTGATCCAGATACCCAGGGGCTCATAGGACCCCCAAGCCAAGTCTTAATGCATGGGCAGGTGTGTGTAGTGTCCTATCTTAGGAGATTTCTACTTAATTTTTATGTATTCTCCCTATATTAGTCATGTTTATGGAGACTTACCATGGCAGAGTACATAATTTACTAATCACAGACTCATACTCACAAACATATGTAGTAATAAGTGCATAAGTATCTCACATCATTATAAGTATCACATAGTTAAACAAAATAGAATCAATCACATATAATAATCACAAAGTTAACTAGCACAGGACACATCATGTAAAATAAACTCAGAATTAAGCAGCACAGGACACCTCATCAAGTAATAACACAAGTTCAAGTTGCAGAGGACACATCATCAGCAAAATACAATTGACTTTTCTTTTAAGTAAATATTAATCTATTATCACATGACTGAGAGCAAGTAGACAAATACTCAAGTATAGCAGTGCAGGGGACAAACTCAGCAGAGGTCACATGACTAATTTCAGAAAAGGTTCAGTTTAATAGTATTTTAATCACTTAGTGGAGGGACAAGTCAATTTAAAAATAACTTCTACAACTCAGACCTTACTACTCTGTTTTAACATAACCAGTTTACCATTAACAGTAACAAAACCAGTTAACAAATCCAGTATAAGGTCAACACTAAAGACTTAAGCAGTCAAATATAGTCTAAACACCAGTTTTAAGAATTAAATTAATCTGACTTTAAGCTTAAACCATCAAATTTGGCAATTAAGTTCAGGTATTAGCAGAATTCACATAATATCAAATCAAATTTAGCCTAAAATCCAAATTTCACCAATTTTAAAACTGACAGAAGATTTAATTTCATCAAAATTTTAACACAGAACATAATCAATTAAAATTCAAAATCCAACAGTCAAAACCAGCAGTCAAAATTTGAACATTATATATAGTTTATATCACATATCGAACACAAAAATCACAGAACATCAAATAAAATCCATCAAACAAGCAGCAAATCCAACAGCCACCAACAGTCCACCAAACCAACAGCCACCAATACGCCAACAAATCCCATCCTCCTGCATTCAACATATATATATATATATATATATATATATATATATATATATATATATATGAGTTTCGAGTCATACCTACCCCCAAGGCATCACAGCTTTTTAGGGACTTACCTTGTAGCATATACACAAGGTATATTGCAGAACGCATTCCTATCCAGCTGAGCTCCTAATTTTCCAATCTCCTTCTTCGATGCTCCAATCCACACCTGCAAAACACTCGAAAAATAATGTTAGTATAGTGGAAATCAAACCAAAAATAAATTAGGGTTTCGAGTTTATACCTGAGCTCGAGGCCTAGAAACAACTTGGGACTTACCAAATTACTCAAATCGAGTCCTGCATATACCTATTCAAGCGATTTAAACACCAGAATCGAACTGCTGTCATGAACCCTAAATCGATTTGAGTATCAAATCGAATTAAAAAGCCTCAAACCTGCATAAAATCGTTAGATAAACCATCAATTAGGTCTAATACATGCCGATTTGAGTTAGGGTTTCGAAAATCTCAAGAACCCTAATTAGGGTTTTTCGAAAAACAACTCAAAATCGCAATGCACTACATCTAATCGATGTATAGCTGTCGATTTCTTGTCATATCGCAACATTCATTAGTTGAATGCGCGATTTCAGACTGAAATCAAGATTTCTGTACCAAACCCGACAATCGACCATGATTCGCCCTAAAACTAAAGAGAGAATTTGAGTGTGTAGTATTTTAAGCAAGAAACTAGCGATTCCGGTGAAGAATTTGAAAGAAATCGGCCGGAACTAGATAGGGTTTTCAGAGAAGAATCGAAGGAGACGAGAGAGACGAGAGAGAACGAGAGAAACAGCTGCGGCTGTAATGAATATAAAATTATTTTAACACATATATATATTTTACAATGTACGGCTGAGATCCTGTTTTTAAAAATATTTGACGGCTCAGATCGTAGGGTTTAAGTCGGGTCGGGTTGGATCCATGGGTATTGACCCGAAAAATAACAATTTAAAACAAAAATCAGTTTTTGAATATTCTATTTTGTAGAATAAATATTTAAATATAAAAAAATGATTTAAAAAGTCAAACAAAATTACCCAGATTTTGAAAAATAATTTAAAAATACGATTTGGATAATTTTGAATATTTTAAAATATTTGAAATATTTTTGACATATAATAATAGTAATTGAAATGATATTTGGAATTTATTACAATTTTGTCCAAAAATGAATATTTTAATGTGATAGTTTTGTTGGACAATTTTGTAAAATAGAATAATTCCAAAATTTCATAGAATATTTTAATACCATATTTCCCATTATTTAGATAACTTCTTTGAATATTATTATGGGATAAATATTTGAATTATTATAGTAATTCATTTTGGCATGATAATTTATGAATGACTCTCATATTTAGAAATTTCACAAATATTTCTGATAGATCATCAATATTTGCTTGTACAATAAATATAATAATTAATTATGAACTCCCAAATTTTGACTCAGAAAAATCCGATCAATAAATTTCTTTATTGACAAATCTGAATTTTTAGAGTATACTTGAGAGAACCGAATTAAAAATGATATTTAAAGTACATGAAATAACTTAAAATAATGAGTGGCACTCATTTATTATTTTATGATGAGTATGCCAAAATATTATTTAGCCGGTTCCAACATTCCCAAATCCAATCGTAATTTGGCAAATCTTTCGGAACTTAACGGCTTAGTGAAAATGTCAGCGATATTGAACTCAGTTTCAATATGAGTCATTTTTATGTCGCCTTTATTGACATGATCACGTAGAAAGTGATGTCGTATATCTATGTGTTTGGATCGTGAATGCAACACGGGATTTTTACTTAAATCAATAGCGCTCGTGTTGTCACATAATATTGATATGACATCAAATTTAATATTATAGTCTGCCAATGTTTGTTTCATCCATAAAATTTGAGCACAACATTTAGCAGCAGCTATATATTCAGCTTCAGTGGTTGAAATAGATACGGAATTTTGTTTCTTTGAAAACCACGAAACTAGGCATCCAGCGAGAAATTGACATGTACCACTAGTGCTTTTTCTGTCTACTAGGTGTCCGGCATAATCCGAATCAGAATAGCATACTAGATTAAATGGTACGCCTTTTGGATACCAAAAGCCTAGATCAACAGTGCCCTTTAAATATCTTAATATTCTTTTTACAGCGGATAAATGTGATTCCTTAGGGACCACTTGGAATCTTGCACATTTGCAAACACTATATTGAATATCGGGTCGGCTAGCGGTAATATATAATAAACTTCCGATCATGCCACGATATTTCTTAGTGTCAACGGGTATTCCTTTAGGATCTTCCGTTAATTTATCCGAGAGTGACATGGGAGTTGAAATGGGTTTAGCATTTTCCATTTCAAATTTCTTAGGCATTTCTTTACAATATTTTGATTGTGAAATATGAATGCCCTCATTGGATTGCTTAATTTGCAAACCCAAAAAGAAATTTAATTCTCCCATCATACTCATTTCGAATTCCTTACTCATATGTTCAGAGAATTCCTTGCAGAGATTATCATTTGTTGATCCAAAAATGATATCGTCTACGTATATTTGGACAAGTAATATATCATCTTTTTCTTGTCTCGTAAATAAGGTTTTATCGGCAGTTCCCATTTTAAATTTATTTTCTAGTAGGAACTTGCTTAACCATTCATACCAAGCTCTTGGAGCTTGTTTTAATCCGTATAGAGCTTTATGTAATTTATATACATATTCCGGATTAATAGGATCTTCAAAACCGGGAGGTTGTTTTACATAAACTTCTTCTTCGAGAATCCCGTTTAAGAAGGCGGATTTAACATCCATTTGATATACTTTGAAACCTTTATGACAAGCAAATGCTAATAGCATTCGAATTGATTCAATTCGTGCCACGGGAGCATAGGTTTCATCAAAATCTATTCCTTCCATTTGAGTATATCCTTGAGTAACTAATCTTGCTTTATTTCGAACAACCGTTCCATTTTCATCTAATTTATTTCTAAAAACCCATTTTGTTCCAATTATGGATGTATCATCGGGTTTTGGAACGAGTTCCCACACTTTACTTCGAGTAAATTGGTTTAATTCATCTTGCATTGCAGAAATCCAATCTTCGTCAAGTAAAGCTTCTTTAGCGGTCTTAGGTTCTATTTGTGATAGAAACCTAAGATGATTCACAACGTTTTGTACTTGTGACCGCGTTTGAACTCCTTTACTTAAATCACCCAATACGTTATCTAAAGGATGACTTCGTATAGTAGGAATTTCTTTAGGAATATCATCTTCCGTATTTAACAATTCTAATGGATTATTTTGAGGGGTATTCCCGACTTCCATATTTTCGAATTGTCGAATAATATCTTCAATCCCATCTTGTTGTGCATCTTCTTTGTCAACAAGATCAATATACTTCGAGGGTGGTTTTGTTTCATCAAATGCAACATTCATAGATTCTTCCACCACAAGAGTTTTGAGATTGAATACTCGGTAAGCCTTACTATTTGTGGAATAACCGAGAAATATACCTTCGCTTGATTTAGGATCAAATTTCGTAAGGTAATCTTTAGAGTTTAAAATAAAATATTTGCATCCAAAAACTCTAAAGTAACTAAGTTTTGGAGTTTTACCAAAATAAAGCTCATATGGAGTCTTTTGTGTAATTGGTCTTAGTAAAACTCTATTTAGTATATGGCAAGCCGTTGACATTGCTTCGGCCCAAAAATACTTAGGACGACGATACTCATTAAGCATCGTGTTTGCCATTTCTTGTAATGTTCTATTTTTCCTTTCAACAACTCCATTTGATTGAGGTGTATATGGAGCGGAAAAATTATGAGTAATACCATTTTCTTCACAAAATTGAGTGAGGTTAGAATTTTCAAATTCTTTACCATGATCGGTTCTTATATAAACAATGGTATTATTTTGTTGATTTTGAATCTTTTTGCACAATGACGAGAAGGACTCAAAAGCATCACTTTTGGCTTTGAGAAATTCCGTCCACGTATAACGTGAAAAGTCATCAACAATTACCAAAGTATAAGAAAATCCTCCGAGACTTTGTACGGGCACCGGACCAATTAAGTCCATATGTAATAGCTCGAGAGGTCTAGAGGTTGAGACTTGTTACCGGTCATATGCCTTGAACATCCACTATCGAGGTACCACATATTTTGCTTAGCAACAAAGGATTCCTCTTGGTTAGTAGTGGAAGGATCCGTTGATGTAGAAGCATCTTCAATTGCCATCAAACATAGATTAACCACTTCTTCACTTGCTTCGGGAGGTTCCTCATCTTCACTTAAATCCCAACCGTTTTCGGCCACGAGAATCCTACCTTTAGAAAGTTTAGGACATTCTCGTTTATAGTGACCCGGTTGTTTACACTCGAAACACACTTCTTGTGTTTCCTCCGGAGTTTGCTCTTTTTGTTTTGGAGGAGTGTAATTATTGGTATTATAACCATTTGGGCTTTGATTGATTTTGCCTTTGTTATAGCCCGAGTTGGTAGGAAAATTACTCTTGTAGTTTGGAGAATAATTTTGAGAGTAATTAGGCCTTCCATTAGAGTTAAATACTCTTTGTTGATTATTTGATTTTAGGAAGCCTTTTTCATACCTTTGTGCTTTGCTTTGAAGCACACGATGAAGTTGTCTCGTGAGTAAAGCGATTTCGCTTTCATCGAGATTTGAAGTTCTTCATTTAATTCTTCATCATTTTCATCTTCATCGATTAATATAGCCTTTAGTGCCATATTTTTCTTCTTGTCTTCCACTTTGGGAACGACAGCATCCGGAATATTATCTTCTTCGTAAGCACGAAGGTTTCCGAATAAATTATCAATGTGATAGTCATTGAGATTATGCATCTCTTTAATAGTAGTGACTTTCACTTTCCAACTCGGAGGTAGAGATTTAAGAACTCTACGATTCTTTTCATTTTGTGTATAGTTCTTTCCGAGTTGAGATAGTTCATCGATTATTCGAGTAAATCTTGTTTCCATATCGATGATATTTTCTCCATCTTGGAGTTTAAAGTTCTCGTATTCTTGGATCAATGTGTCCATTCGAGAATCTTTTATGTCGGTAGTACCTTCATAGGTTACCACTAATTTGTTCCACATTTCTTGTGCCGACTTGCAATTGTTTACTCGTTTATATTCTTTTTCCGCAAGTGCACTTGTGAGAACCATTTCCGCTTTTGCGGCGATATTCATTCTATCTTCTTCTTCGTGAGTGTATTCACTTACTTTCTTTTCGATGATGGTATCGTCGACTATTTTAGTCGGTATAATAGTACCATCTTCTATGGCCATCCAAACTTTGACTCCTTGAGATATTGCATATATTCTAAATCTCGTTTTCCAAGTAGCAAAGTTTGTGCCATCAAATAGAGGAGGTCTAGAATTTGAGAGACCTTCACTACAACCGATAGCATTTATATAAGCCATATCGGATCTACTTTTCTTTGTGCTTGAAATTCAAATAGCACTTTTAAAAGCAACTGCTCTGATACCAATTGTTAGGTCCGGATAGAGTGTAATTTAAGCTAGAAGGGGGGGTTGAATAGCTTAATCACCAATTTAAAAATTGATGTGGTGTAATAAAATTTATCCCCCTTTTTAATAGCTTTTATCGAGAGTATAGGCAGTTAATGTGTGCGGAAGCAATGTAAGAGTAATACGACACACGAGATTTTATCCTGGTTCGCGGTGGCTAACTCAACACTTGGAGTCCACTCACCCCTACTCCAGTCCCCGAGCTCCTCCCCGGACTCGAGATTTTCTCTACTATAAAGAAACTCCTTTACAGTAGGCGGAGAAGCCTTTACAAATATATATCTTGGAGCGTAACTTCCGTTACCTCCTCACTATAAATGTAAACTTACAAGACTCTTCTTGGAGCGTAACTCCCCGTCACCTCCTCAAAGTCGTTGTACTCCGGGTGTAGTCTTTGAACTTCTAAACTTTTGCGGGTCTTGGATCTTAGGTCTTAGGTCTTGGGTCTTTCCTCTTCCTCACGGTGCAAAGACGACTAACTCCCCGTTAGCTTGTCTAGGACTTGGGTCTTAGAACGAAGATCACCTCACTTCACTTCACCTCACTGCAAAACTTAAAAAACAATATCTACGACAAATAACCTTAGTTTATAAAGAGGGTATTGGACTAGATGCAACTAGGCCGATAGTGCGTATATATATATATGTTGATGATATATATATTCAAAGTATACTTTCCGAATGATTTAGAAAGATTTAAGTATACTTGATGTTTTACTCCAATACTAAAGATGAGTATATAGTTGGAGTAATAAAAGTCTTATAAGCTTTAGTCTCGCTTAAGACTTGTATAATACTTGTCTTTTTGACTAAGTATATATTACTTCGAATATACGTCTATTTTCGAAGTGTGGATTTAAGAGAGTCTTTTGATTTAGCTCTTTGGCTATGGACTCTTCTTAATACAACTCTTCTCTTGAAATAGTCTTGTCAGACTAGATATAATCGATTTAGTGCGGAGAGAGAGAGTGTAGTCTTTCTTTAACTTTAGCACAATATAATGAAATAGCCAAACTAGAATCCGCAATTATAACAACAATAAATAATAACAATAAAGTGCAGAAAGTAAATAGCGGAAAGTAAATGAGTTAGTTGGCTATGTTAGTGCTAAGTAAAGTTAAAGAGTTAAAGTAAGCTTTTTAGATTTTCTTCCCACGGAACAATACGATGATAGTTGGGAATATAATCAAGCTTAATAAAATTGATTTTGACCGTCGTCAATATTAATCTCGTTTTCGAGATTTATTATGAATCTTTAGTTCGTACGAAGATACAAATCGTACTTCGTTTGTATCAAAATATATTTGAGTATATTCGAAGGATATAAACTTTGTTTATGTGTATAACTCAAATATAATGAATCTTAGTTCGTTTAAATATACACCAAATCTATAGTTTGTGTATATATATTAATATTTCGAATAACACGACTTTGTTAGTTCGTGTTTAATTAATTCGAAATAAGAAATCTCTTTTATAAGAGATATAAGATGAAGAGCTTTAAGATGAGTAGATCGAGAATAATAACGAGCTCTTGTATATATAATGGTCGGTTAAGACTCGGATCGAAGCTAAAATAATAACCACTTACAAAAAACGATCGGAAAGTTCGCTGGAAAAATTCGCCGGAGGTTCGGCCGTATTTTGGCTTGGTGGCGGAACTTGGGCAGTCCTACGGGAGGCCTAAAGTAGTAGTGGTTGAGCTAGTTGGGTTGGGAGAGAGCTTGGTTGGTTGAACTAAGCTTATACAACTAAAACCTTGTATATATGAATATATATGTATAAGAAAAGAAGGTTTTAGAGAAGAAGTATTTGTAGAGATGAAAGAGGGGATACTTCTAAAATTCCCAGCAACTAATTAGCTCTTTAGCTTGTGTAGAAAATGAATGGGGATGGGGTGGTATTTATAGGGAAAATTTGGGGTAATAGGTAGTGGAAGGTAATGTAAGGGATGATGTAAATGGGTAGGTGATGTAAGGGATGACTACATTGTTCTTGTCCACTAGCCTAGCAACTTGACAACCAACATGTGACACCTTATCTCCGCACTTATTGCTTGGAAGAGGATAAGGCACACACCCCAATGCAACCCAATTAACTATTAATTAACGATTAAGTATCGTTAATTAAAACTAGCTTATTTCTAAACATCTCCAATAAATCCAACAAAAAATATGATAATTTTCTAAATATTGGAAAATGGAAATCTGTGAAGTTTGGTAATTTTTGGTCAAAGTCTCCTAGGTCAAACGCTCAGTCAAAGCTTCTCGGGTCAACCGTTCCGAAACACACCCCGACAAACATTCTCCAAAAATCATGAAACTTTTACCTAACATACATCACATCATAAAAATGACATCCCCAAAGTTTCAAGTCATTCTAGCAAGTGGAAGTATTTTATTTTGAATTAAAACGATAAAAACCGCTTTTCGGGTATGAATAAAATACGTAAATCCTTTTGACGATTTGTAAAACGTTTTTGGCTAGAATTTTGACTTGAGTAAATACTACAAATATATTTCCTTGAGAATAAAATAGTTTGGAGTTTATGAAAATATTTTTGAGCATTTAAATTAATTTCCTTCGATAAATAAGGAAATATGTGAAAACTGAGAAAATTAGTATTTGGTCAAAACGAGTAGACCCTTGACTAATTTTTGATACCAAAATACTTAGAATAATAGGAGTCATGATAAATCATGGTTTTGACAATTTTAAAGTGTATTCTAAGTATTAAAATATTTTTCTCCGAAAAATGAGTAATTTGAGAGACCTTGGAGAAAATATTTAATGAACCAAGAAAAATGGATATTAATATTTGACCGTCCAAATATTAATGTTTTGATAGAGTAAATCTTTCTTTTGGATAGAAAACAATATTTGAAATGAAAGATTTATTTTTGGATAATTAAAGATAATTTATCCCGTAAAATAGGAATTTGTAAATCAGGGAATAAATTACTTTAATTAAGAGATTTAAAAAATAATGTTACATGAGGGTTCTAAAGAATATCAAATCTTGATAATCCTTTTTCGATCTTCATGCGAGTTTAATTTTGCAATATGAAGATAGAGAAATATCGTAGAGTGGCGATATCCCTCAGCATGAATATTGCGTGAAAATATATTTCTTAAAAATAGGTATTTTGATCCGAAGAAATATAAAATGATTTTTCAAATAACTTGCTAGAAATAACTTTTCCACTTAAGGATAATCATGCAAATTAATGATCCTATTGGGAGGATTACTAGGTGATTTAAATTTTACGTTTATTTATAAATACCAAAATAAATTAATATTGAAGATATCCTTTCACATTATGACTCATGTTATGTAGTGTGCAATATAGCTTAGAATCAAAAAAATTAAAAAAATAAACACCTACAATTCAATTTCCTTCTGAGTTATCCAACTAACCATGTCGTACCTCGGACTTGTTATCATTATTAGTAACCTCCCGCTTGGACAACCGTTTCTTAAACAAATTTAACAACTCCTAGTCTACACTCTTCAATGTCTGTAAGTTTCTGTGTTTGTATTTAATGTCTCTGTAATAGTTTAACAGATTTGTTTATAATTTTTTCGATTTAGTGTTACTGAATATTTGTAGTTGGAGTTATTTATTGACTCTGCTTTTAATTCTGTGTGCTTTTAATTACTGTCAAATTGATTTGCCTTTGGTTTTTTTTGTCCTCCACACTGTTAATTTGTCTGCTTTTATGTGTATTTTAGTTAATTATGATTTATCGATGATGAAAATACGACAGAACTCCCATAATATGCCAACCTCTTCTGTTGGAGGTAATAGTTTAGTTGTGGTCAATTTTTTTGTTTTTGGACTCCAGTGTAGAGTGTAAATTTATTTTGTAATGCCATTTGATTGTATTTGTGATACAGAGGGTGTACAACTTTCCAATCAGGATTCGGACACAAGTTTAGCTTCACCACCCCGATGTCATAATATTTGTGAGTGTTAATGTATGTTTGTATTGCCTTATTCATGTTTGTAGCTTTTGTAATTAAATTTTATGCCTTTTAGATGAAGTACCAGACGTGCATTTGAAGAAAAGGAAAGTTGTTGCCGATCTTATTTCTTCAAAAAACAAAACTCCTGTTTTGTTTGATATTTGTGAGTCGATTTACTCTTTTCTCCGTCTTCTGCATACACACTTGGGATAAGTGCTGCTGTTGTTTTTTATGACATTTTTTGGGTTTGATTGCGACATTAAACAGTTAATTACGGAACATCGATGATGAAGCCTTATGGAGGTTCCGAACTTGCACATTGTCCTTCTGTCAGCTGCACGTGTATGTATATTTGTTTCTTTTGCAATCTTATATTGCATTTATAATTTTTTTTGAACTTCAGTTTTTGACCTCTTTGTGTTTGTTATGAAGCTGTTTTTTTGGAGAAAGAGAATGTTAGTCCTCCTCAGCAACAAATGAAGAGGTGTCTCAAAAGGAAGATGTTTTTGAAGCGTCATTTTCGAAAAGAAAACCTAAAGCTTCTCCTAAGCGTAAACCTTTTTCGGTTTTGAATGGTATTATAATACATAGCTCTGTTTTATTGTTTATCTTAAATAAAATAGAATATATTTAAACTTGACAAGCATAACATTTGTAACAGGTCATCCATTAAATCCATTAAATGATCCATCAGAAAAAAATATTGGGAGGCAGCGACAAACTTTGTGTACTGCAAATAAGGGTAAACCAGTTGAGATGAAGGAGACATATCCTAGACCACAGTTGAAAGAATCACGTAACTTGGATGGTTGCAAGAGGAAGTTTATCGCATCTTCGGCGTCTAATAATACAGGTTCCGATAATTCCCAGCATATTATATCATATAATGCATGTGTCCCCGTAAAGTTTCCCTTACTTGCCGACATGCTTATCATAACAGCTTTCAGGTGTTGGAAATACTAGACTGAAGACCCTAATTTCTGAAAGCTTTGCTGAGAAAACACCGAAATCCACTTTGTCTGCTGTTTGTAAGTTAATATCTTCCCAAGTATTTGTGTCCATGAACATATTCATTGAATTCTGTATGATTATGTATTATTTTCCCTTTTAAGTTTCTTCCCCTCCTGGATCATCAACCCAAGGATTCTATTAAGAAGAAGTGTTTTGAGAGCATTCCTCAAGCTTTGAATTTTGACATGGGAAAGGATACTACAGATAATGATCATTGTATGGAGGATGCTGGTAGGTACATAGAAAAGATTTATAGGTTATCCATGGTATGCTTTTTTTATCAAATATTCATTGTTCACATTTACAGAGTTCTCGAGAGTGAATGGCGACGTAGATCATTCTTCAAATTTGTATGAACATGATGGTCAGACCCCTTCTTACTTAACTATGTGTGCAGATATCTTCCTTTTTTTTAAAATTTTGATGACAGAAGTATCCATATGACAACATGAATGCAGAGTTTCTTGATGATGAAGACCCCTGGTGCAAAGAAAGAATGGCAAATAAAGCCAAAGGTGTGTAGCTGTCTTTAGGCATATTCTGCATAATTATTTTTGTGTGCTATATTAATTATGTGTGTGTGCACGTATGCAATATAATTTTTGTAGTTCCATCTGATTATGCAAGCCTGGGTCCTCCTAATGTCCAGTGCACTAAATGTCATGCAATAATGTGGAAGGAAGAACGTACGAACAAAAATGTGACAAAGGGAATTCCACTATTTTCATTATGTTGTGCTAATGGTGAAATACAGCTTCCAAAGGAAAAGCCTGCTCCTTCATACCTGTGGCAGTTGTATAATGACAAGAAGATGGGTCCAAAATTTAAAGACGGTATACGAATATATAACGCATTATTCGCTTTCACTTCCACTGGTGGTAGGGTGGACCACTCAATAAACTGTGGTGGAGCTCCTTACATATATAGATTGAATGGTCAAAATCATCATCTGTTTGGTTCCCTTATTCCTAATGAGGGTGGTGACCCCAAGTTTTGCCAATTATATATATACGACACCAGCAATGAAGTCTCCAATAGAACGAAATGGATTAATGTGAGGGATGGTCGTGAAGTTGATGCTGCCATTGTTGATGGTCTAATGAAAATGCTTGATGAAACCAATGAGTTGGTAAAGGAATTCAGATCGCATCGTGATAGATTTGAGCAGGATAAAGTTTCTGATCTTGAAATCATGATGAAAATATCTAGAACTGAAAGTGGGAGGGAAAACCATGTAATGCCTGCAGATGATGTTGCTGGAATCATGGCTGGGGACCAAGATGCTAATTCTCAGTATCGGGATATTGTTATTCATTCCAAGAAAAAAGGTCTAAAAAGGATAAGTGACATTCATCCCAAGATTATGGCGCTTTAATATCCGCTTTTATTTCCCCACGGTGATGATGGTTTCCACATACATTTGACGTATGGTAGTGGGGACAACAAGAAAAAAAAAAGGGTGCTAATTACTCAAAAGGAGTACTATGCATACAAGCTTCAGGTGCGCATGAACCAAGGTATATTACCCTTTCACATCTTCATTTTTCAATTTAAGTTTTCATTTTGCTATTGTATACATTTTGTTACTTTGTGAACCTCCTCAGTTGTTGACTGTAACTTCCTGACAAATTTCGTAGGTATGACTCCGCGTTTAGGTGGCCGTTTATTTCAGCAGTATGTAGTGGATGCCTTCTCCACAATTGAACAGGCTCGACTATGGTATATACGTACTCATCAGACCAACCTGCGGTCTGATCTTTATTCACAGCTTTGTGATTCTTTACAAGGTGACAATACAGATGCATCGCGTGTTGGCAAGGGTATAATACTTCCAGCGGGTTTCGTTGGTTCCAGAAGGTATATGCAGCAGAATTTTCAGGATGCCCTTGCGGTTTGTCGCTACATTGGACATCCAGACATTTTTTTGACAATGACAACCAATCCTCTTTGGGATGAGATAAATGAGATGATGAAGTTACTGCCCCATTGTCTTCCTCAGAATTCACCCGATATTATTGCTCGGGTTTTTAAATTAAAACTTGACCAATTAGTTGATGGGATAAAAAACAAAGATTTCTTTGGCAAATGTATCGGAGGTAATATTCGTATAAAGCATAAGTGAGTAGTTGTTCTGTTATGTACTGATTTTTCCAATGTCATTGTTTTAATTTTCTGGGATTTTCTTTAATTTCTGCAGTGATGTACGTGGTAGAATTTCAAAAACGAGGACTGCCTCATGTCCATATGTTGATATGGTTAAGTTCTGATTCAAAGAAAAACCTTCAGGCAAATGTAGACAAGTATGTATCTGCAGAAGTTCCTGATCCAGTTTTAGATCCAGCCGGTTTTGCTGCTGTCCA
Organism: Daucus carota subsp. sativus; assembly: GCF_001625215.2. Classification (NCBI taxonomy): domain Eukaryota; kingdom Viridiplantae; phylum Streptophyta; class Magnoliopsida; order Apiales; family Apiaceae; genus Daucus; species Daucus carota. The sequence continues at coordinate 17,872,733 of NC_030385.2, read as the reverse complement.
GTCATTCATGATCCATGGCCCTGTGGATCTGAAAATCCAAAATCACCATGCATGAAAGATTACAAGTGTATAAGACACTATCCGAAAAAGTAAGCTTCCTGAAATGTAGGAGTTTTATATTCTAATGCATTTCTTCTATTCCACAATTTATTAATGATGTATATATTTTGTTTAAATAGATATGCCGCAACCACAACATTTGATGAATCTGGATTTCCAATTTATAGACGTTGGAAGAAAGAATCTACCAAATCTACAGGGGGAAAGAATAGCAGTTGGACAATAAGTGGGTTGTTCCGCATAACCGCGACTTACTAGTGAAATTTCAATGTCATATAAATGTTGAAATTTGTTGTCATGCACGTATAAAATATATTTTCAAGTATTGTCTCAAAGGTCATGATCGAGTGACAGTTGAGATAAAGAGCCGAAAAAAAGATAGTGCCGAGTCCAGTAAAGAGTCTCCTGTAGATGAGATTAACCAATATTTTGATGGGAGATATATATGTGCATGTGAGGCAGCCTATCGGATATTTGGTTTTAACATACACTATCGTACACACTCTGTCCAGCGTCTGTCATTTCATCTACCAGGACAAAGAAGTTGCACATTCAAAGAAAGTGAACAATTACCAAAGGTGATTGCAAGGGAGAGAAAAATATGCAGTCAGTTGAAAGCTTTGTTTGCACTGAATGCTACTGATCCGGAAGCATGGAAATTCACATATGACGAGATCCCTAGACACTATGTGTGGAATGACCTCGATACAGTTTGGAATGTAAGAAAGCGAGGTGTGCAAATTGGGAGACTATTCTACACTAATCACAGTGCCGGTGAGTTGTGGTACTTGCGTTTGCTGTTGACTAAGGTCCGAGGGCCTACTTCTTTTGAAGCCCTTCGAACTGTGAATGGTAAGCTTTGTCAAACATTTCAGGAGGCCTGTAAAGAGAATGGCCTCCTTGACGATGATAATGAATGGCACCAAGTCCTGCAGCAGTGTTCTACATGTGGATTAGCCCCCCAAATCCGTCAACTTTTTGTGCACATCATGGTGAATTGTCGTGTTACTGATCTGAAGAAGTTATGGAAAGACCATTCTGTGCATATGACTGATGATATAGTGTTAATTAGAAGAAAAATCAGTGGGAATCCAAATTTGGTGCTGAATGAAAAGCAAATAGAGTACTTTGCCCTTGCAGGTAATATTTTTAATTCTCCAATGCTGTTTACATATCTTTTCTTCATATATTTTGTTGTTTGCATATCCTTTCTTGAAATTTTTTTTTAAAAATAGAACTGTATGGAATTAGTTAAGTAATATGACTCTGTGTTGTCTTCTCAGAAATTCATAAACTGCTGAAGTCTATTGGGAAGTCATTGAACGATTTCAATGACATGCCTCAGCCGTCTAGAAATTATTTAGACTGTGGTCTGAATAATCGAATCATTGAGGAGACATCTTACAACCTTGATGAGATGGCAAAGGAGCACAAGTCTCTGATTTCTGACATGAATGAAGAAAAGTTGCAGGTGTACAATGCAATAATGGATTCACTACAGAAGACTGATGGCGGGTTTTTTTTTTGTTTACGGAAGTGGAGGGTGTGGGAAGACTTATTTATGGAAGACCTTGATATCAAAGTTTCGCTCCAAGAGTTTGATAGTTCTTACTGTTGCTTCGTCCGGTATTGCTGCAACTCTCTTGCCAGGTGGCAGAACAGCACACTCAAGATTTAAAATTCCTATTATTTTAGATGATTGCCCTACATGCAACATAGCTCAGCAGTCAGATATTGCAGAGCTCCTGCACCGTACCAGCCTCATCATTTAGGATGAAGCACCAATGCAGCACTGATTTGCGTTTGAGTGTCTTGATCATTCTCTGCGTGATATCATGAAGTCTGTTGAGCCTAGGTGTTTTCACTTGCCTTTTGGTGGGATTAACATTGTCGTTGGTGGTGATTTTCGACAAATTCTACCGGTCATACCTGGTTCGTCTCGCAGTGAAGTTGTTGCCGCCGGAATTAGTAGATCAAAACTCTGGGATAATGTTAGGCTCCATACCTTGGTCAAAAACATGCGTATTAATAGAGGAAGCAACGAAGCTGATGTTGAGCGTATGAAAAAGTTTGCACAGTGGGTTCTCGATATAGGAGACGAGAAGATTGACAGAGCACCAAATGGAGAGTTTGATGATGATATTGAAATCCCATCTGAATTCTGCAATATAGGTAATGAGAACTGTATTGACGACATGATTGATACCACCTTTCCTGATTTTGCAGAGCATTATAATGATCCCAAGTACTTGAGTGAACGAGCAATTTTAACTCCCACAAACAACACAGTGTTTCATGTCAATGCTTTAATTGTCGATAGAATTCCTGGTGAATCACAATCATATTATAGTGTGGACAATGCGGAAGACTATCCTGGTACAGAGTCTAAGCTCAATAATAGTTTTCCTCCAGAATTTTTGAACTCCTTAAATGTTCCCGGTTTGCCTAGCCATGAACTAAAACTCAAAGTTGGTGTTGTCGTTATGCTCATGCGCAATCTTAATCAAACGCTTGGTTTATGCAATGGAACACGGATGATGGTCACGAAGTTACTTCCTCAATGTGTCCAGTGTGAAGTGATCTCCGGGAGTTTTGTTGGCACTAGACACTTTATCCCTCGAATGGAACTTTTTCCAACAAATTCGAAGTTGCCATACAAGCTGCTGAGGAAACAGATGCCTTTGCAAATCTGCTATGCGATGACAATCAATAAATCATAAGGGCAGTCCCTACAAAAAGTTGGATTATATCTGCCTAAACCAGTCTTCAGCCATGGACAATTGTATGTTGCTATCAACCGCGTCACATCGCCTGAAGGTCTTCGGATTTTTGTTGAATCTCAAATGGGTCTGACTACTAATATAACTGCAAATGTAGTCTGTAAAGAAATATTTTACAATTTGCCGTGTCCTTAGGTTGTCTTGCATTCATCCTTTTGGTTTTTTGTATGTTCCACAACCTCCCAGGACATGGTACCCTTTTGTTACTTTGCAAGTGAAGTTTTTTGTGACTTGCATTGTATATTTTTTGTGACTCTCTGTATTGAATTATCCCACATTTATGTTGTGGAAATTAAGTGATGGACCTTAGATGGAACTCATGTTCTGTTAAACTACAAGAAAAATGATATTTACTTACCAATAATATACCTACTAATTTATATTGGTAGCTAAAATTAACTTTTACCTACTAATAGTTATTTGCAAAATTAATTAGTAAGCAAAAACTACATTCCACGTATGCATTGATAATCAGGAATAAAAATTGGTAGATAAAAAGATTTAGCTACTTATACATCATAATAATCTTTTTACTTTTCTTCACTTAGCTTTTTCACCCACATAATTTAATATCTTTCCTTCCCTCTTTTAAATAGGTGCTGACGTGCAAATATGACATGGCATGTATTCTTGTACCTTCAGTTTTTTTAATAATCTTATATCTTCAATATATATAATTTTATATTATCTATGTTTTTATTTTTTATAATTATCTCATCTGTATCTTCTTATAACATCATCCACTATAAATTAATTAACTTTTTTACCCTAATTTTTCCGATTAGAGTAGATGTCGGTGTAAGAGTGAGATGGAGGCCCATCCCAATATGTTCATATGAGATTGAGAATAGGGCTGATCGAAGCTCATTGACAGAGTAATCTATTTGTTCCTCCTTGATCGGTACAGTATTCTTTAGTTCCTCTGTTTCTATGTGTATATACATCCTGCTAATGTATATGTATACATTTGATTAGTGGTTGCTTATATGAGTTTATTGTGTGTTTATTCGTGTGTACGCCTGTATCTTGATGTATTATTCATCGCTAATTGCTTATATGGATGTAATGATTTCTCAATTTTATTAATTGTGACTATCAAGGTTATCGAATTCTCTGGATACTATTTCTAGGGACATTTCAATCTAGTTAATGGGAAATTTCTGATTCTAATTTTATAACCATGAATGCCAGGTTCTTGGAAATTTTGTAAAAAATTTATTCATATAAAAGATATGCATCTTTTATGTTTCCTTCTAATTATATATATATTAAAGTTGAGTTTTGGGGTGAGCTACAGGTTTAATTTGTTGAAACTAAAATTCATGTCCATCTAATTTTGTGTTCTTTTTTTTTTGGTGATATTTGTCCACTCTTTTTTTTTTCTTGTTAAATGACCTGTGCCACTCTTTGTTCATGACCAACTAAAATTAGAATAAATTAAAATGCTAGTTGCTAATATATGGTTTGTGTGAGAGTCCAAGAATAAATTTTCTCATTAGAATTAAGATAAATGTGTTAATGTTTTCTCAAAAAATTAAAATTACAAACTGTTAAAATTATTTGTGAAGACTGAAAATTGCAAGAATGTTAAAATTATGCTTCATAAACTCAACTAGAGAATACTTGTTTTGTTTTTAATAAATTTTACAAATTGTTCTAAATATGCAAAAAAAAAATATGTATCATTAAGGCATGTCCATTATATTTTAAAAGTTGTTATTTATAGCTATAGTATTTTATAAATTCTGCAGCAGAACTATTGCCACAGAAGACCTGAAGATAAATAGGCATGTTTACCAGTTGCTAGAATTATCCAAACTATTTTATTTGTGTGCTAAGTGGACAATTCTTTTAATTAAGTGCTTAGTTTTTACGCATCAAGGCAAGTGAAGATCATGTAGGAGACTCTATAGTAAGAACTGAGGGGAGTGATTATCTTGTGTTTGTAAATTCTGCCTCAGACATAGGCTATGTTTTGGGTGTTATCAAAGTATTAGAAATTTTAACACAAAGAAGACAGAGGAATAATAAATTATATGTCTATTATAATTTGTGTGCATATGGACTAATAGTTGCCTGATTTATTTCCAGTAGTCTTTTTATAATCTAATCTTGTACAAAAACATAACATAATTATTTGATTCATATTTGAATGTCCATGTTATAAATATAATAAGCATAATGCATCTAACATAACTATTTTACAGGTTTTTGAACAAGTACTTTTTGGAAGGACATGGATCGTTCATGGATAAATATACCAAATAAGTTGTCAGTAGAATATGCAAGTGGGAATATCTGGATTTATAAGTGTTGCAAAGCAGTTTGCCGACTCCAAAGGGATGGTATTATGTCCATGTAACAGATGTGTGAATAAGCAGTTACAGGACCTTAATGTGATTAAGCTACATCTGCTTACTAATGGCTTTTTAACGACATACAAGATATGGTATCATCATGGTGAAAAGATTGATGACACAAAAGATGAATTGATTTTTAATAATCAGGATGGGGATCTAAGAGATGAACAAGATGACGATTTGGTTGAAGGTCTTAATGATGCTATTAATGATAAGTATTTTGACATTGGCCCAGCTAGTGATTTTGTTAGTCAGTGACCACCAAATGTGAGTGACAGGTATGATGCTCTCTTTCAATCTATACATAAACCATTTTACAACAATTGTAAAATTTATGTCCTAAGTGCAGTGGTAAGGTTAATGAATGTAAAGGTACTTAATAAATTAACTGATAAAGCATTTGAAGATATACTTAAATTTTTGAAAGAGATCTTTCCTGAAGGTAATTTTTGTCCAGAGAATTATTACCAGACAAGAAAGCTTCTTTGTGAAGTGGGTTTAGATGATGAGCAAATTGATGTGTGCCAATATGATTGTGCTATATTTTACGGTGACAATGCAAGTGCTGTGTCATGTCTCGTATGTCATTCTAGTCGTTATATACGAAACAAGATCCCACATAAACGACTTAGATGGTTCACACTAAAAGCTCGACTGAAACGATTGTGAAAGGCATATGTTTAGCCTATTTGTAATTAAAGAGGTACCAACTCAACTCTGATAAGAAATCAAGGTAAATAGCAAGTACTGTTGAAGGAATCCGTACGAAGAACGTCAAGTGATTTATTGAAATTATATGTCTGAAGAATTTCAGGATGCTGCTGCACACCACTGGAAGAAGTTCATTAATATGTTCAAGCCTCAGTGTACAAATAATCTTTTGTAGCATGTCCAGAAGTCCAGAAGGTATAAAGTTTTAATACTTTATTTATTCAGAAGATTCCATAATATTGTTACTTATGAAGAAGAACTACGAAGACATAGACTCGACGAACAAGCCTCGTTTCAAATGTTTATTTGATAAAGAATATTTAATTCAGCTAGATACAGATGAACCAGACAATACATTTGTGTGTCAGCTACTCAGATTAAATGTTCTGCATCAACTACAAGTGGCCGTTCGATCAAGACAGAGATCTGCAACGTTCAACAAAGCTTGGAGTCCCTGCTGCTAAATGAATATAATTTTATAAATATTTATTTAATTATTTCACTTATCAAAATAATTAAATTGGTTGTATAATTTATTTATTAAATTAATTCACCTTCGAATTAATTTAATTTATGAATTTATATAATTAAGTGAGTAATTAGTAAGTATTTATTCAATTAAAACAATTGATTTAATGCATATTTGGCTCGGTATGACATTCTCAGAGAATGTCATACCGTGTCAGTTGAGCAGACTTTCTCAGAATAGGAATATGTCATACTGATGAGTATTGCATGGCTTAATCAATCGGTATGACTTTCCAAAGGAATGTCATACCGTGTACTTGATTCTGACATGCTTTGATATGACATTAGATAATGTCATACCGTTTGTTGGTATCAGACATTCACTGGTATGACTTTAAAAAGTCATACCGTGTCCTTATATTAGGCTTTGTCCTTGTGTGTGTATGACTTGCTTGTTTATGACTTAAAAAGTCATACAAAGCTCAACCGAATGACTTTCTTTGGTAAAGTCATGCCAAATGAAGAGTAGTGGCCAAGGAATAAAGTCTTACCGCCCCTGGCAGTATGACATTCCATTTAAATGTCATTCCTTCTTTGTTTTATGGCATGGCTTTGTGTAATAATGTCATATCTTCCATTGTAATGTCATTCCTAAGCTAGAAAGTCATTCCTTTCAATGTCATACCTAGATCCAAGTGATTTGCCTATAAATATGGCTTCACTTCTTCATTTGTATGTTGTTCATTGCATTGTAAACTTTCAAGTTGTTAGTAACTTGCTATTCGTTATATCCACAGTTTTCTGTGCTTTGGTCACTCGGTTGTTTTAATCACTAAACTAGAATACATCCTGTCGAATTTATTCTACGAACTTTAGTGGACATTAAAACGAACCATATTAATTATATAACGACTTAAAACATTGTTATATTAATTAATTAAAATCTGATTAACAAGTTTAATTCAAATCAGATTATTCCGCCGCGATTTTTAGTGACGATTGTATTCAACCCCCCCTTCTACAATCGTTTCAGGACCTAACAGATTGTTTAGCTCTAAACATACTGCAAAAGACATGCGATGGCATCAAGAAGTCCGTAAAACTGAACCTGGTATATTAAGACATCCAGCTGATGGGATGGCTTGGAAGCATTTTGATAGTACATACCCTGAATTTGCTGCAGATTCCAGGAGTGTACGAATGGGGTTAGCATCAGATGGGTTCAACCCTTTTTCTAACTTGACATCAACCTATACAGTGTGGCATGTAATATTAATTCCTTATAACATGCCACCATGGGCCTCCCCAGATTGTACAAATTACCTTATGTCATTATTAATTCCAGGTCCCAAATCTCCTGGAAAAGATTATGATGTTTTTTTGCAGCCACTAATTGATGAACTTAAAGAGTTATGGGACGGAATTGATGCATATGATTCACATAGTGGGTCTCTATTTAAATTTAGAGCAACGGTGTTATGGACGATTAGTACTTGCCTGGTTGGAGCACTGCTGGAAAATTAGCTTGCCCTGTGTAAACTGGAAGATACTAGATCAAGAAGAATAACAGACAAACAATGTTTCACTGGACACCATTGTTATTTAAATATGAATCAACCTTGGCGAAAGAGCAAAGAATATGATGGATATACTGAGTTTCATGGTCCTCCAAGAACTTTTACTGGTGACGACATATTAAAACAATTAGAGGAAGTACCTATACGTACAACTGGTAAAGCACCAAATAATTCTTCAAGGAAACGAAAGCGCGGAGCCAATGAGTTAAATTGGAGTAAAAGAAGTATTCTATTTGACTTGCCATACTGGTCAAAGCTTCTACTACGCCATAATCTTGATGTGATGCATATTGAGAAGAATGTTTGTGATAACATTATTGGTACACTTCTAGATATTGAAGGTAAATCCAAAGACAATTTGAAAGCTCGTAAAGATTTACAAGATTTAAATATTCGTGAAGATCTTTGGTTAAAAAAGATGACTAATAATAAATTTGAAAAACCCCATGCTAGTTATACTTTCACAAAGGAAGAGTGTAAGGGTTTTTGAAAATTTATTAATAGTGTAAGATTACCGGATGGATATGCTTCCAATATAAGTCGATGTGTTACAGATAATAACAAGCTTAAAGGGATGAAAACTCATGATTGTCATGTTCTGCTTCATAAGATATTGCGGGTTGCAATACAACCTTATTTGACAAAGAATATCCGTGGCACATTGATTGAGCTATGCCAATTTTTTCAAAAAATTTGTGCGAAAACTATACGGGTTTCTGATGTTGATGAACTAAAGCAGGGAATTATAATAATTCTATGTAAGTTGGAGAAGATATTCCCCCCGTCATTTTTCACTATAATGGTTCATCTTTGTGTACACTTGCCTGATCAAGTGTTGCTAGGTGGTCTGGTTAATGGTAGATGGATATTTGGGTCAGAACAACACATGGGTTTATATAAGAGCTATGTTAGAAATATGGCTAGACCAGATGGTTCAATTGCAGAAGCTTTTGTCGTGGATGAAGCTGTAAGTTTTTTATCGAGATATGTTTATGACATAGAAACAAGATTCACTAAACCTGAACGTAACTGGGATACACCTATTCCAGATCATCAAATGGACATTTTCAAGTCTTGTGTTCGTCCATTAGGGGCTTCTTCTGTTCAGTTGTTGGGGCCTTGGAAAAATACCACTCAGTGGTATATATTAAACAATTCTGTGGATGATATTGAGGAATATCTCAAGTAAGGAAATTTTTATTGTTTGTTAATGAATTTTATCCTAATTTGTGCATTTGCCAAGATTTTTGGTATAATTTCTTACTGTATTCTTATTTAGTTTTTTTTTTCATGTTATAAGTTACTAAAAAATCTTATACCTGGTATGAAGTGATCATAAGAATACATTGCAAGCAAAAGGACTTTCAGAATCAGAAATTTGCAGTATGCAAAGTGAAGAATTTCCATCTTGGTTTAAAACAAAGGTGAGATATTTTAATAAATTAGTTGTTATTTAGTTGTATAGTCAGTGACTCAGTGATATACATATCCTTTTGCAGGATATGTATAGTTAGTGATTTTAATAAAATTAAATATCTCTAAAATAATATCTCTGATTACTAGAAAAATTCAAAAAAAAAAATTATGAATTGTTTTTAGATAAACTTCTTTGATTAATTAACTTATCATTTCGAGTTTCTACGTACATTCGACCTTTATTTTATTCAACTTACAAAATAAAAATCAATCAAATTTCTTCAAATATGTTAGTCCGAATAAACTCACTATATAAGATAATATAGTGAACACAATCAAAAACAGAACACCAGTATAAGAGAATAATTCAACTAAACTCTTATTCACAAATCACAGTAGCTTACAAATAATCTCTTAGTGATTTATAATTTATCACTAAGAGCTGCTAGGTTACACGAATGATATTCAATTGATAACTCATCTAGAGTAAACCCTAAGCTGTGTTTATATACACAGTTACATGATATCTACTGATTGATTTACATTTATCTGCTTCCTAAAATAATCTAATCAGTAGCCATCTTTTCCATGTTCTGATTTGCATATCTTCCTTGATATTCTCTTTCCTTGCTTATTCAGGTCTTCTCCTAGAAATCAGCCGCCTGCAAACTCTGATCATACAAACTCTGATCCAGCTGGCAGTCGTTAAACTCTGATCCTAGATTAAACTCTGATCTTCATTTCTGCACACTAAACAAGTTAAATACCTGTGACATCATCAAATATGTAACAATCTCCCCCAACTTGTACATTAGACAGAATGAACAAGTTCTATATATATATACTGATGATGTCAAAAATAATCAAGGACAAATGCATGAAGTAACTAATCTGCAAAAATTAATTATTACTTTCAGAATAAGTAGAACTAATTACAACTTACAGAACTAGCAGAAGCTAACTAGCCAATCAGTCTATATCCATAGCTCTCCTTGACAAACAGAGTGATCAAATCTTCTTCAATCTGTTTCAGAGTCTGTATCATTTGAGCTTTGACAGTCTTTAACTCTTCATTGTCTTCTCCTGTCTGGTATATAGCTGATCTCAAGGCTCTTGCCCTGCACCTTTTCATAGCTTCTCCTAATTGAATGGCTCCTGGTCTGTCAGCTTCATTATTGTAACCCAAAATTCTGGTTCCAGCTATAGTCTCCATAACAGAGCTATTTTTGATCATATCAATCTCTGAACCATCTTCTTGAGTTATCTTAGGCACATATTCAGCATCAGAATTTATCCCATAAAATCTTCTCTTTTCTTGGATAGTTCTCTTCGGCCTTTCAGACCATCTCTTGGTTGCTTCATTCTTTATCTCAAGCATATAATGAATATGCTCAAGTTCCCTTAGAGATTTTATTAATAGATCAGCTTCAGAAATTCTGTAAACTCTGCCAGATTCCAAAAATATAGCAATTTTCTCTTTATCTTCTGGTCCATCATGAGTATCCATCAGAATTTGTACTGATTCTATTTTGTCAATGTCTTTCTGTGTAACAACTTCTCCAGCCTTCTCAGTAAGAGGATATGGATTTCTGAAGACAGTTGCATCACTGGTCTGGATTTTCTCTTTCTTATGACCTAGACCTGTTGTGTCCCTTGCTTCCTTTCCTCTTGTTCCTTTGTCTCTGATTTGAGTGAACAAGGAGCTTTCCTTGTACTGTCCTGTACCAAGGCTTCCAAATAAGCTCTTCTTCTTTGGTACAACTGTATCAACTTGAGCCTTGTCAGAGGTTGACTTCATCCAAGAAGCTTTTACTTCAGCTGACTCCAGCTTATCTTCCTTCATATTTTTAGCTTGAGCAGTGTCAGAGGCTAAATTCTGATCAATGGACTCAGGAATAGTTGCAAGAGTTTGTTTAACTTCTGATTCATCCTTCTTTTTAGATGGAACACCATCTATGACATTTTTCCCTTTTTCACTGGAATCAGAGTCAGACTTCTTCTGATAAACTCTGGGCCTATTGATATCAGCATAGTTGACTTCACTGATCACTATTCCTTTTCTTTTTAAAGATGGTAATTTCTTTGAGGAGGAATCAGTGATCTGTTTCTTTCCATCAGACTTTGCTTTCTTTTCATCAATCTTTTCATCAGACTTAGATTTGCTGATCTTCTTCTTCTCAGCAGCCAACCTTTCTTCTTCCCTTCTAATATCCTCAATTGACACCCCTGGATTTTCTTGTTCAAATATATTCTTTGCAACTGCTTCATCAAAATCCAGTTGTGTAGGGGCTTTGTGTTAGGGTTATACTGAAATATTCGTTTGAAGTATATAACAATTATTTGAGAATCTTTAATGCATGTTTTCACATTGTCTGTATATTATATATTGTAGACAATCTAGTATCAAATGGGATAGCAGAAGATTAGATTGTCAGACTCCTTATATAATATAATAAAGGTTCACAGTCGCAGTGGTGTTAGACAAACCACTGGAACGGCTGAAGTATTATTTGGAAATAGTTTGTCTTGACTATTGAATAATATTTATATACTTTGTGTATATTGAACGGGATCAAAATAGTAGAATAATTGTTTCTTTAATTCTGACAATAAAGAACTAAGATTCTATGATGTTATTAATGCTTAAGTTCTTAATCCGGATATAGTGATTGACACTTGTATTTAATGCATATGCCTTGACTCATAAATTAAGTAATTTATTTTAAATTACGAATTTATGTATTGGGCAATGACATTATATACAGAGTGGGATATTGACTATAAAAGGAAACCGTGTCCGAAAAATATATTCGGGTGATGATGTCCTCTTGAAAGCTCATAAAGATAATTATGCTTTAGTCCTGCAGGCAGATTTGTTCTTGCATAATTATAAGGTTGAGTGGATGATCAAGGATAAAAGATATTAATTAAATTAATTGTCAGAAATTAATTTAATTAATGGACATGCGATATCTTAAACATGGGGAATTTATAAGCAATTAATATGGGAGCCGAATTAAATAATTAATTTACGGAATTAGGAAAGGTAGTGCAAATATTAGTTCTTTAGTGGATAGAATTAATATTTAATGACATTGGGCCTGGCCCGGAATGTCATTAGAAGGCCTGACCTAATGATCCATGATCCCTGCTGTAGCCTATATATATTCTCATTCTCCTAAAGCTGAAAAACACACCAAAACGAATTAATCCTAGAGTCAGAGAGAGGCAGACGTTTTTCTCAATGAGACAGCTAGGGTTTTGGGTTTTCGGAGCTTTAAGGAGAGGCACACCTTGGGAGATCGAAGGCCACACTTCGTCCAAGGAGAATCAAGGAATACAGTAGAAGACGTGGATTTGAATCGCTTGCGCCGTAGCGATTAAGGTTAATATTCTGTTCGAACTTTTGATATGTATCATAAAACGCAGGGCCAAGATCCGATTGTTCCTACAATGGTATCAGAGCGAGGTTGCGGTTCTGCGATTTATGATATGTAGTCCATGTCATGATTATATATGCATGTATATAGTGATTCTGTGATGCAGGTCGTTGTCCACTATTATGGCCGTGTTTTAATTATTCTGTTATGTTTGGATTCCACGTGGTTTATCGTGGCTGTTGTAAATCACGAGGGTTGATCGTGATAGTTTAATCTTGTAATTCAATTTGTAATTGTTTTAGATTATGATCTGATGTAATAGAATAGGCTGGTTCGCCTGTACAATTTGTATGTAATTGTTTGATCAACGGGGCTGCAACAAACAGAGATCTTCCGCTGCTGCGATCTGTTGCCGCTGCTATTTAGGGTAACTTTTGCATACGATGTCCGATTTGGGCGCAGAATACCTTTTCGGGGACGGCAGAACTAGACGGACAGGCTCCAAATGACGTAGTCCATTTGGTGCAGTTTTTCAGGGCGTTCTGAGGCTGTTTAGGCCTCCAAACGGGCTCTCGAAGATTTTCGGAATTTTTCGAAGGATGATTTCGAAGCTGTTTTTCCGGGGCCATAATAGTGGATGTGTTTCATTATGTTTTACATAATTTCTGCCTTTTCTTGATTATTGCTACTATGTGTTTCTTGTCTGTGTTGTTATGCCATGTGATACTAACCCTTCGCATGCTAGAATGACATGGACATAGGGATGTTTTTTAATTAATGCTTTAATCATGCTAGTATGCTGCCATGTTATGTGTTCTTTATGTGTTCTTTATGTTGCTATAACCATGATAGTATGCATGTGGACTTCGAAGAAATAACATAGGGCGATGCATCTAGATTAAAATCCTCAAAGTAAATTCTAAGTGGGAGAGGGAGTTAATATGATATTAAATCCCATGGTCTCCATCATTGTTTGTATGTAATTTAACATATAAGGCGAATATAAATTATGTATACGTCACCCATCGTGGCATGTAATTTATGGTGCCTAGAATGTTATAGATATTACTGGAACAAACTTCTTGAATTAATACGAATAGATACGAATTTTCTTTATCTCTGATTTGGGGCGATTTCTAAGGCTTATGGGTATTAAGTGAGACCGATGTGACTCCTCCACTGCCTAGAAGTCAAACCAGACACGAATATTGAATTGAAGTATTCTATTCGAGAAATATTGGAAGGTATACATGCCGCCCATCGTGGCGTACCAAGTTCCATAGGTTTCGGGTAATTTAAGATTTGATGATGGTATACACTTAGCTATGAAAAATAATATAGACCACCCCAACGTGGCTTATTGTTTAGTAATAGGACCGAAGTAACGTTTAAACAAATTTAGGTGGTATACATGTCACCCATCGTGACGTACCAGAAACTTATGGTGTTTAAACGTTAGTGCATTTAATTTTAATAATTGTTAGAGGAACCAATAGGACTTAATTTTTTATGCACCCTTCTTTATGTGTAATGTGATTTTTTCATGCATGATTCTCAGGATATAATGGGGTTTAATCCACTGTTCACCATACTTAAGGATAACAAACTTACCGGACCTAGCTATATTGAATGGAAACGTAATTTGGACATTGTGTTGACTGCTGAGGAGTACAAGTTTTGCACTTATGAACCCAAGCCTGAGCAGCCCGCTGCTGATGCTCCTGATGAGGAGAAAGAGTATTATAAGCGGTGGACAAAGGCTGATGAGATGTCGCGATGTTACATTCTGGCAGCAATGTCGGGTGTTTTGCAGCATCAGCATCAGGCTATGGCCACTGCTTCGGATATGCTCTTTAATCTCAAGGAACTTTTTGGAGATCAGAATAGGGCTGCTAGGCAAGTAGCCATGAAGGCTTTAATGAACACTCAGATGGCTGAAGGTACACCTGTAAGGGATCATGTTCTCAAGATGATGTCACATCTGAATGAGATAGAGATCCTTGGTGCAGAGCTTGACGGGGAAACCCAGATTGACATTGTCCTTATGAGCTTGCCCAAGAGTTTTGAGCAGTTCCGCTTGAATTACAACATGAACAAGAGGCAGTATAGTCTTGCGGAACTGCTGACAGAACTTCAGGCAGCTGAAGGATTATTTCGCCAGAGTGTTCAAGTGAATGTGGCTGAGAAAGGTTCTTCCTCTAAGCCGAAAGGCAATAAGAAGAAGAAAAAGGCTCAGACACAGCAAGCTGTGAAGGCAGTGGGGGTTCAAGGTGGTGTGAAAAAGCCTAAGGGGAAGTGCTACCGGTGCAAGCAGTCGGGTCACTAGAAAAAGGATTGTCCTCTTCCTAAGAAGACAAACAATACTGGTATGTCTCTTTCTCTAGTTACAGAAACATTTATAACGGCTATATCTACGAGCACTTGGTGTGTAGATACTGGAGCCACTGATCATGTTTGTAACTCTATGCAGGGGTTCCAGCAATCCAGAATGCTTAGAGATGGCGAGATATACGTGTTCATGGGAGATGCTACGAAAGTAGCAGTAGTTGCAGTAGGAGTTATTCATTTATCTTTTGGTTCTGATAGGATTTTGGTTTTGAACAATTGTCTTTATGTACCTTCTTTTAGAAGGAATTTGATTTCGGTTTCTAAACTTGCTATGGATGGTTATAATGTTTGTTTGGATCGTAATGTTTCTATTATGATGAATAAACGGATTATATGTTCTGGTACATTGCAAGACAATTTGTATATAATTAATCCTAGTCAACCCGCACTGCAACTACAACATAGGGTATTGAACAACACATCTTCTACCTCTAATAAAAGAAAGCAACCTTCTAGTTTGAACCAAACATATCTTTGGCACTTGAGATTAGGTCATATTAACTTGAGGAGGATTCAAAGACTGGTAGTAGACGGGCCTTTAGGCTCATTGGCAGTGGAGCCATTTCCAGTTTGTGAATCCTGCTTGGAAGGTAAAATGACCAAAAGGCCTTTTAAGGCAAAGGGGAATAGAGCCAAAGAAGTGTTAGGATTGGTTCACTCTGATTTATGTGGACCTATGAATATCCAAGCAAGAGGTGGTTATGAGTATTTCGTCACTTTTATTGGCGATTATTCTAGATATGGATACGTTTATTTGTTGCACCGTAAGTCTGAGTGCTTTGAGAAATTCAAAGAGTACAAAGCTAAAACGGAGAAGCGACATAATAAAAGTATCAAGTCACTACGATCTGATCGTGGTGGCGAATACTTGCTTGGGGAATTCAGGGAATATTTATCAGAGAATGGGATAGAATCCCAGTTGACTACACCAGGCACACCCCAGCAGAACGGTGTAGCAGGGAGAAGGAACCGGACTCTTTTAGAGAGTGTTAGATCGATGATGAGTTATTCGGATTTACCCAAGTCCTTTTGGGGACATGCCTTAGAGACAGCAGCTTATCTTCTGAACTTAGTACCTTCTAAGTCGGTTCCTAAAACCTCTTTAGAATTGTGGACCGGGGACAAACCGAGTCTGAGACACATTCGGATATGGGGTTGTCCAGCACATGTGCTGAACAGGAACGCGACTAAACTAGAATCTCGTACAGAAGTAAAGCTGTTTGTAGGCTACCCCATGGGAACAAAAGGTTATTTATTTTATAGTCCTAAGGATCGGGATGTCACTGTTAGCACCAATGCAAGATTCTTAGAGGAAGACTATATAATGAATCACAAACCCATGAGTAGTATCGTTTTAGAGGAATTAGTGGGAGGGACGAATAATGAACCTGTAGTACAAGTAGAACAACCACAGCAGACTGTGCAACCGGTCACTAATACCGCACCAGTTCCTCGTCGTAGTGGGAGGGTTGTTCGACAGCCCGACAGATTCATGTTTTTGGGAAAGTCTTCGGACTTGGTCTCTGGTGAACATGATGATGATCCCCGGACATACGAAGAGGCAATACAAGACAAAGATGCAAGTCTTTGGCAAAAGGCAATGAATTCTGAGATGGAATCTATGTATTCTAATCAGGTCTGGGAGCTCGTGGAACCACCCAAAGGTGTAAAACCTATTGGATGTAAGTGGGTCTACAAGAAAAAGAGGGGATCAGACAAAAGGTGAAAGCCTGGAAAGCAAGACTTGTTGCGAAAGGGTATACTCAGAAAGAAGGTATCGATTATGAGGAAACCTTTTCGCCGGTAGTCATGCTTAAGTCAATCCGTATTCTTTTATCTATAGCAGCTCATCTCGATTATGAGATTTGGCAAATGGATGTCAAGACAGCTTTCCTTAATGGAAATCTTGAGGAAACCATCTATATGCAGCAACCAGAGGGATTCATTAAAGAAGGCCAAGAGCATCTTGTATGTAAGCTGAAGAGGTCTATTTATGGACTTAAACAAGCTTCTAGGTATTGGAACATTCGCTTTGATCAGGCAGTCCAGTCATATGGATTTGATCAATGTCCAAGCGAAGCATGCGTGTATAAGAGATGTGAGGGAAATGCAGTGGTTTTTCTAGTGCTTTATGTTGATGACATTTTACTCATTGGAAACAATGTTAAGATGTTGTCTTCAATAAAGGCATGGTTGTTCAAACAATTTGAAATGAAGGACTTAGGTGAAGCAGCATACATCCTTGGGATCAAACTTATAAGGGATCGCAAGAAAAGGATGTTGGCTTTATCTCAGGAGCCCTACATAGATGACGTATTAGCTCGTTTTAACATGCAGGACTCCAAGAAGGGTAATTTACCCTTCAGACATGGAGTTACTCTATCAAAGAGGCAATGTCCTTCGACACCTAAGGAGATAGAGAACATGAAGGCAGTTCCTTATGCTTCGGCATGTGGGAGCCTAATGTATGCAATGTTATGTACGAGGCCTGATATCTGCTTTGCCGTGGGCATGGTTAGCAGATACCAGTCAAACCCAGGACAAGAACATTGGAGTGCCGTAAAAGCAATACTCAAGTACCTGCGAAGGACTAAGGAGTAGGGCTGTTCACGAACCGAGCCGAGCCGAGTTTTGATCGAACAGAGCCGAGCTTTTTTTTTTCCTGACGAGCCGAGCCGAGCCGAGCTTTCTTAACGAACAAAAAGTTTGTTCAAGCTCGAGCTCGTTAACAAACGAGCCGCACACGAGCTTCTATCGAACAAAAACGAGCCGAGCCGAGCCGAGTCGAACGCGAGCCGAACACGAGCTTAAACGAGCCAAGTCGAGTCGAGTCGAACACGAGCTTAAACGAGCTTAAACGAGCTTAAACGAGCCGAAGCTAAAAAACTGGTCAAACCACTAATTGACTGTTAAAATAACAAACCAAATTAATTAATTTTTTTGTATAATTTTCGTCATATCACTATAATGTATATATGTTGACATCCATACGGTTGGATCGTTAACAAATATTTTTTAAAAATTAGAAACTTTAATACGGGACTAGACAGTAGTTAGAAGTACTAGTCAATTAACAAGTTGACTGTTAAAATAACAAACCAAATTAATTAAATTTTTTGTTATTTTTTTTGTCATATCACTATAATATATATATCTTGATATCCATATGGTTCGATTGTTAACAAATATTTTTTAAAAATTTGAAACTTGAATTCAGGATTATACAATAGTACAATAGTTAGAAGTACTAGTCAATCAACAAGTCGATTGTTAAAATAACAAACCAAATAAATTTATTTATTTATAAAAGTTTTGTCATATTGTTAAAATGTATATACATTGACATCTGTATGTTTGGATTATTGAGATTTTTTTTTTAATAATTCGAAACATGGATTCAGGATTAAACACTAGTCAGAGTACTGGTTAATCAATTAGTTGGCTATTAAAATATCAAACCAAACAAATTGTAAAAGTTTTGACATATCATTAAAATATATATATTGACATCATACGGTTGGATATCATTAATAAATATTTTAAAAAAAATATCACTAATTAAAAAAATTAGTAAAACCAATAATTAGCCATTTTATCTAAAAGTTTATATGACCTGACCCAAATATGCTAAGCCCAACCCAACAAAAATTTTTAAAGCTAAACCCAACCCAAAAGAAAACCCTAACACTAAAGCATCTCATCTATCTTCTTTCTTCAGCAGATTCGTAAATCTAATGGCGCCTTCAAGAAAAAAAAAAGCATCACATCGAAGTTATTCCGGAAAATGCTGAGTTCGAAGAGTTAAGAAGTCTTGGTGATGAATCAGAATCTGAAGATGCTGCTGATAATAACCACATAATTGCAGAGCCCGAGCCCGAGAAGCCTGATCAAGAGGAGATATCGCGAAAAAGAAAAAGTGGCAGCCTTGAAACTCAGGAGTCTAATCAGCCTTACCAAAAGAAGCCGAGGAAGAAGAGCTCTCGTTGCTGGGCATATTTGGACCAGGTTGAGGAAAAGAATCAGAGGTTTGTAATTTGTAAACTCTGCAAATCGAAGATGAAATTAGGGAGTTCGGGCTGCACAACAACATTAAACAGGCACGTTGATAAATGTAAGAGGACACATGGACAGACAAGTCAAGCAACACTTCAGTTTCAACCGAGCGATTCTGTCTCATCAGAGGTAACACTTGGTAATTTCAAATATGATCATGCTGAAATGAGAAAAGTCATTTCTCATTATATTTTAGTAAATGAATTACCATTTAGGCATGTTGAAACCTTTATGTTTGACAAGGTAATGAGAACAGCTACGCCTTTTTGGCAGAAAATCAGTAGGCATGTTGTTAAAAAGGATTGTGTTAGTACTTATGAAATTGAGAAAAATAAATTAAGAGAAATGTTGAAATCTGTTAGGAAAATTAATATCACAACTGATATGTGGACTTCCTCACATCAGAAAATTGGTTATATGGTTGTCACGGGTCATTGGATAGATTCTGACTGGAAGCTTAACATGAGGGTCCTGAATTTTTGTAATGTCCCTCCCCCACATAGTGGATTTGTAATTTCAGAAGCTTTGCTCAAATGTTTTAATGAATGGGGAATAATTGATAAAATTGGGACATTAACCGTAGACAATGCTGCTGCAAATGATGTTGCGTTAAGATGCCTAAAACAGACTTTTAGTGCTAGAAGGTCATTATCAATTGATGGAAAAATGTTTCATGCGCGTTGCTGTGCACACATATTGAACTTGTGTGTGCAGGATGGGTTAGACCCAACACAGGAAATAGTTGATCAGGTAAGGGATGGGGTTAAATATATAGCAGCCTCGGAAAGTCGTAGAATTAAGTTTGCTGAAATATCCATGTCACTAGGCTTGAAGTGTAAAAAACTGATTTTGGATGTATCAACTCGTTGGAACTCGACATATAATATGTTGTCATGTGCAATTGAGTTCAAAAATGTATTTCTTATATATAGCACAGCTGATCAGGGGTTTAGGGATTATGTTCCAAGTGCAGATGATTGGGATAGAGTTGCTGGTGTGTGCTCCTTTCTTGAGGTGTTTTCCGATGTCACGAAAGTTGTCTCTGGAACGGAGTATTCGACTTCAAATTTGTTTTTATCAGAAATAAGGAGAGTCAAGCAAATAATAGACAAAAAGGCAGTTGATCATAATCTGCATATTCGAGAGATGGCGCGAAAAATGGAACTGAAATTTGAGAAATATTGGGGGGAAACTAATTTGGTAATGTTGATTGGTGCCGTCATGGATCCACGGTTTAAAATGAAACTTCCGGCCTTTTGTTTTCCTACGCTTTATCCAATTGCAAGTGATGCTGAAAAAAATTTGTCTTATTTAGCAAATGCCTTAAATGATTTGTATTTAGAATATTGCAGGGAAGACAAAGAAGCTAATAAAGAGAGGTATGAATCAAGTGAAATGTCTTCTTGTGATGCAAATTCTATGTATGAACAACGGGAAACACCCAAAGGCTTAAATGATTACGAGAGTTTTATTCGGGAAAGTGGAGGTATAATTGAGCCCACAAAGTCAGAATTGGAGGAGTACTTAAGTGAACAAATTGTGGCTCCAAGTTCAAAGTTCGATGTTATAGCTTGGTGGAAAGGGAACTCTGCAAAGTATCCTATTTTGTCAAAAATGGCATCTGATGTGTTAAGCATTCCCATTAGCAGTGTCGCTTCAGAGTCGACCTTTAGTGCTGGAAGTAGGGTAATTGAACCGCACCGCTCCTGTTTGAAACCTGAAACCGTAGAAATGTTGCTGTGCGGAGCAGATTGGGTGCGTGAATTGTATGGACTGAAAAAATCTAAAGAGGTATATACCCCTGGGTCCTGGTACTTTGAATGTGTAGTATATACTTATTAATTGCATTTTTTTTTGTTTTGACATGCTTTCAATTTGACTAATTTAAATGTTTTCAGGAGGACAAGGAAATTGTGATACATTTGGACAAGGTAATCTTCTCAATTTTATCCCATATTAATTCAAGTTGTTTAGTACTGGAAGTCTGCCATGTGTTCGTCTCCCAGCTAAAACAGGTTTTTGAGCCACTGCAGATTGCATAGTAGTGAATCTGTCTTGATAAAATCTTGATGTGTTGTTGCTTAATTTATGCAAATCTTTATTTGAACTTGTTCTCTCAAACTGTGCAAATCAGTGAAACTATCTGGGAATTTTTCATGATTGACATTCTGTACGCAAATGAGTATGTGTTCTGTTTGTTGTATTTCACATGATGCATATTTTATGTGATTCTTAGAAGCTAGTGCGATAATGCTAGTGCTTTACTGGCACATTAATATACACAATTGTTATAATTAGAGAGGTAAATATTCTATACATCAGCAATGACAGAATAATAGCATGTGTTTTACTATCTTTTGGAACCTGGAACATTAATTTTATTAGTCGTCTGGATCTATTAATTTATTTCCAACATCTTTGTAGATCAATGAATGTAGAGGTAAGGAGTAAGAAATGCTGGAAAATAAGCCTTTAGTAGAGTTCGCCGGAAGGAACCAAAAAAAGCCCCTGCTTTATTTATTAACTACTAGTCATTCCTTCCTGTTCTATCAAATGATAATTGAGGATTGGGAGAGTAGTTTTGTGGAGGCATATTTGAGTTTCTGTTATTTGAGTTTGGGGAAAAATTCTTTTGAGTGCACAAGAAGGTAGAGCATACTTTTTTTGGAAGAATCTCTTTTCATTAAGCTGTCAACAGGTCACCAGTTGGCTGTAATTTTGCTTCCTTGAAAAATTAAGCTAGTGGCCATGTGTAACCCTGCAACCGGCTATGTAAAAGAAAGAAAAAGCAGAGTTTGGTGATGAAATGATAGTATATGGTAAAATATGTAGGGTAAATGCTACTGGGCTAATCATTCATTATTCTAGAATGATAGATACCAAGTAACAAACACTACCAAATGCATGCTTTATTTTCCTTGCGGTTAGCACTATTTTTCTCAATATGTTGACGTTACTGGTGTTTGAGTTAAGTTGCACAAAGGACAATTTCTGCATTAACCTTGGATGCTATGATTCTTTTTTAGACAAGGGTACCAAAATAAAAACCCCTGCTTCATTGTATTTTATCAAATGTTAACTACTACTCATTCTTTTAGTTCTAAAATAAAATGATCATTACTTCCCATTCATATAATTCATTTTACATAACTGAGTCTGAGACAGAAACTTTGCTACTCTTGTTGTGCACAGTATAATCAACACACAATTTTCTTCACATTTTGACATACAAGGCCTTTTATTGCTGAGCTCTTTGGGAATGCTTATATGGGCTTTATACTTTGAAATTAAATCAGTGACTAATGACTTGCTGGTGCATTCTCAGTAGGATGAAATTTAAGTTTTATTTGTTTTATTTTGCAGAGATGAATATATTGATCAAGTACGAGATGGATTTAAGATAGCTGCTGGCCTGCTGCAACTTGCTATGACATCTATTTTGTTCTTGAATTTTTGAGTTGTAATCCAAAATTATTAAAACTATACAACTTGGCACTTGAAGAATGGCAGCTAGTTTAGAACTCTGTATGTATTTAAAATTTGTGATAGTTTTTGTCGCAACTGAAAGATGTAAACTTCTGACTGGCTCTTATGGGTTTCTCTCCTGATTTGGTTCCAGTTTCGAAGGAGCCTGCTACTGGCAGCAATGCCTAAATCCCCTCACAAGCTCGTAATCTTAGTAGTATGATAGAATAGAAGTAGCTGCTTGTATGTTTTGTCCCAAGATTTCTTCTCTATTTTGGCAACTCTGTAAGTTGCACATAGCTTGCACTGTTGAACATGCTATCTTTTGCTATTGTAAGAAATCCAGGGACATTTCTCCCTTTTATTAATGAATCTTTATGCCGCTTTTTTTGTAAAAAAAAGATGTAAACTTCTTATTATTTTTGTGGGAAGATGCAGTGAAAAGTAGGGCAGATATTATAAAAATACACAAAAAATATTGCATTTTTTCGAGCTTTAACGAGCCGAGCTCGAGCCGAGCTCGAGCCGAACATACTAAAAGCTCGGCTCGAGCTCGTTTACTTAACGAACAATTTTTTGTGTTCGAGCTCGAGCTCGTTAACTTAACGAGCCGAGCCGAACGAGCTCTTAACGAGCCGAGCTCGAGCTTGTTCGCGAACAGCTCGGTTCGTTAAACAGCTCTACTAAGGAGTATATGCTGGTTTACAAGTCCTCTGATTTATTGCCTCTGGGATATACCGATTCGTATTTCCAGACGGATAAGGATAAGAGAAAGTCCACCTCGGGATGTGTTTTTACTTTGGGAGGTGGAGCCGTAATATGGAGGAGTGTGAAGCAGAAATGCATCGCGGACTCAACCATGGAAGCCGAATATGTGGCAGCCTCGGAGGCAGCCAAAGAGGCTATATGGTTCCGAAACTTCCTGCTGGATTTGGATGTGGTTCCTAATCTGCCACAGCAGATCACGATTTATTGTGATAACACTGGTGCTGTGGCGAATACCAAGGAACCGCGGGCCCATAAGGCAGCGAAACACATAGAGCGTAAGTATCACCTCATACGACAGTTCGTTAAGCGAGGAGATATCATTGTGGCTGACATAGCATCGAAGGATAACCGGGCAGATCCTTTCACGAAGAGCTTACCAGCTAAGGCTTTTGAGGAGCACGTGGAAGCGATAGGAGTCAGATACTTTGTCACATAGTTATATATAGTTGGTAGTGGATTGCTTGTAATAGACACTGATATACTCAAAGAATATCTTGAGTATAAGTGGGAGATTGTTAGGGTTATACTGAAATATTCGTTTGAAGTATATAACAATTATTTGAGAATCTTGAATGCATGTTTTCACATTGTCTGTATATTATATATTGTAGACAATCTAGTATCAAATGGGATAGCAGAAGATTAGATTGTCAGACTCCTTATATAATATAATAAAGGTTCACAGTCGCAGTGGTGTTAGACAAACCACTGGAACGGCTGAAGTATTATTTGGAAATAGTTTGTCTTGACTATTGAATAATATTTATATACTTTGTGTATATTGAACGGGATCAAAGTAGTAGAATAATTGTTTCTTTAATTCTGACAATAAAGAACTAAGATTCTATGATGTTATTAATGCTTAAGTTCTTAATCCGGATATAGTGATTGACACTTGTATTTAATGCACATGCCTTGACTCATAAATTAAGTAATTTATTTTAAATTACGAATTTATGTATTGGGCAATGACATTATATACAGAGTGGGATATTGACTATAAAAGGAAACCGTGTCCGAAAAATATATTCGGGTGATGATGTCCTCTTGAAAGCTCATAAAGATAATTATGCTTTAGTCCTGCAGGCAGATTTGTTCTTGCATAATTATAAGGTTGAGTGGATGATCAAGGATAAAAGATATTAATTAAATTAATTGTCAGAAATTAATTTAATTAATGGACATGCGATATCTTAAACATGGGGAATTTATAAGCAATTAATATGGGAGCCGAATTAAATAATTAATTTACGGAATTAGGAAAGGTAGTGCAAATATTAGTTCTTTAGTGGATAGAATTAATATTTAATGACATTGGGCCTGGCCCGGAATGTCATTAGAAGGCCTGACCTAATGATCCATGATCCCTGCTGTAGCCTATATATATTCTCGTTCTCCTAAAGCTGAAAAACACACCAAAACGAATTAATCCTAGAGTCAGAGAGAGGCAGACGTTTTTCTCAAGGAGACAGCTAGGGTTTTGGGTTTTCGGAGCTTTAAGGAGAGGCACACCTTGGGAGATCGAAGGCCACACTTCGTCCAAGGAGAATCAAGGAATACAGTAGAAGACGTGGATTTGAATCGCTTGCGCCGTAGCGATTAAGGTTAATATTCTGTTCGAACTTTTGATAAGTATCATAAAACGCAGGGCCAAGATCCGATTGTTCCTACACTTTGTAGAATAAGGTTGTTTCCTCTCCCTGAATCTTCACTGTGTGACTCAAAATCTTAGATTCAGGATTACCAAGCTCAATTAGTTGCTCTGAGAGAGCTCTTGATTTACTGTCAGCTGGTATCAGAGGTTGAGATTTGGTAGTCTGAGTTTGAGTAGCTGAGCTGCTTCCAGCCTTATCTCTCCTATTTCCCTCAGTCTGAGTATGTAAGACCATGTCAGAGTTTGTATTTTCAGACTTATCAGACTTTTCAGCTTTCTTCTTTTCTTCATCCTCCTCCTCATCATCTGGCTTTCTCTGTTGCTGATCAACCTTGCATTTGTCTTTAAGTACTTTCTCCCCCTTTTTGACATCATTAGAATTCAAAGCATTGGAGTTGAGAAATTGTACCAGCTGAGCCACAGATGAGCTCAAGTCAGCCAGAGTTTGCTGCATTGATCTCTGAGTGGATTCAATAGAAGACAGCCTGGCTTCCACAGAAGAGGATGGGGCTCTGTGCATATTCCTGGTGTAAGTCAATGTACAGACCTTGCTCTTTGTAGACACAAGGTGAGGAATTGCAGAATCAGGAGCTGGTGTAGAATCTCTGACAGGTGAAGAGACTTTGACAGGTGAAGAATCTCTGATTGGAGAGAATGTTGGAATTGGAGAATCTTCCCTGACTGAGATGCTTTCTCTGAGCAAAGCTGAGATTTCAGCTATAAGAGATCCTGAGTTAACAGGTGGAACAGAGGTTACTTCAGTCTCATCATCATCATCTTGAGCTTTGATGCTGATAGTATGAGAACACAGAGGAGCTGTAATTTCATCAGAGTTTGCAGCACCTAAGATCTCCTGATCAGGAGCTGCAACAAAGTCTTCAACAGGAATCAGAGTTTCCTGAGCAATCTCAGGAGTAGAAATATGTTCCTCTGGAGTAGGCACATGTGCTTCTGGAGTAGGCACATGTTCTTCTGGAATATGTTCTGATGAAGTTGTCAGAGGTACTGCAGATAATGGTTCTAGCATTACAGGATCAGATACTGTGATCATCTCAAGAGGGTTAACCATGGATTCCTGAGGAGGGTCCACAGTAAGATCAGTGATTGTGGATGTGGGCTTGATCTTCTTCCTTGGCCTGGAGACAAGAGGAGGGGGGGCTGGTTCATTGTCAAAATCAGAGTCTGAGATCTGCTGCAAAAATCTTCTCTTCCTAGGTGGAGGAGATGGTTTGGATGGTGATTTTGAAGACCTCAGCACCCTGGTAGGTGAAGATGTTACAACTGGCCCTTTTTGGGAAGGACCAGAGGATGGTTGTTGGTCAGATTTTACAACTGGCCCTTTTTGGGAAGGACCAGAGGATGGTACATCTTTTGGCTGGTGGGAAGAAGAAGGTATATTCTCATCAGAGAATATGGGATCATACTTTTCTGGCATTACCAGCTTCAATCTGTCCTGTACAGTTACAGGAACAGCAAAAACAGGTACTTGTGGTTTCTTACTGTCCTTTTTAATCAAATCAGTGAATGCCCTCTTGGTTAGTTTAAAAGGCAACTCATTTCCTTCTTCAGGAATAGGCACATTAGGAAAACAGTAAGAGAATATTAACTGACAGAATCTAGCATAGTAAACAATATTATTCTCTGTTCTCCTATCCCCTATAGATCTCAGAATTGAAGAGGCAATATCAAGTTTAAGATTGTGGATCAGAGAATACCCAATTTGCTGACTAAAGATGGGTGTAGCATCAAAGTTGCTGCATTTGTTCCCAAAAGCTCTGGTAATGCAGTCATAGAAGAAACTCCACTCCTTGCAGAGGTGTGGACGCTTGAGTTCCCCAATCTTGTCAGTACTTCCTGAATACCCAAAGAAAGTCATCATATCCCTTAAAGTCTGATTGGGTACTGGAGAATCGAACTTGTTGTGATTAGTAAGATGGAGAGCCTTCCTCACTGTTGCTGGAGAGACATAGTATTCTTGACCTTCATAATTACAGGTCAGAGAAGGGGAACTGTGATCACCTCCATCATCATATCTAGCTGTTCTCCAGAAGGTGAGCACTTGAGAAGGAGAGAATGTTTCTGGCTGGGTTAGGGCATACATCAACTCACTATGAGCCAGAAAGTCCTGTATCAAGTGAAACTCTGATGGGGCTTCAGAGTTATCAAGAATTGCTGCATAGTTATTGGTTACGAACTTGGCACCATCGAATTCAAATGCAGTAGTCGACATTTTCTGAAAAATGAGAGTGCAGGTAAGATGTTTGACAGATTTCTGATGAGAAAATGAGATGAGAGTTTGAGAGAGAGAGAGAGTAGAAATCGTGTATAAAAAGTGAAAATAATTTTTAAGATCGATATATATATATGTATACACGATGTACTGACTCTCAGTTTTAGTGGGACACGTGGCAAACTCTGAACGGTAACAAAAACGGTAGTGGAGCAGTAATTATGAGCAGCGTGTGAATCTGTACTGACTTGCACCATTTACCGATAAAACACAATTATTTACCGTGTTTTTCTCCACTCAGGAATTCAAATAGATTTTGTACCGTTTGACAGTAAATCTGATATTTATCTGACCAAAATATATTTATTTTAAACTCCGACTTGAATCAAGGATTTGACTATTGACCAGAGTTTAAATAAATGTCAGATTATGAGACAAAACAACGATTAGTCATAAGATCTTGCACTGATTAGAGATAAGAAAAATCTGGCAACCAATTTTTCCTCAGAGTTTGCAAATAATTATCTGACTTTAATCAAAAATTACTCAGTGTCATAAATTTTTGTTAATCACAGATGTGGAGTGAGAGGTGTGTGTTGTCATGATTATTCTAATTGTGACAGAGATTGACAAATTTCTCAAATAAAATTAGAAAGAATCAGATGTACAGAAAATGATTTATCCATCTCATAAGCCGAGTGTCTCATAATAAGGATCAGAGTTTAGGATTTCTCTTCTTTTGTAAGACAAGTATCTTCTGAAAGGAAACTTCTCAGGGTAAGTGAGTTATAACCTTCATCACATTTTATTTATCAGAGTATTTCTCCAGTAATCAGAGAATGTAAAAGGTCACCAAGAAAAATAATTTTCTGATGCATTTTGCTTAATACCAGCATTGCACATGGTTCTTTCCTTTCACAGAATTTCTAAGATCTCAAAGGAGTACCTGAAATAATTTTCTTTCTTTTTCTATTTTTCTTTTCTTTTCTTTTTCTTTTCTTTTCTTTTTCTTTTCTTTTCTTTTCTGAGAGAAAACCAATATGTGATCCATATCTGAGACCTGAATACTCTTAGCTCATAAGAGGAATAAAACAAGTTCTTCTCTGAATACTTATCTAATATTTAAGAAGTAAGGCAGTCTAGGTAACAAGTTAAAATCATGATTTGTGTAACAAAAATTTCCACATATGTAATGTCCCAAAAGTCAGACTTCAGAGTTTTTCATTATTTAATTCAAATATTTGCAAAGCATTTTGCACAAGAATATCTCATATCAGTCACAATTCTAACCATCAGAGTTTGTCGGGTCAGAGATTAACTATCAGAGTTTGTCATATCAGTGCATAATCATCAGAATTTAGATCAGAGAATAACAGAGGCAGTTGCATATTAAGATATTAACAACAATTACTAACAGATATAATATCATGCAATGTATCAGAGTTTAGAGAGGACCAGTAATCATCCCTTATTCAATTACAAGTCTTGTAAATGTTGCTTCAGCCAGAGGTTTGGTGAAGATATCTGCCAACTGCTGATCTGTTGGGACAAAATGAAGTTCTACTGTCCCTTCCATCACATGCTCTCTGATAAAATGATATCTTATGCTGATATGCTTGGTCATGGAATGCTGTACTGGATTTCCTGTCATAGCAATAGCACTTTGGTTATCACAATAAATAGGAATTTGAGTCAGAGTTAACCCATAGTCCAGTAGTTGATTCTTCATCCATAAGATCTGAGCACAGCAGCTTCCTGCAGCAATATACTCTGCTTCTGCAGTGGATGTAGAAATTGACTTTTGTTTCTTACTGATCCAGGAAACCAGTCTTCCTCCAAGAAATTGACAGCTTCCACTTGTGCTTTTTCTGTCTATTTTGCATCCTGCAAAATCTACATCAGAGTAACCAATAAGTGTAAAGTCTTATTCTCTAGGATACCAGAGTCCCATCTCAACTGTTCCTTTGAGATATTTGAAAATCCTTTTGACTGCTACAAGGTGTGGTTCTCTTGGATCTGCTTGAAATCTTGCACAGAGACAGGTTACAAACATGATATCAGGTCTGCTAGCAGTCAGATATAGTAGTGAGCCTATCATACCTCTGTAGTTAGTAATTTCTACTGGTGAACCAGTATCTTTATCTAACTTAGTGGCAGTTGCCATTGGAGTGGTAGCAGCTGAGCTATCCTGCATGCCAAATTTCTTTAGCAGGTTCCTGGTATATTTAGACTGATTAATGAAAATACCTTCATCAGTCTGTTTGACTTGAAGTCCCAGAAAATAGCTCATTTCTCCCATCATGCTCATCTGATATCTGGACTGCATAAGCTTTGAGAATCTCTAACAGAGTTTAGGATTAGTAGATCCAAAAATGATATCATCTACATAAACTTGAACTAAAAGCAGATCATTACCATGGTTGAGATAGAATAAGGTTTTGTCAATTGTACCTCTGTTGAAACCACTGTCCAAAAGAAATTGAGCCAGAGTTTCATACCATGCTCTTGGTGTTTGCTTTAGTCCATATTGTGCTTTATCCAATCTGTAGACATCATCTGGAAATTTTGTGTCCACAAATCCTGGAGGTTATTCAACATATACCTCTTCCTCCAGCTCCCCATTGAGAAAAGCAGTTTTTACATCCATCTGATAAACTCTGAATTTCTTGTGTGCTGCATAAGCCAAGAAAATTCTGATTGCTTCCAATCTGGCAACTGGGGCAAAGGTCTCATCATAGTCAATTCCTTCTTGTTGAGAATATCCCTTAGCTACCAGTCTGGCTTTATTTCTTGTAATTACACCATCACTGTCTGTTTTGTTCCTGAAAACCCACTTAGTACCAACTATTGATCTGTTCTTTGGTCTTGGTACAAGTGTCCAGACTTTATTTCTCTCAAATTCATTTAACTCCTCATGCATTGCTGTTACCCAGTCTGCATCCTTTAAAGCTTCTTCCACTTTCTTTGGTTCTGTCTGAGATAAAAATGAATGGAATAAACACTCATTTGCTGTTGCAGTTCTGGTTTGTACTCCAGCATCTGGATCTCCAATAATCAAGTCTGGTGTGTGAGACTTTGTCCATTTTCTTTCATGTGGCAGTTGATTTCTGGAACTAGATCCTCCCCCATAATCCATGCCAGTATCATTCTGATTTTCTGATGCCTCTCCCCCATTATTCATGCTATCTCCATGAGCATTCTGAGTTTCTGATGCTCCCCCTGAAGATGTGTTCTCATGATTTTCTGATGCAGAATGATCAGAGTTTGAGGAGTCAGAGTCAGAGTTTGAGTTTTCTGCCGAGTCTACAACATTTTCATCCAGATTTTCATTTTGAAAATGCTCCCCCTCAACAAGTACTTGAGGTTGATGAGTTGAAGTGACATGTTCTGATATTGTCTCAGAGTCAGAGTTTATGGAATCAGAGAATGCATCTTCATCTTCAAATCTCAGTTGCTCATGATCTTCAAAATCTTCCATTCCAGTAATTTTCTTATCATCAAAGGACACATGAATGGATTCTATGATTACCCTTGTTCTCAGATTGTAAACTCTGAAGGCTTTTGTTGATAAAGGATAACCAACAAAAATTCCTTCATCAGCTTTTAAATCAAATTTGGTTAGCTGTTCAGGATGATTTTTCAGAACAAAACATTTACATCCAAATATATGGAAGTATTTGAGATTTGGTTTTCTGCCTTTAACCATTTCAAATGGAGTTTTCCCATGCTTGTTAATCAGAGTTGCATTCTGTGTGAAACAGGCAGATTGCACAGCCTCAGCCCAGAAGTAGGTTGGTAACTTTGCTTCCTCCAACATGGTTCTAGCAGCTTCAATCAGAGTTCTGTTCTTTCTTTCTACAACACCATTTTGTTGAGGTGTTCCAGGTGCTGAAAATTCCTGTTTAATGCCATTTGCTTTACAGAACTCCTCCATTTTAAAATTCTTGAACTCAGTGCCATTATCACTTCTGATGATCTTTACTGCATCTTTAGAGATTTTGTTCAGCTGTCTGACATGCTCAATCAATAAAGATGGTGTCTCATCCTTGCTGTGTAGAAAATATACCCATGTATATCTGGTAAATTCATCAACAATGACCAGAGTATATCTCTTCTTTGCAATGGACATTATATTTACTGGTCCAAAAAGATCAACATGAAGCAGATGATATGGCTCAAGAATTGAGGACTCAGTTTTACTTTTAAATGAAGACTTCCTCTGTTTTGCTTTCTGACAGGAATCACAGAGTCCATCTGGAGTAAAAACTGATTTTGGAAGTCCTTTCACAAGATCTTTCTTCACAAGCTCATTTATATTATTGAAGTTCAGGTGAGATAATTTCTTGTGCCAGTTCCAGCTTTCTTCAATACTGGCTCTGCCAAGTAGACAGATTGCAGAGCTTTCAGAGTTTAAAGATAGCTTGGCTTCATAAATGTTCCCATGTCTGTATCCTTTTAGAACAACTTTTCCAGTGGTTTTACTAATAACCTCACAGTTTTCCTCCAGGAAATCAACATGATATCCTCTGTCACAGATTTGACTTATGCTCAGCAGATTGTGCTTAAGTCCTGAGACCAGAGCTACAGATTGAATGATGACATTTCCAAGATTGATATTGCCATATCCCAAAGTTTTCCCTATGTTGCCATCTCCATAAGAAACATTTGGGCCAGCCTTCTCCACAAAGTCTGATAGCAGGGCTTTATTTCCTGTCATATGTCCTGAGCATCCACTGTCCAGAACTAGGATGTTCTTCCTGTTGCCCTGCAATCACATACACAACTAATGATTAGTTTTAAGGACCCAGACTTGCTTGGATCCTTTGTTCTTGTTAAGTTTGTTAACACTAGCAGCGGAAGATTTATCAGAGTTTAAATCAGAGTTTGTGCTAACAGACTTTTTAACAGATGTTGAACTAGGAGAATCAATCTTTTTCTTCAAAGAAGGTTTCAATTCATAATAATCATAATATAAACTATGGTATTCCTTACAAGTGTAAATGGAATGCCATAAACTACCACAATGAAAACAGGGATTCTCTGGTCTAAATCTAGTATTCCTAGTCTTAACTTCTGATTTTGGAGACATAGCATTTATGTCCTTATTTTTCCTGCAAAAAGAAGCAAGATGATTAGGATTACCACAATTATGACAAGTTTTCCTAGGAGCATTTGGAATAGGCATGTAACTGTTGCTTTTGTTTATTCCAACCTTTCCATTCCTATTTTTCCTAGGTTCCTTAATCCTGTTTTCTTTCTTAACCTCCTTGAGCTTATGCTTAAGCTGTTTCTGAGTCATCAAACCAATATTAACCTGTTTAGGTATATCAGTCTTTGATTCTGCAACAAATCTTACTGGAACTACCCTAGGTTTTTCAATTTTAATGGTTTCTTGTTTATATGACTCAGCTTCATCTTTATCAGAGTAACCTAACCCTTTTTTCCAGTTTCCACTTTCTAAAATATTCTGAGTAGTCTTCCCTGAGTTAGTCCAAGTTCTGATTATCTCTTTTTCCTTAATAAGTTCTGATTCAAGAGAAGCATTTTTCTTTAAGAGTTCATTTTTAACAAAGATAGAATCATCTCTTTCCTTCTGAACTTCTAGCATCTGAACTAGTTCCTTTTCAAGATAATCATTCCTTTTCTTGACATCTAAGATCTCAGATTTTAGTCTGTCATTTTCCAAAGTCTGATCTCTATAATTAACATGCAGAGTTTTAAGAAACAATCTTAACTCAGTTATATCCTCAGTATCAAAAGCAAGAGTAGAATGAGGTACCTTAGTTTCAACAGTCTCAGTGCTGTTGTCCATGTTTGCCATCAAGGCATAGTTGACTTCTTCCTCTGATTCTGATGAGTCTACCCAGCTTCCTTTCTTTGTGATAAAGGCCAGTTCCTTTTCTTTCTTAGCTTTCTTGCACTCAGTTGCAAAATGGCCTTTCTCTCCACAATTGAAGCAGGTGTATTTAGACTTATCAGATTTTCCAAATTTTTCTTCTTTGCCTTCATTCCTTTTGAAGACCTTCCTATCAGAGTTTCTGTCTTTCCTTGAGAACTTCTTCCCTTTGTTGAAGTTCTTGTAAGCCATCTTCTTGAAGCTTTTTACCTTCAGTGCTGCCAGCTGCATCATCTCAGTATCACTGTCATCAGAGTCTGAAGATATATCAGAGTCTGGGTCATCATCAGAGTTTGATGACTCAGTATCAGACTTTTTGACATGAGCTTTTCCCTTGCTTTTCACAACTGTTTCTTCTTGAACTTTTAGAGCAACTGGTTTGGGTTTCCCACCATGTCGTTTGCTTCTTTGCTCCATTTTAAGTTCATGAGTTTTCAACCTTCCAAAGATGTCATCCAGAGACATCTCTTCAAGGTCATGGTTGTCTCTTATAGTGGTTACCTTCAAATCCCACTTTTCAGGAAGAGCAAGTAGAAATTTGAGATTTGAATCTTCCAAATCATATTCTTTATCCACAAGAGACAAGTCATTCAGCAGCTTGACAAACCTGTCATAAAGATCAGTCAGTGATTCACCAGATTTTGAATCAAAGTGTTCATACTCTTGAGTAAGTATGGTTCTTCTGTTCTTTTTGATGGCTTTGGTTCCTTGACATCTGACTTCCAAAGCATCCCATATCTCCTTTGCAGTTTTGCATCCAATTACCCTGTTAGACATGGCATTGTCTAGAGCACTATGCAACAGATGCTTCACCTTTGCATCCTTACTAATTGATGAGATGTCCTCTGGAGTATAGTCCTTCTTTTCTTTAGGGACCATCTTCTGGGGTTCATCTCCCACTGCAACAGAAAGCTTTGTTGGCATGTGTGGACCATCATAAATCCTATCTAGATATTCTGGATCTGTTGATTCCAGAAACATGATCATTCTTACTCTCCAGACAGAATATTCAGATGCCCTGAGGACCGGAACCCTAAGTGACTCATATCTACTGTTTTGTGATTTCTCAGACATGACTGTGTGATTAAGATCTCACTGTAGGTATATCAACAGAGCTGGCTCTAATACCACTTGTTAGTCCGAATAAACTCACTATATAAGATAATATAGTGAACACAATCAAAAACAGAACACCAGTATAAGAGAATAATTCAACTAAACTCTTATTCACAAATCACAGTAGCTTACAAATAATCTCTTAGTGATTTATAATTTATCACTAAGAGCTGCTAGGTTACACGAATGATATTTAATTGATAACTCATCTAGAGTAAACCCTAAGCTGTGTTTATATACACAGTTACATGATATCTACTGATTGATTTACATTTATCTGCTTCCTAAAATAATCTAATCAGTAGCTATCTTTTCCATGTTCTGATTTGCATATCTTCCTTGATATTCTCTTTCCTTGCTTATCCAGATCTTCTCCTAGAAATCAGCCGCCTGCAAACTCTGATCATACAAACTCTGATCCAGCTGGCAGTCGTTAAACTCTGATCCTAGATTAAACTCTGATCTTCATTTCTGCACACTAAACAAGTTAAATACCTGTGACATCATCAAATATGTAACAAAATATTTTTGAACTATATATATTCTCACACAGTGGGCATACATAAATGTGATGGATGCTCAATTAAAATAATGGTATTATATATTTTTATTTTGATGATGAAAATTAGCGATATTATTTTATAGTTTTTTTTATAAGTATGATATTTAAGATCAATACTATATATAATAACTTAAGTAAAGATTCTAAAATGTCACTTTAATCAAAATATATTAGATTATTAGACTTTCTCATATTTTAGAAGTATAAATATTGAATTTGAATAAATTGAATAAAATTTCATTGGTAAAAAATAAGAATAAGATAGAATTTAGAAGAAAAACATGATAGGAAGGAATCGACCAACTTTATGGATATAATTTAAAAGAAAAACATGGTAGGAAAGAAGAAAAAAATAATAGGAAGAAAAACATGGTAAGAAGGTATTAATGAGAGTTTTATATGTATTATGATAAATTAATATTCACAAATTAGGTATTTTTATCCATAAAGTGATAAAATTTTGGATAATTAGACTTATAATTAGTTTAAACCAATTTAATATTTATATAATTTGAAATGATAACTTGTGGGTTAATTTTGATTTGACATGATCATATTCTTTATAATCTTTTATCATACTGATGATACTAATAAAATACGCATTAAATATAAAAGAAAATTATAGTTATTATATTATTTATAATTATCTTGTCATACTGATAAAACTAATCTAAATAAAATATACATTAAATAGACTAGAAAATTATAACCGATAATTGTTATATTTCATATTTAAATTCGAAAAGTTATAAGTTATCAATTTTAGATTCTTGGTCAATATTTTACAATTATATCAAAAGTCCATTAATTTTAAAATCATAATTATCTCGTAACCATAATATGATATTCATATCATCATAAAAATGTTATCAATTACGTCAATCATATAACATAAACAAATTTTGATCCAGTGAATTTCTTCTCAACGATAAAAATCATAATCGCCAGAGGAAGGTAACCATATTTAAATTCATCGGAAAGTTTTAAATTTAAACTAGAATTTGATACAAAATTATAAAATTTAATTTTAAAAATAATAATTTTATAATAACAAAATATCAAAGATACTTTTAATAAATAGATGAACATTACATATATTTAAAAAATAATATAAATAAAGTTTTGAGAAAAAACCTTGTCTCCCGCGTATATTAAGACTGAGAATTTTTTTGGTTTAGCGCTCAAATTTCCCCTTAAAAGTTTTCATTATATATTAAAACATTTATCAAAATAATACAAATAACTGCTTACGCGGTATATCATTTAAGATTTGGGTAAACGTGGTCTTAAGCTTTCTGAGTCAGATTCATCCTCCGCCTAACCGTCTTCATCCAAATCAAGGTTTCTTCATACTCTAATCAAATATATCTTTTAATTCTATGAATTTCTTTGTCAGTTATCAGTCAATTATATATGTAAGTGTATTGATTTCCATTGCTTATTGATTGAGAAATGTTAGGGCTTGTTCTCTGGAGCAAAATAGGTGTTTTTTTATCTATTATATTGTTTTTTTGCACTCCAAGTATTCATTTGTGATGCAATATCCCTAGCAAGCAATATATTTGGAAGATAATGATATGTATATTTGAATCATAACTACTTGGATGATAGTAATTTAACTGTTGATCAATGTTTCAGAGCTTGTTTAGTATCTTGGATGCAATCATAACTATAAAACCTATTTTTTAAACACTAAAGTTAGTTATTCAGATATCTGATGGCAAAAGTGGAATCAATGTCCGTCATGTTCTGTAATATGGTGCGTGCTAGGATATATATTATGTCGTGAATTACTTCAGTATTAATAGAAGGCATAGAATGTTTTGGCACTGAAGTTATGCTTGGTATTAATGTTATGTCCTTAGCCTTTATATGTTTATTTTATTTCTTTCTAAAGTATTTTTTGAAGCAGAGTGATATATTTTTACTTGTACTGATGTTGCTTTTTTTTCCCCTATATACAGGAGAGTCTATCATGTCGCCGGGACGTCGGGTACCTCGATATACTTTACGTAGTCAACATGATATATCAATGAGGGATGCTAATACTGAAATTCCAGAACCAAAGAGCAGAGCCACTCTTAAAGATCAAAATGAACAAGTTGTTCCCACTACACGTTCTACTAAAATACATACCAAACAACCTACTCCAACGACCCAATTGGCTAATGAAAATAAAACTATATCTCAGAATACTGGATCTGGTAACTATCAATATAGTTTGTGTACTTCTATTATTGGCCTTTTGCATTAATTTTTCTTTATTCATTGACAGATCGAAATGTGACTGACAAAAAGCGTAAAGCTACTCATGGCATGGGGACTTCAAAAATTGCTAAAGCAGCCTCCACTGGAAAGTTGTCTGTGGTATTTGATGCTAATTGTCGACAACCAATTTGTGCAAATGCTGAGCGATTTAATAATGAGATTGGCTTTATCATTCGCAATCATGGTACATTTTCTTACAAAGATTGGAGGCTAGTTCCAGAAGAGGTTAGAGCACCCCTGCGAAGTTATCTTTTGATAATTTTCTTGCGCCAACTAATAACATGTGTGTGTGTTTGTATTTTCCTATATTAAGTTTTATATATCTTAAGCAACTTCCATAAGGAATAAGCCGGCTGTATTTATCCCATTATGTGTTCATGTTTATCAGGTTATTATATAAGTTGTAAATTATAAACTATAGTTAACTACAAGCCATATGATCCGTAATAAAGTTATGTTTATTGCATGTTAGTATTGTTTCAAGCTTTGGCCTAACAAGTATATGCACAACCTTTCTTGTATCATATATAAGAGAATCTCAGGTGATAGACAAAAATAAATTCTCTGTATTCCACTTATCAAGATATTAAAAATGTACATTCACTAACACATGATACATATATAAGTACAGAAGTTGGGATAATAGAAAGGAGACAACTTTAATATGATTGCATTTATAGTTGATATTAAGATTTGGCCAGTTGGTAGCTAGATATATTGGAAAAAGATACAACTTGCCGCAAGATTTCATGATATGTTCAGCATGTCAAGTGTTAACCTGATAATTCTAATAATTTAATGTAAAGTTTAAGCCTTGTTATGGGATGCTATATAAGAGGAATTACAATTGGTTGTTTCAATCTTTGCTCAAGTTATTTAGATGATCTAATATTAGATAAATATGCATATCAGTATAAAGGTTGATGCCGTATAATATCTTTATGACTAATATTCTTCCTGGACAGGAAAATTTTGACATCAACTTGAGTGATGAAACAACAAAAGAATGTATTGATGATCAAATGAGAAAAGCTTGGAAGGGATTTAAGTATAAGCTGCTACACTTATACTTTAAACAGATTGGAGGTGGAAATGATATTGACATGGCAAAGAAAAAACGACATCCAGACTTGAAGGATGACCAACAAAAAGACTGGGGATTCTTATGTGAGCGTTGGTGTTCTGAACATTTTAAGGTATCTTATTCATTTTTCAATTGTAGTCGAGCTAATTTAATCTACTGGTTTTCATTTGTTAACTATCTTTTTTAGGAACGAGCAAAAAAGAACATCAATAATCGGTCCAAAAGAAAGTGGGGTTCTAAAAACGGGTCAGTTTCCACGGCAAGATATCACATTCGGCGTGGAATGGCATTAACCTCTTCTACTGGACAAATTGAGACATGGCGTTTACAACATTTTGACAAAAACAATGGATGGCTTGTGCCAGACCTGAAAGATATATATGTGAGTATTATATATATATATATATATATATATATATATATATATATATATAAATTCAAGATGTCTTGTATTAACTATGTTTAGTAACACCTGTTCTAAATATTGTATTATTAGGATGATATGATGACTCTAAGGGAAACTTATACAGCTGAGGAAAGGTCAGATAAAAAAATTATGGAATGTGTACTTGGTCGTCATTCAGTATACTTGCGAGGATGGGGACGGTCTAGTGATACAACAAATAGTGCAAGTCATCGTGTTTCTGCAGAGCCTAATCAACCAAGCTATCAAGAGTTGCTTCAACAATTTAAAGATGCTAGTACCCGTCTTGATGAAGTTGTTAACATACTACGCCAAAATAATCTGATGCCACAAACTTCTACAGCAAATGAGGTTTCGGAAGTAGATGCACATTCAGCTAGTATTGAATAATTAATCTGATGTGTTTTATTGCTACTGGAACTTTTAATATTAGGTTCTTTATTGTTTATTTTAGTTTTTATGGTCTTTATATTATATAAAATATATTTATTTTATGTGATGCTCATTTAATAAAAGAATTCCAAGAAATTTATATAAATAATATATTAATTTGCTATATACATTAAAAAAAACAACCATTTATAATGTGCCACGTGTCAATTTATTACGGCTTCACTTGGTGTGTAAACATTACACGTGGCATTACAAAAAGGAGCCATGTGGCAAGATAAAGAGGTGCCACATGGAGCATTTTCGTGAAACCACGTGGTACATCCTGCATTTGCCATGTGGCATGCCACATAAGCGCCATATTGGATACCATGTCAGCGACACATAAACTAACAATCTTCACGTAATGCCACGTGGCTGTCGCAGTGGCATGCCATGTCATCGACACGTAAACTTTCATTGCCACGTAAGGCATGCCACGTCAACTGATGACTCAGCATTAAGAATTCAAGAAATAGGGTCCACATGATATTTTACCTACCAAGATATGTATGTGTAGGTAAAATTTTTTTATCCACCAACTTTTACTTACCAATCTCTACCAATATTTTATTAGTAGGGAAAACTGTTTAACCACATATTTTATACTTTTACCTACACTTCAAATTAGTAAGTAAAAGCCATATTTTTTGTAGTGTTACAGGTGTGCATATATGTAATTCTTTGTGGATAGATTACTTGCCATCAAGGTACTGGACATTCAATGCATTCCCATCAACAATACTTCATTTCTGCAAAAAAAAAATGTAAACTTATTTTTATCTTCATGCATTAGGACTTCTCTACTGACATATGAAACAAATTTATACAGTTCCAACCTCTGATAAATATCAATCATCATGACTATTTCAGAGGTTTGTAATAAATCTTAAACAAGAACTTAAATTTGTCATTCATAATACAGGTGTGTGTACATAATTTTTTAACATTTGTAATTTTTTTCATTACATTTGAAATGTTTTTGGACGAAAGCAAGAATACAGTTATGTCAAAAATAGTGCTACCTTCCAAAGCACTACATACATATTGAGAATAAACTTTTTTTTTCAAAAAAAAAATCCAAAAACATTAAGGAGATAACATGTCCCCTTATCAACAGTTTGTGTGGTCTGAATAGATTTGACAGGAGCTTTAATACTCTCCAACCCAGCTACAACTACCAAATCTTCAAGCTTCCCATACAAGGTACAGCTCTCTTTATTGCTTCATATATAACAGATCTACATAACTAAACACGATTTTAATGTCAGTCTTTCAGGTTTTAATTGAGGCTGCACACAGATAGACATGTCTTTCATAGAGCACTCAGTTTGTCCGCCCTAAACGATTCACGATACGACTGGATCATTTCTGTCCGTGCTTAAGCTATATGGAAAGGAATTAATATGCACACCAAAGAATTCCGAGGTCTCAATGTCATATTTATCGATGATGAAGTAAGTTAGGTTAAACTAATTTCAAATTTTACAAAGTTCGTGACTACTTTTTAATTGCCTAAATAAATGTTAAATTTTTACTGTTATGTAGAATCATAGGATCCATGCTTTCATCGCTGCTACCCTAACTGATAAATTTAATAAAGACCTGGAGGAAGGAGCACTTTATGAAATATCTAATTTCTCTATCAAGTTCTACAAAGGGGATGAAACATATAGAGCAGTTAGGAGTGTGAAACATATTTACTTCAACACCGACACTCTTTGCTCTAAAGTTGTAGACACCAGTTTGAAAATTCAGCCCCTCAGTTTTGATCTCTATCGTGTAAATGATGTTTACAATTTCAAAAAGGACAATCGCTTCCTCATTGGTGTGTTTTTGGACAGTTAGATTAAAATACAAACTGTAACATATCAACTACAATTAATTATATTAAAAAAATAATCTTCATTTACTTTGAAACTAGATGTGGTTGGTGTTGTTGATGCAAAGCCCACAAAGACTGAGTATACCAAAGATGGCGTCAATGGGTCGATTGTCAAGTTCACTGTCACAGATGGGAAGTCTTATATTAATGTTACTTTCTTTAATGCTTTTGGGGATACTCTTATAGAAGCATTTGAACAGATAAATGAGAAGCCTATCATAATCATAATAGCAAGTGTGAAGATTAGTGAATGGAATGGTAATTAGTTTAGAGACTTACCTTTTCACCACAGTGTTCATACATTTTTTAGAATAGACGAGTAACAATATTATTTCTGTTTGTAGACGAGGTCAGTTTAGCTAATTACCCCGCAACGAGATTCTACCTCAACCACAATCACCATTGTGTGAAAAGCATCCGTAGCAGGTAAGAAGTTTTAGCTTATTAGTGCTTATGATTTCTTAAGTATCTGTATAATTTGAATTATAATATTGCAGTCTTGCGGATTCAAGTTTCTATCAAATTGATTTCATAGAAGAAGATGAGGAGGATGTTCCGAAATTTAATGTCAAAGAGCTCCTTAGTCTGAAGGACGAATACATAGAGGTCAATTTATACATCAGTGGTAAACCGGATAAATACAACATGCTTAGTACTAATACGTTTACATTTGTTGGAACAGAAAAGAGTGACTGCCAAACTACATGTCAAAAAAATTGATAAGACTATGAGCTGGTATAGTAATTATTGTATACCGTGTGATATAGACCTGCAGCTGGTGGACAAACGATTCAAATGTGTAAAGTGTGGTAAATTTAAGCCTTATCCTGATCGCAGGTATGAGCATAAATATAACATGTATTATCATAAAATGTTACCAATGTGGGGGAACACTGAATGTATGCCTCGCAGGTACGAGTTTTGTATGTTATGTGCTGACCATACTGGTACTGTCCCCATCCTCTTCACTAATGATGAACTGACACGGTTCATTGGCAAGACGGTTTACGATATTCTCGCTGATGAAACACAGGTAACATGTACTGCCAATACACTGCAAATTGTAGTATGTATTATATATAATTGACTATAGACCACTTTGTTCATTTAAAATTTAAGGTTGGAGACGGTGATAAATTCCCACCCATACTGCTCCAGTTTGAGAAGCGAACTTATAATTTCACCCGGCATGTCACAAAGGAGAATGTTTCAGGGGGTTCAAATGTGTACACGGCTGTGAAAGTATCTGCAGATGAGGAGGTATCATCCAATGATGATCCTCAACAAACAAACTCTGTCCCGATAAAACAAACTGAAATTTCAAATGTAAGCTGACCATGCAAAAGTTTTTTTTCTAAAATATTAACCATGCCAAAGTTTTATTTCTGGAATAATAGACTGGCATTGCAGATTAATTCCAGCTGAAGGGTACGTTAAACAGTGGTAGTCCTACCACTGGAGAGTCAACCAACAAATCTAGAGCAAGGAAGAAAATTGATGTTGTTCGCTGTGAATTACCAGAGGAAACTCCTGAACCAAAGTTGAAGAATATGAAGGCCAAAATTGTAAGTTCTTAGTATAAAATGCCATATCAATTACAGTTATGCTACAAGAAAAAAATCTGACTGTTTTTTCGTTCTTAGTATAAAATGCCATATCAATTACAGTTTCTGCAGCATGCGTCAATTAGTTTTTCATTCTATTGTACTCTTTTGTGACAGCTATGTTGACATTCGTTTGTATTCTAAACTCTTTTTGAAGAGTAGACAATGTTAGTACCAGTGAACCAGTTTGTATTTGCAGCATCACAAGTTTTTAAATTCAATCTGCCCAACTATATTCGTACGTACAGCTTCAGAAGTTAATAGCACCCATTAAATGATATGGTTCCCTATCATATCAAAATAAAGTTTTGTTGCCTACTAATACAAATGAAAGCCTAGTATACAAAACACTGCACAACCAACCAGCCAGTGCATTTTACACTTTCGTAGAAGGTTGGAAGCAATGTCAAGCAACTATGAATATCTAAATAATGTTCATTCAGGAAGAACGGACTGGAAGGTGAAGGTCCGAATTATTCGAGAGTGGAGAGGAGTAACTATAACAGGACAACCGTATAAAGGTTACAATTTGTTGCAACTAGATGCAAAGGTACACTACACGCGCAAGAAGTCTCTATATTTATGTTTTCACTACTAAATTATTCTCTTCTTACATGTAGAATGTTCGGATGGAAGCTTTTGTACCACTTTTTCTTATGGAGAAGCTGCAGAAAGTGTTTATTCAGGGAGAGATGTATGCAATCTCAAATTTCCAGGTGAAGAACTACACCGAGACAGACAAATGGAGATGTGTTACAACTGATAGACAGATCCAGTTTAC
Organism: Daucus carota subsp. sativus; assembly: GCF_001625215.2. Classification (NCBI taxonomy): domain Eukaryota; kingdom Viridiplantae; phylum Streptophyta; class Magnoliopsida; order Apiales; family Apiaceae; genus Daucus; species Daucus carota. Next base: position 17,829,374 of record NC_030385.2, on the reverse strand, counting down.
AAACCAAACAAGAGCAAAAGAGCTTGATGACAATGATTGTTTCATAGCAAAGAACTGTTTCGAGTTCTGCGATTTGGGTGACATAAAGAGCTTCGCAAACCAAACTAAATATTTGGTCGGTATTTAAACACACACACCGCTTATGCTCTTACTTATTCACTTGCTAATTACATGTTAATATATCCAGATGTTGTGGGAGTTGTCACACGAAGAGAGGAGCTAAAGTTGGTTCACACTAAACAAGGAGTAGATAAATGGCAGATAAGAATGACAATAACAGATGGGAGGTAACACCTCAAATAGTTCTCAGTTCAAGTACCAAATGAGCTGTTTTACATGAGATTTCTATGTGTTCTGCTGCAGGAATTACTTAAATATCACACTCTGGAACCATCTGGCCGAGTGCTTTCAGTCTGACATTTCTACCTCCAAATTTGAAGAACCTTTGATTGTTATTATTGTTGCGGGGAAAGTTGGTATTTTCCAGGGTATGCCCACCGTCTTAAAAAAACATGTATCCCTAACATCTCTGTGTTCATCGTGCTTTTCTTTTTGTTTTATGTTATGTACAAGATGAATATGATATGTGCAACTTCTCACCAACGGCTTACTACATCAACTACAACCACCACATTGTTGCACAGTTACGCAAAATGTAAGATATAGTGACTACAATTTTCTAATTATAGATTTCATCTACTCATTGATACATGTAAATTCGAACTTCTCTTTTACAGGAGTACTCAGTCAGAGTTTAAAATCCAGCCCACAAGAATAGTGCAAACCAAAAAAGAACCTGAGTTGAAAACTATACAAGAACCTAGGAGAAGATTATATTGAGGTGCGGATGGTGTTATATGATACATCTAATAATGTGCACTCATGTGAAATACTAACTACATAACACTATCTCTCGCAGGAAGAGGTCATCTGTCAAGTTCAGATAACAGCAGTTCAAGAATCAAACCGTTGGTACTATTCACAATGTACCACATGCTACAAGCAAATCGATGAGGTAGAGGGTACTTACAGGTGCAGCAACTGCAACAATAGGATTGTACCATACCCAGATAAGAAGTAGGTGTTACTATGAATTTTTTCTAAATAAATATCACATACTAAAAATAAATCTCTTAGGTTTGGATCATCATCGGTGGGAAGGATGAAACCGGGGAGATTGATATTTTATTGATGGATCGGCCTATCCGAAAACTGTTTGGGAAGACTGTTTTTGAAATGGAGGAGGAGGTATGTATCAGTTAACACCTACAACCATCATACAAGCAGTGGTCAACTACTAACACTTATTTTGTTGGAAAACAGGAGAAGGGTAAGTTCCCATCAGCTTTCAAGGCACTGGTAAAAGGAATTTACACTATAAAGCTTTAAATAAGGGAATTTAACGTTAAAGAAAAGCAGGAGATGTATATCGGCAATGATATATACGAAGGATCGTACATGGTTCCTAAGATGAAGCAGAGGAAATTCACAATCCAGTAGCCAACTGAGATTTCAGAACCACAGGTACAACTCCACAAATTTTAGACTTTAACAGTTACAATAACCAAACAGTTAAATTTCATTCATGCCTTTGCAGAGTTCCGGCACAAGCATTCATCTCGACAACATCTCGCAGATATAAGATTGATGCATTCCAGGCTCTGATAGTTCTATCTTACCCTTTCTGTCTAAATGTCATCCGACTACTATCAAATGTGACACATGTTCATTTTGTTCTCTCAGTCATGTATGGCTCTAATGTATGATAACTATTCATACAACTTACTATGGCACCTATGTTGGTTTCCACTAATCTATGTAGCAGACGGATATATTAAATTTCCAGTTAAATGCCTATAAATTTAACAGATATATAAATATCTCACAACCAATGATAAGTTAGACAGGTAACAAATTTCATGCTCTTCATTAAACATACCCCCAGTTTTTACACACCACTTTAAAAGAAGTCATAATAAAAACAGAGTGCACTGGATTACCAAATTGCAGACCATAACAAACATGCATAATACTAGAGGTCATAATAAGACAGAGTACTTAAGAAATCATATTCAGCTAGGCACCCTGATACTTCAACACACCAACAGAGAAATGATGGAAGGAGGCTAGAGCACACTCTAGGACAATTACATCGCCAGCTTCCAAGCCCAAATCATCTCGAAACTGAATCCACCCATCCATGATAGTAGTACGCTTTAAGTTACCCGGTCGTGTCCTAACCTGCAGCTTCCACGCCCTATCCCCTGAATAGACGCTAATATAATCTGTTTTGCTCCACAAGTTGGTAATTGAATCATATTGAGTTGATACATCCTATATGAAAATTTAGAATACCCATGTCATGTTACACATTTAGATTATGCGAAGAAAATAGCAGACACATAAATACAAACCAAAGAGGGAGAAGTTTACCACTCCATAACTGCATTTGTACATGTGACAAGCCTGCACATTGATCTCAATACGCCCATGTACATTGCTATTGCCTGAGTTCAGCCCTACATCACAGATACAACTAAATTTCTTAAATCTCAAATCTAATAGATTAGATAAATTGTACAACAAAACAAAAATTCAAATGTTATACCCATTGACACTGGTGTTCCAGGGAAAATAACCTCCACAAAGTGGTCATCAAAGACAGATACCGTAGTCACATCATTATCCTCATAACTGAACAAAACCACGTTAAATTGCCTAAAATTGTCAAGCCCTGCAATGGAGCAGATTGCTTAGGCCGTGAAATTTGCCTCTACCATGATTGTATCCACCAACTATCTTCTTCCCATTACTGAAGACGAAATACTGATATCCCAGCAACATAGGAAGTGCTTTCTTAAAAGAATAGGGAGGCTCCTACAAATCATCATACACATTATACATACTGATCCTAAGCAAAAACAAGAGAAACAAGATAAACAAGGTACTGCTTTCTTACAAAAATAACGTGCACTAAAATCTATAAGCACAGCAAGAGAAACGAGTACTTACAAACTCATCAAACAAGGGATCTTCATCCCTCACAACACGAACAAATTTCAGACCGCCATTGTGCACAGACACTGACATACAAATAAATAACATAACCAATAATAAGAAATGACATTAACAACACAATAACAGGGCACCGCTTTCTTAAGAAAATGACATTTTGAGAAGATATTCATACCCACTCGGGGACGCTTCTTCTGGCTGAAGTGGACTATACTAGGATATTCGATTTCTCTGAGGTCTTTCCCTATTACGAAAACATTAAAATCACGAGACCCATTAAACTCGAAAACCAGCATCTCGCCCCCTTTGAAATTGAAGTCGTAGAATATTGGAAAAGGCCCATAAAGAGTCCCTCTGTCTTTGTTAAAAACAACCCGTTTTTCATAGCCATTACGAAATTTTAAGAGGAAAGATGCTTGAATCTTTGACCTCTCATTAGGAACTTTCTGTGAAAAAAATATAAATCAAACACATGACCTTATTCAAATAAGCAGATACAATGAACACTGGCGTAAAAGACTCACCATCTCATCCTTCTTAATGTCATCAGCAGAAAGAAACTTCATGAATTTCTCCACAAGCACACCAGAGCACTCCATTACTGCATACAAAATCTGAAGAAATTGTAAAATTTGGTTGCATGCAGAGAAGAAATTGGGAGCGAAGGAGAAATGGGGTTATGCTTAGTTAGGTGAGGGGTAAGCCATTAAGTTATGGGCTGTAATGAGGAGCGGTACCCAATATCACTTTCTTCAGTGTAATTAATATTTCCACCGTTACTTTGTAAGTTTTAACTGTACAGAAAAAAAATCAATTCCTGTAAACGCATACGCGTAGCTTATAAAAAAATATAAACGATGGAAATTTTAATTAAATAAATAACAGGCAAAAATTGATTTTTATTGAGAATTAGTCTGCCAGTACCTTTTCTATAAATTCCTTTCAACTTTATGTTTACATAACTCAACGCTTCATGATGGATTGTCAGTTAAACATTTTTTCCTGCAATTTTTTTAAATTACATTATATTTATATAAACATTTTTTATTAGAAACATTTTGCATGCCCTTGCGGAGCGGGCACTCATAATAGTTTGAATAATCCCGATTGAAAATCGTGAAAGTATAATGATCAGTCATCAGCTATAATTCATTGTCACTTATTAGACAAAAGGTTTAAACACATCAATTTACCTCTTTGTTTCTTTTGATAATGTTTGCACATTTTTTTGGCTTGACATTTCCGGAAGTTATTTTGCGCATTTTCCTGATTAGCTATTTCTTTGCACCATCACTGTTATCCTTAAATTTTTCAGCAGAAGTCACAAAATCATCATAATTCTTTTTTTTCGTATTCCTTACTCCTTGTTTTTCTTATTTCTTTTAGTATAGTATGATTCAAAAATAATTTTAATCAAGATAGTGTTAATAGTGTCAAGTTATAATTTTTTTTTTATCAAATAAGTTAAAGGTAGATTGCTAAAGTCATCGAACTAGAGTGTGATTCCTGGTGATGCGGGTCGAGAGGAATCATCGAAATGATGGAACTCGATCATGGTTTTATAAGCTGACCATGAACCATGCAACACTGTAGATGTACCAAATCAAATCTGTCATGCTAATAAGTTAGGGTATCAAAAAACTATTGTATATTTGGATAATACTAGTTGTTAACAGATATTTATGTCCTCATCTTAGTTATGTAGTTAGTAATTTTGAGGTAAGGACTAGAGACATAATATCGATGTAGAATAAAAGCTAAGAAAATACAACTTTTTATATAATCAACCTTCTAGTATAGAAAGGGTTGTTGTGAGAGGAATTGATACAACACCCCTAGAACCGTATAGCACAATTATAGGGATATCTATTACAACTACGATAATCACGGCTAGCTCTTAGGGGCTACCGTTAACATAAACTAAAAAAAACAAATGTGTTTAAGGGCTGAGCTTGCAAAGAACCAAACAACGAGGCCGGAATTATGGAATTCCGTCCTGCTATTGCCCGGAAATGTACGTCACAAAGGTTACACGTGCCTCTCTTTAGAGTGTAGAACTCGTGAGTTTATGAATCCGAATTCGTTCGTTCCTTGTGCAAGGTGCCTACATACCCTATATTTATAGGGATCAAGCCCATGTAGTTCTCGATTCAGGACTCTGAAGAGATAAGCTCTTATCCCCTCTAGTTTAGGATAAAACAACTTCTTCTTGTAGTTATCTAGCGGCATCCCACTCCAAGTAGGTCACTTGAAGCCTTCATCTTCAATATATATCCAAATATTTGCACTAGATTTGTATACATGTCGTAATTATCTCCAAAATGCACGTATTTATTCATTAATTTGTAGATAAATAGCAGCTGCTATACTCCCATTCGACCTCCAACTCGTCCTCTTAGAAACAAGGAAGAAGAGACCTTCTTGGAGTCTGCCTGCCGTTCTGCCCAGGCGGCGGAAACCCTTCCAGCGGCATCCCCTAACTGCAGCCCTGTAGCTGCAAGCCAGGATGCACTTAGCGGTAGCCCCTAGCGGAGGTAACCCCTAAAGCGCCTTCAGGCGCAACCGCATTTCGATGGCATCCTCCACTATGCTTTCAATGCAAGTCCGTATGCCTTCTTGTATGTCTTCAATGGTTCACCCAGCCATGGTGAAGCCCAATATCCTTAACCAGATGACTCCAGTAAGCCCAAATAAAGCCCAGATAATATTATGGGCTATAAAATAAGCCCAGGGAGATTTTATGGCACAACAACTACCCCCCGGTTTCTTGAAGTATTAAATACGAGAGGAACCTAAGAACAGTAACCCTCAACTTTCCAGCTACAAGCCCTCGAATCATGCTAGGGGTTAATCGTAAATTATTTCTAAGCTTACGTGGGCGTAGCCCGGTGTAAGAAACAATAAATAATTTAGATATACTTCCCATACATAATTATAAAACCGATTAATTTATTGCAACCATCGTAAGCCTTGAATATTTGTTCCAAAATAATTAAAATCATTTTCCAAAAATCTGCTCGAGCTTCCGCAATTTTTGCTCCACCTTTCCAGTTTCCTGCATGTGTCACGTCAGCTTGTGATAAGGCTAATCCCAAAGATTTCGGGGCTTAATTTAAATTCAAATTGTTTTGAATTGTTACGAAAAACCCCCTAAATAGGTGGTGCAGTCGAAGAGGCCTATTACGCCTCTACCTCTTCAGCCACCCACCTAGGCCTCGGGAACCCCTGGCTCATCAAAGCCATCTCCACGCCAAGCTAGTCATGGCATGCCACCTGTCGCTGATGTTCCCCACTTCCCACTGCTATATATATACACACGCCAAGCCTCACTCTTCTTTTCTTTTATCTCTTAAACTCTTCACTTCACACTCCTTCTTCCAACCGAAGCACTCCCAGACGTAGCTTGCTCTTTCTTCCCGGCACTCATTTCTCCGTCTTTGTTTCCAACTTCCGACCAAAGGTATGCCCTCTTCGAGCCTTCGTTTTTATTTTTCCTTCATATTTGCACCATGTCTGCGACTAAATGTTTATATGATCCATGCTTGATTTTCATTTTTTCTTTTTGATTGTTCACCTCGGCATGCGTGCACACACCCACATTTGCCTCGCTTGATGTTATTGTGTCAGATTGAACTGCTAATTTGCCCTGCATGTACTGCATGTTTGTGTAATTGATTGTACACATTAATCTTTTGAATGTGCACACACCACTGGCTTTAATCGACTCCGATTAGGCCCTGTTTGTTTCCCGTCGGGGTTGTTGCTCTTGGTATTGTTGCGTTGCTTTGAAGCCGTGATCGTAACCCTAGATTGTAAACCCTAGGTTCCCAATCGCCTCTAGGGGAAACCCCTCATTTATAATCGAACCCCTTTTCATGCCCCTTATCTGCTTTGAATGCATTGTTGTGTGATTTGCTTGCTGTGCCTGCTTAGCTTGTAGCCTAGGGCAATTATTGGATGTTGATTGTTGTGGTTGAGGTTAAGGTTAGAGTTGGGCTTCCCGGTCTGGGTACCCTGTTAGCGAGCGGAGAAGACGAACCGTCATCCTTAGCCCACGCCACTTCCTTGTGAGGGAAGCGGTCCCCTTACACATTAGGGCTCCAGTTGGAGCCTTTCCATTCCTACCTCATGTAGGAACAATCGGACCTTGGCCCTGCGTTTTATGATACTAATTAAAAGTTCGAACAGAATATTAACCTTAATCGCTACGGCGCAAGAGATTCAAATCCACGTCTTCTACTGTATTCCTTGATTCTCCTTGGACGAAGTGTTGCCTTCGATCTCCCAAGGTGTGCCTCTCCTTAAAGCTCCGAAAACCCAAAACCCTAGCTGTCTCCTTGAGAAAAACGTCTGCCTCTCTCAAACTCTAGGATGAATTCGTTTTTGGTGTGTCTTTCAGCTTTAGGAGAACGAGAATATATATAGGCTACAGTAGGGATCATGGACCATTAGGTCAGGCCTTCCAATGACATCCCGGGCCAGGCCCAATGTCATTAAATATTAATTCAATCCACTAAAGAATTAATATTTGCACTACCTTTCCTAATTCCGTAAATTAATTATTTAATTCGGTTCCCATATTAATTGCTTATAAATTCCCCATGTTTAAGATATCGCATGTCCATTAATTAAATTAATTTCTGACAATTAATTTAATTAATATCTTTTATCCTTGATCATCCACTCAACCTTATAATTATGCAAGAACAAATCTGCCTGCAGGACTAAAGCATAATTATCTTTATGAGCTTTCAAGAGGACATCATCACCCAAATATATTTTTCGGACACGGTTTCCTTCTATAGTCAATATCCCACTCTGTATATAATGTCATTGCCCAATACATAAATTCATAATTTAAAATAAATTACTTAACTTATAAGTCAAGGCATGTGCATTAAATACAAGTGTCAATCACTATATCCGGATTAAGAACTTAAGCATTAATAACATCATAGAATCTTAGTTCTTTATTGTCAGAATAAAAGAAACAATTATTCTACTATTTTGATCCCGTTCAATATACACAAAGTATATAAGTATTATTCAATAGTCAAAATAAACTATTTCCAAATAATACTTCAGCCGTTCCAGTGGTTTGTCTAACACCACCTCGACTGTGAACCTTTATTATATTATATAAGGAGTCTGACAATCTAATCTTCTGCTATCCCATTTGATACTAGATTGTCTACAATATATAATATACAAACAATGTGAAAACATGCATTGAAGATTCTCAAATAATTGTTATATACTTCAAACGAATATTTCAGTATAACCCTAACAATCTCCCACTTATACTCAAGATATTCTTTGAGTATATCAGTGTCTATTACAAGCAATCCACTACCAACTATAATAACTATGTGACCAAGTATCTGACTCCTATCGCTTCCACGTGCTCCTGAAAAGCCTTAGCTGGTAAGCTCTTCGTGAAAGGATCTGCCCGGTTACCCTTCGATGCTATGTCAGCCACAATGATATCTCCTCGCTTAACGAACTGCCGTATGAGGTGATACTTACGCTCTATGTGTTTCGCTGCCTTATGGGCCCGTGGTTCCTTGGTATTTGCCACAGCACCACTGTTATCACAATAAATCGTGATTTGCTGAGGCAAATTAGGAACCATACCCAAATCCAGCAGGAAGTTTCGGAACCATATAGCCTCTTTGGCTGCCTCAGAGGCTGCCACATGTTCGGCTTCCATGGTTGAGTCCGCGATGCATTTCTGCTTCACACTCCTCCATATTACGGCTCCACCTCCCAAAGTAAAAACACATCCCGAGGTGGACTTTCTCTTATCCTTATCTGTCTGGAAATCCGAATCGGTATATCCCAGAGGCAATAAATCAGAGGACTTGTAAACTAGCATATACTCCTTAGTCCTTCGCAGGTACTTGAGTATTGCTTTTACAGCAATCCAATGTTCTTGTCCTGGGTTTGACTGGTATCTGCTAACCATGCCCACGGCAAAGCAGATATCAGGCCTCGTACATAACATTGCATACATTAGGCTTCCATATGCCGAAGCATAAGGAACTGCCTTCATGTTCTCTATCTCCTTAGGTGTCGAAGGACACTGACTCTTTGATAGAGTAACTCCATGTCTAATGGGTAAATTACCCTTTTTGGAGTTCTGCATGTTAAAACGAGCTAATACGTCATCTATGTAGGGCTCCTGAGATAAAGCCAACATCCTTTTCTTGCGATCCCTTATAAGTTTGATCCCAAGGATGTATGCTACTTCACCTAAGTCTTTCATTTCAAATTGTTTGAACAACCATGCCTTTATTGAAGACAACATCTTAACATTGTTTCCAATGAGTAAAATGTCATCAACATAAAGCACTAGAAAAACCACTGCATTTCCCTCACATCTCTTATACACGCATGCTTCGCTTGGACATTGATCAAATCCATACGACTGGACTGCCTGATCAAAGCGAATGTTCCAATACCTAGAAGCTTGTTTAAGTCCATAAATAGACCTCTTCAGCTTACATACAAGATGCTCTTGGCCTTCTTTAATGAATCCCTCTGGTTGCTGCATATAGATGGTTTCCTCAAGATTTTCATTAAGGAAAGCTGTCTTGACATCCATTTGCCAAATCTCATAATCGAGATGAGCTGCTATAGATAAAAGAATACGGATTGACTTAAGCATGACTACCGGCGAAAAGGTTTCCCCATAATCGATACCTTCTTTTTGAGTATACCCTTTCGCAACAAGTCTTGCCTTCCAGGCTTTCACCTTTTTGTCTAATCCCCTCTTTTTCTTGTAGACCCACTTACATCCAATAGGTTTTATACCTTTGGGTGGTTCCACGAGCTCCCAGACCTGATTAGAATACATTGATTCCATCTCAGAATCCATTGCCTTTTGCCAAAGACTTGCATCTTTGTCTTGTATTGCCTCTTCGTATGTCCGGGGATCATCATCATGTTCACCAGAGACCAAGTCCGAAGACTCTCCCAAAAACATGAATCTGTCAGGCTGTCGAACAACCCTCCCACTACGACGAGGAACGGGTGCGATATTAGTGACCGGTTGCACAGTCTGTTGTGGTTGATCTTCTTGTACTACAGGTTCATTATTCGTCCCTCCCACTAGTTCCTCTAAAACGATACTACTCATGGGTTTGTGATTCATTATATAGTCTTCTTCTAAGAATCTTGCATTGGTGCTAACAGTGACATCCCGATTCTTAGGACTATAAAATAAATAACCTTTTGTTCCTATGGGGTAGCCTACAAACAACTTTACTTCTGTACGAGATTCTAGCTTAGTCGCGTTCTTGTTCAGCACATGTGCTGGACAACCCCATATCCGAATGTGTCTCAGACTCGGTTTGTCTCCGGTCCACAATTCTAAAGGGGTTTTAGGAACCGACTTAGAAGGTACTAAGTTCAGAAGATAAGCTGCTGTCTCTAAGGCATGTCCCCAAAACGACTTGGGTAAATCCGAATAACTCATCATCGATCTAACACTCTCTAAAAGAGTCCGGTTCCTTCTCTCTGCTACACTGTTCTGCTGGGGTGTGCCTGGTGCAGTCAACTAGGATTCTATCCCATTCTCTGATAAATATTCCCTGAATTCCCCAAGCAAGTATTCGCCACCACGATCTGATCGTAGTGACTTGATACTTTTATTATGTCGCTTCTCCGTTTTAGCTTTGTACTCTTTGAACTTATCAAAGCACTCAGACTTACGGCGCAACAAATAAACGTACCTATATCTAGAATAATCGTCAATGAAAGTGACGAAATACTCATAACCACCTCTTGCTTGGATATTCATGGGTCCACATAAATCAGAGTGAACCAATCCTAACACTTCTTTGGCTCTATTCCCCTTTGCCTTGAAAGGCCTATTGGTCATTTTACCTTCCAAGCAGGATTCACAAACTGGAAATGGATCCACTGCCAATGAGCCTAAAGGCCCGTCTACTACTAGTCTTTGAATCCTCCTCAAGTTAATATGACCTAATCTCAAGTGCCAAAGATATGTTTGGTTCAAACTAGAAGGTTCCTTTCTTTTATTAGAGGTAGAAGATGTGTTGTTCAATACCCTATGTTGTAGTTGCAGTGCAAGTTGACTAGGATTAATTATATACAAATTGTCTTGCAATGTACCAGAATATATAATCCGTTTATTCATCATAATAGAAAGATTACGATCCAAACAAACATTATAACCATCCAAAGCAAGTTTAGAAACCGAAATCAAATTCCTTCTAAAAGAAGGTACATAAAGACAATTGTTCAAAACCAAAATCCTATCAGAACGAAAAGATAAATGAATAACTCCTACTGCAACTACTGCTACTTTCGTAGCATCTCCCATGAACACGTATATCTCGCCATCTCTAAGCATTCTGGATTGTTTGAACCCCTGCATAGAGTTACAAACATGATCAGTGGCTCCAGTATCTACACACCAAGTGCTCGTAGATATAGCCGCTATAAATGTTTCTGTAACTAGAGAAAGAGACATACCAGTATTGTTTGTCTTCTTAGGAAGAGGACAATCCTTTTTCCAGTGACCCGACTGCTTGAACCGGTAGCACTTTCCTTTAGGCTTTTTCACACCACCTTGAACTCCCACTGCCTTCACAGCTTCCTGTGTCTGAGCCTTTTTCTTCTTATTGTCTTTCGGCTTAGAGGAAGAACCTTTCTCAGCCACATTCACTTGAACACTCTGGCGAAATAATCCTTCAGCTGCCTGAAGTTCTGTCAGCAGTTCCGCAAGACTATACTGCCTCTTGTTCTTGTTGGAATTCAAGCGGAACTGCTCAAAATTCTTGGGCAAGCTCATAAGGACAATGTCAATCTGGGTTTCCCCGTCAAGCTCAGCACCAAGGATCTCTATCTCATTCAGATGTGACATCATCTTGAGAATATGATCCCTTACAGGTGTACCTTCAGCCATATGAGTGTTCATTAAAGCCTTCATGGCTACTTGCCTAGCAGCCCTATTCTGATCTCCAAAAAGTTCTTTGAGATTAAAGAGCATATCTGAAGCAGTGGCCATAGCCTGATGCTGATGCTGCAAAACACCCGACATTGCTGCCAGAATGTAACATCACGACATTTCATCAGCCTTTGTCCACCGCTTATAATACTCCTTCTCCTCATCAGGAGCATCAGTAGCAGGCTGCTCAGGCTTGGGTTCATAAGTGCAAAACTTGTACTCCTCAGCAGTCAACACAATGTCCAAATTACGTTTCTATTCAATATAGTTAGGTCCGGTAAGTTTGTTATCTTTAAGTATGGTGAACAGTGGATTAAAGCCCATTTTATCCTGAGAATCATGCATGAAAAAATCACATTACACATAAAGAAGTGTGCATTAAGACCTATTGGTTCCTCTAACAATTATTAAACTTAAATGCACCAACGTTTAAACACCATAAGTTTCTGGTACGTCACGATGGGTGACATGTATACCACCTAACTTTGTTTAAACGTTACTTCGGTCCTATTACTAGCCACGTTGGGGTGGTCTATATTATTTTTCATAGCTAAGTGTATACCATCATCAAATCTTAAATTATCTAAAACCTATGGAACTTGGTACGCCACGATGGGCAGCATGTATACCTTCCAATGTTCTTTGAATAGAATACTTCAATTCAATATTCGTGTCTGGTTTGATTTTTAGGCAGTGGAGGAGTCACATCGGTCTCACTTAATACCCATAAGCCTTAGAAATCGCCCCAAATCAGAGATAAAGAAAATTCGTATCTATTTGTATTAATTTAAGAAGTTTGTTCCAGTAATATCTATAACATTCTAGACACCATAAATTACATGCCACGATGGGTGACGTATATATAATTTATATTCGTCTTATGTTAAATTACATACAAACAATGATGGAGACCATGGGATTTAATATCATATTAACTCCCTCTCCCACTTAGAATTTACTTTGAGGATTTTAATCTAGATGCATCGCCCTATGTTAGTTCTTCGAAGTCCACATGCATACTATCATGGTAATAGCAACACAAAGAACACATAACATGGCAGCATACTATCATGATTAAAGCATTAATGAAAAAACATCCCTATGTCCATGTCATTCTAGCATGCGAAGGGTTAGTATCACATGCCATAGCAACAAAGACAAGAAACACATAATAACAATAATCAAGAATTATGTAAATCATAATAGAACACATCCACTATTATGGCCCTGGAAAAATCAGCTTCGAATTCACCCTTCGAAAAATTCCAGAAAACTTCGAGAGCCTGTTTGGAGGCCTAAACGGCCTCAGAATGCCTCGAAAAATTTCGAAAAACACCTTCAAAATCACCTCAACCGGGCATGCCCGGGTTGTAGCTAGCACCATCTCGTTCTGCCGTTTCCGAAAAGTGCTCGTTCGCCCAAATCGGACATCGTATGCAAAAGTTACGGCCAAAACAGTGCAGCACCCCCGAAACCAGATCGCAGCAGCGGAAGACCTCTGTTTCTTGCAGCCCCGTTGATCAAACAATTACATACAAATTGTAGAGATGAACCAGCCTATTCTATTACATCAGATCATAATCTAAAACAATTACAAATTGAATTACAAGATTAAACTATCACGATCAACCCTCGTGATTTACAACAGCCACGATAAACCACGTGGAATCCAAACATAACAGAATTAAAACACGGCCATAATAGTGGATAACAACCTGCATCACAGAACCACTATATACATGCATATATAATCATGACATGGACTACTAATCATATCATAAATCGCAGAACCGCAACCTGGCTCTGATATCATAAATTATTGGATGTTGATTGTTGTGGTTGAGGTTAGGGTTAGAGTTGGGCTTCCCGGTCTGGGTACCCTGTTAGCTAGGGATGAGCAGAAACCGAACCGAAAACCGAAACCGAACCAAAAACTGCAAAAACCGCACGAAACCGCACCAAATAAAACCGCACCGAATAAAAACTGAACCGAATAAAAACCGCACCAATACTTTGGTTTTGGTTTTGGTTTCAACAATTTTAAAACCGAATACAAACCGAACCGAACCGCAATAATATTTATATTTATTTAATTATTTATTTTATATATTTAAATAAAATATACAAATCATATGTATTATAAAATATATAATTAGATATGTGATACACTGCCTACTGCTTAGTTAATATATTTGGGCCAGTCCATCTATCTGTTGGGCTCATTATTTTCTATCTGTTGGGCTCGTTTTCTGGACTTTTGGTCGCTTACGAGTTAGGTCACAGTTTCATTCGTTCACAAACAGTGAGATCGAGTCACACATAACAGCTTGAGAGTGGAACCGAGAGCCGAGAGGTGTTGGCGACGGGAGTAATGGAACATACTGAAATTCCAGTCGTAAATATTCAGCCTAACAACGAGAAAGGTCCAGCAGCTACTAAAGAGGTGATCTAATTCACTGAGATTTGCTTAATTTAGTTTTTGCATACTTATGTTTTATTCTAAAATTGGCATTTCAATTGTTAATTTCCAGGACCCTATAAATCTAGAGAGTGATATAGGGGAGAAAAAGGAGAAGAAACTAACTTCGCCGGCATGGGCACATTTCACCACATTGCCAAATTGTGAAGAGGGCATGGAGAAGGCTAAATGTATGTATTGCAAGGTCATAGTCTCTTGTAACACCCATGGAAATGGTACGTCTTCTATGATGGGTCATTTAAAACGTAGTTGTCCTCGATCTCCTCTACGAGTCAACTTAGATAAGAAGCAAAAAATATTGAACTTTTCAAAATTGTCCAAAGAAGAAAGTGAGAAAGTTGGGAAAAGTCACAATATTCAAGCTCATACATTTAACCAAGAAAGATTAAGAAAAAAAGTTGCAATAATGTGTATCAAAGATAACATGTCCTTTAGTATTGTACAACATGAGGGGTTTGTTGAGCTAATGAATGAAGCACAACCATTGTTTAAAATGCCATCTAGATCGACGGTTGCTAGAGATTGTATAAGAATCTATAAAGAAGAGGCTTTGAAACTAAAAGAGTGTATGAGGTCACAAAGATTGTCTTTCACAACGGATACTTGGACATCCGTTCAAAATATTAATTATATGTGTCTCACGGCACATTGGGTTAATGATGATTGGAAACTTTGTAAGAGGATAATCAACTTTTGTCCAATCGGAAGTCATAAAGGTGTGGCAATAGGAAAATTAGTGGAAGCATTGTTGAAGAAGTGGGAAATAGAGTGTGTGTTCACAATTACTGTTGATAATGCCTCTTCTAATGACTTAGCCCTTTCTCACTTGAAAAAGTTTCTTCGGGGGCGTGATGCTATCTTAGAGAATAAATACATGCATATGCGATGTTGTGCACATATCCTAAATTTAATCGTCAAAGATGGTTTAAAAGACCAAGATGATTCAATAACTAGAATTAGGAATGCGGTACGATATATTAGATCTTCACCGACAAGACTAGCAAAATTTATGGTTTGTGTTGAAAAAGAGAAAATTAAATGTGAAAAGTTGGTGTGTCTTGATGTTGAGACTAGGTGGAATTCCACTTTTATGATGCTAGATGTTGCGACTATTTATGAAAGTGTCTTTGATAGAATGTATGTTGAGGATTATAGTTATGAAGCTTTCTTTAAATATGAAAAAAATGATGAAGATGAGATTGATGAAAATAACAAGAAAAAGAAGAAAAAGAAGAAGAAGAAGAAGAAGAAAGTTGAAGGTCATCCTAAATTTGAAGATTTTGCTAATGTGAAGTGTTTAATTCAATTCTTGAAGTTATTTTACGAGATCACAATGAAAATATCGGGATCCAAGTATTGTACCTCGAATTTATTTTTCATTGAGCTTGTTAAAATTCAAGAAGCAATTATTGAGTTGTCATTAAGTGATGATCTTTTGACGAAAGATATGGCTACAAGGATGAAAGAAAAATATGACAAGTATTGGGACAACATGGATAATACTAATTTCTTGTTATATGTTTCGGTTGTTTTGGATCCAAGGTATAAGATGCATTATGTGAACTTTTGTTTTGGTAACCTATATGGAAGTGAGTCTTCAAAATGCATTTTAATGTGTGATAAAATCATGAAGACACTTAAGGAGTTATTTGATCACTACAAAACTCAATATGTGGTTGAAAGTTCTCCAAACACAAGTGCAAATGTTGGAAGTAGTAAGAATGTGGATTTTAGAAAGTATATGGAGGAACAAGTTCAAGGAGAGAAGGGAAAGTCGGAAATTGATACATATTTGACGGATGGTATTGAGATGGAAGATGAAAATTTTGACATATTGGCTTGGTGGAAAGCACATTCTACAAAATTTCCGGTTCTTTCGCAAATTGCAAGGCACGTATTGGGTATGCCAATTTCTACCGTTGCCTCCGAGTCGGCATTTAGCACCGGAGGTAGAACTCTTGATGCATATAGGAGTAGACTTTTACCTCGAACGGCCGAAGCTCTAATATGCACTCAAGATTGGTTACGAATTGAGAACACTTTTGTTGACCTTCGTCAAGAACCGGAAGACCTTAAAAGATATGAAAATATTGAAAAAGGTAAATCTTTTGCTATTTACTAGTTTTATATTGTATATTAGTTATTTCTAATTTGTAATTTATATGTTGTAGATGAATTCAAAGATATGCAAAAGCTTTTTGATGAATGTGTTATCGATGAATAATCGACTAAGAAGAGGTAATAATAATATAGTTCCTGTTATTGCAGATTATTTTCTGTTATTTTGTGGTGATTATTTTTTTTTGTTTAACAGCCTACTGCTGTCTGCTCTGCTCATCTGCTGCTCTGCTCATCTGCTGTAATCTAGCTTCTGCCTCACTGCTCTGCTGACTGCTTTTTAGGGCTGTAATTCGAGTCGAGCCGGGCGAGTTTCGAGCCGAGCCTAATTCGAGCCAAGTTTATTCGAGTCGAGCCGAGCCGGCTCGGTTAACTAATCGAGCCTAAATTTTTGCCCGAACTCGACTCGGTTAATTTCACGAGTCGAGTCGAGCCGGCTCGTTTAGTTAAACGAGCCGGTTTTCACGAGTCGAGCGAGCCCGCTCGTATAATTTTACACTTAATCGAGCCCAAACCTCTACCCGAACTCGGCTCGTTTAATTTCACGAGTCGAGTCGAGCCGACTCGTTTAATTAAACGAGCCGAAACCTTTACCCGAACTCGGCTCGTTTAACGAGTCGAGTCGAGTCGAGCCCACTTAAACGAGTTCGAGCCGGGCGAGCTCGCAAGCCGCCCGACTCGAATTACAGCTCTACTGCTTTTGATGTATCTAAATTTAAACCATATGAATGATGAAGTGTATTTTGTTCTGGATATTCTAATTTGCTTCTGTCAAGTATTGTATTTTGAATTCTGAAGTCTGACTACAGGTGCTGCTGTAGTTAACTAGTTATGTACTCTGTCTCTTTTTTTTATGTTTTTCAAACGTTGCAGGTCTGCTTATGTACTGATCACTTTGGTTATGTACTGATTTGAATTTTGACATATATATGAGCCTGCAATTATGTTTTTAAGGATTACAAGAAGTTCGGTCTTTTGGTTGATCTTGTATTCTTGGATCTCTGTGATCTCCTATGCTTGGCAAAGGAGCAGTGGACGCAAAGTTTTATGATCTCTGTGATCATGTGCTCTGTTTACAATAGGCAGCAGGAAACTATTTGTGTCTTTCTAAAATTGTAGTTGCAGCGTGCAGGTCTGCTTATTTTGCGGCCTACACTATTTCTGCAAATTCCAGAGAACCTACCAGCTTGCCAAATGGAATGGCACAAAAGTCTTTGTAAAGGTACTTGACAAAGAGAGCTATTCAGATCCTGAATGCATGTTAGTGTCTTTTTTCTCTCTTCTGACTTGTTCATTTAAGTAAACACAAGTTATTTTCTTCCATTTGTGACCACACTGCTTACTGCTTAGAAATGTAAAGCATCCTTATTGTCAATTCAAGATATTAGACTATTACACCATGGTTATGCCTCTTCTACCTGTAGAATTCTTCTCTTTTGTTTTTTTGCTAATTTGCATGTATTAATAGAAATAGTTCTACTTGGTAACAAAGTTTAGCTATTTTTATTAAATTATAAAATGTATACAATATAAAGGGTTCATGGTTTGAAAACCGAACCGCACCATATAAAACCGAAACCGCTTATATTATAAACCGAACCGCACCAATGATATTTGGTTTGGCTTCGGTTTTAAATTTTAGAAACCGCACCTATGTGGTTCCGGTTGCGGTTTTAGGTGCAAACTGCACCAAACCGCACCATGCACATCCCTACTGTTAGCGAGCGGAGAAGACGAACCGTCATCCTTAGCCCACGCCACTTCCTTGTGAGGGAAGCGGTCCCCTTACACCTTAGGGCTCCAGCTGGAGCCTTTCCATTCCTACCTCATGTAGGAACAATCGGACCTTGGCCCTGCGTTTTATGATACTAATTAAAAGTTCGAACAAAATATTAACCTTAATCGCTACGGCGCAAGAGATTCAAATCCACGTCTTCTACTGTATTCCTTGATTCTCCTTGGACGAAGTGTGGCCTTCTATCTCCCAAGGCGTGCCACTCCTTAAAGCTCCGAAAACCCAAAACCCTAGCTGTCTCCTTGAGAAAAACGTCTGCCTCTCTCAAACTCTAGGATGAATTCATTTTTGGTGTGTCTTTCAGCTTTAGGAGAACGAGAATATATATAGGCTACAGTAGGGATCATGGACCATTAGGTCAGGCCTTCCAATGACATTCCGGGCCAGGCCCAATGTCATTAAATATTAATTCAATCCACTAAAGAATTAATATTTGCACTACCTTTCCTAATTCCGTAAATTAATTATTTAAGTCGGTTCTCATATTAATGCTTATAAATTCCCCATGTTTAAGATATCGCATGTCCATTAATTAAATTAATTTCTGACAATTAATTTGATTAATATCTTTTATCCTTGATCATCCACTCAACCTTATAATTATGCAAGAACAAATCTGCCTGCAGAACTAAAGCATAATTATCTTTATGAGCTTTCAAGAGGACATCATCACCCGAATATATTTTTCGGACACGGTTTCCCTCTATAGTCAATATCCCACTCTGTATATAATGTCATTGCCCAATACATAAATTCGTAATTTAAATTAAATTACTTAAATTATGAGTCAAGGCATGTGCATTAAATACAAGTGTCAATCACTATATCCGGATTAAGAACTTAAGCATTAATAACATCATAGAATTTTAGTTCTTTATTGTCAGAATAAAAGAAACAATTATTCTACTATTTTGATCCCGTTCAATATACACAAAGTATATAAGTATTATTCAATAGTCAAGATAAACTATTTCCAAATAATACTTCAGCCGTTCCAGTGGTTTGTCTAACACCACCTCGACTGTGAACCTTTATTATATTATATAAGGAGTCTGACAATCTAATCTTCTGCTATCCCATTTGATACTAGATTGTCTACAATATATAATATACAGACAATGTGAAAACATGCATTGAAGATTCTCAAATAATTGTTATATACTTCAAACGAATATTTCAGTATAACCCTAACACCTCACACCCGTAGGGCTCTTCTTTTGTAGCCCAGCTTTCCGCAGACCCTTCCCTTTCTCTTCATTATTTCTTCCGACCTTCCTCAAGTTGTTTTTCCTTCCTGAGATCCTTATTGATTCCTCCCTTTCCTCTTGTAGATGTCTCAAGGATCTATGTCCTCACACTCTTCCCAATCAGCCACCAGCAAGGTTCCTGTTGTCGTGGTTGACACGGGATCTTCCCCCAGCCCGGGCCTTCATCCTGATTAGCCACTCTTGGGGGTTAGCTCTAGGACTCGCTCCAAGCGTAGCTTGGTGGTAAAGGAGCTCAGCTGGACCACCTCTGAGTCCATCCAGGCGGGTGGGACCCCGGGCCTCCCGCTGGATGCTGCTGCTGAAGCCCTCGAGGAGAACCCCGAGGAGGCTGAACGGGAGGCCGGGGCTTCCGTGGAGGTTATCGAGCCTCCAGCTGTAGTCCTGGCCTGCGAGTACATGGACTCCATCATGACTCCTGCTCGGCTGTAGTCCCTCTTGGAATCCTGTAACCCTGGTTGCACTCTGGTGATTCCAAAGCCTGGGGAGAGGTGTCACCGCTTTGACACCCTCAAGACGGACACCGACTACCCCAACGCTGTGCTCTCCGCCCAGTTCTTCAGGCTGGGCTTGTCCCTCCCCGTCCATCCTTTCATCCTGGAGGTTTTGGACTTCTATGAGGTCTCCCCATGCAGCTTACCCCCAACTCCTACCATGGCGGTCTGCATCTACATCCTCTATGACATCCACATGGGATGAGGATGTCTGCTTTGGAGCTGGGCTGGTTGTTCCAGCTGAAGCTCACTGGGAGGACTCTAGGGTTCTTCTACCTGCACTGCCTGGAACACTCATCACAAGAAGGGCATCAAGGGTAACCGCCAGTCGATGTCGGACTAGCAAAAGCTCTTCCTTTAATGCTATGGCTGCCCAGTCTATAGGAAGGACTTCAATCTCTCCCCCAGTAAGCCAGTTTTCCTCTTGTCCATTGTCCGGATTAGCTTTTTAGGGTTCCCGTTTAGTTTCCTTATACTTGTATTTGTTGTAGACATGCCAGTGCAGACCCCTTTGGCGGGAGAGTCCCTTGAGGGGGCCAAGCATGTGTTGGGGCTTTCCACCAAGTTGGGTGATGGCTCCAGCCTACTAACTCCAGAGAATCTGGAGAGGCTCGGTTTTTCCACCATGGTGGTTGATGCATCCCCCGTTGACGAGGGGGTGCAGGTGTTGAAGGGGATGAAAGCCCAGGTTTCTCCTTAGCTCACAACTCTGAATTTGTTTGCCTTAGATGATATGTATCTTGTAAATTTCCGGTCATACATCCTGCATGCTTTGTAACATGTATGTCATCTGCTATGCTTGCATCTTTGTATATTTCTGTAAATAATTGAATAGTATCTGATTGTCTCTCCTTGTTTCCTTCTGCAGATATGGCTGCTAACATTCCCAGGTCTGTCAAGCGCTCCACCAAGTACGAGGATCTGTTCGGGGAGACTTCCGGCTCCCAGGCTCCCGTTCCTGCCAAGCCTATCTCCCAGCTTCCCACTCCCTCTCTCGACCAGAAGAAGACCTCTTCTGGAAGCCGCAAGAGGGACTCTTCCAAGACTGCTGAGGCGGGGTCTTCCGCTGAAGCCCGTACAAGCAAGAAGCCCAGGTTAACCCTGGCCTGCAGCTCTCCCGCTTTCTCTTCCTCTCAAAAGATCCAGTTTTATCAGCGGATGCTGGGCGAGCAAATCCCTGAGGCCACCATTCGGGAGTGGGACAGACTTTCGATAGCCGAGGCCACCCGTGATAAGGTGGTGGCCAATGCTAAGAGTCTGTTCGTCGACCTGAAAATAGGCGAGCACGTCGCTGATACCGCTCGGGTTAATGAGACGGTGAGGGCGGACTTGATGCAGGTTAGGGTTGACCTGGCTTCTGCCACAAAAGAGAGGGACGCCTACTGAAAGGCCAACCTAAAGTTTAAGGAAGCGGAAGCCAAGGCCCAACCGCTGAAGTAGAAGGAAGATATGGTAAGGAGGGGGCTCGAGGAGGAGGTTGACGGCCTGCGTAGGCAGGTAAAGGAGCTTGAGTTGTAGGTAAAGGGTCTCTAGGACGCGGCAGCCACTGTCAGAGCGGGGAGGAAGGAGCGGTAGGCCACCATTTTTGAGGCTGGGGTCACCGTAGGCATCAAGGACTGTGTTAAGTCGGCCTACCGGTTCTTCCTCGAGAATGACTGGGCAAAACTGGGGCCCGATGCTGCGGTAGCCCTGGAGGAGGCGAAGGTCGAGGACGAGGCTGGGCTAGATAAGGTCCTGGCCACTTCCCAGGGTCTCTCCATAGACGGCGCCGATAAGAGGGTTGCGGTTGAAGACGAGCCGAAGCCCGCAGAGCTGATTTCTGCGGGTCTTGTGGTGACGCCCCCAGAAGGGGTTCCGGCTGCAGCCCTACCGGTAGCCCAGACTTCACAAGGTCCCCCTGCTGTTGATGAGAAGGACTCCTCCTCCCCTACTGCTCCCTGATTTCCTCTCCCTTTGTTTAATCAGCTTTTTTAACTACAAATATTTTGGCTTATCGTTTATCGTCATGAATTTTATACTTTGGATGAGAGTGCGGGCACCTCTGAATGCCTCGCAAGATATTTTTGATACTGCAAGGGCCTCCCCCTTGTTGGTGTGGGGAGGAATTTCCTTTGAAGTATATATTTATTTATGCCAACTGCTTCAATTTCCTTCAATCTCCTTTGCCTTTTATGATTTTTCCTGTATTACCTCTGATATTACTGTGTTTGTCGACTAATCCTTCCATGCAGGTAGAAAGAATGAATACAGAGGGTAACCCTTGTGTCGAGAATGTACATATTGTCCAATTTCTGGGGGTTGCGACCCTTGAGACTTTGTTCTTCGGGGTTGTTTCCTTTCTTGGGCATGTACATAGATGTAGTTGTGTCGACTCCCCGTCAATGTAGAAGCACTTAATTTTTTTTCTTGTAATAATCCATCCAAGCACAAGTAAATTCGATCTTACGCGCAAGCTTGGTGTCGGGGCTTCACCCGTGAGCCCCCAAGTGTGAGCCTTGAAGGACACCCTTGGGCGTTAACCTTAAAGTGATCCCCAGGTGTAAGATTTTGGAATAATCTCCAAGTGTAAGCTTCAAGATAACTTCACAAAGTAAGCCTTGTATTAATTCCACCAAGTAAGCCTTGAGAGCCTGGATAGGCTTTAAACTCGAAAGCCTTGATAGGTTTTCAACCTTGAAGGGCTTTGATAAGCCCTTACTTCCGATAAATGCAGCCTTGCAAGCTTGAAGAAGCTTGAAACCTTGAAAGCTTTGATAAGCTTTAGCCTTGAAAGCCTTGATAGGCTTTAAACCTTGAAGGGCTACTGTAAGCCCAAAACCTTGCAAGCTTGAAAAGCATGAAACCTTGAAAGCTTTGATAAGCTTTAGCCTTGAAAGCCTTGATAGGCTTTAAACCTTGAAGGGCTACTGTAAGCCCAAAACCTTGCGAGCTTTAAAAGCTTGAAACCTTGAAAGCTTTGATAAGATTTAGCCTTGAAAGCCTTGATAGGCTTTACACCTTGAAGGGCTATTGTAAGCCCAAAAACCTTGCAAGCTTGAAGAGCTTGAAACCTTGGAAGCTTCGATAAGCTTTAGCCTTGATAGGCTTTAAACCTTGAAGGGCTACTGTAAGCCCAAAACCTTGCAAGCTTGAAAAGCTTGAAACCTTGGAAGCCTCGATAAGCTTTAACCTTGAAGGGCTACTGTAAGCCCAAAACCTTGCAAGCTTGAAAAGCTTGAAACCTTGAAAGCTTCGATAAGCTTTAACCTTGAAGGGCTACTGTAAGCCCAAAAACCTTGCAAGCTTGAAAAGCTTGAAACCTTGAAAGCTTTGATAAGCTTTCCTTCCAACTAGTGCAGCCAAGTTGTTGAATTGTGTTTCCCGAGTTTTAATGTTTTTGATTTCCAATTTTTTAAAATTTGAGCCAAGCAATGTTAATGAGAGCCAAGTAATGTTAATGATATCCTAGTAAATAAAGCAAATAGTAGCCTGATAATTTTTCAAAAAGCATAGCGATTACAACTAATAAACCGCCTTTATTGTCCTGACCCCTAAGCCGAAGCCTACAGAAATACTACCCGGGTGTAGCTACTGGTAATACCTCTTTAACTATTGGGCGTTCCATGCCCGTGGTATGAGTCTTCCATCCATGTCTGTAAGGTGATAGGTACCTTCCCAAAGCACTGTCTTGATGATGTATGGGCCTTCCCATTTTGCACCGAAGGCTCCATGAGCGGGAACCCTCATGTTAGGCATCATTTTCCTGAGAACCAGGTCTCACGTTTAGAGGGGTCGAGCCCTCACTTTCTTATCAAAATATTTACGGGTCCTCTGTTGATACGCAGCAAGTTTCAACGGAGCCGTGTCTTTGACTTCTTCGATCAGGTCTAGGTAGAGCCTGTGGTTGACTTCATTATTATCAGGGTCATAATTATCCCTTCGAAAGGACCCTGCTCCAACTTCCACGGGAACCATGGCTTCACACTCCTATGTTAGGGTGAATGGGGTTTCGCCAGTGGTAGACCTTGGAGTGGTATTGTAAGACCACAACACCATTGGAAGTTCTTCCGGCCATCATCCCTTTTTCTCTTCCAGTTTGGCTTTTAGGGTGTGCTTAATAATTTTGTTTACGGCCTCCGTCTGACCGTTACTCTGAGGGTGGCACACAGCGGAAAACCCTTTCTTTATGCCAAGGTGTTCACAGAAATTTAGCATCTCATTGCTGTCAAACTGCTTCCCATTGTCTGATATGAGCTTGTAGGGAACCCCGTATCGACAGACGATATCACGATAAATGAAGTCTACCAGCTTCCTTGCAGTGATGGAAGCTAGAGGTTCAGCCTCAGCCCATTTAGTGAAGTAGTCTACAGCCACAACTACATATTTCACCCCTCCTTTCCCCTTGGGTAATTCACCAATCAGATCTATACCCCAAACAGCAAACGGCCAGGGACTTGTCAGGGTCTTTAGGGTACCGCTGGGTTCTTGTTTGTATTAGAGAACCTTTGGCAGCTGTCACAGGCCTTGGCAAAGGCATGAGCATCCTTGTAGAGGGTAGGCCAGTAGTAGCCTTGACGAAGGATTTTGTGAGCGAAGGAGGCCCCCCTCCCCCCTCCCCCGAGTGATTCCCACAGATTCCTTCATGCACCTCGCGCATAATATATTCACATCTTATCCCAGCAACACACCTAAGGAGGGGCCGGTTGAACCCCCTTTTGTAAAGGATTCCATCATAGATTACATACTGGGCTGCCTTCTATCTCAATTTTTTGGCCTCATCCTTGTCTGTAAGCAGGGTTCCGTTGGCTATGTGTTCCTGGATTGGGGTTGTCCAAAGGTCAGACTCTTCAACCTCAACGTCCAAGACCTCAATTTTAGGGATGCTAGGATGATATTGGATTTCGAGGGGGATCACCTCAAGCATGTGTGCGTCCCTCTGAGAGCCTAACTTAACCAGGGCATCAGCATCTGCGTTCTCGGACCTCGGTATCTGCTCTAGCTTGATTTCCCTGAATTTCCCGATTAACTCCTGGGCATACTGCATATAGAGATCAGTACGGGGACCCCTAGCTTGAAAGCCTCCTCAAATGTGCCAAACTACCAATATAGAATCACTGTAAACATTCATATTTTCCACCCTCATTTCCAATGCTAGCTTCAGCCCCGCTATTTGGGCTTCATACTCCGCGTCATTGTTGGTGGCTTTAAAGTCGAAGTGAATGGAGCTTTGCAGCTTATGGCCTTCTGGACTGACTAAGACAATGCCAGCCCCGACCCCATTTCCATTGACAGCCCCATCGACGTACAAGTTCCACCAAGGGGAACAATTCTCGGGTATGGCTATTGGAGACTGAGGTTCAGTTACGCATTCAATCCCTTCAACTTCAAAAGTGGGTGGAAATTCCAAGATAAAGTCGGCTAGCGCTTACCCCTTGATGGCGGTTCTTGGCTTGTACTCTATGTCAAATTGGCCTAGCTCGACTGCCCATTTCATGATCCTTCCAGAGGCTTCCGACTTGTGTAAGACTTGTCTGAGGGAAGGATGTTCGCACTTCAACCTTGTGAGCCTGAAAGTAAGGCCTTACTTTTCGGGAAGCCAAGATTAGTGCGTAGGCCAACTTCTCCATGTTCGAGTATCGGGTTTCAGCATCGAGTAGTCTTTTGCTCACATAATATACCGGCTGCTGGGCTTGCTCTTCCTCTTTGATCAGGACAGCGCTAATTGAGAACTCAGAAACCCCTAGGTAAAGGATTAAGGCTTCACCCCCCGTTGGTTTTGCCAACAGTGGCGGGCTCCCAAGTTGCTCCTTTAGCTTCAGGAAGGCAGCCTCGCATTCTTTCGTCCATTCAAATTTTTGCTCCTTTTTTATGGTTGCAAATAATTCTATACATTTGTCTGAGGACTTCGAGATAAACCGGTTTAGGGCGGCAACCCGGCCTGTAAGGCATTGCACCTCTTTTACATTCCTAGGTGACCTCATTTCAATTAAAGCCTTGATCTTCGCAGGGTTAGCTTCGATTCCCTTGTGATTGACAATGAAGCCCAAAAACTTGCCAGATTCAACCTCGAATACACATTTTTGGGGATTCAACTTCATCCTGTAATCCCTTAGTATGTCAAACATCTCTGATAAATGTGTCACATGATCATAAGCTTCCTTTGATTTGACTAGCATGTCATCCACATATACTTCCATTGTTTTCCCAATCTGGTCCTTAAACATCTTGTTAACCAGCCTTTGATAAGTAGCCCCAGCGTTCAACAAACCGAACGGCATGCCGATATAGCAATAAAACCCCCTGTCAGTGATGAAGGAGGTGTGTTCCTGATCTGGCTCGAACATGGGGATTTGGTTGTAGCCCGAGTAGGCATCCATGAAGCTTAACAGTGCATGCCCTGTAGTGGAATCCACCAATTGGTCAATTCGAGGAAGCGGGAAGCTGTCCTTAGGGCAAGCCTTGTTCAGATCAGTGAAGTCTATGCATGTTCTCCACTTTCTGTTGGGTTTCTTTACCAATACTGGGTTTGCTAGCCATGTAGGGTAGAAGGCTTCTTTCACTAGGCTTGCCTTTTAATAGTCGGTCTACTTCTTCTTGAAGAGCGGTAGCCCTTTCTCCGCTAATTGGCCTTCTCTTATGTCTGACTCCCTTTCTGTCTGGGTCAATATTGAGGTGGTGGCACATGACTTCTGGGTGAATCCCGATCATATCCGAATGGTTCCAAGCAAAGACGTCCAGATTATTCTTTAAGAATGCGGTCAGGGTTATCCTTAGGTCCGGCCCCAATTGCTCCCCAATTTTTAGTTCTTTAGAGGGGTCGGACTCATCCACCAAGATGGACAGGGTGTCCCCAGCTGCTTCAGTCTTCACCTAGGTTTCCGGCATCCTCGGGTCGAGGTCGATCTCAACGGTAACCTCTTTGTTGCCACCCTCTCGGGGTTGCGTACCCAGGATTTCATGAACGGGAAGCCGTGTCCGATTTCCAGGTTGATAGGTCACCATAGCACTATTGAAGTCACAAGGTGCCTCGCACTCAATTCCTTGCTTTTTATTTTGGGGCTGCTTTCGACCATCCTCTTCAGAATCACTGTCAGTAACATCTTCCATAATCCCTTCAACCAGGGTTTCAGCTATATTATCATTTTCCGCCAGAGGTGCGTTTACGATAGTAAGCCCTCCATGCACGGCATGTGAGGCTTCCACATATGGGTCTTCCCCTGGGTGCTGCACAATGACCACCATGTTGCAAGTTTCTTTCACAAACTTTATCAATATTTTTCCCTTGGCCTTAGTTTCGGGTTCCTCCTCTATCTCCACTTGCTTGTAATAGCTTTCTGGGATGTCTCCATCCATTTGCTGGACCTCTTTAATAGCTTTCACTGCAGATCTCAAAGCCCTGCTATAGCATTCCCGAGAGTCATCCTGACATCCCCGTACACATCCTACCCCGTTGGGGGTTGGGAACTTCATTGATAAGTGGTAGATTAAGGTTACGATCCGCATGTCCCTTAAGAATGGTCTGCCCAGGATCCCGTTATAGGAGATGTCCTCATTCACTATCATGAACTCTGCAACTTGAGTGGCAGCCAGTGGTTCTACTCCAAGGGTGATTGGGAGTCTTACCCTTCCAACAATTTGGACAACATTTCCTGTGAAACCATATAATTCGTTATAGTAGGCCATCATGTCTTTGTCTGCCATTTTCATTCTTTGGTATGCACTGTAGGCTAGGATGTTGACAGAGCTCCCGTTGTCGACAAGGAGCCTGTGTACATTGACATTTCCAATCACGGCTGTTACCACCAGGGCATCGCTATGAGGATGGTGTACTGTGCGCGCATCCCCCTCAGTAAAGGTAATGTCAATGGTCTCCCCTTTGAACATTTTAGGAGGCCTTTCAGACAGATGGCACACATTGGTTAGGGGTGGCCCTCGGGCTTCCCGTACATATCCCCTCATAGCACTGCGTCCCTGGCCTCCCACGAAGGGTCCTCCGATGATTGTTCGTACACTGCAGCCCGAGTATTGCGGTTGGCTCCCTGGTCATTTGCCCTTTCGGCCTTCTTCTCCTTATATTTCTTAGCCTCTTGGGCTACAAATTCCGTCAGGTACCCAATTCTGATAAGGTCCTCTATGTGGTTCTTAAGATGAACACATTCCGCCGTGTCATGCCCATTTAAGTCATGGAAAGCACAATATTTCCCCTGGTCTTTCTTCCTAGGGGGTCCGTTTCGAAAGGGCTTCTGGAAGAGTCTCGCCTTGTCTCCAACCTCGAAAATATGATCTATGGAAGCTGTTAGAGGCGTGTATTCATGGTGCCTCGCTTATCTTGTCTTCCTCATTGTTAGCCTTGACTTGTCGAAGCCTTGCGTGTTGGTTGTGTTCACAGTAATGGGTGAAGTCTTGCCATCTCGGCTTGAAGGTTTCTCACCAATAGGCCTTACGTAGGGATTCCTCTCATAGGTGTTCCTCCTTTCTGGGCTATAAGACCTATCCCTCTTATTCTTCCAGCTGCTCGGCTTTCAGACTTCGACTCCTTCTTAAGCTTGGCTAGAGATTCCTCGATCACCTTATGGGGCTCTGCCCTAGCGAAGAAGTCAGCCAGGGTTTCGGGCTCCCGTCCTTGCAACTCCTTCCAGAAGTCTGTTCCAGGCCTTACCTCTGCTATCAAGAAATTCTTCAGGGTTTCCTTTGATGTTGGCCTGACACGGGTTACCTCTGAGTTGAAGCGTTTGAAGTACTCTCTTAGCGTCTCGTGTTCCTTTTGCTTAATGTTAGCTAGAGTGTTGGCAGGTGGGGCATAAGTAACGGAAGCCCTGAATAGTCCCACGAACAGCTCACTCATTTTCCTCCAAGAGCTAATAGAGTTAGCAGGAAGCCTCTTGAACCAGTGGTGAGCATCATCCCTAAGGGTGGCAGCCAATAAGCGACATTTTGTGAGGTCTGGAATTTGGTAGACCTCCATATCAGTGTCGAACCGGCTAAGATACTCCACGGGATCCGTGGTTCCGTTAAATCGAAGGTCGCCAACCCCCCTGTAGATACGCGGTAGGGGTGACTCCCTAAACCTCCTAGTAAAGGGTGACTTGACGGTAAGCTCGGCTTTCGACTTCTTATCGGCCTTCACCTTCTTTCGGGCTTCCAGCAGCTCTTCCATCTTGCACTTATCATCCCCATCATCAAGTGCAACCTCATAGTTATCATCCAGGGGTTGATCTTTCTTCTTGCTTACTTCCTCAACATTGTGCGACCCTGAGCTTTCCTCATCATCATGAATGGAGATAACTTTCGACGGCCTTTGGTTTTCACTACTAGAATTAGTGGATATGAAATCGCACTTCAGACATCATGCCAAAAATCACTGATGTTAAACATCTTTTTAACATCGATAATTAATAAGATGATGTCTTTTAGTTTTTTCGACATCGGTTCAATAATTAAACGATGTGAAAACTTCATTTTTAAAATTTCATCCCGCGATCTATCTCTTTATTTCCCGCTTGCTTAAAAAAACATACTCCCCCCTTAGCATATTTCCCCTCCCGCCTACATTAAAACAATATTCAGACAAAATAAATCAAAAGTAACTAAAAACATAATTTGAAACAAAATCTAAAACATAACACAGCTGAGTGTCGAGATTTTCTTCCACAAATGGTAAACCCCCTTTCTCCTCGCTATAAACCCTAGAACCCAATTCGTTCAAACCACGGCATTCAATCAATTTTTTTTTGTTTGTTTCTTTGTTCTGAACTTCGATTAAACCTATTTTGTTTCCTTTTGTTTGTTTTTTCAGCAAAGCTCGAGCTTGGGATTTTAGGGTTTGAAGTGGGTTTCGAGGATTAAAGTGGGGTTCGACGGAATTGGCTTGCGAGGTTCGAGTTTGGGTTTTTTCAGCTGGTTCGAGCTTCATTGTCTACTCAGGTATTTCGAGTTTGCTTATTTGTTAGCTCTTTCTCTTTGAATCTGCAGCTGCTTCGAATTTGGTGCTTATTTGGTGTGTATATATCTCTATATGTGTATATCTATGGCTGCATGCTCAAAATGTTTGTTTAAAGTCCCCATAGAACTCCTAAAGTTCTCTGTTGTTTGTAGTCCCTGAGATCAGTCCTAATTATGTGCTCTGTGATATGTTTGTTTTCTTGTATTACTCTGTTATTTGTATGATTTCTCTGTTCAATTTATTTATTTTGTTGCTCAATTTTGTGTGTTTAAATTAATTACAATGATGTAGGTAGGTAGCTTTTGGCTATACATATACATGGATAAGACGTGGATTTCCAAAGAAATGGATTCTTTATCTTTATATTATGAAATTGGGGTAGAAGAGTTCTTAATATATGCTCAAGAGAATTCAAAAGATCCCAAGAGAATACCCTGCCCATGTGCACGAGGTGCCAACTTCAAACAGTTTTCTGTAAAAATTATAAGGGGACATATCTACGAAAATGGTTTTAGTTTAGGGTATGTCAATTGGATTTGGCACGGGGAAAATGATATTGGGACGACTAGGTCATCCGTTGGTAGTACACCTCTGCCTACTTTAGTTCCGAATTTTGACACAAACATTGATGTTGATATATCGGAAACGGTTAATGTCTGTGAAGCAGCATATAAGTCATATGATTACGATAATGAATCTTTTAAGTTTAGGGGGTTTGTGGCCGATGCCCAACAACCATTGTTTGAGGGCAATGACTACACCAAACTAGAGTCCATGCTAAAATTACATAACTGGAAAGCTAGATTTGGAATTAGCGACACTGCATTTACTGATTTGCTATCTTCCATTGGGTCTTTTCTTCCTAAAGATAACGTGATGCCTGCTAATTCATATGAAGCAAAAAAAATTCTGTCCAACTTAGGCCTCGAATACATCAAATTTCATTCTTGTCCGAATGATTGCATACTATATAGGGGTATATATGCTGATGAATCTGAGTGTCCTAAGTGTCATCTATCTCGGTGGAAGGTGGGAAAAGATGGTAAAGTTAGGGTAAATATTCCCGCCAAAGTTATGTGGTATTTTCCAATTATTCCTAGATTTAGACGGATGTTTAAATCTGCTACTACCGCTGAACTGATGAGTTGGCATGCAAATCAGCGACAAAAAGATGGTAAGATGAGGCATCCTGCCGACTCTCCTTCTTGGAGGAATATAGATTATAGGTGGCCTGGTTTTGGTAATGAACCAAGAAATTTGCGTTTAGCTCTGGCAGCGGATGGTATAAACCCCCACAATAATGGTCTAGTCAATAGGTATACTTGTTGGCCAGTAGTATTGGTAATTTATAATCTTCCTCCATGGTTATGCATGAAATGGAAGTTTATGATGTTAACAATATTAGTCTCTGGTCCACATGAACCTGGTAATAACCTTGATATTTATTCACAACCGATGATTGATGATTTAAAGAAGCTTTGGGAAGATGGGGAACCAAATGTATATTACGCATTCAGTAAATCTTATTTCACATTGAAAACAATTTTAATGTGGACAATAAATGACTTCCCTGCTTATGGAAACTTATCTGGATGCGTTAACAAGGGTTATTTCTGTTGTCAAATTTGTGGTGATGATACGGTTGCTAAATATTTGGGTCATAGTAGGAAAATGAGCTACCAAGGCCATCGACGATATTTGGGTAAGTTTCATCCTTATCGGAGACAAAAGGCAGCTTTTAATGGTCAACAAGATTTTTCAGATGCACGTCCACCCCTTTCTGGACAAGAAGTGTTAGCACAGCAGGAGGCAATTGAGTTCTCATTCGGGAAGGAAGTGAAAAAGTCCAAAAAAGTTCAAAGTCCATGGAAGAAGAAGTCAATCTTCTTTGAATTAGAATATTGGAAGTTTCACCATGTTCGTCATTGTCTTTGATCTGGATATGTAAAAAAAACATCAAAAAATAATATAAAACCGATGTGTTCAATGAGAAAGACATCAGTAGATATATCACTAAATGATGTGCAAAGCAGGCTACTAAATCAATTCCTTAAACAAATTTGATGTCTAAAAGAACATACATTATCGAGTCCTAAAACAGAACCGATGTTAAATAAAAACAATTACATCAGTTACATTTAAAAATGTGATGTGAAACAACTTTACAACAACTAAACTCTTTATATATATGATGTCTTAAAACTGTGGAAATATCATAAAAAAATTTGGTCCTAAGTAGCCGATGTTATATATATATAACAATATCGGTTTGTTTGTAATGTCCTTGTTATCGAACATCTTTGACATCACATAAGAGTATGGACTGTTGTCTTATAAACCATACAACATCAAATTTTGATTGATAATCGATTTAAATGTCTAATTTATCTTATAGGTTATATATTATATGGTATTTAAACCTCATATTATATTAATATAAATAAAATTATCATGTAATATATTTATAAAAATGAGTCAAAGATATCAGATTTTGTAATATGAACGATGTGCAATTGAATCATAGACATCGGTTAAAATACGATGTCTAAAATATACACTTTTAACATCCCCCGCGTAGACATCGGTCAAAAAAATTTTAGACATCGATTTTTAGCCTTTGTTGTAGGCAGTTTTTCTAGTAGTGAATTTGTCCTTTGACCGAGCTTCAGACACGGGCTTCTCTTGTCTTTGGCTGGGAGGAGCCCTGCGTTGCGAGCTTTCAGGTTCATCCCCGTTAGGGACCTTGTTGCCAAGCCTATGCCGCAAGTCCTGCTCGGTCAGTTTCCTCCCAAGGCGGTCGAACACACTAGCAGCCTGCGAGTGTCCTTCATCATCCATTTTGGGGTCAGCTCGGTCCTTAGGGTTTCCACCTTCCTTCCTACCGCCTTCTCCATCAAAATCTAGCTTGGTGGGGGTCACCTTGCTAGCCTTTTTCGACCTTGCTGATTTCCTCTTCAGTGAAGCAATTCTTCGACTCATTCTCTTTATTTTTGCCTTCATCTCCTCGCGTGTTAATTCCCCGCTCGGAACGTCGCTTTCACCTTGCGTAGCGCCTTCCGGCGTCTTTGGATTTTCAGTGTTTTCGGGAATTTCTGACATCTCTCCTCTCTAAGATCAGTAATCCCCTCCTTTAGCGTCAAAAAGTGTTGTAAGAGGAATTGATACAACACCCCCAGAACCGTATAGCACAATTATAGGGATATCTATTACAACTACGATAATCACGGCTAGCTCTTAAGGGCTACCGTTAACATAAACTAAAGAAAAACAAATGTGTTTAAGGGCTGAGCTTGCAAAGAACCAAACAACGACGCCGGAATTATGGAATTCCGTCCTGCTATTGCTCGGAAATGTACGTCACAAAGGTTACACGTGCCTCTCTTTAGAGTGTAGAATTCGTGAGTTTATGAATCCGAATTCGTCCGTTCCTTTGCAAGGTGCCTACATACCCTATATTTATAGGGATCAAGCCCATGTAGTTCTCGATTCAGGACTCTGAAGAGATAAGCTCTTATCCCCTCTAGTTTAGGATAAAACAACTTCCTCTTGTAGTTATCTAGTGGCATCCCACTCCAAGTAGGTCACTTGAAGCCTTCATCTTCAATATATATCCGAATATTTGCACTAGATTTGTATACATGTCGTAATT
The DNA here is from genome assembly GCF_001625215.2 of Daucus carota subsp. sativus. Taxonomy (NCBI): domain Eukaryota; kingdom Viridiplantae; phylum Streptophyta; class Magnoliopsida; order Apiales; family Apiaceae; genus Daucus; species Daucus carota. The sequence goes on along the minus strand of NC_030385.2, from coordinate 17,795,663 downwards.
ATCTCCAAAATGCACGTATTTATCCATTAATTTGTAGATAGATAGCAGCTGGTATACTCCCATTCGACCTCCAACTCGTCCGCCTAGAAACAAAGAAGAAGAGTCCTTCTTGGAGTCTGCCTGCCGTTTTGCCCAAGCGGCGGAAGCCCTTCCAGCGGCATCCCTTAACTGCAGCCCTGTAGCTGCAAGCCAGGATGCACTTAGCGGTAGCCCCTAGCGGAGGTAACCCCTAAAGTGCCTTCAGGTGCAACCCTATTTCGATGGCATCCTCCACTATGTTTCCAATGCAAGTCCGTATGCCTTCTTGTATGTCTTCAATGGTTCACCCAGCCATGATGAAGCCCAATATCCTTAACCAGATGACTCCAGTAAACCCAAATAAAGCCCAGATAATATGATTGGCTATAAAATAAGCCCAGAGAGATTTTATGGAACAACAGGTTTCTACAATATAATTGCACATGTAAAAGTGTTGTGTTTATATATTATATTTTAAAATTATTTTTAAACAAACACAATTATGCAAAAGACATGTATTTAAATTTAGATCCTGAAAATTTATTTAAAATTTTGGATTTTTTATTATTAGATTAATATTTTTGTTTCGAAAATAAAATTATAGGAGGAAGTAATAAAAACAACGAAACGTTTTTGTATTTCTCTGGTAAAAGTTACTGTAATTTTGTTGTGGGAAAATAGGTTAGTCGGAGATGGTCGGTCACAACTCGACAAACCCCTAAATGTCCTTTAGTTTAATCGTACACCGAATTAAAGTGAGACTGCATTCCCTGCTGTGAAATGACCGAGTTCAAGATCGGACAACGAGTCCACTCGGTTGGGGACTGCCGGAGAATCGGTAGTGTAAAGTATGTAGGAGAAGTAGAAGGCTACTCCGGCAAGTGGGCAGGTATAGAATGGGACAACGATGCTCAAGGCAAGCACGATGGGTCTCTTAACGGGGTTCGCTATTTCCAAGCTAAATCTGCAACATCAGCCTCTTTTGTTCGGCCCCACAAGTTGAGTCGTGGGATTTCTCTTTTAGAAGCTCTTGATCTTAGATACCGATCAACCTCAACAAAAGAAGAAGAGGGTATGTTTAATTTTTGTGTAATGTATCTTAAAGTATCAAACTTTGATTTTTGCTCACCTCAAAAACAAATATTTGACAGTAAATTTGTGTAAATTTGGTAATTACAGATGAAATGTATGTTCTTTCTGCTACGAATAGACGAGTATCTGTTCAGCTCTTGGGCAAAGATAAAATTCAAGACAAGCTTAACCAGTTTGAGGATTTGGCTAGTGCATCATTGTTTTATTTAGGGGTTAGCTCTTGTGGGCCTCCTTCTCAACTCGGTGTTAGTGTACCAAGTAAGCTTAAATTTTTTATTGTTATTTCCATCCCTAAACCTTTTTGGAGATTTTAGTTTGTACTTTGGATGGACATTTTGTGATTTGGTTTGAAGCTTTGAATATAGTGATCTCAAACCATGAACAAGATACTATCTGTCAAAACTCCTTCACCTGATGGAAACAGTCTTAACAATTATATAATCTTGCTAGAATAACATGTTTGAATCCACATTAATTAGATAATACGGTCATATGCATACTTGGTGAATTTAAACTTTAAAAATATTTTAACAGTAACCAACACGTTTCAGCCCAAGTACGCTGTATACCTTATAAGTGTTTGTTCAGACCTTTAAGGGCCTGTTTGGGAGTGCTGTTAAGAACTACTGTGCTGTCAGATGAAATGCCTGTATGAAAAGTGTTGTTGTAGAAATCAGATAGTTGTTTGGTAATTTTTTGTGATATTTGCTTATTTTGAGTTATAATATAAAAAAATAACGCTTTTGGTGAGTTTTGATAGTGAAATATGTAACAGCTTCATGCAAAAGCTGAAAAGCAGCTTTTTCCAAAAGCATGGGTGGACCTGCAGCTTTTCAGCTAAAAGCTGCTATTCGGAAAAGCTGCTTTTACATTTACCAAACAGTTTTTGACCTGCTTTTGAGCAAAAAACTGTTGTTGCTGTTTGCAAAAGCAACTCCAAACACTACCTTAGTCTCTGTTTATATTTGAATCATTACATCGGTCTTATCTAATATATTTGTACCCATGGTGCACAACTGGAAGCCAGATTTGCCCATGTCTTCTGCTTCCTTTTATTTGCCTGGTCTCTTATATGTGTGTTAAATTTAGCCTTCTAGCAAAAAATCATTCGGAATTGGAATGGTTGTTAGTTTTTGAGGTTTAAAGTTTGTGCCTGAACTTCCATCTCGTCTTGAGTTTCTATTGAATTTTAATGATGCTTATGGTTGGTCTTTCTGTCACTTGCAGATCTAAAAGAGCTTGACTTGACAGGAAATTTGTTGTCAGAATGGGAAGTATGTGATCCATAAAATCTTTGTTTCATTATGCTGAATTGGTCGATAAGTTCAGTCAATTTTAGCTGAAGAATCTAGTATCTAAATTTATATGAAAGGGCATATACATATATAATGCTGTGAAGACTGAAGAGCAAATGTATCAACTAGTTAGTTCAGCAAGTACTACTGATATTTCCTATCCAAGCAACTAAATCTAGATTTTATATAAATTGGTACCAGCTACTTCCTTACCTCAGGTGACTGAATTTCCTGTTTTTAAAGTAACTAGTAATTTATGAAATTATGATTAATGGGATATATATTGCAAAATTTTCTTTTCTTAACTAATTTTTCTGATTACTGCAAAATAATGGTAGATATTTACACTTACATAAGGATCAGGAGAAATTACTACTATGTCTATGGATGTTTTATCACTGGGTGTCTAGCTTGTGAAATATGCGCGCTATAAGCGGGTTTCTCTCATCCTTTACTATTCATGCCTCATATGATTCTTTGAACCAATTTTGGTGAATATTGACCTGCTACTTCGCTAGAAGCTGGGATCACTTTCTTATTTTAGGTCTTGGTGTTATTGCAGGATGTTGGCACCATCTGTAATGCGTTACCAGCTCTCGTGGCTTTAAATCTATCTTATAATAGAATGTCACATCATGTAGTGGGTTTGCAATTGAAGAACATTAAAATTCTCGTTTTGAATAATACTGGACTCAACTGGACCCAAGTAAGCAGTCACTTATATATATATATATATATTAGTTCATAAAGTATTAGACTAAGGGTATAGTCTATTTACTTTGCCAGGTTGAACTACTTAAAGATTCACTTCCAGTAATTGAAGAATTGCATCTTATGGGGAACAAAGTGAAGAATATACAGGTTTGTAATATATAAATCCACATGGAAGGTTTGATTATGCACTTGCCAATTTGTGGAATATAAGAAGTGTCATACGCCTGCTACCACTTAGAACCACTGCAAATAGGCTCATTATTAGACGTAATGAAGCTGATTTCAAACATTTTATCTTTCTAAATATTTTATTACCAGTCATACCATAAACTTTAAGTGTATACACACTGTGAGTGATACAAGTACATCCTTGTAGGCTAGCTCAAATAACCACATAGTACAAAAGCCAAGAGGTCACGACTTATGTTAACATTTATAGGATCATGTGCTGATGTTAAAATGGTCAAATCAGTTTTGAGACTTTAGTCAAATTTGTGCCCATGTACTGAATTCAGATGTCTGCTCGTGTATTGGTTATGGTGATTAGAAAATTCTGTTTTATCATTTCATTTTCTAACATATGATATTTCTTAAATGAATTATTCGTAGCCAACATCTTCCACGACTGTCCAAGGATTTATTCATTTGCGCCTTCTCAATTTAGAGGATAACTGCCTAGCTGATTGGAATGAAATCTTGAAACTTTCTCACCTACAAAGGTATCTTCAAGGAATAATTTGGTTTCTATTTTGTTTGTCACAACTTTTCTTCTGTGACAAAATATGTAGTTTCCAAATTCAGATTGGAGCAGCTTCATCTGAACAAGAATAATCTGAACTGCATACGGTACCCAGATGATGATGCAATGCAAAAGTTGGCCAGTGGTTGTGAGTCATTTGAGAAAAATATTGTGCCTTTCCAAAATTTATGTTGCCTTCTTCTAGGTGATTCTGGAACTCCTTTTTGGTTTGGAATTAAGTTTTTGTCGTATTAATTGATTGTGGTTACCAGTTAATTACTTGTCTTACATATGCAGGAGGTAACAACATTGGTGATCTAGCTTCTGTTGACTCTCTTAATAGTTTTCCAAGGTTAACGGTAAGATTTAGTGCATGTACTGCTTAATCTTGGTGTTCTTTCTATTAGTATGTGTGTGAATTCTAGAGTAAACTGCATGTGCTGTTGAAGTATCCCTTTCCAGCAAAAGGTTGATCAGTCAATGATTTGTATTTGTGTGTGGTAGATGACTTTTAGTTTTTTTCACCAGCCCAATCGGCTGTACCTTTTTCGCTTTTCAGTTAGAGACAGTGTTCACTTTTTCTTTCTCTTTCACAAATTGATGTTTTCTGATCTGGTTTTGTTGTGTCAACAAGGATATAAGGCTTTCCGAAAATCCAGTAAGTGATCCAGGGAAAGGTGGCATTGCAAGATATGTTCTGATTGCCAGATTAGCAAAAGTTCATATCTTGAATGGGAGTGAGGTATCTTCATAAGTATGTTTACTCAACTCATTGCTTTCGGTGGAAAATATAAATTTGATGTATCTTTGTTTTCTGCTTTTCCAGATAAGTCCTCGGGAAAGGAAAGACTCTGAGATTCGGTACTTACTTCTTCGTGACATCATATGTAACTTTATGCAGTCAATATTAATATAAAATGTCCTTGACTTTGCATCACTTTCTTGAACTGTCTAGAGTACTGAATATATTCTTAAAGATGACATGCTTTATTTATTAAGATTTTTTAAAAAATAGGCAGCGCCGGCAGCGCTGATCTTGCACTTGAAGTAGGTGGTTAAGTGTCTGTCGAGGCGATTTATCAAAATTTAATAGATACTCTCTCTGTCCCAATATAATATTCGTTTCGACTTTTTTCACATAATTTGAGGTGCAAAAAAATAATTTTTTACACATTATTTTACAATTTTTTTTTTCTGACTAAAAACAGAGATATGATACCAAAATACCAGGAAGATACAGGGCATCGTTTCTTATATCTAATAAACCCTAAAGAGGGTAGGCAATTAGAACTTATAACAAAAACAATCATGTTTTAAATAAAATCTACAATCTATAACTTCTAAACATTTTTCATCAATATCATGCATAACATGAATTATAGATATCATATAAAAATCCTATCTTATTTATCAAAATAAATCATACTATTTAAACAGATTGGCTCACCGGAGTCCCTGATCTCTGCTATGCCCTTTTATGACCTCCCGTCTAACAGGCTCTGCAACCAGGTTGCTCGACAGATATCCACCATCTCTGCTTTAAATGATATAACTTATGATGACAAATAGATAATATTTGTATATGATATCTTATTGATGAACATGTTTTTCTGTTGTAGATTGTAGGAGAAGAGGTTTAGTTTGCCATCAGAAGAGTAAGTGTAGAGAAATTTAAGATATATTTCAAGAACTGATGATTTTCAATGTTACAATAAGGTCTCTTATATAGAGATCCCGGTTTTGATTACAGCCATACAATAGCCTTTCAATAATGTATTACAATAATGATACATGAATTATTTTCTGAGTGCAGTCTTTTCTATCTTTTTTAGATTCCTGCTGTCTCACTTTCTTCAAAAGCTTACAGATTTCCTGTCAACTCATATCTTCTCATATCTGCTTAAGCTTTTCCTGCCACGTTCTCTTATCCGTTACTGATTTTCTTATCTGCTACTGATTTTCTTGTTCCTTTGCCATATCTTCTGCTTCTGCACTGATATCCTGTATTTTTTTTTTATTTTTTTTTAAGTCATGGAAATTTTGATATGTTGTAAGAGTAGTTACTACAATCACCAATATGTATCTTGGGACGTAAAATCATCAACTAATAAGATACAATCACCAAACTCATATTGGGTTGTAAAAATATTTTTATTATACTACAGTCACCAATTTCATATTGGGCTGTAATAATATTTGCTAATATTCTACAGTCACCAATTTCATATTGGGCTGTAAAGACATCTTTATTATACTACAGTCACCAATTTCATATTGGGCTGTAAAGATATGGCTAATATACTACAGTCACCAATTTTATACTGGGCTGTAAAACATTTTAATTAAGTATGGTCACCAAACTAAAAGTTTGGGCCATACAAATATTCTCACATTTTATTCAAAAGGATTAGAACATCCTTCTTCTTTTGATGGGCTTTGCAGTGTTACTACCGTCTTCCTCCTTTGGCCTGGTGTCATTTCCTTGTAAAGTTCCCTTGTCTTCATGGAATGATTATATTTTCCTTCTGTAACTCTTTTATACATTGCTGTTAACTCGGTTGTATCTATTTTCAAAACATCATTATTATAATATAATGTTAGTATTTCTTCAACATCTCCTCCCATCTTGGTACCCAATAGACATGCCTTCCTCCCTCTAATAAAATCTTCCAGTTTGGACTTTAGAACTGCTATTCCGATTGCTCTTTTGTTACATATCCAATCTTCAAATTCTTCTAGAGTACATGGCATGGGGGCTTTTAAACTAGTATTATCACCTTCTATTGCTGTGTTTCTGCCATATTTGAATATTTGACATATTAGTATTGGCTTCCCTGTCAAATCGGTACAGGCATCGAATACCTGTACTCCATAGATTCCTCCTGGTCCATATGATTGCATCATAGCCTGAACACTTTCTGCTATCAAGGATGGTAACATTGATATACTAGTTAATGTTTCATCAACCATTATCTTGTCAATGAAATCATACATTAATAAGCTCTCAACCAAACTTGGATCTGCATTTTCCTTACAAATATACCTTGGATATTTGCTAAACTTTCCATTTCTTAATATAGTGGAGTTTGATTTGTAATCATAAAATTTGGTTATTTTTTCAAAAGCTTCTATGTAATCCTTGGGATATTTAATTCTATCGGTCAGGTTGATAGAACTTAAGGATTTTGGTATTTCTGGTAAGGTTTGGGTAATAGTGTTTATAACTGGTGTGGAGGCTAATCGGGATACAAAAGTTTGAGGGGATTCTATTTTGAGAATTTTCAGGGCTTCTTCGAGATTTTTGGCAAGAATTTCTATTTCATGATTTAAATCTGATATTTTCTGGTTTTTCCTCTTGATTTCTGCTATTATTCCTTCCACCTGTCGATTCATATTATCCCTGTCCATTTTCTCTGCTAAGAAAATCTGCAAGAACATTTTTAGTCCCTGATATATTTTTAATAACAAAATCATAACAACTAAAAAATGCTTGCCAATTTCTTCTTTTATTTAATTCTGGTAAAGGGTCTATTTTATTAAATATAAATGATCTCACTTGAGTGTTATCTGTTCTTACAATAAATTTTACAGGTAATAAATGGTAATGAAACCTTTTTATACCTAATTTAACAGCTAGCAATTCCTTTTCATTAATATGATAATTTTTCTCATTTGGTTTCCATGTTCCAGCTCCATATCCACATATTAAAGGGTTTTCTTTATCAATATCATCTTTTTCAAAAGCTACTAATACTGCTCCCCATCCTATATCACTAGCATCTGTAAATAATTCTAATTGGTCAGTATCTTTGGGTAGTCTTAGTTTTGGCAAATTTTCTACTTTAGTTTTTAATAATTTTATAGTATTAGTATGTTCCTCAATCCATTCAAAGATTTTATTTTTCTTTATTAAATCTTGAAGGGATTTTCTTAGTTTTGGTAAGTCCTTTATATAGTCTGAAGCATAATTTATTATTCCAAGAAACTGTTGTACTTCTTTCTTATTTTCTAATGTTTCTTTAAAATTTTTTATTTTTGTTGATATATGATCTTGTAACTGAACTCCTTCGGAATCTATAATATATCATAAATATTCTATTTTATTTTTAAATACTTCTGATTTCTTTTCTGATAATAAAATTCCATGTTTCCTAATAGTTTTAATAAAATCTTCTAGATGTTTTATATGATCTGTTAGACTGTCACTAAATATTAATATATCATCTATATATACTAAACAAAAATCATTCATTTCTCTAAATATTTTATCCATTCTTCTCTGAAATATTTGAGGGGCTGTTCTTAATCCAAAGGGTAATACCATCCATTCATAATGTCCTTGTGGTACACTGAATGCAGTTAAACATCTGGATTCTTCCGTCAATTTGATCTGCCAATATCCACTCTTACAATCAAATTTACTAAACCATCTTTTATTACTTGTTTTATTAATTAAATTCCTTTTATATGGTAGGAAATATCCATCAAATATTGTCTTTTTATTTAATTCTCTATAATCAATTACCATTCTAGCTTTTCCTCTTTTTGTTTCATTATGATTTCTTACCAAAAAGGCTGGGCTACTATGTGGGCTTTTGCTTTCCTTTATTAGTCCTAAAGTTAACAGTTCCTTTATTTGAATTTCTAATTCCTTCTGATCTGTTGGACTATATCTAATTGGTCGGTTCCTTATTATCTCATTTGGATCTATTAATTTTATCTCGGCATATATTTTATCTCGGCATATATTTTTGTTCTTAGCAGAGAAAATGGACAGGGATAATATGAATCGACAGGTGGAAGGAATAATAGCAGAAATCAAGAGGAAAAACCAGAAAATATCAGATTTAAATCATGAAATAGAAATTCTTGCCAAAAATCTCGAAGAAGCCCTGAAAATTCTCAAAATAGAATCCCCTCAAACTTTTGTATCCCGATTAGCCTCCACACCAGTTATAAACACTATTACCCAAACCTTACCAGAAATACCAAAATCCTTAAGTTCTATCAACCTGACCGATAGAATTAAATATCCCAAGGATTACATAGAAGCTTTTGAAAAAATAACCAAATTTTATGATTACAAATCAAACTCCACTATATTAAGAAATGGAAAGTTTAGCAAATATCCAAGGTATATTTGTAAGGAAAATGCAGATCCAAGTTTGGTTAAGAGCTTATTAATGTATGGTTTCATTGACAAGATAATGGTTGATGAAACATTAACTAGTATATCAATGTTACCATCCTTGATAGCAGAAAGTGTTCAGGCTATGATGCAATCATATGGACCAGGAGGAATCTATGGAGTACAGGTATTCGATGCCTGTACCGATTTGACAGGGAAGCCAATACTAATATGTCAAATATTCAAATATGGCAGAAACACAGCAATAGAAGGTGATAATACTAGTTTAAAAGCCCCCATGCCATGTACTCTAGAAGAATTTGAAGATTGGATATGTAACAAAAGAGCAATCGGAATAGCAGTTCTAAAGTCCAAACTGGAAGATTTTATTAGAGGGAGGAAGGCATGTCTATTGGGTACCAAGATGGGAGGAGATGTTGAAGAAATACTAACATTATATTATAATAATGATGTTTTGAAAATAGATACAACCGAGTTAACAGCAATGTATAAAAGAGTTACAGAAGGAAAATATAATCATTCCATGAAGACAAGGGAACTTTACAAGGAAATGACACCAGGCCAAAGGAGGAAGACGGTAGTAACACTGCAAAGCCCATCAAAAGAAGAAGGATGTTCTAATCCTTTTGAATAAAATGTGAGAATATTTGTATGGCCCAAACTTTTAGTTTGGTGACCATACTTAATTAAAATGTTTTACAGCCCAGTATAAAATTGGTGACTGTAGTATATTAGCCATATCTTTACAGCCCAATATGAAATTGGTGACTGTAGTATAATAAAGATGTCTTTACAGCCCAATATGAAATTGGTGACTGTAGAATATTAGCAAATATTATTACAGCCCAATATGAAATTGGTGACTGTAGTATAATAAAAATATTTTTACAACCCAATATGAGTTTGGTGATTGTATCTTATTAGTTGATGATTTTACGTCCCAAGATACATATTGGTGATTGTAGTAACTACTCTTACAACATATCAAAATTTCCATGACTTAAAAAAAAATAAAAAAAAAATACAGGATATCAGTGCAGAAGCAGAAGATATGGCAAAGGAACAAGAAAATCAGTAGCAGATAAGAAAATCAGTAACGGATAAGAGAACGTGGCAGGAAAAGCTTAAGCAGATATGAGAAGATATGAGTTGACAGGAAATCTGTAAGCTTTTGAAGAAAGTGAGACAGCAGGAATCTAAAAAGATAGAAAAGACTGCACTCAGAAAATAATTCATGTATCATTATTGTAATACATTATTGAAAGGCTATTGTATGGCTGTAATCAAAACCGGGATCTCTATATAAGAGACCTTATTGTAACATTGAAAATCATCAGTTCTTGAAATATATCTTAAATTTCTCTACACTTACTCTTCTGATGGCAAACTAAACCTCTTCTCCTACAATCTACAACAGAAAAACATGTTCATCAATAAGATATCATATACAAATATTATCTATTTGTCATCATAAGTTATATCATTTAAAGCAGAGATGGTGGATATCTGTCGAGCAACCTGGTTGCAGAGCCTGTTAGACGGGAGGTCATAAAAGGGCATAGCAGAGATCAGGGACTCCGGTGAGCCAATCTGTTTAAATAGTATGATTTATTTTGATAAATAAGATAGGATTTTTATATGATATCTATAATTCATGTTATGCATGATATTGATGAAAAATGTTTAGAAGTTATAGATTGTAGATTTTATTTAAAACATGATTGTTTTTGTTATAAGTTCTAATTGCCTACCCTCTTTAGGGTTTATTAGATATAAGAAACGATCCCCTGTATCTTTTCTTTCTAGAGAAGAAAATTTTGAAAATTAATGTGTAGAAATTTTTTTTTTGCACCTCAAATTGCGTGCATAAAGTCAAAGCGACTATTATTTTTGTGACGGGGTAATTTCTTAGTGGCGAATCTGTCTAATTCTAAAATTGTCTGGATTTTATAGAAAGACCTTGAATGTGGTTTGTTTAGCCTGGGTCAACCTCTTCACAGTAGGTCCTGCCACCGTGCTACTAGTTTAGTGGAACTATAACTTCAATTCTCTACAGGATGGAGTCTTGGATCTATTCTTCTTTGTATAACCTTTTCTTTAGCTTCTGCTGATACTTTCTGGACGACTTTCATTATCCCAAAAAGGGAAAAGATAAAAGTATCTGGTTCTTGTCTGACTTGGATTTCCTTTGCAGTTATGTACGCTCTGTGATATCAGAGCTCCAAGGTAACCAGGAAGCAATAAAGCAGCGTCATCCAAGGTAATTTCGTTTTTAATATCCGACATAATTGAGAACATCATGATTGATGCCCATATAGGCCGCCTAGTAATTGATATGTATTTTGATCCCATGATCTCAGTCTTGGCTTAGGGTTTGGTCCATTATAGTCAAGTATTTCTCACCTTACTGGGTAAGGAGCAAAAAAAATACTATGAAACCTGAAAACCATTTCACATGGACAGCGAACAAATTTCCGGTCTAAGAAAGTTTATATGCTATGCTCTTTGTTTACCAATGGCATAATTTTGACCGAAGGTTCTCTGAGCTTAAAACATATCATGGAATTGAGGATGAAAGGCCATCAAATCAAGCAGCAGGCCCTCAGAAAATGGCTTCTGGCCTTATCTGTAAGTAGTTTAACCCATGCCTAGAATTTTTCGAGGACTACTCTGATAAATACTTTATAAGTTTGACATGTTTTTTTTGTAGCCATCACTTTGAAGTGCGTAGGAGCATCAATCGGTGAAAAGCCCCCAATGACAAAGAAGCTTCCCGCAAGCACAACAGTAAACATTTTTTTCTCAAAACCTAGTCCATGTTGCTAAGATCCAGTTCACATTGCTTTCCCTGAATATAGGTTGGCAAGCTAAAGAATCTCAGTGGGAGCTTTTTTAAGTTCAAGGCGATAAAACCAATATTGTTTCTCCAAGAAGAGGTACACACCAACATCTATTAACTATGCATCTTTGATCCCATTTACCATATATTCGGTTATAAAACACGGTGTCCCATTTATTTAGCTTCCATCAAGTGTCCCGACTGTCAAAACTGTGCACAGTTATTATTAATGCAAAAAATGTTTAAATAATAATTTCATTTTGTAGGGGTCTCCATTGCCATTGGTGCTCGATGATGATATGGCTTCCTTGACTGAGGCTGGAGTTTGCAATGACTCTACCATCCTGATAGATGAAGAGAACTAGCATTAAGGCACATCTTGTTTCAGGCTGCAAAGCAGATGTCAAACTTTGCTGATGCGTACTGAGTTCTAGTTGCAGAAGTTTAATGTTGTACCGGCAAGCATGGGTGAAAACGTATTGCACATTGGTCATATGTAAGTACCTGGAGAAAAAAGTCACTTAATGTTAAACTTGCCTACATGCATTTTGCTGTTCATGGCATTTTTGCTCGCATTCGTTTGCATTTTATTGCACTCACTCTTCTTGGTTCATTTGTTCCTCGAATAGAAAGGTGAATGTCAATTATTTTTTAGTTCTACTGAGTCGCAAGTATATTGGAGTTTGGAGTCCGGAATACATATAACATTATTTATTCGTGGAACAACATATTACCACTTGAGCTATGTGATTGCGCACTTTGTATAAGATTTTTAATAGTGTATTTATATGTTTCTCATAATGCGGAATCTATGTATATCATAAGAATTGAACGATGCCACGTCAAGAAGTCCACGTAATTCGTAAAATGTCACGTCATAAAGCCACATATTTTAATTATGCCACATCAGTAACGCCAACTCATTAGTTGATTCATATATGTCAAGTTCATTATAATCTCACAAATTACGCATGAATTCATGAATTTGTTTTTAATTGTCTTAACAAAAAATCATTACTTTCCTAATTTTTAGCTTATTTTTAAATGTAGTTATTGACTTCTTATATCTCTAATTTAAATATGAAAAGATATCTCAATTACTCTCCAAGATATGAAACTAATCATCATTATTTCTAAATTCAAAATCAAATCAATTTTTATCATCTATTTTAAAAATTCAAATTCATCGGCATCTCTCTCATCTTTTATTTTTTTTCTACTCCTCTCTAAACAGGGTTTCAAGCTCTATGTTAATTGAATAATTAGTATAACTTGCACGGGAATTTTATTTCATACAATTAATACTAATGGTAACAGACCTTACTTTACTTATTTTGATTCTTTTAATTGATTTCGTATGTATGTGTATATATTCATATATTTGCGTATCTATAATTGTAATTACTTACTTTCTATTTCTCTCTGATTAAATATGGGAAGACTTCCTAAGCACTCTGAAGATTTTATTGTATAATGTTGCATAAAAAATTAAAAATTCAAAAATTGAATTATCTCTTAAATTGCTAATCGCCTTTTCTTAAAATATTTAAAATTAAAATATAATTAAAAAAATTTCAAACAAAGATTTTCTTATCTTTATACATTTAATTTATTTCACATTTACATGTATATTTTCGTATATTTACCTATTTTTAATTGTAATTGTTAGCTTCTTATCTCTTTCGAATTAAACATGATAAAACTTCCTAAGCACTTACAAGAATTTTTCGTATGATATTGCATTAAAAATTCAATAGATTGAAAAGGTGATTACCTCTTAAACTGCTAATCGTCTATTCTTAAAATATATAAAAATAAAGTATAATTAAAATATTTTCATAAGATTATATAAAAAAGAATAAGGTATTAATGCATCATTAAATATGTTATACTTTGAAAAATTATGATTCGACTATTGTTTTGTTAAATTTATTTATGTGTTATTATTTTCTTCATTATTATATTTTTTTAGTTTTAATAAAGTAATTCTTATATATAAAAAATGTGAGATGCGTCATTATATATGTTTTACTCTCTAATTTTTTTTATTTTAAAATAAATATGAAAATAGTTTAAATCTATATACCAAAGCAGTAACAGAGCATCGTAATGGTAAGGTGTGTGAAGAAGCATTTAGTTGATATTTAAGCATGCTCAATCAGCTGCATAATCGGTACTTTTTAAATATTTAATTGGTTTGAAATTTTTTAATTTTGTTTGAAGAATAATATCTTTTGAGGATCAGAAATTGTAAGCAATTTAAAAGGCACATGTAGTCACTATGTAGCTCTCCTTGATTATATGCATGATTGGTGCTTCAGAATGGGGAGTGAATTTCATTTAATTTTTTCCATTACCATCTAAAAATTTGAATTCAAAGTAAGTATTTGCAAAATTGGAATCATATTGGTTGTCTCTCTTCAATTTTATATTTAAATTTTCTTGATTATAGCTTTCGTTGAACAATAGTATGACAAGAATTAAAATAATGATTTTATTTATGCTAATTTATTTGATTGATTTCATATCTATGTATATGTATATGTCTATATATCTATATATTTTGTAGATAGTGGATATATATATATATATATATATATATATATATATATATATATATATATATATATATATATATATATATAACCGTTATCAAGACCTCATATCTTTGATTGTCTGTATTCATCTTTGTTTTTTTTTTCTTTTCTGACGTTATAGTTTGAGATTTTCATTCTTTTTTCTGTATCTGTAAGCAATTCTTTTAAAATTTCAAACATGTTTTTAATTTACAAGATATGTGGATGTGAATGTTAATGGGATCTTCTTTTACAATTTGTAGCTATCAAAGGCCGAGGAAACTACACTACAATGAAGAAAGCATGGCTGAGACAAGTCGTGAGACTCAAATAAGGCATAGTAATTTCCTACTACATTCAACTGATTTTTGGTGTTATCATATGTTTTGCTGGCTTGATTATCATTTAATTGACACTAATTATTTATTTTTGTGTATGTGTATATAGAATACTTGAACCACCATTTGCCTGGCCGCTCAGTTCCTCTGATAAGCAACACACCAATCTAGCTATACAGATTCATCTGATACAAATTTTAGAGTTGTCAATAAATGGAGAATGATATATTGTTGTCTCACTTGGTAAATTGAATCTCAGCTTTTTCTGTGCAAATTTGTGAAAATTCTTATTGATACTTATTTAGATTGATTATATAACAAATGAAATCATTTATTGGAACTTAATATCAATCATTAGAATTTACATATGTATGTATAACTTATGTGTGTGTATGATATAATTGTTTAGATAGTTGTCAGTTGTCTACGAGCATCTAAAAAGGAATGACGAAAGCTTGGGTGCTCTTTTAACAATCTCAAAGTCCTTAAAACAACTCATTATTGGTGTGAAACTTTGGTAAAGCTCATCAGCCAGATTCTCAATACGAGGAAGTAGTAAAGGCATCTGAAATGGTCAGACGGGAGTGAGGAATGTAGACGATGAGGCTAGCAATGCAGTTAACATTGAGGAAGCATCACGTGATATGAAGAAGTCTGACGAAATGATGTCAATGTAATTGCCTCCCTATTTACATTGATGTAGTCTTTGTTTATTATCTTGAGAATATATAATTTTGCACGTTAGTATTTTTAGTCGCACAAGTTCATTGTGATTTGTGAAGTAGTTGTTTTAGTCATTATATTGCAAGTTCTCATTTGTCTCATGCATTGCCTCGGGAGTAAGTTATAATTTTGATGGCGTTATCTATTTAAATGAACCATTGACGGGTTTTAAATTTTTTATCTATTGTTTTTTAAAGAGATAATAAAATTTTCATGATTCATATTTTATAATATTTTTATAAGAACATAAAGGACTTGAGTTTTTGAAGCCACATATCTTAATTATGCCACATATCTTAATTATGCCACATCAGCAGCGCCAACTCATTAGTTAATTCATATATGTGAAGTTCATTACAATCCCACAAATTACGCATGCATTCATGAAAAATGTGACTATTGTTTTGTTAAATTTATTTATGTGTTATTGTTATCTTCGTTATTTTATTTTTTTTAGTTTTAATAAAGTAATTTTTTATATATAAAAAAATGTGAGGTGTGTCATTATATATGTTTTACTCTCTAATTTTTTATTTTAAAATAAATATGAAATTAATTCAGATTTATATGCCAAAGCAGTAACAGAGCATCAGAATAATAAGGTGTGTGAAGCAGCATTTAGTTGATATTTAAGCATGCTCAATCAGCTGCATAATCGGTACTTTTTAAATATTTAATTGGTTTGAACTTTTTAATTTTGTTTGAAGAATAATATACTTTGAGGATCAGAATTTGTAAGCAATTTAGAAGGCACATGTAGTCAATATGTAGCTCTGCTTGATTATATACACATCTAATCTAAATATATTTAATTCCCAAAACTGTTTGGTGACAGTTTATACAACTACAGGAAATATCAGCTTTATCAACACACCGACATCGAAAGTCGATGTTAATCCAAGTTTGAGTGCGGTGTATAGCATGAGACACAGTTATATATTTAATTTGCTCATTCATTCACACAGAATCGTATAATTGTATATTTCATATCAAAATAATATGAGAATAATTAATAATTTTTTATTTTGTTCCAGGCTTGATCGTGATGAATATGAATCGCTGCTAGATCTCTGATTATAAAATCTCCAAGAATGCTAAATAATCGTACTACAGTATTCATATTTTTATGAAACAATAATGTAATAAGTATTTGAGATTCTCAAATCTTATAAATTATGTGGTTATCATCCGGACTATATTTATTTTGGATGACATTTTATTTTATTTTATTCTTCATTTGAGATTATTTGATAGTTTGATTTTCTATTCTTAATCAAAAAAATTATGTTACTACGCCACAAAAAACCAACTACAATATCAAAACACCCGTGCGCGGAGCGCGGGCAAAAAAAAGCTAGTTATAAATAGTTAATAGATGAAAAATCCACTTAACAGATAAACCTACTTTTTAATTTGGAATTTTGGAAAGTAGTAGAACTAATCTTTTTGTTTCTTTAATTTTACTATCAATAATCAAAGAAATGTCACAATTCGATTTACTTTTTAAATAAAATTTTCGGTTTCATATGACAAGCTAACACTGAATGTTTTTACTTTTTCCAAATGGAATAAATATATACTACAATTTTTAGTTGAAGCTTGGTAAATTGAATGTATCAGTGGCGTTTTGGTCACTCAACTGACCGGAAACTTGCAATTGGTTCATTCAACTCCAAAAACTTTCAGTTACATCATTATACTCTTAAAAATTTTCATTCAGATCATTGGCCGTTACACTCTGTTAAAAATCTGACGGAAAGCTGACTAAGCATTATGACTTGGCTTAAAAAAAATTCATTGTGGCATGTAAAATCACCTGAAGCGGCATTTTGGTCACTCAACTGACTACAAACTTGCAGCCGGGTCAGCAAACTCAAAAAACTTTCATTTAGATCACTTATCATAATATCCGTTAAAAATTGAAAAAAGAAAGAATTAAAAATTCTCATTGCAACACCTTTTTTTCTCTAAAAAATTTTAAAACTTATTAACAAATGAAACAAATACACACACATAAAATCAATAATTCCACCCACAAAAACTTAATCATTGTTTCCTCTTATCATTTTATATAAATTAAGGTCATTTTGGAAAACTCATTAAATTTTTTATGGATTTTGTTTGTAAACTTCATATTTATCAAAAATTACTTATTTGTAAACTTCATACTCGTTAAATTTTTGATGGATTTTATTTGTAAACTTTCATATCTATTAAAAAATTTAATGAGTTTTTTCAAAATGACCTTAAGATATATAAAACGATAAGAGATAAACAAAAATTAAGTTTTTGTGGGTGAAACTATTGATTTTATGTGTGTGTGTTTGTTTTATTTGTTAATAAGTTTAATTCGAAAATTTTAAGAGAGACAAAAAGGTGTTGCATGATAGTTTTTAATATTTTTATTCCAATTTTTAACGTATATCATGATAAGTGACCTAAATGAATTATTTTTGATTTTGATGACTCGATTGCAAGTTTGTAGTCAGTTGAGTGACCAAAATACCGCTCCAGGTGACTGTACGTGCCATGGTGGATTTATTTAGCCAAGTCACGACGCTTAGTCAGCTTTCTGTCAGATTTTTAACGGAATGTAACGGTCAGTGACCTGAATGAAAATTTTTAAGAGTATAATGATGTGACTGAAAGCCTTTTGAGTTGGATGATCCAATTGTAAGTTTTCGGTCAGTTGAGTGGCCAAAAAGCCATTTAACCCTACTGACAAGTTACGGCTCTTAATTTTATTTATCGAGGACGTTTGGTCTGGGATAATTAATAAAGGGAAAGGGAAATAATAAGTCTCATTTCCTTTCTTTTCTTGAGTCTTAATTATTCTCTTCGTTCCCTTTGTTGTTGTTAACGGGAGAAATTGGTTAACAACAGATGTGGGCAATTACATGATTGTAGGAAGAATATCCGAAGAATACGGGATGGAGAGTGATGGATGGTGTAGCTGATCTTTGAGAGAAAGAGAGAAAATGTTCTCAGGAGTTTCTTAGCAAAAATCAGTTTATTAGCCACAAGAAGCCTACGTACCCTATTTATAGGGGTTCAAGCTACCACGCAGTTCTTACGGGTCAAACTTCTTAGCATCGGCTAAGTCAATCCGGTCCATCAGGGCCCAGGTCCGTAGGACCTTGAGGACCGCCGTCAGAAGAGGCCCGTACTCGCATGGCCTAGGCCCATATGGCAAGAGGCTGTCATGGAGCGGGTTAGAGAATGGATATTGATCAAATAAGTCCTCGTATGGGGCGAGGGAGCCCGTTCATCCTCGAATGGGGCGAGGGAGTCCGTTCATCCTCTATGGGGCGAGGGAGCCCAATCATCCACTATGGGGCGAGGGAGCCCGTTCATCCTCTATGGGGCGAGGGAGCCCGTCCATCATCTTACGGGGTGATGTAACCCGATCATCCTCTATGGGGCGAGGGAGCCCGTTCATCCTCGTATGGGGCGAGGGAGCCCGTTCATCCTCTATGGGGCGAGGGAGCCGGTCCATCATCTTACGGGGTGATGTAACCCGATCATCCTCTCTGGGGCGAGGGAGCCTGATCATCCTGTATGGGGCGAGGGAGCCCGACCATCATCTTACGGGGTGATGTAACCCGAAGTGGAAGGCGTAGCCCTGATGACGAGAGCCCAAAGGACTTAGTAGAATAAAGCACGTGACATCTCCGATGAGGCCACCTTGTAGTTGAGAGGACGAGGCCTAGAGGCTTAGCTGGAGAGTGAGCCACGGGATGGGGACCCCCCAGAGTGGCAACTTTCATCTATAATGACCCCCAAGGATAATGAGGCCATGAGATAGTAAGACCCTAGGCTCACTGTTCTACCTTCATGATGACCTTTAGGGATGATGACCCCTATAGAGTCCTTCTTAAGTCTTCATAAATCTTCTAAGTAGCGGGAGCTCACCAATGTGATGGCATATTAGAATGATGAGCCCAAGGAACTCCGTCTTGAACAATCATTAAGTCCAGAATCCGCGGGCCAATCCTTCCTCCCGGCAGGAGAACCAGATAATCTTTATAAATAGAGGTGGACAGGCCCACCTCGGTGATCCATATCTGACTATGGGCCTGCCGAGGCCTATGCCGATTTTTGGGCATAACACTGCGTAGAAAATATTATTCTCTTTTCGTTCATTTCCTATTCGATTCCGTTTTTCAAAATTGAGCCATACGGCTCCTAAATTTATTGAAGTGAGATAAAATTGTAAAATTTGTGCCTCACATGTTCACAAACAGTTGAATGTATACAGTGAAGCAGTACATATGGACCTCATGCTCTTAATCCACAGCTCGCCGCACGCTCATTTTCTGCGATGACCTCATCTGCTCACATGTTGCTTTTCTTTTTATTTCTGAAAATCTCTGATTGAATTCTAGAATTGGATTGCATAACTGTTAGTATAAAAGAATATACTTATTTGACATATTAAATATTATTATTTATAGAATATGATTGGATACCCAAGTGATGAGTTATTGTCACGCGAAATCCGAGTTCGAATCTGACTGATCCAAAAAATATTAGAACGGATACTAATTTGTAAGGCAAATAAGCTTATCTCGCCAAATAATATTATTATTTATATATATACCCGATTAATTAATAGTCTAATTACCCATGACTGGCTTCAACTATTGAGAATGAGCAGCGATAGTAACAAATACTCAAAAATGTAAGAGAGAAAAGAGCAACAAGTAGAATCCAGAGTTTCAAGTCATACCAATTTCTTTCTCGTACTACAACTCTGTAGCAACAAGTACCCTCGGTTTGTTCGCCGGACTCAGCCACCGATACCATATATATATCTTCATTGATCTCTCAGAAGAGAAGCCCAAATCAGAACAAGGGCTATTGTCAATTTCAAAGGTACCTTCCTCCTCCTCCTCCTCTGTTTTCTCAACTTCCTCTCTTCTTACCTGTGCATTGCCATTGCCATTGTTTTGTTTTAATCATAATCAATATGTCATTTCTTGCTAGTATATTATTCTGTGTTTCTTCTCATTTCTAGTTTCTCTATGCTTCTTTTTCTGTAAGTATTTCCCAATTGAGCTTCCTGTCTTTCTTTCTGCACTAAAGTTTATAACTTGAATTCAAATACCCTGTTGGGCTTTTCTTGGAAAGGGATGGATGGTTAATTAATAAAATGTGATTCTCATCTTTATTCACTCTCATTGACTTTCATGTTAATCTATTCAATTAAGAGGTCTCGCATATTACAAGATTTTTATAATTACTTCTACTTGAACACATGTTGTTGTCATGATTGTATGAAAGATAAAAGCATATGAAGGTTTGGTATGTTTTACAAATTTTAATATATCGATAAATTTCTGCCACACTGAAAGCTTCAAATACAGTGAAGCACAAAATATTATAGAAGCTTTGCTCCTCCTTATTCGTGGAATTTAACTGCTCTTTTGCCTGAATCTGTTGATATGTATCTAGACTGCTGTTTTTCTACCATGTATTGTTCATTACTTGTTTTAATCATTCACCAACTTATGGTTTTTTACAAATTTTCGCGCTACTTTTTGTTTGGTATGTCCATTATTTGAGCATGGGGTTTGTCAGGAATCTCATGAATAAACCAGATCTCAGTTATTTATAAATGTAACCACCCAACTGGGTATTGGTTTTCTTTATAGGACCTGATTTGGTGGTTGGCTTCAGCTTGTATTTCATAAAAGATGGGTCCCTACCTTGTCGGAGTCATTGTTCCCTTTGTATTGACTCTTCTCCTCCGGACTTCAAATAATGGGAAGAAGCGCGGTGTGCCTGCTGATGTTGGTGGTGAACCTGGGTTTGCAGTTAGAAATAAAAAATTTACTTCCCCTATTGTCTCAGCTTGGACAGGCATTTCAACACTTGCTGAGCTTTTTGAGGATTCGTGCAACAAGTACCATGAGAAGAGGTTTCTTGGAACCCGGAGATTGATATCCAGTGAACTAGAATTTTCTGGAGATGGACGCTCATTTGAAAAGCTTCATTTGGGTGACTATGAGTGGTTGACATATGGCAAAGCATTTGAAATTGTCTGCAATTTTGCTTCTGGTTTAGCGAATCTTGGTCATAAAAAAGACGAACGTGTTGCTATATTTGCTGATACACGAGAAGAGTGGTTCCTTGCTCTGCAGGTTAATATCTTTAGTATCTATTTTCTATTTCTCATGAAGTAAAATCATTTTCCCGCAATAAGTGTGAATGCATTGAGCTAGTAATCCCTAGTTATGACTTTTCTCCTGCATCCTTTTCTTTAAGCTCGCATGCATATATGCCTGAATCGGGTCATTAAGACAGTGCACGTCTTTCTTCATCCTAATTTTACATTTCTTGTCATGTTTATATATTAACATCTTTCATAAGTATATGACACAAGGTTGTGGTCTTGTAACAGGCTTGTTTCCGACGCAATGTCACCGTTGTGACAATCTATTCATCTTTGGGGGAGGAAGCTTTATGTCACTCCTTAAATGAGGTATTTTAACTCTTTCTTTCTTATAGTCAATTACAGAAAAGCCTTTGGTTCTTCATGTGTAGGCTTCACATTATTACATGGTTCTAATTGTTTTCTGCTTGCTAAAGGCAGCACCACATATTCCTTTGCACGCACTCTTTACAATTCTCTCTCTGTACAGACTGATGGGACTTAAAAACCAGATTTTAATGCTAACATTTCACTATGTTTGAGTTAAGGGACTGCAAATTCTATGAGTATGTGTGAATATGAAATCACAATTATATTTGGGAGGGGGGGAGGGCGGGCCAGGGGGGGGGGGGCTTTTAAGGTACTACCTTTGTCCTCTTTCCTGTCTCTTTGACTTCTTGAACATATTATAAGGTGCATGAAACATCACTTTTAAATTCCTTAAATTGTTATAGTTGAATAAAATTTTATACCTGTGTTTTTATTTTAAAAAAACAAGAAAATTTAAAACATAAGTTTTGAAGTATCATTTAATGCACCTTAACATCCATGCAAAAAGTGAAAGGGACAACTAAAGAGGGACGGAGGGGGTATATGTTATTAGTTTAACGCAGCTGACCTTTTTTACTTTAAGAAGTAAATATTTTCCCCTTCGAAATTTTAATATGGTTTCTTTGATTCTTAACTATTCTATGATTTGGAACTGATAGCATCTTACACGATTATCTCAATATTTATTGTTGTATCTTGAACAAAAGAAAAAAAAAAGGGATTAGTTTCAAAACTGAAAACATGTATTGCTGAATCTCGAATGTCAAAATTCCATTTTGATGGAATGAATGATAAAATGATCAGTATTGGTATTGGTATGTGGTCCACTACATCCAAAGAACATCAATTATTGTAGTGGGTTTTAAATGAAGGTGTACAGATTCAATTTTATTTATATGGTTGTTTGTAGGATCGAGATGATATGAAGTATAAAGGGTTCTGAATCTGTTGTAAGTGTATAACAAGTGTCATTGAAGAGTTCAGTTACTCAATGCTTCATACATATGGAGATAATTTAGTATATTTGATGTCAAAAAACATTTAATAGTTTAAACATATAAAATATAGATATATGTAACTAAAAGGTTTGGCTAGTCAATATTAGAGTTTTTTGGTGCATGACAACCATACTTGACAATGAAGGTAGTGGAGTCGCTGTTTTAGACTGCAGAAATATCTTGGAAGCAAGCATGTTGAGCTTATGCCATTACAATTTTCTACACCAATAGTTGGTTGTTGAGTAGATATTAAAGTTGAATAGATGTAGATTTACATCTGGTAATAATATGGTTTATCAGGCAAATATTATTTCCAGTTGTTTCTGGTGTCAATATCAACTTCTAAATTACTATATATGCTTGTAGTATGCTAGATGATACAATATGTTCCTGCAACTCCAAACGGAATATAAAAATATATTATTAAAGTTATTGCTCATAAGGTTTTATCTATTTTACCCTTTTGGTCATTACCATGATAAAATATTATTTTTTTCATCTTCAGACAGAAGTTACAACTGTAATTTGTGGAAAGCGAGAGTTAAAGAAGCTGTTAGATATAAGTGGACAACTGGACACCGTAAAGCATGTAATATGTATGGATGATGATATCCCATCCCATTCCTCGTTAATTCAAGCGAGTAGCAGTTGGACAATTTCATCCTTTACGGAGATTGAACAACTTGGCAGAGAGAATCCAGTTGATGCTGATTTACCTGTTTCAGCTGATATTGCTGTTATAATGTATACAAGTGGAAGTACTGGCTTGCCCAAGGTTTGTAAATTAGCTTCTTGGTCCAGATACATTTTAGTTGTTCTGGATTGTTCTTGCAGGATTTCTAATCTAACCAGGGTGATAGCAACAACTTGTCATATATATTTTTACTTCGGAACTTATGTATACTATGTTACATTACTCCGAGGCAATAATGGATTTTCCTCTTCATACAGGGGGTAATGATGACCCATAGCAATATTTTAGCTACAGTTTCTGCTGTCATGACAATTATTCCTCGCCTTGGACACAAGGATGTTTATTTAGCATACCTGCCCCTGGCACACGTTCTTGAACTAGCAGCTGAGGTACATGTTTTATCTCGGGGGTTATGGTTTACGATGTTGGAGCAGTTTGATTGTTTATACTTTATACTTCTCTTGCTAAAGACTTGACTGTGCTGATTAGTCTCTCTTGTTCATGTTTATGTTGTAGAATATAGTTGTCTCCGTAGGAATGTCAATAGGTTATGGGTCCCCTTTGACACTAACTGATACATCTAACAAGATTAAGAGGGGAACAAAGGGGGATGCTTCTATGCTGGGACCAACAATTATGGCTGCTGTACCAGCAATTCTTGATCGAGTGAGGGACGGTGTGCGCAAAAAGGTGCTAATATAACCTCTTCTTAAGCAGACAATATCCTTTAGTTTTTTTATAATTACATAGGCAGGTTTGATACTAGGCAACTCATGAAATTAGAGAACTTCCTAATATGCAGGTTGATGCAACGGGTGGGTTATCAAAACAATTGTTTGATTTGGCATATGCTCGTCGATTATCTGCAATAAATGGCAGCTGGTTTGGGGCATGGGGCTTTGAAAGGCTTTTCTGGAACTTTTTAGTATTTCGAAAGATTCGGGCAATACTGGGTGGTCGTGTTCGTTTTTTGCTGTCTGGGGGTGCACCGCTTTCTGGAAATACTCAAAGATTCATCAACATTTGTATTGGGTAAGTAGTTTAAAGTTCAAACTCTGTGGTACCACTATAACATCAGCACTCCAATTTATGTGTTCTGACTTTTTTCTAAAGCTCCTAATTTTCATTTAACCCTTTCTCTTAATTATACATGCTTTCGTCATGAGCACATAAGGTCTGGTTGCAGTGTATGTCACTAGACATATATAAGAGAACCACAGACATCGATTAAAAGGTTAATAACCAAATAATGAAGTACATGTGTCATCCTCAAGATCTTAGTAAATGTGTCGTATATATGACCTTCCTGTGTAAATGCAACTCCTCTACCCTCTCAGCATCACAGAATCTTTCCCCATGGTATGTTGGATTGAGGGGTATCTAGCCAAGTAATCTTGGCATTTCTTTCTTGCAAATGAATTTTACAACCAGATTAGCTTCCTATTCGATTTGCTAGCCGCCAATACTTCTAATAACTTCTAATGCTTCACCGTCCGGAGCCGCCAATACTTCTAATACCTTCTAATGCTTCACCGTCCGGAGGTCGTTATTTGCTATTCATATTTATCTATTAGTTAAACTGGTTGTCTTGTCTCTGTTTGCAGTGTTGTCAGTGCAGGCTTTTGTTTATCTTTCCATCGTTTTTATATTATTATGTTTTTAGTGCTCAAATAGGTCAAGGTTACGGTCTCACTGAAACTTGTGCTGGAGCGACATTCACGGAGTATGATGATACATCTGTGGGGCGTGTTGGGCCTCCAATACCTTGCTCCATTGTCAAGGTATAACTGAATATAATTTTGCTTGAGATTCTTATTACTAGCAAGTTTCACAGACTGTTGTCTTTTTTTGATAATTAGACCGTTCAAATTTGTTCCCAGTTTTAACTTATAAGTATTGCAGTCAAACTTAATGCACTTTTAATATCTACATGTTAATTTATGCCTATATTATGACTTGGTTTTTTTATTGGTGAAGTCATCAGTGCATAAATGATAAACACTGGTGTTTAAATATAGTATGATTATCACTGGTCATGCATATATATTCATTGTGTAACAGTCATAAAAAACGATGAAAGAAAAGAGGGACTTCATGACTTGCAATTTCCACATATATGGTTTTGTATTATGTTGTGACATATAGTTTGTTTCAGTTGATAGATTGGGCTGAAGGTGGCTATTCGGCAAATGATTCTCCTATGCCTCGTGGGGAAATAGTTATTGGTGGGCCTCATGTGACTCTTGGATATTATAACAATGACGAGAAGACAAAAGAAGTGTACAAGGTAACAATATTTTGACCAACTCTAAATTAATCGAGGAAGATGTTTCCATAATGACCTGTAATTGTTGCCAAAAGGTTGATGAGAGAGGAATGAGGTGGTTCTACACAGGTGACATAGGGAGATTTCATGCTGATGGTTGCCTAGAGATAATTGATCGTAAGAAGGATATAGTAAAACTTCAGCATGGAGAATATGTATCTCTAGGAAAGGTACATTTATAAATTTTTATCTCTTTTACCTTATTTCCATTGTATGTTAACCAGAACTATTTGAATGACTACTAATTCATTTGTAGGTTGAGGCTGTTCTGGTTAGCAGCCCTTACGTTGACATCATAGTGCTTCATGCCGATTCTTTCTACAGTTATTGTGTGGCTTTAGTGGTGGCTTCACAGTCTGCATTGGAGGAATGGGCCCACAATCAAGGTATCAAATATGCAGATTTTTCGGACTTGTGCCAGAAGGAAGAAACTGTGAAGGAAGTGCTTGGTTCACTTGTGAAGGTAATTTCTCTACTTTTTTGCCAATAAATATTGGGGCAATACTCTCTTCCTTAACTAATAATAAAAAGAGAAAATTTCTTGATTTTGTTATGATGATTATGAGCCTCTAGTATGATATTCCCCTCTTCTCTGTTTTGATGTTTCAGATATAGAGCCCATTTGTATATGTAAGGCACATAATATTACATAAATGATAAATATGATCTTAGAGAACCGTCAAACAAAGTTCATTATATAGTACGTGGAAAACACTTATTGACTTTCGTGATGAATTTCGAACTTTGTTGAAAGTTTTCCCCATCTACTTGTGTGCAGAATTCTCTGTTAAGCAACTGATATGATTTATTACCTCTTTTTAAAAGTAGATATGACTTTTCTTGTATAAGAACGGTAGATATCAAAAACTAATCTTACCAAACATCTTGTTCCCATGCCCTTCTTGTTATTTCATTTTCATATTCTCTAATCTCTAACACCCTATGCTATTTTAATATGTCACTATCATCTTAGAACTACTATACTATGCAGGCAAATAATCATCCCAAAAAAGTCCTTTGAATTTATTTGGTTGATCTATCTTGTAACAGTAGAAAAGTCCGTTCGATCGATTTGATGGTAAATTGTTAAAAGCTATAACTGCTTTTGAGTAAAAATCCATTGCTGCTAGTGACAAATATAATTTTAAGGTAAGCCATGCGGACCCCTACAACTTTGTCATGGGGGTATTATAAACATTTAATATTACAAGATTTAAAACATAAGGACCTACTGAATTCTAACTTCACAATTTAGACCCTTGGACATGGGCACTTCTAATTACTTATCCCAACTTGTGAGCACCATTGGTAGCTGGTGTCCAGAATTAGGGCATATACTTATTTTATTTCCCTTACTTGGCTCCATTAGCTGGATCTGCATATTAAACGAAAATAAATGTCCAAATAAATCTTCCATGTTTATTAATTTATAAACTTTGTTTATATACACCTTGAACTCTAATTTTGACAGGTGGGGAAAGCAGCACGTCTGGAAAAATTTGAGTTGCCCGCAAAGATTAAGTTGCTTTCTGAACCCTGGACACCTGAAACTGGTTTAGTAACTGCAGCTCTCAAGATAAAACGAGATGCAATCAGGAAGGCGTTTTCTGTGGACCTTGCTCAGCTATATTCATAGAAATGCAATATAGGCGGTTGACAGATTGTGGAATAATGTTTAGACAACCCAACCTACATCCGAGCTGTTCTTTATTTGTATTCAACTTCCGGTATTTTTTTTCCTTTTCATTGTTTTCTGTATGT
The DNA here is from genome assembly GCF_001625215.2 of Daucus carota subsp. sativus. Classification (NCBI taxonomy): domain Eukaryota; kingdom Viridiplantae; phylum Streptophyta; class Magnoliopsida; order Apiales; family Apiaceae; genus Daucus; species Daucus carota. Next base: position 17,767,917 of record NC_030385.2, on the reverse strand, counting down.
GTACCTTTTGTTAGTTAGTTTTTGGTCGCCATTACTTTTTGAGTTTTTGTGGATTCGGGAAAGTGAATTCAGCAGAGTAAGTAGCAGGTCTAAATTGTTGATGTTATGCAATGGTCTAACTTGAAATCTAGTTGAGTTTAGTCTGTTAAGTAGTGAACCTGTTGGGAAAGTCTGCTACTGTAATTCGTGTTTTGGTGAAAAAGTTTGTATTTCGATGCCTATTAAATTGTGATTGCTTGAACCTTGGCTTTAATAGTCCATTTTAATCTTGACTCTTTCTTGTAACTAAAAGGCACTCCGCTTTTACAGTACTTGGTTTTGCTGCTGGTAGTGATAGAAGGTGAATGATAGTAAAATATATGCAGGCAAGTGAATGAAGGATTTGGGTCATTGGGTGTGGATTTGCTCTAGTTTGGACATGAAAATTGGAAAAACTAAATTGACTTAATAGCATTTGTAACAAATTTGAGTGTATGATTTAGATAGATGAAAAATAAGCTGAGCCAATGGGTCTGATGAATAGACAATTGACATGATACAAATCAATTATCATCATGTTGGAGAAAAGTGAAAGGGTACTTAAGAAGAAGTGTTGAAAGTCCTGGAAAAGGGGAAACTGTGGGTGGGGTGAAGGATGTTGTGGGTTGTGGGGAAGAAAAGAGTAGGGAAACGACTGGACTATAATAATAAAGGTGAACTAATGTTGAGAAATGAAAAGAGAGGCACAACCAGAACTTGGTCTTGGGTCCTCCATGCTTTCATCAACATCACTGCAATCTACCAACATGGAAACACACTCTCTTTTCTTTCCATGTGACCCTTTATTTCCTTCTTTTTATCACCTTTTAACCTTTTTCCTTCTCCTTCAATGCATCTATCTACCATAAACATGACCTACTTGAGTTCATGATAAACATGTCAGTTTCGGGTAATTCAAGTGCTTATAAGATTGGATTCGTGTCATAATTTCTTAACCCTTTTCAGATTTCTGTCGGGTTCGGGTTGGGATAAAAAAAATTAGGCACGTCCGGTTTTACTCGAAATTGCCACCCCTTTGCCACATAGAACCTATGCTTATCTAACGAGAAAATTAGTGTGGGATAACACACACAGTTTAGTGTCCGGACTTGTAAAATTTGAAAATCAGAGCCATTGATATGTCGTGTTGTTTTTTTAACATGGATGCGCAAACACAGACAAACAGTGATATACTAGCTTACTTCACAAAAATTAATAATCAAATTCAGATTAAACATAATATTATAATTTTTTTGTAAATTAGAAGTTTTCTTTTATAATTTTCTTTTTACTTATTTCTTTTCGCTGATAATTTTTATTTATATTACATATTCAACTTATATGTGATCTTAAAGTTTATGTCAACATTTCAATCAAAAAATAATTCTTATATAATTTTCCCTCAACTAATCCTTATTTGTATCATATGGTACATGCATGTAATTTACAGCCTAACGATTTTCCAATACTAATCATATACTTGATTCACAAACAATTATCATATTCTTTTATTTGATAAAACTTTTGTAAAATATAATTACATTCCTCATTTCATCTTTTCATTCAAGTTTTTAATGAGAATGACTTTAAATTTATTTTAAAATAATATTTCAAGTTTTGAAATATTTATAAATCTTATCTAGATCGGGTCGAGTTGGACAAATTCAAGTCAAATTACCAAACTGAGTTCGAATAGAACATAAAAAAAAAACCTAGAATTGAATTTGTTTACTCACTGAACCGATTTTTCATGTTAAAGAATAAAGATCCAAATCTTTAATAGATAACAAAATTGAGATCACTTAGAGAGCCTTGTTTGAATTTTATTTACAAAGGTTCCTGTTGATTTTGCGCCCTACTTCCTTCTAAACCACTTGTACCTATTTTCATCTACGTTTTCAATTATATCAACAATGACATTACATATCTGCTCCGCAAATTATTTATTCGGTTTTTTTACTCATGAGCACATGCTAAGCGCGGAATTTTATAAATTTATTTTATTTTTATTAGCTCTCATATCTTATGGACCCTTCATAACCAGTCAACCACCACGCTGTTATAACTTGAACGGTAAGTGTTGTTTTCGTTTAGAGGCAAAATGATGAAGGCTTGAGTTATACAACTGAAACAGTAAAACCATCTGACCAATAAACATATTCAACCAATTATTTATGGGGCTTTTAATATCTTAGACCAAGTGGCAGATCATTTAACAAAAACGAATTTTCTACAATAGACCCTAACTCCCATGAAAATACTAGCTTTTGATTGGTGGATGGATAATAAATGTTGATGCCCCCCGCATTTACACCAATTCCACCAATCAAATGAAGCCATTTTCATGAGAGTTGGTGCTTATTGTGTGCCCTTATTGTGTGCCCACACACAGAGGCGGATCTTAGAAGGGGCAAGAGGGGGCAACTGACCCCCTTAAATTTTTTTTAATTTAATATTATACATATTTTTAGGTTGTAAAATTGAAATTGACCCCCTTAATTTTTTTGTGACCCTTCTTGATTTTCTTTTTAAAAAAATTGACCTCCCTAACTTCATAGTCAGATTCGCCACTGCCCACACATTAGAAAGACAGTAACAAAAAACACTCTTTTTGCAACTTGCAAGCTTGAGGATAAAACGCAAATGAAGCAGAAGTATGTTAGTTGAAAAACAGACCCATTTAAGTAGAACTATGAAATTATTTACTGTCAGTCAAAAGCTTAGCTTGAAAACCTATCTCATACTTTATCGGAAGTGGTAGCCATCAAGTAGTCAATCGACTCAATCCCAATAAATATGTGAAAGACGTTTCTTACACTATAAACAACAGGCCTCCCCACTGTGTCATTCTTACCACTAATAGAAATGTAGGTCACCCTTTATCGGAAACGGTCTACAACTTGACTACATGCACTTTAATCTTTCCCTTGTCAAAGGAACCACTTTATATCACACAGACCCACTGTCGGGGCATGCTAATATACGGCAATGAGCACGTACTGAGCGCGGAAATTTTTGCATATAAATTATTTTGACCGGTGTGGTTGATATATTTGCAGGGGGTCTATCATCATTAAGAAGCAGAGCCAATCAAAATGATCTAAATACAAAAACTTTTGCGCTTAGCATGTGCCCGTGGGCACACCATAGAAAAACCGTACATTAAATTATTGGTTTTTCTAGACACATGTCAAGCGTGGAATTTTATAAATTTTGGTTCTTATATGTTAATAATGATGGACTCCCGTCATATAAAATTATGACACCAATCAAAACTTCTCAAACATATAAAATTTCGCGATTAGCATGTGCTCATGAGCACACACTAGAACCCTTAAATCATACTCTCTCTGTCCCAGTCAATTGTATACGTTTGTTTTTCACGTTGCGACACGCATTTTAATACTCCTATAAAACATTGTTTAATAACTTATTTTTAAAAATTTCTTTTTCTATATAAAGATATAAACGTTGTATTTTTATACAGAAAAAAATCATCGTAAAAATAAGTTGCGGAACTATGTTTTATTAAAATATTAAAGTCCGTGCCACGCCCCCATACCCCAATGTAAACTATTGACCGGGACGGAGGGAGTATATACGTAGACAAACACAAACACATGGTTTGGTGCATGGTTATAATCTCATCTTTCTCTGCCTTGTGTTACTCCGATCTTTAACATTACTAGCAGCTAGTATGAATATTAATTGTGAGTACAGAGATGAAAATGCTTGTTATTTTCATCCCACAGAAGTTGTTACGGGGGTGTGTCATATGTGCCTCAACGAAAAGCTTCTAGTCTTGGCTTCAAAGCAGAGTCATCTCCGTAGCAGGAGTCTTTTCAGAAACTACAGTTTCAGTCATGACCAGAAGCGTCCGGCCGTGGCTACCAGTTTACCAAAATTGTTTGCTATATCTTCGTTGCTCAGCCGGTTCGAATTTCGCCACCGGAAATCTGATCATCTGGACTTTAGTGATGCTTCTAGTCTTGAAGGTTGGTTTGCCTTCATTATCAATTTTCACTTATGTTGTTTCTAATGGGCATGTTTGCCTTGTTAAATGATGGAAACAGGACGTTCGTGATTTTTTTTTTCATATTTGTATAATATTCTTTCGGTATTAAATATGTAATAGGTGTTTAACGTTCTATATATCTAAGAAATATGGACTTATATATAATTTTTTCAAAATATAGTAAAAATTTAAATATCTTTTTCCAAAATTAGTGACTTATAACGTTTAAGCACACAAGTAATGTTTAAAATAACAGAAGTGAAAAAATATCCCAAATATTATTTCTTAATACGGGATAATCTAGTGTTTTCAATTTTAGAAAAAACGTTAGATTGTGTAGAGTTTGGTTTTCTTAATCCAGCAAAACGCTATACGAAGTAGCTTTATGTTTTTCTAATCACAACCAAACGCTATATCGTGTAGCTTTTTGTTCTTTTAACGTCAACAAAATGTTACACGAAATAGCATGCTATATTTTAACCCCAACAAATGTTATATGAAGTATAGTTTTTGATATTATCAAAAACGCTGTACAATATAGCGTTAATAAGTAATAATATTGACTATCATTTTTTCAAATCGTGATATTTGAGACATTAATATTTCAAAATTGTGATAATGGACACCAAAGGGTCCTTGTAAGGTCTTGTTACTGCTATCTTATACAATTGAAAACAGGAAATATACTGTTTAACCAATGATTAAGACCATCATTTGCATGAATTGCAATTGTTTGGTCTTGTGATGATAAGCTTATACAGAAATCGTAAAGTAAATTAGGTAACTGAAAGATTTCTTTGTTTTTTTTTTTTTTTGTCACAAGGTAACTGAAAGATTTCTTAATAAAATTTGTGTGCAGATTCATTCATATCAATCAAGTTCGAAAACAACGGGGTAGGCTCATGGGAGAAGAATCCAAACACAGTTTCAAAAGTGTGTTTAGAGCAGTGCAACTCGCCATCAGATCAGAAGCATAAGTTAGCGAGCAATGAAGGCAAGGAGTACTCAACAGAGAGCACTAGTGTGGTGGAGCATGTAAAGCCAAGAGGGTCGGCGTTGAGGTGGGGGAAGCGGATCGGCCACATTTTCAAGTGGAGGAGGAGGTCCAATAAAGCAAGTGTAGTATGCCATGTGGGTGGGAGGCTGGAGGGAGCCAAGGGGAGGAATAGTGGTTGGATAATAAGTCTGACCAAGACAAGGACCACAGAATGATTATAGAAAAAGACATGCAAATTCACTCTCTTAAACCTGAGATATACTGTATCTGCTACTGCTATACATGTAGCTAGCTAGATAGCTTCCACCATATATACAAACACATGACTATTGTTGAAGATTAAGATGGTATGCAGGCCAGATTTTACTTTATAATCAATAAAAATATATCTGTTATTTGCTGGTTCCTGGTGTCCTAGTTAATTTGTCTGGGTCGGCTCTTAAATATAATATAAACAATAATTTTTTATACTTGTTCTCAGTTTTATAGGTTGCAGCCAGAAGGTGTGCAAGTGCAACACCTCTTTTCATTTATATATTTCAATCAGGAAATTGTAGAAATATGATTGCTTTCAGTTAGACATGAGAAATAAACATAAAATGATCCCGTTGGAAAATATTCTGCAAATTTTCTTGTAGTTGTGTTCCGGAGATCTAGATTATTTTACTGCAGCTCATCACATGAAACTTTTTAGATGATCAAATAAATTGATATACATGTGCTGATGCAAGGTTTTGATGCATGAATTGGGTAATTAATAAAAATGAGATTGTTGCCTGAACAAAGATTTATCGTGGTGGTTGTATGACACAAATTCGTCGGTGTATGGTGTTTGAGTGTGTTTATAAGGGCTAAGATCAAATATATTATACTTGCTTCCTCTCAACTTAAATCCCTCCGATGTGCCTACAGTATTTATAGAAATCAAGTTATACGTAGTTCTTAAAGGCCAAGAAACCCAAGTCGATTAGAATTAGATTTCTTGTGAATGAGCCCATAGTCAAGACGGTGGCCCATGGCTTGGACAAAAGTCTTGTGTTGATGGAGAGCCCATTCCATTAAGACCTAGTCGTGGGACCCAATACCTCGCTCCAAATCCGAGTACGCCAGAGATTCGACATTACCCATACCCATAATTACTACATAATTACTACAAGAAGATGGTCTTTCTATTACCACATATCAACGATCGCGATCGGTAGCTAAAAGGTTATCAAAGACCGCTATCGGTCACTAAAAATGGTTGCACAAATTCTAGTCGCTAATGTGCATTTTACGACAAATTTCGACGACCAACAAATTAACGAAAGCTTCCGGCGAGCGACTCGGTCACTCAGCTAAGTCAGCATCGCTTGCCACCAATCTACGTGTCCGCAACTACACATTATATGTAACACACAAAAAAATAGCCCAAACTCATTAAATGTAATATATTTATTTTTTTGAAATTATTTTAAATTCATATAATATATATTATATATTAAATTTATTTATTTAAACAATCGGTTCGGTTCAGTTTTTCTCGATTCGGTTTTAACCAATAAGCGAAACCGAACCCATAATATCGGTTCGGTTTTTTATTTTTCGGTTTTGGTTTCGGATCGGTTTTTTTTGGGCTCGGTTTTCACTGGTTTTTACCGGTTTCGGTTCGGTTCCGGGTTTGTTTCAGTTTTTTGCTCAGCCATAACTACAACAACGATCGACAGTCATTGCAAAGATTTCTGACCAACATTAGCTACCTGTTAGGTCCAGATACGATTGTAGAAGGGGGGGGGGGGGTTGAAAACAATCGTCACAAAATAATCGCGGCGGAATAATCTGATCGGAGTTTAACTTGTTAATCAGATTTAAATTAATTAATATAACAATTTTTAAGTCGTTATATAATTAATATGGTTCGTTTTAATGTTCACTAAATTTCGTAGAATAAATTCGACAGGATGTATTCTAGTTTAGTGAATAAAACAACCGAGTGATCAAAGCACAGAAAACTGTGGATATAACGAATAGCAAGTTACAAACAACTTGAAAGTTTACAAAGCTTTGAACATTTACAAATGAAGAGGTGAAGGCCTATTTATAGGCAAATCACTTGAACTAGTATGACAAAGTTGGTATGACCATGCTACAAAGAACAGTATGACAATGTGAGCTAATGTCATGCTACAATTGAAATCAGTATGACAATGTGAGCTCATGTCATGCTGCAATTGGAATCGGTATGACAATGTCAGCTAATGTCATACTACAATTTTCGGTATGACAAACCATAGTATGACATATGACTTGGAGGTTAAGTTTGGATCAGTATGACAATGCAAAGTAATGTCATACTACTTAACTTCGGTATGACAATACATAACATTGTCATGCTAAGCCAACTCGGTATGACAAAGTGTAACATTGTCATGCTACACAATTCGGTATGACAATGTGCATGTCATGCCACTGACACGGTATGACAAACCAGGTGCGGTATGACAATCTATATGATTGTCATACCATGCCCAAAATCAGTTTTAAATAGATTTTCTTTAATATAATTAATTCAATAATTATTCACTTAATTATATTAATCATATAAATTCATAAATTAAATTAATTCAAGTGTGAATCAATTTAATAAATAAATTACATAACTTATATAATTAATTTGAGATGTGAATAAATTAAAAGAATAATTATATTGAGCACAGCCTTCAGCAGCAGGTCTTCTGACTTCCTTTAAAAGATCTGATTCTTGTCTTGATTGAACGACCACCTATTGTTGATGCAGAATATTTAATCTGAGTAGCTGACACACAAATGTACTGTCTGGTTCATCTGTATCTAGCTGAATCAAATATTCCTTATCAATTAAACATTTGAGAAGTGGCTTGTTCGTCGAGTCTTTGTCTTCGTAGTTCTTCTTCATAAGTAGAAATAGTTTGGAATCTTCTGAATAAATAAAGTATTAAAACTCTATACCTTCTGGACTTCTGGACGTGCTACAAAATATTATTTGTACACTGAGGCTTGAACATATTAATGAACTTCTTTCAGTGGTGTGCAGCAGCATCCTGAAATTCTTCAGACATATGATTTTGATAAATCACTTGACGTTCTTCGTACGGATTCCTTCAATAGTGCTTGCTAATTTACTTTCTTTCTTATCAGAGTTGAGTTAATACTCTTAAATACAAATAGGCTTAACATATGCCTTTCAATCTCCCCCTATTTGTTTGTTAACATAACATGCAAATTATCGAGAGGATAACTCAACTAACTGATAAGACAAAGGATTAAACATGAATTGTAAATAGCAAAAAGTTTCTGGTATTTCATTAAACATTCACCAGAATTCAAACAAGTACATTAGATTACATAAGGATGTTCTTACTGAACATATATTACAAATTCCTTAACAAATCTAAAGATCAACTTCTCCTTCTTCGATATCTGAACTGTGAAGGACAGGAGTTGACGGTTCTTCTCTGGTTGGCACTTCTGATGTAGTGGACTCACCACGCTTCTTACGTTCCCGTGCCAGAGCCAGTTGATGTAACACTTCCAACTCTACAGGGTCTTCCTGGAAATCCGATGGCTGAGCCTTTGTAACATTCTTCATCCTCCGGAAATATTGAGAAATATTCCTTCGGGTGCAGTAAGCTAGAATCACATCATCAGCATCAGACTTGGCTTTAGAAGCGAAGCCCTTGGTTCGAAGTAGAGTGGATGCTAGAGCCAGTTGCTTAGCAGGATACTTTGATAAAGCCTCTTCATTCAGATAGACAGTGCTTAATAGCTCCTTGTGAACGAACTTTACACAATATGGATTCTTGACAACCTGTGGACTGTTGAAGACAGCACAATCCAACAGCTTATCACGAAGGAGTTCGTTCAGGTTGGAGCATCGCTTTACCTTATTGCGAAGTACCCAGAGCTCAGACACAGAGAATGATTTAAGAAATTCAACAGATAACCTAAATGAACCATTTCTCCGTGTATATACAATCAGCTCCCACTGTTCTAGCAAGTTATTGACTCCAACAGTCAAATAATCAATTTCTAAAGTGAGGGCATGCATAAAGATATCCTCGTCAGGGTTTACCTCTCGAAGATCGTAGATCAGAGATAAAAACTTTCTGTCATTGAAAGGCTCCCTTTGAGGTCCATTGAAAATCCTTTTTGCAATGTCCCAGCTTTTTCCAACTTTCCTTTTGACATCAAGATTCTTCTGCTTGCACGCAGCATCATAGATTTTCTGCTTCTCTATCTTGATTTGCTCTTCAGTTATCAATTTGTCCTCTAGAAGTTTCTGGTAATCACGAAGCTTACGCTTCCTAGCTTCATTCTCAGCTTTAAACTTCCGGACATTTTCTTCGTGTTCAGGATCAACAGGTTCTTCATCTTGGAATAAATAGCTCTCCTCAAATTTACCTTCTTCCTCTGCTTGACGGTAAGTAGCATCGAAGACGTCATCATCATCCATGTCTTGTGGAAAATCATCATAATTATCAGAATTGAAGACATCCTCAGATTGATGTAACGGCTCCTTGCCTTTTGACTTTCCAGAAGTGTCAGGGGCAGATTCAGAAGTATTCCCTTTATTGCTTTGATTTGAACTATTTCCCTTGTCATCTTTGTCTCCATCTCCTCTTCTATTCTCCCCCTTAGTTGAGGGATCCTCTCTGGAGGTATCAGCATCTGACTTTGAGTTCCTGAGGAGTTGATCCAGTTTCCTGTCGATATCATCAAATTTTGACATATACAGTGCATGATTAGATCTCATCTCGACAGTCAACTCATGAATTTCTCCTTTAAGCTCATCCCTGGAAGAACTGGATGGCCTTTCATCAGCTTTCTTCTCTAGGGTCACCAACTGTGCACCCTTTAGTTTCTCATTTTCTGCAATCATTCGGGCTAATTCAGCTTTCAGCTTAGCCATTTGTTCCTCCAACAGAGCTGTGTTAGTGTGTGCACTCACCTCACGTACACTCAAAGCTGTTTCACTAGCCTCACGTGCATGTGTATCGCTCGGTGTTTGCCTTTCTTCACTCATAGTATTCACTCTTCCAGCTGTACATGTGTAAACTACCAATGTCCCTGAGATGGGTTCAAAGGTAGTGGAGGAACAAATTGTCCTCCGAATGCCTGCGAGGGCAGATTTACTTGCACGCTGCCAAGTTCCTCCTGATCATTAAAGAAAGTGCGATCAGTAAAGTTTTCAAACATATTAATTGGATTTTGAAAATCTGTGCAATCAGTAAACATAGCAACCTGTGTATCTGTTTGGTCTTGCACTAGCGTGAGTGCTAGCGCAGTGCTTGACTCTGTACAGGGTACCGTGGCAGGACGGTCAACTTCAATGGCATCATTCTGTTGAGAGAATGAGTCCAGAGACTGTTTCATTGCCTGTTCCAAGTCCAAGCCTTTTTGGGAAGGCAGGGATGAGGCTGCAGTTGTCTCCAGGGCTTCCAACCTTGGCTTCTTTATGGAAGACAGAGCTGCGGGTTGACTCGAAAAACTGCTTGTACTCCTCTTTCTGGCAATCTTACGAATAGGTTGAGTAGTAGTGATGATTGTTGTGTTTGCAGAAGAAGGAGTAGGTTGAGCAATGTCATCAGCTGGGATATGAACCTGTGTGTTGTCAGGTTCATTGCTGGTAATCTGGAAAACAAAATCAAGGTCACAAACATAATCTGACATATCAATATTAAAGTTAGAAGAGAAGTCAGAAAGTACCTGAGCTACCTGTAGGTCCTTTCGAAAGGACTGCAACTCTGGATTTGAGGTAGAGTCAGCAGGTAGTGGTTGTGAGGTTGATTGTGTTTGTGGGAAAAAGTGGGTGTGTTGTTGTTGTGGTAGTGGTTCAGATGAAGACGGTTGGGTTTCGAAGAAGTTGTATTCCTGACGTTCGTCTTCAACTGTGTGTGTTTGATGCAGAGGAGAATGATGTGGTGATTGGTGTGGTGACTGATGTGGAGATTGATGTGGTGATTGGTTGTTGGTGTTCTGGTTGTGGTTGAGGTTGTTGCTGTTGCTGTTCTTGAGCCACTTGAAACTGATGCAGTTGTTGTTGAGCATTGAACTGTTCCAACAAGTATGGAGTTACGACAAGGGGAACATTTTCATGTTTTCTCTTGTTGGTCAGAGATTTCATCAGTTTTGTACAGACACGCGGAGTTGGTGCAATTGGAGAATTGAAGTATGAATTCTTCTCCGCGTCTGTCATCTTGTCATTCAGAAAGAGCATTAAGAACCGAGGGAAAAAACATATCACTTTGGCATTCTGTGCAACTGATCGGCTGCTGAGTGGTCCCAACTTCTTTAAAATCGACTGAAGAAGCAACTTGCCAAAGTTGATTCGTCGATTGTAAACAATACAGAATCCAATGATCTGAAGAAGCGAAGATATGATGTTGTAGTTGCTTCGAGTGGTAGGTGAAAAGACTTTTGCCAGCGTGTCGAAGAACAAGTCCCACTCAGGTTTAAGATTCCCTTTCAGCATCCTCGGTAAATGAATCTCTCCTTGATAGTGAATGGTCTGAAAGAACTGGACAATCTCAGCATCTGTAGGAATCTCAGCAAAGTTGTCGCGTGGAAATCCAAGAATCCTATTTACATCATCCACAGATATAGTGATACTTCGTCCACCACCAATATTTCCCGAGACTCTGAAGCTTTCCAGCAATGTAGTGTTGATGGCAGAGGAGTAAAAGTCTTGGAGTGGTCGAATCTGTAAATCAGCATGAGCGGTGATCGCCGTGCTGACTAAACTTTGACTATTCAGGAATCTCACCCACGGTCGGAATCTCACTAAACTGATATCAGGGTCCAAGTACCCATTGTAGTTTGTCTCCCCGATCACAAATTGGCCAGCCATTTTTATAATTAAGAATTGAATTAAGCGAGAATTTTTCAAATAAAAAGTTAATTCTCAAATATCTCGCAAATTTCAATTAATAATTAATTAACAATTAATCAATTAATTAATAATTCGAATTAAAAGGTTAAACTCGAATTAAAAATTAATTAAATTGAAAATGGTCCAATTAAGTTCCACTAAATCCAACTAAGTCCCAACTAACTTCCAATTATCCAAACGAGCCCTTAACTTTACTAAAAACCCCAAAATTCGAACTCAAGGTTAGGGTTTCAAAATCAGGTGAATTCAAACAAGTGCAAATCGATCTGTACTGGTATTCCACAGCCAAATAATCACAGAACCGGTAACAAAACGCTTAAACTCGGTCAAACTCGTCCTGACACGGTCGACTCGGTTGAACTCGGTGAAAACAAAGCAAAATCGGGCAGAGTAACAGCTTAAATCGTGATTAAATAGTAACCAGCAAGCAAAATCGTGCTTGAAAATGAGTAACCAGCAAGTTTTTATGGAAGAAACTTGAAAACCGAGTGGAGTATGAGTGTGTGTATGCAACAGTGTGTATAGGTGAAGAAGATGAAGTGAAGAAGTGAGTATGACATTGTATAGTTATGTCATACGGGTTTTGAACTTCGGTATGACAATCGATTCAATTGTCATACCGAGGTTTAAACAGGCGGTAGGTGAAAGAGTTTAGTATGACAATGGTTGATAATGTCATACGAGTTTTGAACTTCGGTATGACAATGTAAAGAATTGTCATACCGAGGTTTAAACGAATCTTGTATGACAAACTTCACATTGTCATACGGGAGTCAAAAACCGGTACATAAACTCGGTATGACAATCTATCAGATTGTCATGCCGAGTTAAATAAGATTAACAACACAGAAATATATATAAATATTATGATTTTTGATTTTCTTTTGAAATAAAACCTTTTACACATAAAATCAAAAATCTAATACAAATAATATATAATATATTACACATATGATTTGTAAAATTCAACTTTAATTAAATATAAATATTTATGAATTTAACTTTAATTCATTAAAATGAATTAACTTAAAATCTAATATTTATGCTTAATTAATTTTGAAAAATTCAAAATAGACACAAATAATTATCTAAATGCTTGAGAAATGATACAGGGGAGTATATAGCACTTAGAAAATTACAGAGACATGCATAATTACACAGAAAATTATCAGATAATTTACAAACAATTATATAAAATCTAATAAAATATATATATTACACAGAAAATTCACAAAAATATATAATAATATATAGAACAAATATATAATATATACAAAGAGAATCATGGCATATTTAACATCCCTAACTCACAAACCAACTTAGAGAAAGTGGATTCATCAAGTGGTTTAGTGAAGATGTCTGCAATCTGATCAGCTGTGGGTACGAAATGTAACACCACAGTACCATTCATGACATGTTCTCGAATGAAATGATACCTGATATCTATGTGCTTGGTTCTGGAGTGTTGCACTGGATTGTTTGAAATGGCTATGGCACTGGTGTTGTCACAAAATATAGGAATTTTGTCGACAGAAATACCATAATCATTTAATTGATTCCTGATCCAGAGAATCTGAGCACAGCAACTGCCAGCAGCAATGTACTCAGCTTCAGCAGTAGAAGTGGACACTGAGTGTTGCTTCTTGCTGTACCAGGAAACCAACCGACGTCCTAGAAATTGACAGCTTCCAGACGTACTCTTTCTATCAATCCTGCAACCTGCATAATCAGAATCTGTATAGCCGGTTAAGTCAAAACCAGTATTCTTAGGGTACCAAATACCTAAACCAGGTGTACCCTTAAGATATCTAAAGATTCTTTTGACTGCTATAAGATGTGATTCCTTAGGATCAGCCTGAAACCTAGCACATAAACATGTTGCAAACATGATATCTGGTCTACTTGCAGTAAGATAAAGTAAAGAGCCAATCATACCTCGATAGCTTGTGATATCAACTTTCTTACCAGATTTATCCTGGTCAAGCTTTGTGGCAGTGGCCATGGGTGTCTTTGCCGGAGAAGAGTCTTCTAGATTGTACTTTCTTAGAAGATCTCTGACATACTTTGATTGGCAAATGAATATTCCATCTTCCTTTTGGCTTACTTGAAGACCAAGAAAGTAGGACAGTTCACCCATCATACTCATCTCATAATTACTCTGCATTAACTTAGCAAACTTCTTGCACAAGTTATCGTTAGTAGAACCAAATATAATATCATCAACATATATTTGAACAAATATCATATCATTATCATGCAATTTGTAAAAGAGAGTTTTGTCTATGACACCTCTAGTAAATTTATTTTCAATTAAAAATTCAGAGAGGGTGTCATACCATGTTCTTGGTGACTGCTTAAGCCCATAGACAGCTTTGAATAGGAAGTACACAAAATCAGCAAACTCTGGATTTTCAAAGCCAGGGGGCTGTTCCAGATATACTTCTTCTTCTAGCTTTCCATTCAGAAAAGCACTTTTCACATCCATCTGATAAACTTTGAAGTTGGAATGTGCAGCAAATGCAAGAAATATTCTGATGGCTTCAAGACGAGCAACTGGAGCATAGGTTTCATCATAATCAATTCCTTCTTCCTGAGAATAACCTTTTGCAACCAGTCTGGCTTTGTTTCTTACAACAATGCCATCACCATCTAACTTGTTACGGAAGACCCATCTAGATCCAATTGTAGACTTTCCTTTTGGTCTTGGAACCAGGGCCCAGACTTCTTGTCTCTCAAATTGATTGAGTTCTTCTTGCATGGCAAGAACCCAATCAGTATCAGCAAGTGCTTCATCAACTTTCTTTGGTTCTAATTGTGAAAGAAAACCAGAGAATAGACATTCATTTGTCGTAGCACTTCTAGTCCTTACACCAACATCAGGATCACCAATAATCAGATCAAAGGGATGATCTCTGCTCCAAATCCTTTCCCTTGGAAGTTGTGTCCTTGATGATTCAGCTGTATTATCATTAGGCTGATGTGTATGACTAGTTGATCCATCAGCTCCCCCTGAGTTGTTGCCAGGTTGACTTGATGATCCACCACTAGCATCAGTAGAATCTCCAGCATTAATGCCATTTCCTCCACCATTGCCTGGATCATTATCATTGTTGTCATCACCTGTTGCAACCTCAGGTGGCACATCATCATCTGAATCAGAATCTGGATAGTTATCAAACTTCAGAGATTCAGATGGATCAGCAGATTGTATACTTGGAAGTTTAGTGTCATCAAATGTAACATTGACACTAACTTTCACTGACAGAGTATCAATTACAAAAACTCTATAAGCATTATTAGTATAACCAACAAAAATTGCTTCAGATGCCTTTGGTTCAAACTTGTTCAAGTTCTCTTCTCCATCCTTGAGAACATAACACTTGGCTCCAAAGACATGAAGATGTTTGACATAAGGTTTCTTGTTGTTATACAGATGAAATGGAGTTTTCATATGATCCTTATTGATCAAAGTTCTATTCTGGGTATAGCAGGCAGTAGACACAGCTTCAGCCCAAAAGTACAGTGGAAGCTTCGCTTCAGCAATCATAGTCCTTGCAGCTTCAATCAATGTACGATTCTTTCTTTCGACGACTCCATTCTGCTGAGGAGTCCTTGGTGCTGAATACTGCCTTCTAATTCCCTTTTCAGAGTAAAAGTTGATTAAAGTTTGATTCTTGAATTCTGTGCCATTGTCTGACCTTACAGCTTTGACTGGCACACCTTTATCCAATTCAACTAACTTTATATGATCAATCACTGTCAACGGGGTTTCATCCTTAGAGACCAGGAAGTAAACCCAAGTAAATTTTGAGAAGTCATCCACAATAACCAAGGCATATCTTCCTCCATCAATGGATGCAACATTCACAGGGCCAAACAAATCCATATGCAACAAATGAAGTGGATCTGTAATGGTATTGATGGTTTTGCCTTTGTGAGATGCTCTCTTCGCTTTTCCTTTCTGACAAGCTTCACAGAGATCATCAGTTGAGAATTCCAGGGAAGGCAACCCTCTCACTAGATCTCTCTTGACTAGAGAGTTCATGGTTTTGAAGTTGAGATGTGAGAGCTTCTTATGCCATAACCAACTATCTTCAGCAGATGCTTTGGCGTAGAAACAGTGAACTTCGTTTCCTGGTCCTGAAGATAAATCAGCTACGAATATATTGCCCTTCCTTATGCCACATAGTGAAGGACGCTTATCCTTGATATGTTTAATGATACATATCTCCTTTTCAAAATGAACATAATATCCTTTGTCACAGAACTGACTGACACTCAGGAGATTATGTTGAAGTCCTTCAACTATAGCAATATCTTCTATGATGATCCTTCCAATTTTGTACTTGCCATATCCCACAGTACGACCTTTGCTATTATCAGCAAAACTGACTGTAGGGCCAGCTCCTTCTCTTATGTCTTCCAGCAGCGATTTATTGCCAGTCATGTGCATTGACGCTCCACTGTCAAGCACCCAGGTAACACGAACAATTCCACTAGCACCCTGAAAGCTTCCAGCAGGAGGAGGTGAAGATGATCCAGTATTAGTCATGAAAGCAACATTCCCTAGCTGCTCCTCTTCATCACTATCTGTATCATCCCAGCTTTTGCCTTCTGCCAGATAAGATTTGCTTTTGAAACTTTGACTTCCAGAAGTACCATGATGCTTTCTAACCAGTGCATCATACTTCTGCTTCAGCTCATCATACGAATCTTTTCTTTTTCCTTGAACCTTGGGCTGTTTGCATTCAGTTGCAAAGTGTCCAGGTTCACCACAATTGAAGCATTTGAACTTGCTTCTGTCCACCATCCCAGTCTTGTATCCCCCTTTGCTTGTAGAAGATGAATAGCCTCCCTTCTGAAACTTACTAACAGTAGGTTTGTATTTATAGGAAGGGTTCTTCCGGAATCTCATGTTTCCAAACTTCTTGGCAAACAGGGATAGAGATTGATCTTCTAACAGTTCCAGCTCTTCCATTGTATAGAACTCATCATCACCACTGGAAGAAGCAGTCTGACCCATCTCAGGTACAACAAACTCCTGAGTGGTTTTAGAAGGAACAACAACATCCTTCTTCTTTTCTTCCAGTACAGGTGACTCAACAACTAGAGCTCTCGAATGGTTCTGTGTTTTACCCCAGCCATATCTCTGTTTACTCTGAACTTGCTCTAGTTCATAAGTTTTCAAAACTCCGTAGAGTCTTTCCAGAGAAATCTCATTCAGATCTCTGCTTTCCCTGATGGCAGTGATTCTGTGTTCCAGATGTTCGGGAAGGGTTAAGAGAAACTTCATGTTGACCTCTTTCTTGTCGTAGAATTTCCCATTCAGATTTAAATTATTTATCAAATTATTAAGTCTGATAAATACTTCTGAAATCCCTTCACCGGGATGAGAACCAAACTGTTCATACTGAGCCATCAGTATCTCTTTCTTGTTTTCCCTAACTTCCTCTGAGCCTTCATTGATAATCTCTAACGTATCCCAGATTTGCTTGGCGTTCGTACAATTAACAACAGCATTGTACATTACTGGATCTAGAGATTCCACCAATATTAGTTGAAGAGCATCATCTAAGTTCATCTGTTCACTCTCTTCATCTGTGTACTCAGAAAGTTCTTTCGGAATGACCTGATGAGGTATTAACACACCATCCTCTTCGTGTGCTAATATGACATTCATGGGAGTAGTAACACCTTTGTCCAGAATCCCAATGTATTTTCTGTTCGCGGTGCGGAGGAATAGGAACATGTGCCTTTTCCATAGGCCAAAGTGTTCTTTGCTGAACGGTGGGATTTTAATGCTACTGATCTTTTGCGTACTCATTTTTAAAGATTTAAGATGAATAGTGTTTGGATGAGATTTGGATTACTGAAAGAAAAATATTTTAAATCAAAATTAATTTTTAAAAAAAAATTAATTCGAATTAAAAATATTTGAATGTTACAGAGTGTGTATAGGATCTGATACGGAAAATGGTATCAACTGCTCTGATGCCAATTGTTAGGTCCAGATACGATTGTAGAAGGGGGGGGGGTTGAAAACAATCGTCACAAAATAATCGCGGCGGAATAATCTGATCGGAGTTTAACTTGTTAATCAGATTTAAATTAATTAATATAACAATTTTTAAGTCGTTATATAATTAATATGGTTCGTTTTAATGTTCACTAAATTTCGTAGAATAAATTCGACAGGATGTATTCTAGTTTAGTGAATAAAACAACCGAGTGATCAAAGCACAGAAAACTGTGGATATAACGAATAGCAAGTTACAAACAACTTGAAAGTTTACAAAGCTTTGAACATTTACAAATGAAGAGGTGAAGGCCTATTTATAGGCAAATCACTTGAACTAGTATGACAAAGTTGGTATGACCATGCTACAAAGAACAGTATGACAATGTGAGCTAATGTCATGCTACAATTGAAATCAGTATGACAATGTGAGCTCATGTCATGCTGCAATTGGAATCGGTATGACAATGTCAGCTAATGTCATACTACAATTTTCGGTATGACAAACCATAGTATGACATATGACTTGGAGGTTAAGTTTGGATCAGTATGACAATGCAAAGTAATGTCATACTACTTAACTTCAGTATGACAATACATAACATTGTCATGCTAAGCCAACTCGGTATGACAAAGTGTAACATTGTCATGCTACACAATTCGGTATGACAATGTGCATGTCATGCCACTGACACGGTATGACAAACCAGGTGCGGTATGACAATCTATATGATTGTCATACCGTGCCCAAAATCAGTTTTAAATAGATTTTCTTTAATATAATTAATTCAATAATTATTCACTTAATTATATTAATCATATAAATTCATAAATTAAATTAATTCAAGTGTGAATCAATTTAATAAATAAATTACATAACTTATATAATTAATTTGAGATGTGAATAAATTAAAAGAATAATTATATTGAGCACAGCCTTCAGCAGCAGGTCTTCTGACTTCCTTTAAAAGATCTGATTCTTGTCTTGATTGAACGACCATCTATTGTTGATGCAGAATATTTAATCTGAGTAGCTGACACACAAATGTACTGTCTGGTTCATCTGTATCTAGCTGAATCAAATATTCCTTATCAATTAAACATTTGAGAAGTGGCTTGTTCGTCGAGTCTTTGTCTTCGTAGTTCTTCTTCATAAGTAGAAATAGTTTGGAATCTTCTGAATAAATAAAGTATTAAAACTCTATACCTTCTGGACTTCTGGACGTGCTACAAAATATTATTTGTACACTGAGGCTTGAACATATTAATGAACTTCTTTCAGTGGTGTGCAGCAGCATCCTGAAATTCTTCAGACATATGATTTTAATAAATCACTTGACGTTCTTCGTACGGATTCCTTCAATAGTGCTTGCTAATTTACTTTCTTTCTTATCAGAGTTGAGTTAATACTCTTAAATACAAATAGGCTTAACATATGCCTTTCACTACCGCAAATCATCGGTGAGTTGGTAACTATGTTCAGCATTAGATTTTCGTCGTTGTCGTTTGCAACTAGTATTGGCGATCGATAGCTATTCCGGCACACTGCGACCAATTTTAGCCACTAATTGCTCCGTCGCTAATTTGCAGCCACTATTAGTGGTTGTAAGTTGTTTCCATTTTTCGACATATTTTAGTGACAATTTTATTCCTTTGCGATGGATTGCTAGCTCTGATACTTAATTTTAAAATTTTAATATTTTTTATTTTATAGAAATACCAGCTTTGTACCTATATTTCCCAACACAATACAAACATCTGCTTTTACACACAAGTATATAAACTTTTTGCTCACTTTATATAGTTAAAACGAATATATATAAAATCCACATAATAGTGTAAAAAGTAATACCCGCTAGACAACCATATGATCAAGTATCACCAAATTCAAAAGTAATACATAAAAATATAATTATGATGAACCATATAAAATCCACATAAAAGTGTAAAATATTATATTCACTAGACAAGCATATGATTGAGTATCACCAAAGCCAAAATATACAAACATAAACAAGATGTAACTACCTTAAGATCTGCCGAACTCATCATCTCGATCATCATGACCATCATATTGTGATCCCTGAAATTATTAATAAAATAATAAAGCAAGTTTCAGTATAACACGTACAACAAACTAACTCCTACATCCATGAATATAGGTAGTTTTACTAGACATTATATATATCTCATCATCATGTTGATGCTGCCCCTGCACCTGTGATGCTTCTACTTCTACTGTATGGGCTAACTTCTCAGGATCCATTGTTCTTAATGCGCTCCTATTATAAGAAGATTCTCTTGATCCCTGCATGCTCAATTTCTCTCTCTCTCTCTCTCTTTGAAAATGAGAATGAATCTCAACAGATATGATTCGACGATTCACCGAGATAATTCTTTCATTCAAGAAAACTTATCATTTAACCATCGAACATGCAAGATGACCGGAGAAATTTAGATGATAAAACTTTAATGTCCGAAAAGAAAACCCGTCTTCTTTCAAGCATCCTGAAAATATAAACAAATGAAACAGGGAGAATATAAGTCCATATATATAACTGATTATATATTATTAAAAAAAAGGATAATATATCCAATAAATAAATTATTAAAATCATGTTTATATCATTACGAGTAGTGAAAAAGAAAAATAAATAAAGTCCCAACCAAAGATGGATCTTTGGTGAGACACAAAGGAAAATGATGATATACCAAAAATATAACATAACAATTATTAACAAGCCGACAAAATGGCAGGTAATTGTAGCCAACAAAGTGGCACATAATTGCTTCTTACAAGCCAATAATATGCCATCAATCATGACCACCTATAAATGGTACAAAATTAGCCAGAGGCATAATTAACATACTAACTGATTAAATGAGAATCAAGACATTTTCAAAAAAATTCAAATAATTTCCATTTGTACAAAAGAATCAACTTTAACATGATAAATTAAATTCTAATTAAAGAAACTTGAATTTTTATACAATGTCCTTAGAATCAAAGCATCAATCAATAAATCTATTATAGCAATTTAATAAAAAAGTTAATATAAAAATTTCAAATATAAACAAATGAGTCAATCACTGTAAAAGGAAATAATATTGCATGATAAAATTTGCCGCTATTTCAACAAAATAATTAAAAATTTAATGCAAACGACTAAAAACCGAAAATTAAATATTCTATAAAACTAAAATCATAAATCATGCCAAAAAATTAGTCAAAAATAATACAATTGCAATCACCACCGCAAACCACCACCGCAGACCACCATCTTCTACCCGGAATCTAATATCTCAAAAATACAACATATAAACACTAAATCAAAAAACTATATTTGGTCGAGATTGCAAAGAGTTTATTCTTACGCAAGCAAATATCAAAATGCAAAAGATATATTTTATGAATAATATTAAGATTTGATGAACATATCTACATATCAACGGATCACATAAACAATTAAGATAGTGAATTAGAAAAAGTACACCTTAATTTTGTGGAGTAAATTCACCCAAAATGAGTCGTTTTCGAATATGATCAGTTCTTTAAAGATGTTCTTGCAGGTGCCGATGAGTAGATCGAGATCCTTTGGAGAGAGCCCATGAGTTTAATCGAAAACTATGACCAGAGAATAATGGGACAGTGATGAGTCACTTCCTAGTACACGGCAAGACACTTATAATTGTGTTGTTTGTGTGTATGTGTTTGTAATGTGGGTTGGAGGAAGAGGAGGGGGAGGAAGGGGAGGGAGAGAGGAGAGACTTTTCCTTATTTTACACTCTCTCTCTCTCTAACTCTCACCTTAATTATGTTTTTCCTTTATTTGTCTTTGTTTATCATTTTGATAATTCTTTTTACATTTTATTCTATTAATCCTCTCTAGATCTTTCTTTAGAAAAATCTAAAGCTTTGAAAATATCTATCCAAATATATCTCCTACTTGGCCAAAATATCTTCTCTTTTTATATTATTAGTCATTTACCTCTTTTATACACTTACCAATGTGTTTTAAAGAATTTTTATTTTACGATTATTTTTAGATATTATTTTATATGGTAACAAAGTTATGATTAAAATATTTTTTTATATTGATCCTCTACTTTTTATTATTGCTTTGTCTCTAATTATTATTATTCATATAATCTCGCTTTCACATAAAACAATAAAAATTTTCGTGTACTATTAATATAATTTCTAGAGTGTTACTAAAAATCCGGTCTCTATTATTTAATTATTAATTATAATTTTCTCTCAAACCGCAAATCAAACCGTATATGCGGTTTGGTACGTTGCGGCTTGTGCGGTTTGAATACTTAAGAATAAATATTTTTAGATGAAATTAAGAATAATCACACATCCTCCCCCTTCGGGAGTCGAACCTGTGACCAAGAGGATACAAGTCCCCCTTTAACCAGCTGAATCAGCCCTTGCGGGCAATAACAATTATTTTTTATAATGCATTTATATGATATTTATCATTTTAGAGGTACAACAACTACTAAAATAATACAAACAAAAGTATAAATATAATAATAATAATAATAATAAGTACTAAGAGACATATTATAATAATATAATCATTTCATAAAAATTTGGTATAATAATCATGCGAGTTTATAAATTAATAATTTACTATTATTTGAAGAGATTTAGCATATACCTAACATAATTATAAATAATATGCATACATACGTATATAATATAATTTTGTTTGATGATTATTAATATATTTATATATTTCATAATATTGTGATGCAGTGTTGTTTGAACCGTCCAAGTAATATGTCATAATGCAACCCGCACCGCACCGCGCGGTTTGTGAAAAATTTAAATCGCAACAGCTGCACATCTTATGATGCGGTTTGGTGCGAACGGTTTATATGGGTTAAACTGTTTTTTGATCACTTCTTATAACTCTAATAAGAGGATTAAAATATGTGCAATACGTGTCATGCGGTCCGTTTCAAACATATACAATGTGGTGGGACGAGAGAGTTTTCTTTTTTTAAGTTACTATTCGTTTTAGTTGATTATAAAAAAATCATAATATTTTTATTAAAGTGAAATGTGTAATATTTTAATATAATTAAAATGATTATAATTATAATGCTTATATTAACTACGGTCCACCACCGCTAACAATTTTTTTCCCTGTTTGATGAATATCCCGGTCTTCCCTCCTGAAGCCGAAGTATGCATTTATCTACAGAAGTACAGCGTCACTGATATTGTTGAACTATGCGTTCAAAATTAAAAATAGGAAAAACCCAACAAACGAACCCATGAAATTAAACCATCATGCAGGCTGCGCAGCACTCTTGGACTCAGATGACATCCATAGTCAAGTTCTTACTATAATTTGTCACCTGATTCTAGATTTTAGCCTCATGATATCTACGGTTAGTTATATTAGTTCATATATACTGCGGCACTTAATTTAAACGGCCAATATTATTTTTTGTTCGAAATACTTCTGTGAACAGTTTTAAAGTGGAAAGAGTGTATTATTATTCCCTTCTTCCATTTTATTGGAATCACTTTCCTTTTTAGATATTTCAAAAAAAATTAAACTTCCATTTGTAGTGTTTTTTTTAAGATTTTTTTTTTTTTGTTAAACCGGTGTCCGGGCCAGCTTGCGCGCACCTCGACTAATCCGGTTAGGCTACTTGCGCACTCATATCCCCGAGCATGGTAGCCCACTTACTTCCGGAGTACTCAGGGAATCGAACTTGTGACCTCAAGGGAGCATTTTTTTTTCTAAAGATTATTACAATCACATGTTCATAAACTGCATTCATTTAATATCCACCAATTCTCTTTATATGATTGAAAATGAGTTGAACATTTATTTCTTAAAAGCCGCCCTAATCAAATAAGCTCAGACAAAATGGCAGAAGGAAGTATTGTATAACATTTTTGTTAACTCTTTTTTTCGAGTGATATGAGTCCCAAAATAACTTTTATTCACGTCCCTGAGCGGCCAGTGATCTGAAATAAGTCTAAAACCTTAAAGGACTTTATTTTTCTGCCCCTCCAGATCGATTTCTGTTTTTTTGGGTGTCCCAGCTGACCCTATAACAGATTCCACGCTCTTTGAACCATATTTCTGCATGCATGCATCAGTACGAATCACCTGAATACATGGAGTTGGGCGAGCTTGAGTCTATTTTGTTTTTCCTTGAACAAAGACCTTGTTACAAAATGTGCTCAGCAACGGTTGGCTTCTCCTACGCTTGGAATACTATTTAAACCCTGCACCTATTGCTTGTTTAAATCATACCTACTCAACTCAATCTCATATATTTGATCCTTCAACAACAATGAAGTCTCTCAACATAAACATAGCTGCTTATTTTCTGCCCCTGTTTTGCGCCTTTGCTTTTCTTTCGAGCCCTGTTTTCACAGCAGAGACTTGTGAATATCCGGCTCTATTCAACTTCGGCGACTCAAACTCGGATACGGGTTCAATGTCGGCCGCATTCGCCTCCAAGTTGCCGCCTAATGGAGATGCTTTCTTTGGCAGACCAAGTGGACGAGTGTCCAATGGGCGTCTCGTGATTGATTTCTTAGGTACTCGTCGCGTATTGGCCTTTTCAATTTTTAGCTTAATGTTCTGAAATAAAATTTACACCTGAGAATTGTGTTGTTTCAGCTGAAAGCTTGGGAAAGCCATTTCTCCACTCTTACCTTGATTCAATGGCTGCAAACTTCAGTCACGGCGCAAGTTTTTCAACCTCAGGATCAACAATTACGCCACCAAAATACCTCATACCAGTCTACTTTGTTCCACATGGATGGAGTCCTTTTCCGCTTTATGTCCAGTTCGTACAATTCACACAATTTAAAGACAGATCAGAGATGATCTATAATCAAGGTAATTCAGTTACGCTCCTCTTGAATTTCCCAAATTTCACTTTTGGTGTATTCTATGTGTGATAATCTGTTTTGGTGCATTAGACCCGAATTTCAAGTACACGGTGCCGAAGAAGGAACATTTTTCCAAAGCTCTGTATACTATTGACATCGGCCAAAATGACATTGGCATGGGACTATTTACAAACAACTCCATAGAAGCCGTAAAAGCATCAGTACCCAATATGATGGAAGGACTCAAATCTCATATAAAGGTAATAACAAGATTTCTACGTACTCTCGACCCAAAAATGGACTTTCGAGTGAGACTGACAATATTATGCAATGCTTTGGTATTTAGGGTATATACTCCTTGGGGGCCAGAACATTCTGGATACACAACACCGGACCTATCGGATGCCTGCCTTATATTCTAACAAACTTCCCGGTCTCGGACAAGGATACCGATAGTGCTGGTTGCTCAATCCCTCATAATGAGATCTCAAAGCACTACAATTACAAGTTGAAGGAGGCTGTCTATGAGCTCCGGAGAGAGCTCCCTTCATCTGCAATCACACTTGTGGATATCTACTCTGTTAAATACTCCATATACAAGGAAGCCAAAAGTCTTGGTATGGCCATGCACTTATCATACGCTATTAAATGTAATATAAAATATAGAATTAATCACACTGCGCTATGAACACGATCGGATAGACCAAGTGGCGGGTTTATTCTCTGTTGTCCCCGGACATCCGGGTTTGACTCTGGCTCACCCGAGAAGTATTAGAACAAATGCTAATTTACAAGGCGTATAAGTCAAAATTGTCAAAAATAAATAAATTACACTGCGCTATAAAATCATACTCACTAGATTTTATCCATGGATTTGCTGCAGGCTTCAAGGAACCTCTAAAGGCATGTTGTGGTTACGGAGGAAAATACAATTACGGGGACAACTTTACATGTTTCGGTATCGAGACTAGTAAAACGATAAATGGGAAGAAAATAGCTCTGAAATCATGCGAAAATCCGCGGGAAAGAATAAGCTGGGATGGCATTCATTACTCAGAAGCTGCTGATAAGATTGTATTCGACCGAATTTCGACGGGAGCTTTTTCTGATCCACCCAACACACCACCAAGTATGGCATGCCACCAGCGCTCATCCTCAAAAAACTAATCAATATTTAGCAGAGCTTTTTAAGAATAAATGCACCAGATCAAGATGTTGTCAGGATTTTTACTCCCAGGATAGAGTTATTGCAATAGGAATTTTATATTATCATCTTGTGCAATTGGCGTCATAATTATATATTTTTCAAGGAATAAGATTCTGAATTCAATATCAAGATGTAAACGTCCCATTTTATCTCCTTAAATTTTCCAACTCACTCAAAAACAGGAAAAATATTGAGTATGTTTGGCGGGGCTTAGAGCATCCACGGTACTCGGAAGTCTGGAACCCATTTTTAGGGGCCGTTTGGCTGAGCTTAAAATAAGTGTTTTTTGCTTAAAATAAAAAAGTGGAGTAGAAGTCAGAAGCAAGTTAAGACTTATAAGTGATTAAACTGTTTGGGAAATAAGCAGAAATCCTGAAACAAAAGCTAGGAATCCTAACTTCTTTTAAGTGCTTCTTGACTTTTTACACAAACGGTACAAATAAGTGTTTATATTATAAATGTCCCGCCAAACACCACCTTAATATTTTAGAGATTTTGTGCCAACTAATCAAAAATTGGGTTGAAAATAAAAAGTGTCTGATGGTGAGCCACTTTTGCATTTAATATGTGATTACATATCTTACGATTAATGGGACAAACCTAATCTGTATTTTTTTTTGTTTGAATTTCAAGTTCTATTTATTGAAGTTAATTTTATATCCCACAGGTTTTTTGTTATATAAATTCGCAGCACGAGCCGCTAGTTGGTGGCTAGTTTAAGTAAAACTAGCTGCAAATCATAAAATTCAAAAATTATTATCCACGTTACAATGTTACTATCATCCTAAATGATTGAATACACTATGAGTATCTTTGTGTTAGGCTGTTAGCAAAATTAGAAGACAAGATGTAAAATACGAGTGACCACTGTTTCTTACTACTTTCTTTCTTATGATATGCTGCAGTACACTGCACTTGTAAACTCAATACCCCTACCTGTAATAACCGGACATTTTAAATTTTGTTTTTTATTATAAAAAATGATTTTGTTTTAAAAGGAAGGAATAGAATTTAATATCTTATCCTAGTTTGATGAGTTTTCAAGATTTTATTTAATTATTTTTGCGATATTGGGTTATCGAAATATTATCAGTTGTTCAAGTTCAAATCCGTATATTTGTTCCTAAAAATTTGATAGTTGTTATATGATTATAGTTGTTACGCGACTAAGTGATACTTGTGAAACTATCCATGTTATTAATTTGGCAAATTATGAATATTATATGAATTTTCTGTGAAACTATGTGTTTAATGATTCTCCAGAAGTTCTGTTTGTATGTGCTAGAAATGAGATTTTTGTTTTTTAATATTCTTTAAACAAGTTATATGTTATTTGGATATTTTTCAAAAGATTTATTGAGTACCTTGTGATTTTATAAATAATTTAAGGATTTATCTGGTAATTTTTCAAATTAATTATCAATTATTTTGATTATTAGAAAACTCGTTAACCGTAACGATTTTAGCTTTTCTGATATCCAAAAATTATAATTAAAATTATTTCTAGACTAATTTGATCATTCCAAGGACTTTTCATGTTTTGACCTTTTCGATCCGGAGTACAGATTTATATATAAGATTTTTGTTCGGTTTTACGATCGTTAAAATTTATTTTATTATTTCTATATATGTGAAATTTAGATATTATGATTAACGTAATATTTTTTTTATTAAAGTACGTGAATCTAGGGGGCTCAGAACCTCAATCTTTATTAAAGTGTTCAGTTTTCGTTCATCTATAAACCGCGTACAATTGGATCAATTTTTAGTTATACTTAATGATTAAGTATTGAATTTTATAACTGACATGCAAATAAATTGTCTTTTCTTTATTTTATTTCTATATAATATTGTAATTAGTAAAATTCCGTTATTATCGAGAAAAACGAGCGGTGTTCTTCGTGTTATTTGCAATCAAACTAGGACTTACAATATATTAGTTTCCATAGAGATCTATGCCCCTGAATCCCATAGCTTTATAAAATTTGTCAAAGTTTTTCTGAATCATGGTCTCCAAGCAGTTCATCCCAACAATAAAATTAATATGATCGAACGCGAAGGTATCATAATCGGAGGAGAATAAATTCAAATTTGATTCAAAAACTTTCATTTTGGAAGTAGGTTATAATTTAAAATCACCATATTCGTTCTTTGAAATTCTTTAGATAGAAGTGGAATGGAGGCTGATTGGTGTTCGCACAAAATCACGCAAGTGTACGTGGTCACAAGTAATATAGAATATAATTAAAGTTCGTTCCCACAGAGACTGGTGTATTCAGAAATATGCACTTATTGAAATTACACACCTAGAGGGGGGGTGAATAGGTGTTATGGCTAATATGACCGATTTTTAATGTTACCGAATATTTATACTGTCACAGACAGCTTGCTGTTAATTTCAGAGTAAACAGTCAGCTAGCTAACAATGCAGATGCAATGCAAAACAGATATAATCAGTAAGCTAGCAACACAGAGAATTTTAGCCAGGTTCGACCCCTAACCCTAATGGTCTACGTCCTGGTCCCCTACCAACTGGTAAGAGATTATATTATTAATCAATAATGTTAACAATTACAATGATTCAATAATATAACTCCCTTTAACCCTTGTTCCTGTTATCAGCTTGCTGAAACCCCTGAACCACGAACCAAAAGCTCTCCAAGACCTATACTTCCCAAGTATACTCTTCTAGCTAACTAGTCCCCTTGTTCCCTTGTTTCACAAGCTCGATACACAGCAACAAACCTTTACACTTTGAACAATACAATGTATGAGTGTAATACAACCGAAACTATGAACTCAATATAGATATATAATCGAATATAAGTACTAGAGCTCAAGTAAAGATTTTGCAATGAAAGTGTGTTGTATTTCAGAAGCTTGAAGTGTGTTCTTGTTCTCTACCAAAACGGAAACCACACTCAAGTTTATATACCATCATTCCAAACGGTCATAACTCAACAAACTATCCAACGTTCTTGGCCCAACAACCTCACGTTTAATTTGCTTGAATAATGAACGTTTGAACAATGTATTTTTACTGAGTAAAAGGTGTAAAGACGTTGTAAATATCTCAGTAAAACGTTTATGTATAAAACCATAATTTGAAATCAAATAGGAGTAGTTTTAGATAAGATCAAGTATGAGATAAAACCTCCTATAAGTTAGGAAATCGTTTTTGTTTGAAATTCTGATTTAAAACTGAGCTCTAATATTTATATAAGTCATATATAAATATTAAAGTCCTTACAAATCGATTCCTAATAAATCTCCTTGCTTTTCGACTTTGATCCTTATCCATTTGTTATTCTGTTCACGCTGTAAGCTCGCTGATAAGCCTGAATGATAACCTGTAAGCTTGCTGACAGTTGAACATAATACTGAAACTTATCAAGCTGTTAGCACATGCATATATCATTGATAGCTCGCTAACAAGCACCAGTTTTATGCTATTAGCTTGCTGGCAGTGTGATCATCAAAACCTTGAGAGTATCAATCTCCCCCTTTTTGATGATTACACCATATTTAGGAAAAGTAATAATACTCCCCCTGAATACAGCAATCTAATATCATTAAACCTTAACAAATATACCAATACAGCACATACATCAGATATAACAAATATTTTATGCAAAGCAGAATATATTATGCAATCAGATATCAACCAAATCAAGTACTTGCATAAATAGATAGATAAACTAATAATCTGACCAGGATAAACCACCTGGATACAGATAAGCATCCCAAAACAACCAACTTAAACAAATTTAACTCAGGATAAACCACCTGAGAACCAAATTCAAATCCAACCAAACAACTTAGTACTTAGTCTGAATCAAAACACATAGGGCCATAAAGTTTGCACTTAAACACATAAGCACACCAGGTTTTATTATTAAAGTTCCTAAATTTCTCCCCCTTAATCATCCAAAAGGTGAAAAATTTAAGCCTCGTCATCGTCCACAGTTTTGTCCTTCTCAGAATCCAACTTCTTTGCAAGCGCCACAGCAATGCGATTCTGTTCCAGCAGTAGATTTCCAGCAGCAGCCAACTCAGAATCAGTACCGGCAGCCTCCTTAAGAGCATCCATGGCAGTACGTGGCCTAGGACTATCACTACCATCCTCAGTAGAAGTAAAAGTGAACTTGACATCAGAAGACCCGCAAGACCCAAACATCCTCTTGCGTAACTCATACCCAAAACTTCCAGAACTACACTTCTCTGGAGAGTTTCCAGTCTTACCAGCAAACATAAATTCTTTCCAAAATTGAAACTCAGTAGCAATGTTATCCAGCTGTTCTGACAACTGCTTTTGTCCATCCACTAGCTGCTTGTGATTTTCACGGAGCTCATTCATAAAATCAAGAATATCTTGGGCAGGAATACCAAGATCAACAGAACTACCAGAAATAGGCTGAACTGGAGGTGGAGGTGGAACTTCAACAACAGATAAATTTCCATCTTTCTCAAGCTTCAGATTGGACTGAGTGAGACACTTACCATCGAGAAACTCTTTGGCCTGTACACTCTCAACTCCATCCAGACCAACACCAAACCACTCGAAAATTCGAGTCAACAACAAACCATAGGGCAGTCCAGTGTTCGACTTACCCTCAATAGCCCCAATCATATTTTTCAGTATCAACTCCCCAATGTCAAAAGACTTGCCAGATAATAACATAGAAACAACAATCACATCCTGAGCAGAGAAATTAGACCTAGTTCCCAATCTAGGACACACATTATCAATAGATACCCTAAACAGAGCATGAGCCAAGGGAAGGATTTGAGTAGTAGAGGGAAATGTTTCAGTAGGTCCATCAGCCCCAAACAACACATGAAACTGATCCTTAACACTAAAATCATCCAACTGCTTAAAACCTCTTTTAGTGTAAATTGAAACTGGTGAGGGAGGGGTTTTCAGAATAGCATTCAAAAATAGTGGAGACAGAGTGATTTTAGTGTCAGCAACAAAAGACACATACTGACCAGAAGCATTTTCAGATAGTTGTGAATAAAATTCACGAACAAGCGATGGGTAACAGAGTTTAGGCATATCAACCAAGAAAGATTCAAAGCCTAAATTACTAAACAACTTAACCACACCACAGTTGAAGAAAGCCTTACCAGACAATGGCTTTCCCAAAATAATGATAATGATCTCGGGAGAGGATTTAGGGATTAAATTGTTAACACTAATTTTGGTGAGAAACGACATGATATTTTAGATAAAATATTCTAACAAAATCTAAGATAACTAGTCTCAGCAGATTTCCACTTAAATAGTAACTCTTAAAATTTGAACTCTAAGCTTATCTTAAATTCACATAAATTATCACATAATCACGTAACAACATTCAACATATAAATTCATGTAAATCAGCACATAACGGATAGTTTATTAATTAACCTAAACTGCACATAAACTCTTGAACTGACCCGCATGCAAAAATAATTTAAAATATGGAAAGGACTAAAAGTAAGCTGATAGTACCCGGACCAAGCTTATTAGCTTGCTGACTGCACATCACACATACCCAATTCCCTTCTCAGCACGATATATCGTTCTTCAGGAAGAGGTTTTGTGAAGATGTCAGCTAGCTGATCTGCTGTAGCCACAAAAATCAACTTGACAGCACCTTTTGCAACATTGTCTCTCAGAAAATGATGTCGAACATCAATGTGCTTTGTCCTTGAGTGATTGACTGGATTTTCTGAAATGTTGATTGTACTTGTGTTGTCACAAAAAATAGGAGTTTGCTTGCATTTGATTCCAAAATCCTTCAATTGTTGTCTCATCCATAGCATTTGAGAGCAACAGCTACCAGCTGCTAAATACTCCCCCTCAGCCGTAGATAGAGCAACTGAAGTTTGCTTCTTGCTTAACCAAGAAACTAAGCTTTGACCCAAAAATGCACAAACACCACTTGTACTTTTTCTATCAGTTTGACTACCTGCATAATCTGCATCACTATACCCAACAAGATCAAAAGCATTTGTGATAGGATAGAATAAGCCCAAAGTAATGGTTCCACTTAAATATTTAAATATTCTTTTAACAGCTTGTAAGTGAGAATCCTTTGGTTTTGCTTGAAATCTAGCACAAACACAAACACTATACATAATATCAGGTCTAGAGGCTGTAAGATAAAGTAAACTTCCAATCATACCTCTATACATCCGAATATCAACATCTTTACCATTTTCATCTGCTGTCAGCTTGCTGACAACGCTCATCGGTGTTGATTTCGCCTTAATATTCTCATATCCAAATCTTTTGAGTAAATTCTTGATATACTTGGATTGATGCACATAAATTCCTTCTGGAGTTTGCTTAATTTGGAGCCCCAAGAAATAATTGAGCTCTCCCATCATGCTCATGTCAAACTCACTATGCATGCACTTTGAAAACCACTTACACAAAGAATCATTAGTAGATCCAAATATAATATCATCTACATATATTTGAACAACTAATATATCTTGACCTTTAATAATGGTAAACAAAGTAGGATCAATTTTACCTCTAATAAAACCATTTTTGATCAAAAATTCACTTAACCTTTCATACCATGATCGAGGTGCTTGCCTTAATCCATAAAGTGCCTTCTTGAGCTTGTAGACACGGTTGGGATATTTTTCATCCTCAAATCCTGGTGGTTGTTTGACATAGACTTCTTCCTTTAGATATCCATTTAAGAATGCACTTTTGACGTCCATTTGATGTAGCTTGAACTTCTTGTAGCATGCAAATGACAATAGCATCCTAATAGATTCCAATCTTGCAACCGGAGCATATGTTTGATCAAAATCAATTCCTTCTTGCTGATTGTATCCTTGTGCAACAAGTCTAGCTTTGTTCCGAGTGATTGTACCAAATTCATCAACTTTATTCTTGAACACCCATTTGGTTCCAACAATTGAAGCATCCTCTGGTGGATCTACAAGTTCCCAAACATCACATCTTTCAAATTGGTTGAGTTCTTCTTGCATTGCCATGATCCAATTTTCATCTTGTAAAGCTTCTTGAACATTCTTTGGTTCCTCTTGAGCTATGAAGGCAGCATAAGCACAAATGTTGGCTTGAGCTTTCCTTGTCCTGATTCCAGCTGATTTATCTCCAATGATCAACTGAGGAGGATGATTCTTCACTGTTCTAGTTGACTTTGGTAGATTATGTTGAGCTATGACCTCTTCATTCCTTGTAGTCTGCCTAGGAGGAGTCTGATCAACAACATTTTGGCTTGCTGATGAAGTTTGACCTCTGGATTCATCCAATGTGAGCTTTGACATCTTATCCAAAGTATCTTCAAGAGATGGAGTGGATTCAGTAGCCTTGTTGCCTTCTGAAGTTTTGGCAGTTGACTTGTCAGCTTGCTGATTTCCAGTTTCCTTCACTGTCAGCTTGCTGCTAGTACCTGTACCTGCACATTCTTCCTCATCCCTTGCAAGATCATCAGTAGACTCTTGAAATGTAACATCAATAGACTCTTCAACAGTATGTTTAGCAAGATTATATACTCTATAAGCACGACTTGTTAAAGAATAACCCAAAAATATAGCTTCATAAGATTTAGAGTCGAATTTACCATCCCTATCAATGGTTTTGAGTACGAAGCACTTAGATCCAAAAACCTTGAAGTAGCTGATATTAGGCTTCTTTTTCCTTAGCAATTCATAAGGAGTCTTGTTGAGAATTGGCCTGATAAGCACTCTGTTAAGAACATAGCTTGCTGTGTTGACAGCTTCTGCCCAGAAACTTCTTGGCAGCTTGCTCTCCTGCAGCAATGTCCTAGCTGTTTCTTGTAAGGACCTGTTCTTACGCTCTACAACTCCATTTTGCTGAGGTGTACGAGGTGCTGAGAACTCATGAGAGATTCCTCTTTCTTCACAATAAGTAATGAAGTCTTTTTGGAATTCCCCACCATGATCACTTCGAATACCTACAAGTCTTGTATCTAGTTTGTTCTCAAGCAACTTGATTAGTTTCTCAAATTCACTAAAAGCACAATCTTTAGTACGCAAGAATAATACCCAAGTGAATCTAGAATAATCATCAACAATAACAAAGGCATATTGTTTACCTCCAATACTCTTATAAGCTTCGGGACCAAAGAGATCCAAGTGAAGAAGCTCTAAAGGTTTAGAAGTAGATACCATTTTCTTTGCCTTATGTGGAGTCCTTGTTTGCTTTCCCAATTGACAAGCAGAACATGTCTCCATCTTGACATACTTAAGCTTTGGTAATCCTCGAACAAGCTTCTTTGCTGACAGCTTGCTGAGATGATCCATATGAGCATGTCCAAGCCTTCTATGCCAAATTTCTGGATTATTATCCACAGCTGCTAAACAAACACCTGCCTCCTGTTCTTCAAAGTTCAAAACATATATATTTCCTTCTCGTTTTGCAACTAGAGGAGTTTTGTTAGCACCAACAAGTATAGTACATTCATTTTTACCAAAGTTAACAATATGACCATCATCAAATAACTGACTTATACTAAGCAAGTTATAAGTAAGACCTTTAACATATTGTACCTTGTTAATAGAAATGATACTATTACCTATAGTTCCTTTGCCAAGAATAGGAAGAGTTTTGCTATCACCAATTGTGACACGACCACCCTTCTTCATCTTCAAGCTTAGAAACTGAGATTTGTCTCCACTCATGTGCCTAGTGCATCCACTATCCAATATCCATTGATTTGGCTTTACTTTAGACACGAGACAAACCTACAAAACAAACACAAGCAACTCAACGTTTTGGTACCCATATTTTGTTGGGTCCAACAGTGTTAGTTGATAAGACATATAGAACATTAAGATCAGATTTCTTGATCCACATTTGGACCATTTTAGAACTCTTCTTCCATGTTCTGCTGGTCTTATCAGCATTCTGTCCTGGAGCTGTCTTCTGTCTGTTTCTGTTGTCAGCATACTGCCTGTGAGCTGACTTCCTTTCCCAGCTTGCTGATTGAGAATTCTTCATTGGACAATTATTAGCAAGATGGCCCTTCTTTCCACATTTGTGACAAGTTACCCATGGCATGGCATAATTGTATGGAATGCCATTTTTCCCTTCATATCTCATTGAAGAAGTGGATGTAGAAGCTGCACCAATGCCTCCTTTATCATGAGAACCTTTAGCTTGTTTCATTATGGATTTGAGACTTTCTTCTCCTTGAACAAACTTTCCCATGGCTTTCTGAAGATCTTTGACTTCTTGCTCCAATGATTTGATCTTTTCAGCTTGAATAGAGATTTCGGCTAAGCTTTGGGATTTGCTTAACTCGAATGCCTCCAAGCTTGCATCCTTAGCTTTAAGATCTGCTCTCAGCGAGCTGAGTTCCTTCATGAGTGTATCATTCCTTCTTTGGATTTGCATGTTGTTCCCTTCAAGTTGTGAGATCTGTTCCTTGAGGGTAGCAATGATTCCACTACTAGCTTTGGCACTCTTTTCATTCAAGAAATCACCTATGACTTTCTTCAAATGAACATTTTCTTTCTCGAGCTCATAATTCTCATTCTTTAGATCAATGAGTTCCATTATTGATAAACAACTCTTATCCTGCATGGTTAGTTCACAAGTAGTTGTATCAATAGTATTTAATTCAGAATTAATAGAGTTTACCTCACTATTAGTGTCCGTATCTGAATCAGTTGTATCAATTGAGCCATCGAGACCAACAAGAGCCAAATTCACCATCTCATCACTCGAATCATCAGAAGCTGACTCATCCTCATCATCACTCCAAGTTAGAAGTGCCTTGGATTTCTTTTTATTCTTGTAATCAGCTTGCTGTCTAGGCGGCTTTGACTTGTTTTTCAGCTTGTAGCAATCCCTTTTGAAATGCCCTTTCTTGCCACATTCAAAACATGCATCATCCTTTGGATCTTTCTTTGCACCAAAAGCTTTGCCCTTTTCTCGCTTCATTTTGTTTTTCTTTTCAATCATTCTCTTGATTTTCCTGGACATAAGAGCTAGATCCTCATCTGATTCTGTTTCCTCATCTGTTTCCAGCTTGCTGACAGAGGAGTGCAGTGCAAGATTCTTCATTTTCTCTGTTGGCAGCTTGCTGCTTTCTGAGCTGTTAGCTTCAATCTTAGCTTCAAATTGTTCCAACTCAGCAAATATAGCCAGGTGATCCATAGTATCAATGTTGAGAGCTGACTCCAATGCTGTGACCTTAGCACCATATTCGAATGGAACAGCATTTAGAATATTCATGTTGATTTCCGATTGAGGGATCTTTTTGCCAAGTCTTTCAAGACTGTTGAGAGTGACTTGGAATCTAGCTTGGCTTTCTCGAATGGATTCTCCCTTCTTGATAGCAAAGCTTCCAAATTCTTTCATAAGCTTCCCGAGCTTGACTTTCTTTAATGCCTTTGAGCCTTCGTGATATGTCTCCAATGCATCCCAAATTTCTTTTGCAGATTTGAGAGAAGAGACCTTGTCATATTCAGCTTGATTCAGCCCATTGATTAATGTACTCCTTGCTTTTCCATTGGCAGCAACCTTTGATAGCTCGTCCGCTGTGAGAACATCAACGTCCTTGACTTTGCCATCGCTATCACGATATTCATAAGGACCTCTTTGCACAACTCTTTGCACTAGGGGATCTCTGGATAGATGAGCCTCCATTTGACCTTTCCACCAATTGTAGTTGTCAGAACCCGTGAGGAGGGGAGCTCTAAAATCGGACTTTCCCTGAAAGTTATCAGCCATATCGATCGATACTATTCCTGTTACAGAAGTATTAGTACAAACCTCGCTCTGATACCAATTGAAATTACACACCTAGAGGGGGGGTGAATAGGTGTTATGGCTAATATGACCGATTTTTAATGTTACCGAATATTTATACTGTCACAGACAGCTTGCTGTTAATTTCAGAGTAAACAGTCAGCTAGCTAACAATGCAGATGCAATGCAAAACAGATATAATCAGTAAGCTAGCAACACAGAGAATTTTAGCCAGGTTCGACCCCTAACCCTAATGGTCTACGTCCTGGTCCCCTACCAACTGGTAAGAGATTATATTATTAATCAATAATGTTAACAATTACAATGATTCAATAATATAACTCCCTTTAACCCTTGTTCCTGTTATCAGCTTGCTGAAACCCCTGAACCACGAACCAAAAGCTCTCCAAGACCTATACTTCCCAAGTATACTCTTCTAGCTAACTAGTCCCCTTGTTCCCTTGTTTCACAAGCTCGATACACAGCAACAAACCTTTACACTTTGAACAATACAATGTATGAGTGTAATACAACCGAAACTATGAACTCAATATAGATATATAATCGAATATAAGTACTAGAGCTCAAGTAAAGATTTTGCAATGAAAGTGTGTTGTATTTCAGAAGCTTGAAGTGTGTTCTTGTTCTCTACCAAAACGGAAACCACACTCAAGTTTATATACCATCATTCCAAACGGTCATAACTCAACAAACTATCCAACGTTCTTGGCCCAACAACCTCACGTTTAATTTGCTTGAATAATGAACGTTTGAACAATGTATTTTTACTGAGTAAAAGGTGTAAAGACGTTGTAAATATCTCAGTAAAACGTTTATGTATAAAACCATAATTTGAAATCAAATAGGAGTAGTTTTAGATAAGATCAAGTATGAGATAAAACCTCCTATAAGTTAGGAAATCGTTTTTGTTTGAAATTCTGATTTAAAACTGAGCTCTAATATTTATATAAGTCATATATAAATATTAAAGTCCTTACAAATCGATTCCTAATAAATCTCCTTGCTTTTCGACTTTGATCCTTATCCATTTGTTATTCTGTTCACGCTGTAAGCTCGCTGATAAGCCTGAATGATAACCTGTAAGCTTGCTGACAGTTGAACATAATACTGAAACTTATCAAGCTGTTAGCACATGCATATATCATTGATAGCTCGCTAACAAGCACCAGTTTTATGCTATTAGCTTGCTGGCAGTGTGATCATCAAAACCTTGAGAGTATCACTTATGCACCAATGTATGATTATTATTCAATGCTTAGACAAGTATCAAATTGGGTTTTGGTTTTCTACTTAACTAATTCGATTCGAATTATGAAACTAAGAATTATCAACTAAGAGAATAATGATTTACTAATGAGAAATAAACATGGGATTTTAGCTTCATTAGCAACTTCATTCAGAGTTCTACCTTTATTCGATTGTAATGGTTGATAACTAATCAGATAACACGAGACTGTTACACGCTAACTGTCGTTATACGTGCACCATACTGCTACACATCCACAATTAAGATAGAAGGTAAACAGACACCAATTATGCTTAGACCCTATATGTCTATAGAATTTGAAAACATAACGGTTGAGGAACAAGTTATCTATCAAGATTACATAGGGCGATGCAAGATGGGTAAAATCACATCACAAGTCATGTTATCGAACACGAAACCTATGCTCGCATGGCAAGTTCTAAATCAATATATTCACTGTCGCTTCAATAAAGATTAAAAAGAAATCTTAGATGTTAGCTACGCATCCAAGACGAATAAGCACAACCAATACGAGGAAATCAAACCATCACATATGAACAAGACAAATTAACTACTGAAATTCATCGATAAATCCGCTAAAATCCCATGACAATGATTAGTTCATAATCGAACTTCTCATCATCATGGGTTCGAATGTAAACATGGTACCGAATAGGAAAAACAAAGTCAAAAGAGTTAAACAAGTGTTTCGAAACAAATCCGAATGAGCATCCAAAAGTATCGCCTAATTGGAAGAAGACAAAAGAAAACTATAAATCTAGATCTTCTCCGTAGCTGTCACGTGCTCCTTAGAATGTTTCTAGGTTTTTTTCTTAAGTCCCCCAAGTCATCCTTTAAGTTTCCTAGCAAACGGGCCTTTTAACGGATCAAAAACGGGCAAAACGGGCCAAAATTCCCGCTCAGGTCGTGGGGCGGCCGCGCCAGAGTTGGGGCGGCCGCGCCAAAGTGGCAGCCCTGACGTCCAACCTTTACGCGTCCGTATCTTTCTCCTCGAGCATCTGATTGCTTCACCGTTTTTTTTCAATTAAAGCTATGATTCTCCTCTTCGATCTCCTTCCAAGAAACCTACACAACACAACACTAAAACATATCAAAAGCATCAAAAGCTTGAGGCCATTCCCTCAATTTAAGTCAAAACGAAGGCTTCCAAGTGGATATAAAATCCACTTATCACACCCCCAAACTTAAACCGATGCTTGTCCTCAAGCATAGACACACACACAAATACTACTAATGCAATGCATGAATGCAACTAAATGCCTACATCTAATCGAATCATGAAGTGTAATCCGTGTTAACATAGCATCCTCAGAATATGCAACATTCTCAGCATTCATCTCTCTCACATATTAGCCATGTCCTCTTCCACTACAAGTGTGAAGTGCATCGTGTGTGCTAGCATGCTCTCTAGTGAAACAAAACAAAGACTATCAAACTTCAATAGAGTCCTCACTATGAGCCGTTAATCAGAATCAGGTTTAACCACTTCTTTACTACAGATTCAACTACAATTTAGGGTCACTAACGAATTCCTATGCCTCTCTTATTTTTTTTCTATTTTTTTTCTTGCTAAGTCTAAGGTTGGGACGCTTCTCAGTGTAAGTAAGTCACGACCGCCATTCGACTTCGCTTATTCTATTTTTTTTTCTTTTTTTTAACCAAGTAATTCTCCAGTAATCAAAGGTTGTGAAAGGTCACCAAGAATTTGCTTATTCTAATACATTTGCACTTAATACCAGCACAAGTACATGGATCATCCCTTTCACATGACATTGCATTCTACCCATTGATCTCAAAGGAGTACTTGATAATTTTTATTCTTTTTTTTTAGAAAGGCATATTCATCCCTTAACTCCCCCAAACTTAAGATTTACAAACTCTAAGTTCAAAAAGGAAATACTCCAAACTCTACGCCCGACTCAACGCGAGGACTCAAGAAATAAGTTAGTCTAAGTCTTATCTCTAGAGCATAAGTGTAATTACAATTTTCACACAAGCAATTTCCAAATAACAAGGCATCACATATAATCAAGGCTACTAGCCAAGAAATTATGCACATAAACTCATCATAGGACATCAACTTGGGAACAACTTCAAGATTCATGCAAATGCAACTATATGAAACTACTAACACATACTAACACAAGCATATAAAAAACAAAACTAACTAATATGTGACAATATGAAATAATATGCTAAACTATATGCAACATGCAACCTATATGAACACACACATCACTACTAGTCCTTAGATTACCACCCCCAAACTTAAAATATTCAATGTCCTCATTGAAGGTGATAAAAAGGATCGAATGTACCTAGAAGGAGCCAGAACCATCACTCTCCTCACCCTCATCAAGTGAAGAGTCAGCTGCAGGATAAACCATATCAGCACCGAACACAGGCCACTCCACGTCTACGCCCGTAGCACGAAACCCCTCTCTTTAGTAATTAACTTACCCATAAGCCGAATAAACTCTTCTTGCGCTTCCGGGGTTGTGAACTTGTTAACCGGAGAATCCGTTGATTGGGCTTGCAAGCTACTACTCCCGGATCTTCTAGCTCTTTTGGGTGTAGGTGGGTGTGTGTATAGTTGTATGTATATGTATGTATAGTTGGGGTTGGAGAAGATGAAGTGGGTTTGTGTTTGGGGGATTTTTTTTTTTGGGGGGGCTTACTTAGGGTTAGAAAAGTTGTATAAACTGCTGGGAATTAAAGGGAAGGGGCTGAAATATGTGAAAAACGAGCAAGAAAGAAACAAAACAAAATTTTTTTTTTTTTTATAAAAGCTGCTGGCCATCTCGCGCGGGCGCCCCGTCCCGGCGCGGCCGCCCCGCTCGCGCGGGCGCGCCAGCCGTGGCGCGGGGGCCGCGGAGTGGCAGCGTGCTCCTGGCTTCCTCGCGCGGGCGCCCCATCCCGGCGCGGCCGCCCCGCTCGCGCGGGCGCCCCAGCCGTGGCGCGGGGGCCCCGGAGTGGCAGCGGGTTTTTCTGATTTTTTTTTTAAACTAAGAAGTAAAACATGAAAATGCTTAAAAAGCATGGGTTGCCTCCCACGAAGCGCTTGTTTAACGTCCTTAGCTTGACGTGAACCCCAAGAATTAGACAATAGTGAGGATGGTGCTTACCGACTCGCGATTCACCGGTCCTCCGAAATATGGCTTCACTCTTTGTCCATTCACTTTAAATGATTCCTTCGGTGTTGTTTCATAAATTTCTATGGCACCATGTGGAAACACCTTCTTTACTGTGAAAGGACCCGACCATCTAGATTTCAACTTCCCAGGAAATAGTCTGAGACGAGAATTAAAAAGCAACACTTGTTGGCCAATGAAGAACTCCTTTTGCACCAACTTCCTATCATGCCATCTCTTGACTTTTTCCTTGTAAAGCTTGTTGTTCTCTCCTTTCTTAGGCACACATTGAACAGGGCTCACCCAAGAACTATCCGAGATTGGATAAATAATGCCGGCATCAAGCCACTTAAGAATCTCCTTCTTCACCACTTCTTTCATTATTGGATTGAGTCTTCTTTGATGCTCAACAGTGGGTTTACTACCCTCCTCGATCAGAATTTTATGTTGACAATAAGAAGGGCTGATTCCCTTGATATCTGCAATAGTCCATCCAATGGCTGATTTGAACTCCCTAAGAATTCTCAAAAGCTTTTCTTCCTCAATACCTGAAAGGTTAGATGCAATAATTACAGGTAATGTAGAAGATTCACCAAGAAAAGCATACCTTAGGTGTTCGGGAAGTTGCTTAAGTTCAAGTTTAGGAGCTTCAACAATCGAGGGTTTCAGTCATTCATGAGAATCTTTCAATTCTGATAACCCAAGAGATTCAATTGGAGGTTCCATCCTTCTTCTCCAAGGAGAAGCATTCAAGTATTGAAGGTGTTCTTCTTCCTCCTCCCCACCGAATTCTGAGTCACCCGATAGAACCCTTTCCAAGATATCAGTTTTCAGCCTGTTATCAATTTCCGAATGAGCTGCAGCTTCGAGCAAATCCACTTTAAAGCATTCCTCCTCATCTGATGGAAGTTTTATGGCATTGAACACGTTGAAAGTGACCATCTGATCTTGAACTCTCATTGTGAGTTCACCCTTCTGAACATCAATCAAAGTCCGCCCTGTCGCAAGGAATGGTCTCCCCAAGATGATAGGAATCTTCTTATCTTCTTCAAAGTCGAGAATGACAAAATCCGCCGGGAAGATTAGCTTATCTACCTTTACCAACACATTTTCAACTATCCCCCTTGGGTATGTAATCGAACGATCAGCCAGTTGCAAAGACATATTAGTAGGTTTCAGCTCCGGAAGACCAAGTTGCAAGAAAATAGACAAGGGCATCAGATTGATGCTAGCTCCCAAATCACATAAACACTTGTCGAATGACAATTGCCCAATAGTACACGGGATTGTGAAGCTTCCCGGATCTTTCAGCTTCGGGGGCAATTTCTGTTGCAACACAGCACTACACTCCTCGGTCAAAGCCACAGTTTCCAATTCCTCAAGTTTGAGTTTTCGAGATAGAATACCTTTCATGA
The DNA here is from genome assembly GCF_001625215.2 of Daucus carota subsp. sativus. Lineage (NCBI taxonomy): Eukaryota > Viridiplantae > Streptophyta > Magnoliopsida > Apiales > Apiaceae > Daucus > Daucus carota. The sequence continues at coordinate 17,725,305 of NC_030385.2, read as the reverse complement.
ATTTAGCATAACTCGGCATTTGTTCCAGAGCCTCCGCAAAAGGTATGTTGATTTGTAATTTCTTGAAGACCTCTAGAAATTTTGCGAATTGTTTGTCGAGCTTTTGCTTTTGGAGTCTCTTCGGAAAAGGTGGAGGTGGATATACTTGCTTGACCCCAGTATCAGTTTTCGGGCTAGACTTTTCGGCTGAATCCTTGCTTACTTCCTCGTTGATTTTATTCTTGTCAGCTTCAACAACAGTTTTTCCACTATCAGACTCAGATGAGAGCACGGGTGTTTCAACCTGTTGATCACTCTCTTCCTTGTTTCGCTCTGTTGCTGATTCTTTATCCTTCGTAACCTTTCCGGACCTCAAGGTGACAGCGTGTACCTGTTCCTTCACTTCCTTCTTGCCCGGATTGGCCTCAGTATCACTAGGAAGAGTTCCTGGTGGTCTATTAATCAACGCATTAGCAATTTGCCCGATCTGATTCTCCAAAGTCTTGATTAACACCGATTGGCTTTTAAGCATAAGTCTTAATTCTTCCAATTCTGATCTTTCGTTGGAAGACTGTCCAGCCACCCCATGATTTTGTTGCTGGAATCCAGGGTGTTGGAATTGTTGCCTCGGTGCAAATTGTTGTTAAAAACCAGAAGGGTTGAAAGGTCCAGCTCCTTGCTGCTGAAACTGTTGCTGCGGTTGTTGCATGAAATTTTGATTGTTGCTCCAGCTGAAATTCGGATGATTCCGGTTATTGGGATGATAAGTGGCTGGTGCTGGCTGCTGGGACCTCTGGAAGGTGCTCACAAACTGAGCAGATTCACTAGATATAGCACACTGATCAGAAGAATGTGCACCCGCACAAAGCTCGCAAACATTAGGTGGTGGTTGAACTCCCAAGTTAGCTAAGGAATCTATCTTCATAGTAAGAGCCTTAATTTGAGCAGTCAAGGCTGTAGTAGCATCAACATCTAGAACACCTGCTGCCTTGACCTGATGAAGACGCTGAGTAGGATTCTGATATTCATTCGCGGCCATCATCTCAATCAACTCATAAGATTCATCATAGCTCTTAGCCCATAGAGCTCCACCTGATGCTGTGTTAGGTCCTATAAACTTACTATATTAGTTTATATAATGAACACAATCAATCACACAGAATAACAATATAAGAGATTGAAAGCAGTAAACTCTTATTCACAAAGCTTAATCGGTTACAAAAACTCTCTCAGTGATTTATATATTATCACTAAGAGCTGCTAGGGTTCTGTAAAATATACTCGATAACTCAACTCGTATAGAGTAACCCTAATCTGTGTCTATATATACACAGTTACAAAATCAATCTCTGATTTGATATCCTATAAATCAGCTATGTATTCTATCAATCAAAGATTGCTACTGTTTTCTGTTTGGTTTCCATAGTCAGCAAATCACTCCTCCGCTTCTATCCTTCCTTGAAGTATATCCGCTTCTGAGCTCTTTCCACGTGTAAGCTCTGACGAGTCTTGACTATGTAAACTCTGATCAGACTTTATTAAACTCTGGTCAGACTTTATTAAACTCTGATCAGCTTCCAGCTTAAACTCTGATCACTCCTGTTCTAAAACAAACTTTAAGAACATTAGTAATCATCAATTATATCTAACAATCTCCCCAACTTGTGCATAAATATGTTATGTGCAAGTTAACAGATAATTGATGATGTCAAAACAAATAAGTCAAATGCAACAGAGTTTAGCTATATAACCATAACAGAAAACTTTTTAAACTTACAGATACTTTACTCCTTAGCTTCATAGACACCATGAGCTGTCTTTAAATATTCCTTGAGGAGTTCTCTTTCAGCTTCTGCAAGTGCTGTGATCATCTGTCTCTTGATCTCTCTTAGTTCTGGATCTGAAACTCCAGTTTGATAGATTGCAGCTCTAAGATCATAGATCTTGTTTCTTCTCATGTCTTTATCCAGCCTGATGTAGTAAGCTTTATCAGACTCTTCATTGAATGTAAGAGCACTGATTCTAGCTACTGTTTCTATTTTTGCTGAATTCTTCTTCATCTCAACTAGCTGACCTTGATCATTGAAGTACTTAGGAATAAAAGGTCCATCATTCTTGTTTCCTGTTATACCCATCTTTCTCTTGATTTGATCCTTGATCAGATTTGAGATGTGCTGACATGATTTGTTCTTCACTTGAAATATGTACTGAACATATCTCAATTCTTCCCAGTGTTTAGCATAAAGATCAGCTTCAATAACTCTAAACACTGTTCCATCAGACATAAAGTATATGAGAACATTATCACCTCTGTCATTCTTCACCAGTTGAACTGAATCAAGCTTGTCCATTCTTTCTTGCAAAGCTCCAGTCTTTGGTGCACAGAGGGATGAGGGATCATTAGGCATTGATGCTATGCTCTGCTCAAATACTTCATATTTTGATCCTAACCCTCCTTTATTTCTTCATGCTTTTTGATGAGAGATTGGTTGAATTGAACCCTTGTCAAATTTTATCTCAGTCATCAAACTAGGCTTTACAAATCCTGATAAAGGAGTGATAGTTGGTTTAAACATAACTTGAGCCTTGTCAGAGGTTGTATCTTTCTTTGCTTCCTCATTAACTTGAGCTGTGTCAGAGGTTAATTTTTCTTCTTGTGATTCTGCAATATGAGCTTTGTCAGAGATTGCAGCTTCTGATTTCTTTCCTTTTACAACTTGATCTCTGTCAGAGGTTGTAGGCTTTTTCTGAATCCAGCCTTTCTCAAGGCGATCATCTACTATGCTTTTGCCTTTGCTTGTATATTCATTTTCAGAGTATACCTTTTTGATTGGTAAACTCTGATCAGCAATAGTAGTTTCCTTGATCATTATTCCTTTTTCCTTTGGTCTGGCAATTGATTTTGCAGGTTTCTGAATTTGTCCTGAGTTTATAGCTTCAACATATTCTTTCTTCAGTTCAGCTTCCTTTGCAGCAATCAACTCCAAATCCAATTTAGCTTCTGGATTTTCTTGTTCAAATATCAGTCTAGCATATTCTTCATCAGTCATTGGTTTATCTGATCCAACCACTGGTCTTTGCTTTGATCCAGATGTGACATTGTGTGTTGGAGCTGGAGCAGACTTTGAGCTTTGCTTAGACTGTTTTGCACTGTCAGAGTTTGAAACTCTTCCACCAGTTGCAGCTTAAAATCTCTTGTTCTTTGTGAAGTCATCCACATCATCATCATCATCATTTTTCTTTCTTTTCAGAGTTTGAGAAGTAGACTTGCATTTGACTTTTGCTACTCTCTCCCCCTTTTTGACATCATCCTCATCAGGAATCAGTACTGAGGTTATCAGAGAAAGTGAAGATTGGATGGCTTCAAGCTGTTTAGACATTGTCTCTTGAGTGGACTCAATGTTTGACATCCTCAGTTCTAGAGATTGATTTGCAGACACCAGCTTCTTCATGTCTTCCTTCAGAGGTAGTAAATGCCTTTTCTTGTCCATATTCTGAGTTTCAAACAAGTTAGCTACCTCTGTTCTAAGACCATCTACTGACTTAGATGTCTGAGCATGAGCAGTATGAAATGTCTTCAGATACAGAACTGTGGCTTTGAGGCTTGACATGACATCAGAGTTTGTAATTTTATTCTCTGCCAAGGATAGAAATTCTTCAGCCTTTACTGGCTCCAGAGAATGCTGGTGACTCAGCCAGAGTTTATCCCATACTTCATTAGGTGGATCAACCTGAAGATCCCTGGGAAGAGGCTCAGAGTTTCTCTTCAGAGTCTGCAGTCTGGCATTGTATTGACTGGTAGACTCCCACTTCTGTTGTTGAAGAGACATGGGGACTTCATCCTCATTTTCATCATCTTCATTTTCATCATCCTCATCATCATCAGATGCAGGATCAACATCATCTTCAACAGGATCTGGAACAACATTCTCTTGATCTGCAGATTTTGATTTGCTGGGCTCTTCATCAGCCTTAGCAAGTGACTGCAATGCTTACAATACTACCTTGTCAGAGTCTGCAATTACAGCATCTGACTTGTAATTTTCTGGAGCTGTATCATGAATTATGGCACCCTCAGGAAATTTCAATGGAGATTGAGGAATTGGAGTGGAGGGTCCATGATCAGAGATTGGAATGTGAGGATCAGACAATGTTGTCCCAGCTTCAGTTGTAACTGGTTCCTTGCAGATTATTTCCTCATCTACTTCAGATGAAGTAGAAGATGCTGTAGCAGTAGAGAGTGGAACAACTTGAAGAGGATGCACCATCAGAGCTTGAGAAGAATCAGGAAGTGTAGTAGATGGTGCTTGCTCTTCCTCAATAGTGAAATCAGTGATCTCAGTAACGAGTACCTTTGCCTTCTTAGGCTTGTTTGCCCTTGCTTTAAATCTAACTTTTCTTGACTGAGGGCTAGCCTGAGGAGGTTCAGAGTTTGTTGCATGAGAGGGTTCCAGATCATCATAGTCATAAGCTGCAACAAGTCTCCTTCTTTTCTGCTTTGGTGGAGAAGCAGCTTCAGCGTTTAAAGTCTTAGAGACTGTATCAGAGTTTACAGTAGGAACTGTATCAGAGTTTGTTGGCACATCAGACTTTGTCTTCAGAACTTGTGTAGCAACAGAGGTTCTGGTCTTCACAGTGGAAGGGGCTGCATCAGACTCTGTAGCCCTTGTTGACTTGGATGCAGAAGATCTGCTTGCTGTGGGAGGTCTGGAAGGTTGAGGTTGTTGTTGGGGTTGTTGTTGTTGGACTGGGGGCAAATCCATCCTAGCTCTAACTGGAGCTGGAATTAGGAGAGGCCTCTGGATTGGATACTTCTCATCTTTTGAGATGAGGTCCTTGAACACCCTTTTATGAAGCCTAAAGGGCTTGATCTCATCATCAACAGCAAAATCCACCTCACCAACAGTGGCATTAAACAGTAATTGACAAAATCTTGAGAACTATATGATTTGTCTATTTTCATGCATTCTTTCACCAATATTTCTAAGAACTAATCTACCAAAATCAAAATTAGTAGAGTAGATCAGAGAATACCCAATTTGTAGCATATCCATGGGTATAGCATCCCAGTTGGTGCTTTTCTTCTGGAAAGCCCTCGTGATACAGTCAAAGAAGAAGCTCCATTCCCTTCTTAGTCCTGGACGCTTTAATTGTCCCAATTTATCAAGCGATTCACTATAGCCCAGAGCATTCATCATGCCCCTGAGATTGGTATCTCCATTTGTGATGTAAGCTGCATTCTCTGGCATGTTGAATTCTTGACGAACTGTGGCTGGAGTAACAGCATACTCCTCCCCTTCATATTCGAACACAATAGATGGTGATCCATCTGCACCACCATTATCATATTGCCCTGTCCTCCAAAAAGTGATGATTTGGCTTCCAGAGAGTCTGGAAGGAGCGGTAAGAGCAGTAGCCAGGGCACTCCGTGTCAGGAATTGCTGGATTGGATGATAATCCCTTGGAGCATCTGCTGTGTTAAGAATGGCAGCGTGGTTGTTGGGAACAAATTCCACACCTGCATGAGTAAACGCTGAAGTCGCCATTAGAACAGAGTTTGTAAAGGAAGAAAGGTGTTTGAGAAAGTGTGTAAGATAAGATTTGAGTTGCAGAGAGAAAAGCTTAAGAGTTTGTTGAGAGAGTGTGTGTAAAGATGAAGTGTATAAGTGAATAACAAGCAATAAAATCTGATTTGATAAACTCTTCAGATTTTGTTTAGCTGTACACGCTTGGACTTTTGTTCAGCTGTACACCTGTCAGATTTTAACTGGTAGATGAGTGTTAGTGGCATGGAGAAAAAAAAAATAGTAATCATGAGCGCAGTAAAACTTGTGCAGTTATAAATGCTGATTACACGTTCTCCTATTAAAAAGTTTTACATGTAAGCCCACTAACAATACAGCCGTTTGGAACACTCTCTTCACATTCTCTGAATATTTAAACTCCTGAGATGTACAAGATTTAAAAAAAATCAAGATCAAATCCCTCGAATTTTAAACTCTGAGATTTAAAACAAAGAAAATAAATTTCTAAGTACCTCAGAATAAGACATAATGTTTAGAAAATTCATCAAAATCAGATTTTGTCATAAAATCCATAGCTCAATAATGTGCTTGTGAAATAATGTGTGTGATTTAACATATTAAATCAGAGACTAAAGAATTTCATAATTTCCTAAGAATAAGGAAGACAAATATAATCTGTTCAAACTCTCAAGACATAGAGAAGTGACATACTCTGATGAAGAATTATGCAATTAAATACCCCATATATATATATATATATATATATATATATATATATATATATATATATATATATATATATAGGCAAGTGCTCAAATGAGAACCCTAACTAATATGAGATATGAGATCTAATCTCAGCCACACATTTTTATCTCTAAATTAAATCACATCCACATAATTTATATTATAAAGTTTTCTTTTATCCACCCATCTTACTCACCACCTATCCACTGACTTCTCTCACCATTTCAAAACTCCACCCTCTCCTCCTGTTGCCGCGATCGTTGTCCATGACTAAACCGCTCACTCCATCGCTGATGTTGTGGGCATGGCCATACACACACAGCAATCGATCCTATCCCCTCGTTCTTTTCAGCAGTCGTTGATGTCGCGGTGGCGTTGTCAACGCCGGCGACATCGTAACCCTAGTGCACAACCTTGATATACAAAACTCATCCTCCTTTCGTCTCCTCCATATCTCCTCGTCACTCTCGACTTGCCCCCGCTCTTCCTCGTTCTCACCGATGAGAGTCCATCGACGGAGCTTTCTGACGGCTCTCCGACCTCCATCCAGTGATTACAATCATCCTTCGTTAATTCCCGACACCTCAAGCATTATCGTGTAGCAGGTTATTCATTTTTGTTCATGGTGATTTTATTTTGTAATCAGTGATTTTTCAGATTGAGGGAGTTGTAGATGGTGGTGGTGGTCTGTAGATGGTGGTTGTGGTGATTAATGATGGTGTTTTTGGTGATTATTGTTATTATGTTGGTGACCGGAGTTCATTTCTAGTGATTTTATTTTGTAATAGGTGATTTTTCAGATTTAGGGGATTTGGAGATGATGATGGTGGTGATGTGGTGGTAATTAGTGATTCTTATTATGATTTACAATAAAATATGGTGATTATTTTTATGATTTTGGTGACCGAAATTGATGAATGGAACTGGTGGGGATGAATAATGGCTGGGTGTGGTGATTTTCGTATTCTGGTGGTGATTTTATTTTTTCCAGGAGCGATTTCTCATTTTCCAGTTGGTGATTTTGGGTTTGACGGTGGTGATTTTATCTTTGTCGATGGTGATTTTCCGGCGGTGACCGGAGGTGGTGGTGGCCGAAGATGGTGGTCGGTGGTGGTTGGAGGTGGCAGTGGTGGAACTGGAGTGAAGATGGTGATAAAATATTTAAAAATTTAAAATTAATGTATGGTAGGAAATTGATATAAGATATAAAATGAGTGATTAGGATTAGATCTCATATCTCACAATAATATTGGTTCTCCCTGGAGCATTACTCTCTCTCTCTCTCTCTCTATATATATATATATATATTTTTTTATATATAAGGACGCTTCTCAGGGCAAATGAGGCACGACCTTTAAATATAATATTGCATCAGTATTTCTCCAGTAATCAGAGATTGTGACTGGTCACCATAGATTATAAAATCTTAGCAATTACTTAATACCAGCAAATGTTTGGGTCTTCCCAGTCACTGTCATATAGACATCTAAGATCTCAAAGGAGTACCATGCTTATCATCTGGGGTGTATTGGCTTAGATATAAAGTCATCAGAGTTTATAACCACCGTGCATCTCTAATTTAATGAGAGAAAATTCAAATTAATCAGTCTCACTTATAATTAAGATATGTGAAGTAAAAGAGTCTCAATGATATTAACATGCTTCTTGTGTAATACAGTTGCACAAAATTGAGATCAAGATTGAAGAACTTAACTGAGATTCATGATTACTAATTCAGATCATGCTTCATAGTATCTTCACAGGTTATTTGTCTCAAAGAAATAAAATGATATCATTTATCAAGATTCAGAGTTTACAAACATCAGAGAATATCGTCAGAGAATGACAATCAGAGTATAACAAACAGAGTATATCATCAGAGAATGTCATCAGAGTTTAACAATCAGAGTATATAATGGCAAATTTGTGAGCAATACATATGGTAATTTGACAATTTAAACTTGAAAGATCTGACCATTATGTTTACTCAGTTCCTGATATCATTCCTAGATCATTCACCAGCCTAGTAAAGGTTGCTTCACATAGTGGTTTGGTGAATATGTCTGCTAGCTGTTGTTCAGTGGGAACAAAGTGAAGTTCAATGGTTCCTTCCAGCACATGCTCCCTTATAAAATGATATCTTATACTGATGTGCTTTGTCAGAGAATGTTGAACTGGGTTTCCTGTCATAGCAATAGCACTTTGGTTATCACAATAAATAGGAATTTTAGAAAAGGATAACCCATAGTCCAACAATTGATTCTTCATCCAAAGAATTTGAGCACAGCAGCTGCCTGCAGCTATATACTCTGACTCTGCTGTTGATGTTGATATTGACTTTTGCTTCTTGCTGTACCAAGAAACAAGTCTTCCACCCAGAAATTGACAACTCCCACTTGTGCTTTTCCTGTCAATTTTGCAACCTGCAAAATCTGCATCAGAGTATCCAATTAGACTAAAATCTGATTCTCTAGGATACCATAATCCCAATGATGTGGTTCCCTTGAGATATCTGAATATCCTCTTTACTGCAATCAGATGAGGCTCTCTTGGATCTGCCTGAAATCTTGCACATAGACATGTGGCATACATTATGTCTGGTCTACTTGCAGTCAGATAAAGCAAAGATCCAATCATTCCTCTATAGTTTGTGATATCCACTGATGCACCAGTATCTTTGTCTAGCTTGGTTGCTGTTGCCATAGGAGTAGTTGCAGCTGAACTGTCTTGCATACCAAATTTCTTCAAGAGATTTCTGGTATACTTGGCTTGATTGATAAAAATCCCATCTTCAGTCTGTTTAACTTGTAAACCCAGAAAATAACTGAGTTCCCCCATCATGCTCATTTGGTACCTAGACTGCATGAGCTTGGCAAATCTTTGACAGAGTTTAGCATTAGTGGAACCAAAAATGATATCATCAACATAGATTTGAACTAAAAGCAGATCATTACCATGATTCAAATAAAACAAGGTTTTGTCTATGGTACCTCTAGTGAATCCACTTTCAATAAGAAATTGAGCTAGAGTTTCATACCATGCCCTTGGAGCCTGCTTTAGTCCATAGAGAGCTTTGTCCAATCTGTAGACATAGTCTGGATGCTTTGGATCCACAAATCCTGGAGGTTGTTCAACATATACCTCTTCATCCAGTTTCCCATTAAGAAAAGCACTCTTGACATCCATCTGGAATACCTTGAATTTTTTGTGCGCAGCATAGGCCAGAAAGATTCTAATTGCCTCCAATCTTGCAACTGGAGCAAATGTCTCATCATAATCAATACCTTCCTGTTGTGAATACCCTTTTGCCACAAGTCTTGCTTTATTCCTTGTAATGACACCTTCACTATCAGTTTTGTTTCTGAAAACCCATTTTGTACCAACTATGGATCTATCTTTAGGTCTTGGTACTAGGATCCAGACTTTATTTCTCTCAAACTCATTTAGCTCTTCTTGCATTGCTTGAATCCAGTCAGCATCTTGAAGAGCTTCCTCCACCTTTTTAGGTTCTGTTTGTGACAGAAAGCAATGATGTAAACACTCATTTGCTGTAGCTGTCCTTGTTTGCACACCTGCTTCTGGATTTCCAATTATCAAATCAGGTGTATGAGATTTTGTCCACCTCCTAGCATGTGGAAGTTGGCTACTTTCATCATTGGATCCTCCCCCCTGATCCATGCTCTCTTGATTCTGTTGATCTTTCTCTGTAGCTCCCCCTGAATTTGTGCTATCAGAGTTTGAATCAGTATTCTCTGATGAGTTGGAGTCAGCATTCTCTGATGAGTTTGAGTCTTGGGTAGAGTCTGAAACATTCTGATGCTCCCCCTCAACATATGCTTCATCATCATGAACTTGTAAATTTTCACCAGAGTTTGCTGTATTTTGCTCACAGTCAGAGTTTGACTGTTCATCAGAGTTTGTCGAATCAGAGAATATTTCTTCATTTTCAAAATGCAGTTCTTCATGATCATCCATATCTGCTAAACCCATAATTCTCTTGTCATCAAATGACACATGTATGGATTCCATGATCACCTTGGTTCTTAGATTATAGACTCTGAAGGCCTTTGTTGTCAGAGGATAACCTACAAAAATGCCTTCATCAGCTTTTAAATCAAACTTGGTAAGCTGTTCTGGATGAGTCTTCAATACAAAGCATTTGCACCCAAATACATGAAAGTACTTCAGATTTGGCTTCTTTTTATTCACCATCTCATATGGGGTCTTGCCATGCTAATTAATCAGTGTTGCATTTTGAGTGAAACAAGCTGTTTGAACAGCTTCTGCCCAGAAATAAGTAGGTAATTTAGCCTCATCAAGCATAGTTCTGGCAGCTTCTATTAGAGTCCTGTTTTTCCTTTCAACTACACCATTTTGCTGTGGTGTTCCAGGTGCAGAAAATTGTTGCACTACACCTCTTTCTTTGCAGAACTCTTCCATTGTTGAATTTCTGAACTCAGTTCCATTATCACTTCTAATGATCTTTACTTTGTCTTCAGATCCATGGTCCAGTTGCTTCACATGATCCATCAGATGCAAAGCTGTTTCATCTTTAGAGTGATGAAAATATACCCAAGTGTATCTAGTATACTCATCAACAATGACAAGAGCATATTTCTTCCTTGCAATGGATGGTACATTAACTGGTCTAAATAGATCAACATGTAGAAGATGATATGGCTTCTTTATTGAGAATTCAGTCTTACTCTTGAAGGATGTCTTTCTCTACTTGGCCTTTTGACATGAATCACATAGACCATCTGAAGTGAGTAGTGATTCAGGGAGTCCTCTCACAAGCTTTTTCTTTATAAGCTCATTTATGGAGTTGAAATTGAGATGTGAGAGCTTCTTGTGCCACTTCCAACTTTCTTCTGCAGAGATTCTTGTAGATAAGCAAATTGCTTTTCCTTCAGAGTTTGTAGGCAAGTTGATTTCATAAATGTTTCCATGTCTGTGAGCAATCACTGCCACCTTGCCTGTTGACTTGCTTACTATCTCACTGTGTTCTTCATAGAAATCAACATGATATCCTCTGTCACAGATCTGACTGACAGAGAGTAAATTGTGTTTTAGCCCTTGAACAAGAGCTACATTTGAGATGATGACATTTCCAAGATTGATGTTGCCATATCCCAGAGTCCTTCCTATGTTGCCATCTCCATAAGAAACACTTGGGCCAGCTTTCTCCACAAACTCTGACAGCAGGGCCTTATTTCCAGTCATGTGTCCTGAACATCCACTGTCCAAGACTAGGATATTCTTCCTGTTGCCCTGCAATCACAAAGACCACTAATTGTTAGTTTTAAGGACCCAGACTTGCTTGGATCCCTTGGCCTTATTAAGTTTGTTAGCTTTTGCAGCGGAATTATTATTATCAGAGTTTGAGCTAACAGACTTTGGAACAGAGTTTGTACTAGAAACAGATTTTGTACTTGCAGAGTTTTTATTAACCTTTTTCAAAGAAGGTTTCAATTGATAATAATCATAATACAAACTATGATATTCTTTGCAAGTATAAATAGAATGCCATAAACTACCACAATGAAAACATGGATCTTGTGGTTTATATCTAATACTACTTTTTCTAACTCCAGACTTTGTAGGTAAGGAGTTAATGTCCTTGTTCTTCCTGCAAAAATTAGCAAGATGATTAGTATTTCCACAGTTATGGCATGTCTTCCTAGGTGCATTTGGAATAGGCATGTAGTTATTACTCTTGTCTATTCCAACCTTCCCATTTCTATTTTTCCTAGGCTCCTTGTCTTTGTTATCAGACTTTACCTCTTTAAGCTTATGCTTAAGCTGTTTCTGAGTCATCAGTCCTATGTTAACCTGTTTGGGCTTATCAGATTTTAAATTGTTGTTAATCTTTGATTCTGGTCTACTCTGTTTAGACTTAGAGGATTCAGCAACAAATTTAACAGGTTTAACCTTAGGTTTTTCAGTTTTAACAAACTCTGTTTTTGATGACTCAGCTTCTGAGTTATCAGTGTAACCTAGTCCCTTCTTCCAGTTTCCACTACCTAAGATATCCTGAGTAGTTTTGCCTGAATTAGTCCATGTCTTAATAATATCCCTTTCCTTAGCAAGTTCTGATTGAAGAGATGCATACCTCTTTAATAGTTCATCTTTGACAATGACAGCATCATCTCTCTCTTTCTGAACTTCTAACATCTGAACTAATTCTTTTTCTAGATAATCATTCCTTTTCTTTACACTTAGAGTTTCAGATTTTAATCTTTCATTCTCTAAAGTCTGATCTCTAAAGCTGATATGCAAAGTTTTAAGGAACAATCTTAACTCAGTTATATCTTCAGTATCAAAGGCAAGAGTAGAATGAGGTACCTTAGCAGTAGATTCAGAGTTGTTGTCAGTGTTTGCCATCAGAGCATAATTGACTTCTTCCTCTGAATCAGATGTATCTGTCCAGTTTCCTTTCTTGGTGATAAAGGCTTTTTCCTTTTCTTTCTTGGCTTTCTTGCATTCAGATGCAAAGTGACCCTTTTCACCACAGTTGAAACAGGTATACTTGTCAGCTTTTCCAGCTTTTCCTTCCTTGCCCTCATTCTTCCTGAAGTTCTTCTTATCATTAACTCTGTCAGAGTTTCTGTCTTTCCTTGAGAAACTTTTGCCTTTGTTGAACTTTTTGTAAGCCAACTTCTTGAAGCTTTTCACCATCAATGCTGCTAACTGCATCATCTCATCATCACTGTCTTCAGAGTCTGAGGGAACATCAGAGTTTGAGTCATCAGAGTTTGATGACTCAATGTCAGACTTTGTGACATGAGCTTTTCCTTTGCTCTTAGCAGCTTCCTCTTGAACTTTTAGAGCAACAGACTTTGATTTGCCTCCATGACGTTTGCTCCTCTGCTCCATCTCAAGTTCATGAGTCTTCAGTCTTCCAAAAACATCATCAAGAGACATTTCTCCAAGATCAAGATTGTCTCTTATTGTAGTGACTTTCAAATCCCATTTTTCAGGAAGAGCCAGAAGGAATTTGAGGTTTGAGTCTTCAAGATCATATTCCTTGTTCACCAGAGATAAGTCATTCAACAGTTTGACAAATCTGTCATACAGATCTGTCAAGGACTCACCAGATTTTGAGTCAAAGTGCTCATACTCCTGTGTAAGGATGGTTTTTCTGTTCTTCTTGATGGCTTGAGTTCCCTGACATCTGGTTTCCAGAGCATCCCAGATTTGTTTAGCAGTTTTGCACCCAATCACCCTATTAGACATTGCATTATCAAGGGCACTGTGCAGAAGGTGTTTCACCTTTGAGTCTTTACCAATTGACAAGATGTCCTCAGGGGTATAATCTTTCCTGTCTTTTGGAACCATCTTCTGAGGTTCATCTCCAAGCCCAACAGAGAGCTTGGTGGGCATATGTGGTCCATCATAGATCCTGTCAAGGTATTCTGGATCGACAGAGTCTAGAAATATAATCATTCTCTCTTTCCAGACTGGATATTCAGATGCCTTAAGGACTGGAACTCTAAAAGACGAAGCTTGTGATTTTTCAGACATGATTGTGATTAAGATCTCACTGTAGTTATCTTAACAGACCTGGCTCTGATACCACTTGTTAGGTCCTATAAACTTACTATATTAGTTTATATAATGAACACAATCAATCACACAGAATAACAATATAAGAGATTGAAAGCAGTAAACTCTTATTCACAAAGCATAATCGGTTACAAAAACTCTCTCAGTGATTTATATATTATCACTAAGAGCTGCTAGGGTTCTGTAAAATATACTCGATAACTCAACTCGTATAGAGTAACCCTAATCTGTGTCTATGTATACACAGTTACAAAATCAATCTCTGATTTGATATCCTATAAATCAGCTATGTATTCTATCAATCAAAGATTGCTACTGTTTTCTGTTTGGTTTCCATAGTCAGCAAATCACTCCTCCGCTTCTATCCTTCCTTGAAGTATATCCGCTTCTGAGCTCTTTCCACGTGTAAGCTCTGACGAGTCTTGACTATGTAAACTCTGATCAGACTTTATTAAACTCTGGTCAGACTTTATTAAACTCTGATCAGCTTCCAACTTAAACTATGATCACTCCTGTTCTAAAACAAACTTTAAGAACATTAGTAATCATCAATTATATCTAACATGCTGCATCGAGCATTGGCCTCGATTGAGGACCCAAGCCATTATAAAAGCAATTAATCACCATCCAATCAGGCATCCCATGATGTGGGCATTTTCGAAGCATCTCCTTGTAGCGTTCCCAAGCTTCACATAAAGTTTCACCAGACAGCTGAGAGAATTGAGTGATAGCATTCCTGATTGCAGTTGTTTTGGCCATAGGGAAGAACTTAGTAAGAAATTTCTGAGCCAGATCCTCCCATGTCGTAATAGATCCTGCAGGAAGATAATGCAACCATCCTTTAGCTTTATCCCTCAGAGAGAATGGGAACAACCTCAATTTGATGGCATCGTCAGTAACACCATTAAACTTGAAACTGTCGCAGATCTCAATGAAATCCCGAATATGCATATTAGGATCCTCTGTCGGAGAACCCCCAAACTGCACTGAGTTCTATACCATCTGAATAGTGCTCGGTCTGATCTCGAAAGTGGTGGCCTGAATTGCTGGCTTGATAATGCTTGACTAAATGTCATTGATTTTAGGCTCAGAAAAAGCCTTAAGAGCCTTAGTATCATTTCCCCCTGGTGGTGCTGGTGGTTGGTCGCCCATTGTATTGTTCACTATCGTTTCTTCCTTAACCAATGCTTCCTTATGAGCCTGAGAACGTGTTCGCATACACGTCACTCAAGTACCTGAAACACACACAATGAACTAAAGTGAGAAAAGAATCCAAGTCACTGAACTTTAACGACCACTAATGACAAGCACATAAACTAAAGTAACACCGAGTCCCCGGCAGCGGCGCCAAAAACTTGTTCGTACAAAATCACGCAAGTGTACGTGGTCACAAGTAATATAGAATATAATTCAAGTTCGTTCCCACAGAGACTGGTGTATTCAGAAATATGCACTTATGCACCAATGTATGATTATTATTCAATGCTTAGACAAGTATCAAATTGGGTTTTGGTTTTCTACTTAACTAATTCGATTCGAATTATGAAACTAAGAATTATCAACTAAGAGAATAACGATTTACTAATGAAAATAAACATGGGATTCTAGCTTCATTAGCAACTTCATTCAGAGTTCTACCTTTATTCGATTGTAATGGTTGATAACTAATCAGATAACACGAGACTGATACACGCTAACTGTCGTTATACGTGCACCATACTGCTACACATCCACAATTAAGATAGAAGGTAAACAGACACCAATTATGCTTAGACCCTATATGTCTTTAGAATTTGAAAACATAACGGTTGAGGAACAAGTTATCTATCAAGATTACATAGGGCGATGCAAGATGGGTAAAATCACATCACAAGTCATGTTATCGAACACGAAACCTATGCTCGCATGGCAAGTTCTAAATCAATATATTCACTGTCGCTTCAATAAAGATTAAAAAGCAATCTTAGATGTTAGCTACGCATCCAAGACGAATAAGCACAACCAATACGAGGAAATCAAACCATCACATATGAACAAGACAAATTAACTACTGAAATTCATCGATAAATCCGCTAAAATCCCATGACAATGATTAGTTCATAATCGAACTTCTCATCATCATGGGTTCGAATGTAAACATGGTACTGAATAGGAAAAACAAAGTCAAAAGAGTAAAACAAGAGTTTCGAAACAAATCCGAATGAGCATCCAAAAGTATCGCCTAATTGGAAGAAGACAAAAGAAAACTATGAATCTAGATCTTCTCCGTAGCCGTCACGTGCTCCTTAGAATGTTTCTAGGTTTTTTTCTTAAGTCCCCCAAGTCATCCTTTAAGTTTCCCAGCAAACGGGCCTTTTAACGGATCAAAAACGGGCAAAACGGGCCAAAATTCCCGCTCAGGTCGTGGGGCGGCCGCGCCAGAGTTGGGGCGGCCGCGCCAACGGGGCGGCCGCGCCAAAGTTGGGGCGGCCGCGCCAAAGTGGCAGCCCTGACGTCCAACCTTTACGCGTCCGTATCTTTCTCCTCGAGCATCCGATTGCTTCACCGTTTTTTTTCAATTAAAGCTATGATTCTCCTCTTCGATCTCCTTCCAAGAAACCTACACAACACAACACTAAAACATATCAAAAGCATCAAAAGCTTGAGGCCATTCCCTCAATTTAAGTCAAAACGAAGGCTTCCAAGTGGATATAAAATCCACTTATCAATTGGGTGTTCACACTGTCTGATTTTTTCTTGATGATATAATATCATTCACAATTATGAAACTATCAAATGCCTAATGTCTATTTCTCTAAGGCTATCTCAATGTTTTATGGACATGCTAAAGTCTCTCTTTTTGATACTCCTTCTGTCCCATTCATTCTCATACACTTCCTTTTTGGGACATCCCACTCAATTACATACAAATTTTCTTAATCTCCCTTCCACTGCTCATACGTATAATTCTCTTTGGGACGAAGGGAGTATCATATTTGGTTGTCGATTGCATCTTGAAGAAATATTAGGTTGATCATTATCAAAATCCGTTGATGTCAAGCCTCCTTGTTTTGCATTACTTGAGTTGTGGTTGATTCCCTTTCTGACAGCTATAGAAATTGAATGAGTCATAATATTTTATATGGGATTTGGAGGTTGGAGTGCAACATTAGATTTACTAACAAGAATTAAAGTCGTGACAACAATTAATTCCATTGAAATTAACTTTTCCATACGGTTTATTATAATGAAAAAGGGATTATATGATATATAATTACTTATTTAGATAATTATATCTTAGAGTCTTATTCAATTACAAACCCCCGTTATTCAGTAAACTAAAAACCAGCTAGAATA
The DNA here is from genome assembly GCF_001625215.2 of Daucus carota subsp. sativus. Lineage (NCBI taxonomy): Eukaryota > Viridiplantae > Streptophyta > Magnoliopsida > Apiales > Apiaceae > Daucus > Daucus carota. The sequence goes on along the minus strand of NC_030385.2, from coordinate 17,708,155 downwards.
TCGCTAATTTCTATAGCAAGTATCATTGTTATACAACAAACCCACCTCCATCTCCACCTTCAAACCCACCTCCGCCAACCCCACCACTGCCTCTGCTTCCATCTCTTCCGCCTCCGCCGCTACCCTCGTCATCTCCACTCCACCTTCATGCCCTCGTTCCCCAACGACCATCACCTCCATGTCCACCTTCACTATCTCTACAAATCCTTCCCCACCTCCACTGCCCCCTCCACCCCCGTCACCGCTAGGGATGGGCATTCACCCCGCCCCGTTCACCCCCGAGCCGATCCCCGCTCCGTTCGGGTCGAGGATTTGGGGAAATTTTCGGGGGCGAGGCGGGGATCGGGAAAAATTTTATAAAAAATTCGAGGATCGGGGCAGGGTCGGGGATTCGTGTCTCCCCGCCCCGATCCCCGACCCCGATTATATATATATAAAGATAATAATATATTTATATATGGTTATATATATTATACTAAATAAATTATTAAAAATAGATACCTTTTATAATATTATGATAATTAAAAAATAAACTTTATTTTTATTGATTAATTATAATTATATTGTAATATAATATATTTTAGAATTGTCAATTATTTATATTATAAATCAATTTGAATATGATTTAATGTTGAAAATATGAGATAATATCATTTTATTAGTATATTAGGAGTTAGTAGTTTGTTTTTTTAATTAAAAAGTATATTATATCATATAAAGTTATCATTATTTCGTTAAAAAATAAATTTCCCCGAATCCCCGCGGGGATCCCCGTTCCCCGTTCGGGGCGGGGATCGGGGAGGAAAATAATCCCCGTTCGGGGTTCGGGGAAAAAGATTGAGTTCGGGGATCGGGGGCGGGGATAGCACTCCCCGACCCCGAAGTACCCTCGTGCCCATCCCTAGTCACCGCCACCGCCGCCACCGCCGCCGCCATTTTCAAAACCCCGCATAATAATGAATTGCAGCAACTACTTGGATTTAACTTACTGAAATTTTACGGGTGGTATCATGTTAATTTATTCCAATGCCTGTTAATTCACTCCACTACCACTCCAGTGGACGTTGATTCGTGTTATGTACACTAATGATAACTCAATCACTAGCCATTTAATCTATTAAAGATGTACTTGCAGCGCTGTTATACAGAGAATCATTATATTTTATCACACAAATCACTAATTTCTAAAGCAAATATCACTGAATGGTATTGGTCTTTAGTTTTTATTTCCGGGTTGTTTGTATTTGATCACTAGCCATTATATATTGCACATAATTTAATCCTATATTAAGCTCTTTATCTCACTATTTGTCCCAAAAATTTATAGATGTCATCTCTTTAATGCAGACACTTTTTAATTTATTTGTCATCCTCCAAAATTTATAAGTTGGACAAATCACAATTGATTAAGAGGAAGAAAAGAATATATGGACAAAATATTCGAATAAAGTTGGATGAACAAAGAAAAGTCCATTACAAACACCTCTCTAAACACTCTGTAAAAACTCTAAAATTCTCTCTTTTCTTGGAGTAGCCGCCTTCATTATTTGAGGAGCTTCCATCAATTTTTTCCGATGGATAGCCCCAAACTCTTGTATTTGTTTTATTTGATATGTTTTCTTCAATAATCTTCCTCGTCGGGGAAGGCTTTCTATCCTTTCGATTAGGTTTGCTTTGTTTTTTTATCAAAATCATTGGTGCTTTTGGTTTACTTTTTTATTTGATTCAAGCGGAGCTTATCAGATTCAAAAGTTAATCGCATATCTTGTGGCTTCGATTATCGGATCTAATTTCTTACTTTGATTTGTTTTCAGTTTGTTTTTATTTCGGTTTTTGGATTGGATTTTCAGGTTGCTTTCTCTCCTTGGTGAGAGGTTTGATTTTCGCTTCTTGATCGTAAGCGGTGATTTTGATTTGATGATAAAATTTCGTATGGAATCGCAGTTCTGGTCGATAGCTCAAACGATAGCTGCATAGGGGCATGATGAAGAGGGTACCAGTATTTCAACGAGAATGCATGAAGTGGGTACTTGTATTTGTATATACATTATCTTCAAAATATTTTTTTTTACCTGTCTCTTCATCAGAACAGGCGATTACAATTTACTGTTTGTTCGACTCGATCATTGGTGTAGATGTCGTATGGCTTTTTATTGTTAGATTAACACCTTTGTTTTTCAAAAAAAAAAAGTCCAGTACAAATATACCGCAAAATCCAAGTCAAATTTCAAGTCAAGAAACAACTCATGAGCCTAAGCGACGATACGAGAAATATGAGTCACTAGCCAATCTCATCATTTTCAATGATAAGGCAAACACAAAATGAAGTTCCTATTAAGTTTAAAAAAAATTAGATCTATTACAACAAATGAACAACAATAAGAACTTAATCCCTCATTTCATACGTAAAATAGACGTGAACTTGTCTTAGTCTTAGATCTAAATTTCAATAAGTTAGTCAATATTAGAAGACTAAGATCTACTAAAAGATTATTATTTGATAATAATAAAAAATTTACATAGCTCCTTGAGAATAGTCTCGAGTACAGTTATTAAACTCTTAAAAAGACTACACTGTCAAGATAAACAGTGATAAAGTAGGATTCTATAACAAAGGTGGAACGGTCATCATTGACAAAATAACAGATATCAGAAGAGATTCGACAACTAATGATGATTTACTAAGAAAAATAACTATTCTATATACATGAGAGAAGTTTAAGTTTGAACTTTATTATATGATAAAATATAAAGAAGATCTATGTCAAAGGAGATCCTTTCTGATGCACTTGCAACAATATTTATTTAAACATTGATAATTTTCAAACTGAGCTAGCTGATAAAAATGAGCATGAATATATATCATCAATAAGCATTGCATAAACAAGTTTGAGTCGACATATAAACAAAACACATGGAGCAGTCTGACAAATTTAGAGAAAGCTCCTCGGCTCAAATGAAAGAGCCTTTCATTGCTCAGCTTCTTAGCCCCGTTTGATGGCACGAAAAAGAAATCTGATGAAGCATGATTTCCGTGTATAACAACTAATTAAAGGTACAGAATGGGTAAAAAAGTATAGTTACGACCACCCCTCAGAAAGGCGCGCCCGTGGAAGGTCGCAGGACGTAAGAAGGATGAGAAACAGGACGACACCCAATTCGTAAGAGAAAGTAGTATCAAGAGCCTATTCGGAGGCCCATATATTGGAGGAGGTAGTCGAAAAGCAATGGAGAGATATGCGAAGGAGGCGAAGGACTACCCCCTAACTAATGTGAATCATTTGTCGGCCAGGCCCCCGAGAGTGTTAAAGGGAGAGACTATGGACATCACTTTTACGGAAGACAATGCTAGGTGGGTACACCACCCCCTCAACGATGCCCTGGTAGTTGCCATCCGCATCGCCACCTTAAACGTTCACCGGGTATTCTTGAATAATGGGAGTTCGGTTAACATCCTCTACTATGACACCTACAAGAAGATGGGACTACCGGATAAGGACATGACGGTAGAGAACATTTACCTATACGGGTTTGGGGGAGAAGCAATCAAAGCCAAAGGAACCATCCGCCTACCTGTCACCCTAGGAGAGTTTCCCCGAGTAGCCACTCAAATAGCCGAATTTGTGATTATTGATCACCCGTCAGCGCATAATGCACTCATAGGGCGCCCCCTCCTAAAAGACATGAGGATGGTCACCTCCATCTACCATCTTACCCTAAAATTTCCTACCCCCGGAGGAGGTTGTTGTGTGAAGGGATCCTAGTATGAGTCTCACGATTGCTATAGTTGGTCAGTCAAAGGTTTCTGGGATAGATGGGGAGGATCACCCAGGGTGGAGCAGACAGTCAATGCCCGTTACCTCGTGCAGTACCCGGAGAGTGAGTCAGAGGACGCGCCCTATGTGTGACGGTCGAGGAATCCGGGGGCCTGGATTCTGACGTCACCACACAAAAACCCTTTTTAAAAACACTTTGAAAACCTGTATTTTTTTTAAAAAGATAATGAAATCAAAGAATTTAAAACTTGAAAGCCATTATAAAAGATTTAAAAGAGAACATTTTCACCCCCTAAAATCAACAGGATCGCATCCAGGTTATAGTATTGAAATTAGAATCAACCACTATAAATAAACACTATCTTACCACATCAGATCATCTTCGATATGAAGGATCACTGTCAATCTATTCCAGCTATGATTTACATCTGAATCTCAGTAGCACAACTCTAGCTAGCACCAACCTTATCAATCTTCCTGCCCACTTCTCGACCCATGGATCCTTAACACCTCTGACTCCTCGTCTAGCCTTAGCCTTACTCGCAATCATAGTTTAGCCATTCATCTTTAATCCTTTCTGAAATGGTTAAAAGAGAATAGCAAGAGTGAGCAACAATGCTCAGCAAGTAATAATAACAATGAAATTCTGAAAAATATAAAAGGGGTTCACAAGCTCAAATACTTCATCAACAGATTCAATATGAGATCACAAGATCAGGGTATTGTATAGAAGGATTCACAATACCTTGCAGCAATGGAAATTGAGGAATTCAATTCTTCCAAAAGAATTATTGAATTGGACTATCACATTTTAATTAAAACTAAGGTTCGGATGCTGATCAGTCATACCTAACCCCGAGCAGGCCCTACCATGCTCTATCATTGGATCCAAGGCACTCATTGGCCTAACATGACCACTCATCTGGTCTGACCACTCATTTGGTCCACATATTTTTATAAAAACAACAATCCAATTCTATAATTCAATTCAACAGGTCAGTAAATCAATAGAACAGTATCACAATCAATATCAATAACCGAATAATTTCAAATCAACTTTCAATTCATCTTTTCATAAGCCACGATCCATCCTTTCATAAATCATAGTTCAGGAAATCCTTAACTATTCAGTATCCTTCATTATCGGCTAAGCAACTGAATTTAGCCTGCTAAACCAGCATGACAATGGCGGGTTGAATAATCAAGAAGATCACAATTCATTCAAAACTCTAACTATCACTAAGCAACACATGCTTCAATGACAATATGAACCTCGAATTAATTTGTAAAACGGAAATTCTCTAGAAACTTGAAGAGTTGAAAGAATGGGTCAGAATACTCACACTTTCAAACATAGAAAATAAAGGTATGAATACTTGAATCATATACCAAAGGAATGGATCAGAATATTTGCAATATATCCAAGAGAAGAGTTTAGGATACTTGCCTTAAATCTGATTCCCAACTCAAAGTTCAATCTCATATTTCCACTCTCACAGTCTATGCATATCATAGTCTCTAGACCATCTCTGGCTATACTCTATTTGCCACATCGCTTCGCTTCCTCGATTTGTGCCTTATTCGCTTTGCAATACCACTTGACTTTCTGAACGTCTTCGATCATACACCTCTCATCCAAATCCTTTACGAGAATAAAATAATACTATAATCACTAAACAATCTACCGCATAGGCATATCACGTATATCGATACCCACTTATATATCCATTTAACCCTATCAGACATCACTTAACACATAATCATTCTTTGACTCTATCATATAGTCAAGTCATATCCCACATAACATATCACAAATCAATTATCATATAAATCTTATCGAAATTCCGACATCGTCTCGTCTATTTATTAGACTATCCACCTGTTATCTTATCTCAACCAACAACCAATCACCCAATTCTAAATCGTATAAATCCATATATTCTTATCCAATATCAACGAGGACACAACACCATGTCATTCAAATCATTTATCACACGTATATAATACAATAACAAACACATATTTCACGTAATCATCAATTCATAGCACATAGATCACATTTTAATTTAATATTTTATTCCAATTTACAAGATTTTATATTAAATCCCGGGTTATTGTGTTATTGATAAATTAATGATTATATTTTCAAAATTGAGTTTCATGTATTGTTTTTAAAAAGATAGTAAAAAGCAAAGAATTTAAAACTTGAAAGCTTTAATAAAAGATTTAAATGAGAGCATTTTAACCCCCTAATACACATGATCGCATTCAGGTTACAATATTGAAATTAGAATCCACCACCAATTATTATACAACATCTCTTACCAAATTAGATCATAAAATCATATAACATTCCATAAATCAATATGAAAATATCCAAATAAACTATATTTTCTCCTCAGCATATAGAAATTCAAATCTCTCAAATACGAATACATATGAGTAGTCAACCCAATAAATCAGATAACACAAAATTCATAAAATTTCATATATAAATCACATAATATTCATAATTAATCAATAGTTAATTAACAAACGAATTCTCCAATACCACTTAATCACATAACACATATATTCACATAATAATCATCTAGAATTTTCAAAAACAATACATGAAACTCAATTTTGAAAATATATAATCATTTATCAATTACACAATAACCCAGGATTTAATATAAAATCTTGTAAACTGGAATAAAATATTAAATCTTATTCCTTTCTTTTTAAGAAAACCACTTATAATACTAATAAAAATATTTTTAAAAATCCGGGTCATTACACTATGTCCCGTCGTTAGAGGGGCGCGCTTCTCCGAATGATGAACCATCCCTTGATGAAGAGTCGATGTTGGCGGTATGTGAAGAGCAAATTGTTGAGGCAGAAGACGCGCCTCCGAAGAAAGTCCGAAAGTTGGACGAAGGAAAGGTTGTCATGGAGTTGGACGAGTCCTCACCTGCTAAAGAAGTCCCTAAGAACACGCCCTCCGATCACAAGGTATCTCCGCATCAGTTTAATTTTCATCTAGACCCTAGACTACCCATGCATGTGTTGAATACGGGGCCAGCTGAGGACACAGTCAAGGTGCAAGCTACACTGGGGAGTGATGATAAGGTCCTTAAAATATGGTCCAGACTAAGCCTAGAGGTGGGAGACAAGCTAGTGGAATTCTTGAAAGCGAATCTTGATGTGTTTTCCTGGAGTCATGAAGATATGATAGGGATCGATCTAGCAGTCATGTGCCACCACCTTAACATCGACCCCTCGAAAAAAGGTGCTAGACAGAAGCGCAGACCAATAAGTGGAGAAAGAGCCGAGGCCCTACAAGAGGAGGTAGCCCGCCTCATGAAAGCAGGACTAGTGAAGGAGTCGTTCTACCCGACATAGTTAGCAAACCCTGTACTCGTAAAAAAACCCAACGGGAAGTGGCTTACATGCATAGACTTCACTGATCTTAACATGGCGTGCCCCAAAGACAGTTTCCCGCTCCCTCGGATTGATCAGTTGGTAGACTCAACAGCAGGACACACCCTCCTCAGTTTTATGGACGCCTACCCAGGGTACAACCAGATTCCGATGTATGAGCCTGACCAGGAACACACCTCTTTCATCACTAACAAAGGCTTGTATTGCTACATTGGTATGCCGTTCGGACTCATCAATGCCGGGGCGATGTACCAGAGGTTGGTGAATATGATGTTCAAGGATCAAATTGGGAAGACGATGGAGGTGTATGTAGATGACATGCTAGTCAAGTCTAAGAAGGCCGTCGACCACGTAACCCACCTGTCCGAGATGTTTGAGATTTTGAGGAAGTACAGGATGAAGCTCAACCCTCATAAGTGTGTGTTCGGGGTAGAGTCGAAAAAGTTTCTTGGTTTCATGGTAAATCATAGAGGTATAGAGGCCAACCCAGCGAAAATTAAGGCCTTGTTAGATATGAAGTCCCCAGCCACTATCAAGAAAGTACAAAGCCTAACGGGGAGGATAGCCGCCCTAAACAGATTCGTGTCCAAGTCTTCAGAAAAGTGCAAGGAATTTTTCAAGGCCATCAAGGGTGCGTCTAAAGACTTTGAATGGACGGTGGAGTGCGAGGACGCTTATGTGAAAATCAAGAAACATTTGGGCGAGCCCTCTGTCTGGGCCAAACCTCAGGAAGGTGAGACACTTATCCTTTACTTAGCTGTTTCGGATTATTCTACCAGCGCTGTATTGGTGAAGGAGGATGACGAGGGGCAGTCCTCAATTTATTATGTGAGCAAGAGATTGCTGGACGCAGAGACCCGTATACGAGTATGGAAAAGCTAGTATATGCCTTGGTGCACGCATCCCGGAAGCTACGACCTTACTTTCAAGCACACAAGGTGGAAGTCAGGACCGCGTATCCCCTTCGACAAGTCATGCACAAGCCAGAGGTGACAGGTAGGATGATGAAGCGGGCAATCGAGTTAGGGCAATTTGACCTAGATTACAAACCACGAACCGCCATCAAAGGGCAAGCCTTAGCAGATTTTATCTTGGAGTTCCCTGAAGACGGAGAGAAGTCCGGGCTCTTGATCAAGTATGACCCTGACCTGCCATTACAGCAGGCGCATCTTAAGGAAGAGATACCGGAGCTCTAGTGGATACTACATACTGATGGGGCTGTCAACAATAAAGGGGCGGGCGCCGAAATAGTGCTGGTAAGTCCAAAAGGACATAGACTCTCAATGGCATTTCACTTTACCTTCCAGCTCTCTAACAACGACGCAGAGTATGAGGCCTTGATTCGGGGGTTAAGGCTAGCCCTTGAGATGAAAGTAAGGAAACTCGTCGTGAAGGTCGACTCTATGTTGGTGGTCGAGCACATCAAAGGTGGGTTAAATCTCAAAGTGCTCACTGAAGTGAAAGCCTAGTATCAAATTAGTCATCAAACTTAACAGGGTATCATTTGAATTACTAAAGTCAAAATAAATATCAAATATATATCTCAAATATGTGCTCGAGAACTAAAAATTATATCTACGGAGTTATATACATTTTCCTTGAATGCTACTACAACCAAATAAAAATTTATGAATTCTAGTGATTTGGATAATACAATGAGATTTTTTAAAATTTATCTACTATTTCATTTATATTTTGTAGTTATTTTTTAATTTTAAATGAAAATAATTAGTAGATCACATTTTAAAAAATATCACTATATTACCTAAATTACTAGAATTCATAACTTTTAATTTGGTTGTGGTAGCATTCAAGAAAAATGTATAGAACTCCATAGATATAATTTTTAGTTCTCGAGCACATATATGAGGTATCTGTTTGATATTTACTTTGACTTTAGTGATTCAAATGATACCTCGTTAAGTTTGATGACTGATTCGATACCAGCCCTTCACTTCAGTGAGCATTTTGGGATTTAACCCAAAAATTATTTTTGAATGCATCTCAATATCTTATATATGATATTTATTATATAACCCACTTCAGTTAAATGTTCTAACTTCTAACACCCCCGCTCAGCGTCTGACAAGATCTCCCTAGCATCTTCACTAACCTAATTTCTGGTGGGTTTTGAGTCTTTTAAGTTTCAACAGCATCTTCGGTTTCGAGTCTTCAAACGACATCTCCACCTAACGCTCGTTCTCTTCAGTCTTCACCCAACATCTTCCTCATCATCATCTTCGATTTCTTTGCTTAATTAAGTTAGGCCATCAATTCAAGCAAACTTCTCAACAGGTCTTTCGGTGATTGATGGGTCGGTATTAATTTGTTTTCTTTCTCCATTATTTTAATGATTTTTATTAACTATTATAGAATTTCAGTTTTTTTTCGGTATTCGGTTTTAACCGAAATAAAAAATCCGGTGTGGTAAAATAACCGAATTAAATTCGGTTCACTATTCGGTTATGGTTTTTGAGCTTATTCGGTATTTCGGTTATTTCGGTATTCGGTAATTCGATTCGGTTTTTACCGAATAATCAGCCCTAGATGTAGCTGCATACTCCCTCGTGAAAGGACGCCTCCACAGCCTCTTCCTTCTCATCTGTAAGTTTTTTATTGTCAGCAGCCAATAAGGAGTTCTTCGCTTTAAGATCGGCAACTTCCTTTTCAAGGTTGGAGAGGCGCACCGTCTCTTTCCCGAGGTTTTCTTCTGCAGTCTTCTTAGCATTTTCAGTCGCCTGATGAGCTTTTTCCTATTTTTTGGAGTCCTTCTTCAGTTGGCTATTCTCTTTCTCGAGAGTAGAGAGGCGCGTCTCTTGGGCAGCCTTGGCGTCGTCACGATCCATGTTATGGACCAACATCTCGCAGCTGGCCTTGAGGATCCAGACGTCCTTCTCAGATTCTAACTTGGCGCGCCATTGTTTCAGTTCCTCATCAGAAATAACCGTATCGCCAATATCGCCAAGAACCCTCGAGGCCATGCTAGTAGGCTGGGAGGGATTATGTTTCTTGCTCGCACGAAGTTTCTTGGATTGACGAGTTTCCTCGACAACAGTGTCAGGCTTGATGAGTTGTTTTTGAGGGGCAAGGAAGGACGCGCCCTTTTTTGACGAACCGGGTTTAAGGGACACGTCCTCCCCTAGGTTTGGTTTTTTCCTTGAAAAGAATGACGGAACTTCGGCCATATCTGCATAAGAAAAGGAAAAACAAGTCAGTCCTGACATATAATCGATATGAATGGCAAAATGTGTAACGTCAGTATATGTATAACATGTATGAGTAATCATGAGAAGAGATGCATGAGTGGGCAATTATAAAGGGACATATGAAGATGGAAGGCGCCCCCCCGGTCGAAGGCGTGTCCTGTGTTACCTGCGTCTGATAGAATGTCAAGAGTGTGCTCCCTAGACCTTTTCTTGAAAAATTTATATTTTCTGTCGATGAGTGGTTTACCGTCCCTAAAGGTTTTGAATTCTACTTTGGTACCAATCTTAGGGGAGAGGAATCCAGCCTCGATTAAGGCTGGGGTAGTGACCAGCTTGGTCATGTTTTTTCTTTCATGAGGCATGTCGTGTTCCACTAAGGAGGACAAGAAGTAAGTTAATAAAGAGAGGGCTGATATGGAATATAGGAAAGGGCGCGCCCTGTTGGAATATATGCATACTAACCTGGAGAAATGTTGAACTGTGTTCTCACCCGTTTGGTGTTGTAAACATAAAAAAGGTTCCTCTTCAACTTCTTTATATGAGAGACGCGTCCCTCGCTAAAACCTTTGTTATTGTGTTGGTGCCTCACCACCAAAAAGAAATAGCCGGGAGAGCTTTTGGTAAGCCTGAAAAAGTAGCTCAGTTCTTCCATGGTAGGCTCGTCATACCCCTCTGCTTTGTAAAGGATAAACAACCCTGCTGCTAGCTTCTAGGAGTTGGGAGACAATTAGATGGGTGCAAGGTCGAACCACTTGCAAATTTTCTCGAAATATCCATGGAGAGGCGCGCCCACTCCCAAAATGAAGTGGCGAGGAGTCAGAATCATGCGAGGAATCCTATGATTCCCAATGTCAAAATGATGGGGTCTCATCTCTTCGAGAGGCACCACAACTGTTCCCTCATGTTCATAATAGTCCATAACCCATTCCAACTCCTCCCAGGAGATGGTGGATGATTGATCCACGCAGCTTAGCTTCCCTTTATTTTTCTTAATCTCCTCAGCCATTTTGAAGGAAATATCCACGTCTTCGTATTCAGACCAATCTACATCCTTTTCCCATTCTTCTATGGGTGGGTGCGATTAAGGCTTCGGAGAAGTTTCGGGGGAAGGGAGAATTATGGAAGTTCGCCCACCGGGCGCGCCCTGAGGGGAACCTCCTTTTGAATCATCCACATGGTCCTCATTTGAGGACGCACCCTTTCTTCCCTTGTCTGAGGCCTCGTAGTCAGAATCCTCGTCGCTACGGGGGGAGGGGGTACTATGCTTTGATGAGGAAGAGAATATCTGATACATCTTGCCTTTGCCCTTTCGAGAAGGGACGGACGCGCCCTCAGGTTCCTCAAGCCAATCCTCAAACGAGGAATCATAGTCTTCGGGGCGGCCGTGGGGAGTATGGGTGATGGTGGCATCCTCGTTTGGAAAGGTATGGTTGGCATCTGGTGGAGAAGAAGAGTGTGAAGAATCCATATCACCTTTGGTTAGATCGTCGAGAATCTTTCTCCTTAACTCTTCTAGGACGGTCTGTGGAGGTCGTGGGGGAGAGGTTAAAAATACTCAAGAGGCGAAACTGAGATTCCGCGGCAAAGAAAGTCCTTGAATGGATGGAAAGGGGAAGATGCACCCTCGTCCGCCAGCTCAAAAGCAAAGAAAAGAAGGAAGTGAGGGCGCGCCCCTACGATATGGTTGATGAAGAGTGAACAGGTGGGGATATTAGCTTACAATATTAATTCCGCGTCTAAAGTATCGGGTAAGGGTACCACCCTATCGAGGCACATATACATACAGGTTTTTAGATCAGAACCTAGGGTTTCGTCGATCGAAATCTATACATATACACATATACATACATGATTGCTAATGAAGAACACGATGCAGTTGAAAAGTTACACAATCAGATCTCTCAAAATACAAGGCGGAATTCGACAAAAAAGGTAAGAAAATGCACCTTTTTACAACGAGATTCGTTTCGCCGGAGTCAATCTGTTAATGGAGGACTAGTACCCGAAGTGTCTGACCGGAGGAAATGTTGCGCCGTTATGGAGATCGAAAGATTGGAAATGAATAAATATGAAGAAGATGGGGGTTTGAGGATATTTATAGTGGGGGCAGATTGATGACAGCTGTCCCCCCTTTTTTAAATATAATTCTTATTTTTAATCTTGTGGTAATTGAATCGTCATGTCTTCTGGAGAAAGGTGTTAGAAGGATGGAGGACGCGCCTCTTCATTTGGGGATGATATGGCGAAGTGGAATTAGAAGGAGGAGAATTGACTTGATGATCATGAAGGCGGGTCTCGCTGTAAGCGCCATGTATCCGAAGGCTTCTGAGAAGAGGCGTTTCAAAAGGAGTTCATGGAGATTCCCTTGCCATTTTCAATTACAAATGAATCTAGGGAGTACTTGTTATGACCGATTTTGGTCAATGTGATGGGGAGGAGGGCGCATCTTCTTCGAATGATAAGAGAGACCTGGGTACGAGGCAAGGGCCCGCCCTAATAGGGGGCGTGCCCTCATGGGGCGCGCGTCCTTAGGGTCGACTAAGTTATGCTAGAGTGAATAAATGTTATGTAAGGAAAAGCGAGTCTACGTGACGACCCTTCCGAGAAAAACAAAGACTAGTTACCAGGCTCATCTGGTAGTTGTCAGGCTCATCTGGAAAGATCCTGGGCTCATCCGGGCATGATCTCCAACCCTCAATCCTGTTATCTGTCGAGTTAACCCTCGTGCGGGGGCTTGAGGTGATCATGATCCTTGAAGACCCTCCGGGGTGGCATGAAGGCCGATCATATGTCTGGATCCTGTATTCTGGTGAGTTACCCTCATTGGGGGATTGAGACTATCGTGTAATTTGGCTCCTTAATTGTATTGCCTCTTAGTGAGAACCTTCACTAGAGGGTAAGGGTGCGTCCTTATACCTCAAGGAATGGTCACGGCTCTGCTAGACGACTCCTCCATGCTACGAAGAGTAGCGGTTAGTGTTATCTCTCGTAGTGAAGATAATGCCGTATCCGTGATGTACTTGGACTGGGAGTCAGGTAGTTGGCCTCAAGGCTAATTCTAACTGGAGTAGGATTCTGAAGGCGTTGGACGTCTAAGAGATAAGTCGCCGGCTTAAGGTTGGTCTTATCCCCAAGAGGCCTAGTCCTGATCAAACTAGGAGTCCTGGTTCAATAGAATTACGTATGGTTTGATCCCCTAAATAAAGGGGTACGTAGGCACATCAAAGGGAGATATCGAGAGTTGTGACAACGAGAGCAGAAATATATTCCCTTGATCTCAGCCACCCTCAAACACCTAAAACCACCACCCTACGGCGGATTTCTGTCATATAATCACCACGTTACACCTAATTCCAGCAACGAACCTTACGTTTGTTGATTCACCAAATTCCCCTATCAACAGTATGTTATCAATATTTTTGATTGTTAAAAACAAATGATGTATAACTTTCCTACAGATTTCTTATAAACCTATAGTGGTTCGACAAATATAGTCATCCATAGAAGGTTGATTATAATTATAGATAAGGGCTGGCTGTGGTTGGAGTGTGGTTTTTTGAAGACGTTGGCTATAATTTTTATTTATGGTATGCCAAGTAAGCTTTGAGCTAAGGGTTTCTTATGGTTGGAGATGCTCTAATAACACTTATAATACATATGAGATTACTAAGTAGACTCATATGACAGGAATAATAAATTATTTGATAAATTTAAAGACAACTTTTCTGGATCATGATTTATGACTTAAAAGTTATTTTTTAGAGATTTTTTTCTTTGAAAAAAAAATCATTTTTCAGCTTTTACGGATAATTGTCATAGATTTAGTATCTCATTCGTCAATACATTAACTTTTAATTCATCTCAAAATATACAAATATCAAAATATCACCAGAAAATTCTGAAACGACACTTATATTAATGACACATATTTTTTTAATGACACTTTCAAATATAGTCCAAAATAAATTTCAAAATAGTGTTATAATATATTACCGATATCATTAATTTTTTAAAAATTTTTAATTTCTTGTAAATTTGAATCAGCTTTTATTAAAATTACATAAATATCCAAAAAGTAATAAACTAAACGTAAGGAACATCAGAAAACGCAAGATATCGGTCACGAATTTATATTATTATATTACAATTTCCGGTCTTGATGATTTTGAAATATATAAAAACCCTAAAATAATTATATCAATTTTGTGATTAAAAATATTGTGGACAAAATCGTAATTACATGGGTAAAGAAAATAAATAGTTCGTATTGGTCGAATGTGAGAGAGAGACATGTCGTTTGCTCACACTCAGATTTAGGGGAAGATTTTGTTGAATTAGGGTTCCAAAAATTCAGCAATTCGATACATTTCCAATAAAAGATTTAAATTGCATACTGGGACTTTCTCAATTTCTCAATTCAATCGTGCTCTCATCTCACCTGAGGTAACTCTATGTATATGTATGTGTATTTTTATGCATTTTTCTTGAAAATGTTCCAGTGCTTGATTATGTAAAAACCCAACTCGGGGTTACTCATTTAGTGATGTAAAACATTTAAAGGTTTAATCTTGGCTCGCCTTTTATTAACTTTTTTTGTTTTTGAATATTGTTTGTAATTGTTTTTTGATGATTGGTATTTTTAGGTGAATATTATGAATGTGCTGATTGAGTGAGGTGGCTGGGTGGTTATAAATTTTATGGCTGAACAATGTTTATCTTTAGTCGCACCAGAGACTTCACTTACTTTGGTAGACAATAGTTTGGTTATAGGTCGAGAATTCCCGGATGTTGAAACTTGTAGACGAACTCTGAAGGATATTGCTATTGCTTTGCATTTTGATCTAAGGATTGTAAAGTCGGATCGTAGTCGCTTTATTGCTAAATGTTCTAAAGAAGGTTGTCCTTGGCGTGTCCATGTGGCAAAGTGTCCGGGTGTTCCAACATTTTCGATTAGAACCCTTATTGGTGAACATACGTGTGAGGGAGTTCAAAATCTTCACCACCAGCAGGCGTCTGTAGGTTGGGTTGCCAGGTCTGTGGAAGAGAGAATTAGGAACAATCCGCAGTATAAACCAAAGGAGATTCTTCAAGATATACAAGATCAGCATGGGGTTGCGGTGTCGTATATGCAAGCTTGGCGTGGAAAGGAGCGTAGCATGGCTGCACTTCACGGGACGTTTGAAGAAGGGTATGGACTTCTTGCTGGGTATTGTGAACAGTTACGGAAGACAAATCCTGGGAGCATAGCTACAGTATATACCACCGGAGATAATTGCTTCCAGCGCCTTTTTATTTCTTACCAAGCATCAATTTACGGGTTTTTAAATGCTTGTAGACCACTTTTGGAAATTGATAGAGCACATCTGAAAGGAAAGTATCTGGGTGCGTTGCTCTGCGCTGCTGCTATTGATGCAGATGATGCACTATTTCCCTTGGCAATTGCTATTGTGGATGTTGAGAGTGATGAGAATTGGATGTGGTTTATGTCAGAACTGCGAAAGCTTCTTGTTGAAAACACAGATAGCATGCCTAGGTTGACCATTTTATCAGAAAGGCAAAGGGGGATGGTGGAGGCAGTAGAGACTCATTTTCCAAGTGCATTTCATGGGTTTTGTCTACGGTATGTTAGTGAGAATTTTCGTGATACATTTAAAAATCCGAAGCTTGTGAATATATTTTGGAATGCAGTGTATTCACTTACACCTATAGAGTTCGAAAACAAGATAAATGAGATGGTGGATATCTTGCAAGATGTCATACCATGGTTTCGACAATTTCCGCCACAATTGTGGGCTGTAGCTTATTTTGAAGGGGTGCGGTATGGGCACTTTACTCTAGGGATCACAGAGTTGTTATATAATTGGGCTCTTGAAGGTCATGAGCTTCCTATTGTACAGATGATGGAGCACATCCGCCATCAGTTGACGTCATGGTTCAGTGAGCGGCGTGCCATGAGCATGAGGTGGAATTCCGTTCTTGTACCATCTGCCGAGAAACGAATTCAAGAGGCAATCGCAGATGCTCCTTGTTATCAAGTACTTCGTGCAAATGAAGTGGAGTTCGAGATAGTATCAACTGAGCGGACAAACATAGTGGATATTCAAACGCGAGTCTGTTCGTGTCACCGCTGGCAAATCTATGGTCTTCCGTGTGCACATGCCGCTGCCGCACTTATTTCTTGTGGACAGAATGCCCAACTATTTGCTGATCATTGTTTTACAGTTCACAGTTACCGTGAAACTTACTCGCAAACAATATATCCGATTCCGGATAAATGTCAGTGGAAAGAACCTGGTGATGGCACAGAAGGTGGCGGAGTCCCACTCGATAATGCGATACGAGCTCCCAAAATACGTAGACCTCCAGGAAGGCCAAAAAAGAAGGTTCTTCGTGTAGAGAGTTTAAAACGCCCAAAGAGGGTTGTTCAATGCGGCCGATGTCGAATGTTAGGTCATTCTCAAAAGAAATGCACAATGCCAGTCTGATCTTTGGATGGCGTTTTTTTTTTTTTTTGCTTTTCCTTTTTGTTGTTATCTTGCAGTTGACATACTATTATGTTCTTTTGTGCAAAGCTGAAGTTTTAACATCCAATATACTATTGAAATATCGTAGTATCAACCTAGGCATCTTTATCATCCTGGAAGGTTTCTGACCAAGATTTGTGCTTGTGATTATATTAGAGTTGTGTGAAAAATTGTTTTCCAAAGAGCCACATTGAAGAATGCCAAAAACAAAAAAGAAGTTTTCAGAATCTTCTTCGTTGACTATACTATGAGCAATGTCTTTACAAATTGATCAGGCCTCAAACAGATCGGGTTTAGGATGAGTACCAACCCTGTTCAGCTATGCTACGCCGTATAAAATATTTATCCATATCCTACTCATTATATTAACACATTAAATTATTTATTACTTCTTTATTCATATAAGTATTAGAAACTTTTTGATATAACAAATACATTTCTTTTAATAAATGAAATCCTTACCATTTGCGTGTATTCATATGTGAATAGGATAGGATGCGGTTCAGTCTGAACCGGCGAAACGAACGAGCTTGAACCGTTCAGATACGGGACGGAGTATAATTATATAAAATTTCATCTACATGCATATTCATGTAGGATATGATACGGTTCGGCATGCAAAACATTGATGATGAAGCACTAATCCACCGTACTGATTGGTCCAGAAAAATCTACAACAAACTCAAATCGAAAGTATTTGATCGTTAAAGTTGAAGGTTCAGGCTAATGGTAATGTAATTCTTCTCGTCAACTATAAATTTAAAATGCCCTTCATATAACTAATATCTTGTACTATGTTCTATATATTATTTCTCCATTTAACTTGCATTCTAAACAAGTATTCAAAATAGTAATAATTCCACAAAATTTGGTATTTATTCATAAAGGGTTTGTAAATTTTGAAAGAAATATATTTGTTTCTTCCCCTGAACCTTAGCTGGTGGAAATTTTATTTTGTTAGCTGAAAACTACTTTCTCTTGGTTACTGAGATGAATTACAAGAAGCTAGTGACAATTGCAAGCCGCAGATAAAAATTGTTATCACAGAGGTGCTCAGCTTTTAAGTTCTAGTGTAACCAAGAGATATGCCAGTACACTAGCAGCTACTCCATAGCATTGCTACTCTGTTCTTGGTAATTTTTGAACTATGTAGTATTTGCTACTATGTACATTGTAAATCATAATCTAAAGTTGGTGATGTCAGCATCGCTCGAATATCTTGAATAGTTTCTCCAACGAAGCCACCTACAGAATTATAAAATCAAAGAAGATCTTCAAATCAAATATTTATAACAAATGATAAAGGCACATTTCTGTAGAGAGCCAGAACAATTAAAACCAGTCAAAAGTCCACGGGAATGTAGAAGCAAATGAAAACACTACCATTTTAGTCACACCAGTAAAGTATCTATATGCCTCCCTGCTTTTTCGATGAATTTTGTATTCAAAGGCCTCCATACTAGAGTTTATTGACTTGCAAAGTCAACTTGAGAAATTCCAGATATTAAATCCAGTACTATTTATTGACAAAATACTAGCAAGTAGTAACTTTAGCATGCTCTAATGGATAACAATAATTATTTTTTCCACCACTAAATAATATAAGTGATAGGATTTTTTGATCTGCCAAAGTGACACATGATTTCATATTTTGCCTAATCTAGGAATAACAATTTTCCTCTAAACCGTAAAATATATGTGCTAGGGAACATCAGGAGGAAGATCCCCAGAACTAATTTGCTACGCTATGTTCAAATTTCACAAGTCACTTCGGTAAATGATCTAATTGCCAACACCTTTCCAAGTTCTCAAAATCGGCACCAGAATTAAGTGCAAAGATGGTTATCATCTCTGGCTATCATACTAATTTACTAGTTAAGAAACATTCAGCCTTTTAAGTACGTTCACATGGACTAATGAACCCTTGATGTAAAAAATCGTACCTCCCTGCCCTTTACATATACCCTTCACACAACTTGGCCCTATATGTTAGTACTTGTATACAATCAAGCCCTTTTGTAAAAAAATTGTATCATTGCCACATCTACGAATTCTGGTTAAATTTGTAATTGTTGTATTTGAAACAGATGAGAAACTGATTGATTCAGATTGACAATTGTGTAAAACGACTGTAAAACATATAACCTGAAATATTCTAACTTTCTGGCCAAATCCAACCAGAATTTATGGATGGTGTGGGTAAAACTGGAAGAAACTGAAAAAGCAGCAAATTTGGGAGAGAATTCTTTTTCTGAGGGTTTGTGTCCATTTGGACAAACCTAAAGGATTAATGTGTTAATAACCCTCATCTGTTTTGTTTTACAGATATAATCATTATATAAAGCATAACTTAGGTGTAAATACTTATCATGTTAAATGCTGCATGAAGACAAATACTAGTCACTCTGTACAGCTGTACTAAATTTTTTTGTTCTTTTTTTGTCAGGCACTTAAATATTAACTTGTACTTTTAACAACAATTTAAGCTTCCCATTTGTATCCTATTTTACTCCGTTTTTCTCAAGTTTCCTTCAATCTTACTGGCTTTATGTCACGTAGGCAGTATATAGAAGTCTTAAACATCAAGCCTGTAGTAAAGCATAGCATATTGAACCATGCGACACCCAAGAGCTACTAATTATATATAAATAAACTTATTACACCATATTTGGAACATATCTCAATGGTATAAGGAAATGAAATACTGATTGATTACCTGGACAAATGTCCCATTTCTGGCCATTGAACATGGGGGATTAAAGAAAAGTCTCATGGAAGGGAATAAGATGTGTTGTATTGTCCATTCGCGCTGCGCCCAAGCATTCTCAGCCTCTGAAAGCAGTTCATGCTCAATATCATCCTTTATCTCACCACTATCACCTGTATGTTAGAACCCTTGCTTACATATATTGTACAGAAAAAATAGATACAAATTGAATATTTTTCTTGGGTTAAATTATGATGCTAAATTATTTTTTAACCAGCTTTTTACACAAACACCATTTATATGCTTGCATGGGGGGTTAGTTGAAAACATTTCATATTTGTGACTTGTGAGTACAGGCTTAGCATTCTTCCACTGAGCATAAATAACATGTAGTACTAGATAATTTTACTGGGAGAACAGGGTTTTGAAATCTATACTATATTATTAACGCCTAAACATTAAAACTTTAGTAGTAGACCAGTAACTGGGCCGGGCCTAGTCACGATCTTTGGACCACGCATTATATTTTATATACCTATTCTAATTAAAATACAAAAAAAAAAAAAAAATCCTAGTATAATTTAAACACCTATAACTAATCTAATTAACATATAAGGGTTGACCTATTCGAAAACACACAAACATAATTATTTTTAAAACATCTTATAATTGAAAGGCATATCACTATCCTAATTCAAAATATCTCAACACTTACCAGCCTAATTATTATATGAATCTATTCTAGTAAAAACATATATAATTATTTGTAAAATTCAATTTTAATAAAATTACATAAAACTATTCGAATTTAAACATAACTAAATCAACAATACATATAACTATAATATCCGTGCTTGCAAGGCTTATATGTTTGTATACATTACAGGTGATGCATAACATCAAAATTATTTCTAATAGCTTACTGGATGCTGACCCTAAGTAAATACTTGCAATGGCCAGATTACTCATGTTGAAAATTCAATTCAATAAGCTACTTACATTTTCTTTTAATATTGATGATACACATGTAAATCTAAACAGTTGACACCTCATCTATTCATTTTGTGTAGATGCTTATACAGTAAAGAAAGATGCAAGTTTATGCATCAGATCGGCATGGTGTGTGCATATCAACATGTCCTCACTCCTGAATGCAATGACTATATATGCTAAGATTCACTACTAGTGCCTCGAAGCTTTATACAAATAACTAAAAAAGGCAATACTTATATATTTTAGGAACTCATGAAAAATAGTGACACCTAAAGTTGTTGCATCTCGTTCTTCAGATTTGCAAGATGGTTTCCTCTTGTAGAATTGTAAACCTTCACCGGCTGGGTTGGGCAAAAGAGGAGGATGCATGGCATAGAAGTTTCCTATAGCAGCTGCAACTGATTGAATGCAGGTTTTCTCATCATCCCAATCAACCTATCAAAGATCGAACCGTTCAGTTCTTTCATAATATATTTACTGGAGGGAGAACAGACACTTCTAGAAATTGTCAAAGAAAAGGTGAATTTATCCCAAGTGAAGATGGTAAATGTATCACCAAAAGGTAGAAAGGCATGATACAAAACCAGAACTACATTTCATACAAACAATAAAATAGAAAAACAATATGCAGACATGAAAGCAAACGCGGCGAAATTTATTTAGCAAAAAAACAACAAAGAAGAAAGTAAAATACTTGAAATTAAAAGATGGTGAATCTTAATGAGTAGCAAGGTTCGTTTCCCCTCCAGTTCAAATTATGCCTGCCTCCCTGTTTACATAAAAAACTAATGCCTTGAAGAATATGTAATATATCACCCCCCCCCCCCCCCCCCCCCCCCCCAAAAAAAAAAAAAAGAAAGGAAGAAATATGGACTTTTTCCATACAAAAACTGATAAGTTATGCACACTACTCAGCTATGAATACCCTGCATAACAAAAGGGAAAAGAAGCACGGTACACGGTAGCAGGACATTGAATAATGAATAGATGCACTTCTCTTTTACCTCTTACGCGAACTGGAGAAGAGATTCAAAGGCTGGAATAACATTACAAAGAAGTGAAGAAAACTCAGATATTAAATTCCTAAATCACACTACGATTACTCCATGATAATTACCTAAAAAATGACAATAACCAAACTTGCCTGGGAATACACCTGACAGCAGTAATACTTCAAGATATCATCAAATCACAATCTATCTCATAGATTTCATTCATCACTCTTACATAGAATTACAAGGAGTTCAAGTAATTATAGTAATAGAAAAAAAGAAATTAATATAACAAAGAAAGAAAAATGGATCAGAATTTGAGAATAGTTCAGGTAGCAGGAAGAAAAAGAAACTATAACTCCTACAAAGAGCAGTTGCTATTTGCTAATATATCAATGAACCATATCAGTGAACTACGCAAAATAGAAAGAAGATTGAGAATATTATACACACCGATACAGACAGTGGAAAGGCTCATGTAAATACGAAATGGAATTAGAGGAGGTAGAAGGATTAATAATAAAAAAAACTTACATCGTTGCCCAAACATAATACAAATTCTGGGAGACGGTCCATTTCAGGTGTGTACTGATCAAGTATAACAGGGAGTCTCCCCAAATTACCCTCTTCATCAACATGAATAGAGAAAAAATCATCTAGCATATCTGACTTCCGTCTCAGCAAATCTGTGTTCATCTATACGAAATAGCAGTGACAATGAGATGATTAAGGTTTATGTCCTAAAATGTACATAATATAAATATTTAACTACCAAGGGATAGTTGGGAACTGTTCAACAAATTTAAAAACCGCTGTCACGACAGTTAGAATGCAAGGAAATAACTGGCATAACACCAACATGAAGCCTGCACATATAAACATATATGTGACCAACACTAATCTTATAATTTTCAAACAGAACACAATAAATCCTAAATCTTCTCAGTTATATAAGACGGAAAAAATGGCCCATATATGTGTTTAATTATATAGATAAAAGGTGGCTAACTAAAAGATATTTAAGCCAAATATCAAGCGATCACTCAGCAATGAACATTAGAGCCTCTGTTAGTAAAATTTGTGAAAAATGTTGTGCACTCCTCTTTTTCATTGGGTGTTGTCTGAGTGTAGTGAGGAATGTGATGCAAGGGACTTTGATACACAGGCCAGATGGTACAAAATTACTTCTCAATGAGAATCTTCTTCCATAAAGAGAAGATACTTGTTCATTTAGTATCGGCCCATCCACTTTATTTCTTCTTTGTACTAGAGTTCCGTGTAAAATTCTCTTATTTGAAGATGATGGAGTCTCCCTGTTTTTTGGTTCTGGTCTTAAGTCTCTAAACAGAACCAGCATAACATATTGCCAACAAATTTACAGAGCGTCCACATTAACCGCTCGGGCATCGACCCAGATCCAAGAAGTGCCCATTCAAGGTTTATTTGTAACACGTATTATATAAAAAATTATCTTCCCCTTTCTTTTGTTGTGGGTAGTGCCTCATCTATCGAGTGAGTATACCTATAAGAAAAAGGTAGTTGGCATAGTTTTCTGATTTTGACAAACTAATAAATTGAAATGAGATTAGGGTGTGGCTGCAGTAGGAACTATTTCTTCATTTTCTCCACTTGAAGAAGATGTTTGCCCATTATTTCACACAGAAAAAGATTCTCAAAAGCTATCTTTTTTCTTGACTAACAGAACCGGGCTTGAGAAAGGGCTAGTGGAGGGCTGGATGATTCCAGCTTGCAGCATCTCTTTAATTAACTTTTCAATTTCAGCTTTCTGGACCTGGGGATAACGGTAAGGCCGAACATTTACCGGATTAGTCCCTGTTTCCAGGACAATGGCATGGTCCTGATGCCTCTTAGGCGGCAAGCCTGCTGGCATCTCAAATACACTTTCATATCGTTGAATGACTTGGTCCAGGAAGGGTGGAACTGTGTTAGGGAGTGCAACATCTTTACTTGCACAGGCGAGTGGTGATTGCAGCAAATTCAGCTCGACTAAGAACCCACTTCCTTCCTTACGCAAATGCTTGAGCATGGCTTTCAAGATAATGCCACTACGCCCCAATGCTATAACCCCGCGTAGTGATACAATATCGTTGCCTAGCTGGAACTTCATTGTCTGAGTTTCCCAGTTCGTTGTCATCGTTCCCAATTTCTCCATCCATTGGATGCCTAATATCACATCCGAATTTCCCAGCTCTAATGGTAAAAAAATTTCCACAATCACAATGCCTTGCAATTCTAGAACTACTGATTTGCAAATGCCAGTCCTAATTACCGAGGCCCCTGTACCTAATGACACCCCAAATTTCGAGGATGGTGTAACTGGAATGTGTAGACGGTGCACTGCTTCGTTCGATATAAAATTATGGGTAGCCCCTGGGTCTACCCTCACCACAACCTCTTGTCCCCCAATCACACCCCGTATTTTTAACGTACTAGGGCTGGTCAAACCCATTACCGAATTCAAAGAAATTTCAGGAGATGGAGGAGTATGGCTTACCTCTGAAACGACGTGCGAGTTAGGACTAACTGAATTCAGTTCAGCATCATCTTCTTCCCCCCCCCCCACAAGTCAACAATACACTGAGCTCACGACGCTTGCAGCGATGGCCTAAAGACCACTTGTCATCGCATCTATAGCAAAGACCCTTCTCTCGTTTGCTCTGCAACTCTGCTTCACTTAATCTGCGCACCTCGCCTATCCCCTTTTGATTTGCCACCCCTGTATGACTCTTAGGGGATGACACAGATGATTGGGAAAATGTGGATGTCCGAGGAGACATGGACCCGATAGAGTACTAGGAAACACCCCCTCTCTGCGAAACAACATTACTATTCGCTGGTTTGTACTCATGTTTTCTCGTGGCTCCCACACAGAGCTTGTCCCCCACCATCAACGCCAAATCCATAGCGCTATCCAGACTGTGTGGACCTAGTAGTCGCACTTCCACTCGCACTTCTTCTTTTAACCCATTTAAGAATTGCCCCTTAGCAATCTCTTCCGGCACACGATCCAATGGTGCCAATAACTCAATGAATTTCTTCCTATACTCTTGCACAGTCCCCAACTGTTTGTGGGCTAGCCATTGTTCATGTAGGGTGCCAAGTGCAGTTGAACGATACTGTCGGCGGACCATCGTCTTCATTTCCTCCCAATTTTGAATAGGTCTCCAGCGCCATTGAAACCATAATAGCGCATCACCTTCCAAAGCAACAACAGCGGCCTCTAATTTATCCTCCTCGGTCAATCGATAAAAATTAAAGTACCGCTCTGCCCTAATAATCCAACCATCTGGATTACCCCCATCAAAACAGGGCATATCCAATTTTTTGAAACGCCAATTGGGGTTTCCCCCTTGCCCTTGTGACCCATAACTAGAAACCCCCGGACCACCACCCGATCCACGACTAGTGAGGTTTCCATCCCCTTGTGGGAACCCAGTACTGCAATTCGAGATCTCGCCCCTGTGCGAATCTCGTGCAGTGAACAGTGTTTGCTTACCCATTGCCTTAGCCTGGTCCTTCAACCCTTGAAGAGCCCCCCTAATCTCCGATTGGAACTTAACTTGCTCATCTTTGAGAGCATAAATCATATGCTCCTGTTGTTCCCTAGATCTGTTCAAACGACCTTCCAACCTGCTCGTCTTCTCCTCCAATTGCAGTTCATGTTGCTTAAATGACTCTTCGAAACTGCTCACAAACGATTAGGGAGAGAGATCTCCATCGCGGCGACGGCACCCTTAATCGCCGCCGATACCTCCTCAATGACCGTGCTGCGGATCGAAGCCTACACCGTGGCAAGTTGTTCGTCGGAGAGGCCAGATCTCGAAGTCGAAGGCTGAGGTCCCATGGTCTACTGCTCTGATACCACTTTGTAATGAACTAGCTTGAATTAACTTGTGTAAATAGCTCTCAGTACTTATGTATTGCAAAATTAAAGAGTTCAATTACAACGCCAAAAAGAAATACTCAGATCTACTCTCCAGGACTACCCCAATTCGATGAGAGGCTGCCTCCTTAAGATAACAGAACACACACAATATATCGATACCCTAATTCTTTTCTCCCCTCCCTTTATATATTTTCCTTCTTTTCCTTATTAATTCAGCACCTGGTCATTTCCTGTTTTACCCTCCCTCTTAAAAGTCAGCAATGCAGGTGGTTCATTTGAGTTCCTTGCACCTCAGTCATACTTGCTAAAGAAAATTTGACACGGTTATTAAGAAAGACCTTAATGCAACTGTGTAATAGCCCTTCAGGCATAGTGGCGTGATGTAAATCTAAGTGTGTAAGGATGAGATTAACATGATGAATGAGTATCTTCTTGAAACCCATATTTTTTTAATTTAATTTGACTTTTATAATCAGTGCTTCAAATATAAATCACTTTAAAAATGTGTTACAGTGATAGAACCACATATACTCATTCAGGCAATAAATTGGAGGGGATTCTAAAAAGTAAAACAAAAAACTACTTGAAGGCAAGTGTTGCATATAAACACGACACTCAGGGAAATTATGTTGCAAACGAAGTAAAACAGAGATGGTATTATGTGGTATGATGTAAGAAGATATTAAGATCATATGTTAACTGAGAGTTGGTGTGTCTATAAATATATTTAATAAAAGAGAGAAAAAAACTTTAAAATACATTACTTCAGCAATTTTATTCTTCAAATCATCATTTCCATCACCATCAGCATCTATGTCGTCCTCCTTTAGTGCTAGTAAAATCAATTCCAGCAGAGGAGCTGGTTCACTTAGTTGTATGGCATTACAATGTGCAAAACGACGCAAGACTTGTTGATACATGAGCTCTTTGCTGTAAAACAAATGCAAAGAGTAATGATTAGCCCAAGGTTATGCAACACAGGAAACACAATTGATAATTTACATGAATACTTTAATAAAACAATAATTCATTTACCAATTTACATCAAATAGTGGCACACACCAAACACTAACTCATTATCAAAAAATTTAGGAAGATATCACCTTTAGCAATTTGAAAGAGATGAGGGAGGGAGGGAGGGAATACAAAAAACTTTTGATGAACCCAAGGTTATGCAATATAGTAATCAAAATTTATGTATATACATAGTTAATGATCCAATAATCATATTACATAAAAGAGCAGCACACAATAACTAGTTACTCACTCATTACCAATACATTTAGGAACTATGGCTTTGTGTGTGTGTGTGTGTGTGTGAGAGAGAGAGAGACCAATAATCCATTAACCAATTTGCATCAGATAGTGGCACACACCACACACTAACTCCTTATCAATTAATTTAGGAAGATA
Organism: Daucus carota subsp. sativus; assembly: GCF_001625215.2. Taxonomy (NCBI): domain Eukaryota; kingdom Viridiplantae; phylum Streptophyta; class Magnoliopsida; order Apiales; family Apiaceae; genus Daucus; species Daucus carota. The sequence continues at coordinate 17,681,214 of NC_030385.2, read as the reverse complement.
TCACTTTTAGCAATTTGAAAGAGACGAGGGAGGGAGGGAGGGAATACAAAAAAACTTTTGATAAACCCAAGGTTATGCAATACAGGAATCAAATTTTATGTATATACATAATTAATGATCCAATAATCATATTACATAAAAGAGCAGCACACAACATATCGTTACTCAACACCAGTACATTTAGGAACTATGACTTTGTGTGTGGGTGGGTGGGTGTGGGTGTGGGTGAGAGAGAGAGAGAGATATCTAATTCTTTAACCTGGGAAAAAAAAATTACATCTTATCTAGCAAAGTAATTACGGCTCTTTTGAAAAAATGTCAGTATCACAGCCAGCTGCTGCGTCCTTATGGCACCCACAATGTTTCCATATTACCATTATACATATATATTAATCATTAATATTATATATACCACTTCGACTAACGCAGATAGGTTCCATTATTATAAAAGGAGTAACAGATATCATTACAATTAGATAAATTTCCTCGTTTACACTTTCACTTCCCAATATAGCAACCATCAAATATTCAACAAAAGTATTAATCAGACATAAAGGGTATAGGAATAGTGGGATGTACGATGACCTAACCCCAAACCCTAGGAGTAAACTGGCTATTTCTGTAAATACCACTAGCCTAAGTAGAAAATCCTAGAAATTGTTTCCAAAATATTATTATAATATATGAAAATTTATGAATATTTAACAATTTCTATTTATTTCAAACTCTAAAATGCATCAAAATGAAGAAGACAAGTACATGGGAGTATAAGACCCTGACCAGCCAAAGGGCATGCAATAAAAAGAGCCACTCTAATATGGCAACTCCATGTATAGAAGCATATGTGAAACTCCTCACACAGCAACTATTTAACATAATTGAAACAAAGTTAATTTGAATTATTATGCATGGACATGTGGGTCATTTTACCTCAAGTTCACAACATTAGCAAGATATAGGTGAGTCTTATGCTGAACCAAAGCAAATATATCATCTGCCATTCCAATAAATGTGCAGTGCTTTACGACGTCCAACAGACCTACATCAACAAAATCAGCACATACAATTCTATAAGATATTCACAAGGAAAGGTGATCACTTGGTTTCGTATTCCAAACATACCAGAATCGCAGGAACGGTTGATATCATCAAGGAGCTCTTGGACGCTAGTAAGATCAGCGGTTTCCCTTGGATTTCTTCTTCGCCTGACCAAAGACCTGTCACTAAAAAGTATTACCAATTTTCGTTTGCAAAAATAAAGTGTAAGCTCACAAATTTCATGACTAGCCAGATTTATTTGGGGTATCAATATCTTCAAATGAAACAGCGTATTATTTTAAATAGAAAATATAGAACCAGAAATATTGCCACCAAGTCCATGTATAAATTGCATCTATCAACAAGAAAAACATATGAAGTATGTGGACCAGATGAGCTGATCCAAAATGACATAGATTGTAATGGATATGTGGAATAAACGGGGCATATGTAGACACCAATGAACAATCCCGAAGCATTACACATAAATAGGCATGAGCAGAAACTAAAGCAAGGAAGGCATTTTATGCCAAAATAATATTCTTTAAGTAAGTATGTAAAACTTTGTCCATTTTGCACTCTAAACGCCACGCGAAACAGCAAAACAAGAACCTTTTAAGCTCATCTAAACATTGGAGCACCTTCTAAAATTGCACCACGAAGCAATTTATAAATACTGGGCTGACAATAGAAGGGAACAAAAAAGCAAAAGCATTGGCTTATAGAGCACCCGTTCTCCGTGTCAAGTATGCAAAGCAAAAGTCAAGTAAAAATTCTTGTGTAAGCACCCAGTTATTCACACGATTCTACTCTTCAACATACTAGACAAGCAATCTCTACTCCTCTCCTCTGTATCCAACTACATCATCTTCCAGCGAAAATTTCCGTGAATATTGACCGACACAAACTGTGTTTAACTTTAGACAATCCCTGTCCTATGTGTACAAAGAAAAGCTCAAGGTCCAATGTGTCTATCTGAGGATCAACCGAAATCGAAAAAGGGTTTTATATCAAAGTGGCCACCCATTGGAACCGAAAAACTCACCTGGACCATCCATCACCACAGTCTCATTTAAACTACTATAAACAACATATATATCACACACTAATACTAAATGATTCGAGTCATAAACCCTAGTATATAAAACATAAAAAATCTGTTAGTTTTTGCACAAAAAGCTATATTAGATAATTAGAGTCATAAACCCGAATATATCTGTTGTTCATGTCACGTATATATCAGAAGGGTTGGACATGTTAGCAAATGCCATTACCAGCAAAGTAGTTAGACATTGACCATAGAGACTTTGGGCACATCAGCATCTCCGTTGGTTTTTCTATAGAAACTAACGGTGTGATATATATATATATAGGGTCTTACTCCAGTACAAACTCCTTACTGTACAAACGTACAAACCAGTGATTATGACAATAATATTTAGTGATTAGCATATTTTAATTTAACAAATACATACATACATCCATCACCACCGCCACCACAATCACCTCCAATCACCACCACCATGACCACCCCACCCACCACCACCACGACTGCCCAGCGCCACTCTCTCTCTCTCCACCATCCACCACCAACCACCACTGCCTCTCTCTCTCTCTCTCACCACCACCCACCACCTACCACCACCAACCACCACCACCACTGCTAGCGGCTCTCTCTCTCTGGTTGTTCCCTCATCGATTAGTGCTATACACACACAAACACACACATTCACCACTGCTTTTCTCATCTCCCTCAATCGTGTTTCTAGCACTGCCCTTGCGCCGGCGTCGCGGCTGCCGCCGGCCGCGCTGCACCACCACTCGGCTATGCCGCTCCGTAAGTGCTCCCCTCCCCTTATCTCCCCATCAGACCCTCCTGGTAGATTTAGTGATTATGTTCAATCATTTAGTGATTGTGTTCAAGTCATTTAGTGATTGTTTGTACGTTTGTACACTAAGGAGTTTGTATTTGAGCACTTGCCTATATATATATATATATATATATATATATATATATATATATATATATATATATATATATATATGTTGTTTATAGTGGTCGAAATGAGACATGATGAGATGGGTGGTCTCGATGAGATTTTTGGTTCCAACAGGTGGCCACTTTGATACATAACCCAATTGAAATATTATTTAGCCTGTTGTTATTTATCTCAGTATATTATTCTTTTTATGGAGGCTGCACTTATTTGTTATCTCCATTTAATCAAGTCTACTTAACTTTTCACTCCTACAGTCCTACTTAAACTTATAACATTGTATATTTTTTCCTGACCTACTATCTTTGTGCACGCATACAGAACTCAGTTACAGCAAACCCAAGTTATAAAGGTTGAATTCAGTATGGCATATCCAAAATGACATAAAAAGAACTAAAATAAACCCATATATGCAAGTGCAGCCGTTTCAGCTACAAGTCATGTGACGAAACAGATGTCAAAGAAGGATCTACCTTACAGAGGCTAAAGCACTATTCCTTTCAACATGGACAGGGGATTTGATATGCATGTAGGCATGCAGCCTTCCAGCAGGATCCTGTGAATCTGTCCGCACAATCTTATGTGGAACTTTTGGCATTTTGAAGCCTGTTAATTTAAGAAATGAAAGAAACTATCTCATTATCCCCATAATATTCAACTGTGAGACAACTGAGAAAAAGCTCACTTCATACCTGAGGCTGAAGTTGAGGGAGCACTAGGTGAAGCTTGGCTTGCTGTCATAGGACTGGATGGCATTGGGTCTACTGTCTATCACAAGCATAAAGAAGGTATAAAAAAATGCAATTTTGTAAATAGAGAAGCACCAACCCAGCTAAAGAAAAAATGCAGCCACAAGTAGTGTGGATCACAGAGAGGGAAAAAATGAAGTCTTGCTGATCAAACATCTATACACAGCATCATGCACGGCTCAAAGAGAAATGCACAAAACACAGATGTACGTATGCAGGCAAAAAGATGGGAGGAGAAGGAAGACCAAAGGTATAACAACTACTTAAATTACTTATCTATACAACAATATTAAGCAGAACTAGAGATCTTTGGTAGTCGATCATGCAAACTCTGGGCCGATAACCCAATGAGTTAATAAATGGGCTTTGTTAAATTAGTTTTATAAAATTGAGTTAAAAGTGTAATTCAGTTAAAACAACGAGAATTCAATAATGGGATATTAGATTGTATATGAAAAGAGAATTATTAATGGTCTTCTACTAGAGAGTATTAACTACTTTTTAATAATACTTTAGATGATAAAAAAGAAGTTTCCACTATTGTTAATACCTAACTAGAGATCTTTGGTAGTGGGTCGGTAAACTCAACTCTGAACTGATAATTATTGGTTAAAAAAATGGTTTTAGTCTCAACTTGTAAATGGCTTATAAATAACAATATACTAGATTACTGCCTATCTCTAGATAGGGCGTAGCTGTGGAAGCTATGCTCTCTTGGCCTCTTCCTCAAAATCTCAAGGTCTTCAGAGGGTTCTTGGGGCTAAGTGGCTACTATAGGATATTTGTTAAAAGCTTTGAACAGACCTTGTCTACCACTCCAGTCTGAGGTTGCCTGTTTACACTATGGAATTCACTCTGGAATCTGATGCCCGCAATACCAAGACAGGCAGATCAAAAGATTAGCAATCTTCTGAAACAGAAATCATGAGATATAACTGGCCATTCTTTATAGGCAAAAAAAGAAGAAGATAATACTGTTGCAGATGCTCTTTTCATGATGCATGACACTACTGTTGACCGAAGTCAGCACCACGAGGACATGGTTGCCACTTAAGGGGGAAGGATTGTCGGGAGAAGTACTTGTACAATCCATAAGTCTATTAGTATTAGTATTATGTAGAACAGTACTGTAAAAATATCGGTAATGGAGCTTTTGTAAGGGTAGTAGTGTCATTTCAGCTTATTAGTATTGTTACTTGGGCCCTATTTGGTATTGCAATTGCACACAGCAACATCAGTTTTTTTCTGAAAAGCAGGTAAAAAACTATTTTGTAAATTTAAAAGCATCTTTTATGAACAGTGTTTTTTGACTGGAAAGTTGGCAGGTCCCCCATGCTTTTGGAAAAAGCTGCTTTTCAGCTTATGCGGTAAGTGTCACAGGGTTCACTCTTAAACCTCGTTGAAAACGCTTTTTTTTATATTATACCTCGAAACATGCAAATATCAAAAATATTACCAAACATCAACATCACTATATTTACCAACACTTTTTCTAATGTGGCATTTTTTTCAGCACTCTTAAACAGATCTTAGAGTTTGTCTTTCTATACTTGTCGAGTCTGTACACTTGGAGGTTATCAGAGGTTATGTTGATAAATTAAAGCATTTTTTCCCGGCACTCTTAACAAGACCTGAGAGTCTATCCATTAATGCTTGTCGAGTCTGTACATTTGGAGGCTATCAGGTTATGTTGATTAATGAAAACATTTTCTTCAGCACTCTTAAACAGACCTTAGAGTCTGTCTATTAATACTTGTCGAGTCTGTACATTTGGAGATTATCAGAGGTTATGTTGATAATGAAAAGGAATCTCTCCCCCCACCCCACCCGGCCCTCCCTCTCTCTCCCTGAGAAACTTTTACTTTCTCTCTATAGGGTTTATATGTCTATCTCTCTGATCTAAGCTTTTCTCTCTTGTTTCACTGCAATCTCTCTCTAAATCTCATATATTCTCTCTATTTCTTTACTGAATTTATTTGTTTCTCTAGCTAATTTGTTAGTTTTATCTTATTTTCACCATAAAACTACAAAAAAATAAGCAAAACTATCTCATTCTTGACAATTAGATTTCACGGTTTTAATCTATTTACTTGAAGATCTAATGGTCATTATTCTTATTAACCCGTGTTTAATAAGCAACCAAATATACCTTATATCGGTTATAATAGTTCTTTAGAAATAGTTTAAATATTAAATATGGAATATTCTTAAAATTTCTTAGTATAAAGATAACAGTTCTCATTTATTCATTTAAAAATCTAACAGTCATGATTTTTTTTTTAATCCCTTCTAACCAACCAACCAACCAAATATACCATATTCTGGTAATAATAGCATGACATAGATATGTACTTAAAATTATTGGGTGAAATATATAATTGAGTTCTATAAGGATCCTGTATAATACATGAAAAAATGGGTTTCAAACACGAGATACTAGAATTAAATATAGAAATATATTCTAGATAGTATATTACTGCATTATCACTTAAAAATAATTTTTAATATAGAATTTTCTATATCTATTACTAAAAAAAAAGGGTCATTCTGTCAGGGAGCAGCTGACAGAGAAGAGTTTGGTCCAATCTGAATTCCCCACCCATTTTCTGCTAGGTCCAGGAATGGTACCAGGAGCTATCCCCCGTCCCAGCCAGGGCCCAGACTATGCAAAAGATTCAAGGTCGGGGGTCTGGTTCATACCGCCCCCACCCCTCCACAATTGTAACTATAACTAACAGAACATGTACGTCATTAAAGTAGTAATGATGGTCTGTGTTTGATGACTGGCACTAGAGTTGCAACTTCTTTTATTTTAATAAATTCTTGCACACAGATTTGTGCACTAATGTGATAAGCACTACATATGGGGGACCAAGAAGATATGCATAATCACTCTATGGTACTAAAATGTGTTACAATTAGATCAGGATCATAAATGACTAAATGAGAAAGACCAACTATTGTACATGTGAAAGACCAACCTAAACTATCAACATATCCTGTTCTGTACATACCATAATCCCAAGAAAAAGAAAATTTATGCCTTTTTTAGGGTCCTCGTTTACTGATAAATGCAATTAAAGAACTACAGACATAAAAAAATAATGCACCTTTTGAAAAATTACCAGCAATTAAGTACTTATATGGTGATAGACACAACCAATGTTTAAGTATACCTGTTCTTGGAATGTCCTTCCCTCATTGGAGTTTCTCAATTTTGATTCCACCACTGCTTGTATCTTTTCAATAATAACTTCTTGGTTCAAAAGGCTCACCTGCATTATTTGCATATTAGCTGTCAAGAAAACAGAAGAGGAAGTCTTATACATTGGCGATTGAAGAATGTTAAGAATATAACTGCTTGGTAGTAGTATGGTACAGATAGTACTAGCAGTAGCAGTATAAGTAGTGGAGTAGTATTAAGAGGCCATATTAGTCTTTTAATATTCAATGCAGTAATATACTAGTATAAATAGTAAGACTAGTTCGCAATTTTGGTCAAAAAATTTATCAACAAAGGGAATTCATTTCTACCTATACTCTCTCTTTATATTTATGTTTCACTATATCTCTCTAACTAATTCCTGTGCTCTGTGTGTTCATTTCTCTCTGAATTCTCTATCTCTGTGGTCTATATCTCTCCCTATATCTCTGTATCTCTGTGATTTCTGCAAAATTCGCTATATCACTGCATATAAACCTATAAAACCAAAAATAGTTTTAATTTCTGCATTTCAAAACACTAGTTCTTGACAAATCGGTATCAGAGCTGCAAATTGTGATCAATCACTGCTTCGTTTGTGTTGTGCCATTTAAGGCAAGCTGAGCGAGCCAAGGATCTCAGTAATTTGTAGTTGTTTACATAGCTGTTGAATTTTATTGTTGAAAATTTAGATTACAGCACAGTGTTGTTTTCTGTTTAGGTGAAGTTCTATGCACTTGTATTCTGTTTTGGCTTGTATACTGGTGGTGTGTAAGGAGTGATTGCGCCTTGGAGATTGTGTCGTGTTGCTTAGAGTAAGCTGTAGTATAGCTGTGGTGTAGAAGGTGAATTGGAGTAAGCTGCAGTAATAACTGTGTAGCAAAGTAAAATTGTTGTGTACACACCAGTGTTTGGTTGGGCTGAATGAAATTTGGAAAGAAGAATAAAATTTGAGCTGTATTACAGATATCGTTCAAATATTTCATTCCTTCCCCCATTCAATTTCTTATACCCTATAATAGAGGACCCAAAACCAAAAAAAAAAAAAAAAGGAATGCTCCATTCTCTTCCATCCCCAATTTCTTCCCATATCTCACCATAACAATTTTTCACTCTGTCCTTTTTTTTTCAAAACTTCCCTCCTACCTCTAATGCTTTCTTTTATCTAAACTCATTCCAATTCGATTCCGTTCCATCCTCCACAACCAAATACAACATAGGTGTTTGATCAATTGTCAGATAAGGATGAGTCAGTACTAGAACACAGGGAGTTCTGAGACTTCTCATCAAGGAACTCTGAACATGATCCAACAGAATCTCGACGGCCACATGCTAGGCACTGAAGAAAAATGGGAGCGTGCAGGAGCAAATCAAGATGTTGGTGATAGGTTTGAATAAGAGGAATGATTTGGAACGAGGAAGAGGACAATTACATGGAGAATGTCAATCCTCTAACTAATGGAAGAGGTGTGTTTAAAGATCCTCTACACGATGCTTGTAGGCAAAGGAACCACACTCAGTCGAGGAGTGAAGATCAAAGTAGGATGATAGGGGGACCAAGAGAGACTTATCAGGAATCTCAGAGTCTAAGGCATTTAAAACAAACATTTCCAGTGTACAAGGATGGAAGTGACTCTGTGGAGTTGTTAAGAGATTGTGAAGATTACTTCAATATATATCAAGTGTGAGACAGGAAGAGGTCTGAGGTCTGCTATAGCAGCAATGCACCTTACTGGTACTCATAGGCCTTCCTATAAGTCTTTCAGGATTAGTAGGGATGGAGCTAGCTGGCAGCAATTCTCATAATCCTCCATAGCAAGATTTGGTGAACTAAATACAGACTTGGTGTTTGAAAAATTTAAGAAGCTGCAGCAGACCAAGTCAGTTGAAGAATATTTTGATAAGTTCGAGAAGTATAGAGGTCAACTGCATAAAAAGATTCCCAGCCTGACAAATGATTTTTTTTTAGAGATTATAGGAGGTTTGCAGAATGAAATTAAGGAAATGTGAAGGTTGTTGGATCCTAACCACTTAGCTCACGCCCTCAAGTTAGCAAGGTACTATGAGCATACTTTAAACAATCAACCAAAAAGGTTAGGCTCAGTCTAGGGTTCACAGGCAGCTTCCTGAAGTCGATGAACAAGGTAGCTTTGATTCATTGTGATATCTGGGGACCTCGTGTAAACACTATGTCAGGAAAAAGATGGTTTATATCTTTCATAAAAGATCATACAAGATTGACGTGGGTATTTCTTAGGACAGATAAATCATAAGAGGGTGATATTTTTAAGCACTTCCATTCTATGATTCAAACCCAATTTCAGAGCAGAATACAAATTCTTAAGACCGATAATGCCACAAAAATTTAATTCTATTCTTAAACCCTATTTAATCCATCAAGGCATTATACAAATGAGTTGACACTCCCCAACAAAACGGGATTGCTTAACGCAAAAATTGACATCTTCTTGAAATTGCTCGATCACTCACGTTCGGGACTAATATACCAAAATTATTTTGGGGTGATGCTGTTCTTACAACTACCTATTTCATCAATCGAATGCCTTCCAAAGTCCTAAACTTTCGGAATCCAGTTCAAACTCTTCTGCAGTCCTTTCCTCATACAAGGTTTTGTACATCTCCATTCGAAAAAGCGTAAGCTGGATTATAGATCTATCAAATGCATCTTTATTGGTTACTCATATCACCAAAAGGGTTATAAGTGTTTTTGTCCTGTTACTTAGAAAACTTATAGCTCAATAGATGTTATTTTCTTTGAAAAGCATGCTTATTAGTCTGAGGTTTAGGAGGGGAATGGGAGTGAATCTCATGTTCCAGATACCATTACTCATACTAATATTGTTCCAAGTACTGAAACTACACCTTTTGTTCAATCTCCACAGGTGACTACAACTGTATACAAGTTGTATACAGAGAATTGATATGGTATTAAAACCATATCATGGGATCTTTACTTGCTGAAATCAGGGGATCCTGATTTATACTCGCTAGAATTAAGCAACTGTATAGCTATAGTATTAGGTTAACTCACTTTTGTATAAATAGACCTTCATTTGTTCTAATAAGATATCTTATACTCAAATTCTCACATTGATTAAAATCAAATTTCCTAATTTTACTCTCACCCCATGAGGCATAGAGTTATTGAAGGAGGGAGGAATGTTAAGAACATTATTGCTAAGTAGTAGTACGGTACAGATAGTACTAGCATTAGCAGTATAAGTAGTAAGAAGGCATATTAGTCTTTTAACTATTCAATTTAGTGATATACTATTATAAATAGCACGACCAATTTGTAATTCTGTGAGGATGGACAATTCATCAGAGCATGAAATTCATTTCCACTACTTTCTCTCCCTAGATTTCTCTTTTACTTTTCTCTCTCTATAACTCTGAATTCTCTATCTCTGTGGTCTCTATCTCGCCCTAAATCTCTGTTCCTCTCCGATTTCTGCCTTTATTTTGATATATCTCTGCATATAAAACTAAAAACACCAAGAATACTCTAATTTCTGCTTTTTAAACCCCTATTCTTGACAAATACACAATCAGACACGGTCAGTCAGCAGAATCACTCTAACAAGTTCGTAGAAAATCAGAGACAAATTAAGTTCTATGCATAGCTCAGTCAAATATCCCACAAAATAGCACAAAAAATGTTACAGTAAAGTTGAGTACCACAGTCTAAATAATCTCATTATCACATGTAAGCTATTGCTGCTTCCCGAACTCGAAAAGATAAATTTCGAGCACCTTTTAGAAGTTATAACTCTGACCCCTCAATATAATCCCAAAAGATGACAGACCAAATATATAACTAGTGATATATAACTGTTACCAAAAAAATTCAGAAGTTACCTCTCTCTTTGTTGGATGAACGTTCACATCAACATGCTCTGAAGGCAACACAAGTGACATATATATGAAAGGTTTCGATGCTTTAGGCAAAGTTGCAGAATAAACAATTTCAACAGCCCTCTTCAGAGCAGCACACTCAACTAATCTATCTGAAATGAAAGAATGGCAAGAAAGTAATAGGCAATAACCATTTGTAACCAATCTAAATGTCATAAACAGATAGCGGCAGGTAATAATATTTTAGAAGTACATAATAAACCTCTTAGATACCTTTAGTCTCAGTTAAAAGTCAAAACGATAACTAATATTTCAGAGAGGTGTAATAAACAGGATGAGGTCCTAAAATTTTATTTGGAAAAACTCTTTGCTCTTAGCCTTTGGCACAACAGCCCATAATTACATCACTAAATGGAGCTATATTTTATTATACAAACAAGGTGAAAATGCTAATTAATCAGAATACCAATATTTAAACACCTTGCATACCATTGATGAAAAGTACCATAGTTATCTTCTTTGCGATGTAATTCGAATCTGAAATTAGACCATGCATTTCAAAAACGGAACTAGATGCATCATCATCAGAAGCTTCTACTGCCATTAGATTCTGCGCAACTGACACCCCATAAACAGATCTAATCGCATCAATCTTTGAGGATGAAGCTACTGAGTGAACATCTGCTCTAGGTGCGCCATGCTGAGCATAACAAGATTAATGCATGGTAAAACTACATCATATAAATAGACCAAGAGAACATATAAACTGAAGGAACAATTATATTATGATTTAAGAGGATATTGATATGCAATCAGAAATATGGGAACAGTTGAAAGAACAAACCTTTCTGCATGAAAAGCTCACATTTATGTGATGAATGGCAAACCGACTTAGCAGATCTACAATTTTAGGATAATCATCACCAGAATTCTGAAGTGTTTTCTTTCGAGCAGTCATGTTGTAAAACAAATTCTCAATCTGATGCAAACATAAGCATGAAAACATACCGGTAAAGTCACACAAAGTTCTAAATAGTCTAACAATATCTTTTTGAAGTTATGAAAAAGGAAAATAGTGACTGGATTATAAATTTAAAAAGAATAAATTGTCCAGTAAACTGAGAGCTCATGACACACCAAGTGATTTGGAAAGGCTTAGGGAGTACATAGGAGGCATGTGATTCATGGTTAATGGGAATCGGAACCTCAAACCCATGTGTTGGTATTTGGATTAGCAATTTTGTGACATGGAATGGCAATCCCAATCCCACTTACAGGGTTAATCATTCCTTACACTCCCCTTGGGATACCCATTCTCATACCCCTTATTCATACCCCTCATTCCCATACCCTTCATTCCCATTCCCGATTCCCATCCCCACTCACGATCCAAAACACCCCCATTATTTGTAAATAAAGTTTTTAAAATTTATAAACACGCATGCCAAATTTTCAAAAAAAAAAAAAAAACATTCTACCCATTCTCGACAGGCTTCTTTATAACCTCTTACATAGATATCAAAGAACTTCAAAAATTGGTTAACTATCATAAATACAGATCCCTAAAATACACAAGCCAGGCAATTAAGAAAATGCCAAAGATAATCCACACCATTATCTGAGTCCCCTTTACTGCAGCACAAGCTTTGGGTTCGTACTCCATCATGCCATCTCTATAAGATGCCCTTCAATCAGTAAAATTGTAAGACATCAGATTCCAGTACGAATTCACCTTTTTTATGGAACAATATCTAATTATCTATCACACAGAGGCACCAACTTTCAATATAGCATCACATGTAACAATTTCACAAATTCCGGTTATAAGAGTTACGAAAATATACATTAACATAAACTGCACATACCTGTAGCCATGCAATTGACCAGGGGTAATGGTGGTGACTGTCACATGACTTACATAGGTCATGCTAGCCAAAGCCTCTCCTCTGAAACCCATAGACTTAATTGAATGTAAATCTTCAAATGTAGAAAGCTTCGACGTCGTGTGCCTCTCGCACAGAATCGGCAAGTCCTCATACTATAACAGAAGCAATCACAATTACACTCACCAAATTGTGCACTAACAACATCCAAAAATAGTCATATAGTTCACACCTTTTTCACACACTAAATACACACACAAATGTATGTGCATAAACATACACTGGCTATATACAGAATCAGAGAGATAAAACAAACAGAACTTCTAAAAATGCACAAACAATTTATCACCGTGAGAATTCTATCTAGTTATCGAAATTATTAATTTATCAAGGTTAAAGTCTTTTTGAGGTTATTAATTCATTGAGCACTAATTTGTTGATTTATCTGAGCAGTAATTGAACGAATGAATGAACTTGAAGTCCTATTTACTCGAGGTTACTAATCTATTCATCCGAATACTGATTTGAAGTAGGCAATTACGTAATTTGTCGAGGTTATTAATTTACCAAGTAGTGACATATGGAAGTATCGAAGTTAATAATTTATCGAGGTTATTAATCTATCGAGAAAGAATAAAATAGGAGTGGTACACATACTCGAATACCGTGACCGTCATCGGAGACTTGAATAAGTTTAAGACCGCCGTCCTTAACGACGATGTTTATGGAAGTAGAACCAGCATCCAGACTGTTCTCCACGAGCTCTTTGATGGCGGAAACAGGGCGCTGAATGACTTCGCCGGCGGCGATTCGATTGACGACCGACTCATCTAAGCGGTGGATCTTCGGCGGTTCTTTCACAATTACCGATGCATTTTCTTCTTCGTCTATTTCCATTAGGGTTGATGTCGTTTCAAGCGCCATTGTTTGAGATGCTTGGCGCCAAAATACGTCTGCACTGTGCTTAACTGTGCGATTATATATTTGTGTTTTCAAACTTTAGTGGGATCGGGTCAAGTTCCACCCGATTCGGTTGAGCTAACTTTACTAATGTCCAGCCGTCCAGCAGCTTCGCCACGAGGCTTGAGTTCGACAAAATGGACCGATAACAATAATTAATAGTTAATAGTACTAGTAAAACTAGGGATGGCAAAATAATCCGATCCGACAGATATCCGATCCGAAACCCGAAATTTTGGATTTACCGAACCCGATTTTTTGGATTTGGATTTGGATATGGATTTAATTTTCAAACCCGAAAATTTTTGGATTTGGATTTGGATATGAGGTATACCGATCCGAAACCCGATCCGAAATCCAAAACCGATCCAAACCCGATCCAAACCCGAACCCCGAAAAAAACCCGAACATATAATATTATATATATATAATATTATATATATATATATAATATTATATATGTATACAACTAATTTTATATATTACATATTATATTAGATATATATATTATTATATAATCTTTAAAACATATATTTATTTTTAATCTAAAAATTGACTAATAATTATATTCAATAAAATTAAATTATAGCATGATTCAAAAGGATAATGTGGTGAATAAAATATTTTTCAATGATAAATATTATTAATTAGGTTGATTAATAAAATATTAATTATATATATATATATATAAACCAAACTAATATTATGATATAATGATTGAAGTTGGAATATTAAAATTCATATCCTCCTAGTGCTCCATATCATTTGTGTTATTTTGAGTGCTTGCAATATTTATAATTATAAATATTTTCAGATTTCGGGTTCGGGTTTCGGATATCCAATCCAAAAAAAATCGGGTTTCGGGTATACCCGAATCCAATCTGAAATCCATTGGATCGGGTTCGGGTATTCATTTTCGGGTATTTTTCGGGTTCGGGTCGGGTTCGGGTATGGATAAAAATTTCGGGTTTGGATATGGATTTTGCCATACCCGACCCGATCCGACCCGATTGCCATCCCTAAGTAAAACCATCCGTCAAAAAGGAATATAAAAAAAATAGGGATCTTTTTAAAAATACCCATCTGTAAAATTATTTTTTTAAAAATACTACCATCGTTTTCATTGTTTTTAAAAATACCTTTTCATAAATTTTTTTTTTCAAAAATACGATTTGCAACTTTTGCAACCTTGGGCGGCGCAGCCGTAAAAGTTGCAAATGAGGTTGCAAAAGTTGCAAATGAGTTTGCAAAAGTTGCAAATGAGGTTGCAAAAGTTGCAAATAAAAATGGAAAGTTGAAACTGTTGCAACTGCAATTGCAACTAGTTCAACTGAAAACTGTAAATTGCAAATGAGGTTGCAAAAGTTGCAAATGAGGTTGCAACTGCAGTTGCAAAAGTTGCAACTGCAGTTGCAACTTCATTTGCAACCTCAGTTGCAACTAAATGCAACTGAAAACTGTAAATTGCAAATGAGGTTGCAAATGAGGTTGCAACTGCAGTTGCAACTTTTGCAACTTCATTTGCAACCTCAGTTGCAACTAAATGCAATTGAAAACTGTAAGTAACAACAGATGTATGGTGTGCCCCTGGCGGGGCCATTAGATTACAATAGAATCAACTGAATGCAACCATATGCAACTGAATACAACCATATGCAACCATATATGCAATTACAAATCCTGATTTCAAGTTCCAGTTTTCAAATGTTCGAAAATGACATTTGAAAACTGGAAATTGAAATCAGGATTTCAGCTGCATATGAAGTTGCAAAAGAGGTTGCAACACGGCTGGCGCCGCCTGTAGTTGCAAATGAGGTTGCAAAAGTTGCAAACAGTATTTTTGAAAAAAAAATTTTATGAAAAGGTATTTTTAAAAATAATTCTGGAAGGTAGTATTTTTGAAAACAATAAAAGAAAAGGTAGGTAGTTTTGTAGATTTCCCAAAAAAATATCAAAAGGTGTTGTAATATCTTTGATATTTAGTAATACTAGCTTATAACCCGTGCAATGCACGGACGGTTATAATATTTGTTATTTTATTATATGTAGTTTAAATTTAACTATTTTTATTATAGAAATAAAATTATGATAAAATAATGTGGTTAAATAAATTTTTATTTAACAGCTGAATAAATTCCTAATAGTTAAGTCCGTCAAATGACTAATTAAAAATTAGGTCGAACACATATTTTGCTGAGAATGTTAAATATATTTGTTTACATGTTATAATTTAAGGAAATCTATAAATCCGTATATAAATTAACTAATCAACCTTATAATATTTTGTTAGTAATAATAAATAATATAGTATAGAACATATTATAAGTTAAAGATACGCGTAAACCCAAATATCGATCCATCATACTGACCTCATTTTTAATGTTTTGATTTGATAGACAATAAAAAAAAAATATTATAACATATTATAAATTAATGAGGTCCATGGGTTGAATACCAACTGTCGCACCAAACTCGACTGATCGACTAACCAACTAACCAATTGAACTTCTTATTTTTCGGCTTTTGGCTTTAACAGTATAATAACATATAGTACAATATAGATTTATAATATCACTTTTAAAGTGAGACCGTTAGAATATTTAAAATAATATTATTTAATTTTGGTTGAAAAATATCACCGGTTATTTATTAATAATTATATATAATATTATGTTTTTATACATATGTCGTCCGTGTTAATGGTAGAAAATCGATTTTTTAGTTAGGAAATCTGAAAAAGATAATGTGTTTTAGTTAAAAAGGTAATTACTATGTTGCTCGATGTTATTTTAAAAAATTGAGTTTTTTTAGTTAGAAAATTTTAAGAAGATAATATATTTTATTTTGAAAGAATAATTGGTTTTATATATAGGCCCGTATTTCGGCCCAAGTGAATAACTAGTTATATGCATAGGCCCATATTTTGGCCCA
Source organism: Daucus carota subsp. sativus (assembly GCF_001625215.2). Classification (NCBI taxonomy): domain Eukaryota; kingdom Viridiplantae; phylum Streptophyta; class Magnoliopsida; order Apiales; family Apiaceae; genus Daucus; species Daucus carota. The sequence goes on along the minus strand of NC_030385.2, from coordinate 17,664,578 downwards.
AGTATCGACCGACCAAACTTTTAATGTTTCGGCTTTAATAGTATAGTATAGATAATGAACCTTTAGAGGAAGTAAATATAACAGATAGCTGAGAGGAAAGAAAGAAAGCAAGCTGCTTGGTGTAGTTTTTCATTTACGGGATGAGGCTATTTATAGCCAATACAAGAGCATTCAATGCATTATCAAAAATTCTACTCCTACAAAACTTAGCCCCACTATTTATCTTTTGACTGCATGTAGCTTGACAATCAATTATAACACTCCCATTTGATTGTCATAATAGCGTGAATCATAGATTGCCTAGTTAAAACCTTGTCAAAGAAAAATCCAGTGGGATAAAAACTTTAACGAAGGAAAAAGAGTACAATCTCTCCTTGGATGAAAACATCAATCACTGAAGTTTTGCTGCAGCATATCCTTGAGTCGACGCATTCCAATGTTACGTCGCAATTTTGCAAATGTTGAATTCGGTAACGATTTTGTGAAGAAGTCTACAAGGTTGTCACATGATTGAATTTGTTGTAAATCAATTTTACCATTCTTTTGAAGTTCATGAGTATAGAAGAATTTCAGTGAAATAATGTGCTTTGTCCTGTCTCCTTTGATATAGCCCTCTTTGAGTTGATCAATACATGCAGTATTATCCTCAAACATAACAGTTCACGTGATATCCAGTAATCCACACGATTCTTGAATATTCTTGATAATAGATCGCAAGCAAACACATTCTCTACTGGCTTCGTGTATTGCAATTACTTCTGAATGATTTTTCGAGGTTGCCACTGTAGTTTGCTTCGTGGATTTCCAGGAAATGGTTGTACCGCAATATGTGAATACATATCCAGTTTGTGATTTACCAAAATGTGGATCTGACAGATATCCAGCGTCTGCATATCCAGTCAATTGAGATGTCGAGTTTTCCGAAAAGAATAACCCAAAATCAATTGTTCCACGAAGATAACGAAATAATTGCTTGATCCCATTCCAATGTCTGGCCATCGGAGCAGAGCTAAATCTAGCCAATAGATTCACAGCAAAGGCAATATCTGGCCTTGTATTATTCGCAAGATACATAAGTGCACCAATTGCTCCCAAATATGGGATTTCTGGACCAAGAACCTCTTTATCATCTTCTCGTGGTCGAAATGGATCTTTATCTGGTTCTAAAGATCTAACAACCATTGGAGTAGTCAACGGATGAGATTTATCCATGTAAAATCTGCTCAAAACCTTTTCTGTATATGTTGATTGGTGGAGGAAAATTCCCGATGACAAGTGCTCGATTTGTATACCAAGACAATACTCTGTCTTCTCAAGATCTTTCATTTCAAACTCTGTCTTTAGATATATGCCTGCTTCATCAACCTCTGTAGCTGAACCTATAAGGTTTAAATCATCCACAGATACAGCAATAATCACAAAACCAGATTGCGATTTTTTGATAAAAACACATGGACAAATTTGATTACTAATATACCCATTCTTTTGTAAATAACGACTAAGTCTATTATACCACATACGACCAAATTGTTTCAATCCATACAATGATTGTTGAAGTTTAATGGAGTATATATGACGAGGTTTCTTGAACTCGTCTATTTTTAATCCTTCTAGGATTTTCATAGAATTATCACTATCAAGTGATCCATATAGGTATGCAGTAACAACGTCCATAAGACGTGTTTCCAATTTTTCTTTAGATGCCATACCTAATATAAAACGAAAAGTTATTTCATCCATTACAGGCGAGTATGTCTCATGATAATCAATGCCAGGCCTTTGAGAAAACCCTTGTGCTACAAGTCGGGATTTATATTTCACAATTTCATTCTTTTCATTTCGTTTTCTTATGAATACCCATTTATTCCCAACAGGGTTCACACCGATAGGTTTTTGGACAATAGGTCCAAATACTTCTCTTTTACGCAATGAATTTAATTCTATTTGAATTGCGTCTTTCCATTTTAGCCAGTCTTTTCTTCGACGGCATTCATCCACACTTTGTGGTTCAGGATCAGAATTTATGTCGACATCTAATGCCGCGGAATACACAAATACATCATCGATTATGGCTTTACATCGATCCCATAATTTCATATCATGCACATAATTTATTGAAATTTCATGATTGTTTAATCCTAAATCTTCAGGGATGGAAATCTCTTCAGGAAAGAATACCACTTCATGGGTATTTGCTTCTTCTGGAGCATGTGCCATTTCAGGGGCAATTTTCTTTGTTTTTCTTTTTCTTGGTGCAACATCTTTTGCACCGACTGGTCTACCGCGCTTAAGGTGTGTCTTTGAATCTGTAACCAATTCATTTGTATTTGATTTTTGAATATGTATATCTATTCTAGCTGGAGTGTTTACTGCAGGTATATGAGATTTTATTACATTTTTAGAATCGTTAAATGCGTTAGGCATTTGGTTTGCGATATTTAGCATATGGATAATTCTTTTAACTTCAAGTTCGCATTGACCGGTACGTGGATCTAAAAAATGCAATCCTGATGCATTCCATGTTATGTCAGGATTAATCTTATTCACATGTTTATCTCCCCCTAAGGGAGGAAACAAAGACTCGTCAAAATGACAATCTGCATATCGTGCAGTAAATAAGTCTCTAGTTAGTGGTTCAAGATATCTAATTATTGATGTTGAATCAAAACCAATGTAGATATCTATTCTTCTTTGAGCTCCCATCTTCGATCTCTGTGGTGGAGCAATGGGTACATATACATTACTTCTGAAGATTTTGAAGTGAGAAATATTAGGGATTTGACCCAGTACTAGCTGTAGTGGAGAATGTTGATATAGGCAGTTGGTCAAATCCTAATAACATTAGCAGCATGAAGTATTGCATGACCCCAGATAGATGTAGGGAATTTTGCTTTCAATAACAACGATCTTGCAATAAGTTGAAGTCGTTTGATAAAGGACTCAGCTAACCCATTTTGTGTATGTACATGAGGAACTGGGTGTTCAACTAAAATTCCTACAGACATGCAACAGTCGACAAAAGTTGCAGATGTGAATTCGCCGGAATTGTCTAAACGAATGACTTAATACAATGATCAGGGAATTGAGCTCGCAATTTGATTTTTAGGGCAAGCATCATTACGAGTTGAGAGAAGACAAACATGAGACCATCTAGTTGAAGCATCGATTAGTACCATGAAGTACCTAAATGGACCAGATGATGGGTGGATAGGTCCACATATGTCGCTCTAGATCCTTTCTAGAAAACTTGGACTTTCGAGCTTAACCTTAGTAGGAGATGGTCGGGTAATAAGTTTTCCAAAAAAACATGCTGAACATGGAAGGTCATTTTTACATGGAACTTTAAGATCTCTAATAGGATGTCCAGTATAATTTTCTATAATACGACGCATCATAGAGACTCCAGGATGACCTAATCTTTTATGCCAAAGGGTAAATGATTTTGGATCTATGAGTTTGGAAGCAATGACATTGTGTGACTCAATAGTTCTAATTTTCATCATATATAATCCTGAGGAAAGTGAGTGAAACTTTCCTAAGATTTTCTTGTTGCTAGAATTAGGAGAAGTAATAAGGAGATATTCTTTACCATCCTCAGAAGTGGTTTCAATATGAAAATCCGTTAAAGCTGATATCTTTAAAACTAAGAAGATTTCTAGTGGAATTACTAGAAAATAATGCATTTGGAATATGTAGGTGTGTACCATTAGGTAAGACGGAACTAGATTTTCCAAAACCTTCGATTATATTAGATACTCCATAAATCGTTCCAACTTGAGCTTCGGATTTGGTTATATGGGTAAAGTATTGTCGATTCTGTGGAATCGTATGAGTTGTACCACAATCAGCAATGCATATATCTTCAAAATCCATTCTGTATATAATTAAGAAACATAATTTATTTGATAAAAAAATAACACATTACATAGTTCAAATAAAGCACACAGTACACACTAGTAACTATAGTAATTAGGACCATTAATGCTCATTCTTCCGGTTGATAATAATTATATGAAATTGTTAACGCTTATTCCTCTGGTTGCTATTATGAAGGAATCATCTAAGTTGTTGGCGAAATTGGTTTCCACCATTTTTCCTTTCGATCTTTTAGATGACTGATATAAGTCAACAAGATGTTGTGGGATATAACAACTACGTGAACAATACCCTTCCATTCCACACTTGTGACATAAATTATCAGTTTTCCCTCCTCGTGGTGCCTTTCTTTTGCTCTGTGTTTCAGGTTGCCACTTTTGGTGACCAGAGCTATTATAAGGACGAAAATGCCCACGATCACGGCCTCGTCCACGGTAGCGACTATGGCCTCATCCACTTCTATGCCCTTTTCCACGTACATTCTGCTGGAATGTCGTGATATTTACTTCTGGAAAAGGGGCAGATCCCGTTGGACGGGATTGATTCTTAATCACCAATTCATGATTCTGCTCGGCAACAAGGAGGGTTGAAAGGAGATCCCCAAACTTGGTAAACTTGCGCTCCCTGTACATCTCGGCTAAGTTAATATTATTGGGATGAAAAGTGGATAATGTTTTATCGATCTTTCTTTTCTCAGTAACAACCTCACCACACATAATGAGCCTAGAACTTATTTTGAATAGGGTAGAGCTATATGCCCGAACACTCTTAAAATCTTGAACCCTTAGATTACCCCAATCATTTTCAGCTACAAGTAGATAAACTAGTTTCTGATGATCAAACCTATCCTTTAGACTTTCCCATAAAATAATGGGATCCTCGACTTCTAGATACTCATATTTTAAATCTTCATGCATGTGGTGTCGGAGGAAAATTATAGAGGTAAAATTTTCTTCAATCGTGGATGTGTTTTCTGCCTTTATTGTGTTGCTTAATTTCTTTGAACCCAAATGCAACTTTACATCTTGTACCCACGATAAATAATTCTCCCCAGAAATGTCCAATGCAACGAACGACAAGTTTGTAATATTTGTCATTATAATCTGAATTTAACACGAAACTTACTAACTTAAATTATCAATATAAATATTACATAAAATCCTACTGAATCGGGTGCGTTAACAAGTAAGCAATAATAAATGTGTACATCACTATTATCATTGATAGTATGAACAGATCTATATATAAAATGACAAATGGATTTTCACCCGCCATACGGACGTTTGCGTATACAGGTTATCTCCGACCAATAATATATTTAAGTGGAAAATCCTGCATAAGTTAGTTAGGGCACAAAACTTATTATCCGATAGACAGGCAATTTATAAATTAAAGTTCCCACTATATTTCGGTATTACCCAAAACTAAATGGTACCATAAATAGGCGGTGCTCCGGCCATATGTAGTTAAAATATTAGTAGATGGTGTAACCACGTCTCTACTCTAGTTATATATATATATAAATTATTAGTAGAGGGTATAACCTCGTCTACTCCGGTCACATATATTTAATTATTTGTAGATAATATAACCACGTCTACTTATATATATATATATATATATATATATATATATATATATATATATATATATATATATATATAGGCCAATGATCAAATAGAAACCTTTTTTAAAATAAAAACTAGAATCCAATCTTGTCCATCTATTTAAGATAAGGTAGTTTCAATCACAGCCGTTAAAACAATAAAATTAAAAAAATATAAAAAAGCAAAGATTATGTTTTATTAGTTACCATAATTGCTTTTGGTTTCTCTCTCCTCCCTCCATGATTTCAGCAGCTCTACGGAGGACTTTCTCTCTCTAAAACATCACTTACGCCATGCTCTGTGTTTATACTCGATTTCTCTCTGAATAGACTCGATTTCTCTTTATTCCTCTGTATCTTTCTCTCGATTTCTCTTCGCCGTAATCCGTGTTTAGTTCAACGCTGTGCTTTCTTCGAACAATTTAGATTAAAGGTTAATTCAGCTCGAGGAAGTGTTGTTGAAGCTCGAGGACGCTATGTTGAAGATGATAATATCCGATTTAACGAAGATTAGTCATAATCAAGGTAAAAATTTAGATTTTCCTAGGTTCGTTTTTGTTGTTGATCTAATTTGATGATTATATCAGATTACAACTATGTTATGCTCATATTATTTTTGTAGATTAGGTATTTTTGTTGTTAATTGTATAATGTTGATGATTTGTGTGATTTATGTTATTTTTTTTATATTTATTGTTTTTATAGTTGTATATTGTTGTATTGGTGCTGTATTTAGTAGTTCATAAATCATAAGTTTGTTATGATTCAATTTATGATTTAATGTATGATTGATTTTATGCAGAAATGAGTAGAGTTTTTGTTTTTGTTAGAGTTTAGATCCACGCCTTGTGCGATACTTGTAAAGATCTGGAGGAGCTGCGATGATGTTAATAGTACATCTTGAAACAAGGAGAAAACTTGTGGATATGTTTGGAGTTTAGCAGTAGCTGACAGACTAATAATATTAGCTGTTGGGTGATGATGTTGTTTGTTTAGGCTAATTGTAAGTGTCATCAAAGCCATTTACCAATATAAACTCAGTTTATATTAGTGATACTTTCAATATATATTAGTGATGTCTACAGTATATTATAGTAGCATATGTTAGTTATTATGGTTTTTAATCTGTTTTATGTTTGTTCAGGTATAATATGATTTTACACCTTTCACTGGTGTTGAAAAACATATATGATAGATGTGTTACATTTGTTGCTTGTTTGTTATCGAAAGAAAATGTTGCTCACTATAACTAGGCTTTTAAACATTTTGTCAAGGCCATGGGACGCAATCCAGTTGTCTTTATAACTGATCAGTGCCCTGCAATGAAGGTATCTGTGCCAGCTTCATTTTGAGGTGAGAATGATTTGGTTGCTAGCAAGCATCGCCTTTGTATGTGGCATATCATGCAGAAATTCCAGATGCTGTTGATTTTACTAAAAAGGTTCATATGGCAGCTATGGTAGGTGAACAGCCGGTTGGAGAGGTCACCATTCTTGCACCAAATGTTTCCAGGAACAAGGGAAATTATTTCAAGCGGCTTGTCAGTGATAGACATAAATCAATGGCAAAAACAAATAAAAGAGTTCGAAGATGTAAAGAATGCTCGACAACCACTCATGACTCGAGAACTTGTCCAAAGAAAAAGAAGGGAGGAGAAACTGTAGTTTCGAATATCTTGTATATATGATTTTAATTTTCATTTTCAAAAGACCATGTGTAGTTGTCTTTATAAAATATTTAGTACATTTCAATTTTATATTTTCTGAGGTGTATATCAAAGCATATTAGAACTGATACATTGTGAGTGACTGCTATTTGTGTTTTTATATTGAATATGTAAACAAGATTTTTTAAATTTAGCACAAAAATTGAGTTGATTTTTAGTGATATAGCTAGTATAACTTAGTGGTGTTAGAAGTGTAATTTAGTAGTATACATTGCAGCTTTTAGTGATATGTGTGGTTTTAGTGGTATTCTACTTTACTGTGTTATGAAAACAATGAAAAATGATAAAAGTTAAATGAATCAATTATAAAACATAAGTAACCAAGCCAAATATTAATATTGCATTTGGAATATCATCATTTTTTAATTGCTCAAAATACTTGTCCAAAATAAGCATATCCATACTAAAATAATGCAGTAAATCACTTTCTAGTGTATCATAACAATGATGCCATCTAATATACTTTGTAGGCTATTAAATCACTTTCTAGTGTAATACAATCCATACTCTATGTAGCATAGTAAAGTAGTTCATGACAAATAGTTCATTGCTCATTTGGTTGATTATTTTTTGATGGTCCTTCTTGAGAATTGGCTCTTAATACTTCAAGGAATGAATTTATGAGGTTCATTGCAAATCTCACTAACTTTCCAGATTTCTTTTTGTCACGTTTCAAAAACTTCTCTGCAGCTTTTCCAGATAGGACGATGTTGATTATATTGTGATTTTCTGCTGTATTGTACAAAGCTGTAGCTTCTGCGATGATAGGTTCTCTGAATTCGTTTAGTTGTGAAGAGAGAATTGTTGTGTTGTATTTGAACCTGAGCCTACTAATTTGTTTATCCTGTGTTGCCTGCATAATATGTTAAATTAGTCGGATAGAAAATATAAGTATACATAATAGATGGGGAAGTATTATAATATAGTAATAACAAGAATGTATCTAAATGCTTAATATGTATCGGTGAGATGGTAATATAAGTATGCATGATATGATTAGTGAAACTAGTCTCACCCCTTCTCCTACTAACTCACTATTCCAATTTTTGGTATCTCCTTTAAAAGTTTTCATACGGCGCATGAGAAAAATACCACAATCAGTAGAATATTTAGTAGTTTGCCATGGTATACTCAAATAACTAGGCTTCAATCTCCGCACTCTCTTTGCCAAACCTGGATTTCCTTTGTCACTTATATAATGGCAAAAGTGAGAATGCTGTAAAAAAAAATGCAATTTATTAGTATAGTGGAATGAAAATAGTGCTTGATTAATTATATTTAAAATGAATGACAGAATTACATATTACCAAGACATCCGGTACCCTGCCATAGTACAAAAATTTTAAAATGGCAAAATTTTTATATTTCTTCCAAGAGTAGATTTGGTTTTGTTATTTGGGCGTAGATAGACTTTTACAAGTGGACTTTTCTCTGGTATGCTATTGGTAGTCATGTTTTCTTCAGCATTGAACTATGTAACCTGCAAAATCATAAAACTAGCAAATCCATGTAAAATATACTATTTAACAAGAAGTATAGTCACAATTCTATACCATAGCAGTTGTATTTATAAAACTTTAATAGGTGATATAGCTAATATACTTTAGTGATACACCTTGTGTATTCTAGTGATAGGGGAAACATATTTTAGTGATATTGAAGAACAGGACTACTATCTTGACTACTTCTAGAGATATATTAATATAGTACATTCATATTAAGAAACATATTAAGTTTTATCTCAACAATCACTAATTAAGAAACATATTAAATTAAACAAAATCACTAATTAGCTATATATCTTGGAAAAGATGTTGTTATTATCAACTAATAGTTTGATGCATAAATTACACTATTCATGTGAAATTTTTCCTAGTGCCTCCTTTTTGGGAAGCTACTCTGTTTTCACTCTCATTACAACGTTTTGTACGGACAATTCACTAGCAACATTACTAGTTATTTTATATAGTACATGAAGGTTGCAGATTATCCTATTTCTAGCTTTGACTTGTTTAGGTATGAACAGTTCACTCATTCGATTAGTTCACTACTTCACTCATTTAAACCAAGAGAAATCACCTATCATATCAACTAGAGAGTATCTATAGAGCACATCTATTCATCTGTAGGCGTATCAACATTTGGCTCATACACCTTAAATTGCATCTCAAATTCAACTATGCTATCAACATTTATATCATACACTAGATATTTATCGTCAATATGCATATTAAACAATATCACTAACTAAACAGCAATATGACTACTCTCAACATACATCCAGAACATCTCAAAAACTTAAAAATAACCAAACTATATTCATAGAACTATTGATATCAACAATCAAACAAATCATCAACATTTTATTCCACAAAATCAACAGATGAACACAACTAAAAACTATAAATCAAAAATCATTAAAAAAAATAATGATAAAACCCTTATTTAACATACCTCCTCTAGTTCTAGCCAGATTTAAGTAATTTTGACAGTGAATAAAGGTAATTAATAGCTGCTACGGAAGAACATTAGTAGTTCAATGTCAATTTTCACAATATTATATATACAATCAAACCCTTGAAATTCAAAAAAACGAACATACACTACAAAAACGAGATGATTAACATAATTCACTAACTAGAAATACTACTAAACTACATTACAGTACCTATTAAACGAATTTCCGAGTGATTTAGCTCTATGCTTGAAGCTGCGCTTACGAGATGCGATTTTCGCCTCTAACTTCTTCCGAAAAGCTGTAAAATTGTTGATTAGTGCCGTAATGTTAGTTAAAATCTGAAGAAACCGTCATTGAAGACGCACCTGGAGCTCGGCAAAGTGGTGGAGAGGAACAGTAAAATGGTGGGGAGAGACGTTGTTGTCTTCGTGTGTATCGTGTGTATATTTTTAATTTTTGAAAACCCGTGTTATTGTTGTATTATTCTGGGCTGGGCTTCTAAACTACTGTACTGGATGGGCTGGGCTCTTAGTTTCTAGTTTTTATTTTAATTTGGTTTCTATTAGAGTACTACTCTCTCTCTATATATATATATGTATATATTTAAATAAAATTATACCTTCTCAGTTTCGGCAGAGCTTCGTGCTGATAATGTGTTGTAATATCTTTGATATTCAGTAATATAATGAACCTTTACAGGAAGTAAATATAACATATAGCTGAGAGGAAGTAAATCACTTTCCAGTGTAATACAATCCATACTCTATGTAGCATAGTAAAGTAGTTCATGACAAATAGTTCATTGCTCATTTGGTTGATTATTTTTCGATGGTCCTTCTTGAGAATTGGCTCTTAATACTTCAAGGAATGAATTTATGAGGTTCACTGCAAATCTCACTAACTTTCCAGATTTCTTTTTGTCACGTTTCAAAAACTTCTCTGCAGCTTTTCCAGATAGGACGATGTTGATTATATTGTGATTTTCTGCTGTATTGTACAAAGCTGTAGCTTCTGCGATGATAGGTTCTCTGAATTCGTTTAGTTGTGAAGAGAGAATTGTTGTGTTGTATTTGAACCTGAGCCTACTAATTTGTTTATCCTGTGTTGCCTGCATAATATGTTAAATTAGTCGGATAGAAAATATAAGTATACATAATAGATGGGGAAGTATTATAATATAGTAATAACAAGAATGTATCTAAATGCTTAATATGTATCGGTGAGATGGTAATATAAGTATGCATGATATGATTAGTGAAACTAGTCTCACCCCTTCTCCTACTAACTCACTATTCCAATTTTTGGTATCTCCTTTAAAAGTTTTCATACGGCGCATGAGAAAAATACCACAATCAGTAGAATATTTAGTAGTTTGCCATGGTATACTCAAATAACTAGGCTTCAATCTCCGCACTCTCTTTGCCAAACCTGGATTTCCTTTGTCACTTATATAATGGCAAAAGTGAGAATGCTGTAAAAAAAAATGCAATTTATTAGTATAGTGGAATGAAAATAGTGCTTGATTAATTATATTTAAAATGAATGACAGAATTACATATTACCAAGACATCCGGTACCCTGCCATAGTACAAAAATTTCAAAATGGCAAAATTTTTATATTTCTTCCAAGAGTAGATTTGGTTTTGTTATTTGGGCGTAGATAGACTTTTACAAGTGGACTTTTCTCTGGTATGCTATTGGTAGTCATGTTTTCTTCAGCATTGAACTATGTAACCTGCAAAATCATAAAACTAGCAAATCCATGTAAAATATACTCCCTCCGTCCCATCCATTTCTTTACACTTTCTTTTTTGGGGTGTCCCATCCAATTCTTTACATTTCAAAACTTACCAAAAATAGTCAATGGGTCCCACCACTTCTCCACTTTTCTTTTCTTTTCACACTACTTTTACTCCACCATCTTCTTTTTATACATTAAAAATCAATGGGTCCCACCACTTTACCCACTTTTCTTCATCTTTTCCACTACTTTATACATATTCCTTAACCTCCGTGCCCAACCCATTTGATAAGAAATGGGTGGGACGGAGGGAGTACTATTTAACAAGAAGTATAGTCACAATTCTATACCATAGCAGTTGTATTTATAAAACTTTAATAGGTGATATAGCTAATATACTTTAGTGATACACCTTGTGTATTCTAGTGATAGGGGAAACATATTTTAGTGATATTGAAGAACAGGACTACTATCTTGACTACTTCTAGAGATATATTAATATAGTACATTCATATTAAGAAACATATTAAGTTTTATCTCAACAATCACTAATTAAGAAACATATTAAATTAAACAAAATCACTAATTAGCTATATATCTTGGAAAAGATGTTGTTATTATCAACTAATAGTTTGATGCATAAATTACACTATTCATGTGAAATTTTTCCTAGTGCCTCCTTTTTGGGAAGCTACTCTGTTTTCACTCTCATTACAACGTTTTGTACGGACAATTCACTAGCAACATTACTAGTTATTTTATATAGTACATGAAGGTTGCAGATTATCCTATTTCTAGCTTTGACTTGTTTAGGTATGAACAGTTCACTCATTCGATTAGTTCACTACTTCACTCATTTAAACCAAGAGAAATCACCTATCATATCAACTAGAGAGTATCTATAGAGCACATCTATTCATCTGTAGGCGTATCAACATTTGGCTCATACACCTTAAATTGCATCTCAAATTCAACTATGCTATCAACATTTATATCATACACTAGATATTTATCGTCAATATGCATATTAAACAATATCACTAACTAAACAGCAATATGACTACTCTCAACATTCATCCAGAACATCTCAAAAACTTAAAAATAACCAAACTATATTCATAGAACTATTGATATCAACAATCAAACAAATCATCAACATTTTATTCCACAAAATCAACAGATGAACACAACTAAAAACTATAAATCAAAAATCATTAAAAAAAATAATGATAAAACCCTTATTTAACATACCTCCTCTAGTTCTAGCCAGATTTAAGTAATTTTGACAGTGAATAAAGGTAATTAATAGCTGCTACGGAAGAACATTAGTAGTTCAATGTCAATTTTCACAATATTATATATACAATCAAACCCTTGAAATTCAAAAAAACGAACATACACTACAAAAACGAGATGATTAACATAATTCACTAACTAGAAATACTACTAAACTACATTACAGTACCTATTAAACGAATTTCCGAGTGATTTAGCTCTATGCTTGAAGCTGCGCTTACGAGATGCGATTTTCGCCTCTAACTTCTTCCGAAAAGCTGTAAAATTGTTGATTAGTGCCGTAATGTTAGTTAAAATCTGAAGAAACCGTCATTAAAGACGTACCTGGAGCTCGGCAAAGTGGTGGAGAGGAACAGTAAAATGGTGGGGAGAGACGTTGTTGGCTTCGTGTGTATCGTGTGTATATTTTTAATTTTTGAAAACCCGTGTTATTGTTGTATTATTCTGGGCTGGGCTTCTAAACTACTGTACTGGATGGGCTGGGCTCTTAGTTTCTAGTTTTTATTTTAATTTGGTTTCTATTAGAGTACTACTATATATATATATATATATATATATATATATATATATATATATATGTATGTATATATTTAAATAAAATTATACCTTCTCAGTTTCGGCAGAGCTTCGTGCTGATAATGTGTTGTAATATCTTTGATATTCAGTAATATAATGAACCTTTACAGGAAGTAAATATAACATATAGCTGAGAGGAAAGAAAGAAAGCAAGCTGCTTGGTGTAGTTTTTCATTTACGGGATGAGGCTATTTATAGCTAATACAAGAGCAAGAGCATTCAATGCATTATTTTAAAATTCAACTCCTACAAAACTTAGCCCCACTATTTATCTTTTGACTGCATGTAGCTTGACAATCAATTATAACAAAAGCATGTTTGTTGGGGCTTAAGACCCGAATTTTAATTTGGAAAAAGATTAAAAATGTCTGCGTAATAAATTAGAAGTTGCTTTAAAATAAGAAATAAGCCAAAAATTGATTTAAAGTTAGTAGTTAGTTTGAGATTTTTTATATGTATACATAAATTGAATTATTCTTGATGGTACATGTAAGTAGTGACTTCATCCAAGTATACATAAATTGAATTATTTTATATGTTTACATGTTTTTAAGTTTGCTTTCAGATTTTTTTTTTTTTGGAATAATTGATTTCGGATATGTGGATGTTTATAGTTTTTGGAGTTAGTATGAACTTATATGGATATGCTTTAGTCTCTTATGGATTTAAACACATTATTTGGATATTTTTGGATCTGAGTGAATTGTATTGAATACGTACTTTTGGATTTGAGTAAATTACTTTGGATTTTTTGGACTTCACTATTTGGACCCTTTTGAAATTGGATGAAATATTTTGGATCACTATTCTTGGCTCTTTTGGAATCTGAATATTTGTGAGATACTTGTTTTTACTAATGAAAATCATGTTGTTGTTTTTTCCACCATATTATATTTTCAGTGATCATTATATATAATTTTGATGAATACCTTCGGTGGTGGATTACTATAGATTTTATGTCACTCTTTAATATGTGTAGAACTCATGTGATGATTCTCACTTGAGTTTTCTTTCTCGTACACTACATTATTTTAATTTGACAAATAGGATATATGATCAACTTATTTGTGTACATGTGATCAATTTATTCAAAATGAATCCACAAAAAGAAAAATCATAATTTATTAATCCAAAAACTGCACATGATTAATAGATAGTAAGTTGCTCTAATCTTCAAAAGGTCATGAGTCATATGTGTTCTATTCTAAAAAATGAATTTTTCTCAAGTCATTTATCTATTTCATATGAGTTTAAATTGGTAGTAAGCCTAATTAATGACTTAGCTAATTTGAGAGAGATAAAAGTTCCATATCATTCTTATCTATGTACATTATGTATGACCTCACCACTAGTGTTTGTCTATGTATCTCAGATTAATATATGCTACACATATCTTTGCTTGTCCATATTTAATCTTTCTACTTCAAGGACGCCCCAAATTTTGAGATAATCAAAACTTTATATATTATGATTTGAAAGAGATGGCTTATGGGCACACACTATGTCTTGCTCACATATTAAAGTATATCACATATGCATACTTCAAATAAGTGATATTATGTGATCTTCATGTGAAATTCTTGATAATTGATAGAATGTTAATATCACTACTTGCCTTAAATTTATAGTTGATTTAAAGTTAGTGTTGATAAAAGTGATTATTTTTCTCACTTGAGCTAAATGATGTTGGTATTATCTACAACACATATTTGACGTTGTTTTTAATAGATTGAGTATATAATTGCAACCAGAAGTTGCATGAAATAACAACCAGAAGTTGTCTCTATATAATAAAATTAGTTTATTTTTTATCACGCATTTTTGATATGTTTGATTTCTGAAGATGAAGGATGTCAACATAGTATATATATATATATAATATGTTTAAACACTTGATTACATCCCAGAAAAATGATATATTAGTATAATATTCAATTTATGAGTTTATCCTAAATGATATAATATCCATGAAGGATGGTTCTATATAAAGAATAGTATAATATTTGGATATAATAGATTTTAATTGAATAAATATTATATTGTGTCCCGCAGACACAGTATTATGAAATTGGGTTGTTAAAATCATGACTTGATATCATGACTAATTGTGCTTTACTAAATTTGAATTATTGATAAAAGAATTATGTGTTGCCCACAAATGATATCATACCATAATGTGACAATATAAGAAATTCAAAGGATATGAACCATGCCTGTACCAATGGTCATGACATTACAAATACTTTAAGTCATATTCTTATTATGTGTAAGTAATATTTCTCTCGATTGTTATAAAGATGACAAGTATCAATACTTCATATCTAAAATGAGTCATCCAAAGGGGAGGATTATATAGGATGTCTCATTATAGTTCTTCTGAATATAAGACTTGGGAAGAGAAAGTATAAGGCTCCCGAAGAGCATGAATAAGGCTCTCGAAGAGCATGTATATTTTTATCTACTCTCTCAAATACATTTTACTCTAGAAGAGCATGTATAGTATTGATGCAATTATACTCTCCCAAGAAGATTGAAGAATGAAATTTATATAATTTATTGCATTGAGATATCAAGGGCCTTCAAATATCATTTAGTGCACTAAAAGTAACGTGGAGAAAGATTTTCCACTAGTTTATAATAAGCATAATTGAAATTGATTTTGAAGTAAACCAGAAGTTTACTTATAAGTTTACAGTTTGGCCTAACTAGCTAAGCCATCTCAATTTAATAAAGGTGGAATAGTAATTGATATTTTATATGGACTTTTGTTGAAGAACCTGTAGATTCTTCTTCTCAGTGGTACATATGTTTTTTTTTGTCACAAGATACTTTCACGTATGATGAATTGTATCAGAACACAATAGCCGCTCCCAGGAGTTCCTTTCGTTCAAGATTGTTTACCATCTAACCCTCGGACATGCAGAGATGACCGGGGACGCTTAGACAATAAAGCTTTAATATTCGATAAGAAAACACTCATAAAAGGTCCCGCTATCGTTCTTTCTTCCACCTCGCGTGCCCTGAAAAATACAATACAAATAAAAACCATAATAAGTTCATACAGACAATAGAATAATAAAACTATATATATAAAACGAAAGACGAAAAGAGTCAACAAACTCATTAAAAGATATGAATATAATATAATTTTTTAAAGAACAAGGAAAGTAATATAAAACTAATATAAAATAAATCATTAAAAAAATCTACACCAAAGAGATAGTGAGATCTCTTTGGTTAGATACATAATAAAAATTTAATCCGAACCAAATAACTGACTATTAATTTAAAAATAGTAAAATATAAATAGTAAAATATAATTGAAAATTGAAAAAAGATCTAGAATATGTCTACTCAAAAATAAAACGATATACTGTCAAGCAAAAGTATCACGATTTTAGCTAATTATCATTATTAACACTATATAAATTTGGTATATACCAATAAACAAATCAACCCTTAATGGCGCAATAATACCTCATTAAGGCACAATAAAGCCATCATATATGGCCCTCATGAATTATGAAATTCATGTACAATAATCAGTAATTATCAAATTAAACACAACAATTATCTTATCAAATTATCTTCTAATTGAAACACAAAAATTCAAATTAAAACATGGAGAGAAAATTCAAATTTCAAAGATAATAAAATTTAAAGAAAGTCAACTTGTCATTCAAAAAATAACTAATATTAAGGTCTACAATTACTACTATTAATAACAAACAATATCCAAAATTACAAGACTAAAGCAAAACTCATGCAATAACATTAGTTAATCTGAATGATCTACATGCACTAATTAATACACCGCTATACCACCTCCATCACCAACATCCAAGAACTGCAAACATTCATCATGGATACTAGAGAAACTAAGTACCGAAGAAGAGGATACAAAACAAATAAAATCTAACTAAACAATATACAAAAATGACGAAATATGATACGAAACAACTCATAACATGATAGATTGAAGCACACACTTATACCTAATCGTGAGGAAAAATAAATATGAACCACACAACAATGATATATATTGTAAATCAAAAATAATCACATAATCATAATCATGAAATTTTATGTTTTGGAAAGATAACACCTGTTAGTACGTTGCAAGGATATTGTCTCATCAGATTGACTTATGTGAATGATCACCTCGCATCTCCGATCGATTTGATGTAGCGTCAACACGATGATAACCGAGACCTAACTGATTCGATTTTTCACTCGTCGGGCGTGAAGTGTTAGAAAGTGATGATTTTGTCCTTCATATCTGTTTGCCGGGCGGGGCTCTTTGTTGTTTAGTAAGTAACACAAATTGAAAATCGTGTGAATTATCGTGTGTGAGAGAGACAGAGGGGAAGAGAGGGAGGGGGGAGAGAATACAGGGATATAGTTGTAACTTGGAATTATCAGCTAGTGGTACATATGTTATTTTCTTATAAGACAAACTTGATCACCAGCATAAATATAGTTGTGACTTTTCATCTTTGAGAATGAATAGATGAAGTATGATATGAGTTATAAATCTCCCTTTATTGAACAGTTAGATATTTTGTGAAAAATATAATTATATTCCGAGTTTTTATCAACTCGCAGCCTGAAGTATGCGAGATTCATTATTTATAATATGTGCTTATATAATGCTGGTAAATCTCACAATGAGTATTATTTTGTCCATAAAAATTGTTGAGTATTTTGTATTAATTATATATTGATTCGCATCATATAATTTTTTTTTCATATTTCCTCCCCGTCATAAACAAATTATTTGGTCATCATAGAATTTCCACCACGATAGTAAGATCGATTTTACCATTGAATATATATTACATATGAGTGCATTGGAATCATCAATATGTATTTGTTATGACTTGATTTAATGAGTTTGTTTTCCCAAAATCAGGGGGAGAAAATAAATAACCGGTGAACATAGATATATAAGAATGAATTATCATTGCCTCATCTCGATCCTCAAAATATGAATATGAACCAGAAGTTCATAAGATAATTCATTTTAATGACCTGAAAATAGTGACTACGTCGTAAACACCGGCTACATATGCTCCTATGATATAAATGTCGCAGAAGGACAACCTCATGATACTACTATGTCTAAAGAACGCCTGAAGCGTGATAGGCAAGTTGGTTCCATATATCTTATAAAAAAAGGGAGCAATAATTGATGATGGCTAGATTGAGAAATCGATAATTTTTTAAGGATCTCCAGAAGAGATTATAGACATGACATTGAAGAATCTCCAAAAGAGATTATAGACATGACAAATTAGAGAAAATAAAAGTAATGAAAAATATTGAGATCTCGATATATTATGCCTTGACCAGAATGAAGTGGAACCATAAATCGAATCGACAATTAAAGAAAACACGAATATATATATTACTGACATCATGTCAAAAGAGTACAAGAGTGAAGAAAATACAACTTGACGAAATCTCTCGAACTTGGACTGAATCCCTTCAATCTTTGCTCAAGTTATCTCACAAAGCTTTCTTTTCCTCTATCTCTCAATACACACTATTCGATATATCTCCCCAATAATCCAAAACCCTAATAATAATAATAAGGTTTTAATGGTTTTCTCGAAAAACAAATCCGATTTCCTAAAACAAGTTGGATTCTGAGACAAAATTCGTGGGCTGACTTTCAGGCCTGATTCTGGACTGATCCTTTTGTCTTTAGATAGCTGGACCACTTTAAACTTGTAGACAATTAAGATATCTTCGCGTGGGCTGTTGAATCGTCTAATTCTGACGTCCGGAACTCAAGTTATGGCCCAAACAAGATTTGCTGCGCAGGTAGCCCATAAAGTCCGAATTTCCATCAAATACAAGCCCAACTAAGCTAGTTTCATCCAACTTAGGAATATTTATTTTCCTGCCACTAAACACTTAAAATCAATTAGTAATTACCCGATTATTTACAAAATACCACAATTATGGGAATAAAATCATATAAAAGCATATATAAATATATGCTCTATCAAATATCCCCACACTTAGTGTTTTGCACGTCCTCGGGCAAATAAAATAAATTAAACTAACACCTAATAGATATATACCACTTCCGTAGGTGATCACGATTGCATTTGGCATATGCAACAAGCCCTTTAAACCCCTAGGCAGCCCTAGTGGACGAGTAAGGTCTCGTGAGGGCCTATAGCGACTGTACCCACAAAATCCATCTTTTTTTCCTGCCAAGTCTTAAGAATGCAACTAATATGAATGTATTAGGTCCTGAAACGATTGTAGAAGGGGGGGGGGGGGTTGAATACAATCGTCACTAAAAATCACGGCGGAATAATCTGATTTGAATTAAACTTGTTAATCAGATTTTAATTAATTAATATAACAATGTTTTAAGTCGTTATATAATTAATATGGTTCGTTTTAATGTCCACTAAAGTTCGTAGAATAAATTCGACAGGATGTATTCTAGTTTAGTGATTAAAACAACCGAGTGATCAAAGCACAGAAAACTGTGGATATAACGAATAACAAGTTACTAACAACTTGAAAGTTTACAATGCAATGAACAACTTGGAAATGAAGAAGTGAAGCCATATTTATAGGCAAATCACTTGGATCTAGGTATGACAAAGAAAGGAATGACTTTCTAGCTTAGGAATGACATTACAATGGAAGATATGACATTATTACACAAAGCCATGCCCTAAAACAAAGAAGGAATGACATAAATAAGTAATGTCATACTGCCAGGGGCGGTATGACATTTTTCCTTGGCCTTCAAGGTTCATTTGGCATGACTTAATCAAATAAAGTCATTCTGATGAGCCATATATGACATTTTAAGTCATATATATACAAGTCATACACACAACAGAACAATGTCTGAAAACGGGACACGGTATGACATTCTATGTCATGCCAGTGTATGTCTGTATCAGGCACACGGTATGACTTTGTTTAGAAAAGTCATACCGACTGAATTATGACATGTAAGACGCAACAGTATGACTTATAAAGTCATTGCTAGAAATGCCGCATGGATGGACACGGTATGACATTATTTGATAATGTCATACCGAGTCTTTTAATGCATAAAACAGTTTTAATAATTAAATAAATATTAGATAATTACCCACTTAATTATATTAATTATATAAATTCATAAATTAAATTAATTCGAAGGTGAATCAATTTAATAAATAAATTATACAACTAATTTAATTATTTTGATTAGTGAGATAATTAAATAAATACTTATAAAATTGTATATCTTCATCCGCAGAGACTTCAGGCTTGATTAAACTTTGTAGATCTTTGTCTTGATCGAACGACCATTTGTAGTTGATGCAGAACACTTAATTTGAGTAGCTGACACACAAATGTACTGTCTGGTTCATCTGTATCTAGCTGAATTAAATATTCTTTATAAAAATAAACATTTGAAATGAGGCTTGTTCGACGAGTCTATGTCTTCGTAGATCTTCTTCATAAGTAACAGTAGTATGGAATCTTCTGAATAAATAAAGTATTAAAACTTTATACCTTCTGGACTTCTAGACGTGCTACAAAAGATTATTTGTACACTGAGGCTTGAACATATTAATGAACTTCTTCCAGTGGTGTGCAGCAGCATCCTGAAATTCTTCAGACACATAATTTCAATAAATCACTTACGTTCTTCGTACGGATTCCTTCAACAGTACTTGCTATTTACCTTGCTTTCTTATCAGAGTTGAGTTGGTACCTCTTTAATTACAAATAGGCTAAACATATGCCTTTCAATCTCCCCCTATTTGTTTGTTAACATAACATGCAAATTATCGAGAGGATAACTCAACTAACTGATAAGACAAAGGATTAAACATGAATTGTAAATAGCAAAAAGTTTCTGGTATTTCATTAAACATTCACCAGAATTCAAAAGATTACATTAGATTACAAAAGGATGTTCTTACTGAACATATATTACAAATCCCTAATGAATCTAAAGATCAACTTCTCCTTCTTCGATATCAGAAGTGTGAAGGATAGGAGTTGACGGTTCTTCCCTGGTTGGCACTTCAGATGTAGTGGATTCACCACGCTTCTTTCGTTCCTTTGCCAGAGCCAGTTGATGTAGCACTTCCAAATCCACAGGGTCTTCGCGGAAGTCTGATGGCTGAGATTTTGTAACATGTTTCATCTTACGAAAGTACTGACCAACATTCTTTCGAGTGCAGTAAGCAAGAATCACATCATCAGCATCAGACTTAGCTTTAGAAGCGAAGCCCTTGGTTCTTAACAAAGTGGAGGTAAGAGCAAGTTGCTTAGCGAGATACTTTGACAAGGCTTGATCATTGAGATAGACAGTGCTGAAGATCTCCTTGTGAACGAACTTTACACAGTAAGGATTCCTGACAACCTGAGGACTGTTGAATACAACTTGTTCTAGCAGTTTGTCACGAAGGAGTTCATTCAGGTTGGAGCTTCGCCTAACCTTGTTTCGAAGCACCCAGAGCTCAGATACAGAGAATGATTTCAGAGATTCGACAGATAGTCTGAAAGAACCATTCCTCTGTGTATAGACAATTAGCTCCCATTCCTCTAGCAATCCCTTCGCTGCCACAGTTACATAAGACAATTCTAAAGCAAGAGCATGCATAAAGACATCCTCGTCAGGGTTTACCTCTCTAAGATCATAGATCAGAGATAAGAACTTTTTGTCGTCGAAAGGCTCCCTTTGAGGTCCATTAAAGATTCTTCTTGCAATGTCCCAGCTTTTTCCTTCTTTCCTCCTTATATCAAGATTCTTCTGCTTGATTGCATCATCATAGATTTTCTGTTTCTCGATCTTGATTTGTTCTTCTGTGATCAACTTGTCCTCGAGAAGTTTCTGATAATCACGAAGCTTACGCTTCCTTGCTTCATTCTCAGCTTTGAACTTCCAGACATTTTCCTCATGCTCTAGGTCAACAGGTTCTTCATCCTGAAACAAGTAACTCTCATCAAATTTACCTTCTTCTTCTGCTTGACGATAGGTAGCATCGAAGACGTCATCATCATCCATATCCTGTGGATAGTCATCATAACTATCAGAATTGAATACATTGTCGGACTGATGTAACGGTTCTTTGCCTTTAGACTTATGAGTTTCTTTGTCAGGGGCAGATCCAGAAGTGGTATTTTCCTTGTTGCTTTGATTTGAGCTATTGCCTCTATCATCCCTGTCACCTTTGTCTTCTCTATTCTCCCCCTTAGTTGAGGGTTCCTCTCCGGAGGGTTGATCATCAGACTTGTTGGAGTTTCTGAGGAGTTGATCTAACTTGCTGTTGATGGTCTCAAATTTGGACATGTAAAGCTCATGATTAGACCTCATTTCAACAGCTAACTCATGTATTTCTTCTTTAAGCTCATCCATGTAAGAACTGGATGGCCTCTCCTCAGCTTTCTGTTCCAGGGTCACCAACTGTGCACCCTTCAGCCTTTCATTCTCAGCAATCATACGTTCAAGCTCAGCTCTTAGCTTTGCCATTTGTTCCTCAAATTGAGCAGTGTTAGTGTGTGCACTCACCTCACGTACACTCAGAGCTGTTTCACTAGCCTCTCGTGCATGTGTATCGCTCGGTGTTTGCCTTTCTTCACTCATAGGATTCACTCTTCCTGCTGTACCTGTATATACTACCAATGTCCCCTGAGATGGGTTCAAAGGTAGTGGAGGAACAAATCGTCCTCCGGACGCCTGTGAGGGCAAATTAACTTGCACGCTGCCAAGTTCCGCCTGATCAGAAAAGAAAGGGTGATCAGAAAAGTTTTCATACATTAAACATTTATTTTGAAAATCTGTGCACTCAGTAATAATAGGAACCTGTGTATCAGTTTGGGCTGGCACTAGCGTGAGTGCTAGCGCAGTGCTTGACTCTGTACAAATTACCGCGGCCGGACGGTCAATTTCAATGGCCTCATCCTGTAGAGAGAATGGGTCCAGAGACTGTTTATCTGCCATTTCAAAATCTGAGCCTTGTTGGGAAGGCAAAGATGAGGCTACAGTTGTCTCCAAGGCTTCCACCCTTTGCTTCTTTGAGGGAGACAGAGCTGTGGGTTGACTCATTAAACTACTCGAACTCCGTTTCCTTGCAACTTTACGAACAGGTTGCATTGAAGTGTTGGTTGATGTGTTTGGAGAAACGAGAGTTTGTTGAATTGAATCATCAGCTAGGTTATGAACCTGTGTGTTATCAGGTTCATTGCTGGTAGGCTGGAAAACAAAATCAAGGTCACAAACAAGATCACAACCATAATCTGACGTATCAACATTAAAACTGGATGATAAGTTAGAAAGTACCTGAGCTACCTGTAGGTCCTGACGGAAGGACTGCAGCTCCTGGTTGATAGGAGAGTCAGAGGGAAGGGGTTGTGAGGTAGATTGTGTTTGTGGTATGATTTGGGATTGTGTTTGGTATGGGAGAGGTTCAGATGAATATGGTTGATGCTCGAAGAGATCATAATCCAAAGTTTGATCTTCAAATGAAGGGATAGATTGTTCTTGTTGATGGATAGGGGAGTGATATGATGATTGGTTGGATGAATGGTGTGAAGACTGTGCTTCTTGTGATTGTTGTGGTGAATGCTGCTGTTGTTGTTGTTGTAGAAGTTGTTGTTGATGGTGTTGTGCAGGTTGTTGAATCTGCAGGGGTTGAGGTTCTTGAGGTTGCTGTTGCTTTTGCTGTTGCTGTTGAGGTTGAGGTGGAGGAGCCACTTGAAGTTGATACGGCTGCAGTGGAGTGTTGAACATTTGTAGCATGTGAGGAGTGGTGATTAGTGGAACAGCTGCAAATTTGTTCTTATTGTCCAACTGAGTCATCAACTTGGAACAGGCACGAGGAACTGGTGCCACAGGAGAATTGGAGTAGTGTTCCTTCTCAGCGTCAGTCAACTTATCATTCAGAAACAACATAATAAACCTTGGATAAAAGCAAGAGACTTTGGCATTCTGCTCAACAGATCTGTTTCTCAGTGGTCCCAACTTGGTAAGAATAAATTGGAGTATAAGCTTACCAAAGTTGATCGGACGATTAAAAGCAATGCAGAATCCAATCTTCTGAAGCAAGGAAGTTATAACGTTGAAGTTCTTGCGAGTGGTAGGAGCAAACACTCTAGCCAAAGTGTCGAAGAAAAGGTCCCACTCGGGCTTCAGATTGCTTTTCAACATCCTAGGCAGGTTTATTTCACCCTGATATAATATAGTCTGAAAGAATTGGGTGATCTCAGCTTCAGTAGGGAGTTCAGCAAAATTCTCCCTCGGGAATCCCAGTATCCTATTCACATCGTCAGAATTGATATGAATGGTACGTCCTCCATGTATATCTCCAGAAACCCGATAATTATCCAACAAAGTAGTATTCAGGGCTGTCGAGTATGTTAGGCCGAATAAACTCACTATATATGTGATAATATAGTGAACACAATCCAAAAGAAACACAAATATAAGAGAATAATTCAACTAAACTCTTATTCACAAATCACAGTAGCTTACAAATAATCTCTTAGTGATTTATAACTTATCACTAAGAGCTGCTAGGTTACACGAATGATATTCAATTGATAACTCATCTAGAGTAAACCCTAAGCTGTGTTTATATACACAGTTACATGATATCTACTGATTGATTTATAATTATCTGCTTCCTAAAATAATCTAATCAGCAGCTATCCTTCTGCTGTCCTGATTTGCACAATCTCTCTTGATATTTATCTTCCTTATTTAGTCAGATATGCTCCTGAAAATCAGCCGCCTGCAAACTCTGATCATCGCTTAAACTCTGATCCAGCTGGCAGTCGCTAAACTCTGATTTCCAGCTAAACTCTGATATTTGCTTCTGCACACTAAACAAGTTAAATACCTGTGACATCATCAAATATGTAACAATCTCCCCCAACTTGTACATTAGACAGAATGAACAAGTTCTATATATTTACTGATGATGTCAAAAACAATCAAGGACAAATGCAAGAAATAATTAATCTGCATAAATGAATCATAACTTACAGATTGAGCAGAACTAATTACAACTTACAGTACATATCAGGACTTAGTCAGCCAATCAGTCTATACCCATAGCTCTCCTTAACAAACTGAGTAATCAGATTTTCTTCAATTTTCTTCAGAGTCTGTACCATTTGAGCTTTGACAGTCTTGAGTTCTTCATCTTCATCTCCTGTCTGGTATATGGCTGATCTCAAAGCATTTGCTTTGCTCCTCTTCATTGCTTCTCCCAATTGAATCACTCTGGGTCTGTCTGCTTCATTATTATAACCCAAGACTCTGATATTTGCAATAGTCTCCATCACAGAGCTATTCTTTTCCATGTCAATTTCAGAACCATCATCTTGAGCTATTTTTGGAATGTATTCTTCATCAGGCTGTACTCCATAGAATCTTCTCTTTTCCCTGATTGTTCTTTTCATCAAGTCTGACCACCTCTGAGTAGCTTTATTCTTGATCTCCAGCATATAGTGAAAATGCTCCAGCTCCCTCAAAGATTTTAGTAACAAATCAGCTTCTGAGATTCTATAAACTCTGCCAGACTCCAGAAATATAGCAATCTTTTCTTTGTCTTCTGTCCCATCATGAGTGTCCATTAAGATTTGAACTGACTCAACCTTATCAAGATCCTCCTGTGTTACAGCTTCTCCTACTTTTTCAGTCAGAGGATAAGGATCCCTGAAAGTAGTTGCTGAACCTGTTTGAATCTTTTCTTTTCTATGACCAAGCCCAGTCCAGTCATAAGCTTCTTTTCCTCTGGTTCCATGAGATCTGATTCTGGTGAGCAGTGGACTTTCTTTGTACAGATTTGTACCAAGACTTCCAAATAGACTTTTCTTCTTCTGGGATTTAGCTTTGTCAACTTGAGCTCTGTCAGTGGTTGACTTGATCCATGTAGCTTTAACTTCAATAGGCTTCACATTTTCTTCATCTTTGCTTTTAGCTTGAGCAATGTCAGAGGCTAAATTCTGATCAGTTTCTTCAGGAATTTTTACAAGTGTTTGTTGAACTTCTGATTCAGCCTTTCTTGTAGATGGAACACCATCTATGACCTTTTTCCCTTTTCTGCTTGAATCAGAGTCAGATTTTTGATAAACTCTGGGTCTATCTATATCAGCATAATTTATCTCACTGATCACAATTCCTTTCCTTCTTGAAGAAGTTGACTTCTCAGTGATCAGCTTCTTGCCATCAGAGCTTATTTTCTTCTGATCAGTTGCAGTCTCATTTGGCTTTGATTCTCTGTTCTTCTTGATCTCAGCAGCCAGCCTCTCTTCTTCTTTTCTAATGTCTTCAAGTGATAACCCTGGATTTTCCTCTTCGAATAGATTCTTTGCAACTGCTTCATCAAAAGCTAGTTGTGTAGGGGCTTTGTAGAAGAAGGTCTTTTCCTCTCCTTGAGACTTCACTGTGTGCCTTAACAGCTTAGATTCAGGATCACCAAGCTCAACCAATTTCTCAGAGAGAGCTTTGGTTTTACAGTCAGCTGGTATCAGAGGTTGTTGGGATTTTGTTTTCTGTGGTTGCTGAGTACTGCTTCCAGCCTTATCATTCCTTTTTTCTTTAGATTGACTCTGAGAATGCAAGATTATCTCAGAGTTTAAATTTCCAGACTCCTTCTTTTCTTTATCCTCTTCCTCATCATCTGGTTTTCTCTGTTGCTGATCAACCTTGCATTTGTCTTTCAGTACTTTCTCCCCCTTTTTGGCATCATCAGGGATGAGAAATTTAACCAGTTGAGCAACAGAGGAGCTCAACTCAGCCAGAGTTTGCTGCATTGATTGTTGAGTGAATTCTATAGAGGATAGTCTGGCTTCCACAGAGGAAGTTGGAGCTCTTTGCATCCTCTTAGAGTAACTGAGAGTGCAAACTCTGTTCTCTGTAGTTGTGGAAGGAGGAATTTCACAGACAGGAGCTGTTGATGCAGAATGAACAGGTGACGGATCTCTGACCGGAGAGACTTCTCTGACTGAAATGTTTACTCTGTTCTCTGCAGAGACTTCAGCTGCAAGAATAGCTGGGGCAATATGATGACCAGAGGTAACCTCTGTAGTATCTGTATCATCATCATCAACTGCAATACTGAGTGTCTGGGAGCACAGTGGAGCTGTAGCTTCCTCAGAATTTGCAGCAGATAATATCTCCTGATCAGGAGCTGCAACCAATTCTTCAACAGGAATTATAATTTCTTGAGCAATGTCTGGAGTAGTGACAATTGCCTCAGATTCTTCAGAAATGTTGACAGAGATAGGAACGGCAGCTTCTGTGAAATGTGGCAAAGGATCCTCTGACTGAGGAATAGATTCTGACATTGGGGTATCAGCTTTAGGTGAAGTAGTCAGAGGTACTGCAGATAAGGGCTCTACCATCAGAGGATCAGATACTGTTACCATCTCAAGAGGATTTACTATGGATTCTAGAGGAGGGTCCACAGTAAGATCAGTGATAGTGGAGGTGGGCTTAATCTTCTTTCTGGGCCTTGAGATGAGTGGTACTGGTTCTGACTCAGAGTCTGAGTCAGAGTCTGATAGTTTCTGCATAAATCTTCTCTTCCTAGGTGGAGGAGATGACTGTTTGGATGGAGATGACTGTTTAGATGACCTCAGTACTCTTGTAGGTGAAGATGTTACAACTGGCCCTTTTTGGGAAGGACCAGAGGCTTGCTTTGGTTTAGATTTTACAACTGGCCCCTTTTGGGAAGGACCAGAGGTTGGTATTTCTTGTGGCTGTTGAGAGGAGGATGGTAAATTCTCATCAGAGAAGAGTGAGCCATATTTATCCGGCATTGCCAGCTTCAACTTATCCTGCACAGTTACAGGTATGGCAAAAATGGGCAGTTGGGGTTTCTTACTGTCCTTTTTAATTAAATCAGAGAAAGCTCTTTTTGTAATTTTGAAGGGTGGTTCAGTGTCAGTATCAGGAATAGGTACCAGAGGATAACAATATGAGAAAATAAGCTGACAAAATCTAGCAAAGTAGATAGTATTTTCATCCTCTAATCTCCTATCACCAATAAATCTCAAGATATAAGGAGCAATATCAAAGTTGAGATTATGAATCAGAGCATACCCAATTTGCTGACTGAAGAGTGGGATTGCATCATAGTTGCTGCATTTATTTCCAAAAGCCCTGGTGATACAGTCGTAGTAGAAACTCCATTCTTTGCAGAGACAAGGGCGCTTGAGTTCCCCCATCTTGTCAGTGTTACCAGAGTATCCAAAGAATTGCATCATATCCTTCAGAGTTTGGGTGCTGACAGAGCTATGATATTTGGAATGCTCTGGAAGGTGAAGAGCCTTTCTTACTGTTTCAGGAGTGATAATATACTCCTGACCATCATATATGCATGTCAAAGATGGTGATCCATGTTCACCACCATCATTGTATCTTGCTGAGCGCCAGAGTGAGAGAACTTGTGCTGGAAAAATCACCTCTGGTTGTGTAAGTGCATACATGAGCTCACTATGAGCCAGATAGTCCTGAATGAGATGGAACTCGCTTGGAGCTTCAGCGTTTGACAGGATTGCAGCATAGTTGTTGGTGACGAACTTGGCACCATTATATTCAAAAGCTTTGGTCGACATTTTCTGAAAAATCAAGAGAATAGTGAGGTGTAGATAAGGTGTTTGATGAAATGCGCACAAGAGTTTTTTGAAACGATTATCAGAGAGAGAGAGAGAGTGATTAATTGTGTGAAATAATGAAAAATTTCAATTTCTGACAATATATATGTATGTACGCATGCGGGTGAGATATAAGCGCTGTAGTGGGGCACGTGGCAAGCGCTTAACGGTAAAAAAAATGGTAGTGGAGCAGTAATAATGAGTGCGTGTGAATCTGAACAAATGTGCACCATTTACCAATAAAACACAAATAATTACCGTGTTTTTCTCCACTCAGGAATACCAATGGATTTTCTACCGTTTGATAATTAAAAACTAATATTATCTGACCAAAATAATTATTTTAACTCGGACTTTGATCAGAGGCTGACCATTGACCAGAGTTTAAATAAATGACTTATTAAGTGACAAATGAACGAAAGATTATTGAATCTTGTAATGGAGAGAGATAAATATTCAAGGTCTAAACAACACTTGCTCCTCAGAGTTTGCAAATATTTATTGAACTCTAGTCAAAAATTACTCGAAGCCAAAAAAATTGTTAATCACAGAAGTGGAGTGAGGTGTGTGTTAACATGAATATTCTAATGTCACAGAGATTGTCAAATTTCTTAACTAATATTAGAAAGACTCAGATTATTAGAAAATTGTTTAGTCATCTCATAAGCCGAGTTTCTCAAGTTATGGATCAGAGTAAACTTATTTCTTCTCTTTGGAATCACAAATGTCTTTTGAAAGGGAACTCCTCATGGTAAGTGAGTCATAACCTTTATTTGACTTTTTGTTTTCTCAGAGTATTTCTCCAGTAATCAGAGAATGTGAAAAGTCACCAAAAAATTGTTTCAATTTTTGATGCATTTGCTTAATACCAGCAGTGCACTTGGTTCTTTCCTTTCACAAATTTTCTAAGATCTCAAAGGAGTACCTGAGATTATTTCTTTTGTTTTTTTTTTTTTTGATTTTCTTTACTGAGAAGAAATTTCTTGAGGACCCATAACTGAGTTGTCTTAACTCTTAGCTTAGAAGAGGAATAAATCAGATTCTTTTCTGAGTACATGTCTAATATTTAAGAAGTAAGACAATCTAGGTGACAGAATTAACTCATGTGTTATGTGTTAAAGATTTCCACAGCTGTAATATCACAAAATTCAGACTTTAGAGAGGCTTATGACTAAATTCAGTTAAGTGCAACATATTCTTCACAGGACTCTCTTTCATCATGAAAAATTCAAGTCATCAGAGTTTGTCGGGTCAGAGTTTAAATATCAGAGTTTATCAAATCAGAGTATAATCATCAGAGTCTGAATGGAGAATAACAGATGCAGTTGCAGATAAGATTTATAACAACAAATACTGACAGATAAAGTGTTTGTGCAATGTGTCAGAGTTTAGAGAGGACCAGAGATCATCCCTAATTCGTTTACAAGCCTTGTAAAAGTTGCTTCAGCCAATGGTTTGGTGAATATATCTGCCAACTGCTGATCTGTTGGAACAAAGTGTAGCTCCACTGTTCCTTCCATCACATGTTCTCTGATAAAATGATACCTTATGCTGATGTGCTTGGTCATAGAATGCTGTACTGGATTTCCTGTCATGGCAATAGCACTTTGGTTATCACAATAAATAGGAATTTGAGTCAGAGTTAACCCATAGTCCAGTAGCTGATTCTTCATCCATAAAATCTGAGCACAGCAGCTTCCTGCAGCAATATACTCTGCTTCTGCAGTGGATGTGGAGATAGATTTTTGTTTCTTACTAAACCAAGAAACTAATCTTCCTCCTAGAAATTGACAGCTCCCACTTGTACTTTTTCTGTCTATTTTGCATCCTGCAAAATCTGCATCAGAGTAACCAATCAGTGTAAAGTCTGATTCTCTGGGATACCAGAGTCCCATCTCAATTGTTCCTTTGAGATATTTGAAAATCCTTTTGACTGCTACAAGGTGTGGTTCTCTTGGATCTGCTTGAAATCTTGCACAGAGACAGGTTGCAAACATGATATCAGGTCTACTAGCAGTCAGATATAGGAGTGAGCCTATCATACCTCTGTAGTTAGTAATTTCTACTGGTGAACCAGTATCTTTATCTAACTTAGTGGCAGTTGCCATTGGAGTGGTAGCAGCTGAGCTATCCTGCATGCCAAATTTCTTTAGCAGGTTCTTGGTATATTTAGACTGATTAATGAAAATTCCTTCATCAGTCTGTTTAACTTGAAGTCCCAAAAAATAGCTCATTTCCCCCATCATGCTCATCTGATATCTAGACTGCATAAGCTTTGAGAATCTCTCACAGAGTTTAGGATTAGTAGACCCAAAAATAATATCATCTACATAGACTTGAACTAATAGCAGATCATTACCATGGTTGAGATAAAAAAGAGTTTTATCAATTGTACCTCTGTTGAAACCACTGTCCAAAAGAAATTGAGCCAGAGTTTCATACCATGCTCTAGGTGCTTGCTTTAGTCCATACAGTGCTTTATCCAATCTGTAGACATGATCTGGAAATTTTGTGTCCACAAATCCTGGAGGTTGTTCAACATACACTTCTTCCTCCAGCTCCCCATTGAGAAAAGCACTCTTTACATCCATCTGAAACACTTTGAATTTCTTGTGTGCTGCATAAGCCAAGAAAATTCTGATTGCTTCCAATCTGGCAACTGGAGCAAAGGTCTCATCATAGTCAATTCCTTCTTGTTGAGAGTATCCTTTAGCTACCAGTCTGGCTTTATTTCTTGTAATTACACCATCACTGTCTGTTTTGTTCCTGAAAACCCATTTAGTACCAACTATTGATCTGTTCTTTGGTCTAGGTACAAGTGTCCAGACTTTATTTCTCTCAAATTCATTTAACTCCTCCTGCATTGCTGTTACCCAGTCTGCATCCTTTAAGGCTTCTTCCACTTTCTTTGGTTCTGTTTGAGATAAAAATGAATGAAATAGACACTCATTTGCTGTTGCAGTTCTGGTTTGTACTCCAGCATCTGGATCCCCAATAATCAGATCTGGTGTATGAGACTTAGTCCATTTTCTTTCATGTGGCAGTTGATTCCTGGAACTGGATCCTCCCCCATGATCCATGCCAGTATCATTTTGATTCTCTGATGCCTCTCCCCCATTATTCATGCTATCTTCATGAGCATTCTGAGTTTCTGATGCTCCCCCTGAAGATGTGTTCTCCTGATTCTCTGATGTAGAGTGATCAGAGTTTGAGGAGTCAGAATCAGAGTTTGTGTTTTCTGTCGAGTCTGCAACATTTTCATTCAGATTTTCATTTTGAAAGTGCTCCCCCTCAACATGTGCTTGAGGTTGATGATCAGAAGTGACATGTTCTGATATTGTCTCAGAGTCAGAGTTTATGGAATCAGAGAATGCATCTTCATCTTCAAATCTCAGTTGCTCATGATCTTCAAAATCTTCCATTCCAGTAATTTTCTTATCATCAAAGGACACATGAATGGATTCCATGATTACCCTTGTTCTCAGATTGTAAACTCTGAAGGCTTTTGTTGATAAAGGATAACCAACAAAAATTCCTTCATCAGCTTTTAAATCAAATTTAGTTAGCTGTTCAGGATGATTTTTCAGAACAAAACATTTACATCCAAAAATATGGAAGTATTTGAGATTTGGTTTTCTGCCTTTAACCATTTCAAATGGAGTTTTCCCATGTTTGTTGATCAGAGTTGCATTCTGTGTGAAACAGGCAGACTGCACAGCTTCAGCCCAGAAGTAGGTTGGTAACTTTGCTTCCTCCAACATGGTTCTAGCAGCTTCAATCAGTGTTCTGTTTTTCCTTTCTACAACACCATTTTGTTGAGGTGTTCCAGGTGCTGAAAATTCCTGTTTAATGCCATTTTCTTTACAGAACTCCTCCATTTTAAAATTCTTGAACTCAGTGCCATTATCACTTCTGATGATCTTTACTGCATCTTTAGAGATTTTGTTCAACTGTTTGACATGCTCAATCAATAAAGATGGTGTCTCATCCTTGCTGTGAAGAAAATATACCCATGTATATCTGGTAAATTCATCAACAATGACCAGAGTATATCTCTTCTTTGCAATGGACATTATATTGACTGGTCCAAAAAGATCAACATGCAGCAGATGATATGGCTCAAGAATTGAGGATTCAGTTTTACTTTTGAAGGAAGACTTCCTCTGTTTTGCTTTCTGACAGGAATCACAGAGTCCATCTGGAGTAAAAACTGATTTTGGAAGTCCTTTCACAAGATCTTTCTTCACAAGCTCATTTATATTGTTGAAGTTCAGGTGAGATAATTTCTTGTGCCAATTCCAGCTTTCTTCAATATTGGCTCTGCCAAGTAGACAGATTGCAGAGCTTTCAGAGTTTAAAGATAGCTTAGCTTCATAGATGTTGCCATGTCTGTATCCTTTCAGAACAACTTTTCCAGTTCCTTTACTAATGACCTCACAGTGTTCTTCCAAGAAATTGACATGATATCCTCTGTCACAGATTTGACTTATGCTCAGCAGATTGTGCTTAAGTCCTGAGACAAGAGCTACAGATTGAATGATGACATTTCCAAGATTGATATTGCCATATCCCAAAGTTTTCCCTATGTTGCCATCTCCATAAGAAACATTTGGGCCAGCCTTCTCCACAAAGTCTGATAGCAGGGCTTTATTTCCTGTCATATGTCCTGAGCATCCACTGTCCAGAACTAGGATGTTTTTCCTGTTGCCCTGCAATCACATACACAACTAATGTTTAGTTTTAAGGACCCAGACTTGCTTGGATCCTTTGTTCTTGTTAAGTTTGTTAACACTAGCAGCGGAAGATTTATCAGAGTTTATATCAGAGTTTGTGTTAACAGATTTTTTAACAGATGCTGAACTAGGAGAATCAATCTTTTTCTTCAAAGAAGGTTTTAATTCATAATAATTGTAGTACAAACTATGATATTCCTTACAAGTGTAAATGGAATGCCATAAACTACCACAATGAAAACAAGGATTCTCTGGTCTAAATCTAGTATTCCTAGTCTTAACTTCTGATTTTGGAGACATAGCATTTATGTCCTTATTTTTCCTGCAAAAAGAAGCAAGATGATTAGGATTACCACAATTATGACAAGTTTTCCTAGGAGCATTTGGAACAGGCATGTAATTGTTGCTTTTGTTTATTCCAACCTTTCCATTCCTATTTTTCCTAGGTTCCTTAATCCTGTTTTCTTTCTTAACCTCCTTGAGTTTATGCTTAAGCTGTTTCTGAGTCATTAAGCCAATATTAACCTGTTTAGGAGTATCAGTTTTAGATTCTGCAACAAATCTTACTGGAACTACTTTGGGTTTTTTAATCTTAATGGTTTCTTGTTTATATGACTCAGCTTCATTTTTATCAGAGTAACCTAACCCTTTCTTCCAGTTCCCACTTTCTAAGATATTCTGAGTAGTCTTCCCTGAGTTAGTCCAAGTTCTGATTATCTCTCTTTCCTTAGCAAGTTCTGATTCAAGAGAAGCATTTTTCTTTAAGAGTTCATTTTTAACAAAGATAGAATCATCTCTTTCCTTCTGAACTTCAAGCATCTGAACTAGTTCCTTTTCAAGATAATCATTTCTTTTCTTAACATCCAAGATCTCAGATTTTAATCTGTCATTTTCTAATGTCTGATCTCTATAACTAACATGCAAAGTTTTAAGAAACAATCTTAACTCAGTTATATCCTCAGTATCAAAAGCAAGAGTGGAATGAGGTACCTTAGTTTCAACAGTCTCAGTGCTGTTGTCCATGTTTGCCATCAAGGCAGAGTTGACTTCTTCCTCTGATTCTGATGAGTCTGCCCAACTCCCCTTCTTTGTGATAAAGGCCTGTTCCTTTTCTTTCTTAGCTTTCTTGCACTCAGTTGCAAAATGTCCTTTCTCTCCACAATTGAAGCAGGTGTATTTAGACTTATCAGACTTTCCAGATTTTTCTTCTTTGCCTTCATTCCTTTTGAAGACCTTCTTATCAGAGTTTCTGTCTTTCCTTGAGAACTTCTTCCCTTTGTTGAAGTTCTTGTAAGCCATCTTCTTGAAGCTTTTTACCATTAATGCTGCCAGCTGCATCATCTCAGTATCACTGTCATCAGAGTCTGAAGGGATATCAGAGTCTGAGTCAACATCAGAGTTTGATGACTCAGTATCAGACTTTTTGACAATAGCTTTTCCTTTGCTTTTCACAGTTGAATCTTCTTGAACTTTTAGGGCAACTGGTTTGGGTTTCCCACCATGTCGTTTGCTCCTTTGCTCCATCTCAAGTTCATGAGTTTTCAACCTTCCAAAGACTTCATCCAGAGACATCTCTTCAAGATCAAGATTGTCTCTTATAGTGGTTACTTTCAAATCCCACTTTTCAGGAAGAGCAAGCAGAAATTTGAGATTTGAGTCTTCCAAATCATATTCTTTATCCACAAGAGACAAGTCATTCAGTAGCTTGACAAACCTATCATAAAGATCAGTCAGTGATTCACCTGATTTTGAATCAAAGTGTTCATACTCTTGAGTAAGTATGGTCCTTCTGTTCTTTTTGATGGCTTTGGTTCCTTGACATCTGACTTCCAAAGCATCCCATATCTCCTTTGCAGTTTTGCATCCAATTACTCTATTGGACATAGCATTGTCCAGAGCACTATGCAACAGATGCTTCACCTTTGCATCTTTACTGATAGATGAGATGTCCTCTGGAGTATAGTCCTTCTTCTCTTTAGGAATCATCTTCTGGGGTTCATCTCCCACTGCAACAGAGAGCTTTGTTGGCATGTGTGGACCATCATAAATTCTATCCAGATATTCTGGATCTGTAGATTCCAGAAACATGATCATTCTTACTTTCCAGACAGAATATTCAGATGCCCTGAGGACCGGAACCCTAAGAGACTCATATCTACTGTTTTGTGATTTCTCAGACATGATTGTGTGTGATTAAGATCTCACTGTAGGTATATCAACAGAGCTCGCTCTGATACCACTTGTTAGGCCGAATAAACTCACTATATATGTGATAATATAGTGAACACAATCCAAAAGAAACACAAATATAAGAGAATAATTCAACTAAACTCTTATTCACAAATCACAGTAGCTTACAAATAATCTCTTAGTGATTTATAACTTATCACTAAGAGCTGCTAGGTTACACGAATGATATTCAATTGATAACTCATCTAGAGTAAACCCTAAGCTGTGTTTATATACACAGTTACATGATATCTACTGATTGATTTATAATTATCTGCTTCCTAAAATAATCTAATCAGCAGCTATCCTTCTGCTGTCCTGATTTGCACAATCTCTCTTGATATTTATCTTCCTTATTTAGTCAGATATGCTCCTGAAAATCAGCCGCCTGCAAACTCTGATCATCGCTTAAACTCTGATCCAGCTGGCAGTCGCTAAACTCTGATTTCCAGCTAAACTCTGATATTTGCTTCTGCACACTAAACAAGTTAAATACCTGTGACATCATCAAATATGTAACAGAGTAGAAGTCCTGAATTGGTTGTATCTGGAGTTCTGCATGAGCTGTAATAGCAGTGCTGACGAGCGACTGGCTATTCATAAAACGGACCCACGGCCTAAAACGAGCCAAACTAGCTTCCGGGTCGAAAAATCCATTCAAATTAGTCTCCTCGATAACAAAGCGACCGACCATTTTTTTTAAAAATTAAAAATTGAATTAAGTGAGAATTTTTCAAATAAAATACTAATTCTCAAAGTTCTCACAAATTTCAATTAATAATTAAATATCAATTAATTAAATTAATTAATAATTCGAATTAAAGGGTTAAATTCGAATTAAAATTTAATTTAATTTAAAATGGCTATTCAAAGTCCAAACAAGGTCTTAATCTCCAATAACTTCAAAAATCCCCAAATGGTTTGACAAAACTGATTTCGAATTCCAAGAAAAGGGGTTTCAAAATCAGTGCACCCAATCCACTACAACTCGATCAGTACTGATAATCCACGGCCAAATAGTTACAAACCCGG
This sequence comes from Daucus carota subsp. sativus, assembly GCF_001625215.2. Taxonomy (NCBI): domain Eukaryota; kingdom Viridiplantae; phylum Streptophyta; class Magnoliopsida; order Apiales; family Apiaceae; genus Daucus; species Daucus carota. The sequence goes on along the minus strand of NC_030385.2, from coordinate 17,627,663 downwards.
TCACAAATCGTTAAGAATCGGTCAGAAACGCCTTGACTCGGTCGAACTCGGTTCGAAACTCAGCGAAAAATGGGCAGCGATTCGACTTGTTTTCTTAATTAATCAGTAACCAGCAAGCTTTTTAGGCTTGAAATAAGTAACCAGCAAGTTATTTGAAGCAAAAACTTGAAAAACTCGAAGCTTGGAACAATGTCGTGTGTATATGCGTGTAGAAGGTGATAGAGATGAAGTGTATAGGTATGACATACAACAGCAAAGACATACGGGATTTGAGTAATCGATATGACTTTCTAAGGGAAAGTCATACCAAGATTATCAAAAAGACATCCCAGGTTTGTGCGGTATGACATTAATAACAGATGTCATACCGAGATATGCATGGTAGACAGACAAACACGGTATGACATTTTCGAAATGTCATACCGATCCAGAGAAGATTGTGACATACGCTTCAGCCGGTATGACTTTCATTTGAAAAGTCATAACGAGCTTTTAAAACAGATTTTTTGAAATAAAATAAAATAAAATATTATGATTTTTGATTATTTAAAAATAATAAAACCTTTTGCAAATTTAATCAAAAATCTAACACACATAATATATAATATATTACACTTATATTTTGTAAATTTCAACTTTTATTAAATATAAATACTTATGAATTTAACTTTAATTCATTAAAATGAATTAACTTAAAATCAAATATTTATGCTTAATTAATTTTGAAAGATACAAAATAAATACATATAATTATCTAAATGCACAGAAAATATTACAGGGGAGTATGCAGCACTTAGAAAATTATAGAGACACAAATGAACATGCATAATTACACAGAAAATTATCAGATAATTTACAAACAATTATATAAAATCTAATAAAATAGATATAATTACACAGAAAATTCACAAAAATATATAATAATATATAAAATACATATAAAATATATACAAAGAGAATCATGGCATATTTAACATCCCTAGCTCACAAACTAACTTAGAGAAAGTGGATTCATCAAGTGGTTTAGTGAAGATGTCTGCAATTTGATCAGCCGTGGGTACGAAATGTAACACCACAGTACCATTCATGACATGTTCTCGAATGAAATGATACCTGATATCTATGTGCTTGGTCCTGGAGTGTTGCACTGGATTGTTTGAAATGGCTATGGCACTGGTGTTGTCACAAAATATTGGAATTTTGTCGACAGACATATCATAATCATTTAATTGGTTTCTGATCCAGAGAATCTGAGCACAGCAACTGCCAGCAGCTATGTACTCAGCTTCAGCAGTAGAAGTGGACACTGAGTGTTGCTTCTTGCTGTACCAGGAAACCAACCGACGTCCTAGAAATTGACAACTTCCAGACGTACTCTTTCTATCAATCCTGCAACCTGCATAATCAGAATCTGTATAGCCGGTTAAGTCAAAACCAGTATTCTTAGGGTACCAAATACCTAAACCAGGCGTACCCTTAAGATAACTAAAGATTCTTTTGACAGCTATAAGATGTGATTCTTTATGATCAGCCTGAAACCGAGCACACAAACATGTTGCAAACATAATATCTGGTCTACTAGCAGTGAGATAGAGTAATGAGCCAATCATACCTCGATAGCTTGAGTGATGTGCTCAAAATATGATTTTAATCGCAAGTGCACGATCCCGTTTTAGTAATATAAGATTCGTTCCAAGGACTAAATTATTTTCGCGAAAACCTTAATTTTTAATTTAATCAAATTAGGCCAAAAGTTTTTGAGGTTTTTGTTTTTACTAATTAAGATGTTTTCCTTTTATACTGAAAGAGAAATTAATCAATAATTTGTATGAAACAATATAACCTTTAAAAAAAACTGAAAGCAAATAATAAAAAAAAAACAAAATAAAATTAAGAACATGCGACGGGTGACAGAAACAAACAGAAATGAGAAAACCACTGGCCACTAAACATTCAGAATGAACCGGCAAATAAAGAAAGAAAAAAATAATAAACAATAAAAAGAAAAATGGAAAGAGAAAACAATGCAGTGAATATGTTAAAGTTTATCTCAGTAAAAACACGCGTAAAACCAGATCGATAAACAGAAACAGAGAAACAGGGGTGGCGCGGGTGGCCGCAAACAAAACTACTAATGATGGAGCCTCGTCGGAATATATGGAAGTGCCCGGAATAGCTTAAATCTCGCCGGAAAATTAGTTTTACCGGAAAATCTAGCTATTCCGACAAATAAAACCCCACTAACCTCTAAACCAAATTTAACACTAAATTCTACACTAAATAGCCCCTAAACTACCCATTTCTTGATCAAAACAAGATTCAAACCAAACCAAAACAACTCCAAATCATACCAAACTTCAAATCTAGCCTATATAAAATATAACTAACCAAAACCCACTAACCTCAAGTCAAAATCATAAACTAAAATTTACACCAAAAAGCCTCAAAATCAAGAACAAAGGGAAACACCAAAGCATACCAAATTAACTCCAAATCACACAAAACTTCAAAACTAGCTTATCTACCAAGTCTCTAACAAAACCCCATCAAACTACAAGCTAAAATCAAAATCTAGAATACTAAACCATTGAACCCACTAATAATATTGAGAATTAAGTGGGGCTCAATTTAAATACTAAAAAATGCAAGCTTAAAACATATAATTAGGCTCCTTCCAATCTACAAACAAATTTGAACCTTTTGTAGTTAGAGGAAGATTTCATAGCCTTGAAGTAAAAGTAAAGAGCAAGATTTAAGAACAAAAATGAATACTTGTATTGATATAATAAAAGTGTTTACAAATTTAGAGTGCTACTACTAGATCTACTACATAAAAGAGAGGCTACTAAAAATATGAAATCCTAGGTTGGTGATTACAAGTAAAGAGAAGGGGGTATTTATAACTAAAGAATTAGGGTTTAGGGGTAGGGTGGCTCAATCTTGACCATCCATGTGCCTTGTGTGTTGGGAAGATTGTGGCCCTCCATGTGTCCCTTAGTTGCCAACTCTTTTTTTTTTTCTTCTTTTTCTTGCATTTTCTCTTCTTTCTTTATTTATCTACAATTTCCTGAAATAAAATAAATAAGCGATTAATACTACGAAAATAAACAAAAAATAGGCACTTAAATATGCAAAAATATGGACTAATCAAACTTCCCCATACCTATCTTTTGCTCGTCCTCGAGTAAAAATCAAAAGAAAAGAAAATAAACTAAGAAAACTATATGCGATTCCTAGGCTCCTTTTCGTAGGCGTGACGGGTGATTTTAGGTTCACCAACCCGTTAAACTCGTAGACGATCTCTACAAGAGGAGTTTTGTCTCCTAAGGGTTTACAGAAGATATACCCATAAAATCTTCGAGACATTCTAGCAAGTGTCTACTCGACTCTACTCTAATTTTGTTGGTGTTAACAAAAAGCGTTTTTAAGGAAAATACGACTTAAAGACTCATCTACTAATAATCAAGATACAATTGCCTCTAATCTACTTGAATAGACACAAAAATTTACTAGAAATCCAAGGAGTGTAATGAATTCTAAGGCCTTTGATGGATCCTAATTGTCTAAGAACATTTTCTCTTTTTCAACCAATTTTGAACTGACCCAATCTCTATCGAAACAAATATCTAGCCAAACTTCACAAACTTTTATTCTTCTCTTTTTTTTTTTTTTTCTTTTTTTTTGTATAGGTTCGATTCGACATTGTTTCAACATGTGGGTTCTCTCTCAGGTATCGAATAATATCACTAGACAATCTCTCCATCAAAGGTCTTGTGCAAAGTGTGTGTCATCTTGGAATTTAGAGTACAAATCGGTCGATACAAGTTTCAAAAAGACAACCTTACTCAACTACGTTCAAATTATCTAAAAGACACTACATATATATACTTTTGTGAAAACATGCTAACACCAACTACTCCTAAAGTTCAAGTGAGAGAAAGACAACTTAGCTAAAAGTATCTCTATTTTTGGATTTTTCTAATTTTTCATTTTTTAGGGTTTTTCATTTTTTAAGAATTACACTAAAGCCCTCCCCATACCTAAACCATGCATTGTCCTCAATGTATGCAAAAGAGAGAATTGAAATGAGAGAGTAAAGAGGAAAAATACCTGAATAGGAGATGAAGGGATTTTTATTAACTACTGAAACAACTTACATGATCAAGGGTTGATGAGGTGGATGACCTCTTCCTCCGAATCAACAGGCAATTCTAAAAATGGTTTAAGACGTTGACCATTAACTTTGAAAACATTACCATTTTTAGGATCCTGAATTTCAACAGCACCGTGAGGAAACACAACTTGAACAATGTAAGGACCGTCCCATCTAGAACGCAACTTGCCGGGAAACAAATGAAGCCTAGAATTGTAGAGAAGAACTTTTTGGCCGGGAGAAAAAGATTTTCTTAAAATGGTTTTATCATGGAAGGCCTTGGTTTTCTCTTTGTAAATTTTAGCATTTTCGTAGGCATCATTCCTAAGTTCGTCCAACTCGGTCAATTGTAACTTCCGATGACTACCGGCGGTGGGTAAATCGAAGTTCAATTCTCTAATGGCCCACATGGCCCTATGCTCTAACTCAACCGGCAAATGGCAAGCTTTACCATACACGAGTCTATAAGGAGACATTCCTAAGACGGTCTTAAAGGCGGTCCGATAGGCCCATAAGGCATCTATCAACTTGGTTGACCAATCCTTCCTATTCGAGTTGACCGTCTTTTCTAAGATTTGCTTAATTTGCCGGTTTGAGACCTCTACTTGGCCACTAGTTTGAGGATGATAAGGGGTAGCAAGCCTATGAGTGATGGAGTACTTCTTAAGAAGAGACTCGAATTGACGGTTCTTGAAATGTGTCCCTTGGTCACTAATGATAGCCCTAGGTGTACCAAATCGAGAAAAGATATTCTCTTTAAGGAAGCGAAGGACAACTTTGTTGTCATTAGACCGGGTCGGGATGGCTTCTACCCACTTAGAAACGTAATCTACCGCTAGAAGGATGTAAAGGTGGCCAAACGAACTAGGGAATGGGCCCATGAAATCTATGCCCCACACATCAAAGAGCTCTATAACAAGGATTGGGCTCATAGGCATCATGTTCCTCCTAGTAATTTTTCCTAAATGTTGACACCTACTACATGCGGAACAATACTCGGCGGCATCCTTAAACAAACTAGGCCAATAAAAACCGCATTGGAGGATTTTAGCGGTGGTCTTCTTCGCACTAAAATGACCTCCACATGCTTGATCGTGACAAAATGAGAGGATACTATGAAACTCACTATTTGGGACACACCTCCTAATGATTTGATCGGGACAATGTTTAAAGAGATACGGATCGTCCCAAAAGAAATGTTTCACTTGAGAAAAGAACTTGGCTTTATCATTCTTGGACCATGTCGAGGGAATGTCACCGGTTGCTAAGTAATTGACTATGTCGGCGAACCAAGGGAGAGTGGAAATTGAGAGAAGGTGTTCGTCGGGAAAGGACTCGCTTAAGGGCAAGTCGTTAGTGGATTCAACCACTAATCGAGAGAGATGATCGGTGACGACATTCTCGCAACCTTTCTTATCCCTAATCTCTAAGTCAAACTCTTGGAGCAACAAAATCCATCTAATTAAGCGGGCTTTTGAGTCTTTTTTAGAGAAAAGGTACTTAAGAGCAGCATGGTCGGTGTAAACAATGATTTTGGACCCGATAAGATAAGAGCGAAATTTTTCTAAGGCAAAGACTACGGCTAGAAGCTCCTTCTCGGTGGTAGAGTAATTGAGTTGGGCATCATTTAAGGTCTTGCTAGCATAGTAAATGACATGAGGCCTCTTATCTATTCGTTGTCCTAAAACCGCTCCTATTGCATAATCGGATGCGTCACACATAAGCTCAAAAGGTTGACTCCAATCGGGAGACTTCATGATCGGGGCCGAAGTCAATTCTCTCTTAAGGTCTTCGAAGGCATGAACACACTCACTTGTGAATTCGAATTTGACATCCTTAGCGAGAAGGTTGGTCAAAGGTCCGGCCTTTTTGCTAAAATCTTGAATGAATCTACGATAAAATCCCGCATGTCCCAGGAAAGAACGAATTTCCTTAACGGACTTGGGAGGTGGGAGATTAGCTATTAGGTCGACCTTAGCCTTGTCTACTTCGATTCCTTTTTCAGAAATTTTATGTCCTAAAACGATTCCCTCCTTAACCATGAAATGACATTTCTCCCAATTTAACACTAGATCCGTTTCCTCACATCTTTTCAACACTCGATCTAGATTGTTAAGGCATTGGTGAAAAGATGGTCCAAAGATGGAAAAGTCATCTATGAAGACTTCTAGAAAGTCACCTATCATTTCCGAGAAGATGCTAGTCATGCACCTTTGGAACGTGGATGGGCCCGTGGTTAGGCCGAAAGCTAAGCGTCTATACGCGAAGGTTCCAAAAGGGCAAGTGAAGGTGGTCTTTTCTTGGTCCTCGGGTGCGATTGGGATTTGAAAATATCCCGAGTAACCATCTAAGAAGCAATAAAAGGCATGACCCGCTAACCTTTCTAGCATTTGATCGATGAAGGGCAAAGGAAAATGGTCTTTCCTAGTGACGGCATTGAGCTTCCTAAAGTCTATACACATTCTCCAACCGGATTGGACACGGGTTGGAACTTGCTCATTGTTCTCATTCGTCACTAAAGTGATGCCCGATTTCTTAGGCACTACATGGACGGGACTCACCCACTTGCTATCGGAAATGGGATAAATGATCCCATTGTCTAAGCACTTAAGAATTTCTTTCTTAACTACCTCCATCATGGGAGGATTCAACCTCCTTTGAGGTTCTCTCACGGGCTTTGCATCCTCTACCAAATGAATCCTATGTTGGACAATCGCCGGGCTAATCCCCTTAATGTCCGAAATGCTCCACCCTATCGCTCCCTTATGCTTTCTAAGGATTCCTAAAAGTGCTTCCTCTTGTGACGTAGTCAAATTAGAGGCAATGATAACGGGATAAGACTCGTTAGGGCCTAGAAATGCATACTTAAGAGTGTCGGGAAGAGGTTTGAGTTCTAACTCCGGCGGTTGTGACTCAACGGTTTTCTTTGGTAAAGGCAAATGCTCGGGTTCAACATCACGCTCTTGGCTCGTTGTAGGAATGGTGGATTCTAACATTTGGTTGACCTCATGTGTGTAATCGGAAACATCCCAATCCTCTCCAAAATGTTTTAAGCAAAATTCAAGGGCATCTTTAGGATTCATGAGATCTTGATCAACTATTTCATCAATTAGATTAACGTCCATAGGTTGATCATAGAAATCATCGGATTGTTTCCCTACATGAAATATGTTGAGGTCGATTGTCATGTTACCAAATGTTAACTTCATTAAGCCATTCCTACAATTAATCAAAGCATTGGATGTAGCTAAAAAGGGTCGTCCTAGGATGATGGGAATTTGATTCTTCGGGTTCTTAACCGGCTCGGTCTCTAGGACGACAAAATCTACGGGAAACACAAAATCACCTACTTTAATTAGCACATCTTCGATCATTCCCTTAGGAATTTTCACGGATCGATCGGCTAATTGAAGTGTGACATTGGTTTGTCGAAGCTCCCCTAAACCTCAAGCTTGGTAGACTGAATATGGAAGGAGATTAACACTAGCCCCTAAATCAAGTAACGCCTTATCCACAAAAGTTTCTCCTATGACACATGAAATTGTAGGACAACCGGGGTCCTTGTATTTCACGGGAATTTGGTTTGAGAGAATCGAACTAATGTGAGAGGTAAGGAAAGCTTTCTTAGGGACATGGTTAGTTCTCTTATGGGTGCATAACTCCTTAAGACACTTAGCATATGAAGGAATTTGTTGAATTGCATCTAAAAGGGGTATGTTGACCTTGACTTGCTTAAATACTTCCAAAATCTTCTCCATTTGAGCCGATTGCTTCGGTGAAATAAGTCTTTGTGGGTAAGGGACTCTCGGTTTATAGACTACTTCACTTTGCAACTCGGGTTCTGGGTTTGGGTCACTCGACTCCTCACGGGCTTTTGAACACTCGGGTTTGTCATGATTAATGGTAGTGTGGGGTGGACTTGGGTTAGAAGTCGAATCCCCTTTCTTACCAAGGTTCTCACCAACGTGGGTATCAACTTGTTTACCCGACCTAAGAGAAATGACCGAATGCACATTATCCGGGGGTCTTTGACTAAGTGGAAATTTTGGGTTTGGCTCCGGTTGACTTGGGAACTTGTTCTTTTCTCGCTCACACAACGTGCTCGCTAATTGACTCAATTGGGACTCTAACTTAGAGACGGCTTGCACATTAGAATGCAAAAGTTGCCTATCTTGGGTTAAAGTTTGCATGAAAGTTTGCTGGGATTGGGTCAAATTAGTTTGCGATTTCACTAAGGCCTCTATGCTCTTCTCTAAGGAATTGAGTCTCTTATCCGAATCATTAAAACCGGGAGGATTTAACGGAGCTTGACTCGGGTTTTGATAATTCGGAAAAGAATTGGGATTGGGCCTAGGGAAATTAGGTTGTGGAGATTGAAAATTTTGACCTTGGGTCCACGAGAAATTCGGGTGATTCTTCCACCCGGGGTTGTAAGTAGGTGCAAATGCATCATTCCTAGGATTTTGGAACATCGCATTTACTTGTTCAAGTTCGTGCGAAGGTTGGGTTCCGGGATTTTGAAAATTGTAATTAGGGAACATGGATATTTGTGGGGGAGATTTACTAGTTTCTAAAGCTTCGAGTCTCCTAGTTAGGGTAGCTAATTTGGCATCGGTTGCCACATTGTTTCCTATCGAGTGCAAACCCCTAGAGCTAAACGACTCGATCGACTTTTTGGGTTCCCTAGTTGACTCCCACAACATCGTCTTTTCCGCTAAATCCTCGAAAAATTCCCACCCTTGGTCCTCATCTTTCTCCATGAATTTGCCTTGGCACATAGACTCTAACAAAGCGGTTGTTTGACTATCTAAGGCCTCGTAAACAATTTTGCAAAGTCTCCATTTTTCAATTCCATGGTGGGGGCATTGTGATAGAAGATTTTTGAAACGATCAAAGAATTTCCAAAAAGACTCATTTTCCTTTTGTCGAAATTGATTTATTTCATTTGTAATTCGAGTAGTCTTATGGTTTGGAAAATACTTTTTAAGAAACACTACCACAAACCCCTCCCAAGTGGAAATAGAATTAACGGGAAGACTATACAACCATTTTTTAGCATTTTCTTTTAAAGCGAAGGTGATTAGTCTAAGCCGAATGGAGTCTTCACTCAATTGTTGTAGTTTTTGTAAACCACAAACCTCCTCAAATTCTTGGATAAAAAGGTAGGGATCCTCACCTTCACTCCCTAAAAACTTAGGCAACATACTAATGTGATGTGCCTTAATCTCGAAATTATTCCCATTAACGGGAGGAAGGGTAATGCACGATGGTTGAGCGGAACGGGATGGGTAACAGCGGTCTTTAAGAGACAATGCCATGTTTACTATCGGTTCGCTTGCTTCTATGGGTTCGGAGTCCGAAGAGGACGAGGGAATCTCGATTATAGGTCTCACTAATCTAGATGACTCATTCCTAACCCAAGTAGTTCGCATAAACTAGATAGTAAACACGTAGCAAGTAAGTGCGAAAAATTAAAACACACAAAAGAAAGGGTGTAAAAGAGAAAGAAAAACCTAAATCTAGGGTTCCCTAATAAAATGAACTAGACCTTGCTCCTAACTTTAAGGACCACCAAAAACTCGATAAATCCAAAATTATTCGGACCGGTCTGGCCAGTTTGGAGCAGGCATTGCCAAGAGGCCAATCTCCGCGCTTAGACACCAAACCTTAATCGGCCAGGTAAGCTTTCGCTTGCCTTAGACACCGAAAAGTCGGAATAATTAAAGATTACCTCGTCTTTTAGGTACCTTCCTAGTTGAGCGCGAAATCCTAGGGGCTAACGTCTAATTCAATTTTATTAAAAGGCTAGGGAATGCAAAATGAAGGATTAAATTGTTGTGGGCCAAGGAAAGAGTGATCAAATCCCTTCCCTTATCTTATGAGTGGGTTTTGCCCTTAAGATTTATTTAAAATGATGCTCCACACAACGAGATAATTAAAGCGGTAAACAACTATGGATGCTCTACACTACGTGTTTTATCTAAAGAAAGAAAGAAAATTAACGTACCTTTGGGTCCTCCAGCGATCACCACAAATATAGGTACGAAAATTTAAAAACACAAAATTAAAATCTAAATGATGTGCCACTAAGTGTTAAAATGCATGATGCAACAAATATGTATTTCTAACTAATATTTTTGGATTTTTAAAATTTTTTAATTTGTTTGTGATTTTTTAATTTTCAATTTTTTTGTGATTTTCTAAATAAAATAAATTGAAATAGGAGAGAGATACAAGTTACCCAAGCAAGCTTCCAATACTCCAAGAATATTCTCCACTTATTCCAAGCTAGCTCATACTCTTCCAATTTCCTAAAATTCAACAAAAAAAAAAGTGAGAGAATATAAAAAAAAACTAATCCGAAAAATTAAAAATTAAGGCGCGAAAATTAATTTTAGTCCCCGGCAGCGGCGCCAAAAACTTGATGTGCTCAAAATATGATTTTAATCGCAAATGCACGATCCCGTTTTAGTAATATAAGATTCGTTCCAAGGACTAAATTATTTTCGCGAAAACCTTAATTTTTAATTTAATCAAATTAGGCCAAAAGTTTTTGAGGTTTTTGTTTTTACTAATTAAGATGTTTTCCTTTTATACTGAAAGAGAAATTAATCAATAATTTGTATGAAACAATATAACCTTTAAAAAAAACTGAAAGCAAATAATAAAAAAAAAACAAAATAAAATTAAGAACATGCGACGGGTGACAGAAACAAACAGAAATGAGAAAACCACTGGCCACTAAACATTCAGAATGAACCGGCAAATAAAGAAAGAAAAAAATAATAAACAATAAAAAGAAAAATGGAAAGAGAAAACAATGCAGTGAATATGTTAAAGTTTATCTCAGTAAAAACACGCGTAAAACCAGATCGATAAACAGAAACAGAGAAACAGGGGTGGCGCGGGTGGCCGCAAACAAAACTACTAATGATGGAGCCTCGTCGGAATATATGGAAGTGCCCGGAATAGCTTAAATCTCGCCGGAAAATTAGTTTTACCGGAAAATCTAGCTATTCCAACTTTGACAAATAAAACCCCACTAACCTCTAAACCAAATTTAACACTAAATTCTACACTAAATAGCCCCTAAACTACCCATTTCTTGATCAAAACAAGATTCAAACCAAACCAAAACAACTCCAAATCATACCAAACTTCAAATCTAGCCTATATAAAATATAACTAACCAAAACCCACTAACCTCAAGTCAAAATCATAAACTAAAATTTACACCAAAAAGCCTCAAAATCAAGAACAAAGGGAAACACCAAAGCATACCAAATTAACTCCAAATCACACAAAACTTCAAAACTAGCTTATCTACCAAGTCTCTAACAAAACCCCATCAAACTACAAGCTAAAATCAAAATCTAGAATACTAAACCATTGAACCCACTAATAATATTGAGAATTAAGTGGGGCTCAATTTAAATACTAAAAAATGCAAGCTTAAAACATATAATTAGGCTCCTTCCAATCTACAAACAAATTTGAACCTTTTGTAGTTAGAGGAAGATTTCATAGCCTTGAAGTAAAAGTAAAGAGCAAGATTTAAGAACAAAAATGAATACTTGTATTGATATAATAAAAGTGTTTACAAATTTAGAGTGCTACTACTAGATCTACTACATAAAAGAGAGGCTACTAAAAATATGAAATCCTAGGTTGGTGATTACAAGTAAAGAGAAGGGGGTATTTATAACTAAAGAATTAGGGTTTAGGGGTAGGGTGGCTCAATCTTGACCATCCATGTGCCTTGTGTGTTGGGAAGATTGTGGCCCTCCATGTGTCCCTTAATTGCCAACTCTTTTTTTTTTTTCTTCTTTTTCTTGCATTTTCTCTTCTTTCTTTATTTATCTACAATTTCCTGAAATAAAATAAATAAGCGATTAATACTACGAAAATAAACAAAAAATAGGCACTTAAATATGCAAAAATATGGACTAATCATTGAGATATCAACTTTCTTACCAGATTTATCCTGGTCAAGCTTAGTGGCAGTGGCCATGGGTGTCTTTGCCGGTGAACAGTCTTCTAGATTGTACTTTCTTAGAAGATCTCTGACATGCTTTGATTGGCAAATAAAGATTCCATCTTCCTTTTGGCTTACTTGAAGACCAAGAAAGTAGGATAGCTCACCCATCATACTCATTTCATAATTACTCTGCATTAACTTAGCAAATCTCTTGCACAAGTTATCGTTAGTAGATCCAAATATAATATCATCAACATATATTTGAACAAATATCATATCATTATCATGCAATTTGTAAAAGAGAGTTTTGTCTATGACACCTCTAGTAAATTTATTTTCAATTAAAAATTCAGAGAGGGTGTCATACCATGTCCTTGGTGACTGCTTGAGTCCATAGACAGCTTTGAATAGGAAGTACACAAAATCAGCAAATTCTGGATTTTCAAAGCCAGGGGGCTGTTCCAAATATACTTCTTCTTCCAGCTTTCCATTCAGAAATGCACTTTTCACATCCATCTGATAAACTTTGAAGTTGGAGTGTGCAGCAAATGCAAGAAATATTCTGATGGCTTCAAGACGAGCAACTGGAGCATAGGTTTCATCATAATCAATTCCTTCTTCCTGAGAATAACCTTTTGCAACCAGTCTGGCTTTGTTTCTCACAACAATGCCATCACCATCTAACTTGTTACGGAAGACCCATCTAGCTCCAATAGTAGATTTTCCTTTTGGTCTTGGAACCAGGCCCCAGACTTCTTGTCTCTCAAATTGATTGAGTTCTTCTTGCATGGCAAGAACCCAATCAGGATCAGCAAGTGTTTCATCTATTTTCTTTGGTTCTAATTGAGATAGAAAACCAGAGAATAGACATTCATTTGTCGTAGCACTTCTATTCCTTACACCAGCATCAGGATCACCAATAATGAGATCAAAGGGATGATCTCTGCTCCAAATCCTTTCCCTTGGAAGTTGTTTCCTTGATGATTCAGCTGTATTGTCAGTAAGCTGATGTGTATTACTAGTTGATCCACCAGCTCCCCCTGAGTTGTTGCCAGGTTGACTTGATGATCCACCACTAGCATCAGTGGAATCTCCAGCATTATTGCCATTTCCTCCACCATTGCCTGGATCATTATCATTGTTGTCATTACCTGTTGCAACCTCAGGTGGTACATCATCATCTGAATCAGAATCTGGATAGTTGTCAAACTTCAGAGATTCAGATAGATCAGCAGATTGTAAACTTGGGAGTTTAGTGTCATCAAATGTAACATTGACACTAACTTTCATTGACAGAGTATCAATTACAAAAACTCTATAAGCACTTATTGTATAACCAACAAAAATTGCTTCAGATGTCTTTGGCTCAAACTTGTTCAAGTTCTCTTCACCATCCTTGAGAACATAACACTTGGCTCCAAAGACATGAAGATGTTTGACATATGGTTTCTTGTTGTTATACAGATGAAATGGAGTTTTCATATGATCCTTGTTGATCAAAGTTCTATTCTGGGTATAGCAGGCAGTAGACACAGCTTCAGCCCAAAAGTACAGTGGAAGCTTTGATTCAGCAATCATAGTCCTTGCAGCTTCAATCAGTGTACGATTCTTTCTTTCGACGACTCCATTCTGCTGAGGAGTCCTTGGTGCTGAATACTGCCTTCTAATTCCCTTTTCAGAATAAAAGTTGATTAGAGTTTGATTCTTGAATTCCGTGCCATTATCTGACCTTACAGCTTTCACTGGCACACCCTTTTCTAATTCAACTGACTTTATATGATCAATCACTGTCATCGGGGTTTCATCCTTAGAAGCTAGGAAGTAAACCCAGGTAAATTTCGAGAAGTCATCCACAATGACTAAGGCATATCTTCCTCCATCAATTGATGCAACATTCACGGGACCAAACAAATCCATATGCAACAAATGAAGTGGATCTGTAATGGTATTGATGGTCTTGCCTTTGTGAGATGCTCTCTTCGCTTTTCCTTTCTGACAAGCTTCACAAAGATCATCAGATGAGAATTCCAGGGAAGGCAAATCTCTCACTAGATCTCTCTTGACTAGAGAGTTCATGGTTTTGAAGTTGAGGTGTGAGAGCTTCTTATGCCATAACCAACTATCTTCAGCAGACGCTTTGGCGTAGAAACAGTGAACTTCGTTTCCTGGTCCTGAAGACAAATCAGCTACGAATATATTGCCTTTCCTTATGCCACATAGTGAAGGACGCTTATCCTTGATATGTTTAATGATACATATCTCCTTTTCAAAATGAACATAATATCCCTTGTCACAAAATTGACTGACACTCAGGAGATTATGTTGAAGTCCTTCAACTATTGCAATATCTTCTATGATGATCCTTCCTATTTTGTACTTGCCATATCCCACAGTACGACCTTTGCTATTATCAGCAAAACTGACTGTTGGGCCAACTCCTTCTCTTATGTCTTCCAGTAGGGATCTGTTGCCAGTCATGTGCATTGACGCTCCACTGTCAAGCACCCAGGTAACTCGTACAATTCCACTGGCACCCTGCAAAAGACAACTTGATTAAACATTCTTTGGGACCCACACTTGATTGGGTCCAGCAAACTTAAAAAACTGATTTCTATCAGGTGTAACAACAGAGCCTCTTGGACTGATACTTGTTCTAATTTGACTGAACTTACTTCCTTAACAACAGCCTTATAAACCTTGGTTTTAGGCTTTGGAACATAAGTCTCCTTCCTAACACGAGTAGGACTAGCAGTCTTTGATCTAGCATGCTTGTAGTTTGTGTGTTGTCTAGGTGATGTGTTTTCATTTTTAGCATGCAAATTTTTAAAATAAGCAGACATCAAATTGAAAGCACAAGTCATACAATTATCAACACTACAAGATTTATGACATGCATCAAAAGCAGGAACAACAGGAGTATCAGTCATAGTAGTAGGAACATCAATAGATTCTACTCTAACCTTGTTATCAGATTTAAAGTTTTCAGTAGAATGACATCTATTGTTCTTGTTCTTACTATTCACAAAATTATTAGGCTTGTTGAATTTAGTTCTCTCAGAGTTGACACCTAAACCAGCTTTAGGCAACCTAACATTGCCTTTCACTTTGATTGGTTTAAGTGATGTCAGGATCTCATCTCTCTTCTCATGACTCTCTTTCAATTTAAGGTCTTCCTGTTTGAGTTCATATCTAATGACAACAGGAGTCTCTAACAGAGGTTCAGCTTCTGAGGATTTAAACAATGGTTTAGGGGAATCTTTTAAAACAAAAGGAATCCCTCTTTCCTCAGCACTCTTCTTAAAGGGAGTAATGTTACTAGCCTTACCTACAGATTTGTTATAGTCAAAACCTATTCCAACAGTTCTCTTGATCTCTTGTTTATCATTAAGTTCTTTGACTATAGTGGAGGCATCCTTAAAGGCTTTACACTTAACTTTCTCTTCGTCTAGCTGAAGTCTTAAAGCAATCTCGCCTTTCTCTAGAACTTTGACTTTAGCACATTGTAATCCTAAATCTATAGTCAATTGTTCTATTTTAGGTTTTAATACTTTCATCTTATTCATCTTATAAGCATGAATTTCTAAGACTAATGTATCAATTTTAAGATTGGCAGCTTTCATCTTTTTAATAGCATCATCTCTTTCAAGTCCTAATTGCATAAAAAGTTTAGGGCATGTAGGATCTACCTGAAAGCTTCCAGCAGGAGGAGGTGAAGATGATCCAGCATTAGCCATGAGAGCAACATTCCCTATCTGCTCTTCTTCATCACTGTCTGTATCATCCCAGCTTTTCCCTTCTGCCAGATAAGACTTGCTTTTGAAACTTTGACTTCCAGAAGTACCCTGATGCTTTCTCACTAGTGCATCATACTTCTGCTTCAGCTCGTCGTACGAATCTTTTCTCTTTCCTTGAACCTTGGGTTGTTTGCATTCAGTTGCAAAGTGTCCAGGTTCACCACAGTTGAAGCATTTGAATTTGCTTCTATCCACCATCTCAGTCTTGTATCCTCCTTTGCTCGTAGAAGATGAATAACCTCCTTTCTGAAACCTGTTCACAGTGGGTTTGTACTTGTAGGAGGGATGTTTCCTGAATCTCATGTTTCCAAACTTCTTGGCAAACAGAGATAGAGATTGATCTTCTAACTGTTCTAGCTCTTCCATTGTATAGAATTCTTCATCACCACTGGAAGAGGCAGTCTGACCCATCTCAGGTACAACAAATTCCTGAGTGGTTTTAGAAGGAACAACAACATCCTTCTTCTCTTCCGGTACAGGTGACTCAACAACTAGAGCTCTCGAATGGTTCAGTGTTTTACCCCAGCCATATCTCTGCTTGCTTTGAACTTGCTCGAGTTCATAAGTTTTCAAAACTCCGTAGAGTCTCTCCAGAGATATCTCATTCAGATCTCTGCTTTCCCTGATGGCAGTGATTCTGTGTTCCAGATGTTCAGGAAGTGTTAAGAGAAACTTCATGTTGACCTCTTTCTTGTCATAGAATTTCCCATTCAGATTTAAATTATTTATCAAATTATTAAGTCTGATAAACACTTCTGAAATCCCTTCTCCGGGATTGGAACCAAACTGTTCATACTGAGCCATCAGTATCTCTTTCTTGTTTTCCCTAACTTCCTCTGAGCCTTCATTGATAATCTCTAATGTATCCCAGATTTGCTTGGCGTTCGTACAATTTACAACAGCATTGTACATCACTGGATTTAGAGATTCAACCAAAATTAGTTGAAGAGCGTCATCTAAGTTCATCTGTTCACTCTCTTCATCTGTGTACTCAGAAAGTTCTTTCGGAATGACCTGATGAGGTATTAACACACCATCCTCTTCGTGTGCTAATATGACACCTTTGTCCAAAATCCCGATGTATTCTGTTCGCTGTTCGGAGGAATAGGAACATGTGCCTTTTCCATAGGCCAAAGTGTTCTTGGCTGAACGGTGGGATTTTAATGCTACTGATCTTTTGCGTACTCATTTTTTTAAGAATTTAAAGTGAATAGTGTTTGGAGAGATTTGGATTTTTGAAAGAAAAATATTTTAAATCAAAATTAATTTTTGGAATAAAATTAATTCGAATAAAAAATATTTGGACGTTACAGAGTGTGTATAGGATCTGATACGGAAAATGGTATCAACCGCTCTGATGCCAATTGTTAGGTCCTGAAACGATTGTAGAAGGGGGGGTTGAATACAATCGTCACTAAAAATCGCGGCGGAATAATCTGATTTGAATTAAACTTGTTAATCAGATTTTAATTAATTAATATAACAATGTTTTAAGTCGTTATATAATTAATATGGTTCGTTTTAATGTCCACTAAAGTTCGTAGAATAAATTCGACAGGATGTATTCTAGTTTAGTGATTAAAACAACCGAGTGATCAAAGCACAGAAAACTGTGGATATAACGAATAGCAAGTTACTAACAACTTGAAAGTTTACAATGCAATGAACAACTTGGAAATGAAGAAGTGAAGCCATATTTATAGGCAAATCACTTGGATCTAGGTATGACAAAGAAAGGAATGACTTTCTAGCTTAGGAATGACATTACAATGGAAGATATGACATTATTACACAAAGCCATGCCCTAAAACAAAGAAGGAATGACATAAATAAGTAATGTCATACTGCCAGGGGCGGTATGACATTTTTCCTTGGCCTTCAAGGTTCATTTGGCATGACTTAATCAAATAAAGTCATTCTGATGAGCCATATATGACATTTTAAGTCATATATGAAATTACACACCTAGAGGGGGGTGAATAGGTGTTATGGCTAATATGACCGATTTTTAATGTTACCAAATAGTTATACTGTCACAGACAGCTTGCTGTTAATTTCAGAGTAAACAGTCAGCTAGCTAACAATGCAGATGCAATGCAAAACAGATATAATCAGTAAGCTAGCAACACAGAGAATTTTAGCCAGGTTCGACCCCTAACCCTAATGGTCTACGTCCTGGTCCCCTACCAACTGGTAAGAGATTATATTATTAATCAATAATGTCAACGATTACAATGATTCAATAATATAACTCCCTTTATCCCTTGTTCCTGTTATCAGCTTGCTGAAACCCCTGAACCACGAACCAAAAGCTCTCCAAGACCTATACTTCCCAAGTATACTCTTCTAGCTAACTAGTCCCCTTGTTCCCTTGTTTCACAAGCTCGATACACAGCAACAAACCTTTACACTTTGAACAATACAATGTATGAGTGTAATACAACCGAAACTATGAACTCAATATAGATATATAATCGAATATAAGTACTAGAGCTCAAATAAAGATTTTGCAATGAAAGTGTGTTGTATTTCAGAAGCTTGAAGTGTGTTCTTGTTCTCTACCAAAACGGAAACCACACTCAAGTTTATATACACAAAGATCCAACGGTCAATTTGCTAACAAATTCAAACGTTCTTGTTCCAACCGAACTCACGCATAATTTGTTCCCAATTTGAACGTTTAATCTTGTGAAGTTTACTGAGTAAAAAGCGTAGAAACGTTGTAAATATCTCAGTAAAACGTTTATATAAAAACCATAATTTGAAATAGGATAGGAGTTGTTATAGATAAGATCGAACTAGAGATAACCACTCCTATAAGTTAGGAAATCGTTTTTGTTTGAAATACTGATTTAAAACTGAGCTCTAATATTTATATAAGTCATATATAAATATTAAAGTCCTTACAAATCGATTCCTAATAAATCTCCTTGCTTTTCGTCTTTAATCCTTATCCAATTGTTATTCTGTTCACGCTGCGAGCTTGCTGATAGAACCTATAAGCTTGCTGACAGTTGAACATAATACTGAAACTTATTAAGCTGTTAGCACATGTATATATCATTGATAGCTCGCTAACAAGCACTAGTTTTATGCTATTAGCTTGCTGGCAGTGTGATCATCAAAACCTTGAGAGTATCAATCTCCCCCTTTTTGATGATCACACCATATTTAGGAAAAGTAATAATACTCCCCCTGAATACAGCAATCTAATATCATTAAACCTTAACAAATATATCAATTCAGCATTCAAATCAAATAAACCAAATAAAACACTTATGCAACCAGATAAGAAATAAAGCACTTGCATAGATAATTAAAATAAAATCCTAAACCAGGATAAACCACCTGGTATCCGACAATTATCCAAAACAACCTTAAACAAATTCAATCAGGATAAACCACCTGATATCCAACCAAATTCAACCCAACTTAACAACTTAGTCTTTAAAACCAAAGCAGATAAAAACATAGGGCCATAAAGTACTTAATCAGTTAAGCACACAAGTTTTATTAATTAAAGTTCCTAAATTTCTCCCCCTTAATCATCGAAAAGGTGAAAAATTTAAGCCTCGTCATCGTCCACAGTTTTCTCTTTCTCAGCATCCAGCTTCTTGGCAAGCTCCACAGCAATGCGATTCTGTTCCAGCATTAGATTTCCAGCAGCAGCCAACTCAGAATCAGTACCTGCAGCCTCCGTAAGAGCATCCATCGCCGTACGGGGTCGTGGACTGTCAGACGCATCATCCGTAGAAGTAAATGTAAACTTGACATCAGAAGACCCGCAAGACCCAAACATCCTCTTGCGTAACTCATACCCAAAACTTCCAGAACTGCACTTCTCAGGAGAATTACCAGTTTTACCTCCAAAGACAATATCTTTCCAAAAATCGAACTGATTTGACAATTCCTCCATCTGTTCAGAAAGCTGTTTCTGACCATCCACCAACTGCTTATGGTTGGCGCGCAGTTCCTCCATGTATTCCAAAATTTCTTTGGCAGAAATACCCAAATCAAATTGTTTCCCAGCCAACAACATCGAAACAACAATAACATCTTGTGCAGACAAATTAGATCGAGTTCCCAACCTAGGACTCAAATTTTCAATCGAGACCCGAAAAACAGCATGAGCTAAAGGTAGAATCTGGGTAGTAGAGGGAAAGGTGTCTACTGGACCATCTACCCCAAACAACACATTAAACTGTTGTTTAACATCAAAACCATCAAACTGCTTAAACCCACGTTTAGTATAAATCGAGACAGAGGATGGAGGGGTTTTCAGAATAGCATTCAAAAACAAGGAAGACAGTGTGATTTTGGTGTTGTTCACAAAGGACACACACTGACCCGATGCATTCGACTGAAGATTAACATAAAACTCACGAACAAGAGTGGGATAACAAATCTTAGGCATGTCAATTAAGAAGGATTCATAACCTAAATCAGCGAAAAGCTTAACTACACCACAGTTAAAGAAAGCTTTACCCGATAGAGGTTTCCCCAAAATAATCTTGCGATCATCAAGACCCAAAACATCTGGCTTTTCTTCAGCTGACATACGAGCCTTCTTGCCCGATTTCTCTACCTTCGGAGCCCCAGACTTCTCATCACTACTTTCGATATCGACCAAATCAGGATCAATGTCGATATCGTCCTCATCGATTAACCTCCGTTTGGTGACTGAACCAGAAGTGGATGTCTTCATTGATGCTCTAGTCTTCTTCTTCATAGCTACCCGAGCGCCGATTGTCGCAATGGTGAAGAGGAAGAGTCGATTTGTGAAGAGAGATAAAACCCTAGTGGGTTGTTGAGAGCTTTTAAAGAAGAAACTGTATAGACTCGGAGATAGGATAGATTTTAAAATTCTTTTGATAATGATCTCGGGAGAGGATTTAGGGATAATATTTGTTAAACTAATTTTGGTGAAAATCGACATGATATATCCGCTATATTCTCTTAACAAGATCTAGTAACAATTCGTAGCAGATTTCCACTTAAATAGCAAATCTCAAAAATTTGAATTTTAACCTATTCTTAAATTCACATAGATTATCACATAATCACGTAGAAAAATTCAACACATAAATTCATGTAACTCAGCACATAACGGATAGTTTATTTATTAATCTAAACTGCAAATAAACCCTTAAACTGACCCGCATGCAAAAATAATTTAAAATATGTCAAGGACTAAGAGTAAGCTGATAGTACCCGGACCAAGCTTATTAGCTTGCTGACTGCACATCACACATGCCCAATTCCCTTCTCAGCACGATATATCGTTCTTCAGGAAGAGGTTTTGTGAAGATGTCAGCTAGCTGATCTGCTGTAGCCACAAAAATCAACTTTACAGCACCCTTTGCAACATTGTCTCTCAGAAAATGATGTCGAACATCAATATGCTTTGTCCTTGAATGATTGACTGGATTTTCTGAAATGTTGATTGTACTTGTGTTGTCACAGAAGATAGGAGTTTGCTTGCATTTGATTCCAAAGTCCTTCAATTGTTGTCTCATCCATAGCATTTGAGAGCAACAGCTACCAGCTGCTAAATACTCCCCCTCAGCCGTAGATAGAGCAACTGAAGTTTGCTTCTTGCTTAACCAAGAAACTAAGCTTTGACCCAAAAATGCACAAACACCACTTGTACTTTTTCTATCAGTTTGACTACCTGCATAATCTGCATCACTATACCCAACAAGATCAAAAGCATTTGTGATAGGATAGAATAAACCCAAAGTAATGGTTCCACTTAAATATTTAAATATTCTTTTAACAGCTTGTAAGTGAGAATCCTTTGGTTTTGCTTGAAATCTAGCACAAACACAAACACTATACATAATATCAGGTCTAGAGGCTGTAAGATAAAGTAAACTTCCAATCATACCTCTATACAGTCGGATATCAACATCCTTACCATTTTCGTCTGCTGTCAGCTTGCTGACAACGCTCATCGGTGTTGATTTCGCCTTGATATTCTCATATCCAAATCTTTTGAGTAGATTCTTGATATACTTGGATTGATGCACATAAATTCCTTCTGGAGTTTGCTTAATTTGGAGCCCCAAGAAATAATTGAGCTCTCCCATCATGCTCATGTCAAACTCACTATGCATGCACTTTGAAAACCACTTACACAAAGAATCATTAGTAGATCCAAATATAATATCATCCACATATATTTGAACAACTAATATATCTTGACCTTTAATAATGGTAAACAAAGTAGGATCAATTTTACCTCTAATGAAACCATTTTTGATCAAAAATTCACTTAACCTTTCATACCATGACCGAGGTGCTTGCCTTAATCCATAAAGTGCCTTCTTGAGCTTGTAGACACGGTTTGGATATTTTTCATCCTCGAATCCTGGTGGTTGCTTGACATAGACTTCTTCCTTGAGATATCCATTTAAGAATGCACTTTTGACGTCCATTTGATGTAGCTTGAACTTCTTGAAGCATGCAAATGATAATAGCATCCTAATAGATTCCAATCTTGCAACCGGAGCATATGTTTGATCAAAATCAATTCCTTCTTGCTGATTGTATCCTTGTGCAACAAGTCTAGCTTTGTTCCGAGTGATAGTACCAAATTCATCAACTTTATTCTTGAACACCCATTTGGTTCCAACAATTGAAGCATCCTCTGGTGGATCTACAAGTTCCCAAACATCACATCTTTCAAATTGGTTGAGTTCTTCTTGCATTGCCATGATCCAATTTTCATCTTGTAAAGCTTCTTGAACATTCTTTGGTTCCTCTTGAGCTATGAAGGCAGCATAAGCACAAATGTTGGCTTGAGCTTTCCTTGTCCTGATTCCAGCTGATTTATCTCCAATGATCAACTGAGGAGGATGATTCTTCACTGTTCTAGTTGATTTTGGTAGATTATGTTGAGCTATGACCTCTTCATTCCTTGTAGTCTGCCTAGGAGGAGTCTGATCAACAACATTTTGGCTTGCTGATGAAGTTTGACCTCTGGATTCATCCAATGTAAGCTTAGACATCTTATCCAAAGTTTCTTCAAGAGATGGAGTGGATTCAGTAACTTTATTGCCTTCTGAAGTTGTGGCAGTTGACTTGTCAGCTTGCTGATTTCCAGTTTCCTTCACTGTCAGCTTGCTGCTAGTACCTGTACCTGCACATTCTTCCTCATCCCTTGCAAGATCATCAGTAGACTCTTGAAATGAAACATCAATAGACTCTTCAACAGTATGTTTAGCAAGATTATATACTCTATAAGCACGACTTGTTAAAGAATATCCCAAAAATATAGCTTCATAAGATTTAGAATCGAATTTACCATCCCTATCAATGGTTTTGAGTACGAAGCACTTAGATCCAAAAACCTTGAAATAACTGATATTAGGCTTCTTTTTCCTTAGCAATTCATAAGGAGTCTTGTTGAGAATTGGCCTGATAAGCACTCTGTTAAGAACATAGCTTGCTGTGTTGACAGCTTCTGCCCAAAAACTTCTTGGCAGCTTGCTCTCCTGCAGCAATGTCCTAGCTGTTTCTTGTAAGGACCTGTTCTTACGCTCTACAACTCCATTTTGCTGAGGTGTACGAGGTGCTGAGAACTCATGAGAGATTCCTCTTTCTTCACAATAAGTAATGAAGTCTTTTTG
Organism: Daucus carota subsp. sativus; assembly: GCF_001625215.2. NCBI lineage: Eukaryota > Viridiplantae > Streptophyta > Magnoliopsida > Apiales > Apiaceae > Daucus > Daucus carota. The sequence continues at coordinate 17,604,107 of NC_030385.2, read as the reverse complement.
GAATTCCCCACCATGATCACTTCGAATACCTACAAGTCTTGTATCTAGTTTGTTCTCAAGCAACTTGATTAGTTTCTCAAATTCACTAAAAGCACAATCTTTAGTACTCAAGAATAATACCCAAGTGAATCTAGAATAATCATCAACAATAACAAAGGCATATTGTTTACCTCCAATACTCTTATAAGCTTCGGGACCAAAGAGATCCAAGTGAAGAAGCTCTAAAGGTTTAGAAGTAGATACCATTTTCTTTGCCTTATGTGGAGTCCTTGTTTGCTTTCCCAATTGACAAGCAGAACATGTCTCCATCTTGACATACTTAAGCTTTGGTAGTCCTCGAACAAGCTTCTTTGCTGACAGCTTGCTGAGATGATCCATATGAGCATGTCCAAGCCTTCTATGCCAAATTTCTGGATTATTATCCACAGCTGCTAAACAAACACCTGCCTCCTGTTCTTCAAAGTTCAAAACATATATATTTCCTTCTCGTTTTGCAACTAGAGGGGTTTTGTTAGCACCAACAAGTATAGTACATTCATTCTTACCAAAGTTAACAATATGGCCATCATCAAATAACTGACTTATACTAAGCAAGTTATAAGTAAGACCTTTAACATATTGTACCTTGTTGATAGAAATGATACTATTACCTATAGTTCCTTTGCCAAGAATAGGAAGAGTTTTGCTATCACCAATTGTGACACGTCCACCCTTCTTCATCTTCAAGCTTAGAAACTGAGATTTGTCTCCACTCATGTGCCTAGTGCATCCACTATCCAATATCCATTGATTTGGCTTTACTTTCGACACGAGACAAACCTACAAAACAAACACAAACAACTCAACGTTTTGGTACCCAAATTTTGTTGGGTCCATCAGTGTTAGTTGATAAAACATATAGAACATTAAGATCAGATTTCTTGATCCACATTTGGACCACTTTAGAACTCGTCTTCCATGTTCTGCTGGTCTTATCAGCATACTGTCTTGGAGCTGTCTTCTGTCTGTTTCTGTTGTCAGCATACTGTCTATGAGCTGACTTCCTTCTCCAGCTTGCTGATTGAGTATTCTTCATTGGACAATTATTAGCAAGATGGCCCTTCTTTCCACATTTGTGACAAGTCACCCAAGGCATGGCATAATTGTATGGAATGCCATTTTTCCCTTCATATCTCATTGATGATGTGGATGTAGAAGCTGCACCAATGCCTCCTTTATCATGAGAACCTTTAGCTTGTTTCATTATAGATTTGAGACTTTCTTCTCCTTGAACAAACTTTCCCATGGCTTTCTGAAGATTTTTAACTTCTTGCTCCAATGACTTGATCTTTTCAGCTTGAATAGAGATTTCGGCTAAGCTTTGGGATTTGCTTAACTCGAATGCCTCCAAGCTTGCATCCTTAGCTTTAAGATCTGCTCTCAGCGAGCTGAGTTCCTTTATGAGTGTATCATTCCTTCTTTGGATTTGCATGTTGTTCCCTTCAAGTTGTGAGATCTGTTCCTTGAGGGTAGCAATGATTCCACTACTAGCTTTGGCACTCTTTTCATTCAAGAAATCACCTATGACTTTCTTCAAATGAACATTTTCTTTCTCGAGCTCATAATTCTCATTCTTTAGATCAATGAGTTCCATAATTGATAGACAACTCTTATCCTGCATGGTTAGTTCACAAGATGTTGTATCAATAGAATGTAATTCAGAATTAATAGAATGTACCTCACTATTAGTCTCTGAATCTGAATCAGTTGTCTCTATTGAACCATCGAGACCAACAAGAGCCAAGTTAACCATCTCATCACTTGAAACATCAGAAGCTGACTCATCTTCATCATCACTCCATGTGAGAAGTGCCTTAGATTTCTTTTTGTTCTTGTAATCAGCTTGCTGTTTAGGTGGCTTAGACTTGTTTTTCAGCTTGTAGCAATCCCTTTTGAAATGTCCTTTCTTGCCACATTCGAAGCATGCATCATCTTTTGGATCTTTCTTTGCACCAAACGCTTTGCCCTTTTCTCTTTTCATCTTATTCTTCTTTTCGATCATTCTCTTGATTTTTCTGGACATAAGAGCTCGATCCTCATCTGATTCTGTTTCCTCATCTGATTCCAGCTTGCTGACAGAGGAGTGCAGTGCAAGATTCTTCATTTTCTCTGTTGGCAGCTTGCTGCTTTCTGAGCTGTTAGCTTCAATCTTAGCTTCAAATTGTTCCAACTCAGCAAATATAGCCAGGTGATCCATAGTATCAATGTTAAGAGCTGACTCCAATGCTGTGACCTTGGCACCATATTCGAATGGAACAGCATTTAGAATATTCATGTTGATTTCCGATTGAGGAATCTTTTTGCCAAGTCTTTCAAGGCTGTTAAGAGTGACTTGGAATCTAGCTTGGCTTTCACGAATAGATTCTCCCTTCTTGATAGCGAAGCTTCCAAATTCTTTCATAAGCTTTCCAAGCTTGACTTTCTTTAATGCCTTTGAGCCTTCGTGATATGTCTCCAATGCATCCCAAATTTCTTTTGCAGATTTGAGAGAAGAGACCTTGTCATATTCAGCTTGATTCAGCCCATTGATTAATGTACTCCTTGCTTTTCCATTGGCAGCAACCTTTGATAGCTCGTCCGCTGTGAGAACATCAACGTCCTTGACTTTGCCATCGCTATCACGATATTCATAAGGACCTCTTTGCACAACTCTTTGCATTAGGGGATCTCTGGATAGATGAGCCTCCATTTGGCCTTTCCACCAATTGTAGTTGTCAGAACCCGTGAGAAGAGGAGCTCTAAAATCGGACTTTCCCTGAAAGTTATCAGCCATATCGATCGATACTATTCCTGTTACAGAAGTATTAGTACAAACCTCGCTCTGATACCAATTGAAATTACACACCTAGAGGGGGGTGAATAGGTGTTATGGCTAATATGACCGATTTTTAATGTTACCAAATAGTTATACTGTCACAGACAGCTTGCTGTTAATTTCAGAGTAAACAGTCAGCTAGCTAACAATGCAGATGCAATGCAAAACAGATATAATCAGTAAGCTAGCAACACAGAGAATTTTAGCCAGGTTCGACCCCTAACCCTAATGGTCTACGTCCTGGTCCCCTACCAACTGGTAAGAGATTATATTATTAATCAATAATGTCAACGATTACAATGATTCAATAATATAACTCCCTTTATCCCTTGTTCCTGTTATCAGCTTGCTGAAACCCCTGAACCACGAACCAAAAGCTCTCCAAGACCTATACTTCCCAAGTATACTCTTCTAGCTAACTAGTCCCCTTGTTCCCTTGTTTCACAAGCTCGATACACAGCAACAAACCTTTACACTTTGAACAATACAATGTATGAGTGTAATACAACCGAAACTATGAACTCAATATAGATATATAATCGAATATAAGTACTAGAGCTCAAATAAAGATTTTGCAATGAAAGTGTGTTGTATTTCAGAAGCTTGAAGTGTGTTCTTGTTCTCTACCAAAACGGAAACCACACTCAAGTTTATATACACAAAGATCCAACGGTCAATTTGCTAACAAATTCAAACGTTCTTGTTCCAACCGAACTCACGCATAATTTGTTCCCAATTTGAACGTTTAATCTTGTGAAGTTTACTGAGTAAAAAGCGTAGAAACGTTGTAAATATCTCAGTAAAACGTTTATATAAAAACCATAATTTGAAATAGGATAGGAGTTGTTATAGATAAGATCGAACTAGAGATAACCACTCCTATAAGTTAGGAAATCGTTTTTGTTTGAAATACTGATTTAAAACTGAGCTCTAATATTTATATAAGTCATATATAAATATTAAAGTCCTTACAAATCGATTCCTAATAAATCTCCTTGCTTTTCGTCTTTAATCCTTATCCAATTGTTATTCTGTTCACGCTGCGAGCTTGCTGATAGAACCTATAAGCTTGCTGACAGTTGAACATAATACTGAAACTTATTAAGCTGTTAGCACATGTATATATCATTGATAGCTCGCTAACAAGCACTAGTTTTATGCTATTAGCTTGCTGGCAGTGTGATCATCAAAACCTTGAGAGTATCAATATATATACAAGTCATACACACAACAGAACAATGTCTGAAAACGGGACACGGTATGACATTCTATGTCATGCCAGTGTATGTCTGTATCAGGCACACGGTATGACTTTGTTTAGAAAAGTCATACCGACTGAATTATGACATGTAAGACGCAACAGTATGACTTATAAAGTCATTGCTAGAAATGCCGCATGGATGGACACGGTATGACATTATTTGATAATGTCATACCGAGTCTTTTAATGCATAAAACAGTTTTAATAATTAAATAAATATTAGATAATTACCCACTTAATTATATTAATTATATAAATTCATAAATTAAATTAATTCGAAGGTGAATCAATTTAATAAATAAATTATACAACTAATTTAATTATTTTGATTAGTGAGATAATTAAATAAATACTTATAAAATTGTATATCTTCATCCGCAGAGACTTCAGGCTTGATTAAACTTTGTAGATCTTTGTCTTGATCGAACGGCCATTTGTAGTTGATGCAGAACACTTAATTTGAGTAGCTGACACACAAATGTACTGTCTGGTTCATCTGTATCTAGCTGAATTAAATATTCTTTATCAAATAAACATTTGAAATGAGGCTTGTTCGACGAGTCTATGTCTTCGTAGATCTTCTTCATAAGTAACAGTAGTATGGAATCTTCTGAATAAATAAAGTATTAAAACTTTATACCTTCTGGACTTCTGGACGTGCTACAAAAGATTATTTGTACACTGAGGCTTGAACATATTAATGAACTTCTTCCAGTGGTGTGCAGCAGCATCCTGAAATTCTTCAGACACATAATTTCAATAAATCACTTGACGTTCTTCGTACGGATTCCTTCAACAGTACTTGCTATTTACCTTGCTTTCTTATCAGAGTTGAGTTGGTACCTCTTTAATTACAAATAGGCTAAACATATGCCTTTCAGAATGCAAACTAAATGAATATGCATAGATCCCAATCATGAAATTATCAACCTTGTCAACATATAATCCTCAGAATATGCAACAATCAAGGATTTCATCTATCTCACATATTAGTCATGCAACTCTTTCACTTCAAGTACGGAGTGCATCGTGTGTGCTCAACATGCTCTCTAATGAAACAACATAAAGACCAACAAACTTCAACAGAATCTTAGCCATGAGTCGTTAATAAGAATAATGCTTAAACACTTCGTTACATTAGAGTCAACTACAGCTTATGGTCACCAAGGAACTTCCATGCCTCTCTTATATATGCTCTTTTTTTTCTTCTTTTTTTCAATATCTATTATTTGGTGTGTACATGCTCGGTCTAAGGTCGGGACGCTTCTCAGGGTAAGTGAGTTACGACCACCATAAGACTTCACCAACCAAATTGTTCACACATGCTTTCGATGGCTTATTTGACCGTGCAATGGTTGAGATCCCAAAAGATTTATGCACTAATACCCATTTAGCGAGTGTTGGGTCAGCAATCCCAAACCATGAAAGGCTTTAGGTTACTAGGCACAAAGTCCCCTCAGACTTAATTACTCGAGTATTAATGAGCCCAACCTAGTCAATTCTACCACCATTTTTTTTGTGAACTTTATTGCTAATACATGTATCTTTTTTTTTCTTTTTTTTTTAGAAAGGCATGTATATCCCAAAGCTCCCCCTCACTTAAGAATTAAAGACTCCAAGCTCAAAAGGGAATAGTCCGAATTCTACGCCCGGCTCATAGCTAAGACTCAAGAAATAAGCTAGTCTAAATCTCGCCTCTAGAACAGTTATAGTGTAATTACAAGTTACCGCACAAGCTCTAAGAATGCAAGACATCACATATGATCAAGATTACTAGCCAAGAAATTATGCAAATAAACTCATCATAGGAAATTGACTTGGTCGACAAACATTCATGGAATTGTGCAAATGCAAACTAAAAAGAAAATATAATAATAATAAAAATAAAAAATAAAAAAAATATGCATGCTAAATTAAATAACTATATGCTCTAATTTAAATGCAACTATCATGAATAGTCTAAATTTAAGACAAGGCAATATACAATTTTTTTATTATTTCATTTTTTTGTTTTTTTTATATATATTTTTAATATAATATTATTCGCCTTGAGAACACATCCCCACACTTAAATGAGTCAATGTCCTCAATGACACAAAAACTACTCTAAAAAGGATAAGGAAGAAAACTGCCCTGATATCAAGATGCATGTTGTGAAAAATATCTCTTTAGGGAAGCAGAGATGTCAGCCAACTGTTTCTCAATCCTTTCTTGGCCTTGCCTTAGTTCCGCAATTTGCTGCTCAAGAGGTATAACTGGCTCTGCATCATGCTTCTCCGAATGTAACACATCACGTTTTGGGTGCACCCGATTTATCCCTCCAATTTTGCAATGGCGATGTAACATATGCATACCAATCACATATTCAACGTCCAGAGTTGATGCCCACTCATCCGCAACCTTTAAATTAGTCATCTTGCAATCAAACACACCCAACTTTGTAGCAATACGTGTGATAAAGCCACCAATAACAAGTGCACCTTTGGGTCGCTTTGCTTGATACAAGAATCTCGCAATAAACAAAGTCGTCCAATCAACTGGAATTTCTGCATCAAAGTAGTACAACAACGCAAGCTCACCTGCTTGAATCCTATTATTACTTTCAGCACGACCATATATAGTATATGACAGGAGTCGCAAAAAATAGCGATAACAGTAGCTCGTGATTTTTGAAGTGGGAGAATTTTGAGCCATATATCTTTCTGTTGCAGGCAATCCAGTAATCCGAAGCCAAAAAGGAGTAGCAAAATCAGATGGAAGAGGTTGTGTATCAATTAGCTTCCAACTAAACATGCTGGCTAATGTAGCCTTTGTAATCTGGTGATTCTGATTTGCAATTCGGAAGGACAACAAGCCATCTTCAGTAACCATGAAAGAACTTAGAAACTCACGAGTAAGAGTAGCATAAGAAGGGTCATCCATCTTCAGTAAATCACTCCATCCGACTTTAGAAAGTTTATGCTTCAATTCTGGAATAATACCCAAGAGATCAATAGCATCCATATCTGTATATTTATTGGGGAACACCGGACGCTGTGATAATGTGGTGTATAGAGACCGTTGTGATTCACCACTAAACTTCACTGCAGGATACTTGATAATGGTGGGCTGAACTGAGTCAACCCTCAGTTTTTGTTTGTTCCGCAGAGGAGGAGTAGACGCAGCGGCACGACCCATAGCTGACCAAGATAATGATAATCGGAGCTACAATATTGCAAGCTACAAACCCTTCTTCTGCTGGCTAAATACAATCTCACAAAACTGACTCCAGAGAGGATTATGAGTTGGTAATTTCTGGAATCCAAAGAAGAGTATGAATTGGAAAATCTTCTCTTCCCGAGATATTGGGTTGCATCCCAAAAAGCGCTGTCGTTAACGTCATTTAGCCGGACGTCTGTTCTGGATCAACTTGTAGGATCAGTGAGAAGATAATGATCTCCTCCTTGTGACTTTTTCCCAATCAAATATGGCTTCAGCCGCTGACCATTTACCTTAAAAATTTCAGACCCCTCTCGAGTAATTGCCACAGTACCATATGGATACACTTTAACAATTTCAAATGGTCCAGACCATCATGACTTGAGTTTTCCAGGAAAAAGTTTAAGTCTTGAATTAAACAAAAGAACCTTCTGTCCAACTTCAAAATCTTTCTTCTGAATATGCTTGTCATGCCACAATTTGGTCTTTTCTTTATAGCTTGCAGCATTTTCATAGGATTGGAGTCTCAACTCATCAAGTTCACTGAGTTGCATCAACCTGTTTAGTCCCGCATCTTTCAACTCCATGTTTAAGAATCGGGTTGCCCAATATGCCTTATGTTCTAATTCAACAGGTAAATGACAAGATTTTCCAAAAACCAACCTATAGGGAGACATTCCAATAGGTGTCTTGAAAGCTGTACGGTAGGCCCATAAAGCATCATCTAGCTTCCTCGACCAATCTTTCCTAGAGCTTGTCACTGTCTTCTCAAGAATTTGTTTTAGCTCTCGATTTGAAATCTCCACTTGCCCACTCGTTTGAGGGTGATAAGGTGTCGCAACTTTTTGAGTCACACCATAATTTTTCAAAAGGTCTTCAATCAGTTTATTGCAAAAGTGAGACCCTCCATCATTGATAATAGCTCTGGGCCCTCCAAATCTTGTGAAGACATGCTTTTGTAAGAACTTTTTCACCACTCTAGCATCATTGGTAGGACTAGCAATTGTTTCCACCCATTTCGAGACATAATCAACTCCCACCAGAATATACTTGTTCCCATAGGAAGATGGAAAGGGACCCATGAAATCTATCCCCCATACATCAAACAGCTCAACCTCAAGAATAGGCTGTAGAGGCATCTCATTCCGTCTCGATATGTTTCCTGTCCTTTGACATCTATCACAAGTGGAAACAAAATTTCTCGCGTCTTGATACATTGAAGGCCAATAGAATCCTGATTGCCAGATTTTTGCCACTGTTTTCATGCTACTATTGTGCCCACCACACTCCAAAGCATGACAATGCTTAAGGATATTAGGAATCTCATCGTGAGGAACACATCTTCTCATAATCCCATCAGCACATTCTTTATAGAGCAGAGGTTCTTCCCAGAAGTAATGTTTTACATCAGAAAGAAATTTTTTCTTTTGTTGATAATTAAGTTCTGATGGCATAATACCTCTGACTATGTAATTGACAAAATCTGCATACCATGGTGTAGACATCGAGACAACCAAAAGTGCTTCTTCCGGAAATAGTTCATTGATAGGCATATCATCACCTATCACTCCATCGCCTTGGTCCAATCTTGAAAGATGATTAGCTACTAGATTTTCAGAGCCTTTCTTGTCTCGAATTTCAAGATCAAATTCTTGGAGTAGAAGTATCCAACGGATTAGACGAGGCTTGGCATCCTTCTTTGGCATCAAGTAACGGATCGCAGCATGATCCGTATAAACAATCACTTTAGATCCCACAAGATACGATCTAAACTTGTCGAAAGCAAAAACCACAGCAAGGAGCTCTTTTTCAGTGGTAGCATAATTGACCTGTGCCTCATCAAGTGTCTTGCTCGCATAATAAATCACATGCATGCGCTTGTCCTTCTTCTGTCCCAAAACAGCACCAACAGCATAGTCACTGGCATCACACATAAGTTCAAAAGGTAAGCTCCAATCAGGGGCTGACATTATCGGTGCAGAAGTAAGCTCCTTCTTCAACCTGTTGAAAGCCACAAGACAACTCTCATCAAAAACAAATATGCTATCTTTTTCAAGTAAATTACAGAGAGGACGAGAAATTTTAGAAAAATCCTTGATAAAACGACGGTAAAAACCGGCATATCCAAGAAAACTTCTAATCCCCTTCACAGAATAAGGTGGGGGTAATTTCTCAATCACTTCGATTTTGGCCTTGTCCACCTCAATGCCCTTACTAGAAATCTTGTGCCCAAGCACAATGCCTTCTTTTACCATGAAGTGGCACTTCTCCCAATTAAGAACAAGGTTAGTTTCTGCACATCTCTGCAACACTTGAGAAAGATTAGTCAAACAAGTATCAAAGGAAGAACCATATACAGTGAAGTCATCCATGAAGACTTCCATGGTTTTTCCTATAAAATCAGAGAAAATAGCCGTCATAAGTCGTTGAAACGTAGACGGGCCATTACACAAACCAAAGGGTAGCCTACGATAAGCAAATGTGCCATACGGACAAGTAAAGGTTGTCTTTTCTTGATCCTCAGGGGCAATAGGAATCTGAAAATACCCTGAGAAACCATCTAGAAAATTATAATACTCATTACCCGCAAGTCTTTCTAACATCTGATCAATAAATGGGAGGGGAAAATGATCCTTGCGAGTAGCATTATTTAATTTCCTATAATCAATACAGACTCTCCAACCTGTTACAGTTCTAGTGGGAATTAATTCATTCTTTTCATTTTTCACAACAGTCATCCCACCCTTCTTAGGCACAACATGAATAGGACTCACCCATTTACTATGTGGAACAGACTATATAATACCCGCATCTAACAACTTAGTTATCTCCTTTTTTACCACATCTTGCAAGTTAGGATTTAATCTTCTTTGTCCTTCAATCACTGGTTTATGATTATCTTCTAAATCAATCCTATGCATGCAAAGAGCGGGGCTAATTCCCTTGATATCCTGAATTGTCCAACCTATTGATGATTTAAATTTTTTAAGCACATTTAACAATTTTTCAAGTTCATCATCATCAAGTAAAGAAGATACGACCACATGATATGTCTCATTATCACCAAGAAAAGCATATTTTAGATTAGAAGGAAGAGGTTTGAGTTCTACCTGAGGTGCCTCTGAAATAGAAAATGCCATCTCAATCATTGGCATACCTGGTTTTTGCACCTCTAATGAAAGTTTGTCCTCACCTTCTTTGTCAGTTGGAGCTTATTCTTCTTCCTCCAAGTCTACCTCACCATTCTTCACAATCTCATCAACTATGTCAACATTGAAACATGTAGCGTCAATTGAAGGCATCTTCAGCGCTTTGTTGAGATCGAACTCAACCTTTTAATCACCAACATTCGATGTGAGTTTCCCAGCTTTGACATCGATCGTGGTTCTAGCAGTAGCCAAAAATGGCCTTCCCAAGATTATGGGCATCTCCACATCTTCATCCATATCCAACACCACAAAATCACAAGGAATAAAGAATTTATCGACCTTGACAAGTACATCTTCTATGACTCCCAAAGGATGCTTGATTGGACGATCTGCCAACTGAAGTGAGATTCTTGTCTTCTTGAGCTCTCCAAGACCAAGCCTCTTGCAAATGGAGTATGGCATCAAACTTACACTAGCCCCCAAATCACATAAGGCTTTAATATTCTCCATCTTTCCAATAGTGCATGGCAAAGAGAAGCTTCCGAGATCTTTTAACTTTTGCGGAATTGATTTTTGAATGACTGCACTACACTCCGCATTGAGAGTAATGGTTTCCACATCTTCAAGTTTCCGCTTTCTAGACAACATCTCCTTCAAAAATTTGGCATATAATGGCATTTGTGCCAAGGCATCAGCAAAAGGAATATTTATATGCAATTGTCGAAAGGTTTGCAAGAATTTTTTATATTGTTTCTCCAACTTCTTGTTATGCAGCCTTTGTGGGAAAGGGATTGGAGGAACATATGGTTTCACTGGTACCTTTGGTGCAATTTCATCTTCTTTCTGCTCATCATTTTCCTTTTCTGAAACTTCAACCTCAGATTCAACTAGCTCGTCTTTCTTTGAAGGGGCCTTCTCATTACGTTTGACAGCCTCGACTTCGGGCAATTCTCTTCCATTCCTCAAAGTGATAGCCTTGCATTGCTCATTACCCTTCAAATCTGGTTGACTAGGTAGAGATCCTTGCTCACGAACACCAACCTTATTAGCAATTTGCCCAATTTGAACTTCCAACATCTTTTGTGATGAAGCCATCTGATCAAGCATTGACTCCACTTTTTCAAATTTGGTCTCCATATTGGCAAAAGCTCCAGTCGTCCCTTGTATCATCTTACTGAGTGCAATTTCCCAATCAGCGGGTTCTTTCTTGTCCTTTGGTGGAGGTTGAAACTGTTGTTGATTTGGATACTGCTGACGTGGTTGGAAACCGGGAGGTTGTTGCTTCTGTGCTGCATATGATGGATTAACAGCATGATTGTTGTTGTAAGAAAGATTGTTGTTGGGCCTCTGATTTGGATTGTAATAAGAATTATTCTGAACAGGCCATGATTGTCTTCCTTGGATGAAAGCTGCTTCCTCTGGAAATTGTTGTGCATATAAGTACTGATCAGTACCAGGATCATTATACCCTTCCATTGGAGTAGAAATAGCATTGACATTTGCCCTTTGTCCATGAACTTCTTGAGTAAGAGCATCCAATTTCAGAGTGAGCAAGTTCATCATCTCAGTGTCTTGTGCTGATTTCACTGAGCTTGTACCACTAGGTGCCCAAGCATAGTTATTTGAGGCTAATTCCTCGAGAAGTGCCTTAGCTTGAGTAACAGGTGCTTTCTTAAAATTTCCTCCAGCTGCAACATCCAAACTCAGCCGAATATCAGAATTTAGAGCTCCATAGAAAGTGCTCAGAACCATCCACTCCTCGTAACAATGATGTGGACACTTTCTCAACAATGCCTTATATCTCTCCCATGCCTGATACAAACCTTCACTTGGTTGTGCCTTGAAAGTAAGAATAATTGCTCTCATCTGTTGAGTCTTGATAGAAGGATAATATTTGGATAAGAACTCAGTAGAAAGATTATCCCAAGTAGCCAGAGTAGCATCTGAAAGCTGTTGAAACCATTCCAAAGCTTTTCCCTTTATAGAATAAGGGAACATATGAAGACGAATTTGATCAGCAGTAACCCCATTGATTCTGAAAGAACCACACATTTGCACGAAGCTCTCTAGATGTCGGTGCGGATCCTCTCTCTCAATGTCTCCTTCAAAAGATGAATTGCTCACCATCTGAATAAGACTGGGATTGATGTTATATTGAGTTGCACCAATCGCGGGAGTCTTGTACATGCAATTAGCAGGATTAGGAGTCTCATGATCCTGAATGGATGACTCATCAGGAACAATAACATGGAGATTTTCGTTTGCATTATTGTTATCAGTCATCTTGGCCTCCTCTTTCTTTTTCCTTGCTTCTTGCCTTCTAACTCGAAAAGTGCGCTCGATTTCCGGATCTGGTTCGAAATTTCCAACATTTTTCGATCTTCGCATATATCAGGTGTACCTGAAACGAAACACCAATGAGATAGATCTTGGAAACAAATTTAATAAAATCTAAACAATAAGAAATAATTAACCTAAACTTAATATTGCTGCCTTCCCCGGCAGCGGCGCCAATTTGTTGCAGTGAATTTTATAAAGTTCGTTCTCAGGGAAAGACTGAATACAATATCAAATCAAGTATATTATTCCTTTCTATTTAGAAGTTTGGAGAATAAATTGGTTTTTACTATCAACTAAATTAAACTAATAAAGCAATTAAAAGTGTGAATTAACGATGATAAAAAGCAATCCAAGAATCAGGTTTCTTTGCTGGCTACAATGAATGTCAATCAATTGTGATATGCAAGTCTCTACTCTGCTAAAAACAATCCTTCTATTGATTATAATGTTCTCTCCCAAGATACAAAATAATACCTATAATTTAATCTTGAAGTCACTCCCATGATCAATCAAAACCAAATTATAAACTATCACGAACCAAGGATTTTCTGTTTCACAACTCGCCTAATAATCTCCCGATTAATTAATCGAGTTATGTCTGTCATATCATGTACAAGAGATATAAATCCTCTCCCGATTCATTATAAATCCTACAGATACAATTACAGGTTCGCGACTCCTATAACTGTGTTAAGCGCTCAATGACAGATTAGCATACATAGAGAACCACAATCTTAGATCAAACAAACATATTAAGCCAACAAATACTCCCCAATCCTCGGATTAGAGGATTAGTTACCCATAACAATTAAAGAAAACACGAATATATATATATATTACTGACATCATGTCAAAAGAGTACAAGAGTGAAGAAAATACAACTTGACGAAATCTCTCGAACTTGGACTGAATCCCTTCAATCTTTGCTCAAGTTATCTCACAAAGCTTTCTTTTCCTCTATCTCTCAATACACACTATTCGATATATCTCCCCAATAATCCAAAACCCTAATAATAATAATAAGGTTTTAATGGTTTTCTCGAAAAACAAATCCGATTTCCTAAAACAAGTTGGATTCTGAGACAAAATTCGTGGGCTGACTTTCAGGCCTGATTCTGGACTGATCCTTTTGTCTTTAGATAGCTGGACCACTTTAAACTTGTAGACAATTAAGATATCTTCGTGTGGGCTGTTGAATCGTCTAATTCTGACGTCCGGAACTCAAGTTATGGCCCAAACAAGATTTGCTGCGCAGGTAGCCCATAAAGTCCGAATTTCCATCAAATACAAGCCCAACTAAGCTAGTTTCATCCAACTTAGGAATATTTATTTTCCTGCCATTAAACACTTAAAATCAATTAGTAATTACCCGATTATTTACAAAATACCACAATTATGGGAATAAAATCATATAAAAGCATATATAAATATATGCTCTATCAATATGATTATTTGATTGCCAAATAATCTCATTATATGTGATGACTTGATTTAAGTCTTATATGCCCACTTGACCATGATTGTCCTGAAAGAAACTTAACTGTCAGAAGCAGTATAACAAGCTCTCGAGAACATTATCCTCCTCAAAATGAAAAATGAATTTGGACCAGCAGTCCAACACAGAATACATGTTATCATTGTATATCAAAATATAGGTGACAACTCATAAAGTCTCTGGCCAGAGCAAATGGAAACTAGAATGTGTTTCTAGTTGACATTGAAATGAGTTGCACCTCATAATTAAATTAGATCAATGTTACTTTTTGTGATAAAATATTTCGTGTTATATCTACTAAAAGAAGAATATACACCTGAATGTATTTTGTTATATGTGAATCCCAGAAGGATTATAAATGTAGTATAGTGAACTTTGTGGACGTTTGAAAGAAGAAAAAAAATCTCAGTCCTGGAGTACCGTACATAAGTAAAACATTTTTTGTTTAACATGATTTGACATAATTATAGATTTATTAAAAGCAGGTTTTCCTCTTTTGAATAGTATTCATTGCTAAGTAATTGCTCACTCTAAAAGCGTGTGAATCCTGAAAGTTTATTTAATCTCCACAAATCTATCTCATAAGGTTTTTAAGTTTATTTTGCAGGAGCAAAGTCCTCATTTCAACGGTGGATCAATATTGAATAAATTATATTAGAGTTTTTCTTTTGGTATAAATTGAGTTGTTGCAGGAACTTCTTATCACACTATTTTGACTTGGGCAATCTAAGATGACCAAAGCTGGCAAAACATAGCATGACAAGATTATGATGGGAACTCCACCAACTATATATATGAAAGCTCCACTGACTGCTTATGATGATAGCTACACAACCCAATGAAGGCACTTTTAACATTATATTTGAGAAGTTCTAGAATAAAGGAGCTCATCAACTCAGAGTTATTATTTGATATAATCATGAAGGGGAGCAAATGCACGCTGCACTCTTTTTCCCTTATCGGGGTTTTTCCCACTGGATTTTCCTGGAAAGGTTTTTAACGAGGCAGCATCACGTGCACATTATGAAACTAATGTTTTTGTTCCTTCACTTGGTTTTTCTCCCAAAGGGTTTTTCCAGGAAGGCTATAACAAGATATTATTTCATTTGACGGACATCCAAAGAAGAGTGTTATAAATAATATAATTATGTGGATGTCCTTTGGCTTTTCACTAGCTAGTCCTTTGGTTTACTTGTAACTCACATTTGTAATCCTATATAAAGGATATTTGTGTAACCATATAGAAGCACACAATGATATCTACTTCTTTATCTCTTGTTTAGCTCTCTAAAAAATCTTTCTGCATATATTATTTCATAACAAAACTCTCCAATTATTATTATGTTAACTGAATTTTTATCTAGTTATTCAGGCGGTGAAATGCTTGCTTGACACGTGGCACCATTTAGCTTGCGAACGGTATGTCGATAGACTTCCGGGATCCATTTAAGGCTTATTCATTTTAAGCTAATCACTTTTCTTGAAATCGTAAATTAAATCTCACTGTTCTTAATCTCGTTTACAAATTCCAATGATATAATAATTCCTAGTATATTATTTGGGAATTTTTGACTATAAAATGAGCTCATTTGGAGTTCGAAAATATTTCACTTTTTCCTAGGGATGTATAGGTCTGATATTTTTCCACTAATCCCTGTCCACTCTTAATCTCGAGATTTTTGTTCAAACTCAATATAGGAATGTTCTAGAGACTCCAAAGATCATAAACGTGCTAACCTTTTCTTCAGTATTCCTTCTGAAATTTCGCTAGTTTAGTTTAAAGATCATTTTGCAGTCCGGAAATTTCGGGTATCCGACTCTTTTATTCCTTTTCATTTTAACTTCCTTGAACTTGGTAAAATTTCCCAAAATTCATAAATTAGTTATTCAATTTATTTAGATACTCTTGGAAAATTCTTAGCTCATTTTGTGTTTATTCTATTTTCACTTATTTTTTACTAACTGGATTTTATAATCACGGTTAGGAGCAAAATCTTATAATTCTGACCGTGCGTTCACTATTTCTCCGCTCTGGTAATTAATAAAATGTCTAAAAAAATTTCTAGGACTTATATTTTTACCCTTTCATGTCGTTTCTCCTTTATAGGGTCACTTTACTATTCACAAATTTCTTATAAATTTTAAAACAAAATATTTTTGTCAAAACGAAAAATACCAGAAACTATAATAATAAATTCAAAAGTATTATATAAGCATTTATATGGGATGAGAATGTGACATATAATATATATTTTTATTATTTATTAAACAAAAACATTAAAAATTAGGTTAATATTATGAGTCGGTATTTGGGTTTACGCGTCTCTTTAACTTATAATATGTTGTATACTATATTTTTTATAACGAAATATTAGAAGGTTTATTAGTTATTTTATATATGGGTTTATAGGTCTTTTTAAATTATAACATATAAAAACCATATTTTAGCAATCTTATTAAAATATATATGTTCGAACTAATTTTGAATTATCGACGGACTTAACTATTAAAAATTATTCGTCTGTTAACTAAAAAATTTATATAACCACAAAATTCTATCATAATTTAATTTTCACAATAATATTAGTTAAATTTAAAATATATACAATATAATATCATATATTATAACCGCCCGTGCATTGCACGGGTTCTAAGATAGTATATAATATATATACATGTACAAATTTGTGCACAATTATATGTAAATATAAAGATTTAATATATATTTCATAAAATAATACATAAAAAATATAAGGCCGGCTTTCTTCGCATTTTTAAATATATTTTCATTAAATTTTATTATTATATTTATATTAAATGTACACGAAAAGCGACACGTATCGAAACACATATGGATTTGAGATTCAGTACATGAATCCTAAACGAATCTGGTATAGATTTTTCTTTCAAATGCACGAAACACGAAAGTACACGACACGACATGATCATGTCAGGCCTATTTAGTACTTACCATGCACAAAATATTAATAATATATACTATAGTATAATAAGCACGGATGAATATTTGTTATACAAAATCTTGGTTATGTTTTTTTTCTCATCCCTAAATTATCCTGATTAAAAAAAGAAAAGAAAAATCCAACATTAAGAATATCTTTTTTTATAACTACAAGTTTACAACGCGTGGAGGTTTCTTAATCTTACATCATTAAAAAAATTTAAAGACTAAAAATACCGGTAGAGTACAATAAGATAAAAACTCCATCATTATTGTTTTTAAGTCATCATGTAACTGATACAAGATAAATTATATTTTTTATAAAAGAAGAAACAAAAAGTAAAAAAATATAATTTATAATTTGTTAAAAAATTAAAACTAAAATTACTATCAGTGACTTATATTAATTTTAAAAAATACTTATTTCTACTATCCTTTACAATATCTAAATAAATACTTTAAAAACTATATCTATAACCAAGCATAATCAATTTGTCAATATATTTAATCAGATCTCAATATATTATTTTTCATATAAAAAATATAATAAAGTTAAAAATTAAATTATAAATATAACAATTTGAATTATATATAGACTCGTACTTCACACGAGTTATTTTTTTAAAAAATATAAATACTTATATAAAGAATGAGAAAAAAAATTCGAAATATCACTTCTTAATTATAATTGTTTTACTCGAAAACAAACACGAACTATCATATAACTTCTTTTTTCACCTCTAGGATGTATATTCTTTACCTCTGGCGTGTTCCAATTCAAGAAAAAAAGAACAACTATCATGTAACGTTTTTTTTGAAAGGAAAGATTTTATTAACTAGAATCAGAAAGCAAAGTCTCCAACACATATTGTTGAGGAGCAGAAAACAAATTGAAGCTATCCAACAAACAGGGAATTCTAGCCATAACATGAGCTACCCTATTTGCTTGCCTCTTAACATGACTGATGACCAGGCTATTTCTATTTCTCATTTTAGCACGACACAAATCCAACGTATTACCTACTTCTGAAAAGTACTTTGAATTCTTGTTTAATGCATTAGCCACCTGGAGAGAATCAGTTTCAATCACCACCTGCTGCTGAGTTGATCTTTCTTCCATCCAAATCAACGCCTCATGAACCCCTATAGCTTCAGCCTCAAGGGCTGTCACTACTCCACTTATCTTCATATTTTTGCCCGTAATAAACGCACCTGCACTATCCCTGAGGACCATTCCAACTGAGAACGATGTAGCGCCTTCATACAGTGAAGCATCCACATTGAGTTTAGTCCACCCTGCATCTGGTTTTTCCCATTTGACCTCCACTTGCGTTGTTGTGTTTCCAGGCCCTCGGTCATAAGCTTGTTTCTTCCTTTGCGCGTCCTGCCATTCGGTTATTTGACGAGAGCTGAGCAAATGTATAGTGTCTGGGGCAATCAACTTAAACTCCCACACTTATTTATTTCGACCAAACCAGATACCCCATAGAACCTTAGCAATAGTAGTCATAGTTTCTGTTGTGCCATTGCTTAGTTTGTCCAGAAGCCATTGGGGTGCATCCTCCACTGCTCTCATATCATAAACAAAGCCAGCTTCTTCCCAGCATTTCTTAGCATAATGACAGTCAAAGAATACATGTAATAAATGCTCCACATCAGCTTCACACACAGGACATGTAATCGGACATAATACTCCTTTATTTCTTAAAAGATACCTGATAGGTAAGTTATTCCTACAGAACCTCCACATGAAAATTTTGATTTTATGAGGCAAATCAAGATTCCAGAGCCTATTCCATCCCCTCGATTCAACTACAGCGGTCATGTCTCCATTACGGTCGTACCAAAAGTGATATCCAGATTTAACAGAGTACTTGCCATCAGCAGTAGCCATCCATGCAACTCTGTCTTTGACTTGGTTTTGAGGAATTCGAGTTTGCAGAATACACTTGACGTCGTCATCGTGAAAAGTTTGGCGTATCTTATGCTCGTCCCACTCTTTAGTATTAGAACGGAAATATGCACTAACTTTATCAGTTCTGACGCTATTAACATGATGATTCTCCACACAAAAATCTCTTTTTCCCCGTAGCCATTGATCACTGAAAATATTGATGTCAGTTCCATCTCCTAAAACCCACTTGAAACCTTTACATAACTCTTCTTTAGCTTTCCACAAACCGGTCCAGATAAAGCTTGAGTTAGAACCTTTTTTCGCTTTCAGTAAGTGGCCATCATGAAAATATTTAGCTTTGTAGATTCTAGTGACCAGAGCATTAGGATTTGACATAAAATTCCAAACATGTTTCCCTAGTAAAGCCAGTGAGGCTCTTGAAACCCATCCCTCCTTTACTTTTTGCCATGCACATCCTCTCCCAAGCAAGCCATCGAACTCCTTTATTGTTGCTGTTACTAGACTGCCACCAGTACCCGTTCATCATTCTTTCAATTTCTTGACTTAAGGATTTCGGGATTAAAAAACAAGACATGCAGTAAGAAGGTATTGACTGAGCAACATTCTTGATCATGATTGTTTTACCTGCTCGTGACAAAGTTTTATTACTCCATCCTTGAATTCTCTTCCACACTCTTTCTTTTAGGAAACTGAAGACCCGTTTCTTTGATCTCCCCACCAACGAAGGTAGCCCCAGATATTTGCTATCTCCCAACGTATTCGAAACCCCCAGAATATCCGTTATCTCCTTTTGTTTGTCACGCCTGACATTCGCACTGAAAAAAATCCCTAACTTTTGATAATTGATCGCTTGTCCTGAATAATACTCATAAGAATTTAACAGCCTTTTAACAGTGTCAGTTTCCTCCTTCGAGGCTTTGAAGAACATGAAGTTGTCATCCGCGAACAGAAGGTGAGTTACAGCCGGTGCTAGTGGACTGATTTTGCATCCATGTACATGCCCTGCTACTGCAGCTTCGTTAATATTATGAGATAGCCCCTCGACGCATAGGAGAAAAAGGTAAGGAGATAATGGATCTCCTTGCCGTAAACCTCTGCTAGGAGTTATAGGGCCTACTAATGAACCGTTGAAGCACACATTATATTGCACTGTAGTCACACAAAGTAACATCCAGCGAATCCACTTATCAGAAAACCCCATTACTTCCATTCTGTGTCTCAAGAAAGACCAATCAACACGATCATAAGCCTTACTTATGTCTAGCTTTAAGGCCACCTCACCATCGTTTCCAGACTTTTTCAGTTTCATGTGATGAATGATCTCAAAGGCAATAAGGACATTATCAGTTATGCTCCGGCCTGGAACGAATGCAGACTGATTTTCCGAGATTTTGTCAGGAAGAATCATCTTCAACCTTTTTGCGAGAACTTTTGCAAGAATTTTATAGAGGACATTACATAGAGCTATAGGTCGCAAATCTGCTAAATTCTCCACATTTTCTTTCTTTGGTATAAGAACCAGATTCGTATTATTCAACTCAGCAGGGAAAGAAACATCATCCAGCCACTTTTTACAACAGTTGAATACCTCTAACCCCAGGAGCTGCCAAAAATGTTGGAAGAAAGCCGGACTAAATCCGTCCGGGCCTGACGCCTTATCAGGATGCATCTGCCTAACAGCCACATCAAATTCTGCAAATGTCAAGTCTGCAATCAGTTTAGCATTCTGAGTATCCGTGAGCACACCCGTCTCAGAGTTGTTTTCATGGTGAATTCCTGGCCTTGGGCTGTTAAAAACACCTTTATAGTATTCCTTCGTCAACTCACACATCGCATCGTGGTTATCAATCAAGTCCCCCGCATCATTTTTCAAATGACTAATATGATTGAGTTTCTTCCTCGATGATGCCTGGGCATGAAAAATTTTTGAGTTAGTGTCTCCTTCCGTAAGCCAAAAAGCCTTTGCTCTTTGCTTCCAATATTGTTCTTCATGAAGCAGTAAATCATTCAACCGATCCCTTTCCTCGAAATACTTTTTGACACCATCTTCATCTTCTCTATTAACAAGCTCATTCAGTACTTCTTTCTGTTTTTTGACTTTCTCTCTAAATTTATGAAAAAAATTTCTTCCCCATTTAGCCATAAAGGAAGAAACCGAAATAAGCTTTGGAAGCAGATGAGTTGGAGGTAAATCTTTCCAGAACGTCGACACCTCTTCATGAAAAGTTTGCTCCTTTAACGACGTATTCTCAAAACGAAATCTGAACTGTTTCCTAGAAAAAGAGAAAGCTGCAAGGTCTAGTTTTATAGGATCATGATCAGAGCGAGTTATGTGTATTACAGAGAGACTACACAGGGGAAATTTATGCCACCATGTGTCCGTTGCAAAAGCTCTATCAAGCCTCTCCCGCACCCAATTCGGGGTGCCTTTGCTCTTCTCCCAAGTAAACTCACCTCCAGTTAGATCAATTTTAGAAAGAGAACAATCTTCAATAGCCGATCGGAATCCATCAAAGAGAGCTTGAGGATGAGGATGAATCCCCTTTTTATCAGTGACATACAACATGTCATTAAAGTCTCCGAATATGCACCAGGGGATTTGATCCTGCCCTGCTAAGTTCCTTAAAAAGTCCCAAGATTCTTGTCGACGAGCTCTTTCTGGAAATCCGTAGAAGCAAGTTAATCTCGAAGCAGGGAGATTCCTTTCCATTACATGAACATCAATGTGATTAGAGGAAGAATTCACTATCTTACAGCTAAAATTATTCCTCCAGAAAACTGCCAAGCCACCTCCTTGGCCAACTCTATCCACAGCAAAGTAATCTGCAAAGCCAAACTTCGAGCATAATTCTGCTATACTATCACCTGTTACTAAAGTTTCTGACAAAAATAACAAAGAGGGTTTATGGGACTTAATCAAGTCCCCTAGAATCCGAACTGCGCAGAGGTTCCCCATCCCCCGGCAGTTCCAGCTTAACAGAATCATTGCGACTGGCTAGCTTGCTTAGCAAGCTTAGCCAAAACATGATGAGAGGATGCTGAACAATCCATTTCAGAAAGAACAGCTTCCGTATGTGTACCCTTAATGATTTTCGAACTATCATTAATATCCATTACAGTGTTTGATGCAGGCCCACTTCTCCTTCTCTTCCTATCTTCTATATTCAGCCCACTACTTTCCTCCACATCAGGCCCAATATAATTATTTGAAATTTGGATAGCTCCCGCTACTACAGATGGTGATAGCTGATTTTCCGCAAACACAGGATTGCTAACCATAATTGGACCAGAATCCCTTGAAACTCGACTTACAGTTATATCTTTATTTTGTACTCCTGAATTCTCGCCCGTGAAACCTGGGCCGTTATTATCCCCCCCCCCCATTTTCGCCTCCCAATCCTTATCTCCCTCCTCCCTCAGCCACTTGCTCCTCCCCTGCCCGGCCACCCTTCTCGGCGGCGCCCTTAGCCAGACACCCCACTCTTTAGCCACTTCATCACCTCTTTTGTCCATGAATCTCCTACAGAATCTCTCAGTATGTGTTACAAGTCCGCACACAAAGCAGAAGTCTCCAAGTCTTTCATATTTGCAAGTAACTGTAAAGTCCGAACCATCTTTTCTTTTAATTTTCTTTCTCCTCTTGAATGGCCTCCGGACGTCAATCCTTATTTGAATGCGCATGAACTCCCTCCATATGCTTGTATTGTTCTTAGCATCATACATAAGAAACTCTCCAAAAAAATCCCCCAGTTGCTTGCCCACTGCCTCCGACATAAACCCGGATGGAAGGTTATGAATCTGTACCCATATGTTCATGAACCACAATGGAACTTTTAATGGTTCCTCACCCGATGGAATCCTCTCAAGCAGCAACATTGCATTATCGAATGACCAAGGCCCTCCATTCAACACCCACAACATGTCTTCCTTGTAGTAAAATTGTAGTAAAAAGATGCTTGGATCAATTTCTTTAATAGTCATTCCCATCGCCGGTTTCCAAATATCTGCCATCTTTGTCTTCATGGCCCTAGTGTTGATATTCTTCTCCGTGGGATACCTCCCAATCAAGCATAACTCATATTTATTGACTTCTTCCTCCACATCTCCATCAAAAACAAAATCCTCATTCTGCTCTTCTTCGATATTCAAATATGCCATTTGTTCATCTAGATTTTGATATCGAGCCATCGAACTCTCACAATTCTGTACGACCAGAAAGAAGAGAAGAAACAAAACTCTCACAAATAACTTTGGAGAGAAACTTAAGAATTACATATCTTATATGATTTCATGTAACGTTAACAAACATGAGCAAATACATGATAAATGATTTGGTTTTTTTTTTCCAAATATATAAGTATGATTTAACATCAAGAAAAACACATTATCATATATTAATATTAGAAACATTTATAAATAGATAATAAAAATATTTATTATTTATAATACATATGTATAATATAAAAATATTGTAATTAATCAATTAATATATTTTAATTAAATTACAATTTATTAATATTAAAATATTAACAAAATTATATTAATTAAATAAGAAATAATAAATTTCTAATCACGGTCGTACTTACTACAGAAAAGTGGTAAAAAGAATTGTGCAGGAGGAAATAGCAGTGCCCAAATAGTTGGTGGAGTATCTTCATTTGTAACAAAACATACACCGCCTGCGGGGTACTACTCAGACGTGTTTTCATCCAAATTTCAATGACTTAACGAGGAAGTAAATTCTACACACAACACTACTACTAGTATTTATTAATTACTCGCACACAAACATTGAAAATCAAGAGAAGAAGAGGTGTCCCAAATCTAATGGACGGACCTCCGGCCAACGATTGGTGTTCTATATGCCATAACAATTTCGATGTTCCCTGTCAAGCCAATTGCTCTCACTGGTTTTGTGGTCATCTCTCTCTCTCTCTCTCTCTCTCTCTCTCTCTCCCCCCCTCCATTTTTAGGGTTTTACATTTTGTTGTTATTGTGTTCGATTGTGACACTCTTATTTGTTTTTCAAATTAGGTTTAATTGTGAATTTATGCAGTTGCAATTTGGGGATTGTATACTACATAAGTTATTTGTTCTAGGTAGGCTTTATATTAGTGTCTGAAAGGGAATGAGAAATCAATTATGAATCTAACTTTTTGCCTGTCATTATTATCTTTGATTTAATTAGGATTCGAAGATTTGCCATTGTTAATGTAATAAATGTTTTGTTCCTAGAATCAGTCTTCAGGTGGTCTACATGTCTCCTCGGTTATGCTAGGGTAGGCTTTTTGATAAACACTAAGTTAGTAGTGAGGCGTGTCGTATAATCAATGCTACGTAAAGAAAAATAAAACTCAACTTAGGCATATCTGCGACTTGGAGAATTAAAATATTGGTTCATAGTTGTGTAGGTTATTATAAGAATGAAATGAAATTAAGGTCTGGATGGTTTATGGTGCATTGGTTAACATGTATCATAGTAATCATTGAGGGCGGAACCTCTCGGCTCTCCACCCTTATGTTTGGATCATAGTGTCTTGATCATAGCACACTCCCCATCCCCAAATAAGATGGCAAAATCTATATATATTTTGTTTTGTTAATATTATTGATAGCATATAATCATTTGTATTCGTATCGCGACTGCTTCGCAGTTTTTTGAGGTATGTCCTTAATGAGAGCTTGTAGTTGCATTAGTTCTTATAACATGCAGAAGGGTTAGAAAGTAGTTGTCATCTATCTTTAGTTTCTCTTCCTCTCATATATATAAAAAAGCTGGATTTCTTTTACATCCTTGATAATATTCTTAAGAACTTATCTGTGGATACCCAATATATTGCTAAAAATGCTAGACTGAGGCACTGACTATTATGATTTTCTTAAGCTGTCATCATATTACATGGAGGCGCTAACTGCTTACAGTTTTTGTACTTACCTAGGTAATTGCATATTACAAGTTTGGAGTCATGGACCTACACTTCAGCCTTGCCTCTGTCCTTTATGTCGTCGTCAAATCACTTTGATAGTTCCTACTGAGTCTTCATTGCAGCAGCTTCATGATCCCGAGGTTTCTGAAATCCTAGGGAAGGTTCAGACATACAACCGTATGTTTGGCCAACGGTCAGATGGCCTCATTCAGGTATATTCATGTATAACGATGGGTCGCTGAATTAATTTCATATTTTAAAATGTGTGTTTTTTAGTTTATTGGTCATAAAAAACTGTGGTACAAATTTGGTTTAGTAATTTCTAGCCACCCCCAGTCATCCAGTCCCTCAATTAAGTTTTATTTTCTTGTCTAATATTTGGTTTGGATGATAATTAGACATATTTTAAATCTTGTTCGCAAGATCCAATGTGCTTTTCACATTATAACATATTGTCTTACACTTATCTGTGTGCTTTCTCAAGTGATATTTTCTTTCTGTAGTTTTGGGTATAGACCTAGTGGGGCATTAGCGGCAATTGTACACAATTGAGTTAGTTGATTACGAATCTTTGTAGAGCTGTAGAGGAATCCAATAAGTAGTTGGTAATGGTATTATGTTATATCCTTATTAGATCATTGCTAGTAAATTTGGTACAAATAGTCTTGGTCTTCTGTGCCTTTGTAGAATATGAGTCTGTATGAAGTAATATGAGATCCCAGCTGTATTGTCTACCAAAAGGTTCATACTAAAATTTATTTCGCCCGATAGATAATTTAACACTTAACTCTTCTTCTTCGTGTATTTGTTAGTTTGTAAGTCACTGTAAAGCATTCTTTTTAAACATATAGAACAGTTAATAATTACTACTATTTCCTTGTTATGTTATTGGTATCAAGACTATGTTTATATATCTAACTATTTGTTTCCTATGTTTATATATCTGAATATTTATTTCCTTGGCAGAGATTGCAAGATCTTCCTTTTCTCCTCAGGAGATTGTTGCGAGAAATGATGGACCCTCAAAGATCTCTACCACTTGTAATCAGAGCACGGGTCTATTTGGCAGTTAAGTTGATTAAGAAAATATACAAACATTTTGCATGTGTCACTGAAACGTATAACTGGGTGTTTTAATGTAGTTACTTATTTGATCCCATTAGAAACTATTACATGTTAACTTAATTGAGAAAATTAAGCAGTTGATTTTGTACCTCCAACTTTTCTTTTTGCTTGTAAGTAACTTCTTACTTATAAAAAATAAGTAAGTTTTTTAAGCTGAGCCAAACGGTCCCATACTTTTTTTATGTTGCGATTTCATTAAATGTTACTACAATTGTTTTTAACAACAAAAGGCTAGTGTTGCTTAAATGGTTCCCTATTTTAAGATCAGCTGGGTAACTAATTCAGGAATGAACATTTATGAAAACCTATAGTGCGGAGAAGGTAATGAATTTGACCTGAAAGCAGCATAATCTAGTTTAGCGGAAAAATTAGGAAATTCATTTAAGATGGTTAGAGAGAAATTTACTATGTTGAGGAGCTGAAGTTTAGCCATGTTATAGTTATCGAGCTAAAATGGGATAATAGCATGAGAGGAAGAAGTCAGAAGACTTTGAAACTTGTCAGATTACAAGGTATCCCTGTCTCGTAAGGAAGGAGCTCCATGTGTGGACAAATTATGTGTGACATTACAGTTTTGTTATAACAGTAACTAAGTGACAATGTTTCGATTTTGTATATAAATTAAAGTAATGACTCCTTGGTCTTGAGATTACTATATCGTTGAACCAAACTGAATCCCTTGTAATTTGAAACTTTTGCAGACTAGACATTATTTGTATGTCTATGTGATTGTATATTTTTTTGAAGTAAATAGATTTTGCTCATATTTCTGGTTTTAAAGGTACTATTCACTGATACATGTATGGTACTCTCTATAGATGCAATGACTTTGAATATGATCGGGTACTAAATGATTCAAAGATTAACAAGAGAAGTGGTTGGACTTGTAGATATTATTTGATCTTCTGTGGATCATAATGAATAACCTTATTTTTTCTGGTATATCATATGTACACCCTTGAAATGGGATTGCTACTTCTTGCCTGATCATTGATTACCTTTTTCATAGTGACTAGAAAAATTGTTATCTCATTTTTTTTTCACATACAAGTTCGGTCTTCTATGCAGATGATAATCAGTGCCATCTACATTGTAAGCCCCATAGACATCATTCCAGAAGGTATGTTGTGGTTTCTGTCTAAAGATTGCTCATTAAGTGCAACCAAGTTTGCTGAAGATGTTGAGTTCTCTAAATAGATTGATTAACATCTATTTTCTGGTGCAGGTGTGCTGGGAGTAATTGGTCTCTTGGATGATTTTATTATTGCTCTTATCTGCTTCCTGCATGTTGCTGCTCTTTATCGGTCAGTACTTGTTTTTCGCCATGGTGGTTCATGATATCATCATGCCTCTATTTGCAACAACACAGGACAGTTCTTTCTTTCTTTGTTTTTTCAATTATTGTTGTAAAGACATTTTGCAGTTCCAAAATTTTAAATTTGTACTTTTTCTTTCACAATTACTCGTGGAGATGTAATGATGTAGAAAATTGATACAGGAGTTGCACTAAAAATCAATGACCAGACATATTGTGTGATTAAATAGGTCTAAAGATAAGAGTTTATAAGTAAATCTCATCTTAAAGATGAGAGAAATGGGAATCTATCAGATACTCCCTCCGTCCCATTTTAGTTGTCACATTTCTATTTTTGTTGGTCAAATTGACTACTTTTTGGCCAAAGATTACAAGTCACTCTTTCATTATTTTATAAAACTGAAATTTACATCTTAAAGTAGATTAAAAGTTATTTCCGGTGACATATTTTTTTTATTTTTTCACTTGATAAAATATTAATAGATTTTAATCAAATTTTGGTCAATTTGACCGGCACAAATCCAAAGGTGACAACTAAAATGGGATGGAGAGAGTAACTTATTGTGGTTTATGAAGTTATAATTTTTAAATTTTGTGCAGGAAAGTAGAACTTCTAGATTTTAATCTAAAAATGATGGAGAAGTTTTTCCAGGATTTGTTAGACACGTTCTGTTTTAGTTTCTAAAATTTGGTTCTCACTAATACTTTGTTAAAGAAGTCTGCGTGGCTTCGAATATGTAGAAATAACATTGTTTAAATTTATATTTGGGAAGTAAAATTGTAATAAAAAGGTTTATTTTGGGTTTTTGTTTTTAATTAACAAAACTATTTTTGTTGTATCTCATGTTTTATATGGCTGTCACTTGTTGGCTGCTAAATATATTTCTGTAAATCTTATACAGTAAGAGGTTCGAGATAAGGAAGATGCGAATCTGATACAAAAGAAAGTTCAAAATTATTATGAAAATTTCGTAAAACCTACTGGAATTCCCGTCATGCTGATATTTTAGTAGCCTAGCTCCTTTACAAATATAACCATCTTGAACAACTATTTTCTTGAACTTGGTCGGATATCCAATATTTGGGTCCTTGTAAGTTGACATGAAAAATATTTAGAAATTGTTAGTTTACATATGCTGTGCATTAAATAAATTAATAAGCATTAACTAAAATAATAGTACAAAATACAAAATTCTGCAAAACCGGTGTTTATATTTTTTGGATTAATCATCTTTGTTGCGGTATGACCAACAATCCGTTTCATATCATGGTCAGATAGAACAAAATTAAAAGCTTTGGTTGAATCACCAGCAAGTACATCATAAAGTAGGGTTAAAAATGGGGCGGTTCCGGGGCGGGGACTTCATTTCCCAGCCCCGCCCCACATAATTTCCACTTAATTATAATAGAAATCAAAGAGACATGTTATACATTGTAAAATTATAGTTTTGTGTATTAAAAATAATAATATTCAAAATAATAAATATATTATATTCAATATAATAAATATATTATATTAAATATAATTAATTATTTATATTAAATATATGCGGGGCGGGGCAGGGAATCTCCGCCGGGATTCAACAAATACCATACTTGCCCCATATTTTGGCGGGGCAGAAAATCATTCCCCATCACTGCCCTATTCCCCATATTAGCGGGGTGGATCTGCCCCATTCGGGACGGGTTAGGGCGGGTTCCCCATTTTCCCCACCCCATTTTTAACCCTATCATAAAGCTAATAAAAAAGAAACATATCGTATATGAAAAACATATTGTATATGAAAAGTTATTGAAATGTAGAGTACATAAATTTATCTCAAACAGAGTTTGCATTTAAATATGTACTAGCCTTTAACCCCGTGCAAAGCACGGGCGGGTATATGATTCGTAATTTATTTATTATAATTTAATTCTTAAGACCATTTTATTAGTATTTTAGTATTAATGAATAAGATTTTAGTTAAATTATATTAACCAACTCGTTATATCTTCTAACGAAAATTTAGCTTTCACAATTTATTATCTATCTATAAATATTTTTCTATATTAATATGTGACGGTTTATTATTCAATTTAAATCAAAATTTTCATATTTCATATATCTTCATATGTTACGTAATGGCTCATGTTTGTAATGAAATAGAATACGTAAGTGTTAAATTTCGAGTAGAATACGTTATAATTAAAAAGTAGCGTCTTTAATTATTTATATGTATTTTAGACAAAAGATATTCAAAATTGTATATTTATAATTAGTTATACGTTTATCTATAAGTAATTTTTAATATTAATATATGTTATTAACAGTAGTTTCACCTTTTTTTTAACTAACTATAAATTATATTTAAAAAGATATTAATATACATAAAGAGTGTTTTTAGTATATGAAACTGTTTAATAGATATCTACTTGTAAACTTTTAGTTTTAGAGGAGAGTACCAAACCAAAATTTTGTACGACTACAATTTATACCTATGTTGGCTTTTTATAGTATAGTATAGATATTTTAAACTATTTCTCAGTGACCGGAATGAACTTAAGTTCTTTGGAGCATTTTAACCTCAGATGTTATAACATCAGCCAGACAACTACAGTTCAAATGCCACCAACTTTCATTTTACTCAACAGTAGTAACATTGATAGCGCAAAAAAATAATTCTTTGGAGCATTTTAACCTCAAATGTTATAACATCAGCCAGACAACTGCAGTTCAGGTGCCACCAACTTTCATTTTACTCAACACTAGTAACATTGATAGCACAAAAAAAGTTCCTCGACATAAAAACAGAAAAGCCAATGATACATAAGTCGGTCCAGTGCATAATTGCATATGGAAATTAAAAACATGTATGTATGTCATACCTTAACATCATCTAGATTAGTCTTCTACTCACTGAACTCTTTAGATGATTTTCTTAGGTGCTTTGTAGCCTTCTTCCTCGAGTCTGAATTTTTTAAAATTATTAATATGACCAAAGTGTGCTAGATACTCGAGAATAATAATATGAACCAAAAAATAACTCGGGGTATAGCACGAACATATTACTACTAGTAATTTTTGCCCGCTACGAATGGGCATAAAAATGATTTATTTGCAATAAATAAGTTCATTATAAATTTAATACAACAATAATGAATAATTTAATTTGAAAATAGATATTTATCTTTATACGCAATATGAAAAGGAACTCCTATGAAAACGCATGGTTAGTTTATGATTTTTTTATTTTAATTTTTTTTCTATATTTATAAAATTCATTTATTTAAAATATATCTATAAAAAACGTATGTCATAAAAATAATAGCATAAAATTTTCAAATTTATTTATATTATTAAAATAACTTGTGTTATTGTTTAATTTCTCATGAATCTAAGAAGTTGAAAAGCCTAAATTTTTTCAATGACTTATCTTTGTTTTTGAAATTTATTTTATAAAAATATATAGATCCACTTTAAAAGATAATATATAATATTTATTATTTTAAAGATAATATTTATACTCGATAAGTTATAGCTTAAAAAATTATCCAAACACATAAATTAAATCTTACGTTGTGTTTGTAATTAATATTTCGCATTTAAGTAAGAAGCATTCTCTTCTGAGATAATCTCAATGGCCCCATTATATCTAATTAAGTAATGTAAACATTATCTTCTGACTAAAATATATTATAATTTTCAAATATAAAAAACTATTCAATATAAATATTTTCTTTTCGATAAAAAATTTCTCGGCATGGCCTAATGGCCATGCCACGATCTTTAATGATAATACATTCAATTATCATCATTATTCTATAAAAATAATAGCATAATATTTTCAAATTTATTTATTTTATTAATATAATTGGTGTTATTATTTAAATTTTCATAAATCTAAGAAGTTGAAAAGCATAAATTTTTTTATGATTTATCCTCGTTTTTGAAATTTTAATTTATAAAAATATATAGATCCACTTTAAAAGATAATATATACTTATTTTAAAGATAATATTTACACTCGATAAGTTATAGTTTAAAAAATCATCCAAACACATAAATTAAATCTTTGTTTTTGTTTGTGATTAATATCTCTCATATAAGTAATAAGCATTTTTTTAAAGATAATCTCAATGGACCCATTATATCTAATTATGATATGTAAACATCGCTTTTCGTCAAAAAAATGATATGTAAACATTATCTTCTGACTAAAATACATTATATTTTTAAAATATAAAAAACTATTCAATATTTGAATTTTCTTTTTGATAAAAGTATTGGAGGCCTGGTACTCCGGCCCAGTTGGATGAGCCCATCTGAATCGGCCCATACTGTTCAAATCACTAAGCGCATAGGAACGTTGGCCACAACCACCTTCCCCCTTTTTAGGCGGAACGGTTCACTGCTTCCGGATCGGGCGGGTACATTCCAACAGCTGAGACTTTCCCCTTTAAATACCCCGTGGTGGTCAGCTGGTAAGGTCCTTAATTTTCTACACACACAAACACTTGCAGTTTCCATTAAACCTCACCTTGAACCACTGACTTTTTCTCACACCGGAGGTGAATCGGGGGGACAATCCCTCGCATTCTTCTTCCTTGCAGATTATATCAGACGATCGACTACCAGCAGAAAACTGGTTCCAACATTTGGCGCCGTCTGTGAGAACTGCAAGCAAGCTTTGTGTAATCCGAAATAATGACGAAAAACAGTGACCAAACACCACCCAACCCAAATAACACCAACATTCCCCTCGGCGGAAACCAAAGACCTCCCATCACACCTTTAACCCTAAACTGTGACAGCAGCCCCGAAGGGCTCAATCCAACCCCCGAAGAACAACAACAGATGTTGTTAAAGTGGAGAGAGGAGCTGACAATCAAGGCCCAGACGTCGAAGGCGAACAAGCAAGAAGCGGCCCGACTGGCCAAGAAAAGGGAGGCCGACGAATTGAGGCTGAAAGCTCTCCAGCTACAGAGAGAAGAGATTGAGTTACAAGAGAAAGTCCTCCGGGAGTCCCTCGAAGCTGAGAATGTGATCGTCATAGACGAAGGGGAAGGACAACCTAAGAAGAGGAATCAGGAGGACCAAGATGGGTCTTCGGACTCTGAGTCGCACTCCCGAAGGTCGAGGCATCAACAGATAACCCCTTCGGATTCTGAAGAGGAAGAGGGTCCCCACATGAAAGACCAACTATGCCGAATGGAGAAGGCCATGTTTGGAGATAAGAACTTAACTCATGAGCCGGTTGTAGTGGAGGAGATCGAGCAGTTCCGACCACCACCAAGGATATAGTTCCCGAAGATGACCAAATTCAATGGCAAGGGAGACCCGATCGACCACTTGACAAGTACGAGTCCCTCATGACAGGTATGGGCCACTGTGATATCATGTTGTGCAAGATGTTTAAGACCTATTTGAAAGGATTGGCGATGATGTGGTATCGGTCCTTGAGGCCCAGGTCGGTTAGTTCTTATGATCAATTGAAGAGGAAGTTCTTGAGGCAATACTCTCACTTGTGCTGAGGAGAGAAGGACACTGAGGCGCTCATCCACTGTAGACAGAGACCGAATGAGGAGTTGAGAGATTATCTGGTCCGGTTGAAAGAGGAAGCAGGGATGGTTACCAACCTGGACAAGGTCAAAGCTGCAGATTTCCTAACGGCGGGCTTAGACCCAATCAAAGGTAAGAAGCTTCAGTCCTCTCTTTTCGATATACCGCCCAAGTCTTAGAATGATATTTATTTGCGTGGTGAAAGTATTCGTAGAAAGATGGAGTCAATCGGTAGTTATAAGGATAACCTTAGGGACGACCGTTATAGCTCTTGGTCGGACAACAAGTATAAAAGGAATGATAGATATGATAGTCGAAGGGATAGTCGGGATGTTGCTAAAATTGATAAAGGAGCCGAATGTAGGAAAGATAGAGATAATACTGCATTCACCCCCTTAAATGCACCAGTCTCTATGATTCTTAACGAGATAAAAGGAAAGCCAGGTTTCGTTCGGCCACCTAAAATGAAGATTCTTGATTATAAGAAAAATGCTGAAAAATACTGTGATTACCATCGGGATAAGGGCCATAACACTGATGAATGCTATCACTTAAAGAAGCTTATCGAAAAAATGGTTAAGGCAAGAGACTTTAACCAGTATGTTAATGACCTGAGGGATCGGTTAGGTTCTAAAGATGATAAAGGGAAAGCTCTCGAAGACGGAGAAAGGTATAGGGGAGGTACGAATAATTTTTGGGGGATCGTTTCTAGACAAGAATCGCAAGACTGCCCGAAAGAAGCATGCAAGGCAGGTCCATAGTCTGTACCAAGTTAACTTTGTGAAGCAACCCCTCCCGATCACTTTTACAGAAGCTGACTATGAAGATGTGATCTGGCCACACGAGGACCCCTTGATTATTAATCCTGTGATCTGTCTGAATAAAATTTGGAAAATGTTAGTAGATGGAGGTAGCTCTGTTAATGTACTTTATCACAACACTTACTTGAAAATGAACTTGGAAGGAGAATAGCTCAAGCCTTGCCATGAGGCTCTTCTTTACGGCTTCGGCAATCAGCCAGCCCCGATTGAAGGTACGATCAACTTGCCCCTTCTACTTGGTAAATCCCCATATATTGTTGAAAAGCGGGTCAAATTCTATGTGGTTCGGGTCGAGAGCCTGTACAATGCTATCCTGGGAAGACCTGTCCTTACAGCTTTTCAAGCAGTTGCCTCCATTCCCCATCTGAAGTTGAAATTCCCGACCGAGAATGGAGTAGGGGAGATGAGGGGCGACGAGAAAACAGCCCGGATAATCATGTTGGAAGACCTGGAGAAAGATAAGGATTTAGGCAGTGCCGAAGGGAATAAGAGGCGCCGAACTAAAGACGGGGCGGTGGGCACAGTATGCACATTGAGCTGCAGAAGTTTGGGAGTGATCTGTCCAACCCGATAGTCGAGCCAAGAACAGAAACCGAAAAAGTAGAACTATATGCAGGTTGTTCGGGGAAAATGGTCAAAATTGCAAAAGACATGGAGCCTGAGCTAAAGAAGAAAGTCATAGAAGTGGTCCGACAGTATCATGATGTGTTTGCATGGGGGCTCGAAGACATGCCCGATCTAGATCCATCAGTCGCCCAGCATAAGCTCAATGTTGACCCCAATGCCAAGCTGGTCAAACAGAAGAAAGGGCTTTTGTAGTGGAAAGGTAGAAAGTAATTGAAGCTGAGGTAGAAAAGCTCCTTGAGGCCAAATTTATCGAAGAAATCGAGTACCCAGATTGGTTAGCCAATATAGTAGTGGTCAAGAAGTCAAACAACAATTGGAGGATGTGCGTCGACTACACCGACCTCAACAAGAATTGCCTGAAGGACCACTACCCCTACCGAACATCGACCAACTGATAGACGCCACGTCAGGATACTAGATCCTTAGTTTCTTGGATGCCTTTTCGGGTAATCACCAAATCGCGATGAATACCGCAGACTTTCCGATGAATGCGGGGCCACTTTCCAAAGAATGGTGAACAAAGTTTTTGCTGAACAGATCGGTCGAAACATGCAATGTTACGTGGACGATATGATTGTGAAGTCTATGTTTAAGAATCATGCAGACGAACTCTGAGAATTCTATGAGACTCTCCAGAAGAATCATATGAAGATAAACCCCACCAAATGTACATCCTATGTTTCTAGTGGAAAGTTCCTGCGGTACATGGTCAGCGCCAGGGGAATTGAGGCGAACCTGGAGAAGATAAAGGCGGTCCTAGATATGCAAGCTCTGAAGATTATTCGGGATATTCGGAAACTAACCGGCCGACTCGCGGCTCTAAGAAGATTCATCTCCCGATCAGCCGAGAAAGTGCTACCCTTTCTTGAGGTACTTAGAGAAGCGAAGAATTTTGAATGGGGGACCAACTGTGTCAAGGCCTTCGAAGAGGTCAAGGAATATTTGATGAAGGCGCCACTATTGATGAGGCCCGACCCGAAGGAAACCCTTCAACTGTATCTAGAAGTAAGTGATTGGATATTGGGGGCAGTTCTGGTCAAGGAGCACGAGAAAAATCAGCACCCTGTCTTCTATGTTTCTCATATGTTGAATGATGTAGAAACCCGATACCCAAAAGCCGAAAAATTCGCATATGGGTAGAGCTGTAATTCGAGTCGGGCGGCTCGCGATCTCGCCCGGCTCGAACTCGTTTAAGTGGGCTCGGCTCGACTCGACTCATTAAACGAGCCGAGTTCGGGTAAAGGTTTCGGCTCGTTTAATTAAACGAGCCGGCTCGACTCGACTCGTGAAATTAAACGAGCCGAGTTCGGGTAGAGGTTTGGGCTCGATTAAGTGTAAAATTATACGATTTGGCTCACTCGGCTCGTTAAAACCGGCTCGTTTAGCTAAACGAGCCGGCTCGACTCGACTCGTGAAATTAACCGAGTCGAGTTCGGGCAAAAATTTAGGCTCGATTAGTTAATCGAGCCGGCTCGGCTCGGCTCGATTAAAGTTGGCTCGAATTAGGCTCGTCTCGAAACTCGCCCGGCTCGGCTCGAATTACAGCCTTACATATGGGCTGGTCATGGCCATCCGAAAATTACGACAGTAGTTCCAAGGCAGAACCGTACAAGTTGTGACCGATCAGCCGTTGAAGAAAATTCTAAACCGGCCAGAGGCTTCAGGAAGAGTTGTTGCCTGGTCCATTGAACTGGGGGAATACGATCTGGAATACATCCCTAGAATAGTCATTAAAGCATAGGCCCTCGTAATCTTCATGGCAGAGTGCACCTTTACAGGATCGATGGACCTATCACCCGAAGAGCAGTTGTTCAGGACTCCGAGGAAATGGAAACTATTTGTAGACTATTCAGTAGCAGGCTTGAAGTATGGAGCTGGTTTGATCCTCTCTAGCCCGGATGGATTCGATATTTTTCAAGCCATCAGGTTCACCTTCCCCCTGAACAATAATGAAGCGAAGTACGAAGCTCTTCTGGCAGGAGTGGATCTTGCTCGGAACTTGGAAGTCAGGCACCTAAGGGCATTCAGTGACTCTATGTTGGTATTCAAGCACTTCTCCGGGGAATATGAGAAAAGGGAACCCCGAACCAGAGCCTATGCCACAAAGGTACGTGACCACGCTTCATTCTTTGAGTCCTTTGAATTAAATGCTATTGGCAGGGAGAATAATAGCCGAGCCTATGCCCTGTTCCGGCTAGCATCGGCCGAAACACAAAGCCTGACCGGATCCATCTGCTTGACCGAAGTCAAAACCCTTTCGGCTGACAAGAAACTGTGCATGGAAATTCACCAATGAGTTAGCTGGATGACACCGATCCGAGCATACTTAGAAAAAGGCCTCCTCCCACTTGAGAAGAAGGAAGCTCAGAAGGTCAAGTACCGAGCAGCCAGCTACACCCTGATCGGGGGGCGGCTCTACAGACGATCAGCTTCTCAGCTGCTGCTCCGATGACTTGACCCCAAAGAGCAGACCCTTGCTCTAGAGACGGTTCATGAGGGCATTTGTGGAGAACACCTAGCAGGACGATCCCTAGCAATGAAGATCCTTAGACAGGGATTCTTTTGGTTGACCGTAAGGGAAGACGCCGCCAACTATTCCAAGAAATGCCAACAATGCCAACTCCATAGAATGATCGCGAAACAACCTCCTGAAGAGATGGCCTCAGTCCGATCCCCTTTGCCATGTGGGCCGTAAACATCATGGGCATCCTACCAACCAGCAATCGCCAAGCCAAGTAATGTATTGTGGCCATCTACTACATGACGAAGTGGGTTGAAGCCCGACCACTCTCGGCCATCACCTAAGAAGTAGTAAAGAAGTTTTTTCGAGAACAGATCATCCTCAGGTTCAGAATCCATATGGTATGTGTGTCCGACAACGACACCCAGTTCATCGGCAACAAGTTCAAGAAATTTCTAGCCGAGTTTCGTATTCAGCAGAAGTTTAGTTCGGTCGGCCACCCTCAAGGAAACGGTGCGATCGAAGCAGCCAACAAGATCATCTTTGATGAAATTAAGAAGAGATTGGGCGATGCTAAAGGTTTCTGGGCCGAAGAACTACTGTGGGTTCTATGAGCTTATCGGACTACACCCCGATCATCTATCGGGAAAACACCCTTTCGATTGGCCTTCGGGGCCGACTCCTTAGTCCTCGTGGAGATTGGCCTTGAATCATACAAGATCTAGGTTTTCGATCCCGAAGCAAATGAGTTTAGAGTTCAGGCCAACCTAGACATGCTCGAAGAAGAAAAAGAAGCAGCCCATCAGAGGAACGTCCGATACCAGCAGCAAGCAGCCCAATACTACGATTCTGATGTAAGGAAGAGATCATTCCATCCCGGTGACATGGTCCATACACAGTCATTGAGGTCGTTCGGCCGGGGACTTACAATCTAGCAGGACCGGACGGAAGCCCCATCAAGAACACATGGCACGCTTCCCATCTCATGAAATACTATCAGTAAGCCCCTCCGATGCTATCTCCCTTTCAAAGTTTTAGTCATGTTTTAGTTCATTCATTTCAAACATGTACTTGTTCAGCTAATTAGCAATAAAATTGCCTTGCTTCGGAATATGCTTGTTTAATATCGAGTACATTTTTGCATAGTACATTTAATTAATTCGACACCGAACCCGTATCCGGGGGCAACCTGATTAGAATACGGGTCCGATGGAATTCACAATGAATATTCGCATGCTTGTTTTTATCTCAAGGTAGGGCTGAGCATTCGGTCGGTTCGGTTCAAAACCGAACCGAACCGAAATAACCGAAAACCGAAATTACCTATTAAACCGAACCGAAATAATTCGGTTAATTCGGTTTCGGTTATGAAAAAACCGAATTTTTAATTATTTTTTTCCCTAAAAAACAACATAATGAAAAATAGTGATTGGAAATTAATACACTTCAGCCTTCTAGCAATTAGAAAAATCATCAATAATTTAGTTGTACACAAATCACAAATATTCTGCTCAATTCCAACATCACAATCCAGATGACATAATCTAAATGGAGCCAAAAGTTTAATAAAGGCTTGCTGTTCTGCCTTGAATCTTTGATACAGAATAGATTAATACCTTGAATCTTTGATTTGATTGTTGAAGAGTTGAAATCGGCGGGCGGGGGCTGGTGACGAATGTCGGCGGGAGGCGGGAGCGTGTAATTAGGGTTTTGTAGTTTTGTTTGTGTAAGTGATAAGTCTGCTGTCTGTAGTACTCTTACGACTTATCTTATCTGTATCACATTATTACCTATTTCTATATTTTATAAATATATATATAATTTAAAAATAATTCATAAATATTTCGGTTATAACCGGATTTATGATTTTGATAACCGAACCAAACCGGATTGCAATTCGGTTAATAACCGAAAACCGAATTAACCGAAATTTTCAGAAAAATAAAAACCGAACCTAACTAAAATTGTACGGTTCGGTTCGGTTATTCGGTTTCGGTTCGGTTTTGCTCAGCCATATCTCAAGGGACGACAAATCCGATCAGATCTCTTTTATTAAGTTAAAAACAACCCTGCGAATATTGGGGGAATAGTCATGTATTGATGTAGTTACGCTAAAAACGTACATCAACTACAACCGATTAAATATGCGCCGAAGCCGCATCGGCTGAAACCGTACATTCATTAATAATCGGGCAAACACGCACAGAAGCCTCATCAGCTAAAGACGCACATCTATTAAAAACATGTATCGAGACAACAAGTCAAAAACATACATTCATCAAAAAAACGGATAAGGCAAAAGATTACTAGCCAAAAGAAAAATTATGCAGATTCAACAAAATGGATAGCCGAAAGTGCATAAAATATTAATAACCAGAAATCATGCCTGAAAGAAGATCAATTTGTTCAATGCCCGAAGGCAGATCAATTCGTTCAAAGCCTGAAGGCAAATATTTTGTTCAGAGCCTGAAGGCAAATTAATTACATAAAAAGAGAAATCTACTCGGAGTACTCGAAGTCTGGATCTGAAGAAGCGCAAGGAGGAACATCTTCCTCCTCCGGACGACCAACAGGATCGGGCATGCCAGGATCAAGGAGAAATCTATGGTCCAAGACGACCTCGTGAGCCTTGAAGACTGCAGCGTCATACCCCGTATCGACCCCTCGATCCTCGGCCTTGAGAAGCAACTTCCTGGTCTTCTTCAAATCCTTTCGAGCAGCCCTCAGAGCGTCCATCCTCCGGCGAACCCGATCCTTGTGGTCAGTCTCCCCCTCAGCAACATCCTTTACCTGTTTCTCCATCTTCTCGATCCGGTCTTTCTGGTCCCTCACCTGAGTGTTAAACCCCTCCAGCACCGGCTTCGCTTTGTCAGCCCGAGTCTGTAGGTCCTGGATGGAGGCGATATCTCGGGACATGTCCTCGACTTTCTCCAAGACTGAAGCTGCGCAAGGAACGGCCTGCCACGAAATAAAATAGTGAGTCAGGATAAGCAAATGAGTAGAAAATAAACTAAGCGGAAAAGAACATACCAAGGAAAGATGGCCGATCAGCTCCTTGCAAGCGGCAATCGGAGGCTTACTGGCATAGACCAGACGGTCGACCGGGAGGATGAAGGAATGGCAGAGATCTGGCCCCAAGTTTTTGGCTGGCTCCGGAGCACCTGTCGCCAGAATGTAATCGGACAAGATCGCCCAGTCCGGTTGATAAGGACGGATTTCCGGTTCTTTCTTGACCCGGTGGCGCTTCCTTCCGCTCACATCCCCACCCAACTCCAGGTCTATTATATCATCCCCCTAGACGATCAATTAAGGATTTGGCTGCTCCTTGGCCCTAGAATCCGCCACACTCTCCGAACCGCCCTCCTGGAGTGTCTCCTGGATCGGGCCCAGCTCTCTGACCTGCTTTTCAGCTTCTTCCTGAGCTTTCTTCAGGGCCTCTTCCTGGGCCTTTTGCAACTTCCTGTTCATCATATCTGTCCGGGTAGTCACTACAACACAAGAAGAAACAAGTCAGTAGAGGAATACGGTCGGTAGCATAACAACTAAGTAAATAAATCTGTTATTCAGACAATGCAAACAATAAGTTAGATTGTAGAAGGGGGGGCTGAATACAATCTACAAAAATTTTAACAAATTCTTGCTCAACAGATTATATTCAAACTACAAGAGAACATTAAAACTAAAACAGAAATTTAAAAAACAAGGATCTTAAAAATTTCAGGTGGATTGTTTGATCCACCTGAGAGATTTTTATATTAAGAACCTTCCAAGTAAAAATACTTGGCTGCTTACAAAAGAATTAAGAGCAGAAGCTTACAATTTCTTGCTAACTTTCTCTAGTTCTTTGCTCTTCAGTTCTTGGTGTTTGGATACTTTAGAATGTAAATTACAAAGTGAATATATACTACTACAAACAAAACTAGTCTGTAAAAGTATTTTCCTACTCAATTTCTAGCTATTACAAATATAGAATTTCTTGGACTTGATACAGCATTTGGCAGCTTGAAATTCTTGTTGCTTTGCCAGAAATGGTAGGCTTCGAGGTTCTCAATATTTGACTAAACTTCTTTTGGTTTAGCTTCCAAAACTAGTGCAGCATCTGTCACATCAACCCATGTGCTCTTTGTCTTTTACTTTACTTGTAACTGTCAATTGCTGATTGTCAATTTCTAATATTATCAATTGATAAGTTGTTCAGAATGAGCGATTGATAGTCTTCCTTGAATTATCGATTGATGGTGTTGATGTAGCGATTGATAAGCTCCCTTAATTAGCCATTCATACTTCGTGACTAGCGATCGATCTTCACTTCACTTGGATAGATTACATGACTTCATATATTTACAATTATGTCACCCTATCTAAGTATCCATTGATAGATCAACTGCTAATATAGAAGTACACATAACAATACATCAATTGCTAAGATGCTCCAATTTTGTTACAGTACCACATCATCCGTTGATGGGTGAATATGATCAATTGATACTGCCTTAGCATACTATTAATTGATCAGCTACATGCAATTTTATTCTAAGTAAGAATAAAAACACTTTGTATCATCAAGCATCACATATTCCTAACAAAATCTACACGCATAAAAGAAAGGAGACTTCACCCTAAGTTCCCCAAAGTGAAAACAGCCACTCCTTGCTCAGCAGATCAAAGTCTCGCCGATCGTTGCCGACCAGAGTCAGTTGAGCTATCGCAGAGGGATCGACCTCCTTCCAGACTTAATACTTGTGGAGGCAAGGTCCGGCCACGTAGAACCACTTGACATGACTCTCTTTGTTGGTGGAATGGGTCTAACACCAATCCGGTCGATTGGGTCGTCGCCCGATCGAATAGAAACTAGTGTTGCTATTATTTTTCCTGAAATCATAATGATTCCAGAAGAGAGCTGGTCGAGGCTCAATTCCGAGCCGCAGACACCGATGATGGAAAGAATTGATATACAGATAGTTGTTCGGGTCCAGTTGACCGAGAGCGATCCCCATTTGTTTGAGGAGTTTCTTTAACAGAGGAAGAAGGTGCAGACGAAGCCCGCACTTGAAGGCGTTCTCCGATATTCCGACGCAGATATAACCCTTATCAGTCTCAGGAGTATGGTAGATTAAGTCGACCTGATCGTCAACAGCGTAGAGTGTCCATGAGTCGGGGATGTTGTATCGCCCCCTCATCTTAAACACGGTCTCCTCGTCCAGGACCGATGGGTGATTTGCTGCCGAGAATTTCTGTGCATCAGCGAAATGGGACATCGTCGAATAAGAAGGCCCAGCCACTTCCGAGCCTCGATCCATTGCCCGCAATTAGGGATGGCAAAAAAAACCGATCCGACGGATATCCGATCCGAAACCCGAATTTTTGGATAATCCGAACCCGATTTTTTGGATTTGGATTTGGATTTGGATTTGATTT
Organism: Daucus carota subsp. sativus; assembly: GCF_001625215.2. Lineage (NCBI taxonomy): Eukaryota > Viridiplantae > Streptophyta > Magnoliopsida > Apiales > Apiaceae > Daucus > Daucus carota. The sequence continues at coordinate 17,561,703 of NC_030385.2, read as the reverse complement.
TTGTACCCGAAAATTTTTGGATTTGGATTTGGATATAGCTATATCCGATCCGATATCCGATCCGAAATCCGATATCCGATCCAAATCCGATCCGAACCCGAAACCCGAAAAATACCCGGTATCCGAAACCCGATCCGAACCCGATCCGAACCCGAAACCCGCAAAAACCCGAAAAAGCCCGGATATAGACATAGATATGTATTGAAGTGTTAGAGTACGAAATTGGATAAAATAAAATCTAGTTATTCAAAATTTAATTTTTTTACTTTACAATATTTGTAAACATTTGACAACCTACAAATTATATTTTACAACATAATCTTCTAATCAAAACATAGAATAATTAATTATTTATTTATATGAATTAGAGTGCACTATATTCCGCAATATAACTAATAAACAAAACAAGAACCTTCATACTTGTTAAAATTGAAAGATATTATTGATTAACTGATAATTACATTCAATACAACTTATATATTTTTGATTAAACTAGAAAAAATAAATCGTACCCCAAAACTCCGGTATGTTACTGTACTCTATAAAACTTAACCAATAAGGCAATAACCATATATACGTGTTTTTTTTTTAATATATCATATATTCATATGAAATGTTGTTGATTAGATTCAAATTACAAACCATGAAATTTTGTATATGTTCTTAGTATAGTAATACACATGTCCAACTTATAATAATATCAGTGGGACTCGAATTAATTTGTATAATTGTACTAGTTTAAAACTAATGTTCGATTATTATAATTTATACTAGTTTAAAACTCGTATTATGAACTGTCTCCATTAATATTTATTATTATTTTTATTATTATACAAATATTTAATTTATTAAAATACAAATATTATATTATAGAATAATTATTATTATACTCCCTCCGTCTCATAATTCTTGGCTTGTTTGACTTTTTATGATCAAATTGACCGAATTTTGACTACAAATTACATGTATTTCTCTTGTAATTTTAATTGTGATATAACAAGTCAGAAATTATGAGACATAAAGAGTATTATTATTATTATTATTATTATACAAATATTTAATTTATCATGTTATTATTAATTTATAATTTATGAATTATATATTTTTATCTTTTTTATTTTAATAACCTAAAAAGTAAAAACTAACCAATAATCCAAATAGTCCCAAATGGGCCAAATCCACACAGGAGCTCGTTATTCGCTAGTCGCTACGTTGCCTCTTTCAAAATCAAAACTAGGGTTAGAGGCTTAGAGCCGCGGCGCCCCCAAACCCCATTATCACACCAAGAATCCAAGATCTGGAGTATCACCGAGAATCACCGAATCAGAATCAAATCTATTTGCTGGTAAGTTTCTATCTTCGGTAAATTTTATGTATAATCAGTTGATTCGTTTGTAATGAAAACCTAGTATATGCGATTTAAATTCAATCAATCATATAAAACCTAGAATAGCATTATTATTCTTCCCTATTTGTGGTCACTATAACTGATGATGAACAACAAGATAAAGAACTTAAAAAAGGCAAGAGTGACGCCTGGAATCACTTTGATAAAGTGAGAATTGAAGGTCGTGTGAAGGCTGTTTGCAAATATTGTAATGCCAAACTTAGAGGCGATTCGGCAGCTGGGACATCGCATTTAAACACTCATTACAAAACAAAGCATCACAACAAGGGTCAGGGCAATATAAGGCAAAAACTCCTAGCGAGCAATTTCAACAAAGACCATCCGGAGTTAGCTTCTTACAGTTTCAGCCACGAGGGAGCAAAGGCAGAGCTTGCTAAGATGATAATTATGCACGAATATCCTATTTCCATTGTGGATCATATTGGATTCAAGAGATATTCATCATTCCTTCAACCATTGTTCAAAGTGCCATGTAGAAACACCATTAAGAAGGAGATATTTCAGATTTATGAATTTGAGAGGGCGAAAACTTTGAGTTTGTTGGATAGCAATACAAGTCGGGTAGCCATCACCACTGATTTGTGGACTGCAAGCAACCAAAAGAAGGGATACATGGCCGTCACAGCGCATTATATTGATGCTTCTTGGAATTTGCAAAGTCGCATTATGAGGTACAGTTATAATTTATTTTTAGTTTAGTGTCACTTAATTAATAATCCATGTTATTGATTTATTCCTTTAATTTACGTTTAGGTTCATTTATATTCCTTGTCCACACACAAAAGACGCCCTATGTGATCACTTATTTGAGTGTTTGTTTGATTGGAATTTGGATAGAAAGATATCATGTCTCACTGTTGATAATTGTACAACTAACGATGCCATGGTTGAGAAATTGTTGGAAAAGTTAGATAGTTCTGCACTTATTGCTGGTGGCACTTTATTCCATATGCGTTGTTCTGCACACATTCTTAATATAATTGTGAAAGATGGATTAGAGGTGATAAGAGTCGGAGTTGAAAAAGTTCGAGATTCTGTTGCTTATTGGACAGCAACACCTAAAAGAGAAGAAAAGTTCGAGGAAACAGCTCGACAGTTGCGTAATCCAAATACTAAAAAACTAGGACTTGATTGTGCAACTAGGTGGAATTCCACCTATTTGATGCTTGAAACAGCTTTGTTGTACAAAGATGTTTTTAATCGATTGGAACAAAGAGAGACTCAATATAAACGTGCTCCTACGAAAGAAGAGTGGGATTTTGCTCAAAATGTGTGTGGTAGATTAAAAAAAATTTACAAGGCGACTGAGATCTTTTCTGGGACAAAGTATCCTACTGCTAATCAATGTTTTATTAACATATGTGAGATTCGGCTAGCAATTACAGAGTGGCGTAGAAGTTCAGATTTTATGATTCAGACCATGGCTGAGAAAATGTTGATAAAATTTGAGAAGTATTGGGATATAATGCATGGTGTTGTTGGGGTTGCAGCAGTGTTGGATCCTAGGTACAAGATGGAGGTATTGGAGTTCTACTTCGAGAAGATTTTTGGAGAATCTTCATTGCTAGAAGTTAATAATGTTCGGGATCTTTGTTATTCTTTGCTTAGGGAGTATCATGATAAGCTTGTTAAGGGTGATGAGGGCATTGGTGATTCATCTTTTGCATGCTCTACAACTACGTCTGAAAATGTTTCACAATATGACTTGTTCATAAGTACCAAGAAGAGAAAAAGTGTTGACACTTTAAAGTCGGAGTTGGAGCATTATTTGGATGAGGATGTCGTGCAAAAGACGGATGGATTTGATCTCTTAAATTGGTGGAAAGTGAATGGACTTAAATATCCAAATTTGCAACACATGGCTCGAGATTTTCTAGCAATTCCGGCATCAACGGTTGCATCGGAGTCTGCATTTAGTTCCAGTGGCAGGTTGGTAAGTCCACATCGTAGTAGGCTTCATCCAAAAACGATAGAAGCTTTAATGTGTGCACAAAGTTGGTTGTGGGCTGCTGAAATGCCAGGTAATTAAATGTGAATTCAAATATAGAGCTACTGTATTTGATGGCATGTTTCTAACTATTTTAACTTTCAGGTGAGGCATCCACAGGATATGCAACCATATATAATGATATGGAACAGGAAGATTCATGCATTACTCGCGAGGTTTAAGGTTAGTCATTTCATGTTTAATCTATTCTGTGCTCATCTAGCATGTCTAATTTGTTCTGCTGATACATTTTAAAATGATTGCAATTGCCAGAAGTGCTTGGCTTCAGTACTCTGTCTATAAGTTCGACCAGTAAATACTCAAAGTAAACATTTAAGCTAAGTAAACATCATAAGTATTAAGTAGAGGCAGTGAGCTATAACCCCTTTTATGCACTGAACTTTTCTGGGAGTCTGGGACACGTAATCTTGCTGAGAAAAAGAATAAATCAGGGCTACATACAGATTAATAGGGTATATATTAAATTAAAATTTTAGGAAGCAAAGAAAATTATGTAATATAAGAAATAGATTGCTGGCATCCTTGTTTTTATATAAAAAACCAGAAGAGACCAAAGTAGGGTGTTCTAAAAGGATATTGCTTCAGTTCCAGGGAGGTTAGGTGCATCATATACTACATATTTGTGCCTACAGCTGACCACAAGGTTTATCTAATGAGCATTTATTTTTTTAATTTTTCCAGGAGCTATGAGGACTGAGAACTGAGAAAGGGAGTTTTGTGATTTTGCCACGATGAAGAATCTTTGTTGCTTAATGTTACCAGGCTTAATTATTGTTCACTTATTTAGACTATTTTTAAGGATTAAGACTTTAATTCAAGTATTTTGTTCTGCATTATTATAAGACTTGCAAACTATTTGTTTTTGCTTGTAAATCATGATGGATTTATTTAATCCTGTTGGACTTGGTTGAATTTAGTACTTGTTCAAGAACCTGCTATCAAATTATTAATTTAATTTTGTTTTTTCGGATTTTCGGGTATCGGATTTCGGGTTTCGGGTTTCGGTTATCGGATTTCGGTTATATCCAAATCAAATCCAAATAAAATCGGGTTTCGGGTATACCCGAATCCGATCCGAAATCCGTTGGATCGGATTTGGATATCAGTTTTCGGGTAATTTTCGGGTTCGGATCGGGTTCGGGTACAGTATAAAATTTCGGGTTTGGATATGGATATAGTCATATCCGATCCAATCCGACCCGATTGCCATCCCTACCCGCAATCGAGAGAAAGCAAACGTCAACCATGTACTCGGAAATTAATAGAAAAGGAAGAGAAAAAGTGGGGCCCGAGTACAGATGGGCTAGACTGGATCGGGACATTTCTAAGCTACTGGGTGACTCACGGGGGCCGAAGACTGTTCTAAGGGGCCAACAAGGCCGAAGACTATTCTAAGGGAACCCAGGAGCGCTGGGTATGCACAACAAACAAAAGGAAACCCTATCCGCCTACCTATTACCATGTAATCCCCAAAAAATACCCTTTGATCTCGAACCCTAATGTGCCCATTAGTAATTAAAAGCGGCGCAATCTACAGTGAATATCATCTTTAAATGCCCCCAACAACAAATTGGAAATCGTGACAGCGCAATAGCAAGAATACGCAAGAGGTATGTGCATATATGTATATACATGTATATAGTTCAACGACACAGAGCAAATAAACTTCATGGATAATAAGTTTTCGTTGATTGGGAAAGAGAGAACTTACTTGTGGAATAAGGAGAAATGGAGCAACGTTGAATCTTTGTGGAGGAAGTGCTACGAATTGCCAAATCTCCGTCTTTGACAGTGACTGATGGGAGTGTTTGGGTGTTTGGAGTACGTTAGTGACAAATGAAAGGGAGTGGGAGTGTATATATAAACATTTCTGAAAAGACGCGTCTCATTAAATGCGTCTTTTGGAATCTACGACTGAGATAGGGCGCAGATCTCGAGACTGAGACAGCTGTCGCCTCCGTCTAAAGAGACGTTACTCTACAGACTCCCGAACTGTTTGAATTATCCCCGATAAGGATGAGGTGTTCCGGTTCCCCCCAGGATCGGTGTTGTGAAGCTTATCTACCGCTTCGATCGAGTCCTTGGATCTTCAGACTTCGATCGGGCTGGCCCGGTCAAAGCCTTGGGACATGTTGGAGGCCCGGTACTCCGGCCCAGTTGGATGAGCCCATCCGGATCGGCCCATACTGTTCCAATCAGCTAAGCGCATAGGAACGTTGGCCACAACGTCCACCTTCCCTCTTTTAGGCGGAATGGTTCACTGTTTTCGGATCGGGCGGGTACGTTCCAATAGCCGAGACTTTCCCCTTTAAATACTCCGTGGTGGTCAACTGGTAAGGTACTTAATTTTCGACACACACAAATACTTGCAGTTTCCATTAAACCTCACCTTGAACCACTGACTTTTTCTCACACCGGAGGTAAATCAAAGGGACAATCCCTCACATTCTTCTTCCTTACAGATCATATCGGAGGATCGGCTATCGGCAGAAAACTGGTTCCAACAAAAAGATTTCTCGGCATGGCCTAACGGCCATGCCTCGATCTTGAATGATAATAAATTCAAATATCATCATTATTCTATAAAAATAATAGCATAAATAAAAAACCATCCGAATATTAATGTTATTCCGATATAGTGATATAAGTGAGAAATAACTTATTAGTTAGTACCGTTTGTGTAGGAAGTTATAGGTCAAGTCGAAATTTGAGAAGTGGAAAATTCTAACTACATATATAATACAATTTTAGAAATAAAATATTATTCGATATCAAACAGAAGTATTAAAGTTTTTTTGAGCAGAGTAGATATAAGTGAGAAACAGCTTCTTCATGACGTTTGTGTATAAAATTTATAAATCAACTTCCGACTTATAATTCTGAAGAGTTAAAAATCCAGACTTTTATGCTGACTTATTAATTTTTTTGAAATTTAATTTTACAAAAATGTAAAAGAAATATCAAATAATAAATATAAAACACTTCTTTAATATTTATATATGAATCAAATCTAAAAATGGATTTTAAAAAAACAAAAACTTGTTTCACCAAAAAATTAGTTGACAAACAGCACATAATTGTTTTTTTTAAAAAACTTATGTTATAAATGTATTAAATGAATATTTTAAAAACAACTAATTAGTAAATGTTAATTAATGTATAACATATTTTTGTTAAAAAAAATTTATCAAGACTTTATTCACCGTATATTTTTTAAATTAAGAAGAAAGGTTGAAGTTGAAGAATCACATGTATCAATCAAAATATACATTCTCAATCAATTAAAAAGTTGAGGATCATAGGCTATAAATATGTTTATAGTAGTTATGAGGTAGGGGATCGCTCAAGCCACACGACCGAGATCTGGAGAATTTGGAGAATTTGGACTAGATGCATGCGCCTACTAAGTCATGCAGTTTGTGACTCGGCGTTGCATTTCCTGCACCAGCAAATGCTGAATAATCTGCTATCAATACAGAAATCAGAGCAACACGGTCCTTGGTGCATTATATATACTGTACTCTTACATGAGAATCCTAACCGATCACCTAATCGGAGAAGAAAATCAAATCTAGGAGTAATAATTTCTATCTCCATATTAGAGAATGGAATGATGAAGCATATCAGACTATATGTAAAGCCACTAAGTGAATAAGGGAGATAATCAACTTATAGATTTATAAGGGGATACGGAGAGCGTAAAAGTCATACAGAGCCCAAATATTAGACTCTGCAAAACTGTCAATCCTCAACCACTGCATTGCCTCGACTCATTCACTTTTCTCACCCTCCTATATTGTTCCCTCTCCCATATACTGGTGCTTCAACACTTCAACAAAATCATGCAAAATCACTTTCGACCAAAGCACTTTTCATAATACAATTAGGCATTTGAACCAACCAAGAGATACCTTTAACTTGATCAGATGTTTTATTCTATCTAATAATATATTTACACAGGATAGACATTAAATCATCGGGTGTCACAGAAATATGTATATAGGCAGGATCTTTTCATCTTAGTGTTCTTCATCTCCATATCTACGATGTCGTAAATGCCATTCTTTTATTGGTCATTCTTTCTTTCAGAGCAACTCACTTCAAGCAAGCAGAATCCAATAGTACCGATGACAACGCATGATGTAGAGCACACAAAAAAGATCATATATTATCAACCAACTCTATACTATCCAGCCATAAAGATCACATACTTTTTCAATTTTGGCAACAGGATACTCTAAATTATCAACCATTCACATTAGCATTAGCATCAACATTACATCAAAAAATTTAAGATCGATTAGGTAAAGAAAAATATTACAAAACTATAGTTATTTGTAAAGATATATGTTAATCAAGATAAGAATAAAAGGAAACAAATTTTATCACCTCAAACTAACTTTCTGCAACTTCTTCTTGTCTATCTCCTATGCATATATATACATCAAAAGAACATGTGATAGAAGTCGATCAAGAAAGCTAGAGAGCATAAAAGAGAGAAAGATGGGATGTATGTGAAACCCGACAGGGAGTTGAAGCTAGAATGCTCATTGTCAAATCATAAGGAAAAAGCCTACCAAACCATTAACCAAAATCTTCTTCAAATTAAAGAAAATCAGAGGCAGATAGACATATTATGGTGTCTAGAGCATTTTTTCACTGATCTGTAAACATAAAAACATAAATGTATACTTTCAAATATACATGATCAGTAACAATTATTGAATACCCTAGAACATAAAACAAAATCCTCCAAATTCACTTATCTTATACCTCTCCTGCTCTCATCCACAACTTTCATCATTCCTTCAACATTTATTAGCAACTACTGTTGTAAATGCAATTCAAAATACACTATATTATATAATAAGATTGGAACTTTCAGGAACTTCAATGAAAAAGGTATGAGGGAGGCAGGGAGGCTGGCAAGAATACAATTATTTTAGTTTTCAATGTATGTCTTTGTGCAATCTGATTGGTTGATGCAAATGACCCACTTGATTATTAGATGACATCTGTCTAGTACACCATGGATTCACATAATTGTTATAATGTAAGATCCTCATAAAAAGCTTTTCCCTTACACCTCGTAAAAGCTACTGTATTACCTTAAACTCTTTCGAAGGGCAGGAAGGACCCGTCACCATAATTATCATGCAACAGGGATAAACAGTATATAAAATACAATATCCTATTTGATAGTAGTCCATACCTTGCAGCTCTTTCAAATACCTCATTTTCTGTAAATTAAATAAACATAGATTCCCAAGTCCGAAAGTCCCCAAATCTTCACGAAAACACCTTGGACTGCAAAATTATTAAGAATACAAAGATATTTGAAAATATAGAAAGAAATTTTAATTTTTCCAGCATCAATTACTTCAGAAATTATATTTTCTAAACTAAAATATAGTACTTTTGTAGTATCTACGGACTGCAACTCTAAAACCAGAGAGCTGAGACTGCCCATTTAGGCTACCCTCATTGGACCCAAGTATGTATCTAACCAAACGTGTGAAGAAAACAACCTAGATTATAAAGGGCCAACCACCTATTGAAGAATCACCACCTTTAATAGTTGGTAAAGAAAATAGCAACATCCTAAAAGCTACAACTAACCAAATAGCAAACAATATTCAGTCAGGTTCAAATTGTACACCATAACCAGCAAACTCGATTCATTCTATTTTTTTAATTTGAAAGGCCAAGAAGAGAAGATTACCTTCAATGCGCATCCATGCGTGCATCATCTCATGAGCCACAATTGTGAAGTCAAAAAGTCCCCCAACTCTTCATGAAAACACCTAGGACAGTAAAATATTGAGAATACACAAATATACACACACATAGACTATAATTATAACTGATGAAAATAATAATAATTCAATGATATATTTTATCAAACACTTCGTAAATATAAGTAAAAATCACCTATTAAGATTAGATTCCTAAATAAACATTACCTTAAGTTCATCAATAAATACATGGGAGGATGTGAATTAAAAAATAAACCAAACAGCGGCAACATCAAAACTCAAATATCTACAGAAAAAAAACAATATGCGCCAGAGTCATTTAACTCGTAAAGAAGAGGGTCAAGGAAAGGGGGGAGAGAGAGAGAGAGACGGAGAGAAACATTAAGAAATATAAAGGAAGATATAGAGACAGCCGGAGAGGGAGAGAGAGGGGGAGAAAGATAGAGAGATTCAGGAGGAAAGAGAGATTGGCACTTACATGGAACATGCAGACGTGCGAGGTTAGAGAGCTTTGATATGTAAAGAGATGAGATTGAATGAGTTTGAATTTAATCATAGGATATCAATTTAAATTTTGAATTTGAATTCACAACAAAGCAAATGAGGAAGTAAAGCAGACGGTACAGCAGCTCAGTTTCGTTTGTTTCCGAAGATGAGAAGAAAGAGATGTCAGTATGGACAAAATTGCAGCTGGCATGTGGTAAAGTGTGTGAACATACATATCTGGATGAATAGAAGCTTGGAAAATTTGTTAGACACCAGCACGCGACTACCAAATATTATTATACTTTATTACATGTACATGAGTAAAGTTTCCCAGAAGCTGAAAATAGAAAGTGCACATGGGTTGTCATATTTTGAAGTCAATAGTGTAGTCATTTTGGGAAATTTTTGATGGCATATTTTGTGAATAAGTATGAAGATTGAGGACAAGGGGTGTAAAAAGGTATTGAATTGGGAATCGGGATTTATGATTTAAGGGAAGAGAAGACACTACTAAATTAAGCATGTAAGAATAATTTATCGCGACCTCATTGCATTAACAAACTCACTAACCAAATTCAGATATATCTTCTAAGATGTCAACGTACTAACCTGAACATAGCCTGTAATGAGGTTGTGCAAATTACAAATTGTGTAACATACATCACATGACTGATATCTAACCATTAATAGTTAAAATTTTACATTTAAAAGTTTCCAGCTTAGCACTTGTCAAAATGACAAAAATAGGATATTTATGTTTCAAGAATCTTTTCATATGCCTCAGTAGTAGTTGTGGCCAAATGTTCCCATATACTTACTTTATGTGAATATGTGAGTGTAAAAGTTTTGATGTAAAATTAAAGCCAAGAAACTAATCAATTGGATATAGCATAATTTGCAAATACAAACGTGATAAAATTTACCTTCCGTCAGTAATACGAAACCTCGCAATGTTCCTCGGTCCAAACATAGTCTGAATGGGTTTAGCCTTTTAAAAATCCTTCAGTACACCGATCATATCTGGTAAGAATTACATAATAATTGATTTTGTCATGTAAAAATTGAAAGTAAAATAATAAGACAGTAACATAAAATACATACTAAAATTCGATTGCGCCACATAGCATAAAAATATGTACAAACCTATCGCGAATGTTGGAGCATCTGCATTCTCATGACGATACTGTATAAATCAGTCAAGTCACTGAACTCAAACTTGTTGATAGGTATCATATAGTCATTTGTTTCAATTTTTCCAACAGTAGTGGAGTTTGAAAAATTGATCACTACACCTGCACTTGTCGGACGCAGTGAACCTAAAGCCTCTTTCGTGTAAAAGTTTGTAATGACATGCACACCACCTTCGACAACATTCTTGGACATTGTCTTATAAGTATCCGTGTAAACAAATGCATGTACGTGGGAGTTCTAAGATAAAAAAACACAATATCCATAAGATAAGAAATAAATAAAATCGTAATGGTTGTTTTATTTTGTACTTGAGAACAATAAAAATACAATTTATGAGTGAAATTTGGATGAAGATAAACTCACATCGTCGTCTAGCAGTATTAAATTGTAACCTTTAAAGCCATCACTTCCATTAGATCCAGATGACAGAGATGGCCACATCCTTTTGACCCGGACCTCAATTCTCCATGACGTACGGAATATGTCGAGTGATGCCAACCGATCAAACATATTTGCAGTAATTTGCATATTAACGATCAGTGGTTATGAGGTTGTACAAAACTTACTATTGTATACATGAGAATAGCATTATAGCATTATAAAAGAACATGCCTTTCAATAATAATAAAAAGTAATATGATAATGGTTATGTGGAGAATGCTAAGGGGATGAGTATTTATTGAAGACTAAACTATAGTAAAAGGATAGGAAGGACTCGGGGTAAGCATAAAATATGTTAATGACCATCAATTTCGGAGATGATGGGATGTTAATTGATTTTTAAGAATATCTCTACGTAATGTAATTAATAAATATACAAATTATCTTGTATCAATTTTGATTTTAATTAATTCAGAGGTTATTCAGAGAGTGATTGATAGTAGTTATAACATCTAATACTGAGCACCGGTTTAGGAGATGATATGCTACTAATATTATACATCATGCAGTCAACAAATACACAAATATGTAAATCGTATCATATCAATTTATATCAACAAATATACAAATATGTAAATAGTGTCATATCAATCTATATCTTTATGGATGTTATTGGTATTATTATATTATCAAGCATTATTAGCTGATTGAAATTGATTGGCTGACCGACAAAATCATTTTCTAAGGACAAAAATATCTTCTTCTTCTTTTGTGTTATGACTTTTACGTCAGTGAATTGTACCGAAATACAATGGCGAAAGGATCGGAGAGTTTCTTTCATACATGAAAAACTTTCATCTAACCAAAGGATACGTTGAAAACCCCACAAAAATTAGTTAAAATTTGATGTATGAAAAAAAAACACTCGAGAAAAAAGCAAAATCCGCGGAACTAAGAAGAAATGAAAACTTTCATTCAAAAAAGTCTATCGACTAACCAAAGGTCATGCAGAATTGACCCTAAAAATTTAGCCAATAAAACGTTAATGACTGAAAAGAAAATCGAGATGAAAGACAAATATCCGCGGAAAGGAAGAAAATAAAGAGGGAGAGAAAAAAAAGGAGAAAGATAGAAAGAATCAAGTACGAAAGATTATGCCAGGCACCCAAAAAAAGTCATTTAAAATGACACAATTGTTAATAACAACAAACAAAATCGCAATATACGATCAAAAAGCCATCAAGTATGACAAGGAACACAATAATTAAAACTAAAGATACAACAAGTCTTATAAATCTAGTTATAAACGAATCATAAAATTCAATAACTAAATATATAACCAATTACAAAGCACATATAACACAACTACATCTCAAAGTTCTAAAACAAAAGATTTTAAACTCATATCATTATCGTGGGGTCAATTCCCACGATCCTTGCCTTATCGAATATAAATATATGTAATCACCAGATATGGCTAAAATTGAATCGAAGTCGTTTAACTCGTTATTGACTCATCCGAATTGATTTATCATCAAATCAAAATCTTGAAAATCGAGTAGATCTAAAATCTTGGAACGGATCCGGTAGGGGGTATTATTGAGAAAATGAGAAAATTGTAATAGTGAAGTACTTAAAATATTAATACTTAAAATTGTAATAGTGAAGTACTTAAAATATTAATTTGATTTCTAAACTAATTGGCTATATGTTATTATAGTTTTTATTAAGACCGATAAAATGAGTCTACTAGCACGAAAATATCTTTCACTACCGGAAAAATATAAAGAAAAAAAGTGAGTACTAAAATAAAATGAACTTTGTGACTTGTCACCGTTGTAATTTGTGACTTCGAATGGTAATATTTTATGAAAAAGGCAAATGATTCACTTTTATTCACATATATAGCTTAGTATTTTAGACACCATTTAAATTCGAAGCCAGCTAATTTTATATCATTATATTCAAAAGTAATTGATTATATGTCATCATAATTTTTATTATGAAATGATTTTTTTTCCTTATTTGTTTGTCAAGCATTAGCCCCGATTGGAATTGATTCATTATGCCCGATAAAATGAGTACTGAGAAATAAAAATAAACTATTGTAATTGTTGAAAATTACATTGAGTTTTGTGATTTAGGACCGGTGTTGTTCTATGAATATGACAAATGATTAAGTTTATTCAGATTTAGGGTTTATATTTTATATTTAAATTTAAAAAAATTCAATATATAGTAAGTGTGTGCGATAAAAGGCATGTGACAAATATAATAAGAATATAATACAATAAGAAGTTTATGAGGATTTTATGGAAAATGCAAACAAATCATTTATATTTTGAGATGTATGTATTATTATTTTGCAGTATAAATAAATTAGTTGATAAGCTGCGCTTTGCAGCGGCCTTTAAAAATATATTAATAATTAGAAGATAAAATTTATAGAATAAAATTAGATTTTATATTATAAATATTTTTAATTTGAAACTAATATTAACATAAAAATTGAAAAATTAGACTATAATTAATGATTAAAAAATATTAAAATATATTTCTACGTAATTTTAAATCTTGATAGATTATTTATATGAGTTCACAATATGTAGGAGAGATTTATATTATAATAAAATATCATGTTTACAACATATACGAGTGTCATGCTAAATATTTTATATCATCCATTCTACTCCCTACAATTTTATTGTTCTCTTCCTCTTGTCTCGTAATTATCTTTATCATCTTTTCATCATATATAAACAAAGTTAGTTTTTATTTTCAAGATTTAAAATTTAAAATTCAGAAATAAAAAAATAGAGAAAAAGTAGTTATTTGATATTGAAACTATAAAAGTATTTTGATTTTCGTAATATTGAAATTTCTATTATTTGAAAACTTTCTTCCATTAAACACACTACAATTTTAGCTTACTATTATTTAGGAAATCCTTTTGTAATAAGTTCGAAACCGAAAAAAGACAATTTTGAAACTTTTTGCCAATATATTCGGTATCAATCGAAAAACTTCTTTTCAATAATTTCAAAATCAAAAAAGTAATTTTGAACTTTCTTCCAATACAGCGAAATTGAAAAGAGCAATTTTTGTTTTCGATATTTATATTTCAGAAATTCTATAAAATTGGAAACATAGAATGGGGCGCGTCTCAACGCCCCTCGGTTTTGCTTTATTTTTGATATTTTTAATTAAAAATATAATTTAAAACTTTCTTCAAATAAATTTGATACTGAAAAAGGTAGGTATTTTTATTTTTGATCTTTTGAAAAAGGTAATTTTAAAAAAAAAATTCAATATACTCGAAGCTAAATAATGTAGTTTTTATTGTTAATATTTTCATCCAAAAATTTCAAAACATTAGAAAAATAAAAACGTAGCTCGTTGTTCTCCTTTATATAAGTATATATATTAATATTGATCGATTGATTTTGCATCATTTTCCGTAAAAAAATAAAAATTGCAGCATTTGAAAAAATAAAAAAAATATTTTTTTTTGACGAAAAGCAAAAAATTTTACTCCCTCCGTCCCTCTCATTTCTTATCGTTTGGGTTGGGCACGGAGGTTAAGAAATATGTATAAAGTAGTGGAAAAGAGAAAGAAAAGTGGGTGAAGTGGTGGGACCCATTGATTTTTAATGTATAAAAAGAAGATAGTTGAGTAAAAGTAGTGTGAAAAGGAAAGAAAAGTGAAGAAGTTGTGGGACCCATTGACTATTTTGGGTAAGTTTTGAAATGTAAAGAAATAGATGGGACATCCCAAAAAGGAAAGTGTAAAGAAATGGGAGGGACGGAGGAAGTAATAGATAACTGAAACCCAGCCGAGACAAACCCTCGAACTGTCAATTACAACCTGATTAAGAAACAAAAAACGAGCTAAACATATAGCCGCTTTGTTTTCAGATCGTTTAACAGATAGAATATTTAAATTCTTTATACTAAAAAGTATTACAATCAAATCTCGAACAATCCAACCTATATCAGTTGTGAACATAGTAGCATCGCAATTGACCTTCACATAAACAGCAGTATCTCTGTAGCCCAATGTTCAGAATTATCAGTTACATCAACCGATATTGGATCAACAAATGACCCCAAAAGATGAACAATTTTATGTCGTGAAAGGTGAGCTCTTACGATATTCACCACCGTGCCATATCTAATACAAGCCTCACGGATTACCCAAAATATCATGTAACTCTTTCTTAGAAACATTACCGAGACCCATAACAAAACACACAGAAACGTCAAAACAGACACAAACATCCCAAAAAGATGGGCACGACCTTAATGACAAGGTACTCAACAAGAACTCACCCAAAAGGATTAGATCTTGGTTTTATTGATAAAACTAAGAAATACGAGAGAAGATGGAAGAACGAAGATGATTAATCAGAGGGGATGAAGGATGAAGAGCGGAGAAGTGGGGGTTAGAACTTGGAGTCGACTCTCAAAACTGCTTAACTAGAATAATTACAGCTATTAAATAAAAATAAAAAATAAAAAATATTAAGAAGGCGCATTTATGCTTGTTTGAGAATATGGATGAACAGAATTGAGATAGGATAGAATATAAACATGATAATTGGTTGTAAGTCGACATTATTCAATGCCGGAATAGTAACTCCGGCGACTTGTAATAATGCGATTTCAGCACCCCCTTACTATAGATACGATAATAGCTACTGCTCATTCCGGAGCTCTTATTATAATACATATTCTTTGAATTTGAAGAAGAAGAAGAAGAAAAAGAAAAGACTCCAATGTGCATGCTGCTCTTTAGTGCTTCCTCTTCTTCCCTTTCCTTTAGAACAGGTTCAGTTTTAATCCACATCTCTCACCACTGACTCAACAAGGGGTCTTTATAATACACTTGTGTTTTGATTTTAGGTGCTTGTTCCGTCGGAGACCAAGACACTTCATCTGTATGAGGCAAGATATCTGCAACTCCTCGAGGAGGTATATATTTTTTTACGGTTTTTCTATGGTGTGCCCGTGGACGCAACGCTAAATTTCATGTATTTAACTCATTTTCATTTTGATTGGCTACTACTTATTAATAATAGTGAACCCTCTGCATATATACAAAAGCTCAGCCAGTTAAAACAAGCTAAATATATCAAATTTAATGCTTAGCATGTGTCATTGGGACACACCAGCCAATCCCATTTTTTAGAAAAATAATCTTATTGTTATTATTACTGAAAGTATATGTCTCCGCTGTCTAGTAATAGTTACGGGGACATGTGCTCAACTTATATAGTTTGACATTTTTTTGTCATTCAAATTTTATAAAATTGTACATAAAATTTGAAAATATAGGGATGTTTTCCGCCCTTGTCTCCGCTTGTTTCCATTTTATGTAATAGTGTTGTAAGAACGTCTTCATTCCGTCGCTATTATCTGAAATACTTCTCATCATTTGGTTGGTTGCAGTCTGTTTCTAGGCAGAAGAACTTTTTTGTGCACTTTGTGTTGGATCCTATAGTAGTTGGTTATGCAACATCAGGACCTTCTTTTGCTGCTCGATATGGTTGTTTGTCTGTAATAGAGAAAGTAAGCATCTCTACTTTTATGAGATATATATCCAAATATAGAATGATATTAGATAATCACTTTTACCTTTCGTTTTAACATGTAGGTGGAGCGACTAGATGTTGGTGCCTTGGTCTCTGTAAGGGGGGTAGGCCGTGTCACAATTGCAAAATTTGAGCAGGTGAGGGATCTTTAAAATTTGAAGTTTTTCATTTTCATTGTGCCCTATAGAATGTGAAGTTTGAGTATTATGAACATATAATTAAAGCCTAATTAGAAGATAAATACTTCTAGTACTGCCTGCATTACTAAAGCTATATGTAACTAAAACCAACTCTTGTATACTTCCACGACTCTGGTATTAATAAAACTTCTGCATATAGTTTACAAAACTTGTTCATAGTTAAAGATGTGTTCAGATTCTTACCTTTATATTATTTTTAGTCCGAGCCCTACTTGAAGGGAATGGTCCTACCACTTCAGGATAATGTACCAGATGACCTTAGCAATATTAGCAAGAAGGTGCTGGAATTGAAGAAAGCACTTCACAGTTTAAATAGCTTGGAAATAAAGTTGAAGGTGATCTCTCTTTCTCTTTCACACGCATATCAAAACATGTATTGGTGTATGGTTACCAAGTTTCTTGTTTAGCATCAATTGAGTTGCAAGATCTTTTTCTTTTCGATATTTTGCTTATGCACACCTTTTCTACCATCTGCCTTTTTCTAAGATGCTGATTGCTGATTATATGTATCTTCATTTGCATCATCTGTCCATGTCCGAGCTTATGTTTGGCCAGATTCTATTCAAGGATGGGCCAATAGTGAGTTTAAGTCTATGTTTTGTCATGTGCAGAAGTCATATATACATGTTCGTTTTTCAATCAATCTTAAATAAAATTCAGCCAACTGCCTTTGCAAAATGTTACAGAACTTAATCTCCCTTGTCTGAGTAAAGATTGCATATTCCAGATAAGATATTTAATGCTTTAATGCTAAGTTTGTGTATTAGGAAAAAATGAATAACCCATTCTTTAAATCACTCAGCCACGTGAACAGTTTAGTCACAGCTAGGTCATAAAAATAGCACTTTAGGAATGATTGTGATTGATTGTATAGTTTGACTGTTGCCTAGATTATGCTCTGCATGTAAGTTGTAAGAAATTGGTAGTATGTATATATTCATATGGATGAGGATGAAATTACCTCTCATGTCAATTTTCTTGCCTTCTCTTTACATGGTGTCGGAGCTGGATCCAAGACCACTGCAAACCTTTTAATAATTAAGCAACCTGATCCCGTGGCATGATATATACCATTTACCACACGTGTTTCATAGTGATACAGGATGGGACTATATCCTCCACTTAATTTATTGACTATTCTTGTCTCCAGAACCATCCTGTATCTCTTTAATTGAGTATTTATGATTGATGACCTCACCTAAGCTTCCTAAGGTCTATTGGATTACTATTATCAGCAATTAATGTCAAATCACTAGGAAGACAAAATTGAATTTATCCCAAATGCAACTCTTTCGTGCAACTTCATTCAGCAGAGATTTACCAAAGAGTTCATTTTAACCTTGCTACCCACTAACTAAACCAGAATTAAAATGTGGAACGGATTGATGATGGTTAAGGCTTTGTGAATTATGTTCAACCTGTAAACTTTCCACTAGTTGTGTTAAGCGGCGAATGCAACTTCTGTTATACTAGCTTATAACCCGTGCTATCACGTTGACTTATAATATTTGTTATTATATCATATATATTTTAATATTTAATTTTTTAAAGGAAGTAGAAAAATAGTTATGAATTTTATAACAAGAATTATGTTATATCAACAAGACCTCTTTTTATTTGGTTTTGAACATTAAAAAAAAAAAGTCGTATTCTTATTACAAAACCTACTTCTATTTGATTTAACCAAAACCTCCTAATTTGTTCAGAACATAAAAAGAATAGGATATGTATTTTATTTACAAAACATGATTTTGCTTGATTTAGAATATCGAAAGTGTAAATTAAATTTTATATCTAAATATTATATATAAATATCTTCTATTATCATGTAATCTTAACCGTTTATAAAAATTAAGATCTAATAATTCGTATTTATTATGGGGTATTTAGAATATATAAAAAATAAAAGTCATATCTATTTGATTTTTACAAAACCTTCTTTTATCTTGTTTTAAACATAAAAATTATAGGAAAGGTATTCTATTGACAAAGGCTACTTATATTTGATTTAGAACATAGTGAGTATAAAATTTGGTTTCTATTTAAAGATTTATATATAATTTTTTTTTATTATGTAATCTTAAGAATTTATCGAACTCTAAGATCTAATGGTTCGTATTTATTCTACAGTATTACAAAAAACAACCAAATTATTTTTGTTATGCTTGTTATATATAAGAATATAATTTCGTTTGCAATTCCTCATCAATATTATGTTTACTTCAATAGCAGTTTAGAAATTGTATGAGTTTTTTACATATGAGGCTCTATTTTCCTGATAGGCCCCCAAGGAGGCAGCTCTGCAGACTCAGACAGCTAACTCATTATCTTGGTCTGAGAAAGAATTTCTAGTAGATTGCGAGAAATATTTTTTACCATCCATTGCCGAGCGTGTATCCTTTGCAGCACTTCAACCTATCTCAGGTACTTCCACCTTATTAGATTATATATAATTTCTGTCCTTATATATTTAAAAAAAATCATTTTAAATACTGGTAGAGTAATTATAAAAAAATTGTAATTTTCTGCAGAGAACTTTGACACCAATATACACTGCAGTTTGTTACCCTGTCCACCTATATGTTCTCCTGTTTCTTTATATTTGTTCTTTCTCTTCAGATCGTTTATCAAAGTCTGAGTTTATATAATTGGCCCTAGTTATTTAATGTTGGGTTCAACACTTCAGTATTAACCTGAACTCTGAGACCTACTTATTGGTCATGTATATTCCTTGTGTGTATTTTGTTTTGTTATCTCTGCCCATTCACATTGGTACTTACTGCTCAGTTATTACCTCATTTTCCCCTATCCCTGATAAGGTCGACAACTAGATTCACTTAAAAGCTGGGGGAAACTTATTACAAGGCATATGACGAGACTTAGCTAGAACTTTTGGGAGCATCATACTTGCTGGACAATTTTTAAATGAGTTAATTGCATAACACATCCCTTTGATTTCCACGTTAATAGGTAAAAATAGACAGAAATGGACCAAAAGGGTTCATAATGCAGCGTCAAAACATGTTATGGGATGCATTGTGCAATTATCTAAAGTTTAGGTAACAAAGTTCAATTGACCCGAACTAAAGGGATGCATTTTGCAATTAACTCTTTTTAAATTAAGTAATCATAACTGAAATCAGGACAGACAAAAGATGGATGTCAGTGACAATCAAGCTTTGACTTGTAGTAATACTCAGCCGCCCCTGGCTATCAACTATCTACATACAAACATTTTTACAACATGGTTATGAGCTTGGTTTCTCTACAGTTGGAACTTTACTTGAGGGCCCTTTCAAATTAATGGTTTATACTGCTCAAACTTAAGTTTACACCTCTATCTCATATTTTGAACCCCATTCATGTGCCCATATATGTTTGGTGCATTTCTAAATATATGCCATTTTTGCTCTCTCTGTTTATATATACACATGTCATCCTGTATTAATAATTAATGCATCTCTTTATTTATTAGTAATAAATTGCTCAATGGAAAGTTAATGAAACTTTGTAGATAGTAGTATGCAAAGTATGTAACTCTTCTCAAAAAAAAGAAAAATGTATGTCTGTACTTGATTGTACCAAATCCACTGAATTTTGTGTCCCTATATATAATAAAGAAGCAAAAGAAGATTTATGATGGTTATATTATACCCCATTTGAGATTCATGAACACTTAGGAAAGAAGTGTTAAAAAATGTCATAATCCATATACGCTTTGGTTGTCTCATTGAATACAAAGTGTTCAGGTTTTTAAGTGTATGGATTTTTCCAGGCTAGTCCCTCTCAAGAAGATGAATGATCTTAAAGCTTTTTTGCTTCCATTGTGATCTAAAGTCTTGTTTGTAACAAGTATATGTCAATTAGCGCTTTCCATTCCAATCTAAAACTAGTAGTATTATGTTTATGTGGCTTA
Organism: Daucus carota subsp. sativus; assembly: GCF_001625215.2. Lineage (NCBI taxonomy): Eukaryota > Viridiplantae > Streptophyta > Magnoliopsida > Apiales > Apiaceae > Daucus > Daucus carota. The sequence continues at coordinate 17,540,766 of NC_030385.2, read as the reverse complement.
ACTGGCATGATCATAGGAAGGTGAAATATTTTGCTTTACGAATGGCAAAAAGAATAAGGGGACGAAGATAATTGCCTCAATCTGGACCCTTGGTTTTGATAGCTTTGTAAACATTATATAGGTGGCTGGAGCTGAAAAATAAAATATTATGCTCTATTTTACGATATGTATGATGCACCACTCTAGCATAGATAAATGGCGGAATATTATCTTAAATGTATAAATTACCATTTTTAAATTTTGAATATATTTAATTATGCTATTGAAGGAACATCTCAGTCAGAACTGCTAGAGCTGCAGAAAGAAAAGTTAAACGCAATGGATATCAAAGAGACACTTGAAAGGCTGGAAATGAGTTTGAAGCTTGCAAATAACAACATATCTGTGGTTGTAGCAAAGCTTGCTATTCAGTCCTTGAATCTGCAGTAAAATAGAATCACGGATGGAATTGTACCTTAGCCAGGGGAGATAATAAGCACAAGGATTGCTGCTCTGTATCAGTGCAAGCAATAGATTTCAGTTATGTACAAATTACTCCTTTTTTGTTGAATACAATTGCTGCTTCTGTAAGAACTTGAATGGAGAAAGAACAAATTAATAGATAACACGTGTATGTATGTTGCTTTAGACTAGTCGATTATACAGTGAGGTCATTTGTCCATATAGTTTGTCTTGATCATTGAGTACATTTTAATTTAGCCTCGCTTTTGTATAGATGATTCAGCCCACCAGAATACCCGCCATTGTTGAATTGTGATTTCAGCTAATGATCCTTTAGTTGCACATTACAATTCAACAATGGGAAGTATCCTGGCCAGTTGAATCATCTATACAAAAGTGAACCCAAACTAAAAGGTACGCAATGATCAACATTCGTGGCTTTCTTCGAAAAATTTAAAAAACATCTCATTACCATATTCTACTTTTAGCAAAACTGATTTCCGTCGGTGGATGAATCAGCCCAGGCTTTATTCAACACCTTGTGAATTCGCTCAACCCACTCTAATTAAGCCCAAATAATCTGAATCATAATAAGCGGTAAGATCCAACCATAATCAAATGACCCCTTATTCAAACGAATTGGTAAAACTGAAAAAATATTTCATTCAGATACTACCTCTATCCCAAATTAGATGTCCCCGTTGACTTTTGGCACGTAACTTTAGGTGCATTGACCGTCTACTTCCGAAATTTAATTTTTATTTTTTCTTTTATAAATGAAAATTTCATATTTTAATTTTTATTTGCAAAAATAAAATTTTAAAAATAAGTCACGTATCTATGCGGTCAATGAACCTTAAATTGTGTGCCCAAAATCAACGGGGTCATCTAATTTGGGATGGAGGGAGTATTATGAAAAATTATTTATCAAATAATATTACTTAATCAAAATTCAAATCAGATTAATTCAGATCATTAAGATATATTATCAAATTTGTCAAATGACCTCTTAATATAACTTATGAAAAAAGTAATTTTTTTCAAGGAAAAAAACATTGTTCTCATTCTGAAAATTAGGCATTTTTATATTTCTTTCCCATTTTTAACATCAACACTCCATAATTTACAAGTAATAAAATGGCAATCACTATAGAACAAGCAGAAGGTAAATAACAATTGAAACATGCTATTTTTCAAAAAACATTCAACTTGATTCCACATAACACATTTCTAACTAATTTTGTTCTCAAGATTGTGATCCAGTATACCACCGTTCTAAATACTGATGATAAGTTAAAATCCTTTTATCATCAACAATTGTAAAAATTAAGGTAGTTGCTGTAAAACAAACAAATGGCTGACCTCCAATACAGTATCTACTACATTACAACATTAAATGCTTAAATTCACTTCTACCATTTGACATGGAGCAAGATCATAGCCACTCCTAAACAAAAAAAAAAAAAAAGAAAGATAAATAGAGCTCGTTTAAGGCGCTGCAAAACAGATTATTAATCTCTTTTTCTATAAACTGAAAATTTTAAAGTTTAACTATCCACCACAACATATAGTACTAGGCGAACAATCTTGCCGTAGCCAAGATCTGATTTAATATCCGCATACTTGACTAGTCCTGAAAACGACAGTAAAAAGTTAATTCAATTAATATTCCAGAAAATCTCACAAGCAAGCACTACAACCTTGAGACTAATGCAATCTTCATAGCACAAAATATACAGACATATAGCCTTGTAAAGACGGTTATCATCTTTAGCAAATATATGCACTATGTCATCTGACCACACATTTATATAGAACAGCAAAAATGGACAAAAGTACGAGACTCATTCTGCAAGTCATCCCATGATTTGACTCCTAAATGAATGCATACACTACATAAAAAGCATACCGCTTCTATTGCTGAACTTCAAAAATGCCTCAACCAAGAATATTAATAAACTAACTAAATGCAACTCAATAACTAGAACAGAAGGGGGGGAAAAATAATCAATGCATAACTAATTGGACTGACTCTAACATTTGATCTCTTCGTTTAACTAACTCTAGTTGTGCATGACACCAAATTGGATGCCCCAAGTTGAGTTGCAAACTTGGGTAGCCAGCAAATATTTGTCTCTATTGATCACTTAATGTGGAGCAGAAAATAATTATTTTAGTCAACTATTTATTAGGATGGAGTTATCTAAATATTTATAATCTAATTAGGAACATTCCAGAATTAAGATACGAAGTGATAGATTACTTGGTATTAATTTATTAATTTATAATCAAAAAAATTTATTTCCTTTAATCTAGTAATTTCCTTACTCTCCAAGTTTTATCCTGTTAGGCCATCTATTTGAACAAATGTAATTAACATCATGAGAATTAAATATATTGCATCAATGTATATGTGATACATATCATATATTTATTTGTGACTGCGCTGATTCTGTGCTTAGATAGGCTTTGTCCCTTGTTTCAACCCTATTCCACGCCTTGTTCACTACTTGTACCTAAATGAGTTGCCTTAAATTTCGATATAAAAAAATCTCTGACTTTTTTCAGCTTATGAAAGCAAAGAATTTGATTCTATTCAAGTTCCAATTATGTGAAACAGTACTACAACTAGGCAACCTCCTACCGCTGGATCAATACAGCAAATTTCAAAGAACCCTAAAGGTCATACAAATCTATGAAAAATGCAAATGATTTGTGTATTATCATTATAAACTCTGGCTGGTATCCCTAATAACAATCCGTTTGGCAGATTATTTAATTAACTCTACTATATAATGACCAAGCTCAGAATAACAATTTAAGGAATCTACTTACAATGCATATATTTATTGTTTACACCTTTACACTTGCCAGTACCCACATTTCAAATCAGCAACACAAAGGATATGATCCATTGGTCCCCGTCACTGGAATGCTTCATTTTATAAATACTCCAGTCCCAATAACGGCCTTTCTTTTACAAATTCTAGGCAAATGTCAACTATCAACAACCATTATGAAATAACTGACTCAGTTATTCACCTATGAACAGTTAAACAAAAAACCCACAAGAGACGCATAACGACTTTTACTTTTGCGGCATTCCAAAATTAGGTCAAGTTCGGGATGATTTGGTGTGGTTCCTCTACGCCTAGGACACCAGAATATTGAACCATGAACCAAGAAAGGCATGAGAGAAAAGCATACTGGCTAGTGACTGTGAGGCCCAGATTCTTGATTGGAAGGGACAACAAAGGCACCAACAACAAGCTGCTTCCATTGACTTAAGCAAATACGTCAAGAAAACACCATCCCTGATAATTATCAACCTCAACAGATATTAATAAACCAAACTGTAGCATCATTATTCTGATTCCTGCAATGGTTGCTAAAGACTTGAAACATCTCGCCCTCGTCATTGTTTGACACAGTTGTCATAACAGTTGTCATAATGTTACAAACCATAGGGACGCAGAAAAAACTGAGTAGTACATAGACTAGAGTGTGGTAAGTAAAGATAGTAATCGATTGCCATGAAAATTATACTTTTATCAGCAGAATGTATAGTTCAAGCAGCACAAATGTGATATTGGATCATGCAATGCTTTACCAAGAAGAATTGTCTATGGTTAGGTTACCAATTGTGGAGTGATAAAAATGTAAATCACAAATTTTGGACTTCAAATACTAGCATGAGCAGATAAGCTATATTACAACTTACATCAGCAAAGAAAACACAAGAACGTATAGCATGATTTAAATCGCTGTCTTCACAGTAACATATTGTGATCAAAGTTAATGTCAGAACTGGCCATACCTTTGTTGAAGCCCCATCAAATTTAATAGAGCACTCTGTGTAAGCGGATCCAATACCCAATCCAGCACCAAAAGCTACTGATGCCCATCGGGTCGCAGGAGTTCCTGAGTAACAATAAAGTCATATAAAATGATTTGTTTTGGTCAAAGAAGTAGTTACTTGAAAGAGTGGTAAAACCCTTGAGAGAAGATCAAGTCCAGTACTTTAAAGCCCCAACACATGAAGATAGAGCAAAATGCAACATTTAAGCTTATTTTTCTCTGAGGACAACGTCTTCTCTATAAAATGTGAAAATGTATCTGCTTTGCAAGTAGAAATTATTTTCCGATTTCTTCTTATTAGATGGAACTTGAAAAAAAATTGTCAGCAAAAAAACTGTGCTGTCTACATAAAGCCTTGAGCGGAGCATAACATTCCATCGATTTCCCCATTTATGACATAAAGCAAGCAGTATTGTATAAATAAATGCCAGTATAGCTCGAGTCCGCTTTACAAGTAATAAAACATAGAAGAGAATATAGACTCCAACTTTGGAACAAAAGTAGCATTAGCATAATACAAGTTTATATCACCTCCAAAATGCAAACTCTAGTTTTAGTGTAAACATAAGAAACAAAAGAGATATATACAGCAAGGGGACAATTGAAATAAGCATTTGATAGCCTACACTGCATCGAAAAAGCGCCCTAGTTGAATATTAAGTAAGTTAAAGCATTCTAAGCAACAGTTGATCATCATATAAGAGAATAATAATCCTAATTGAACAAGAAAATAAAAGAGAAATAAAAAAGAAGGGATTGGGAGGTTACGGAAGAAGAGAAGGGCGGAAGCAGCGCCGGCGAAAGAAGAGTAAACGAAACGACGGATGCCCAGATCAAGACAAGCGTCCCACTTGTCATTAATATCATAACCTCCTCGTCTGTTTTCCGCCATTTTTATTTTAGGGGGAGACCTTCAGCCTCTCTTTATAATTCCCCGTATAATTACAGTCATCCCTGTGGATGGATATATTTGTCGATTCTACAGATCTATAGCGAATTCCACGTCATCTCCCGCAATTTATTTTCCTATTTGCTACTGATTATATATTATTTATTACCATATTAAATTGATATATTCTATTCATAACAATTTAAATATTAATAACATACTATTTTTAATTATAGCAACTAATATAGCCAATACCATTGAAGCACAATGTCTTACAGGTTCGGCAAATATTACATCACGTCTTACAGATCCAATTTAGCCAACGATTATAACCAACATTGGAGATGCTCTAACCCCGTATATGCTCAGCCCAATAGCAGGTAGATCCTCTCCTCCATGGATTGCCCATATTCAATATAAGTCGTAAAAATCCGAACTCGGTCCAACTCGGTTTGGTTCCGGAAAAAATGAGTACTCGGAATTTGGGTGAGTACTCGGAATGAGTAATCTAATAACTAATCGGGTATTTTTTTTTAATTAATTTTTTCTCTAATATATAGTTATATACTGATTAATAATAAAACTATCTAATAATATTAATATGTTAATAACACACTTGAAATAATGAAGTTCAAATAAAAGTTACTTGTTTGATAGTTTTTGACATAATAATCATTCACAAGTTTTAATCGTAAAACACATATACTTTCTCATTAATGTCAATACTTTGCAAAAAAAGACCAAAACATACATAAATTTACGTTTAGTCTCTTTTGAAATATTTTTCAAATAAAACAATAAAAAATTGATAAGTCAAACTCGGATTTGACCCCGAGTACTCGGAGTCAAACCGAGGTTTGACCGATTTTTTAATAAATATGTTTTGAACCCAATTACTCGAAACTCGTATCGGACGAGGGGTTAAAAACGAGTACTCGGCCGACTCGGCGATTTTTAGAACACGGCCATATTACATGCTCCACTTTTATTTTTACTGTTGTTATCCCGCTTATATTGAAATATATTATTTTAAACTATTTTTAATAAAATATATTATCTTTTTATTTTTGACAAAAAATAAAATAAAATATATTATCTTATTTGGATAACATTTAATTTTACGAGATCAGACAAATATTATCACTACTACGGAGATCGATTATAATAATAGACAACTGTTTCGTATAACAGAACTGATGAAATTAATACATATTTGTTGGGCCTCAGCCCACAAGAAGTTCATTTACGGGCCCAAGGACATGTGGTCCAAACTACACACAAGTATTAGACAAGTAGTATAAATAGAGAACATGTATCCCCAAGAAAGGGTTGGAAATTGAGAAAAAAGAGCCTCCTTGTAATATCTCAATATTATTTGGCGCTAAAAGGAGGGGCTCTTTTCATACAACCACAAAAAACATACATACACAAAATATACATATAGATCCAACCACATTGAAAAATCGTCGAACTCGAAATCCATGGCCAAAGGCAGCAACTTAATCGGGAAAAGCATGGCTCCTTCGTATGTGGAGGTTGCAGCGCCTCAAATTATAAATGATAGTAGAAGGAGGTCAAATCTAGGCATCGGAAGGAGCTACAACCTTCGGCTACCAAAAACATTATACATACATGCATTTTGAAGGATGAATCTCGATTTAGACCGGAACCTACCCAAATTTGGACCGTTAGGTCACTGTTAGATTTGTCCTTTGATTTGCTCTTATAATTTGCCGTGGTTGTTCCCTCGAATTATAGTTGAAGATACTGAGCAAGTTCCTCCCTTGTTTGTTGATTTGCTCTTATAATTTGACGTGGTTGTTCCCTCGAATTTTAGTTGAAGATGCTGAGCAAGTTCCTTCCTTGTTTGTTCATTTGCTCTTATAATTTGATGTGGTTGTTCCCTCAAATTTTAGTTGAAGATGCTGAGCAAGTTCCTTCCTTGTTTGTTGATTTGCTCGTTGATAACTTCTTTTCTCGTCTAGGGTTCCAATGCACTGTTCCACGAAACCCAGGTCGCAACCTAACCTGCAAAACAACGCCGCACGGGGGATGCGTCCCGTGAAGCGCTTCCGATGTGATAATCAGTGATCGGAATGCTTGACAAGTAGGGCGATCGGAAAGCTTAAACTCAAAATGTGTATGGTGTGATATGCTTTTGTGGGGAGAGTTTTTATGGGAGAAATTGCACTTACCTTTCACTTTAACTGGGGAGCCCTTTATATAGGCCCTGGTCCATCACTGTAGCTACAGTGGCGGGCGTGGGTCCATACCTACTCCCCAATATGGTTGTCTGTTTGGTGTATCAACTGTCCTTTTCGTGTCCTTTTGGGATTTGTGCATGCTTTTTATCCTGTTTGCCTTGTACTTTGTAATGATGAGATTTACTTCGGGATGTCCGCGCACTGTAGTGGGAGGCGGGCACTGTAGCGCCGCTGTAGCATGTTACCTTATCATTGCCCCCTACTTCTTCCATTTGCTTTAGTGGGTGGGAGGAGTAAGTGAGAGTCCGCAATGAGGAGGCCCTAACAAGGGGAATAGCTGGGACGCGGGCGAGATTCAGTGGCGTCGATCGCGGACGTATGCAATTTGGTGGGACGCGGCCCACAGTCGATATGGTGGAAGCGGACAACTGTATGTTGCTGAGGCGGAGTGTGCTATATGTGTGACTTGGCGCTGTAGGAGATGTATTTTCAAAATTCGAACTTGGGGGTAGTTGCCGCCTGGTCTTGTCATTCAGTCTTGGAAATGTGCCGATTGCCACGTGGCTGCTTGTGATGGTCGGTATCGGGATTACATGCAGAATTACGCTAACTGATGATGGATTACGTGAATATCTGTTCCATTAGTATTTGGCACAGATGTTGGAGTATGTTTTGAGTATAGGTAGGTGAGGAGGCGATTTTTTGGCGGTTTTATTGCCTGGGGAAGTAACGGTTGAATATCAAAGGGTGCTAGTGCCGGCTATATAAAGAGGGGAGTGTTGCTTGAGAAAACATCGTTCATCGGCTTTCTTCTTCATTTCTCTCTTCTTTACACTTCTTTCTGGTGTTGTTTTGCAAATTCTGGTAAGTTTGTTCAGTAATTGTCTCTTGGCTTCTGACTTTTGGTATGATTCCTCGAGTGTCTTTGATGTATTTTGTTTGTCTTACAGAAACGATGTCATCTGGGAGTTCAGGTGCTAGTTCGAGTTTGCACTATGGTTGGGCTATAGAATGGCGGCGCTGGCAAGATTTGATCAACAGGATTCGCCGGCTTCAGGTGGAGGCCATAACTGTGCGCATCGCTGAGGCGCTAGAGGAGAGGGAGAGCTCCTATGAAGAGGCCTTAAATGTGGTCTACCATGAGCTGCTTCTGCCAAGCCGCGCCCGTGATGCGGAGGAAATAAATGGGTGGCTGATGGTACCATGATGCGCCCGTGATAGCTGTTGCAAGATGCCTGCGTCGAGAGAAAGGGCTTACTGGAACAGCTAGCGGAGGTGGAAGAGCGTATTGCTGATTTGAAAGCGCAATTGAAGTGATGTTTTTATAACCTTTTCGCGGACTGTGTCCGCATTTGCTATGTATCCATGATATTAATTAAAACTCTTCCTTTTGTTCCCTTTTGTATTGTCATTCCTTTTACTGCATTGAAATGAATTAGAGGCTAACGGTATGTGTCCCACAAGTATTGGACGCGGCCAATAATGAGAGAGTTAGAAAAATTTGAATAAAATTGAAAATGTGCCCCCAAAGTATTGGACGCGGCCAATAATGAGGGAGTTAGAAAATTTTGAATAAATTTGAAAATATGCCCCCCAAGTGTTGGATGCGGCCAATAATGAGGGAGTTGGAAAAATTTGGAGAAAATCGAAAATATGCCCCCAAGTATTGGACGTGGCCAATAATGAGGGAGTTAGAAAATTTTGAATAAAATTGAAAATATGGCCCCAAGTATTGGACGCGGCCAATAATGAGGGAGTTAGAAAAATTTGAATAGAATTGAAAATGTGCCCCCAAGTATCGGACGCGGCTAATAATGAGGGAGTTAGAAAAATTTGAATAAAATTGAAAATGTGTCCCCCAAGTATTGGACGCGCCCAATAACGAGGGAGTTAGAAAAATTTGAATAATATTGAAAGTGTGCCCCCCAAGTATTGGACGCGGCCAATAATGAGGGAGTTAGAAAAATTTGTTGCGTATTATTGGGAACCCGAGTGCGTGTTTATCTGTGTGCATTTAATGCGAGGCATAGACATTCACTTGGAGCCGTTTAACTGCTAGTTTTCCAGGAGTGTGTGAAACAGGTTTTATCCTGAGGAATACTCAAAGGACGCTTGACCGTCTGGGGAACGGCAGTGTGCTTTGATTGCGAGAGTTGTAGCTTGGGCTATATAAAGAAGAGTCATTTGTGCTTCATCGTTTCTTTGTATTTTCTCTTCTTCATTATCAGGCGAGTAGGTTGTCTATGAGGATCTCCTTGTCCTCGGACGTGGTCGGGACGCGGCGTACATGAATGGGCGGTGGTTTGTGCCCATTGATCCGCCAAATCCGGTGCCGCGGCCCTCGGTTGTGGAGAGGCTGGAAGCTGCCCGCGAGGAAACGCGAGAGCTTAGGGAGAGGTTGGCTGATGTCCGTGCCCGCATTGCGGATTTGAAGACTCAGCTGTAGATAGGACATTTGTCGCGGACTGAGCCCGCCTTCCCTTGTAATCCAAAAGTCATATATATATATATAAGTAGTATTTCGATCCCAGTTGCCTTTGGGCTTCTTTATGTATATTCGATTTGTCTGCGACCAATTAATTGCTGGTAATAAATAGGAGTAATAAATAAGGAATAAAATTAAAAAGGGAATTTTGTGGGTAAGATTTGATAAGTAGAGTGGCGTATACGCATTTAATAATGGGGGTATACGAAAAGTCGTGGGTTTCAAGGCTGAAGGGTTTTTTGGGGATGAAGTACGGTTATTGCGCTTTATAGAAGAAATGGGTGTGTGTTCGCACAAAATCACGCAAGCGTACGTGGTCACAAGTAGTAAAGAATCAAATTCAATTCGTTCCCGCAGAGACTGGTGTATTCAGAAATATGCACTTATGCACCAATGTATGATTATTATTCAATGCTCGGACAAATAACAATTTGGTTGGTTTTATCTAAATTAACTAATTTAATCGAATTATAGCTAGGAGAATTAAAATCGAATTACTTATGAGAATAAAATATGGGATTCTAACTTCATCATATACTTCATTCAGAATTATGCCTTATCGATATGTGATGGTTGATAACTAATCAGATAACACGATACTGATACACGCTAACTGTCGTTATACGTGCACCATACTACTACACATCTACAATTAAGATAGAAGGTAAACAGACACCAATTATGCTTAGACCCTATATGTCTATAGAATTTGAAAACATAATGGCTGAAGAACAAGTTATCTATCAAGATTACATAGGGCGATGCAAGATGGTTAAAATCACACCACTAATCATGTATATCGAATACATAATCCTATGTTAGCATGGCAAGTTCTAAATCAATATATCCACTGTCGCTTCAATAAAGATTAACCCACAACTTAGATGTTAGCTACGCATCTAAGAAGAATAAGCACAACCAATACGAAGAAATCAAACATTCATCACATAAATAATTAAGGCAAATCAACTACTGAAATCCATATATAAATCCGCTAGAATCCCACGATAATGATTAGTTCATAATCGAACTTCTCATCATCATGGGAATAAGAGTAAACATGGTACGGAATAGGAAAAACAAACTCAAAGTACTAGAATAAGAGTTAAGAAACAAATCCGAAACGAGCATCCAAAGTTACGCCTACTTCAAAGAATTACAAAAGTAAAAAGCTATGAAATTCGATCTTGATCTTCTCCGTAGCCGTCACGTGCTCTTTGGAATGATTCTAGGTTATGTTTTTAGTCCCCCAAGCCTTTCTTAAACTTCCCCAGCGATCGGGTCTTGAAACGGATCAGAAACGGGCAAAAACGGGCCTAAATTCGCGCCCAGGTTGTGGGGCAGGTGCGCCAGAATTGGGGCAGGTGCGCCAGTGGGGCAGGTGCGCCAGATTTGGGGCGGGTGCCCCAATTCAGCAGCCCACTTCTTTGTCCATAACTTTTGACTCGCGCATCCGATTGCTTCGCCGTTTTTTTCAATGAAAGCTATGAATCTCCTCTTCGTTCTCCTCCAAAGAAACCTACACAACATCACACTAAAACATATCAAAAATATCAAAAGCTTGAGGCCAGATCATCCATTTAAGTCAAAACGAAGGCTTCCAAGTGGATGTAAAATCCACTTATCAGTGTGTGGGTACGGTTTTTAAGCCAATCGTGGGGGTGCACGTGGCCATGTAGTTAATGCAAGGTCTTGGTAACCGTGTGGCTATATATATGCGTGTCTTAATCTGGTGCTGAGGTATATTTGTCTGAGGTGATTTTCTGAGAGAGTTTGTCTGTGTCTTTCGCTGTTTGCATGAAGGAGTAATACTTTGGGACTAGTGGTGAAGTTTGCCGGAGACTTTTAAAGCTTTATCATCGGTAAGTCTCGCCGAAGCTTCTTGCTTTTGTTCACTCTAAGTTACTATATGTATGCGTTGCCTTTTCTTCTTTTCTTAGTGTATATTGTCCCCTTTTCCTTTTTTGCTGATCTGTGTGTCGATTTGTATCACTTGTACTTTTTTGCCGGCGTCATCTGAGTAGACGCCGGAGTATGTGATGTTACTCCGTCAGTTTTGTAACTGTATACATCGCTTGTTTGCTGTTGCATATTGTCCTTTCGTGTGTTGTTTCCTGTGTGTTTGCATCGTCATTTTCTGGGTTTTCACCGTGGTTGTGACTTGTTGCTTGTTTATGTTTTTTGGGATTTGTGCCCTGGTCAGTGTATAGTTAGGATTAGGGTTAGGTTTAGGGTTAGCTTGCTGCGTTAAGGTCCCGGCTACGGCGTTGTGTATGGTTGTACTGTAGGTGTTTGATAATTGGACTGTGAGGGGGTTGCGGGTGTGTTTATAAGGGAATGCGAGCGGAGTGTTTGGCTTTTTGTGTGAATGAGTAGTGGTCGCGGTACCGGTCTGTGTAGGCGTGTGTTGATTGTTTTTTTGTGTATTTTTGTGCAGTTGTTGATGACTTCGTCGAGCGCGGCGGGTACTCTGAAAGCTATTCATACCGTGACCGAAGAGGAAATAATGGCTATGTCTGGGGAGGATTATTATGATCTTGTAACGAAATAGGCGAGGCCTTTGATCAATTATCTAGGGAGGTGGCGGGATTATCCGCGTTTCACTATTCCGCTTCCGCCTGTGGATTTGCACTACAGGTTTTTTGAAAATCAGAGCAGTTTGTTCCAGGCTGCCAAGATGCCCATGACTGTGATTGATAACCAAAAGCTGGATAAGGAGATGGATAACTGTGAGCATTTTCAAAGGAGGAGCACTTTTAGTGAGGCTGATTACGGGCCTTACATGGCGAAGCAGTTCAGGTTTGGCACAGAATATAGCTGGCGAGTTGCCCGTGATGATGAGAGACTACACCATCACAGCGCTGATGGATCTGTCTGTGTGGCTCTGGAACAGTTGAAGGCTGGGCTGAGGTTTCCGATGCATCGCTTTAAGTCGGACGTTGTTTGCGTATACTTTAAATGCTCGATTTCTCAAATAACGCCCAATGCTATCCGGGCGATCAACTGGTATATAGCGAGTTGCACTGCTTTGGCAAAACAGCCTACCCTGAAGGCCTTCTTTCATTTGTTTAACATTAAAATGAGCTCCGTGAAGCCGTTTGTAGAGTTGTCGTTTTCTAATAAGAATAGTGTCATTGGTCGCGCTCTGGGTGAGTACGTGGCGTTTGAGTTTCCCGACAGTATACCAGATTGGCAAGATGAGTTTGTTGTTCTGTCGGGAGGAGAGTTGCCATGGATGCCCAACATGGTGCTTAAAGTGGAAAGCCCTATCATGCTCCGCGAGATATGTTGTCGCCAGTTGAGATTGATACATTGGTGGAGATCACCAAATCTTTGGGTGTGACTTCGAAGAAAGCGAATTTTTATGAGAATAGGAGGCTGCAGTTATATTTGCGTAAGTGTTTTAACGAACAGAATCTTGAGTATTGTTACTGTGTCGTGTGGTTTACTGTTTCATGTGTATGTGAGTCTCATGTGTTTGCTTTTTGGTGACAGTTGTGGATCCGCTTTTGAGGGAATTGCCTCCGCTGGAGAGCTTTTCGGCGACTGATGAGGTGAAGCATTTGACGGAGCAGAAGAATCCGCCTCGATGCCGTGCCGGGAATAGGGTCGAGGTGGGCGCGGCTTAGCAGGGAGACGGATAGCCACAACTGAGGCGTCGCGTGCAGAATCGCGTGGGTAGGGCCGCGGCGAGAGTGGCGAGGGCCAGGACTCCTGCCCGGGTTCCGCCCGCGGTGATTGGAGCTTCCGATTCCGAAACTGGTGCCGGGACCATGGTGTTGCAGCTGAGGGATGAGGAGGATGTTGGCTTTGGCAAGTTGAATGAGTAGGGCGACAATGTGTTGACTGAGGGACTCATGAATCAAGGCGTCTATGATGATGCAGAAGAGGAGATACCGGGGGTGCTTAAAATCCAGGATAGTGAGGGCACCGTGGTTGGTGAAAAGGAAGTGCATGATGAAGAAATTGGTGGTGAGGAACGCGATGGCGGTGATGGTGTTGGTGACAAGGATGGTGATGAGGAAGGCGCTGATGCGGATGAAAGTGTGCATGGTGGCGGTGGAGAGGTTGAGACAGAGATGGCGGCTGAGGATGAAGAGGTTGGAGATGGGGATAAGGATTCCCCCGAGGTTCCCATGGGAGCAGAGAATCGGCGACCCGAAGAAGAAACTGTTAGGGTTATACTGAAATATTCGTTTGAAGTATATAACAATTATTTGAGAATCTTGAATGCATGTTTTCACATTGTCTATATATTATATATTGTAGACAATCTAGTATCAAATGGGATAGCAGAAGATTAGATTGTCGAGTTCCTTATATAATATAATAAAAGTTCACAGTCTAAATGGTGTTAGACAAACCATTGGAACGACTGAAGTATTATTTTCAAATAGTTTATCTTGACTACTGAATAATATTTATATACTTTGTGTATATTGAACGGGATCAAAATAGTAGAATAATTGTTTCTTTAATTCTGACAATAAAGAACTAAGATTCTATCATGTTATTAATGCTTAAGTTCTTAATCCGGATATAGTGATTGACACTTGTATTTAATGCACATGCCTTGACTCATAAGTTAAGTAATTTATTTTAAATTACGAATTTATGTATTGGGCAATGACATTATATACAGAATGGGATATTGACTATGAAAGGAAACCGTGTCCGAAAAATATATTCGGGTGATGATGTCCTCTTGAAAACTCATAAAGATAATTATGCTTTAGTCCTGCAGGCAGATTTGTTCTTGCATAATTATAAGGTTGAGTGGATGATCAAGGATAAAAGATATTGATTAAATTACTTGTCAGAAATTAATTTAATTAATGGACATGCGATATCTTAAACATGGGGAATTTATAAGCAATTAATATGGGAGCCGAATTAAATAATTAATTTACGGAATTAGAAAAAGTAGTGCAAATATTAATTCTTTAGTGGATTGAATTAATATTTAATGACATTGGGCCTGGCCCAGAATGTCATTGGAAGGCCTGACCTAATGGTCCATGATCCCTACTATAGCCTATATATATTCTCGTTCTCCTAAAGCTGAAAAACACACCAAAACGAATTCATCCTAGAGTTTGAGAGAGGCAGACGTTTTTCTCAAGGAGACAGCTAGGGTTTTGGGTTTTCGGAGCTTTAAGGAGAGGCACACCTTGGGAGATCGAATGCCACACTTCGTCCAAGGAGAATCAGGGAATACAATAGAAGACGTGGATTTGAATCGTTTGCGCCATAGCGATTAAGGTTAATATTCTGTTCGAACTTTTAATTAGTATCATTTCCAGTTTGTGAATCCTGCTTGGAAGGTAAAATGACCAATAGGCCTTTCAAGGCAAAGGGGAATAGAGCCAAAGAAGTGTTAGGATTGGTTCACTCTGATTTATGTGGATCTATGAATATCCAAGCAAGAGGTGGTTATGAGTATTTCGTCACTTTTATTGACGATTATTCTAGATATGGGTACGTTTATTTGTTGCGCCGTAAGTCTGAGTGCTTTGATAAATTCAAAGAGTACAAAGCTAAAACGGAGAAGCGACATAATAAAAGTATCAAGTCACTACGATCTGATCGTGGTGGCGAATACTTGCTTGGGAAATTCAGGGAATATTTATCAGAGAATGGGATAGAATCCCAATTGACTGCACCAGGCACACCCTAGCAGAACGGTGTAGCAGATAGAAGGAACCAGACTCTTTTAGAGAGTGTTAGATCGATGATGAGTTATTCGGATTTACCCAAGTCATTTTGGGGACATGCCTTAGAGACAGCAGCTTATCTTCTGAACTTAGTACCTTCTAAGTCGGTTTCTAAAACCCCTTTAGAATTGTTGACCGGGGACAAACCGAGTCTGAGACACATTCGGATATGGGGTTGTCCAGCACATGTGCTGAACAAGAACGCGACTAAGCTAGAATCTCGCACAGAAGTAAAGTTGTTTGTAGGATACCCCATGGGAACAAAAGGTTTTTTATTTTATAGTCCTAAGGATCGGGATGTCACTGTTAGCACCAATGCAAGATTCTTAGAGGAAGATTATATAATGAATCACAAACCCATGAGTAGTATCGTTTTAGAGGAACTAGTGGGAGGGACGAATAATGAACCTGTAGTACAAGTAGAACAACCACAGCAGACTGTGCAACCGGTCACTAATACCGCACCAGTTCCTCGTCGTAGTGGGAGGGTTGTTCGACAGCCCGACAGATTCATGTTTTTGGGAGAGTCTTCAGACTTGGTCTCTGGTGAACATGATGATTATCCCCGGACATACGAAGAGGCAATACAAGACAATGATGCAAGTCTTTGGCAAAAGGCAATGGATTCTGAGATGGAATCAATGTATTCTAATCAGGTCTGGGAGCTCGTGGAACCACCCAAAGGTATAAAACCTATTGGATATAAGTGGGTCTACAAGAAAAAGTGGGGATCAGACAAAAGGGTGAAAGCCTGGAAAGCAAGACTTGTTGCGAAAGGGTATACTCAGAAAGAAGGTATCAATTATGAGGAAACCTTTTCGCCAGTAGTCATGCTTAAGTCAATCCGTATTCTTTTATCTATAGCAGCTCATCTCGATTATGAGATTTGGCAAATGGATGTCAAGACAGCTTTCCTTAATGGAAATCTTGAGGAAACCATCTATATGCAGCAACCATAGGGATTCATTAAAGAAGGCCAAGAGCATCTTGTATGTAAGCTGAAGAGGTCTATTTATGGACTTAAACAAGCTTCTAGGTATTGGAACATTCGCTTTGATCAGGCAGTCCAGTCGTATGGATTTGATCAATGTCCAAGCGAAGCATGCGTGTATAAGAGATGTGAGGGAAATGTAGTGGTTTTTCTAGTGCTTTATGTTGATGACATTTTACTCATTGAAAACAATGTTAAGATGTTGTCTTCAATAAAGGCATGGTTGTTCAAACAATTTGAAATGAAGGACTTAGGTGAAGCAGCATACATCCTTGGGATCAAACTTATAAGGGATCGCAAGAAAAGGATGTTGGCTTTATCTCAGGAGCCCTACATAGATGACGTATTAGCTCGTTTTAACATGCAGGACTCCAAGAAGGGCAATTTACCCTTCAGACATGAAGTTACTCTATCAAAGAGGCAGCGTCCTTCGACACCTAAGGAGATAGAGAACATGAAGGCAGTTCCTTATGCTTCGGCATGTGGGAGCCTAATGTATGCAATGTTATGTACGAGGCCTGATATCTGCTTTTCCGTGGGCATGGTTAGCATATACCAGTCAAACCCAGGACATGAACATTAGAGTGCTGTAAAAGCAATACTCAAGTACCTGCGAAGGACTAAGGAGTATATGTTGGTTTACAAGTCCTCTGATTTATTGCCTCAGCTGGGATATACCGATTCGGATTTCCAGACAGATAAGGATAAGAGAAAGTCCACCTCGGGATGTGTTTTTACTTTGGGAGGTGGAGCCGTAATATGGAGGAGTGTGAAGCAGAAATGCATCGCAGACTCAACCATGATAGCCGAATATGTGGCAGCCTCTGAGGCAGCCAAAGAGGCTATATGGTTCCGAAACTTCCTGCTGGATTTGGATGTGGTTCCTAATCTGCCACAGCAAATCACGATTTATTGTGATAACACTGGTGTTGTGGCGAATACCAAGGAACCACGGGCCCATAAGGAAGCGAAACACATAGAGCGTAATTAAGTATCACCTCATACGACAATTCGTTAAGCGAGGAGATATCAGTGTGGCTGACATAGCATCGAAGGATAACCGGGGAGATCCTTTCACGAAGAGCTTACCAGCTAAGGCTTTTCAGGAGCACGTGGAAGCGATAGGAGTCAGATACTTGGTCACATAGGTATTATAGTTGGTAGTGGATTGCTTGTAATAAACACTAATATACTCAAAGAATATCTTGAGTATAAGTGGGAGATTGTTAGGGTTATACTGAAATATTCGTTTGAAGTATATAACAATTATTTGAGAATCTTGAATGCATGTTTTCACATTGTCTATATATTATATATTGTAGACAATCTAGTATCAAATGGGATAGCAGAAGATTAAATTGTCGAGTTCCTTATATAATATAATAAAGGTTCACAGTCTAAATGGTGTTAGACAAACCATTTGAACGACTGAAGTATTATTTGGAAATAGTTTATCTTGACTATTGAATAATACTTATATATTTTGTGTATATTGAACGAGATCAAAATAGTAGCATAATTGTTTCTTTAATTCTGACAATAAAGAACTAAGATTCTATGATGTTATTAATGCTTAAGTTCTTAATCCGGATATAGTGATTGACACTTGTATTTAATGCACATGCCTTGACTCATAAGTTAAGTAATTTATTTTAAATTACGAATTTATGTATTGGGCAATGACATTATATACAGAGTGGGATATTGACTATAAAAGAAAACCGTGTCCGAAAAATATATTCGAGTGATGATGTCCTCTTGAAAGCTCATAAAGATAATTATGCTTTAGTCCAGCATGCAGATTTGTTCTTGCATAATTATAAGGTTGAGTGGATGATCAAGGATAAAAGATATTGATTAAATTAATTGTCAGAAATTAATTTAATTAATGGACATGCGATATCTTAAACATGGGGAATTTATAAGCAATTAATTTGGGAGCCGAATTAAATAATTAATTTACGGAATTAGGAAAGGTAGTGCAAATATTAATTCTTTAGTGGATTTAATTAATATTTAATGACATTGGGCCTGGCCCAGAATGTCATTGGAAGGCCTGACCTAATGGTCCATGATCCCTACTGTAGCCTATATATATTCTCGTTCTCCTAAAGCTGAAAAACACACCAAAACGAATTCATCCGAGAGTTTGAGAGGCAGACGTTTTTCTCAAAGAGACAACTAGGGTTTTGGGTTTTCGGAGCTTTAAGGAGAGGCACACCTTGGGAGATCGAAGGCCACACTTCGTCCAAGGAGAATCAGGGAATACAGTAGAAGACGTGGATTTGAATCACTTGCGCCGTAGCGATTAAGGTTAATATTCTGTTTGAACTTTTAATTAGTATCATAAAACGCAGGGCCAAGGTCCGATTGTTCCTATAGAAACTCCAGGACCCTAAAGGCGGAGAAAATGGGCACGGGGCTCCGGTAGCGGGAGAAAATTGGCCTTGAGCTCTAGGATCGGGCGTCGTGTTAGGCTCCGCGGAAATGTTGAGTTGGTGGCAGATGCTGGTGCTGAGGAGTTGTCCGGGACTGAAGATGAAATTGGGCCTGAGGATGCTCGTCGTCCCGGTCGGGGGAATTTGTTTTGTGTTGGCCCACCTGGGCAGGTGGGTTTAATAGATGATGATGTGGAGAAAGTGGAAGGCCTCGGCTAGAAGAAATTGATGCGCCGCTCTGAACTTCCTCATAGGAAGGTATGCGTAATTGTGTGCTTTTGTACTTAGTATTTTTTCTTGATGTATAAGTTGTAATGTGCTGTGTGATGTTTACTGAAGGCCCGCGGTTATGATCTTTCTTTGAGCACCCGGGGGGAAGTATTCCGCCAAGACAGGATTGCTTTGCGGAAACAAGTTGCTGAGCTTGAGATTCATAAAAGGACCTTGGTGCAGAATTGTCATGAAGTGGAGGATCAGAAGAAGAAGTTGTTCCTTGATTTGGACAACTTGAAGGTGGATTGGAAGCATATTTTTGACAAAAGGGACCAAGTGAACGCCGAGTTGGAGATGCAACGGCTATTTTGGGTGGGCAAGGAAGCGGCCGCGGAACGTACTTTCGCTGAGTTGCAAAAGCGTGCCGAGGAGGCTGAAGCTATGGTTACATCGTGACCAATTGAGGAGATGGCTATTCGGAAATTCCAGGGCAGTGCCGAGTACCGTGCCGCCCTTGCGAATGCGTGTGAGGAAGGAATCTCCTCTTTCAAGCAAAGCGCAGAGTACACGAAGTTGGTGGCGGGTGCGGCTGGTTCTTCCCAGGGTATCTCAAGTTTGGAGAAGCGCGTTGCCAGCCTAGAAGCGGCTTTGAAGAAGGCTAAGTCCAAAGCCCACAGGAGGAAGAAGAAGAATAAGAAGCTGGCTGCTTGTGTCAAAGAATTGGAGGGTGCTGGTCCCGGTTCCGGGAGCAGCGTCGCGGCAAAAAGTCCTGGAACACTGGCGACCGTGATGGAGAATCCGGAAGCGGAGGATGCCGAAGTGTCTGAGTCACATGCCAAGGAGATGGACAACCCGGATGCGAGCGCTGCGGATGCGGAGCAGGATGCGGAGGCGGAAGATCAAACTCCTGAGGGCGGAAATTCAGTTCCCGAGGACACGGATGAGACTGCGGCCATTTAACTCTGTTTATTTCGTAGTTTCTTTTCTAACAGCTTTTGAACTGTCTAGTTGGTATTCGTGCATCAGAACAATGCTTTTGGTTTGTAATATGTTGTACATGGATGGTTGGATATTAGTGCTTTTGACTTTAATTTGCTTTGCGGATAATGTTGCTTTCTTGTCTATATTTTCGCGTGTTACTTTGTACTTAGATGTTGCTGGAGTTGACCTGTCACGGCTATACTGTTGTCAGGGTAAGGTCGCGGGCTTGCGGCCATGCCCTGACATGCTTTAAATGTTGCGTATTGTTTTAGTCTGAGACAGGGATGGTGCCAATTGTCCTTCTGTCTTTGTTTATTTGCTTGTCCATATAGTAGGTTGACGCCGGGCACGTGCGATTGAGTAGTATAAATGGCTGGTCTTGGCGATGGAGGTATGCTATCTTTCCTTATTTTGCCTTTATTTTGTTTTACTCTGAACTTGCGTTATCATGTCTACCTTTCTAGGTTCCCGTTGTTATTGTGATCGTCCCGTGGCGGTGAAAACTATTTGGGGCGGTCGGAATGTTGGTCGGCGCTTTGAGGTTTGCGGTGCTGGCCACTATAACTATGAAGATTGGATTGATGAGCCACTGAGTACGCGGGCTCGCGGTGCTATCGGGGAATTGGTGCAGAAGAACAAAGACTTGCATGAATCTTATCACAAGAAAATGGAACGTATTCGGGCCCGCCATGTGAAGCGTCGCGGAACCATCTGGGCGCAATTGTAGTTGATCCATAATGAACTGTCCTTAGATGACTCGAGTGAAGAGGAGGTGGAGTCTTAGACTTTGAGTTGATGTGTTTGTAGTATTTATTTGCTTTCCCTAAGCCCGCGGTGATCCTGTATCCGGGTTCATTTGGCGGTGTACTGCTGTATTGTGTCTTTGCTTTATTTGTCTTGCTAGTGTGTGAGTATTGTGCGACCCGGGCTGCGTTGGTGCCTGCGGCGGCTATGCGTGTATGTGCTTTGTGTAAAATGTGCTTTATAATACAAGTTGCTTTTACTTTCCTCGTGGATGTGCTTTTATGTGCTTTTGTTTTTATATGCTTGTGGGTTGTGCTTTTTATGTGCTTTTGTTGAGTGAGATTGCAGACTCGTAATTCAGTTGATAACAGCGATATATATTGATAGACCAAAATGATAGTAGGTTACATGTTGTGATCATCATCCAGTCACAACTTCTACTGGTAATATTTCCCAAGTTTTTCCACATGCCAAGTGTTGTTGACCTCCGTCCCGTCCAAGTGAGACAGCTTGTAGGACCCGGAGCGGATAATTTGTGCAACCTTGTAAGGTCATTCCCATTTCGGCATGAGTTTGCCTGTATGGCGCGGGTCTGATGCTTCAGTAGCCCGGTTGACCAAGTCGCCTACTTGGAACGCTCTTATGCGTACCCTCTTGCCAAAGATATCTCTTGTCTTTTCCTTGTAGAGTTCCATCTTGCGGACTGCTTCAGCCCGGACTTCATCTAGCAGTATCAAGTTGGTCCGCAATCCCTATATGATGTCATCAATGTTAAAATTCTGGAGATGGAAGGATGGCGAACCTACTTCGACTGGTGCGAGGGCTTACGCGCCAAAAGCCAATATGAATGGGGTTTCCCCTGTGCTTGTCTTTGCGTAGCACGATATGACCATAGTACTTGGGGTAAGTATTCTGGCTATTTTTTCTTTGACTCGGTGAGGCTTTTTTCCAAACCGCGAAGAATGATGCGGTTAGTGACTTCTACCTGGCCGTTGCTTTGCGGGGGGCATACTTAGGCTTTCTTGTGCTTGATCCCGTGATCAGAGAGGAATGTGGTGAATTTATTTCTCACAAATTGGGTTCCGTTATCAGAGATGAGAGTTGTTGGGATCCCGAAGCGGGTGATAATTTGATCCCAGACAAAGCTAATGGCGTCCTCTTGGGTGATGGTCATAAGTGCTTTTGCCTCTACCCATTTGGTCATGTTGTCTATAGCGACCATAACAAATTGGAGTTCGCCTTTGGCTTTGGGGAAAGGACCCATGATGTAGATTCCTCATATTGAGAATAGGATTGGCGAGAATATGGAGACGGGAACCGCGGGGGCTGCGCGCGGCACATTGCTAAATAGATGGCATTGGTGGCATGCCTTTACAAAGGCTGCAGTTTTTTCCCATGGTGGACCAGTAGTATCTTTGTCGCAAGATCTTGTGTGTGAGAGCTTTTTGTTAGGTCCTGGAACGATTGTAGAAGGGGAGGTTGAATACAATCGTCACTTAAAAATAATCGCGGCGGAATAATCTGATTGAATATAAATTTGTTAATCAGATTTTAATTCATTAATATAACAATGTGGAAGTCGTTATATAATTAATATGGTTCGTTTTAATGTCCACTAGTTCGTAGAATAAATTTGACAGAAAGTATTCTAACTCAGCGGAACAAAACAACCGAATGATCAAAGCACAGTAAACTGTGGATTTAACGAATAGCAAGTTTAGCACAACTTGAAAGCTTTACAATACTTTGAACAAGAACAAATGAATGGGGGGAGGCCATATTTATAGGCAAATCCCATGAACTAGTAAGACAATGGTGGCAAAGACAATCTAGAACTTGCTAAGACAATTTAGCACTTTGTCTTGCTATTTTAGACCTTGTAAGACAATAAAATTAATTGTCTACAACTAGTAAGACAATGAAATTCGTGGGCAAGAAAATTTTGGAGGGAAGGTAAGACAATCTGAAAGTAAGGTAAGACAATCTCAAGGATTGTCTTTCCTTGTGTTGGAAAAGGAAGGAAGAGGTAAGACAACCATAGTTATTGTCTTACCTTGTTGATTATAACAAGACAAAGCCTTGGATTGTCTTTCCTTTTGATTAAACATTTAGACAATCAACTAGATTGTCATTCCTTGTAGTTTCACAAGTAGACAATCAAATAGATTGTCTTTCCTTGTGTTTTACAAGTAGACAATCCATTTTCCCTTTAATTAATTAACCAATTAATATTCAGTTAATTATTTTAAATGCATAAATTCATAAATTAAATTAATTCGAGATAGAATTAATTTAATAAATAAATTACACATCCAATATAATTATTTTGAGAAGTGAAATAATTAATTAGATAATCAATTATCCTTTTCCTTCTTCAGCAGAGTCTTCAGTCTTCTTTAAACAATTAGGATCTTCGACTTGATTGAACGACCACCTTCTCTTGTCTCAGAATATTTAACCGGATGAGCTGATACACAAATGTACTGTCTGGTTCATCTGTAACTAGCTGAATTAAATATTCCTTGTCAATTAAACAATAGGCGGTGGCTTGTTCGCCGATTCTTCGTCTTCTTAGTTCTTCTTCATTTGTTGACACAATATGGAATCTTCTGAATAAATAAAGTATTTAAACTTTATACATTCTGATCTTCTGGACATGCTACAAAAGATTATTTGTACACTGAGGCTTGATCATATTAATGAACTTCTTCCAGTGGTTTGCAGCAGCATCCTGAAATTCTTCTGACATAAAATCTTCAATAAATCATTTGACGTTCTTCGTACGGATTCCGGATAACAGTACTTGCGATTTACTTGCTTTCTTATCAGAGTTGAGTTGATACTCTTAAATACAAATAGGCTAAACATGTGCCTTTCAATCTTTTCCCTCCATGTGATCCCCGCATATGCCTTCGTGCACTTCCCGCATGCAGTACATTGCTTCGTCATCATCAACGCATTTGAGGATCGGGGAGTCAAAGTTGCGGCGATACATGGTATCATTTTGGAGGAAGAATTTTGTCGCCTGTGCTCTGAACTGCCTGGCCATGGTGTGCTCGGTTGGCAAGGTTCCGTCGCGGAGGTAAGCGATATATGGGGTCATCCAGTTGTCCTCGTTAACTGCCATGTTAAGTTGCTCTTTTTGTTTGATGGATGGATGCGGAGTGACAGAAAGTATACGGGCCCGTCTGCCTCCGTATACTCTCCCTCTAAAAGCTTGGATAGGTTATCCGCCATGGAATTGTCTTCGCGGTCGATTTGATGAAGCTGGTAGCTTTTCAGCGTAGACAGTCGTGACTGCACTTGTTGCTAATATTGGGCTAATGTCGAGTCTTTGACCACGTAGTCACTCGTGGTTTGGCATACTACCAGTTGTGAGTCACTGTATATGATGATGTTCTGTAGTTGTAGGGTGATGGCTAGATCCGGTCCCGAGAGCAGGGCTTCGTATTCGTCTTGATTATTAGTGGCTTTGAAGTTGAGTTGCAGCGCTTGCTTGATGTAGAAGCCATCCGGGCTGATGAGGATTGCCCCTGCTCCGCATCTGGTGGTGGTTGCAGAGCCGTCAACGTACATTTTCCAACCGTCAGTGCTTAGGATGGGTTGTTGTGTGTCTGGGACCTCTTCGTCCGGTTTAGCGAAGTTGTATTCGACGACAAAATCTGCGAGGGCTTGTGTTTTGATTGCGGTTCTCGAAACATATGTGAGATGGAACTGACTAAGCTTGATCGCCCAATTAATGAGCCGTCCCGAAAGTTCTGGCTTGTGCAGGATTTTGCGTAGTGGCTGGTTAGTGATGACGCGGATCTCCCGCCCTTGGAAGTAATGGCAGAGTTTTCGGCTAGCCATGACGAGAGCAAGGGTTGTCTTTTCTATGTTGGGATAGCGGGTCTCCGCGTCCTTGAGCGTTTGACTAACATAGTAGACTGGTTTTTGGACCATCTCCGCTTCCTTAATCAACAACGGCCCCACTGCTTTGTCAGAAACGGATAAGTACAACGAGAGTGGTTCACTGGGGGAAGCGGTTGTGAGGAGTGGTGCGGGTGCCAGGTATTTTTTGAGGACTTCAAATGCTTTCTGACATTCCTCCGTCCATGTGAGTTTTTTTGGTTTTGAGTGCTCCCTTAAGTGTGTCGAAGAAAGGGAGACATCGCTCTGCGAGCTTTGATATGAACCGACGTAGGGCCGCGAGACGGTCGGTGAGGCGCTGGACATCCTTGATGGTTTTTGGAGGCTGCATGTCGATGATGGCTTGGATTTTCTCCGGGTTGGCTTCGATACCGCGTTGGCTGACTAAGAACCCTAAAAATTTGCTAGCCTCCAGGGCAAAGGTGCATTTGTCCGGATTGAGCTTCATGTTGTGTTGCCTGAGATTGGCAAAACATTCCACCAAGTCCGCTAGGTGGGATTCTTGAAGCATCAATTTGATAATCATGTCATCCACGTATACTTCCATGTTGCGGCCCAGTTGAGGTACAAAGATTTTATTCATCATGCGCTGGTAAGTTGCTCCCGCGTTGATAAGTCCGAAAGGCATTACTTTGTAGAAGTGCACCCCCATGTGGATGATAAACGAAGTCTTTTCGCGGTCTTCAGGTGCTATTCTGATTTGATTATACCCAGAGAAGGCGTCCATGAAACTGAGCATGAGGTGTCCTTCAGTGGCGTCGATGAGTTGGTTGATGCTGGGTAGTGGGTATGGATCCTTCGGACAGGCTGTGTTGAGGTCTATGTAGTCCACGCACATGCGCCATTCGCCGTTTGCCTTTTTTACCAGTACGACGTCTGCGACCCAATCCGGGTAAGAGACCTCGTAGATTAGATCCGCGTCTAGCAGTTTATCTATCTTAGCGTCGATTGCTTTCTGGCGGTTTGGTGCGAAATTGCGTCGCTTTGGGTTTTGGGGGCTTTCTTGGGATCTACGTTGGGTTTGTCCATGGCCACGGACTCATCCAACCCAGGCATATCTTTGGGGCTCCAAGCGAATACGTCAGCGTATTCTCGTAGCAAGTTTGTGAGTTCTTTTTTGAATACTGACTCTAGGCCTGCGCCGATGCTGATTTTTCTGGTTGGGTCTGTGGGGGAGACCTCAATTTGCTCTGTCGTAACGGCAGGCTTTGCCACGGGTTGCTCATCCCGCAATAGACATTTTTTAAGCTCCGCTACCACCCTGGGAGGTTCCTCATGCATGGGATCATGTGTTTCCATGACTTGTACATCACGGTGCTTTTTATTACGGGCTTGGAGGTTTGCGGCCTGCCTTTTTCGCTTTTCCTGCCTTCGTGTGTTTGCACTTTCTCGCTTCATGTTTCCGGGTTCAGTGGCCGCCAAGGCTAGGGCTATGCCATAACATGATTTTGAAGTCTCAGAATCCCCTTTGACTTTCACGAAGAGCTTACCAGCTAAGGCTTTTCAGGAGCACGTGGAAGCGATAGGAGTCAGATACTTGGTCACATAGTTATTATAGTTGGTAGTGGATTGCTTGTAATAAACACTGATATACTCAAAGAATATCTTGAGTATAAGTGGGAGATTGTTAGGGTTATACTGAAATATTCGTTTGAAGTATATAACAATTATTTGAGAATCTTGAATGCATGTTTTCACATTGTCTATATATTATATATTGTAGACAATCTAGTATCAAATGGGATAGCAGAAGATTAGATTGTCGAGTTCCTTATATAATATAATAAAGATTCACAGTCTAAATGGTGTTAGACAAACCATTGGAACGACTGAAGTATTATTTGGAAATAGTTTATCTTGACTATTGAATAATACTTATATATTTTGTGTATATTGAACGAGATCAAAATAGTAGCATAATTGTTTCTTTAATTCTGACAATAAAGAACTAAGATTCTATGATGTTATTAATGCTTAAGTTCTTAATCCGGATATAGTGATTGACACTTGTATTTAATGCACATGCCTTGACTCATAAGTTAAGTAATTTATTTTAAATTACGAATTTATGTATTGGGCAATGACATTATATACAGAGTGGGATATTGACTATAAAAGGAAACCGTGTCCGAAAAATATATTCGGGTGATGATGTCCTCTTGAAAGCTCATAAAGATAATTATGCTTTAGTCCTGCAGGCAGATTTATTCTTGCATAATTATAAGGTTGATTGGATGATCAAGGATAAAAGATGTTATTTTACACCAGCTATAAGAAAGATTGTAGAAGGGGGGGTTGAATACAATCTTTTACAAATTGAAAAGATTCAAGAACAGTACACTAGATTACAGTTTAACAGAGAACACCAAGTATTAAAAATACGGGTGGATTGAATGATCCACCCGTGAGATTTTATATAGAAGAATCTGTGGATTGTTTACAATTCGCACAACTGCTGGTTCAACACTCAAACAAGTTCTAACTCTCAGATTTTTCTCTCAAGTAATTTGAACAAGTTCAACTGATGCTTCTAACTTGGTTATATACTCCAAGTTTTACAAAGCTTTTAGCTAGATTACAAAATGCACTCTAATCTAAAAACAATGCTGCACAACTTTGTCTTATGCATGCTTTCTGAGATGTCTTCATCTTTGACCATCATCTTGATTTGATCCAGATTGCACTGCATGAGATAAGTATGTTTCTGCTTCTTCTTTATTTTCCTAATTAGGCTTCCATGTCTATTTTAGTGTAATTCGATCCATGTGATTTGTCAGACTTTAGCTCTAGTCACTTTCAACTGCTCTTTGCTTCATCAGTTGAGAGTTCTGGTTACTTTCAACTGCTCTTGACTTCATCAGTTGAATGTTGTGCTGGGCTCATCAGTTGAATGAATTACAAACTTCATCAGTTGAATGCTGTTCCGGTCTCATCAGTTGAATTCCTTAGCATCATCAGTTGAATACTTTGTCTTCAGTTGAATGCTTGATTTTCATCAGTTGAAACACGGTTCAGTCTTCATCAGTTGAAGAATTACATCTCATCAGTTGAATATCCTTCACTTAGATAAAATTACATGGCATTGGATATTTACAATTAGCCATCCTATTCTACCCATCCGTTGATAATTCCCAATGATAAGAAATATAACAATTACAACTGAAATTTGATAAAGATTCTAAGTAAGACATGTTACAAAATGTTTATGTTATCATCAAAAATTATTGATTCCTAACAATCTCCCCCAATTTATGACTGGAGAAGATGCAGACATAAATTCTACACTTGATGATAACAAAACATAAATAAAATAAAATGCAGAATTTAAATACAAGAGTTAGAAAAGTTTACAGATGATTATGCTCCTCTAGACTGAGCAGTTACTTGTTCCTAGAAGATCTTCTTCTTCTGGACTTAAGTTTTTCTTCAAGAATATCAATCTGTTTCTGAAAAATCATGTAGAACCATTCTTCATCACTGTCTTGCCTGTTGAGCTTGGATTGGAGAGTCTTCAGAGTATTCAAGCTAGCAACTTTGAGTTGATCTTTAGGTCTGAAAAATCTCCTAACACCTTGATTGTCCCTAAATTCCATGATTGGAGTAGGTTCATGATGAATTTTCTTTCCAGTGTAAGGGATTTTCAGCCTTCTCTGCAGACTGGCATCTAGGGACCATTCCTTCCTGATTTCAAGGATTCTCTTTAGTACCATTTGCTTTGCAGGTGGTGTAAATCCTCCTGTCCTCTTCATAGATCCATATATCTTTGTTAAAGAGCTGAATCCCTCAGAATTCAGAACTCTGTGAAGAGGCCAAATGACATCACCTTTGCTTTTGTAAGAGAATGCCAATCTTTCAGGTAATTTTGAAGTTGCTTCTATTCCTCTTACTTCTTGAAGATCATCCAGCTCCAGCTCCAACTCAGAGATTTCTTCAATGTTGGCAATGACAAGATAGTCATTTGGATTTTCAGGTTCTTTTGGGGGTTTAGGAGGGTTAGCCATCCTCTTAGCCACAGACTTGACTTTCTTCTTTGGCTTGGAAGTTTCTTGAACAAGAAAAGCTGGAATTGGAATATCTTCCAAGTCAACTGGCTCCTCCTTTGGCATTATTGGCTCATCATGGAAGTTGACATCTGGATGTACCACTGTGGTGTCCTTGATTGGAGAAGAAGGCTTTGAGATAGGCTTTTCAGGCACTTCTTCTCTTCTCTTGGCTGCCTCAGGCATCTTAGTTTTAGATTTGACTCTCTTTTTCTTTGGAGAAGATTCAAGAGGCAATCTTTTCTCAGTTTGAAGCTCAGCTGCCAACTCCTCTTCTAGCTCAATTGCATACCTTTCATCAACCTCTATTTCTTGATTCAAAGAGAGTTGAGATTCATACTCCTTTCTTTCACATTCTCTGGCCACCTCTTCAGCTTTTGCAAATGAGTAGTGAGGATGGCCAGTTCCAATAAACAGCTTTTGGCCTTCTCTGTAGATGATGGCAAAATGAGCTTTTAAAGCCACATCTGTAGAGTCTTTGTAACTTTTGATCTCTTGGCCCAAAAGCTTGTATTCACTTTTGTCAGACCTGGCTAGTGGAAAGTAGATTGAGCTTGAGTCTTTTCCAGGCCTGGAGTAACCACAATTTTTTGGAAATAGAATGGCCTTGAACTCATTCAAAAATGATGGCTCACCCTTTTCTTTCTTGTAAGAAATAACAATTTCAGGTGTAATCACCCTGAGAATTGTAGTTGTGGTTTGAAAAGAGATTTGAGCTGTGGTGGCTGCAGATGAGGATGGTGAGTTTACAGAAGATTTCTTTCCCAACTGAGCCACTCTCTTTGCAATAGAATCTAATTCTGCAATCCTTGCAAGCTTTTGCTTTTCCCTTTCAGTATGGAAAGGAGGAGGAATTTGGCTGATCAATTCTGCAGGAGTTGGTAATTCTTTCTCCCCCTTTTTGTTAGCAGCAAGTGTAGGAGATGAACTGAGAAGAGAAACACCAGAGGCAAGAAGAAGATGTTGAAGAAGTCCAGTCTGAATTCTTTGATGCTGCAACATCTCTTCCATTCTAGAGTTTAAGATATGGACATTTCCTTCCAGAACTTCCACTTGCTTTTCCAACTGAAGTTGCTTTTGCTCAGATTCAGAAAGTGCTGATTTGACTTTAGCTGGAAGCTTTTCATCAATTTGCTTGGTCAGATCAGTCTTGACAGAGGCAATGAGAGAATTTAGATGCTCTATCTCATGCTGAAAGTGGAGAGATTGATATTTGTGAAGCTTGAGGTTGTCCAGAGCCTGACTGGCAATAGTAGCACAGATGGATGGAGGGGAGGATGAGCTTTCAGATTGTGGTTGAAGAATGGTGGAGACTTGCCTTTGCAGCTCCAAGCTAACTACAGTTGCATTGGCAGACTGCATGGAGACCCAAGAAGGAAGAGAAGTTGTAGGTTGGTCACCAAGAGATTCCTCAAGTGCATCATTGAGGTCTTCATCACTATCATCATATTGAAAGTCATCTCCAGCATTGGCAGGCAGAGCTGTAAGTGCCTCCTTTGCTCTAAGCATAGAAGATGTAGTGTGAATCAGATTGAGGTGCCTCTCAGCTGCTTGATTATCCAATCTGGCAAAGTCTTGAATAGAAGACATCCCATGAGTAAAAGTCTCAGGGTCTAGTGAAACACCATCCAATATGGATCTGTATTCAGCTTGAAAATCTTGTTCACTAAACCCTTCATTGACACCTGCATTTCTCTCAATTTCTCTCTTTTCTTGCATAAAGGGCTCCCCTTGGCTCACCACACCACTTACCTCTCCCTCACTTATCCTTACTAAAGGGTCACTCTTATCCTCTCCTTTTTCCTGGCTGGAATAAATAGCCAGACTCTCCACTCCCTCTCCTTTTGCCAGCTCACTAGGCTGCCTCTCCACTCCAGAGCTCACTGCACTCAATCCTAGAAGTGTTTGTGCCACCATGTGATCAACTGCTGTAGAAAATGGTATAGTTGTTGAATCAGCAGCAGTTGTCAACTGATGAGGGACATCAGTTGAAACACAAGTGGAGGAGACATTCAACTGATGAGAGCTGTTAAGCATATCAGTTGAAGAACAAACACTGTTCAACTGATGAAGGAGATCAGTTGAAGATAAGGAAGAAATAGGTTTAGAAGCTGTGATAATTGAGTCTGTGGTGATTGATTTTAAAGGTAAATCCACAGAACACACTGTCACAGAAGAAGAAATTGGAAGAGAAAGATCCAACAAATCATCAAAATGATGATGATCAATCTCAGAGGGGGGCTTCTCCATGAAATCCAAAGATGGAGAATTTACAAGTGTGGTGTGAATTAATTCCACATCCACAGAAGAGGTTGGGGATTGTGTTTGAGTAGTAGAGATGGTAAGATCATGAATATGGGTGATTTGTTGAGATGAAGAAGGGGGCTGTGACTCCACATTTATTGGAGTCACATCAATCTGACTTTGAGAAGTTACAGGCATAAAATCCAAAATGGATGCCTGTGTGTGTGCAGAGTGCTTAAGTTTGTCACTTCTCATCTTCTTTCTCCCATAAGCTTTGATTGGTGAAGAAGTGGTGTCCCTCCCCCTTTTTATCTGTGTCCCTGGTTGGGGACTATTTTCAATAGCAACATCCTTTTGGGAGGATGCTGCTAGGGATGTGCTTAATTCCATATTAACATCTACAGTCTTTTGGGAGACTGCAGAGTGGCTAGGCTGGTCAGCACTCACCTCTCCATCCTTATCCTTAGGGCTTCTTTTATGTTCACCCTTTCCCTCCCCCTCACAACCTCCAATCACACTCCCCTCAGGTTTGTTTTTCTTGGATTTTACAACAGATGCCTTTTGGGAGGCACCTGAGGTTGGTTTAGAAGATTTGGTTTTAGAAGGTTTTGCCACTTGTGTGGACTGTTGATGGGCCTCTTCAACAGCCCTGATGGCAGAAAGCAAAGAAGATGAGGGTTGAGAAAGAGTAGTAGGAAAGCCATGTACCTCCTTTTCTCTTCTAGGATCCATGGTTGGCAGGTACACCACCTCCAAGGAGGGGTATAGATTCATCCTAAAGAGATCTTTAAAGACTCTCTTTTCCTGCACACAA
Source organism: Daucus carota subsp. sativus (assembly GCF_001625215.2). NCBI lineage: Eukaryota > Viridiplantae > Streptophyta > Magnoliopsida > Apiales > Apiaceae > Daucus > Daucus carota. The sequence continues at coordinate 17,508,801 of NC_030385.2, read as the reverse complement.
CTGGGAAGCTTGGCTTCCTTGTTAGTGATAACCAGCTTTTTATTGAGATGATTAGCCAGCATCATGAGAAATCTAACATAATAAATATTCCAAGGTCTACCAGTTTTATCACCTAGTTTCTCCCCAATTTCTTGGATCATCAAACCACCAAAGTTGAAATATTCATTAGTCAAGTACATATAAAGCATTTGTAAAATCTGGGAAGTAAGAGCATTAAAATTAATAATTTTACCAGAGAATGCCTTAATAAATGCATCACACAAATAACTCCATTCTCTCCTAAGACCTCTTCTTTCTATTTTACCTAAGGCATCAGTTGGCAAAACATAATTCATGGCATTAAGTAAATTAACCAACTGAATATCACTAGGCAAAGATAAAACAGTGTCTTCAGGAATCTTAAAGCATGCTTTCATAACATCAGCATTAACAGAATGAATTTCATTATTAATATAGAAGGTTAGAGTTTCATCCTCACTATTAAACTCTGCAGAGGTCCACATCTCCTCCACTATTTCATGGTAGATGGTAGGAGCTTCAAGCATAGCATGAGAGAGCTGGCTTGATTTGATGAAGTTCATCATCTTGTGGTATTCTTTCTCTTCTACCGCCCCAGTGTCAACAAATGACGCGAAGTTGTTCTTCTCATAGATGAAGTTTGTTGGTGAGGAGTATTTCTTCATGGGCGCCATTGCAGTTACAGAAAAAGCTTGAAGAAAAATTAGAGCTTGTTTTTGCACAGAGAGAGAAGAGCAGAGGGTTTATGAATTCGAAAGAGTGAGATGAAAAGAAATGAAAATAAATTAAAACACTTAAATACTTTCTCAGAAAATTGCTGTGATTGGCTGAGAAATTGCCGTTGAGAAGAAATTACTCTTATTGAACTCTACAAAAATTACACACACGATTGTGTGTATAAAGTAGGAGAGAGACAAGAGAAACTTCAACGGCTCAGATCTGATAATGCTTTCAACGGATGAAATAAGCACCTCTTTAAACTTCCTATTCAACTGATGATGATCAGTTGAAAGTAATCTCAACTGCTGTCATCAGTTGATTGGAAAATAAGACAAGAGGATATTGTTTCAAACATCAGTTGAAACAATTTCATTAGTTCATCAGTTGAAGTATTACAGACTTTGTCCAGAATTATAATTAACTTAATTTTGATAAATTAAAATTAATCAAAATCTGGCTGCCAAATTACAGAAAAATTCACTCTAAATTAGGAGAAATTTAACATACCTAATTTACTTACCAACCTTGTGAATGTGGATTCATCAAGAGGTTTTGTGAAAATATCTGCAATTTGTTCTTCACTTGGAACAAAATGCATTTCAACGGTGCCAGCCATCACATGTTCTCTTATGAAGTGATATTTGATGTCAATGTGCTTGGTTCTTGAGTGTTGAACTGGATTCTCAGTTATAGCAATAGCACTGGTGTTGTCACAAAATATTGGGATTTTTGAGAGATTTAAGCCATAATCAAGTAATTGATTTCTCATCCACAATAATTCTGCACAACAGCTTCCAGCTGCAATGTACTCAGCCTCAGCTGTAGAGGTTGATACAGAATTTTGCTTTTTGCTAAACCAAGAAATCAATCTGTCACCAAGAAATTGACATGTGCCTGTTGTACTTTTTCTATCAATTTTGCATCCTGCAAAATCAGCATCTGAATATCCAATTAGATCAAATCCAGAGTCTTTAGGGTACCAAATACCAAGATTTGGTGTTCCCTTAAGATATCTGAATATTCTTTTTATAGCAATAAGATGTGATTCTTTAGGATCAGATTGAAATCTAGCACAGAGGCATGTAGAAAACATAATATCTGGTCTACTAGCTGTCAGATATAAAAGAGAACCAACCATGCGTCTATAATTAGAGATGTCCACAGATTTCTCATTAGGTCTTAACTCTAATTTGGTGGCTGTTGGCATGGGAGTCTTAGCTTCTTTGCAATCCATTAAATCAAACTTCTTAAGTAGATCATAGATGTACTTAGTTTGATTTATGAATATACCTTCCTTTACTTGTTTAACTTGTAAACCAAGAAAGTAGGTGAGCTCTCCCATCATGCTCATTTCATACTGACTTTTCATTAGATTAGCAAACTTCTTGCAAAGTTTCTCATCTGTAGAACCAAAAATTATATCATCTACATAAATTTGAACCAGAATAAAGGCACCATTTACATTTCTGTAAAATAGTGTTTTATCCACAGTTCCTCTGGAAAAATGATTATCTAACAAGAATTGAGATAGAGTGTCATACCATGCTCTTGGTGCTTGCTTAAGTCCATAGAGTGCTTTTAATAAAAAGTAAACATACTCTGGAAATTCTGGATCTTCAAAACCAGGAGGCTGACTGACATATACCTCCTCTTCCAGTTCACCATTTAGAAAAGCACTCTTGACATCCATTTGATAAACTTTAAAGTTTGCATGAGCAGCATAGGCCAGGAAGATTCTTATTGCTTCCAGTCATGCAACTGGTGCAAAGGTCTCATCAAAATCAATTCCTTCAGACTGAGAGTATCCTTTAGCAACAAGCCTTGCCTTGTTTCTAGTGACAACTCCATTCTCATCCACCTTGTTTCTGAATACCCACCTTGTTCCTACAATTGTTCTGTTTTTAGGTTTGGGTACCAGCTTCCATACATTGTTTCTCTCAAATTGATTTAATTCTTCTTGCATAGCAAGGACCCAATCAGCATCTTTGAGAGCATCTTCTATGACTTTAGGCTCATCCTGTGAAAGGAATGCACTGTACAAACACTCATCTTGAGTTGGTCTTCTTGTTTGTACAGATGCATTTGCATCTCCAATAATTAGCTCAAAAGGATGATCCCTTGTCCACTTTCTTTGTGGTGGAAGTGATTGCCTTGATGATGTGGCTTCATTGTTGAAGTTCAGGTTTCCATGTTGGAAAGCTCCCCCTAAATTTGACATCTCATTATTTCTAGACTGATTGAAATTTTGAGACATTCTTTCAACTGATGATCCTTGAGGTGTTTCAACTGATCCCTCCAATGTAGTTTCAACTGATGCTTCAGTTGAATTTTCAATAGCAGTTGTTTCTTGGACCAGAGAGTCATCAGTTGGAACATTAATTCCAGGATTAATTCCAACATTCTGAATAGTGTCATCACAATCATCATCACTGTCATATAGATCACCTTCACCTTCATTTTCAAATCTGAGATTATCATGAAATCCTTCATCTGTCAGACCTTGAATCTTTTTATCATAAAAAACCACATGAATTGATTCCATAACAATGTTGATTCTCAGATTATATACTCTAAATGATTTTCCATCAGAATATCCAACAAAAATAGCTTCATCTGCCTTGGCCTCAAACTTTCCAAGATTTTCACCTTGATTTCTTAGAACATAACACTTGCATCCAAATACATGTAGAAAGCTAATTATTGGCTTCTTTCCTTTGAAGAGTTGGAAGGGAGTTAGATTGTGAGGTTTGGTAATTAGTGAAATGTTTTGAGTAAAACAAGCAGTATTCACAGCTTCAGCCCAAAAATAGGTTGGAAGTTGAGCTTCATTAATCATGGTTCTTGCAGCCTCAATAAGAGTTCTATTCTTCCTTTCAACAACACCATTTTGTTGTGGCGTTCTTGGTGCAGAGAACTCATGAATAATTCCCTCTTCTTCACAAAATTCTTTCATCACAGAGTTCTTGAATTCTGTTCCATTGTCACTTCTTATCCTTCCAACTTTGACATCTGGATTGTTGTTTAATGCCTTGATATGATTGATGATGATTTTCCCAGCTTCATCCTTAGAATGCAGGAAGAAAGTCCAAGTAAATTTTGAAAAATCATCAACAATCACTAAGCAATATTTCTTCTTTGAAATGGACATTATGTTGACTGGTCCAAATAAATCCATATGCAAGAGCTGAAGGGGCTTCACAATTGATGAAAGAGATTTGCTTTTGAAAGAGCTTCTCTTTTGCTTTCCTAGCTGACAAGCTCCACATAATCCATCTTTGGAAAATTCCAGCTTAGGTAGACCTCTTACCAAGTCCTTCTTTACTAACTCATTCAAGGTTTTGAAATTTAGATGAGACAATCTCTTATGCCATAGCCAACTGTCATCTAAGCTTGCTTTGCTGAGAAGGCAAGTGATGGATTCAGACTTTACAGAATTGAAGTCAGCTACATACACATTTCCTTTCCTTTGTCCAATTAAAACCACATTGTTGTCATCTCCTTTGGTGACAACACAGGCTGCAGTGGTGAAATTAACCTTGTAACCTTTATCACAGAGTTGACTGATGCTAAGCAAGTTGTGCTTAAGACAAGACACCAATGCAACTTCATCAATGATGACATTTTCTTTTGCAATTAAGCCATATCCCATAGTATATCCTTTGCTGTCATCTCCAAAGGTAATGCTAGGGCCAGCTTTCTCCTCAAATTTTGTGAGCAGAGAGGAATCACCAGTCATGTGCCTGGAGCATCCACTATCCAAGTACCACAAATTCTTCTTGTCGTTTCCCTGCACACATTTCATAAACAGATCAAGTTGATTTTGGTACCCAAATTGCTTTGGGTCCAGATTTGTTAGTCTTAGCAGCCTTTTCCACTTTCTCAACTTTTTCCTTGGATTGAATTGGTTCAATGTTTGATTTTGGTTGAAAAATTGGAATATCAACTCTGTTTTCAAACACAGGCCTTTGAGGCATGCATACATTGTTCATTCCATGCAAATTTGAATGAAATTGAGGCATGTTAAAGGCATTAAAATAAGGATTGAACATATATGGCATGTTAGGCTGAGAATAAGGATTGTGAGGCAATAAACCAGGCATCATATTCATAGCAGATAAATTCATGTGAGGAACAGATGTCATAGGAATAGGCAAAGATAAATTAGGAGCAATCACAGTTTTACAATTAGCAGATAAATGATTTACACTACCACACTTACTGCAGGTTTTCCTAAGAGCACTAGCATTGGGAGTGTAATTGGTGTGCTTGTTAACTCCTATTTTGCCATTTCTATTTCCTTTCTTCTTTTTAGTCTCCTCAGATTTATGCTCACTAGTATCCAACTTCTTCTTGTTCTTGTTACTGGAATTAAGAGTGTTATTAACACTATCACTGGTCTCAGAAGAACTATTCTCACCTTTAACAAAATTCTTTTTAACAGGACCATATTTCTTGTTAAGCTTCTTGAGAACTTTCTTGTCAACTGATGAGTTTTTGTTCAACTGATGACTCTCATCAGTTGAGACTTTGCTTTTCAACTGATGATCATCATCAGTATTCTCATCACTTGAACTGTTCTCAGATACCTCAAGCACTTTCTTATTCCTCTTCCATTCATTCTCTACAAAAGTCTCTCTACCTTGCATGTTAATGATATTGGTGGAAGCATCTCTTCCAGATTTCCATTTGGCAATAATCTCTTGTTCCTTATCAAGCTGCTTTCTTATGATCTCTTTTCTTTTCAGAACAACCAAGAGATCATCCTTGGTTGTCTGACACTCAATTTTCAGTTTCTCAAACTCAATAAATTGAGCTTCTAAGGCACTGTTTCTATCACTAAGAAAGGTGTTAGCGTCCTTAATTCTACTGTTTTCCTTAGTGAGAGATTTTAAAGAAACATGCAAATGATACAATTCTGTAGACATTTCATTAATGGTAGCATTGCATTCATCTTAAGTTAACTCAACTAGGTTTGTAGTGAATACCTGACTACTGCTTCCGGTGTTTTCTTCTTGATCTGTGGAGTTGGCCATTAGAGCTAGATTGACAAACTCCTCCTCTTCATCAGAATCATCTCCAGCTGCCCAATCATCCTTTGTGATGAATGCTCTTTCCTTTTGTTTGAGAAGTTCATAATATTTCTTTTTGTAGTCAATGTTTTCACTTGACTTCTTCTCAACTTTAGGCTTTCTGCACTCATTTGCAAAGTGACCTGCATTCCCACAATTGAAGCACTTGAATTTTGATCTGTCAACCATGCTTCTGTCAGACTTTTGATTGCCTTTGAATGATTTTGCAGAATTGAAATTCTTTTTGAATTTCAGTTTGGAGAATCTCCTTGATAGGAAGGCTAGATGTTCATCAATTCCATCACTTTCTTCACCAGAATCAGCTCCATCTTTCTCTTTTCTCTTTCCTTTGCTTGACTCTGAGCTCTCTTCTTTGACCAACTTCTCAGTTTCTTCAACTTGAGATTTTCCTTTGTCCTTGACAGTATCATCAAGAGATGCAACTAAAGCCACAGATGAATGTCCTTTCTTTTGGCTTTTCTCAATCTCTTCATCTTGCTCCATTTCAAGCTCATAAGTCTTTAAGGTTCCATACAATCTCTCTAGAGTATAGTCTTTGAACTCTTGTGTGTTTCTGAGAGAGACTGTCATAGGTTTCCATTCTTTGGGAAGAGCTCTTAAGAACTTCAAATTTGAATCCTTAACTTGATATACTCTTCCAAAGAGCTTTAGACCATTTAACAGTTTTTGAAATCTGTTAAAAGTATCACTCAAACATTCACCAGACTTGAAATGGAATGACTCATATTGTTGAATCAGAAGCTGCATTTTGTTCTCTCTTACTTGCTCATTCCCTTCACAGATGGTCCTGATGGTGTCCCAAATTTCTTTGGCACTTGTGCAGCTGATAACACTATCAATCATTTCTTGATCCAAACCATTGAACAGAAGGTTCATGGTTTTCTTGTCCTTGTGCACTTCTTCAGTATCTTCTTGAGAATATTCATGGATAGGTTTTGGAATCATCTTACCTGCCATGTCTTCACCATCAGCTCCCATACTGGTGCAGACCTTCATGGGGACATGAGGTCCTTTTTCAATGCAGTTCACATAGCTTTCATCAATGGACAACAGATGCAGATGCATTCTCACTTTCCAGTGAAAATAGTTGTCTTTGTCAAGAACAGGAATCTTCACTCCAGCATCCTTCTTTCCCATCTTTCTTTAGCAGTGTTGATCTTTTTCCCTGTTTGTTGGGAACCTGGCTCTGATACCAATTGTTATTTTACACCAGCTATAAGAAAGATTGTAGAAGGGGGGGTTGAATACAATCTTTTACAAATTTAAAAGATTCAAGAACAGTACACTAGATTACAGTTTAACAGAGAACACCAAGTATTAAAAATACGGGTGGATTGAATGATCCACCCGTGAGATTTTATAAAGAAGAATCTGTGGATTGTTTACAATTCGCAAAGCTGCTGGTTCATCACTCAAACAAGTTCTAACTCTCAGATTTTTCTCTCAAGTAATTTGAACAAGTTCAACTGATGCTTCTAACTTGGTTATATACTCCAAGTTTTACAAAGCTTTTAGCTAGATTACAAAATGCACTCTAATCTAAAAACAATGCTGCACAACTTTGTCTTATGCATGCTTTCTGAGATGTCTTCATCTTTAACCATCATCTTGATTTGACCCAGATTGCACTGCATGAGATAAGTATGTTTCTGCTTCTTCTTTATTTTCCTAATTAGGCTTCCATGTCTATTTTAGTGTAATTCGATCCATGTGATTTGTCAGACTTAAGCTCTAGTCACTTTCAACTGCTCTTTGCTTCATCAGTTGAGAGTTCTGGTTACTTTCAACTGCTCTTGACTTCATCAGTTGAATGTTGTGCTGGGCTCATCAGTTGAATGAATTACAAACTTCATCAGTTGAATGTTGTTCCAGTCTCATCAGTTGAATTCCTTAGCATCATCAGTTGAATACTTTGTCTTCAGTTGAATGCTTGATTTTCATCAGTTGAAACACGGTTCAGTCTTCATCAGTTGAAGAATTACATCTCATCAGTTGAATATCCTTCACTTAGATAAAATTACATGGCATTGGATATTTACAATTAGCCATCCTATTCTACCCATCCGTTGATAATTCCCAATGATAAGAAATATAACAATTACAACTGAAATTTGATAAAGATACTAAGTAAGACATGTTACAAAATGTTTATGTTATCATCAAAAATTATTGATTCCTAACAAAAGATATTGATTAAATTAATTGTCAGAAATTAATTTAATTAATGGACATGCGATATCTTAAACATAGGGAATTTATAAGCAATTAATATGGAAGCCGAATTAAATAATTAATTTACAGAATTAGGATAGGTAGTGTAAATATTAATTCTTTAGTGGATTGAATTAATATTTAATGACATTGGGCCTGGCCCAGAATGTCATTGGAAGGCCTGACCTAATGGTCCATGATCCCTGCTGTAGCCTATATATATTCTCGTTCTCCTAAAGCTGAAAAACACACCAAAATGAATTCATCCTAGAGTTTGAGAGAGGCAGACCTTTTTCTCAAAGAGACAGCTAGGGTTTTGGGTTTTTCGGAGCTTTAAGGAGAGGCACACCTTGGGAGATCGAAGGCCACACTTCGTCCAAGGAGAATCAGGGAATACAGTAGAAGACGTGGATTTGAATCACTTGCGCCGTAGCGATTAAGGTTAATATTCTGTTCGAACTTTTAATTAATATCATAAAACGCAGGGCCAAGGTCTGATTGTTCCTACAGAAACTCCAGGACCCTAAAGGCGGAGAAAATGGGCACGGGGCTCCGGTAGCGGGAGAAAATTGGCCTTGAGCTCTAGGATCGGGCGTCGTGTCAGGCTCCGCGGAAATGTTGAGTTGGTGGCAGATGCTGGTGCTGAGGAGTTGTCCGGGACTGAAGATGAAATTGGGCCTGAGGATGCTCGCCGTCCCGGTTGGGGGAATTTGTTTTGTGTTGGCCCACCTGGGCAGGTGGGTTTAATAGATGATGATGTGGAGAAAGTGGAAGGCCTCGGCTGGAAGAAATTGATGCGCCGCTCTGAGCTTCATCATAGGAAGGTATGCGTAATTGTATGCTTTTGTACTTAGTATTTTTTCTTGATGTATAAGTTGTAATGTGCTGCGTGATGTTTACTGAAGGCCCGCGGTTATGATCTTGCTTTCAGCACCCGGGGGGAAGTATTCCGCCAAGACAGGATTGCTTTGCGGAAACAAGTTGCTGAGCTTGAGATTCAGAAAAGGACCTTGGTGCAGAATTGTCATGAAGTGGAGGATCAGAAGAAGAAGTTGTTCCTTGATTTGGACAACTTGAAGGTGGATTGGAAGCACATTTTTGACAAAAGGGACCAAGTGAACGCTGAGTTGGAGATGCAACGGCTATTTTAGGAGGGCAAGGAAGCGGTCGCGGAACGTACTTTCGCTGAGTTGCAAAAGCATGCTGAGGAGGCTGAAGCTATGGTTACATCGTGACCAATTGAGGAGATGGCTATTCGGAAATTCCAGGGCAGTGCCGAGTACCGTGCCGCCCTTGCGAATGCGTGTGAGGAAGGAATCTCCTCTTTCAAGCAAAGCGCGGAGTACACGAAGTTGGTGGCGGGTGCGGATGGGTTCTTCCCAGGGTATCTCAGGTTTGGAGAAGCGCGTTGCCAGCCTAGAAGCGGCTTTGAAGAAGGCTAAGTCCAAAGCCCACAAGAGGAAGAAGAAGAATAAGAAGCTGGCTGCTCGTGTCAAAGAATTGGAGGGTGCTGGTCCCGGTTCCGGGAGCAGCGTCGCGGCAAAAAGTCCTGGAACACTGGCGACCGTGATGGAGAATCCGGAAGCGGAGGATGCCGAAGTGTCTGAGTCACATGCCAAGGAGATGGACAACCCGGATGCGAGCGCTGCGGATGCGGAGTAGGATGCAGAGGCGGAAGATTAAACTCCTGAGGGCGGAAATGCAGTTGCCGAGGACACGGATGAGACTGCGGCCATTTAACTCTGTTTATTTCGTAGTTTCTTTTCTAACAACTTTTGAACTGTCTAGTTGGTATTCGTGCATCTGAACAATGGTTTTGGTTTGTAATATGTTGTACATGGATGGTTGGATATTAGTGCTTTTGACTTTAATTTGCTTTGCGGATAATGTTGCTTTCTTGTCTATATTTTCGCGTGTTACTTTGTACTTAGATGTTGCTGGAGTTGACCAGTCACGGCTATACTGTTGTCAGGGTAAGGTCGCGGGCTTGCGGCCATGCCCTGACATGCTTTAAATGTTGCGTATTGTTTTAGTCTGAGACAGGGATGGTGCCAATTGTCCTTCTGTCTTTGTTTATTTGCTTGTCCTTATAGCAGGTTGACGCCGGGCACGTGCGATTGAGTAGTATAAATGGCTGGTCTTGGCAATGGAGGTATGCTATCTTTCCTTACTTTGCCTTTATTTTGTTTTACTCTGAACTTGCATTATCATGTCTACCTTTCTAGGTTTCTGTTGTTATTGTGATCGTCCCGTGGCGGTGAAGACCATTTGGGGTGGTCGGAATGTTGGTCGGCGCTTTGAGGTTCGCGGTGCTGGCGACTATCACTATGAAGATTGGATTGATGAGCCACTGAGTACGCGGGCTCGTGGTGCTATCGGGGAATTGGTGCAGAAGAACAAAGACTTGCATGAATCTTATCACAAGAAAATGGAACGTATCCGGGCCCGTCATGTGAAGCGTCGCGGAACCATCTGGGCGCAATTGTAGTTAATCCATAATGAACTGTCCGTAGATGACTCGAGTGAAGAGGAGGTGGAGTCTTAGACTTTGAGTTGATGTGTTTGTAGTATTTATTTGCTTTCCCTAAGCCCGCGGTGATCCTGTATCCGGGTTCATTTGGCGGTGTACTGATGTATTGTGTCTTTGCTTTATTTGTCTTTGTAGTGTGTGAGTATTGCGCGACCCGGGCTGCGTTTGTGCCTGCGGCGGCTATGCGTGTATGTGCTTTGTGTAAAATGTGCTTTATAATACAAGTTGCTTTTACTTTCCTCGTGGATTTGTTTTTATGTGCTTTTGTTTTTATATGCTTGTGGGTTGTGCTTTTTATGTGCTTTTGTTGAGTGAGATTGCAGACTCGTAATTCAGTTGATAACAGCGATATATATTGATAGACCAAAATGATAGTAGGTTACATGTTGTGATCATCATCCAGTCACAACTTCTACTGGTAATATTTCCCGAGTTTTTCCACATGCCAAGTGTTGTTATCAGATATGAGAGTTGTTGGGATCCCGAAGCGGGTGATAATTTGATCCCGGACAAATCTAATGGCGTCCTCCTTGGTGATGGTCTTAAGTGCTTTTGCCTCTACTCATTTGGTCATATTGTCTATAGTGACCATAACAAATTGGAGTTCGCCTTTGGCTTTGGAGAAAGGACCCATGATGTCGATTCCTCATATTGAGAATGGTTTTGGCGAGAGTATGGAGACGGGAACCGCGGGGGCAGCGCGCGGCACATTGCTAAATAGATGGCATTGGTGGCATGCCTTTACAAAGGCTGCAGTTTTTTCCCATGGTGGACCAGTTGTATCTTTGTCGCAAAATCTTGTGTGTGAGAGCTTTTCCCTTCATGTGATCCCCTCGTATGCCTTCGTGCACTTCCCGCATGCAGTACATTGCTTCGTCATCATCAACGCATTTGAGGATCGGGGAGTCAAAGTTGCGGCGATACATGGTATCATTTTGGAGGAAGAATTTGGTCGCCTGTGCTCTGAACTGCCTGGCCATGGTGTGCTCTGTTGGCAAGGTTCCGTCGCGGAGGTAAGTGATATATGGGGTCATCCAGTTGTCCTCGTTAAGTGCCATGTTAAGTTCCTCTTTTTGTTTGATGGATGGATGCGGAGTGACGGAGAGTATACGGGACCGTCTGCCTCCGTATACTCTCCCTCTAAAAGCTTGGATAGGTTATCCGCCATAGTATTGTCTTCGCGGTCGATTTGATGAAGCTGGTAGCTTTTCAGCGTAGACTGTCGTGACTGCACTTGTTGCTAATATTGGGCTAATGTCGAGTCTTTGACCACGTAGTCGCTCGTGGTATGGCGTACTACCAGTTGTGAGTCACTGTATATGATGATGTTCTGTAGTTGTAGGGTGATGGCTAGATCCGGTCCCGAGAGCAGGGCTTCGTATTCGGCTTGATTATTAGTGGATTTGAAGTTGAGTTGCAGCGCTTGTTTGATGTAGAAGCCATCCGGGCTGATGAGGATTGCCCCTGCTCCGCATCTGGTGGTGGTTGCAGAGCCGTCAACATACATTTTCCAACCGTCAGTGCTCAGGATGGGTTGTTGTGTGTCTGGGACCTCTTCGTCCGGTTTAGCGAAGTTGCATTCGACGACAAAATCTGCGAGGGCTTGTGCTTTGATCGCGGTTCTCGAAACATATGTGAGATGGAACTGACTAAGCTCGATCGCCCAATTAATGAGCCGTCCCGAAAGTTCTGGCTTGTGCAGGATTTTGCGTAGTGGCTGGTTAGTGATGACGCGGATCTCCCGCCCTTGGAAGTAATGGCAGAGTTTTCGGCTGGCCATGACGAGAGCAAGGGTTGTCTTTTCTATGTTGGGATAGCGGGTCTCCGCGTCCTTGAGCGTTTGACTAACATAGTAGACTGGTTTTTGGACCATCTCCGCTTCCTTAATCAACAACGGCCCCACTGCTTTGTCAGAAACAGATAAGTACAACGAGAGTGGTTCACTGGGGGAAGCGGTTGTGAGGAGTGCTGCGGGTGCCAGGTATTTTTTGAGGTCTTCAAACGCTTTCTGACATTCCTCCGTCCATGTGAGTTTTTTGGTTTTGAGTGCTCCCTTAAGTCTGTCGAAGAAAGGGAGACATCGCTCTGCGAGCTTTGATATGAACCGACATAGGGCCGCGAGACGGCCGGTGAGGCGCTGGACATCCTTGATGGTTTTTGGAGGCTGCATGTCGATAATGGCTTGGATTTTCTCCGGGTTGGCTTCGATACCGCGTTGGCTGACTAAGAACCCTAAAAATTTGCTAGCCTCCAGGGCAAAGGTGCATTTGTCCGGATTGAGCTTCATGTTGTGTTGCCTGAGATTGGCAAAACATTCCACCAAGTCCGCTAGGTGGGATTCTTGAAGCATCAATTTGACAATCATGTCATCCATGTATACTTCTATGTTGCGGCCCAGTTGAGGTACGAAGATTTTATTCATCATGCGCTGGTAAGTTGCTCCCGCGTTGATAAGTCCGAAAGGCATTACTTTGTTGCAGTGCAACCCCCTGTGGATGATAAACGAAGTCTTTTCACGGTCTTCAGGTGCTATTCTGATTTGATTATACCCAGAGAAGGCGTCCATGAAACTGAGCATGAGGTGTCCTGCAGTGGCGTCGATGAGTTGGTCGATGCTGGGTAGTGGGTATGGATCCTTCGGACAGGCCGTGTTGAGTTCTATGTAGTCCACGCACATGCGCCATTTGCCGTTTGCCTTTTTTACCAGTACGACTTCTGCGACCCAATCTGGGTAAGAGACCTCGCAGATTATATCCGCGTCTAGCAGTTTATCTATCTCAACGTCGATTGCTTTCTGGCGGTTTGGTGCGAAATTGCGTCGCTTTGGTTTTTGGGGGCTTTCTTGGGATCTACGCTGGGTTTGTCCATGGCCACAGACTCATCCAACCCGGGCATATCTTTGGGGCTCCAAGCGAATACGTCAGCGTATTCTCGTAGCAAGTTTGTGAGTTTTTTTTGAATACTGAATCTAGGCATGCGCCGATGCTGATTTTTCTGGTTGGGTCTGTGGGGGAGACCTCAATTTGCTCTGTCGCAACGGCAGGCTTTGCCACGGGTTGCTCATCCCGCAATAGACATTTTTTAAGCTCTGCGTCCACCCTGGGAGGTTCCTCATGCATGGGATCATGTGTTTCTATGACTTGTACATCACGGTGCTTTTTATTACGGGCTTGGAGGTTTGCGGCCTGCCTTTTTCGCTTTTCCTGCCTTCGTGTGTTTGCACTTTCCCGCTTCATGTTTCCGGGTTCAGTGGCCGCCAAGGCTAGGGCTATGCCATAACATCGTTTTGAAGTCTCAGAATCTTCTCTGACTTCGCCCGTTCCCGCGGGAGTGGGGAACTTCATTTTTAGGTGCGATGTGGAGGGGATGGCCCTGGGGGCGTTCAGAGTGGGTCTTCCCAAAATCATGTTATATGAAGAGACCGCGTTGATTATGTAGAATTTTAACGTCTTGATGACTTGATTGGGCGAAGAACCAAACACGACTGACAGATGGGCTATTCCCGCAATCGGTACGGCGTTGTGTCCAAAGCCATAGATGGGTATTTCGTCGAGGCACAGCTCCAGAACCGCGTTGTCTAGTCGTAGGCGGTCCCAAGTGTGCTTGAAGCAAATGTCAACAGAAGACCCGTTGTCTACTAGGATTCTTTTGACTTTATTCTCGGCCACTAGCAAATATACGACTAGGGCCTCATTATGATCAGTATTAATACATTCGTAGTCCGCATGCGTAAAATATATGGGGCTGTGTGCTTCTATCTGAGTGATCGCATATACTGTTGGATCATCCGCCCGTGCCGGAGAAATGGTGCCACCGAAGACGGGGTTGTCTATGTTGCGGCCCTCTCTGTGATCCTACGGCGGCGGTGGTGGCGGATTTCTGGGAAGATACTGATTGAGGTTTCCTGCCTTGGCTTGTCGCTATAGGAAATGTTTAAGTGCGAGGCAACTATCCGTGGAGTGCCCGTGTGTTTCGTGATAGTCGTAGTGGCGCTCTTTGTTCCGGTCATCCAGGTTGGTCCACATGGGTGGCGGTGCTTGAAAGAATGGCTTGTTCTTGATGTCTCTTAGCAGAGCTGAACGGGTCATGCTGAATTTTGTCTAGTTGGGTTCCGGGCGCTTCTGGGGCCTAGGCTCAACCGCGGGCCCAAGTGAGTCCTTCACAGATACGTTGTTGTTTTTGTTGGTAGCGGGATCATGTGTGGTTTGAACCTGCATTTGCTCGGCGGGCTTTTGGTACGGGGTGTGTCGTTCCCTGGAATAGTGTCGCTGGTTGCTGGGAGGTGGGGCCCGTGCCCGCTTCAGGACGGCTAAAGATTCCGCCTCCGTGACCGCTTGGGATGCTAGGTCGTATGCTTTGGCCAGGGTCGTGAGTTGTACTTTTATTATATTGACCACGTACTTCTCGCACTCGTACGGGTCCAAACCCCGCTTTGGATGTACCAGGGCCTCAATTTCGTTAACACAAATGATCTTGTTGACCGCCTCCTTAAAGCGGTCGATGTAGCTTTGTAGCGACTCGTTGCCCTATTATCTGCAAGTATGAGGTATGCACCTCATGGGGTTGATTGGCTCTGAATTTGTTCAGGAAGGCTTTCTTGAAATTTGTCCAGGTGTTTATGCTTCTGGCCGGGACGCGGCTAAACCATCGTTGTGCGCTTCCTCTTAGGGTGGCGGCGAAGAACCGGCATTTGATGAGATCGCGGTACTCGTAATGCAGGGCTAACTGATTGAAGTAACTAAGGTGTTCTTCAGGGTCCCCCATCCAGTCAAAAGAGTTGAGGTTGAGATGCTTTATGTGCCGTTGCTTGGGCTCGTCCTCTAGCCTCTTTGTAAAAGGGGATTCTCCAACCTCTCCGCTTGTTCCCTCTTCCAAACGCTTTTTTAGTGTCATCAGTGTGTTAAGCATATCTGCATTTTTAGGGTTGACGCTTCCCGTGTCATTTCGGCCTTCCGGCAATTCCGGGTTGCGGTTCTCAAGACGTTCCCGGGCTCTTTCGTATTCCGCTTTTTTGGCTTCGACCTCTTTTTTCAGGTCGCAAACTCGTCTGTTTTCTTTTCATGTTTCCGGTCGATGTTGCTGGCCGCCATGATTCTTGTGATTAGTGTTTTGTGACGATCCGAGTTGGGATGCCACAGATTTTGGCGGACGCGGTTGGCTATGAGCCTCACCACGCTCTTCCTCATCGTGAGGTTCGTGGTTTCCTCGGGCATCCCCCTCCGGTGGGGGAAATGCGGACGCAACCTTTAGTAAGATATCGATTTGGTGCTACGTGAAGCGGGTTAAATCAGTGTGTCCTCCTTGTGTGACAGGTGGTGGTGGTGCGTTATTGTTTGGCTCTATACGAGGGCCTGTGTTTCCTGATGGGGTCCCGTCATGTATGGTCACATTGTTGTCGACTTCTCGTGCATTAGGGTTTGCGGCATTCGCGTTCTTAGCATCCGGGTTGTGGATGTTCGCAATGTGACTATGCTGGCTTACTATTAGCCCTGATCTTGTTTGCATAAATCTATCTGGTTTCTTTTTAATGCGACTCGGTTTCTTTTAAGGAGAATGCCCCCTTCCTGGCGTGCCAAATGATAACTCTTTTTCTCGTTTAGGGTTCCAATGCATTGTTCCGAGAAGCCCAAGTCGCGACCTAACCTGCAAAACAACGCCGCACGGGGATGCGTCCCGTGAACTAGGGGTGTCAATGGATCGGATCTGGATCGGATCAGGCATGATCCATATCCTGGTCCGTTTAATTTTATCGGATTCGGATTCGGATCGGATTTCAACCGGATTTTTTAGAACACGATCCATATCCTAATCCGTAGGATCACGGATTTTCGGATCAGAGCTCCGCTCCGTTTATATTTAAACAAAAAAAATTCTTCACTTATAAAAATTTGTTGGAATCACTTATAATAATAATTTACAAATTCAAAATGTAGTGTTTTGAAATACAAAAATACACTTGTTCAAATATTACAAGTCTTTAATAAATTTTGGAAGTTTAGGATTTAGAAACACCACGTTAACTTATAAATATTACAAATCTTCTAATAAAATATGAGAAACTTAGAATTTATATAGGTTGTACTAATGCAGCTCAAAATTCTCAAACAAAATGTTTAATAAGTTCAATTATCCAAGTTCAAATGCTATCTAATTTTATTTATTTATTTATATATGTAATATCTTAATGGAGTATATATATACACAGATATATAAATATAAATAAATATATATATATATAGGGTTCATTATCAAGTTAGTCACTGAAGTGGGCTTAATGTATCAAATTGGTCACTGAACTCAAAACAGTATCAAGATGGTCATTAAAGTCACCATAAATATCAAACAAGTATCTTGAAATATGAGTTTAAGTAGTAAAAATATTATTTATAAAGTTTTACGCATTATTTTTAAATGTTACCACAACCAACTAAAAGGTTATGACTTCTAGTATTTAAAATAATATATTTATATTTTATCAAGTTTATTTATTATTTATATTTCATTTTATAGTTATTTTTTTGTTTTAATTAAAAATAAATAATAAATAAACTTGATAAAATCTAAATAAATAAACTTCAGTGACCATCTTGATACCGTTTTGAGTTCAGTGACCAATTTGATACATTAAGCCCACTTCAGTGACCAACTAGATAATTAACCCTATATATATATATATATATATATATATATATATATATATATATATATATATATATATATATATATATATATATATATATATATATATATATAAGTCGGATCGGATTTTTTTGGGATCAGATTGTATTAAATCCATATCCTATACATATTGGATCGGATATTTTTCGGATCGGATATTATTTTAAGTGATCTATATCCGCTCCGTTAGCTCCTGGATCGGACCGGGTCGGACCGGATATCCGATCCATTGACACCCCTACCGTGAACCGCTTCCAGCGTGATAATCAGTAATCGGAATGCTTGACAAGTAGGGTGATCATAGAGCTTAAACTCTAAATGTGTATGGTGTGATATGCTTTTATGGGTTTGGGTTGGGGGGGGGGGGGGAGGGGGTTATGGGAGAAATTGCACTTACCTTTCACTTTGACTGGGGAGCCCTTTATATAGGCCCTTCTCCGTCACTTTAGTTACAGTGGCGGGCGCGGGTCCATACTTGCTCCCCAGCATGGTTGTCTATTTAGTGTATCAACTATCCTTTTCTGTGTCCTTTTGGTAATTGTGCATATTTTTTATGGGGTTAATTATCTAATTGGGCACTCACTTCACATCAATATATCATCCGGGGCACTCTTGAATTTTCGATCTCATTTGAAACACCGTTTTCGGAAATTGTATCAGTCTTAAAAATAAAACGTTAAATCCGAAAACAAATCGACAGTTTAAGAAGTGTTACTCATAGGGCTTTAACACAGTAGGCTATAAAGATTATGTGGGTACAATTAATTGAATTTCTGTGTCCAAAAAATGGGTAAAATTGATGGTGGAAGAGATGGGTTATGAAGAACCCTAATAATTTATATATAGCCATTTTTTGGAAATAGAAATTCAATTAATCGTACCTACATAATCTCTATAGCCTACTGTGTTAAATCCCCATGAGTAACACTTCTCAAATTGTCGATTTGTTTTGGAATTTAACTTTTTACTTTTAAGACTGATACACTTCCTGGAAATAGTGTTTTAAATGAGACCGAAAATTCAAGAGTGTCCCGGATGATATATTGGTGTGAAGTGAGTATCCAATTTTATCCTGTTTGACTTGTACTTTGTAATGATGAGATTTATTTCGGGATGTCTGCGCACTGTAGTAGGAGGCGAGCACTGTAGCGTCGATGTAGCATGGTACCCTATCACTCGTATAATTTGTTTTGGTTGTTCTCTCGAATTTTAGTTGAAAATGCTGAGCAAGTTCCTTCCTTGTTTGTGTCATATAAATAATGTTGATATGATCCCCACCCCCAAATGAGCATATTAGTGTAGTATGTTAATAATGTAACGGGAAATAATGCAGCAGAGCAGTGGCATGAAAAAACAGACAGGCAGACAGGTTTAAGGTTCTGTGCGGTTCGGGTGCAGGTGCAATTTGAATTTGAAAATGAGGGCACGGTGAGGCAAAGACGCAACAGAGTGGTAATAGTAATAGACTGAGTACTGGTAATATTATTATCCGCAACAAAAACAAAAGGATGGGATGGTGTGTTGTGGTCAATTGATGTAGCAGCAGCAGCTCACGTTTCCTGTCGGTTCATCTTTCACCCTAATTTCAAGACATCATATATCCCACTTACAATCGTAGTATTTCATTTTCTTGCACCTCTCTGGATTCAAATTAATATTTCAAAAACCCATGTACAGATAGCTTAGTCCAGGGCTGATTCTAAAATCGCAAACCAAACCATCTATGCGGTTTAGTTGAATATCCGAATCGTAACCGTATTATATTAGTATAAAAATCGCATAAAACACACCACAAAAATACGTCGCGGTGCGGTTTGTACATTCTTAATAAATATTTTTAGTTACAATTATGAATAAAAGTTAAATATATAATAATTAAAACATTTTTTTGTTTAAAAAGAATGAAAAATTAAAGCATTTTTTATAATAAATTAATACTATATTTCATTTCAGAACAACTACTAAAGAATATAAAGATGTTTAATAACGAGTACTAAGATATATATTATAATAATATAATCGTTTTATAAAAATTTGGTATAATAATAATGCTACATTTATAAAATAATAATTAGCTATTTGAAAAGGTTTAACAAATAACAAGTATATATAACATAAATTATAAAATATATATATATAATATAATTTTGTTTAGCAACTACTAATATATTTAATATTTATATATTATATTATATTATATTGCGGTTCATTGTGGGTTTTTCTTATGTCAAACCTCATCGGCGCCACTTGTTTGTGAAACATTCAACCAACAACTGCGCCACGGAAGCTAAAAATCACATTTTGTGATGTCTTGTGTTGCGGGCGATCTATGCGGTTCATGTGATCTCCTAACTCAGCGAATCTCATATCCTAATTTTATAAATAAAAGAACTTCATCTTGACTTTTTATAACGTAACTGGAACCAATCATACCTTACAAATTAGGTTGGGCAAAAAATTTGAGAATATTTTTTGTGTATCTAGTTTTTTTATGAAAGATTTATTTTAGTTCAATATTATATTTTAACATCATTCATTATTTATTAACGTGAAAGTCTATAAAAAAAATTGAAATTCAATTCTCGTGGAGCGAAGATAAACTCGCTCCAATGTCCTTTACATGCCAACCCATAATTTTCAATATTTTAATATGATCTTCCCTGTATTAGAGAAATGACATCTATGGAATTATAATACAAAATTGTTTCCAACCAAAAGAGAGTTCACAAACCCCAAGTTCAAATTTTAAATTTGATTTCGAATCCAAATCATCAATTTCTACAATTCTCTTCAATTATTGATGGGGTCTTTAGATAAATATATTGTGGGTGTTTGTTTAGAACTTATAAGTCCAGCTTCTGGATTATAAGTTATGAGCACTTATTCGTACCGTTTGTGTAATAAGTTAAGAAGTATTTATAAAAAACTAGGAATGCTAGCTTTTGTTTCAGGATTTCTACTTATTTCCCAAACACTTTAATCACTTATAAGTCTTATTTTGCTTCTAACTTCTACTCTACTTATTTATTTTAAGCAAAAAACACTTATTTTAAACTCAGCCAGACGATCCCATCGTAATCAGATTCTAGACGGTAGTCCCATTGATGTATCATTCTTGTAAGCGGTGGATAGAATGATTGATCACAAAAGCAAGACCTATGTCAAATTTAAAATCTTATTATAAAATTTAGAAAAATATAAAGTTTGAAAGAATCATACTGCACAACTATGCACAAAAAGATACCCTTGGATAGCAATCCTAAAAGCAAAAATAGGACACAGCTTTCCTCTACTTTCTCTTTCACAAGAGTGCTTCACAGATTTATCAATCCAAACTTCTATTTGTTTATTTGGCAGAGAAGATGACGACTGATTCGCAATTAATTATTTGCACTTTTTGATGGTCGAAATATCAAAATTTTAGACGAGTATTTAAATCAAAATCATAATATCAAAATCAAAAAATGAGTGTTCAAATCACAAATAACTTTTATCCCGATAAAATCGTAAAAAAACAATATGGAAATTCTTGATGATACCTCGTGGAATTGGGTTTTTCAATGATATCATCGCATTTTTGACTTCTACCGATGGTACGCTCGTACTTTTAATTTACTCTCTATGGTACACTCGTATACTTTTAATTTACTCTCTATTGATTTCAAACAGTAAAACAAATTATATATTTAAAATTCTTGCAAAAAGTTACATAAAATAGACTCTTGAATCATGTATCAGTCAAAATAAGTGAGATATATTTAAACTTCATAACCATATGTACCATAAACTGCGATCATCATAATACTTATAAAAACATACGTGTATTACAGGACTGGCAACTAGTAAGCTTTACATACACATTCCATGTGTAAACTTAGTAGAACAAAACAACAAACTCCTTCCACAACAAAATTGAAGAGAATTCATTAACAAATGAAAAAATCAACAAGAAATATAAACTGCAGAGGCGAAAATTGACAAAGGACCGGTTATGATTTTCATGTTCATTGTTGTAAGAATTAGCGACTCAATTTGGAATCCCAACAATGAACATTCGTTGTATAAGCAGAGCTCATTCAGCGGGTTTGTTCTTGGACCTGTAGAGGAGCTTCTTCTTCTTGGTGGTTTGATTATCGAAAGTGAGGATCAGTGTACCAGGTTCGCTGGATTTGTAGCTGCCGCAGATCACCAGTTCATCACTCAATCCCATCTTTCTTGACTTCTGTATGATGATTGTATATCCCTCAACAGGTACAAATTCAGCACCATAGGATACATCCCATCCGACAACTTTAGCCTCCCAAATTGAAACACATGTCTACAAATTCATGTAAATTAATTTGAAGTTAACAAAAAAAAATTGTCTAAATTTTGGATATCTGTTCCTTCGCTGGCTTGTGGATCATCAGAAAAAGAGAAAACCTTACCTCTGTTACTGGGATTTCAATTGTATGCTTGCATGTCGGCTTCATGATCTCCTCTGTCGCAGCCTCAGTAATGGTAAATTCTTGTTCACCTTCCCGACCAAGTCCACCAAACTGAACTGGCAGTTGCTCGGGTGATATGTATCTGATTGTAAAATTAGTCCGCGCATTAGCAAACTAGACAATTTATAAAAGGATTCAATATGCAAAAGCAACATATATGAACAGAACAAGCAAAAAACTCAATGACTTACTTGAAAAGAGTTTCAGTAGACTTGGAAGGTCCAACAAATACAAGCTTACTCTTGGTTCTTTGCGTAAAGAAAGGACTGATCATCCTGTAGAACGCGAGATACCACCAAGGAACATTGACGACCACCTTTTGCATCACAAAATTCAATTCAAATTATAGATCCAAGCATAACACATGGACAAACAATCAAAACATCAGAAAAGAAAAGAAGTGTATCCAGAGTCCATATATAGCATCTTATTACAGAAATTTGACACGGGCTTTTATATAAGATTTAACAACAAGAATCACCTAAAAATCTAAAATCAAATACTTGTTCCAACAGATCTTTCCTGATAAATCTTCACATTATGAAAAGAATTATAAACTCAGATACAAGAAATTTAAACAGCACAGAGCAACAACAACATAAACAATATCAGAATTTGAATTACAACAGTTGGAAGTGATTTGAATTAACAATTGAGTACCTGTTTGGCTACAAACTCGGGATAATTGTCCTGAAGCAATTGGAGAGCCTGATTAGTTGCCTGTCGAAGCTCTTTCGCGAAAAAGCCCGGTGAATTCTTAAGATCATTGACCTGAACAATTGTAGAAATCCCATCAGGACTAAAATCAAGCCTCCTAATACTCTTCTCCAGGAACTGAATTCTCCATCGCAGAAACTTAGTCCGCTTCTCATCGTCAGCAAACGTGTTCTGATACAATTCCTTATTCGAAAACTCCCCAAACACATTATAACAAACCGGATGACCTTCCTTATCAACACCGTGCATAAACGCAACTTTCTCCAACTCACTTCCCAAATCCTGGTGGAGCAATTCCTCAATTCCAAACGCCTTTCGCCATGCCACCACGCTCTTCAACATCGCAAACGCCTCCTTTACCTTAAAATCCCTGGCCCTCAAGAACTTCAACAGAATCACATCGCTGCGCTCGTCAGCTAAGAGAGGAATTCCCCACAGGGAAACTTCCTCTGGCCCCGCCACCGCCGGCTCACACGGAGGAGCCTCCACAACAGGCTCCTCCGGAGCCACCACAACCGTTTCCTCAATCGCTTCCACTGTCTTAACACCGTCCTCATGAACAGTCTCCGCCTTGTCCACAACCGCAGCTTCCGGTTCACACTGAACCACCTCCTCCGGCTCCGGTTCAGAAACCGGGGCCTCGGGAGTAGTGAACTGATGTTTCTCAAGAGCTTCCTTGACAAGCTGCTTGAGTTCATCTAGAGCAACCTTCTGGGGATCAGGAAGCTCATGGGCCACGTTGGTCTCTTCTTCAAAGGAAGCTGACTCAACGATATTCTTGGTTTCCTCGACAGAAGCGGGTGGTGCAGTGAGTTCCTCAGCCTGGGGAACATCACTGACAGCCACCAGAACCTCAGATGCTTCGGTCTTGACAGTCTCTTCAGCCATATAGAGGGGAGAAGTATGTGTGAGTGTATGTGCAGAGTAGAGAATGAGTAGGAGGAAATCAAGTATGGGGATATATATTATAGATGAGAACAAAGTTGGTTGGGCTTAAGAGAGGGGGGTTCGTGTGACACAGTCTGTTTGCCAGCTCCTCGCCACTACTTGTGTTGGTGGACCCCCATCTCTTCTCTCCTGCTAAGCACTATCCTAATCAACGCAATGAAGAATTGAAGATGTTCCAATCATCCCAATCAATCTTCCCTCGCTTTCCCATTTATAATTTCTACCGCCTCTTCCCACTCTAGAACCACGTAATCACTGTACATTATTAATCACTTAATCATGGGAATTATTAATTTTTTTTTTTGACAAATATGGCTTATAGCCTTAGAAATGAGTATCTGTTCTACGAAACTCTCGGGGTGAGCCAGGGTCGAACCCAGGACCTGGGACGACAGAGGATAAGCTCTTTACCACTGAGCTATGGGAATTATTAATTAATTGGCTATCAATTATTAATAATGCACTCCCTCCGCATTTAAACATAATAGTTCAAAATCTCATCGGTTAAAGCTTCTTCAATCATCGAAAACCCTTAGCTAAAAAATGAGTTGGCATACTAAAAATAAAAAAATTTAGCCAACAGCTCGAAAAACGCAACTCTAACCAACGTCCTATGGATGACTAAATTTGTCGAACGTTTACAGGTCTGTAAGAAATCTGTAGGAAGATTGCACATCATTTATTACCATATTGAACTGATATATTCTATTTTAACAATCTAAACTATTAATAACATACTATTTTTAAATTATAGACAACTGGTATAGCCAATACCATTGAAATAAAATGTCTATTTTACATAATGTCTTACAGATCCCATTTAGCCAACGATTATAGCCAACCCCGTTGGAGATGCTCTAATGATAGTATTTAAAAATAATAAAATATATCGAACAATTTCATAAATCCATTATTTTATATAGTACAAAAAAAATCACGAGTATTTGAAACCATCATTTTTAATGAATTTTAAATAATCTCAATTGGACATCATTATATATTTAAGCAAAATTTAAAATCCCGATTGAATACCAACAGATTTTAATAGATTCTAATAATATAAGTTCGATATCATCGAATTTTCAAGAATAATTTAAAATCTTGAAATATTATCAAATTTAATAAGAGAATTTAAAATCTTAATTTAATACAACAAGATTCTTGTAAATTTTTTAATGAGAGTTAAATTACATCTTACTATGTGTTTATCTAGAATTTGGATAAATGTATTGAGGTGTTGGTCCCGTTAGGACTATATCCATTATTAATACCCTGAATATCACGATCCGAAAAAAGAACCTTAAATATCATTTATTAACGCTTTATCGTGTAAATTTTGTATATTCATACAAAACGCTGCATCGCCTAGATAACGCTAGTTTATGTAGTGTTGTGTTAGGGTTAAAAGCGCTAGTTTATGTAACATTATGTTAGGGTTAAAAAAAACAGACATCATGTAGCGTTTTGTTGGGGTTAAAACAACAGAACGCTATACGATCTAGCGTTTTCTTTTACACGATCCAGTGTTTTCTTCTCAATTTGAAAACGCTAGATTACCTGGCATTAATAATGGTATTTGAGATCATTTCTCTCAAATCTGTTATTCTGGGCATTACTTCTCCATATTGTGAGATCTGGTGCCATTTTTCATGTGGTTGAGGATTTGAGGTAGTAAACTCTTTGTTATTTCTTCAATACTAATCACATTTTCATACAAACGACCTTTATTGATACATGCCACGGGAAGAAGGCTAAACATGAAGTAATATATACATGTACTATGCAGGCTGGTGAGAACAGAACTTATTTGCAGTGACATCGACTCCAAATGATCTGAGAAACAAGCATTCCCATTTCTTTAGGATCCTTTATGTACGATGTAGGTATCGATTTAGAATCCATTTCTGAGGCATCATGCAAGCACTTCCACACTTGTGGATGGTAATTGCACGTTCTTACGGTATTCTGCTATAGCCCACAGAGGGTAGATATTTCTGTAGGCTGCATAGTGCAGCATGCAGTTTTTCATGAACACTCCAGTGATCTCCTGTCATTGTGCAGTCGGATTGGACTCGTTAGAGATCAGCGGAACAAATTTATTTTAATGATGAAAGAGTATTAGCCTGCATCTTTGATATGGACAATTGGTTCATGTAATAGAATTTGGATCTTTTTTTTTCTTTTTTTTTAATTTGGTACAAATTGCTTTCTCAAATTATTGGCACAGCTATCTTACCTGTTGTGGAAAATCACCACTCTGCAATTGAGAATTGATCAGCAATTTTGCTGCACGATGAAGAGGTGTTGGATCTCTCTTCGCCTATGAAGAGTATAGCTTGAATTAGAATATTTCTAAGAAAGAACATATCAATGGAGTGAAGCTAGTTGACATTATGATGTTAGATAAAGACAATTATCACAAGCTTATATACCTGGCCAGAGTTAATCAGGCCCATGGTTGCCCATGCAGTGTGTACCAAATTTGAACGACTTCCTTCTAAAGGTATGTATCTCTGCAGGAAATTATATGGGCTATGTTAAGTTTAGGAGTGACCTATAATATTTTGCGAAGTGAGCTTCTGATGCTGTCCAAGCGCAGAGGATAGATAACAATATCAAACCGCCTGACTTCCTAAATTTTGAAGAAATTTTGTGTATGAGTTTTATCTACAAGTAGTACCTTTGTTGGGCAGGAAAGGTAGCTTTCCCCCCAGCCACCATCACTGCGCTGTGACTTTAAAAGAAAATCAACACCTTTACGAATGCTCTGACAGTTGTCGTACGTCTTTCCAGATGCAGTTAAACCACCAATAGCAAACCAAGTGCCATATGTAAAACACACTCCCCAATTTCCATACCTGCATGCATAATTTCTCATGTTAGAGGATTTTTTATTTTCATTTTAACTCAAACATTACTATGGAGGACATACCATGAACCGTCTGACATTTGTATGCCTTCCAGGTAGCGAACAGCATTTGAAATAGCGATTTCTATTTCTTTCTTCCTATGCCCAGGATATAATTTAAGAAACAATACCATTGCTTGAATTGCAGATGCAGTGCATTCAACATACCTGAATAACTGGTTTATTAGCTTTGAGCTCACAAGAGTACTAGCAAAGTCATTGGCAGTTAGAAAAATATATGCAGATAATCTTACTCATGTTCTATGACAATGTCTGCAAAGAATTCTGTCGGATTGAGCAGCTGCAAAAGTAAACAAATTAAAGAAACAGATTATATTATGCACATTAAAGGCAATGACACATATAACCTTTTCAAATTGAGTTTCTGCATTTGGGGTTTTCCTCTTTGTATTTGTAATATTTTTCCGATTGGTACTTTCCAAATTAAGATTCTTAGTTTTTCAGATTTCTTCCTCTCTGATTGTATTTGGAAACCTACAGTTGGACCATACTGGAACAGGGGGTGTACAAAATATTATTAACCCAAGGACATATCGTAAATGAGTTACCTCCAACCATTCTGATGATCCTGCAGGCTCCCATGCAGCTAGACCACCATTTTTACTCTAAAATTGCATATGAAATAAATAAAATTCAGCATCTCAAGTCAATAATACTGCATAGCAGTTCACTTGATGCAACGATTTTGTATCGATGCTAATATCAAAGTTATTCCTTGTACAATAACAATGTATAATAACATGTGCCACAAGGAATTGTTCTGGTTCATAGTTACCTGCAGAGAAAGCAGTACATTGACAGCATCGAACAATCGGCTATCTTCCATTTTACTACCAACAATATGTGTAGGCATTCTTGAAAAAAGTAGGCAACACTAAAGAACCAAAAGATTAGGGATGTTAATAAAAATCTTTTGTCATCTTTGCTAAGTTCAAAGATGGTCAAAAATCATAAATATTACTCAAATACCTTTAATGCTTCAGCAGTACAATCTGAAACTTGCCAGCCATGATCTTGATCTGAAAAGGTCCAGGATCCTTTAGAGATATGGCGGTGCATGTTTTTAAAGTCCCCAGAAGGATTCTCTGTGACCTGCAAGATCATTCAAATAGAAATGGTAAATGGTAATATTCTTAGGCTAAGCGATCTTGACTGAGAGGCAAACTTGTTAGAAGAAATGAAGAGTTTTCTGAAAGTTTAGTCTAAAACCTGGGATTTCTTAATAAAATCATGTCCCTTCATAAGAGTCGAATGAATATCTTCAGTAAGATCACTTGCTAATAAAGCTTGTACGGCAAAACCAGTGTCCCATTCCTGACTGCCGAAACTCTACATTTGAATGTCGATATGCAAACATTAGCAACTTTAAAGGAACAAGTAACAAGAAATAATGCTTAGTTCTGGGTATAATTGCTTTTATTCATGAGGTCAATACTTCTATATAGTAGATTCTGTACAAATTTGCATATAGTATAAAATGTAGAAAGATGGGAGAAAAACTATTTTATAAATGACATCTATTTAGGTAATAGTTTAAAATTTTAATATAACAGTATACGATAAAAGTTGGGAGGCTTCTCCAACATATAACATAATATATTTTCTTTTTGATCTTGAACTCTGTGTTTCGGATAGTTTTAGATTATAACAAATTTATTCTAACCTGCATCTTCATTCCATCTTCAGCAACCCATATATAATCTGGGATTCTTGCAAGATGTTTCTTAAAATAATCTCCATTTGGATCCTCAACCCAACAAGCAAGCATACACAAAACCTGTTCATGTTAAGTGGAAAGCAAAGTATTACTTTCACAGTAGAAGATCTCAATGGTTAATGAAAATGTATTGGCTCGAAACCTATATCTTATTATAACATTCTACTCCGTATACCATATTGAGGGTACCTTTTCCACACATCCAATGGTAATATATCTACTGTTCTCATCTTCATAATGGATATGTCTCATAGTTGTTTGAAGAGCTTTTTCTCTTAACTTATTAAATGGCCAACGAGTCAAGAAAGGCTCTGTAAATATGTAAAGACTATCCCACATGAGATCTTGTATCAATGGATGAGGATAGTAGAGGTCTTCCTGAAATCACAAGTTGTAGTTTCATGTGTTATTATTACGTGAATAAGCAGATAGCTACTAATTTGTAGATGAGAATTAATGCCTAATTGTATGAGCTTGTTTAATTCAAACTATTATAGTATAGCATGACATACACATGTGTTGTAGGGTTAAAATTTGTGCATAACCACGGTAACAAACCACCTTCAATCTTTATTTAGTCTATCAAATTAATATTTTATCAGAAAAGAGGGCAACGTGATAGTACCTTTGCACAATTATGCCGCTCTTTTTTCCAGTTTATATTGTCATATGATTCTGCATAAAGTTCCTCTCTTAGTTGTAAAATGAGAGGAGTAATTGGACCAACAAACCTCTTTCCGTAGAGATATGACATAGGCATGTAAACCATCCGACAATAGCACCACATTTTTGCTGCATTCATAGAGAGAAAGAATCAAATTTATGAACATTCCACATGGGAACTGTGAAATTCAAGGAAGGCCAACAGGGTTCTATGGACAATAAATTGGTTTATTGGGAGTACTCCTTCCTTCACAAACTAAATGACCGTGTTTATGCATAATAAGGGTCTGTGCTATATATTTTGCAAAGGCAGGAAGTATACTTTATACTTTATGTGGGCAGTATGTATAAGGTTGTAACTAAACCAACCTGGATGCATCGGAAGAAAAGATGGAAGGATCCAAAACTCGGGAGGCATTGGGTTAGTGCCTATCCATTCAAATACACCAAGTATCTGGAACAAGATAATAAAGTTTAGTAGCAGTTATACATGTTCAGGACTTGAGATAATTATGTTCACCAGGAGGTACACGATACACATGTTCAGGACTTAATATAATTATGTTTACTAGGAGTTACACATGTTCGGGACTCAAAATTATTTTGATAATCATATTTAGATTTGTTTTATGATGATTTAAGTTAGTAGAATTTTAGAACATTTACTTAAAGTTCATCCTTCGTGAAATATATTTTGTTGTCTAAATCTCAGCAAGTACACTTATTAGATTTACCGAAAGCCATGTCTTGCCCCAGGAGGGTATTGCTGTTGCACTACCATGATCAAGGATCCATTTTCGTGCTCTTGCACATGCATTATTTTTACCACCACCTGGTCCTTCTCCAAGAATACGCATGCAGATGTAGCTGAGAACTGTACAGAACATTGTGCTGTGGCCTTCAATATGTAATCCCCATCCACCATCTTCATTCTGAAACGCAGCATGAACAATTTCAAAATATATATTGTTAAATAAATAAAAATGGTTGCTTAAGATGATATGAATTATGATCGTTATTGAGGTACACATAAGCCAAACATCAGCTCTAAAATGACATATTGAAATCATATGATTATAAATATCAAGTATATGGCAAAAACTCATACCTGGTGACAGTAAATGTACCGCAAGATTTCTTTCCGATGTTCAGAAGGGAATACAGTATTCAGATGCCCTGTTATATACAAACACATCACCTGCATTTTTTGTAACAAGCAGAAGTTAGCAGAAAAATTATTTTATTCTTTCAGCAGGGAATAAAATTTTGATAGAAGCAGTACAACTGGACTTGAAAAAAAAGGAGAAGATTTAGTTACCAGGGGTGGAAGGAAAAATAGGGGGCCAGCATTTTCTGCAGGCCAATGACCATCATCAGCCTGCAAGGCCGCAAAGAAGGTGACAGCTCTTTTCAATGTGATTGTGGCCGTCTCATAGCTGATTTCTTCCCCATCCTCAACCTTCACTTGTGGTATTGTTTGTTTGAAATTCTTTTCCTTTAAGAACTAGGTTCATAAAACATATGTAGAAACTTAAAACATACTACTATAACAGTTGTTTAATAAGCAAGTTGTATGCAATGTAGTGCCACTTCTGTAATATGAACCGACCACCTATGCCCATGTTTTCTATAAGCACTCCCTAAAAATATGTATATAACAAACTAGTCCGCACACCATATAGATAAGAGATGGCATAAAAAAAAACAGAGAGAGAATGATCTGAAACCTGCTTGATCATTGTCAATCTTCACTAGATTAGCTAGGATCGAGTTCAATTAAAAATACTTGAAACTATATATTCCTATTTTTACGGCAAAGTAATCATTTTGTCAAATGTTTTGAACATTTATATTGTTTGCTAATTATGTTTTTAGAAAAATTTACAAGTCACTGTGGTTGGTGGTTGATGGCTTGATGCTCAACCAGATGCCTTTACTGTAATACAGTAGTTTTTCATGTCCAAATGGAGACTCCTAGTGAAAGCTAGTGGGGGCCGGTTATAGATAAATACATATGTATCAGTACTTAATAAGAACCTGAGAAATCTCATTCTGAATATAGAATTGTCATGTTATCTCAGGCTGGAACCCTTTTTTGTATGAACCAAAAACTAACGTGTATCTTTCCATTATGCGAGGGCTGCTTATGGGGTTAGGTTTGGAACGTTTGATAAATAATTGGATTTGTCAGCTTGTTTCAAGGGCATGTTTCAGTATTTCTATCCCAGTAGCTCAACTTGTAGGTGGTGGGGATCTGTTTACTGTGTAGCTAACTTATAGTAAAATGGTTGTTTTCATAATGCACAAGCTCTTGTATATTCGTCTGAGTTAACTAAGTACTCGATAAACAAAAGAAACCACAGAAAACACTCCACTAATAAGATGTTTGGTAGTATAAAGGCAGACTAAAAACTAAAAGTCAGTCACTAGTAAAAGTAAACCTGAATTTTCAAAGCAAAAACTCGTAAGTTCATTTGGAATTAAGTGCAAGGGACATATATTCTAATCAAAATAATTGGGAGTCGCGCGTGTCTTTTGACCGACTCAAACTTGCCTCCTAACCGAGCATGCATTATTTCAACGTATGTTGCAGCATATCATACCGAGCTGTATTATCTAACAATGCTTATTCATGTATACAGTATAAGTATGCATTTGATGAAGAAGCGGCAGGAAGGCAAAAGTATAAACCTGCATTCGGTAGAGGTGATCACCGCTGGGCTTAACCTGATGGCGGTTGTTCCAGAAGTGGTTTCGAGCTTCTTCGACCTCTGCTTTTTCTTCAGGGGTTCCATAATCAGGATCAAAACACCATGTCTGCCTCCCCACAAAGTTGTTTCTACTGAACAAATAAGGATCATCATTTGAAACTCCCTCTGCTATCTTTAGCCTCCACATTTTCGAACAATTGTATGTTGATATTCATGTGGAAATAAGACCTCTATATATATATATATGCTTTCCAGTACCCAGAAACATTACAAAAGTGTGCAGGTTTTGTATAGGACAAAACTGTGCATTCGCACGTTATTTATTCCATAATTCAATTTACTTGAACTGAGCTTTCCCAACAAAAGACTAGAAAAAAATTTTCTTCTGTATTAGTAATTCGTTTAAAAAGTACTATATGTTGAATTATTAAGAAATCTTAGTTACCAATTCAATTTTTTTATAAAAATTTTGTTATTGAAAAAATTGCAATTATGTGTCTGATGTAGAATTTATATAAAAATGACTTTTTAGAATAGCGAAGAGTGATGATTATAATAATGAACTCATATACGTCGTAGATTATATATACAATATACTTCTCCCATGTGACTGGTAGGTGAAATTTTTAGCAGGTTGGTTTCAGCAAAGCTAGGAGCAAGAATCTAGGACCTGTGAAGATACTGAAGAATTAAAAAAAAACAATTGCATTAACTTTATATTATAGACATAAACATGTGGAAGGTGAAAATTTGACGTTTAACCTAACTAAAATATATAATGCAAATCTTTTAGTCCATATAATACTGAAACAGCAGTAACCCTCTAAGTTTTATCTTTTGTTCCAGGGACAAGAAGAAGCTGCATACAATAAAACTAGCATCCTGTTTCTTGTTTCAAGCTATTGTTCTCCAGCTTGGTTCTATTTCTCAGACCTTTCTTCGCCAAGATATTCCAGATTTTGATTCAGTTTCCTAAGAATTGTCGGACATTTTTAGACCCCGTCAGGACGATTAATTCGGATACTTAACATTTATGATCAGGCTTACCATTCAAATATAGAATGCTCAACCTTAGAGAGTATATTTGCGGTTATAAACATATGTTGTTGCAAAATACAAATAAAATACAGCTGACACTGTACTCAGGCCGCCTAGTATCCAATAGAAGTAATCCAGATGTCCTCGATTCAAGTTGTCTGAGAACCAACTCCCTCCGCCATTAGAAGAAGTTGCTCTCTCGATCACAGAAATGAGAAAGCTACTGAGAAAGCTCCCCACACCAAAGATACTGAGGTAGAGAGCAAGACCTATACTTTTAAGTTCACCAGGAACTTGATCATAGAAAAATTCTTGCAGACCAACCATGGTAAATACATCAGCAATTCCAAATACCACATACTGTGGAACCAGCCAATAGATGGACATTGGAATGGTAACATCGGGTTTATCAACCAGCCCGTAGTCACGAGCAGTTTGGAGTCTTTTCATCTCTACCAGAGCTGCAATTACCATAGAAATGATGGAGAAGGCTATACCAACCCCAATTCTTTGAAGCATTGTTATGCCAGAGGGTTTCCCGGTTACAGCTCGAGCACAAGGAACAAGAACACGGTCATAGATGGGAATAATGACTACAATAGTAAGGGTGATAAAAGATTGCAAAGCAGCGGGTGGAATCTCAAAGCTTGACCCGACAGACCTGTTTAGGGTAACTCCCTGCTTGGTGAAGAAAGTGGGTGACTGTGCAAAGACGATGGCAAATGCTAAACAAGAACCCCATATAGGAACTAGCCTCAAAACGGCTTTTGCCTCTTCAACGTCATTCATGCTACAGATGTTTGCTTCTTCCTTTGAACCATTAGGCAAGATCAAAGCTTTGTTAAGAAAACTGAATAAAATGAAATAGCTGATTAGAAACGTCATTTAATTTTCCAACTCATGGAACAAGAAATATGTTTACTTACTTGAATTGTAGAAAATTCTGATGTGGTAAAGTTCCACGAGCTTCCTCAAAAATGGATAATTCAGAGGGATCAATTTTCCAATTCTTAATTGCTTTGACAAATACTTGACTGGTTCTAGTGAAAGGGCCTTTCTCATCATCATTACTACTATACCGGTATGTCACTGTCCCAAGCAAGTACAGGACTAGAGCAACTCCCATGGCGATACAAGGAATTCCAAACCCAAGTACCCAGCTAAAGTTATCCTGTACATACGATAAGACTATAATAGTCACCATAGTACCAGAACATAATCCAAAGTACCACCAATTGAAGAAGGAACTTTTAGCTTTGCACTCCTCTGGATCATTAACATCAAACTGGTCAGCACCAAAAGCCTGAACGCAAGGTTTATGCCCTCCTTGTGCAACTGCTACTAAATATAAAGAGAAAAAGAAGAATATAATCTGGATTTGTGGAGGAGAACATGTCCCAGTATCAGCGACAGTGATACAGCCTGTAGAAGTTGAAGAAGTAAAACTGGCTGAAAGTGTTAACAATCCAAGGCCCTGCAGTTCAATCCAACTTTATGAGAAATGCAGTTAGCAATTTTTAAATAGAATAAATTGTATCAAATAAACAGCATGATGCAAAATATAAGTAAAAGCTTTTGATTGATCAGAAGTGGCCTTGCACGGTTCCTTTTGTCTCTTTATTAGGTCTTAGAAAAGATATTTGCTCGAGGTTGGGGATTAATAGCAGAGCATGAGTTAATGGGAGCTTATTAAACATACATCTAGTTATCAAAATTTGTATGATCCTAAACGTACGTCCCACCAATCCACATACACTACATCATCTGAATACTTTCATTTATGCCCGCTGTATAATAGCTCTTGAAATTTTCAGGAACAATGACAGGCCTGTTCGACGTTTGACAATTCAATGCTTATTATTGAGCTGTCTGCATAATATCATATTTGGCCTCAGTATAATAACTCTTGAAATTTTTAGAAACAATGACAGGCATGTTCAAAATTTGACAATTCAATTCTTACGGCCTCCTTAGGTACATGATGGTAATCAACATTAATGACCATTGAGGTGTCTCTGATACTCTTATTCCATTCTCAAACTTTATGCAACAAGGAACCAGATAAAACAAGATCTGTGACACTGATGATTTCTGTGGTTGAAACTGGTGATTTGGATTCAAAACAGTAATCACAATTTGAGTTCAAAACCGCCACTCACAACAGTTACATAAATTACTAATGAATAATTTGCATATAAATCACAAAATTATCAGTTTAACTTGAGCGGGATTGCATAATAAAATGCACATAAGAAGTGAAGCACGTACCAGAATGTAAATGCAAGAAGAAATGGTAATAGTACGGTATCGTCCTAAAAAGGAATCAGCCACAAAAGCACCTAACAGCGGCAAAAGAGATGCGGTTCCATTCCAAGCATTGACATTAGCTGCGGCACTGGCAGTGGATTGACCCAATGGACCAGTAAGAAATGTTATTAGATTCGTACTTATTCCATAATACGCAAATCTCTCAGCAACTTCCACTCCTGCATATCAGATTCATAATTTTCTACATGATACTATATAATTACAAATTGCACTTGTTTCAGGATTTGTGAAGTTTAATTTGTTTGATACCTATTATGAATGAAGCTGATCTCCATCCACCAGTTTTGGATCGGTGAGCAGGACGGTTTTTGAAGTCAACGACGCTGCTGACAACGTCGTCGTTGCTTAGCAGAAGCGGAGTGTCCATGGCAGCAGCAGTGATTCCGGTGATAGTAGCCATGTCAAACTCAAATTATGTTCAACGCGAGGTGGTGTCTTTTTATGTTGTCATTGTCATCTTCTTGATATTATACGTTTGGTATAATATTGCCCACGCTAGCAAGTGTAGTAGTATTAAATTCAACACGAGGTTCAATTATACGAAAATTGAATGAGAAGCTAGACATGTGACATTAACCGTCTCCAGATGTCACCCATCCATTCTGATCCACTCCAAACTCAAAAACCAATACTTTACCGTACTCCTTTTAACCATCTCCAGATGTCACTCATCCACACTCATCCATTCTAATCTGCTCTAAACTCAAAAGCCAATACTTTACCGTACTCCTTTCCGACTAGAGCTCATCCCCGACTAGAGCTCATCCCCGTCCACTAGGCCCCAATACTTTATCACACACCTTCCTCGGAGTCCATTCTCAAGACCCACGAAGCTTTCCATATTTTTAAAAGCATTGATTCGAATTTATATTTGTATTTAGTAGTTTGTACCGTAATATTTTTAAACCCCAGTGATTTATAAATTGGGTAGGTGATATGAGTTTATCTCTACTCGAAAATGAGTTGAGCGATCAAGTTAAAACATGACATCTCTTTCCTTCAACTTGTGCTGCGTTACAAATTTACAATCCTCAGATTCATACCAGCTATAGCCTATAGTGCTATTCAATCTTGTTGTTGGCTCTATTCTGAAACACCATAAAATTTCTTAAACCCTGTGTTACGTTTCCTGTTCCTGCTGGAGGGGAAGCCTGCTCTCTGTTCCGATAACTGAACTGTAGTATTTCAGATGATACTTAACCAACTGGAGCATTACAAGCCGTTTAACGAAAGCTCGTGTATACAAATGCAGTCGTTTACAAAGAAACTTTCATTGCTATGGTACTAGCTTATATAGTTGTATTATGCTAACAACAACAGTCATCTCCGTAGACTCAGAAAGTATGCCTCTGTTTGTAAACATATGTTCTTGCAGAGTATAAGTACAATACAGCTGAGATTGTACTAAGGCCCCCGAGTAACCAATAAAAGTAATCCAGATGTCCTCGATTTAAGTTGTCTGAGAACCAACTGTCCTGACCATCAGAACCAGTTGTTTTCTCGATAATGGAAATAAGAAAGCTGCTAAGGAAGCTCCCAACACCAAAGATGCTGAGGTACAGAGAAAGACCAATACTTTTTAGTTCATTTGGAACTTGATCATAAAAGAATTCTTGCAGACCAACCATAGTGAATACATCAGCAATTCCAAATAGCACGTACTGTGGAACCAGCCAATAGATGGACATTGGAATGGTAACATCGGGTTTATCAACCAGCCCGTAGTCACGAGCAGTTTGGAGTCTTTTCATCTCTACCAGAGCTGCAATTACCATAGAAATGATGGAGAAGGCTATACCAACCCCAATTCTTTGAAGCATTGTTATGCCAGAGGGTTTCCCGGTTACAGCTCGTGCACAAGGAACAAGAACACGGTCATAGATGGGAATAATGATCACAATAGAAAGGGTGATAAAAGATTGCAAAGCAGCGGGTGGAATCTCAAAGCTTGACCCGACAGACCTGTTTAAGGTCACTCCCTGCTTGGTGAAGAAAGTAGGTGATTGTGCAAACACAATGGCATATACCAAACACGATGCCCATATAGGAACCAGCCTGAGAACTGATTTTGCTTCTTCAACTTCAGTCATGCTGCATATGTGCGCTTCGTCCTTTACACCATCGGGTGACAGCAACGCTTTGTTGAGAAAACTGAAGAAAATAGATATTTAGTTAAAAATATCAATTTGATCTTTAGTCAGGGAACAGGAGATATGTTTTTCTCTTACTTGAATTGTTGAAAACTCTGATGAGGTAAAGTTCCCCGGGCTTCCTCATCGATGGACAATTCTGAAGGGGAAATTCGCCAATTCCTAGTTGCCTTGACAAACACTTGACCAATTCTAACGAAAGGGCTTTTCTCATTGTCACTGACAGTATATCGATAGGTCACTGTCCCAAGCAAGTAGAGGACAAGAGCGATTCCCATGGCAATACAAGGAATCCCAAATCCGAGTACCCAACCAAGATTGTCCTGTATATACGCTAAGATTGCGAGAGTCACCACACTACCAGCACATATGCAGCAGTACCACCAATTAAAGAAGGAGCTTTTAGCTTTGCACTCCTCCGGATGATCAACGTCAAACTGGTCGGCACCAAAAGCCTGAACACAAGGTTTGTGTCCTCCTTGTGCTACTGCTACCAGATATAAGGAGAAAAAGAAGAATATAATTTCGAGCGGTGGAGGAGAGACCGCAGAAGTGGAAGAAGTAAAAACAGCCGAAAGTGTCAGCAGTCCAAGCCCCTACAGAGCAATCAAATTTAAGGTAAACACAGTTTCACTACTTTGTTATCAGTCAATGTACAAAACAATGGCAGTATGCATAATTTACACAAGATCTTGAGTTAGACTCCTCCTGATGCAAGTCAGGAGGATGGAATGGAATGAGTGGAGAATGTAATGAAATTAGTACTATAAATTTGGGCTGATTAGATAAAATTTCTAAAATTTTCATTCCAAATCATTTGAACTAGAAATCTCGCTCATTCAACTTCATCATGTTTTCTACAATTTTCATCATAAAAATTTAGACCAACTCATATATAGTCACTATTATCTCATAGTTTCTTATTTATCCATGAAACTTATTTATGATTTTTCATTCCATTCTATTCCATCCAAGTAAACGCAGCAACCTAAATGAGTGGCGGATTGGAGTGAAGCACGTACCAGAATGTAAATAAGGGAAGAAATGATAATAGTGCGGTAGCGTCCCAAGAAAGAATCAGCAATAAAAGCACCTAACAGAGGCAAAAGCGAGGCTGTTCCATACCAAGCGTTAACATTAGCTGCGGCAGTGGCCGTGGATTGAGCCAATGGACCAGTAAGAAATGTAATTAAATTTGTGCTGATTCCGTAATATGCGAATCTCTCCGCAACTTCAACTCCTGCACATCAAATTCATTCATACATATATATATCTCGCACACACATTTTTAACTTTCGATTTGCAAGATATATCTGGTTCGATTGAAGAATAATACTATATGTTTATGTTCATAAATAGTGAAAATTGTAGGATTTTAGGAGGTACCTATGATGAAGGAAGCTGATTTCCATCGGCCGGATTTAGATCGGAGAGCTGGACGGTTCCTGTAGTCAACGACGCCATCCACGATATCGTCGGGGACTGGTAGTAGCGGCGAGTCCATGGCGGCAGCGGTGAGAGCAGCCTTGTCAACCTTTAAAATATCTTCATTACGTTTCCATCCTAAATTCTGCTCGTTTTTATTGCATGAATTCTGGACGGTTACTAATTTGTTACGATTCTACTTGTCGAATCCATCTCGCTTTCAGAAGCAATTGAGCATCAAATGCCAACTACCAGTCTACTGCCTACTTAACTAATAATGGAGTTATGGAGGTATGTGTAGTGGTCTATTT
This sequence comes from Daucus carota subsp. sativus, assembly GCF_001625215.2. Taxonomy (NCBI): domain Eukaryota; kingdom Viridiplantae; phylum Streptophyta; class Magnoliopsida; order Apiales; family Apiaceae; genus Daucus; species Daucus carota. Next base: position 17,470,130 of record NC_030385.2, on the reverse strand, counting down.
TTCTACTCCCTCCGTCCCCCTCAATTGTTTACATTGGAGGGCGACACGGAGACCAAGACAATGTGTGAAAAATGAGTAAAGTTAGATGAAAAGTGGGTAAAGTGGTGGGACCTACCAATTATTTAATAGTAGATTTGAAATAGTGGAGGAAAGTGGTGGGTGTAATAGTAGTTTTTATTGTTAAATATGATATAGTAGAGGAAGATAGTGGGTGTAATGATGTGAAAAACTTACTATTTATAGTAACGTAAAGAAATGAGAGGGACATCCCAAAATAGTAACTGTAAAGAAATGAGAGGGACAGAGGGAGTACAAGAAAAATATAATAATAGATAATAAAAAAGTTTATTAAAAAAGTTTATTTTTAAAACAAAAACATTCAATAATCGAACTTTACAATCCTACGATCTCAGATGTTTGGGTTTCAAAATATGAGCAGGTATCGTATTTTCAATTTTTTAACGGGTAGTTTATGATCTAAAGAATAAATAATTGTCATTTAGCCTAAATAAACATAGTACTATAAAAATATAATAATTATAAATTAAATTTATAATTATATGTATGTATATATAAATTATCAAATATATTTTAAAATAATATGAATTATCAAGGTGAATAAATCATATTTTATGAAGATTTAAACTTAAATAAGTTATAAAAAATTTATATAATAATGATTATCTCATTTTCTCCCACCACCGATCTATCTTGGTCTTATGCATTTACGTACAAATGTTATGGGTGGAAAATATAATCTGTATATAAGTTCGAATCGAATATGAACAATATCATAGATAGGATCATATTATAAAAAAATATGAGACTTAATCTGAGCGGGTATAGTGTTCATATACGGGATTATATATTATCCAGGTTTAATTTTTCCGTCAAATTTGGATTGTTTTCAAAAACGGATATGAGACATGCATCATACTTTCGAGCCGAATATAAGTCGAGACACAGGATAGTCCTTATCGATTAACAGCCCTAAGCAAACCCCTAAAATCTCCGTCTAAAAACAATAACAAACGAAATAATGAGAATATTAGTCAATGTATAAAAAGACTATATATAATATAAAAATAATGAATAATGGGTATCCAATTATAAATGTGTGTACGTAATATCTAAAATTTGGACTAATTACATGAAAATGTAACACCCCAAGATTTATATTTTTCGGATCCAAACTGTCACACTATTTTCGCATGCCTGTTTTACATTACATAACTCGCCCCACACAGGGTCGAATGTCCACCTACTACTAATTCATAATATATTACAATAATAAGTTCAAAAGTACAAATAACGAAGATAAACACAAACACCCTCGCCACGGGAACTATCCATCGCGCCCTTCATCTTAATACGACTACATTCCTTGCCTTGCCCTTACGCTTGATGTTGTGCGCTTCTGGATTGTCCTTAGTATCCGTGACATATTTTAGGAAACAAATAATTGCACATATGAGTAATTGAATGTTCAGCAAGTCTACTTATCATGATTGAAAATAGTTGAAAGTACAACATCATAAATTTAAACAGATATATAACAATTAAGCAGATTCAAATGAAGAGCTGCAAATAAACACATGCATATAGATTTCAAGAAAGAATGAATAACTTTTACCGGTCTCCATCCCATTGTTCCT